>NC_138129.1:59663633-60863633 GCF_964188305.1 Podarcis bocagei
GTGTGCATGAGAGTGAGAATGGTGTGGCCACCTTGCATATTTTCTGGAGACTGGGCAATGCTCCCTGTTGTTGTAGGACAGCAATAGCATCATTATAGGCATGTATCAATATTGTGCTATCACCACAATTAGGACCAGCTGACTTCCCATGGTAAGCATGAGGTTGTCCAGGGGAGGGGAGGGAGCAGCAATGACTGCACTCTCTCTAGTTTTGTGTTATGCCACAACCTCATGGCAGCCATGTTATGTTATACCATGCCCTCCAAGACAGCCATTTTATGGCTGGCACCCACAAGACTTTCTCAAAATGTGCCTGCTGGTCCAAAAAGGTTGGCAACCCTTGTTACAGTATATTAAAATGAAGCACTATAGCAAAACAGTATAACTAAGCAATAAAACAAAAGAACTAGAGGAGAACAACAGTCAGAGGGACATTTTTAAAATGTATTTTGAAATAATAGTTTTCAATTCCCACTGAAAAGCAGGCAATTTTGTGTGTGCAGATAATATTCCATAATCTGGGAACCATGATAGAAACGATCCTTTCTCTTGTCCTCAGTAACATAACTCTTGCCAGAAGAGCCTCAGTTGAACATAGTTCTCAGGCAGGCTCATATGAGAGGTGGTGGGAGATTCATGAGATAGCCTGTCCCCAAACAGTTTAGGCGGTGGTGGCTGGAGCCCATTGAGACTGGTGGGAGCCCAGACAATAGGCGGCATAAGTGCCAAGGACAGGCAGAACAGACTGGTTTTGTCCTTGTCCATCTCCCTGCTGAGTTCTACAAGGGCAATACTGAGACTAAGGAGAAGGAAGCTGGCAGGCTGGACTGGCAAGGAAGGAAAGCAGGAAGGGATGACAGAGAGACTGGGGTTGGTGAGGCCCTTAATGGACCTGCCTCCACTGAGTTTAGGGCTTTAAAGACTAATGCCAGCACCTTGAATTGATCCTGGAAGCAAACTGGCAGCCAGCTGAAGTTAACCTAAACCTGTCATCCCATGGGCCATTCACGCAATCACCTGTACTAAAGCATGATGTGGAGCAGCCTATGACACAAGCGCCAGGAGCTTGGGATTTGTGCCCACTCCTTAAGTCCTTCCCATCTCCAGCTTCTCTTTGTTGCAAGATCACCTTCTGCTCCGGACCGCAGGAGTCAGAGACGTTGCGGGAGGAGAAAGTTCAATCGAAGAGACCCCCAGGTAAGGAAGGCCTTGCAGAGAAACATGTTCTGTTTGGCTTTGTATGTGCTTGACAGGCATTGATGGGAGGAGGGTGAGCCATGAGGCAGGCAGATGTTTGAGCAACATCTTGTGTTAAGAATCCTGTTTCCCAAAGCAGGATGTCATTAGGCATGTTTTCCCATTTTCCTCAACAGCTTTCTGACAGGAGGAACAATCTGACAGATAATTCATGGTGGCAACAACAATTTCAAAAAAAGCAGGCCAATTAAAGAAGCAGCAACAATACGGAAAGCCTCCCTTGGCTTTCTTTGGCGGGGAGAGGAGCAGAGCCCCTCTTTGGGGCAGGCTATAGTCAGGCTGCCAAGATGGGGAATTTCCTGTTCCCATTGTTTAATGAATCTTTACCATTTACCCTCTTTTGCCGTTAAGCTGCAGACACTGGAAAAAGCAGGAGCCCTGCTGATCATAGCTGAGTGAGAGACACATAAACAGTCCTGCAATGCAAGGCCACCTCCTCTGATGTTCACAACCACCCACATTTCTATGCCTTTCAGGCAGAGCTGGCAGCAGGCGTTGTTGGCATGGTTGGGCTCTTGCCAAAGTCCACAGCCCTCCTGGGGCTCCAGAGCTGACTCTCAAAGCCTCCTGCCCCTTCTGCTGCTCCCAGAGCCAGTGTGGTGTAGTGGTTAAGAGCGGTAGTCTTGTAATCTGGGGAACCGGGTTTGCTTCCCTGCTCCTCCACATGCAGCTGCTGGGTGACCTTGGGCCAGTCACATTTCTCTGAAGCCTCTCAGCCCCACTCACCTCACAGAGTGTTTGTTGTGGGGGAGGAAGGGAAAGGAGAATGTTAGCCGCTTTGAGACTCTTTCGGGTAGTGATAAAGCGGGATATCAAATCCAAACTCTTCTTCTCCTTCCTTCTCCAGATATGCAAACAATGATCAGGATGAGGAGATGGAAACTCCTCCTTTTGTATTTTTCTTCTGAGTGGTTGTAGGCTCAGAGGTAGAGGGCAGGGGAGTGGCCACTGGTAAGAAGGAAATGGGAGGACAGACTGGGAACCTCATACTGGGAGGACAGGGATAGGACCACTCAGGTCTTCTAGCCCAAGTGCCCCTCAAAACTTGGAGCTGGCATTGCAGTACACAGAGATATTCCCCAAAAAGCAGACTGTGATCCCACACCTTGCCTGTGATGTTGCCAGTGAAATGGTACTCTGGAAATCCTGTTTTTCTTTATATGGCAGTTACTTTGAGATGAAAATTAACACTTACAACCTCTTTGACTAAATAAAAAAATTCCTTCCAGTAGCACCTTAAAGACCAACTAAGTTAGTTCTTGGTATGAGCTTTCGTGTGCATACCAACACGGCTACCTATCTGTAACTGGAACCTCTTTGACTGAGCACATTGTGTCTATTTGAATCCTTACAAATGTTGGAAATCTCTCGTGTTTTCACATTTTTTGCAAAGAGGATCTCGTGCTTCCATGCAAGAGAAAACTGTAGCTGCAGTGAAATACTCAGCATTAAAGCTACAATATTTAACTCCGTCCTTGAGAAAATGAAACTCCCCATCATTCCGCCTCATTCTGAAGCTCAGGCACGTAGCAAGTAGTGAATAAAACACACTTTGCACTAATGTGATCTGTATCTATAGGTAGGGCTTATAGCATCAAAAGGCACTATTTCCCCACTTGATTTCTTGCACTCATTATTTTATTTTATTATAAAAGGGGGGTGGAAATTAAATACACTTGTCCGGCGTACCCTTTGACTGGATTTATCGCTTTTCCTCCTTGCAATAAATTAGACGGCCACTAGATGTCTCTGCATGCTACGCTCACAGAGTGACTGGCCGTGGTATCTCTTCTGTGTCATGGAGAAGAGAAGACAAAGCTGGACCCGGGGCTGCGTGGAAGCCTGTTTGCTTGCGCCTGAAGCTTGCAGAGTGATTCCATATGCCACAGCTTATAAAACGGGGCTGCCAACTCTTGAGGGTGTGAAGCGAAAAGAACAGCAAACCACGGGGCATGCACAGATCATGTAGTGTTGTTGAAGATGGCCAAGACTCTCCATCTACAGATGCCACAGGGGGATTCATGAGCTACTGTGAAGCCAGACTGTCTCCTGGCCAAGCACAAGCACCTGGCATAATGGGGTATATACTCTGTCACACGTGCCCTAGCAGGACCCACCTGCCACAAACCCCGTGGAGATGTCATGGAGAAGGTGGTCAGATGACGAGCAAGAGGAGAGTAGGGAGTTAGAGTGTTTGACCTAGGGGAAGGTCCTAGTGCAGGCTTCCTCAACCTCGGCCCTCTAGATGTTTTGAGACTACAATTCCCATCATCCCTGACCACTGGTCCTGCTAGCTAGGGATCATGGGAGTTGTAGGCCAAAAAACCATCTGGAGGGTCGAGGTTGAGGAAGCCTGTCCTAGTGGGTTGGGGCATGGGCCTTTTGTTAGGAGGGGGGCAGGCCTTTTGTTGGGGGGGGCAGAACCTCAGCTATGTATTTTTATTGATTTGGGGGAGCAGCTGTCCCTCCCTGCCCCCCCCCCTTGGCTACACCCATGGGTTGGGGCATGGGGATCTAGGATCCTGAGAGGCGCATGACCCCAGGGAGAGCCCAATGACCTGGAAGGTGGAGGCCTGAACCCAGGATAAGTGTGGGTTGTCTGTCTCCATACATCAAGTGCAATATCAGGGAGCACTGGTGCCTCCCCTGTCATTGAGGAGGGAGGCACTTAGGGACAAATCTGACAGCAAGTTGACTCCCCCTCTGCCTCCATGGATGTGGCTGCAGGAACAGACTTTGCACTTGCTTGCTTGCCCAGTCGCAAAATTCCAGATGCCAACTGCATGAGCAGCTGCCCTGCTCTTCAAAAGGGGAGCACAGGGTGTGTGCCAGTTGTTGGAACAAAGTCTTAGCTTATGCCTAGCCACGTATTGTAGAGCTGTGTACCTGTGTAATCAGTAGACCCATGTTGGGCTGTTGTACTGAATTCCTGAATACAACTGTTAAAGCTCCAAACCTGGGTAATAGTTTGAGTTTCGAGTCTGATGGGGGGAGCCGCTGCCTTATTCCGTGGTTCATGGGCTTACCTGGTGTGATGGCCTGGGATTCCGAGTCTGAGAGTGAACCGGAGGAATCCCAGCCGGCACAGGAGTCCCTGCCTCCAGGGCCGGCTGAACTGGGGCAAGGCCTAGATGCTGAGGAGCCTGCACCTGTGCCAGATCCTCAGGGGCAGGCACCAGGTGAAACCATTCTGGCCCCAGAGGTGCTGGAGGACTCAGTGGCCACAGGTGAGCCTCCCCCTGGGCCCAGTAACCCTTCGGCCTCTCCTGAACTGCAGAGGCTTAGGGCAGAGAGGCGAAGGGAACTGGTTTCTCCCAGGAGGAGTGCTCGCCTTAAGGCCAGGAGAGGCGGGGCTCCTGGGGGCCGGGACCACCCCCGGCCTTAGATGAAGATAAAGGCCAGGCAGCCCGGGCCCAGGTTGCGGGAGCAACGTCGTTGTGGAGTACCTGCTTTACCCAGACCTAGATCTGCACTCCCGGTGTGCCTGTTCCTCGCCCGGCTTCCTGCTCCTGACTCTCCGGTGTTCCTGTTCCTCGCCCGGCTGCCCGCTGCTGACCCACCAGTGTTCCTGTTCCCCGCCTGGCTCCCTGCTTCTGCTCTACCAGTGTTCCTGTTACCCGCCAGGCTTCCTGCTGCTGCCCTACCAGCGTTCCTGCTCCCCCGCCCGGCTCCCTGTTTCGGACCTCGCGTCTCATCTAGTGTTCGTCTACCCTGCTAGTGACTCTGGACTGAACTTCGGCTATGGTATTAGTACCTCCCCCCCCCCCGGGACCAGCACACCTGGCATTGGTGCTGCAATGGCACTTGCTCAGCTCCTGGCAATGACAGCCACCACCTTTGCATGGAGTCACTGAAAATAACATACAAAAATGCATCGCCATTTGGAAAATTTCTTAGCAAAAAATGAGTATATTAGGAGGGGTTGGCATCAAAGTGCCAATGAATCTCCTTGAGGAGTTTGCAAATTGATGCGGAAATATGGAGAACTAAAATGGGTGGGGGGGGGAGAGAGAATCCAAAATGGAGAGATTCGCCCATTCCTACCACCACAGGTTAGGCCCATGAGTGAGCAGGTAAGGGGGAAATGGTGGGTGCACAGTGCCCCACCTCATCCCTGTCTTCTTCACAAGTGAGCCATCCTACCTGGCAGCGCCCCTGCATGGTGTGGGAGACCAGGAAAAGTGACAGTTGCTGCCAGGGAGGGCACCAAGGGAGGGCACACAGGAACACAAACTGCGCACTTCATTGCTGGTGAAGCTGCCGCCGTTTGCGAGGGCATCCTTTCACAAGTGACCGGAAGAGCACATCAAGCATGAAATGCAAATGTCAGTCCATCTTCTAGTATGAACCTCAACTGAACGGAGAATGAATTTGTAGCACACATTACACCAGCGCGCTAAAGTGCCACCCTGCCAGCCGGGAAGCTAAGCAGTGTTTCATAATGACACTTGTGGAAATGACCTAAAATCTGCCAGCTTTGGATTTGTGAACAGCAAGGAAATAAGCATATATCTTGTGCATCACTGTATCAAGGCTGCTTTGCCCAAATGCAATACTGTAATATACAATACTTGCAGCATGGAGGCTGGTTCTTCTGAGAGCAGCCCTACTGAAATCAATGGACTTTTGGTTGTCATGTCCATTAATTTCAATGGGTCTACCTGAGTAGGATGAGCATAGGATGCAACCCACTATCATAGAACCACTGAATTATGGAGTTGAAAGGGATCCCCTTGGGTCATCTAGTCCAACCCTCTGCACTGCAGGAACCACAGCTAAAGAATCCCTGGCAGATGGCCATCTGACCTCTGTTAAAAAGCCTCCAGTGAAGGAGAGTCCACCACCTTCTGAGGTGGTCCACTCCACTGTCAAACAGCTCTTACCACCAGAAGGTTCTTCCTAACTTTTAGTGGGAATCTCCTTTCTTGTAATTTGAATCCATTGGTTTGAGTCCTTTCCTTTAGGGCAGCAGAAATTAAGTTTGCTCCATCTTCACTGTGACAGCTCTTTAGATATGGAAGATGGCTACCATATCTCCTCTCAGCCTCCACTCTTCCAGGCTAAACATACCCAGCTCTGTCACAAGGCTTGGTTCCCAGACCCTTAAACATTTTGGTAGCCCTCCAGTGCACACGTTCCAGCTTGTCAACATCCTTCTGAAACTGTGGCGCACAGCACTGGACACAGTACTCCAGGTGTGGCGTGCCCAAGGCAGAATAGAGTGCTACTATTGCTTCCCTTGATCTGAACACCATACTTTTCTTGATGCAGCCTAGAATTGTCAGTCATCTCAAATTCTGTTAAGTAGCGTGATGAGATTAAAATAATTGATTTAAAGTGGGAGATCAGTGGGGAGAGTGGACCTTGGGGGCACCAGAGGAGGCCTTTGTGAGTGCACCTGTGCCCACAGGCACCATGTTGGTGACCTCTGAATCAGTGAACATTCGTTGTCTGATGGGGGTTGCCACGCTTTTCCCCACTAACATGCTGCCATGTTCTTTGGTTTATTATGGGCACCTCCACACACCTGCTTATTGTGAAGCCAATCCTGCCTGCAACTTTTCCGCAGCGTCCCTACAACATTGTTGTTGTCATCAAAATACCATTCCGTTCATCTCCCCTCATTTAATCCAGGCAGGCTATTTTAGACTACCTGGGGCTACAGTGTATAAGGAAGAGCCTGATAAATAATATTAAAAAAACTCTGCGTGCAAAGTGTGCCTATCCACAGTTCAAAGTGAAATTAAATGTACATCACTAGTTTTCTGTTAGAATTGCTGCCAGTAATCCATAACATAATCTGCCTTTGAACTTTGGGGGGGGAAAGGATCAAAATGATCTAAATTTGGCTTAATCTCTCCTTGATTAGTAAGAGCTGTTTTGGCTAAGAAGCCAGTTATGTTGGGATAGGTGCCCTAAAGCCCGCAGGCTATATCCAGTCAAAGTCATACTTCTAATGGAAGATGAGATCTTGGGGGAACACAGCTGATCTTATTGCTAAGGTGATGCTGCAAAGGAGTTTGGGCTTCTGTGTACACCGAGTACTCCCCCTTCAATTTTAAAAGGCAATGGCCATCTTTTTCTGCACTTCCTCTAAATGGCCTTTACTTCTGACATCTAAACCTGCTGCAAACCCCCACCCCCTGCCTAACCTGGCCTCTCTCTTGTGCATTCAGCAGCAGGTTGGTGGTACAGCAATCAGCAGGTGAAGTTTACATAACATAGAGATAAACATTACTACCTGCTAATGTTTGCACATCAAGCTTCTCTTGAATTTAAAGAGACAGTGACAGTCGACAGCTGCAAAGCAGGCAATCTCCCTCCTGCTTGAAGTATGTACACATATGCTCATACCAATGTGTGTGTGTCTTCGGAAGGATTTAGTATTCACACATAGGAACAGAGGAAGCTGCTTTATACTGAGTCAGAAGAACATTGGTCTATCTAGTTCAGTATTGTTTGCAGTGACTTGCAGTGACTAGCAGAGGAGTGGTGGAGGCACCAGCTAGACAATCCCCAAGGGAAGAAGGCTCAAAGACTGGGGATTGGTGGTGGGACACAATGAATGGTCAGAGGGCGAGAGGGAGAAGACTGGGAGGAGAAGTGTTGGAAGCTGAAGAGGGAGCAGGTTTAGTGAGCGGGGAGAGTCTGCGGCAGAGAGCAGTCCAGAAGCAGGAGAGGAGGGAGGCCAAGAGGCAGAGTGGAGACAGGCTGGTGAAGAAGCGCAGGGGTCTCCTGCTCCTACTGCAACAAGCTCCCCTCCCTGCTGGTTTCCCAGGACCAGGAGAGTCATGAAGCAGCATGCCGGCATAGTCTCAGATTGCTTGGGAAAGATCCAGGAGAGGACGACACTTAGGCAGCTGTGGGAAAGCAGGGACCTTCAGTCTCCACAACTGCCTCATAGGGGCAAGACCTACTGAGAAGAGTTGCTGTGCTCATTTGACCTGGCACTCCAGAGCTGACCTTGCTTCTTCTAATAAAGCTAACTTCACTTTCTCTGTGTGATTTATTGCTGGCCCAATGCTGACACCAGGGTTCCAGATAAGGTACTATGTGGAGATGCCAGGGACTTAACTTCTGCATGCAAAGCAGATGTCCTACCACTAAGCCATAGCCCTCCCTTGCACCTGTACAAATAAAGCCTGTAATGATATTTCAAGCCTTCCGAAGCTGCTCTTTATATTTTCTGCAGACCTTTTCCTTTCCTTCCTATTGCATATAAATGTCCTAGGTGTCACATTTTCATCTTAATGACTTAGGTTATTAGTACAGCCCTGAAAGAAGCAAAGAAAAATTAACACAGACTTCATAGATATTCTTGACATCATGAGGGCTAGAGTTCTTGTTTTTTTAAAAAAAAGGCTATAAAGCAGACAATTGGTAGAATATGACTAAGCCTTATGGGCCAAATAAACATCAGTAAGGCTGGAAGATCTACACCTCTGGTTATAAGTGAGTGGGGACCTTGTTTTTATGGCTAGGTTAGTGAGGAAACCTGTAACTCATAAAACATTCCAGGAATAGAAGACTGTGTGTGACTCACAGCTATCAGGGCTCCCAAACATGCCTGGACATCGAGAAGTGAAAGGCACTCCAAATGGAAGCTATAATAGAATAACCACTAGAGAGAGTTCCTTGCATCCATACTTCTCTCTCACAAACCTCATGCTAGCAATGACCTACCCAGTGGTGCTTACATTCACCCACACAGTATGTACACTGGAAAAGACTATGGCTGCATTGAGCTGTAAATCTTTATCCTATAAGGACCAAACCACCTGCAATGCAGGGTCTCCACCTGCAAAACGTCACTTAGGCTATGATTGGTCCAAAGGAGCCAGGAGTCACACAAACCAAGGTGGGGTCAAGAACCCTTAAAAAGTGAGTGGTCCTATGCAGTTTTTGTCCCCTCCCTTCCACTGGAGTTCATAACTGACCTTCGGGGAAACCTGCAACTGGCTATCCTTGCTGTTTTGAGGAGACCAGAGCACTGAATTGTACATAAATAGCTTCGGATCAGTCACGTTTGAACCACAGAGCTCCTTTTGCTTCCATGCTCTTTTGTCCATTTGCCTTCTTCCCTTCTATCCTTGATAAGGCTTTGTATAATTTGACTGCTGGATTGTATGTTTGCCAAGCTCAAGGATTCTAGGAATCTCCCACAAGTCTAGATTGCTTGGAGTATAGGATTGGATTGTTAAAAGACCAGCAAGTTGCAACAGGAGAGATAGAAAGCTGAGGGGCTGGATTTATGCCCTAAATAATAATAATAATAATAATAATAATAATAATAATAATAATAATAATAATAATAATAATAATAATATCTTTATTGTCATTGCCCCCTCTCGGGGACAACGAAATTACTTGGCTGCTCCATCCACCCAGGTAGGGCACTCCACACAAAATCAAATCAACTATAAAAACACTAATTAAAACAATACAGTATAAAACAGCAAGGAAGATTAGATGACTTTCAAAGTCCAGGCTTCCCATTCAGGGCCGAGATCGCTCTGGGGAAGAAGCTGTTCTTAAGACGGCTTGTTCTTGTCTTCATCGTCCTGTATCTCCGTCCCGACGGCAGGAGCTCGAAGAGACAGTGACCAGGATGCGATGGATCTTTTACTATGTCCAGTGCCTTCCTATGGCACCTTGTGGCATAAATCTGCTCTAAGGTGGAGAGTGGGCAGCCAACAATGCTCTCTGCTGCCTTAACAACTCTGCACAACCCCAACCTGTCCCGGGTAGTACAGCTTCCGTACCACACACACAAGCCAGCTTCCGTACCACACAGATAAACTGTGAGGGACCTGGCTGGGAAATGGAGAACATGTTGTCCTAGGATCTTGGGGCTTTATTTCCTTGAGCACCCCAGATTTCTTCTTATGGAGTGGGGAACAGCTGTGAGTTCATAGGGAAGTGGTGGCAGCTGTTACTGGGTTGTTAAGATGCAATGGGCCTACTTTGCCAGGCCGTTGTGCAAGGAAGAGTATGCAAAGCTTTCCTGAGCTTCTGTCACAGGGGGCGCCAGTATTACACTACCCAGGATGCTTGGGGGAAAGTCATGTGTCTTAAATTCACTTTAAATGTGACCAGTCTCAGTTTGTTGGATAACACAAATGTGAGAACATGGGAGGATTAAACAGGAGGAATAGACTGCCTAAACAATTTCTCCACCTACCTCTTTCCTCCTATAGCCCTTCCTCCTCCTGGGCATTTTCTCCCCAGCTTCTTAAAGTCCAAACTGCTAGTGAAGTGGGGTGGGGTTAGGATTAAGCCATCCCACTTTTTCCTGCTGATTCTTCCCCTGCAAATAACCCCATATTACCCAGAAAACACAGGATTTGGGAAGCCTCTGTTTATTGTGTAATGTATTCCCAGCCTCAGTTACTCCAAATCTCCGTCTAGACTTTAGATCGGAATTGCCTACCCTGGCTAGCAATGGGTATCCAAGCAGAGGTCTTTCCCAGCTCTGCTGTCTGAGATTCTTTAATCAGAATTGCTAGGGATAGAATCTGGGGGTTTTGCATGCAAAACACGTACTGCACTGCTGAGTTATGGCGTCTCCCTTGGAATGTGTAATGCAATAATAGATAAAAGGGTACCTCCAAGCACCTGCAGAAAGCATTTCCTTCGCCACCAAGTAGCCATATGCACGCCCTTCTATTGTTTAATAAATAACCCTTTTAAAAATATGCTGCCAGGATTGCCCCCCCTTTCGGCAGTACTTTTCTGTGCCTTTAACACCGCATGACAAGCAAACATTAAGCAGGCATTGGATCCATCAGCATGTTGATACGGTGACAGCAGCCATGATGCTATGGGCAGCTTAGAGGCCTTGCCATAAAAAAGCAAGCATTCCCCCCCCCCCATACAACCCATATAAAATCTGGGCTCCAAAGAGAGATTCCCCCCCCCAAACCACCCCCAAACACTAGGAAGGAATATTTTGACACTCTCATTTATCATATAGCACTTGTATAGCCTGAGGCGAAGCTCATTTAGTCAGAAGTAAATACGCGAAGGACCAAAACCTTAGTGTGTGGAAAGAGCGTTATGATCCTCACTGCCTTCATCATAAAAAAATTCCTTCCTGTAGCACCTTAAAGACCAACTAAGTTAGTTCTTGGTATAAGCTTTCGTGTGCATGCACACTTCTTCAGATACACTGAAACAGAAGTTGCCAGAAGGATCTGGCAACTTCTGTTTCAGTGTATCTGAAGAAGTGTGCATGCGCACGAAAGCTTATACCAAGAACTAACTTAGTTGGTCTTTAAGGTGCTACAGGAAGGAATTTTTTTATTTTGACTATGGCAGACCAACACGGCTACCCATCTGTAACTGCCTTCATCATGTGAGAGTTGTTGTTAAGTTGTCCTCTTTTGTAAGTAGGGAATGTAGCCTACCATAGTCTTCCAATGAGCTTCTTGTTTGAGTTAAGATTTGAACACAGACCCCAGCTTCCCCCACTGATCTCATTAGTTCTGTGCAGCCTAATTGAAAGTCTTGTTCATATACAGTGGTACCTCATGTTACATACGCTTCAGGTTACAGACTCCACTAACCCAGAAATAGTGCTTCAGGTTAGGAACTTTGCTTCAGGATGAGAACAGAAATCGGGCTCTGGCAGCGCGGCAGCAGCAGGAGGCCCCATTAGCTAAAGTGGTGCTTCAGGTTAAGAACAGTTTCAGGTTAAGAACGGACCTCCGGAATGAATTAAGTACTTAACTTGAGGTACCACTGTACTTGCATCCCTCACTCTTTAATTTTCTTGAAGACACAGAAAGCAAAGGGAGTACACAGCTAAAAGAATTTGAAACCATCACACATATATTCTGTTCTAGGTATCATTTTCCTAGACTGCCAACAACCTCAACCGGTCTAGTAAATCTTATTTCTTAAATACAACACTCTGTTGTAGAGTTTATTGTTGCTATTATTGTTCTGAATCAGTTGTATTCATATGAGTTTCTTGGATCATAGGAACCTATGCTATATCAATAGGACTATAGCATCTAGATCAAGGGAAGTAATAGTGCCACTGTATTCTGCTCTGGTCAGACCTCACCTGGAGTACTGTGTCCAGTTCTGGGCACCACAGTTCAAGAAGGACACTGACAAACTGGAACGTGTCCAGAGGAGGGCAACCAAAATGGTCAAAGGCCTGGAAACGATGCCTTATGAGGAACGGCTAAGGGAGCTGGGCATGTTTAGCCTGGAGAAGAGGAGGTTAAGGGGTGATATGATAGCCATGTTCAAATATATAAAAGGATGTCACATAGAGGAGGGAGAAAGGTTGTTTTCTGCTGCTCCAGAGAAGCGGACACGGAGCAATGGATCCAAACTACAAGAAAGAAGATTCCACCTAAACATTAGGAAGAACTTCCTGACAGTAAGAGCTGTTCGACAGTGGAATTTGCTGCCAAGGAGTGTGGTGGAGTCTCCTCCTTTGGAGGTCTTTAAGCAGAGGCTTGACAACCATATGTCAGGAGTGCTCTGATGGTGTTTCCTGCTTGGCAGGGGGTTGGACTCGATGGCCCTTGTGGTCTCTTCCAACTCTATGATTCTATGATTCTACCTTATCCTGACTCAGACCATTGGCCCAATAAGTTCAGTATTGTCTACACTGACAAGATGTTGTTGGCCTACAACTCCCATCAGCCCTGATCATTGGTCATGCTGGCTAGGGCTGATGGAAGTTGGAGTCCAGCAATACTCTGCTTTAGTCTACCAGCCACTTCTAAAGAAGAAAGGCATGCTACAAAATCGGCTCATGTGGATAGTTTTGCAGGGCGTGGGTTCAATAAACAGGAAGCAAAATAGTAATCAGACAACACAAAAGCCGCTGAATTTATTCCAGTGTTTTTAAGAATCCAGCCATCCGGTTGCCATCATCCTGCCTCACTTGTTTTGAATGCCACAAAGCCTCAATATATGGTGCCGTTCCAGCAGTGGTTTTCTAGTGCTTCAGGTTACATAGCTTGTACATACATATTCATCTCTACAAGGCTCTTTTAAGGTCTTCTAGGTGGGAGGCTCCTTATAAATGCGGAAGGAAACTTCAGCTATTAGCCTCCTAAGTAAGGGTGGCGAGGTGAATTACTGTCGATTATCCTGACAATATTACGGTGGCATTTTGGAAGAGGAGTTCCCTTGGGGTTAAGAATATGAGGCCTACATTCATTAAGAGAGAAGGGGTGTGTGTGTGTGTGTGTGTGTGTGTGTGTGTGTGTGTGTGTGTGTGTGTTTTAAAAAGGGGACCTGGGCAGGAATGCCTGTGGAATGTTTAAAGACAGGGAGAAAATGGATCCCAAAACTTTCTGGTGGAAATGAGAGGCTAGAACACTTCAGTGCAGGAACCAGCAAGCGACCAATCACGGAGGAAGTGCAAAGAGACTACTCTTTACTCTTTACTCAGGAGGCACTGAACGGATGAGCCGGATAGATTGTTAATAGCTAGTAATCGCAGACACAGATGAGAACATAGGCTAGAGCAAGCCCGACAAGCACTTACAAGAAGGAAACATGACAGGATTCAAACATTGAGTAGGAAAGGGGAGCAGCGTTGCACAGCCTCCGCCTGTCCTGAAATGTAACTCGTGTTTAAAATTACATTAATCATGCTGTCTGCGGTTAGAGCACCTGGCTAGAAGGTCAGAGATGGACAGTAGCAGGTCCTCATGCAGGGTAAATTGCTCTGTTGACACTGGAGGAGCCGCACGGTGGGAAAATGCTGCTCATCATCATGTTCTGATGAGAAGAGGTCTTGCTAAATTAAACTGACAATGGCCATGTCAGGGAGTTGATATTGGTACCTCCCTGGATGCGTGGCGGTTCAGATAACTGGCAATTTTAGTTCTTGTACCATAACCTTAATAGTTACACATTTGAAATACTCTGCACAGGGTCAGAGGCACTCTGTAGCCAGCCTGCTGCTGGTGTAATGGAAAACAGTTTCGGCAGATGATAAGGGGGTGTTCAGGTTGGTGTTCCTGGCATGAGGTTTTGGGTTGAAAACAGTACTAGTGTAAGTGCATCTGAAATTAAGCACTTGAGAGGACAGGAACCTGGGATATAGGGCAGTGTACACAACCCAATTTCCACCTCTGGTTGCATACAGAAAAACTGGATCTGAATCATCTGTTGGTGCCACGAAGTCTCTGTCTGGAAGCGCCCATAGTTGCCTGTCTGTTGAACTCCTGTGGTATTCTATTGTGTCTTCTCATTCCTGCCCACCCCAAATGTAATTAGTGGGGATCCTCTCTTGCCCCACTTATTGTGGAATAAGTCTGTCCAATGTAGACTGCCAAAGTGCTGCTGAAGCTTTTCAGAGTTAATGGCATTTCAGCTAGTACGTTCAGCTAGTCCTTGTCCGTTTATTTAACTGGCAATCAATTAGTCAGTTCCTGTGCTTTTTAGAGTACAGTTGCTCTTGTTTGCAATGCCAGATGCCAAATCGTTGACATGTATTATATATTAGATGAGGGTGGGGGCTGACTCTCCCCCCCCCCATTGTCCCACAGTTCTTCAGTAGGCTGTAACTAACAACCAAAGGAGGAGTCTGTTGAAGGTGAGCAGAACGCATGAAGGAGGTGTGATTAGGACACTCATCACTACAATCTCCATAGTACTGGATGATTAGCTGCTGTGCACATTTGATTTTCAACATGTTGCATCTTCTTACACAACCAGATGAAGTGTGGGACAGGACTGTGTGATCCTGACTAATGCACTTTTTGTCAAATGAAACAGCACGTGTGAACGTGGACACTATGCACGCGTCGGTGCAATTATACAACCAGCAAGTACTGACAGACATATTCTGATGTCGCTGTGTAGTTGGCCCCAGCAGAAGAAGGTTAATTATATCTTTTAAGTTGCCTCAGTTGTCAGCCCTTGATACTAGTCCCAAGCTGACAGTTATATACATAGCAATTAACCAACAGAAAGGATTTGTGGCGATGGGGAGAGGCTTGGCCTTCTTTTCTAAAGCGTGGGCACGCACACACAAAATGTTTCTTTAATGGAGCTTAACATAGATGGCAAATATTTCGCTCATAAATATTTCATTTACCAACGTGTCAGTTCAACAAACATTGACTCAAATCAAGACCCTGATAACAAAGTTTCTTTTTATGAGAGGAAAAGTGCAGGTTGCTTCTTTTTCAAAAATAACCCAACTGTTCCTTTTATCTCTACAGCTTCAGATATCAATATATCAACCTGCACAAAGTCCGTGCTACTTCACAGGTTTTGCGAGGGCCAACTGGCTTGTTTAAATTAGTTTGCATTGTGAATCTGGATCTTTTTTCTGGTTAGGGATGGGGAAGAAGTTTGATGCAGTTCACATTTAAGGGCGAGCCTACCTGATTTGCACTTTCTGAAACCACCCATGAACTGAAACACAGCCATCATTTGAAATTTTCACTTATCTGAATTTTGCCAGGCAGTTCTCTGGCCAGGTAATGTGTACAAAAAATGCTACCTTCTCACAGGAGCAGTCCTTTGGTATTCCACTAGTTTTGAGGCTTTCTGTATTCAGGAAGCCATTTCCGTGTTAACTGCTCTGTCATGGCAGTCCTGCAAAACCTCAGTCCATTATAGCCAATTCTGGGTCACCTTCTGGACCCCAGTCAGTTGATATAGCTAGGTATATTGGACATTATTGTTGTATTGTGATAACTAAAAGTACAGCCTGGAACACACTGTTACATTTTCAGAGAAAATTGGAAGTGGTGTACGAAGTGTTTTTCAGGGAAACTTGTCCATCATTACTGCTCTCATGGAGAAACTCCTGACATTATTCCAAGGAAATCAAAGGTTCCATTGAATACAATTGGAAAGTGCCCATCTGCAGACCAGAAAACAGTGTATGTAGATGGCCACTTCTGCACTAAAAAAAGAGGAAACATGTTTACATAAAATGTGAATATGCTAAATTATATGTACAATTGCAAAATTAAAAATAATTACCATAATTCCAGTGGAAATGCAATACATTTCACTATAGTGACAAAGACTGTGACCAGGTGACATGCACCTGCTGCCCATGTATTGTGATGATAGATAACTTCAAGACTTCTACTTTCGCTTCTTGTTGTTTTTTAACTTTAAAATGTATTTGGACTGGACAGTGCTTCAGAGGACAATCCTCTGTAAAGTAGGATGCATGGTCATCCCACTTGACTTTGCCTTGTAGAAGAGAAACAATGTTTTGTTGAGCACTTTCTCATAT
The DNA here is from genome assembly GCF_964188305.1 of Podarcis bocagei. NCBI lineage: Eukaryota > Metazoa > Chordata > Lepidosauria > Squamata > Lacertidae > Podarcis > Podarcis bocagei. The sequence goes on from NC_138129.1 coordinate 59,680,126, forward strand.
TATTTTGCAGTCCTGCTCAGTAAATTTGCTGTCACAGTTCTGATCTGTGTCCATGAGAAGGTTTGGGAGAAGTGGATAAGAAAACAGAAAAACTGGTGGCTCAACAAGCTAATTGGAGGACAAAGCGAAGAACATTCTCAAGGAGTTCCAAGGTGACAGGAAGATGGACCAGGACTTTAGCATGAGCATGATTTGGAAAACACAACAACAGGGCAAATTAGGCAGTGAAACAGTGGATTTAATGCATTTGCCTATCTCCATTCCCATCCCTCCTGTGAAACTCTTTTGCTGTTGCCAGTTTTGTTCTCAGCAGTGTACTGGCACTTGCTCCCACTATGAAAACTGTCTTGTGTACTCATGAGTCACATGTACATCAGGAATCCGAAAAGCAGCTTGTCATACCTGTGTCTGTCTGATTCATTGTCTAAGCTCCTGCAAGTCTCGGTTTCTTTTCACTTTTGTCAGGTGGGGGACTTGTGTGTGTGCTCTCGTTGTGTTAGAGAAGGCCTTCAGAATCTGCTAATAATGCTGCCACTGAAAACACAAGGACATTATTCTGAAACTATTGTGGAGAAGGCTCATCTTCTTTAGTGAAGATTCTGCATTCAAGGATAGTTCATTCTGGGGGGGAAATATTGCTACCCAAATAAATATCCTCCATCCTGGAGAGTCAGGACCATGTTTGGACACAAGGTTTATTTTGAGATGTTTTTACATCATAGTAGGATCACATATATGTAACTTTTGGAAATAAACTTTTGAGAATTTTGGGAAAGGACCCTGAAGTGGCTTTACAACTAAGAATAGGGAATCAAGAAGTCAGCTACTGTATTCATGAAACCTAATATTCTTCGTGACTTAAAAGGAGTAAACGGAAGTTAAGAGTTTTGATATAGGCAAGTAGAGGAATATTGTTGTGTTTGATGTGGCTTTCTTGGTGCAGCCAGATTAAAGGACAATGAATTATATTTAGGTGTCCCATGCTTTTGATCCAGAAACAGCTATCTCTTCTCTACAATTCATGCACTCTCATACAAATTCAGACAGCATTCAACTTATTATGCCCTGTCCCTGAGATTTTCTGTAGTACAGAATTTTCAAGGAGCAGAATGGGGGAACCTATCACTTGTAATTATGCCATAGCCAGTCCCCCACTGTTAGTACAATGGTTATTGGTTTCCCTTGCTAGGTTTAAGAAGCTATGAGCAGCATCAAGAGACTGAAGGTGGCAAAGCACTGTATGTGCAACATTTCAGAAATAAAGCGCTTGAAGGCTTGCCATAGCTGTCTCTCTTGGTCATTTAAAAGTGAAACCGACTTGCTCAAATAGGCACTCTGTGGAAATCATTTAAGTAGAACTTCATGAATTTATCATGAAATATCATGTGCTAAGAAGTGGTTATTTAAATATCTGAGTATCGCATGTAATCAGAGAATTGTGAACTCATGAACTATCAGACCTTTTGAAGCTTAAAACAAAAAATATGTTTGCTAACATTGCCCATGCAAGGCAAAATCACTACCAGGACAAAAATATTAAGAAGGCTTAACTTCTGTCTGCTCCTGTTTTACAGGTACATATGCTAAAATCCCATAAGGGGACCTACACACTTGATCAGCACTTATTTCTTTCAACAGGGTATAGGATTCCAGGGCTGGATCCATACTGACCTTTTAACCGTTATTGGAACGGTATTAGATAGATCGTTCTAAAACGTCACAGGGCATACTGGTAAATTTAAAATGTTCCTTACCTTGTTTTTATCCGTCAAAACACAGTTTCCCTACTGCTGGTTCCTGGTTGCTCTGCAGCGTCCTCTGGTGTCAAATTTTAATAACACATTATGAACATTACAAGCAAAATGTAATGTGTCCATCTACATTATGAAAATCATTCCTTAACGTTATAAACCACGAGTGTAGTTCTGCCCCAGGTGATTTGTACTCATAAACTTGTTACTTTAAAAACCAACTTTTGGATTTGTCCCAGGAATATTTAAATTTGCTTTATGGTTTTAAATGGAAGACCAGCTAGATTGTTAGAAAAAAACATTTTTCAAAAAAACAAAGCTAGATTTTTTATTAAGAAAGGGAAGAATTGGTGTGCATCTTTTTTTCTTTAAGAAGAGAGATGGAATACTGGCTCTGAATTATTTCAAGACTCTAAAAGTTCTTCATCATGTCAGAGGCTGACTTCTTAAGTCTAAAGGGCAATATGTAGTGTGAACAAACTGTGGGTTCCTCACCCTACCCTTGGCATATGAACACACCAACCCTCTGCTCCTAATGGGTACAAAAGCATCTGGCTTATAGGTTATCAAGATGCTAAGGAACTATAATACTTCTGCTGCAATGTCTCTTACAGGCTGCTGTGATTTTTCAACTATTCCATAAGCAGTGTGATATCTTCTCAAAGGAGACAAGAGTACACACTCAAGATCTCTTAATGTGGATTAGTTACTTGTTAATGTTCTTTAATCACTAGTTTCTTCACACAAGCAGGAGGGTTAAAGAGCAGTTCAAGTGTCACACCACTCTTTAAAGCAACATTAAGACTCTCCGTCTTCTTAAGCTTTTCTCCATAAGGGAAGGTGCTCCATCTCTCCTAATCATTTTAGTTTCTCCATTTTGTATCTTTTCCACCACTACCATACCCTTTTAGAGATGGGGTGAGAGAACTGAACATAGAATTTTAAACAGGGACACGCCATAGGGCAGTTTATGTGAAGGCATACACATTACTTGCTGTTTGATTTTCATATCCTGTTCCTAATATTGAGATTGCCTTTTTCAGTGTTAAAGTATACCTCTTCACACCCATCTCTTCTGCATACTGCTTCAAAGTTATTGATTTGCATGATGACAGGAGTGTGTATAAGTAATCACACATAAGCAGTACTATTTTTTTGAAGTCCCCAGAAACCCACAATTATTCTAAGAGAGGTGATCACATATACATACAAAATTTCTCAGCCTCATATAATCAACATGCTTAAGTCTAATTAATGCACAAAGGTGTTAAAACCACAGAGCAACCCGACATGCCAGGCTTAGCTAGGTCACACCCCCTCACCTCGGGAGGAAGGTAATCAAACCTATTGTTCTCTCCCAACCTGCCTGAGAACCTCAGCGCAGACTGCATGGCTCTAACAAGCCATTCTTGTGTTCCTGTACCAATAATTTAAGAACTTTCATCACTGTAATTAAGTCAAGTTTTACTGCCTATGTTTTCCGAAAGATGTATGGAAAAGCACATGAACCTGACATGTTTGTAAGTAAACCAATTGAAGTGTTTGTAAGTAAACCCATTTTTAATGTACCAAACGTGTGCTCTTTTTCTATGTTGAGAGAAAAGGGACCATTTTGGAACTCACAAGGGTGTATTTTAAATATTTAACAGCCTTCCCCCCCCCCCACTTTGCTGCATGTTTTGTGATTATAAATCTCTGCTGAGATTCTCTCACCAAAAAACACTTGCCCCAAACTTCGATCTTGGCATCCAGGAATTCTCCTTTTATACCTATAATTTCCCCTTGCCACCAACAAAGATTAGTACTGGGGAAATGAGGGGCAAATTTACATTAAATGAAAACAAGTATTAAGAAGGTGTGCTGGCGCAGATACACTCTAAGCGTGTGATTTTGAGCAAAACCTCAGGAGTCCTGTTCAGATCTAAACTGGCATGGGACAAGGCTAGCCTGATGTGGTGAGTTGCCACTATAAGTGAGCATTTTAACCCAGCTCCAGAACAAGCTGCCTCTCATGTGAGTCTCATTGAGTAGCTGACATGGAAGGAATGCCAAGAGGATAGGTGTCCGAAAGGCTGGATCCCTATAGCAAGACTAACCCAACAATAGCAATGATCATGAGAACCCCAGCAAGAATACAGATGCTGATGAAGACAATGTCACTGGTGTCCTGGCCTTTGCTCTCGTAGACTTCTGCTGCCTCCATATCCTGCTGTTGGGACTCCACCAAGTTCTCTGCATACTGGTTCAGTCTGTAGGGATCAGAGCCAGAGATAAGATTCACAGAGGCCTCTTTCCTTTTGGGTTCGCACTGCACTTCATACTGGTGAATGTCTTCCTGATTTCCATCTGAAAAGTCAATATACAGGATGCTGACAATCACAGACGTGTTGTTTCTTTTCTATAAAAGAAGAAAGAAATACAAGCAAAAGAAAAGTGTTTTATTTTAACACTGTGCAGCCAGTGAACATATTCCTTTTCTACATTAGTAATAAATCTTCTAAAGAAGTAAGGCTGTCTAAGGTTTACTTTGTGAGCTACTAATTTATTTTTAATCCGGTAGGGACTTTACCTACTAGAGAATGGCAGATCAAGTTGATGGATTATGCCGAAATGGCTAAAATGACCGGAAGAATCAGAAATCAGGAAGACCAAAATTTTAATAAGGAATGGGGGGAAATTATAACCTTAAAAAGCATTGTAAACAGTTAAAACCGTTAGTAGGTTTGGGATATCACTTGTAGCTTAATGGTGAGTTTTGGACACAATGGAGATGTAAAAGATTTGGATTATCATAAAAGATGCAGGAGGAAATGATTAACAATAAGACCCACAAAGGGGAGGAGGGAAGTCGAGGAGATTCCTTGAAATATTGTTTTTATGTTGTATGTTTGATATGTGACTGTAAAATTTTAATCTGAAAAACCAAATAAATAAATTTATATATATGTAAATAATTTTATTTTTAATCCTCTTTGTTTTCTAGATAAACAAGATGCATGATGCCATGCAAGGTAACAGAATCCAGGTGGGCCTGACCAACTCCACAATGACCAAGCTGAACACAGCTCTCAAGCAACATATTGCGGTTGCCATATGCTCAATATCTTTTTGGGTTTCTGCAGTGCCAGGCAAAACCAGATACTTATGGAGAGGCCCCTGTTGGGCCACCACCACTGTTTTGTGGATCGCAGTATTATGCAGGGCTATACGGAGGAAAGATAGGTGGCAACATAACTTGGTAGGTTTACAGGTACAGTTTTGGGTCAGGAAGACACAGTATATTTACACAGCGAGATAATTAGGTGGATTACAGTTTGTACTAGTGTCAAACTGGAGCAAGCTTTGAATAGAGCAGAGGGAAGTTATGTGCATTTTGTCTTTGACATTCAGTACGTGTACTGATTTTTATATTTCTGTGATGGAATCTTTGGTACCACTATCTGACTTGCATATGCTATGGATGCAGAGCAGACGGGAAGAAAATCAATACGATTGGCCTGATTATGAGCTACTCACAGCTGGTGAATAATCCTTTTTTTATTCTACTCGTAGGCCATACCCTTCCTTCCAGCCACAGTCAATCAGTCAATCAATGTACGCCTTTATCAGAAGAACCTGCATTAAAACGCTTGTAGAGCTTCCCCTTTCAAAGAGGGAATAGTGCACAAAGGAAGCAGACGGATCTGCTGCCAGAAAAAAAGTCCTTCTCAAACTCCATGAAACTAGAGAAAGCAAAATTGGATTACACATTGGATTTTCATCCCATCGTGCCGCTGGACATCTGACCTGCTGTGACATCATTGCCAAAAATAAAGCAACAAATGCACATGGTTATTAGACCCTTGTTCTGGACGTATTTTTTAAAAGTGGTTTATTTCATACTGTGGCCTCATTTAGCCCCATAAAGCCTCATTTATGGTGACTTGTCATAGGCAGATGCCTTGTTTGGACTCAGACCAATAGTCCACCAGGTTCAATATTGTCTATGCTGACTGCCAGTAATTCACCAGGGTCTGAGGCAGGGAATCTTTCCCAGACCTACTTAGAGATGCTGAGGTTGGAACCTAGGAACTGTCATATGTACAGCAGATATGCTCTGCCACTGAGCTATGGCTCCTTCCCATCACCTTAAGATTCCCTGGTATCGCTTGTTCTCTATCATAGCAGAGAAGTCATGCCCACAGTCCAGGAAAGGCACCTTAACAGCCTCCATCTCCAACTTATTGCCACCTTGACTGTTTTAGCCCCTGGGTGTTGTCTGCCTATGTGAGTGACTGCCTTGTGATTGGCGGGACATAGCCACCTGTCAATCAAGACCCACCTGGGCCAGAAACTCTTTAAAAGATGACTGTTGCCAAATAGGTCCCTCAGCCGACCATCTATCTGAGGAGGCCAGGAGCATGTTTATAAGTAGCTGCAATAAGAGAAATAGACTTGAAACGTTTTCTTTTTGATGTACCATTCTGCTTTTACCTTGTCTTTTTATTCTAAATAAACTTAATAAAATTGGCTGTTGGGGACTTGGGTGCATTTCTGCTGGACTCAAAGGGGTATTTCCCGCCCTCACAGGGCTGTACAAGTTGGATCTGACAGAGAAAAGTAAAGTCTCTGGGGTTCAGGGAAGAGCTGGGAAGGCTTGATAATCTCTCATTTCCCCTCATAAATATGTCCCTTGGATCCACAGAAATCACTCTCATCTGAAGGCAGAGGGACCAGAGAACCTCAGGCCTTGCATGACTGACCTACCTAGACTGGCAGGCGAGGAATGAATGGAGCAAAAGGCCTCTCCTCTCTTCTTTTACACACACCTCATGGAATCACAAAATGGTACAATAAAGGGAAACAAGTTGAACTTATGACTACCAGTTCTTTGATCATGACAAGTCAAAACTATGTCATGAGGAAGCTTGGCTTAGCTCCCATGGTTATGAAAATATGTTGAAAATAAATACATGAAAATATTATGAATAATTTACAAGTTATCTAGTATTCCCCAGCAGCGCATAGCCTCATTTCAATGTCATTTGGATGCTCAGCACCTTTGACTGCCAAGCCATTGACCGAGGAATGAGCACCCCTCATTTTCTCTTTCTTTCTCTGCTCACTGGGTGGCCATAGACAAGTTATTTCATCTAGGGTCTTTAAAGTGAGCCTTGCCACCTGCACATCAACAGCTTCACAGATGACAGGGACCTAAAATGAAATTTCCCAGGAATCAGACAATAACTGCACCCCAAAGCAATGGTTACTTTCAAAAATGTGGGACTCATGTCAATCACCTATAACTTATAAAAATATAGTGCTTGTGTTACTATCAGTAGCCAGATAGCCCTATACTGGAAATCATCCAATATTCCTATGAGAGAGGTATGTTTTCCTAATGTATGGAACACAGCTTTATCTGAATATCTGGTCAGACTTAGACATGTTGTTTGGGGTGAAGCCAAATCACACAGTTCTGAAGTGGATCTGTCTCCATTTTTTAAATTATATATATATGGAGAGTCATATAAGTACTCCTCCCATGACTCCTCGTGGTTGGACTATATAAGGTAAAGGGACCCCTGACCGTTAGGTCCAGATGTGGACGACTCTGGGGTTGTGCTGCTCATCTCGCTCTATAGGCCAAGGGAGCCGGTGTTTGTCTGCAGACAGCTTCTGGGTCATGTGGCCAGCATGACTAAGCCACCTCTGGTGAAACCAGAGCAGCACATGGAAACGCCATTCACCTTCCCACCGGAGCGGTACTTATTTATCTATTTGCACTTTGACGTGCTTTTGAACTGCTAGGTTGGCAGGAGCTGGGACAGAGTAACGGGAGCTCACCCCATTGCCGGAATTCGAACTGCCGACCTTCTGATCGGCAAGCCCTAGGCTCTGTGGTTTAGACCACAGCGTCACTATACAGACTCATCTTAAAATCTAGGCTATATGTAACTGCACCTCTGTAATTTGTTTTTTCTATACAGAATATACTCAGCTTATGGTTCTGTTATGGTTTGTATGATTATGCGTCAGTTTGTACATACATTTATGATAAATCGATAAAAATTATACTAAATTATATTAAAACAAAATGTGGGACTTAGGAGCAGTTTTTCAGTAGTTAAAAAAAACAACAACAACCACCCCAAAGCAGCAGTGGTAATAGAAGGTGTTATTGGTGCTGTGGTGTTTTAACCTTTTCCTTGCATGCCACGATCCTATTTGAAGTACACTCACTCTTGTTAGCTGCTGAGAGGAAATTTCCTCCCAATGCTTAAAATGAGATATTTTTCTAAGGTCTGCAGAAGTGTGGAAGGAGTTAAATTCTCCTTGCTTTGATCCTGATATTTAACACCCCCTAGCAGAGGCTGCTATTTGCATTTTTTAAGGAAATGTGCCCTATAAATGTGTGAAACTCCACCTTTAATGTTACTCTGGTTTAGCTCTAAATTTTTCTTTGTGCAACCTGAGGATAATTTAACACATGCTGAACATCTGGAAGGATTTTGCTTAGTAAAAAAACCCCCCAGATCTGAGTTCCCCATTCACAGTGGTCGGTATGAATTCTGATTATCATGAAGCCTTCCTCCAAAAAATCATTAGACCAGGCTAATCAGCCAGAGTGTTGGAAAACCTTCTTAGAACAAAAACTGAGTCATGATGAGCTTTCTGCCTATGCTTGGATGCCACATGAGGTACAGTTCAAACAAAACACCACATTTACACCACAAACTTTTATCCAGGCATCACTTCACAGGCCGCTTACTTCAGAGTATAATGGAGGATACTTTTATCTTAGACAGATGCTTCTCAGCCTGACCTACCTCATAGGGTTGTAGTGAGGATAAAAAAGGGGGAAAGGGGAGTACCAATACCAAACGTTAGAATGTGCTTTACCCCAAATAGTTCTTTTCATTCCTTCAAATACGCACCCATAGATGTAACATTTCCCCTGTGTGTTTGTGTATAACATCTCAGAGGTGGTGTGGAGAAATGTGAGAGTATGTGTGTGCGAGAGAGACAGAAACAGAGAGAAGGTGGGGTGAGAGACCCAGGATGGGAGACTCCCATGGGAACCCCCATGTACACTTCCTTGAGTTCCATGGGGGAAGAAAGCTGGCATATAAAATGTACAAGATAAATAATAACTGCATCTGCATTGCCTCATCTTCACTCCTCCAGTAGTAATTCTTCTTCTTCTCCTCTTATCCATTCAATAACACAACAGTGTGTTGGCCTTGTAGTTCCCTGTTATTTATGCTGAACAAGCAAAGGAAGCAGCCAGTAGTAAGAGGCAGCAAGTAATCCACACAGGAAAACTTCACTACAGTGGTACCTCTGGTTACGTACTTCATTTGTTCCGGAGGTCCATTCTTAACCTGAAACTGTTCTTAACATGAAGCATCACTTTAGCTAATGGGGCCCACTGCGGCGCCACCACGCGATTTCTGTTCTCATCCTGAAGCAAAGTTCTTAACCCAAGGTACTATTTCTGGGTTAGCGGAGTCTGTAACCTGAAGCGTATGTAACCTGAAGCTTATGTAACCCGAGGTAACACTGTCATTCGGCCACGGGAACAAATCCAGGAGCAGATGCTCTGAGGATTGGTCCAGGGGCAACAAATGATAATAATTGTGCCTCCTGCTGATGCAGAATACAAGGCCCAGGCAGCGAACATATTTTACTTGGACATGGCCTTTATACAAGCCTAACTTTTAAAAGCGGGTGGCGCTGTGGGTAAAACCTCAGCGCCTAGGACTTGCCGATCGCATGGTCGGCGGTTCAAATCCCCGCGGTGGGGTGAGCTCCCATCGTTCAGTCCCAGCTCCTGCCCACCTAGCAGTTCGAAAGCACATCAAGTGCAAGTAGATAAATAGGTACCGCTTTATAGCGGGAAGGTGAACGGCGTTTCCGTGTGCTGCTCTGGTGCCGGTTCGCCGGAGCAGCTTCGTCACGCTGGCCACGTGACCCGGAAGTGTCTGCGGACAGCGCTGGCTCCCGGCCTCTAGAGTGAGATGAGCGCACAACCCTAGAGTCTGTCAAGACTGGCCCGTACAGACAGGGGTACCTTTACCTTTAACTTTTAAAAAACCAAAAAACCACCAATCACTTACCTGCGGTTCTGTACCACAGGTTTCAAACCTTGCATGTATCCTAAAATTCAAGCCGACCACTTGTGCAGGGCAGGACGGGATTCCTAAATATATCTTATTCCTCTCCAACTGAGCCAGTGACTGTGTGGGAATCTGGATCTGAAACTCTGTCCGTGTGCAGCTGACATTCATGAGGACAACTGCGAGAGGGGAAACCAAAGAAAGGAAGAACCTTCCCTGAAATCACTGGAGGTTAATAACAAATAGCTGGCAGCATTCCCACAGATGAATCACACTGTCTTAGCCAGATATGTCAGTGGACCTGATACAGCGCTGTCTAAAGGGAAGTCTATGTCCTGTATTCTGAAGTCCTAGATGGGCATATATGCATTGCCTGACCAGATATTTGGCTGCAGGCTTCCAGCGCCAGGTCCCAAACCACCTCTTGGAGGGTAGGGCAGTAATTGTTCTTGATAATTTTGTCCGCGATGGCACCTGGGGCGGCCCGCCCCCCCTTTGTTCGCCCCTGACAGGGCTTAACAGAAAGCAGAGCCTCAAAGAGCCACCCGGCTAATGTTTGTTAGTGATCTAACCTGAGTATGAAGTTGCACTTTACCAAGTGAATCAGGGAATAAGACATAACCAGTGGTAAAGGCCACAGGCTCAAAATTTTAAGCGAACTGAAACATTTGCTTTATTGGTACACAGTATTTCATACTGAAAATAATATTATCTTTGTGCAGAAAATAATAGTATGAGCTAAAGCACAGATTTGAAACTAGATAATAATCGACACCACCACAGTGATCGTAGATGTGACTCTGGGCAGCATACAGTTTAGTGTTTGGGAAGGTTCATCACGCCTTTTCGCTCCTGGGTTCATTTTTTCAAAGCTCACCGAGAAATCCTCAAATACATTAGGTTGGTAATTTAAAACCCTACTTCCAGCTTAACAACAGCAATGTGAAATAGAAGGCGCAGCTCTTAACTGCTGTTCATTTCCTAATATCCACCACAGGAGACTGACACCACTGGCTCTGACCTGGGACAAAGAAACCAGTTCCTGCTGTGGCTGGTCTTTGGTACTATGCAGGAAGGAATGTCCCATGCAGAAATAAGATAGAAATCAACCCTCACACATCCCTGAGACACTATTAGTCAATAGCAAGACTGCTGTTTGCTGCCCAGCTTTAGGGTGTGTGTGTGTGTGTGTGTGTGTGTGTAGTGATGCTTATTATGTATGACTTCAGCAACAGTTAGGCTCCAGGCAATAAGATTCTGGGACCCAATGGAGCTTGTTGTCAGCCCATGTGAGCCAGAAGCAGGTGTCCTGTCCAAAACAGGCAGAAGTCAAGGTCCAAAGCAGAAGCATACATTTAGTCAAACCCAATATCCAAGAGAAAAATCAGAGAAAGGGAGCAGGAGCTTAGGCTCACTTCTGAGGGAAGCCATTCAGACTGCCAAAGACAAGCAAGCTCTGAGGCAAAACCTTTATAGGACATGGCGTCCTGGGATTGGTCGTTGGGGGGTCAGCTGACTGGGTGCTGAACAGGCTGGTATTACTGTCTAGATGGCACATCAAAACCCAGTGTAGTGGGTTTATGCTACTGGTGACACAGGATGTGAAGCCCCTGATCATGACTGTTGGGAGTTCTTGTCTGAGATCCTGCGCCCTCCCTTTCAGCACTGTACACATCCATCTATGCATCCCCAATTATTTTTGCAGCTTGTACTGCACTGTTGTGTTGTGGCAGCAGCATGGGCGTAGTCGCAGGTGAGGGTACAGTTGCAGTGACGGGGCTGGCAGCAGCACAGGCATGACACCCAGAGCAGGGAGCGGGCAGGATTGGGACCTGGATTTGCGGAGGGATCTGTCATGGGGGCAGGGGCATTGTCAGCCATTTTGCTTACAGAGGCAAAATGTATCGGGTTGGGCCTTACTACATTGTCCATGTCTGGAAGCACCCGAAGTCATTTGAGAAGGTGAAGTGTTGGTCTAATAAACATACATACATACATACATACATACAGGTGTTTATCTTTGTCCTTGCAACTGACCTCTTTATCCTGTATATCTTAGCTGGTACCAAGAGTCAAGGTAGCTCTGGTCTGATCTAGTACCTCAATTCTTCTAAAGCTTCTCTCATTTTGTTTATTTGACTGTATGAACCCACAGTGAAGAAGTGTGCACTTTGCAGCACTAAAATGAACAGAACCAAACAACTGAGAATATTCAAAATAAAATGTCCAACCCATTCTGCCAAGGATTGGACCAGGTGTTGACTAATACCAGCCTACCAGATTTCAGCCTACACAATATAAACCAATATGACACAAGACAGAGCAAGTATACTGCAGAAAATCCATCTTGGATGACTTCACTCTAGATGACTTAAACAAGACTTCCAATTTTAGCTGTTATGCAGCTGGCCTCTTGCAAAGCTCATCACAGAAATACAACCTGTGATAAGTAAATATTAGAGTAAAGAAATAGCAAAGCAAGGGTTGAAAAATTACCCATATTTCTCCTGAAACGAAGTATGAACTACCAAATACTTTCTAACCATGTGCATTTAATAATGACACAGTTTGGGAAACTGCACGCAAAGCAGAAAACCACTGATTGCATAGCTTTCCCGCAAAATTTTATATAATTTGTATGCCACTGCATTAATAATTTTGGTATTTTCTCCCAACATATAAACGCAAGTACTTTCTGAAAACTTATCATTTGTGTGTCAGGCTCATGATTATTATCTTCAGGCTTGTTCTGGATTCTCTTGTTCATAAACATCCCCCCCCCCGCAAATATTCCACACAACAGAAAAGCTGGGTGAAAGAGATCAGATGGTGGGCCATACCTCCGATGTATGCAACAGAGAAACCTCGGTTGGCTGTGTTCCTGTCTGTGTGAAGGACCAATAGCAGCTTGTTTCTACTGGATATAATAGGAGACAGCATTTCTCTCCCACACCACTTCCCCAGCAGAGACGCCTTCTCGGTGCCTCCATCAAACGCAGCCAGATGGTCATAATCACAGCCATCTGTCAGGCTGTTCCGCCCCTCCAGATCCAAGTCCAGGAAGAAGACTTTGATTCGATATCCTGGGGGCAGCTGGATGGCCCAGTGACACTTGATATTATTGGGGTAATAGTTGGGATACTGAGGACTGGAGAAATTTCCTTTGACGGCTGTGTACACCTCCTGACATGCACCTGGTTACAGAACAAAGAGAGTGTGATACAATTCAGACAGCCCAAAGAATGAACTTTAATATCTTGTAGTGCTGTGTAAGACATTCCTAAACACTTCTCTCTCTCCCACATCCCTCTCCCCAACCCAATGGGAAATGCAATTTCAACTTATTAACCTCCCCCCGTCCCTTGGCTGTAGGGTAGCCACTTGCTCATCACCCTAATGAGGAAATGCATCATCTAAAGAAGAGGTTTGCATAAAATCTGCATATGCTGATGTGTATGTATAGATTAGGGATGGGGAGAAATTGGATTCAGTTCACATTTAAACAATACAAGAACTGAACTGTAGCCATCCTCCAAAATTCACACTTCTCCAAGTTTTGCAATGCAGTCCTACAAACAAGTACTGAACACAGAAATGCATACGACCACCAGGATAAAGTGTCCATATAAATGTATGCATTAGTGAGTTTGATATATACCTACTGACATAGAATAACCTAACAACATATTCCCTAGCCCATGTGTCCAATGGGAGACCTTTGTCCAAGCCCTATAGCAAAATCCCCAAGTCTGATGTAGAGCTGGCAAGCTCTTCTGGGAAAATGCACATTGTAAAGCTGTCCTGGGGCTAAAAAACTTCATAATACAGATAAGGATGGGGAAACCCCTGTACACAGAAAGGTAGTGCATCTGGGAGAACACCAAGGCACACCTTTTCTCCCTGACAGGCTAGCTTTCCTTAGGAATAAAGTTTTGTATGTTTGTGTTTAATGTGAGGCAGAAAACATGCAACCCTCTCCTGTACGTTTTATAGCTCCTGCAGGTTGTGCCCTTTTTTAAATGTGTAGATTAGTTCTATGCCTTAATTCTCACGCTCCTTTTGAATGTAGTGAAGTTGCCACAATGTGATTTTTACTAATCATTTTCTGTGGTTAACATTTCTTCTGAATATGCATCAGTGTGGTGAGATCTCAGATTTGCCACATCCTGGAGGCTGGTCAAACACCAAGGTTCTCCAGGATGTGGTAAATCTCAGATTTCATGATGTGGGATTGCATTCAGAAGAAATACTCAACAAGCAAACATATCTTCAAAATGAACTGATGCAATACTGTATTGCCAAAACTTAGCATAGGGTGGATCCTATTGATTAGGAACATATCATAAAAGGTTTAAGATTTACAAAGGTTGAAATACTAACTTCAGTTTTAAGCAATGCTAGTTTGTTTGCTTTACTGAGGTCAGGATCCATCTCTCAATTTATACAAAAGCTAAGGTTTTTTGAGGAATGAGAAAGATATATCCCATTTTTCCCTAGGCTGCTTCCACACCAAGCATTTTCTGAGAAAAGCTGCACTTGTTCATTCTCTTAAGATGCATCTGCATAAAAGGACCAAAGCAGACTCTTCCCATATTTTCCCTGTTCAGCTACCATTTTGCTTCCAGAGCTCAGAAATTGACTATAAAACAAACAAACAGTGGGACAGCTGCAGAATCTCCCATGGTGCAAATGGCCTATCACACAGCTGTTCAGTCGGTTTTGGAGCCAGTTATGGCCTCCTTGCATTTCTCTAGCCATTTCCTTCTCTATGGTCTGTCTTTCCTCTCTAGAAATCAACTCTGCCACTTTAACCTTTCCCTTTCTGAAGAGCATTGTCACTATACTGCATCCATATTTTTTTCTTCCCCTCTTTGCATTGTAGTGGTGCTGGAGTGAGGGAAGAGGAAGCATTTAGCCCTTTTGCCCATACCAGAATCCCAGTGATAATCATGTCCTGAAACATTTGGGGCCGAATTAAGTGAGGCTTCCCTCTTGCTCACACAATGTTATTTGGATTCCAGAAGTTTAGAAGCCGAGTTGGCATTCCACTTCCAGCTTAAAGTAGAACCAGCAATATTTAGGTGCTGCTAAAATTTCCATGTCTGGAAGGACCCCAGGATGACTTCCTGTGCTAACAGAGACTCCACAAAACTTGCCATGCCTCTGCTCACTTGATATTGGCATAAGGTAAAGGTAAAATTGTCTTCCATACCTGAAAAGAAATATGCTTTGAAGCCTCTGCCTGCAATGTTAAAGTCTGATTTGAACACAACCAGCAGTTCCTGTGCAGAAGAGATGTCCGGAGGCTTCACATGCCCACAAAAGTGACCAAGGAGTGTATCCCCCATAGTTGGCCCATCAAAGATGGCCACATAATCAAAATTGCACTGCTCACTGTTTTCCATCTGGAAGTCCACAAAAATCAGTTTGATGACAGAATTTGAAGTTGCCTGGATGACCCAATGGCATTCGGCATTGTTGGGGTAATTCTCGGGGTAATCAGGGCTTGTTATTGATCCTGAGAGGCCGGTGAGCACCCCCCCACAAACATCTGGAAGCAAGAAAGCATAACATATTAAAATGAGAGAGAGGTTACAATTCAAGTTGCATTTACATCACACGACTTTCCTCAAAGCATCTTAGGAAGTGTAGTTTACCTCTCACTGAGGTAAAATTCCCAGCACTCTTAACGGACGAAAGTCCCCGGGATTCCTTGGGGGAAGTCATGTGCTTTAACTGTGTTTTAAATATATGGTGTGCATGCAGCCCCAGAAACAGGGGTGTAGCTAGCTGCTCCGGTATCTGGAGCGGTAGGTGCGGGGCGAGCCACCCACAGAGGGGTGGGGCGATCCGCGCATGGAGTCCGCCTGGCGGAAGCAAGTCCCACGTTGCCGTTTCAGGTAGTGCGGGGCCCGGGCCACTGTGCCACTCCCAGGAGAGACAAGTGGTTCAGGTGCACGGCAGGCCAGGCCCTGTGGTAAGTGCCACCCCCCACGGTGTGCCATTTTGTCACCCCCTCAGGGATGACACCTGGGGAGACTGCCGCCCCCCGCGTCCCCCCCATCCTACGCCCCTGCCCAGAAAAGGGACATAAATTATGTCATACAGATCTCCATCTCTCAAAGCAATAAAAAGAACCAAAAAAAGGCACGTGGAAACTGGAAAAGTATAGAAAATGAGGACAGATAGTGGTTCCAAAGAGAGAAGTAAGGTTATAGGCCCTGCCATTTCAAACGAGAGAGAAAGTGATGCAGTGAGAGGAGACACAGTGAGTGCTCCCAGACTACCTTCATTGTATCTTCACTGTTGATTTGTTTGCAGGGAGATTAGATAAGTTTATTTAATGAGCGTTAGTTCTGGTTTCATTGCAGAAGGGTTAGATGACATTGTATCAACGCAAGTGTCAACCTACACTCCCCAGTGCATTTCCCCTCACTTTCCTTACAGAAAAAAAATCTGATCTTTAGGGGAAGCGGGTTTGTTGTGCAAGACTCCCCTCAATCAACTGTAATTGTCCAACCTGAATCTGCCCTTTAGCCTCCAAAAGTGACAGTCTGGAGCTAGTAGAGAAGACTAGATCCAATGCATGTGTGTGTATGTAGGTATTGAAGAATGAAATGAAATGAATGAGAAGAATGAGATGAAAAAGAATCAGCATGCACGGGGTGTAGGGGCTTCCTTTTCCACCATGTTTCTAGGCACAGGTCTCAAACTGCTGCTGCTTCTGACTCGGCGTTAAAGAGCAGGATTTCGTGTGGAAGGCACTGGGGCAAAAGAACAAGCACTTGGTCACAGCACTTTGAAGTGCAGACTTGTACCTAAAATGCATGGGACAAGATGTAAGTGTGGGTGGTCCCTTGGATTTCTCAGATCAAATGAGTTTCCAGGTTGTGGGAGGCCTGGAAGATCTCACACATATAAAGGAGGAGGCCTCATGACTCCATGAAGTTTGAGAAACATTGCTTTGAATGGTGGTCATTCACCATCATTTTACAAAACAAAACACTATTCACAAAAGCCACAGGCACTTTGTGCTTGCTGACATAGGTTGCTGTTTTGAAACTGCTTACTCTGGGGTAGCCTTACCAACAGGGTTTTCTAAGTTAGAACTGGTTTGCAAATCACAGCCTAAGTTCCCATTGTGAGGTCAATTTCTGCTTCCAATTACGCCAAGAAGCAATAAAACTGTAAAGAGAGAGCAGAATTAAGTTTGCAAACCCTTTCCTGCCAGTGCAGGCCCCTGAGACGGAAAGAATCCAATGTTACTACTCCTGAATCCTTCCGTGGCTGTTCAGGAAAAACCCTTGAGAAGAAAATACATTTCTACTTGCAATCTCTGCACATTATTTTCTTGAAATCACCAGGAGTAAGCATAATAAATCTCAGTTGCTCCATGATGCCACTTTTATAGACCCATCCTGTAGCTTGATTACAGTTTAATATGAAAAGGGAAATGTAAGAGCTTTTAAAGGAAGTCTAAGCAAGGATTTCTAAATGCTCTGGAAATCTGTATCTAAAGATAATTGATAAGCAAAATTTAAACTAAATTTTAAACTGCCCTTCTTCAGTTAGCCTCACCTGCACCTGGTAGTAACTGATTGGGGAAGTGTGGTATACCACTGCAGTGTAACACATTGGACTCTGTCTGCAGAGAACCACACTAAGTTCCCCACTCAGCCATGAAGCTGAATGACGTTGGTCTAGTCACTCACTCTCATATAGACCAACTCAGTCACACCAAGTCCAGACATGCAAGGTGCACTTTCAAGGTCTGCAAGGACAGTTGCCTGAGCTGGAGAAACTGGAGATACAGCCTGGTCGATGCACTGCTCTGTTGACTACACCAAGGTAGAAATCTAGGCTCCTAAATATGTATACCAGGCAGGCCAGGTCAATGCAGAGACTTTGTAATGCCTGCCAGTCACAGGAACTGATGCTGCACACCTCTTTTCTTCTGCACCGGAATGAAACTGAGACCTGAGCATCTACAGACCTCAGAAGTTCTCTGGGGTAGGTCCCAGAAAAGAACTTGTGTCCCTGGCAGCCACCACCTTCCCCCTGCAGCCTGTGCACTTTTATTTTTGCTCTCTGAGCTCAAGTACCCTCTCAGTATATTAGCCAGTTTCTTGCCTTGCTTCACTCTCTCACCACTCTACACGACGAGGCATGTTTTCTCCTCTATATCTGGCTCTTCATGCTTGCTGACTCTGTTTGTACAGTAAGGCACACTGTGTTTGTTCTTTATAGGCCTATTACACTTCCCGATCGTTGTTTGCTTGCTACTTCACTTTTGACTCCTCTCTTCTCCTCTGTTTTACCTGTTCTTTTCCTTCACTAGCTCTCACGTTGTTTGTTTTGATTGCCTAAAGTGGTATTGACCCCCGCCTGTCTTTATAATCACAGATTTGCCTTGTGCCTTAATGAGTAGCTTCAGCTCTATTGGCCGGCTTAGACATTGTACTTGCTGCTGAATTTTCCCTAGAGCTCCACTCTTGTAAAGGCTTATTCCTCCTAAGAGGCTCTGAATCTGTAAGGTGGTGCTGTGTCCCCTGATGTACAACACAGCATGACATATACATGGTCTGGCCTA
Organism: Podarcis bocagei; assembly: GCF_964188305.1. Taxonomy (NCBI): domain Eukaryota; kingdom Metazoa; phylum Chordata; class Lepidosauria; order Squamata; family Lacertidae; genus Podarcis; species Podarcis bocagei. Next base: position 59,698,566 of record NC_138129.1, read on the forward strand.
ATGTTGACTGACATTTCTTTTCTGTAAATACGTTTTAATGTAATGTTGATGTATTTTTTGTATATCACTTTGTGAAGGTTGCAAGAAAGACGTCATAGAAATAGTTCGAATAAATAAACAATTCTCTCTTTTGTAGAGAAGCTGCAACTGAATCCCATTCTAACCTTTTTGGTAAACTGCAGAGAATCCCTTGCTGGCCACATGGTTATCCGAGTGGAATATTACAGTCATGATGTTCCAAGATGAGGTAAATGGTGGAGGAAAACTTGTGCCACAGAATTTTCCTAGGAGGTTGCCTTGGTCTTCCGAGATCCCGTTGTAAATCATGAGGTAGTCAAATTCACAGTTGTCATGGTATTCCAGGTCAAAGTGATGAAAGGTGAGCAGAACAGAGGATCCTTCTGTTACCACTATGAGCCACATGCAATCTGTATCGTACGGGTAGAGTCCAGGGAAATTCGGGCTTGAGACGTTGCCATGTGGCGCTGAGAGGACACCACCACATTTGATGCCTAGAGAAAACATAAACATTTGAAGGTCAACTTTGACTAAGCAGCCACTGTAGCTTACTGTATCTATAAGTAACAACTTGAAGAAATATATAGCGGTGTAAGTCCCCACCCCAAAACTCCAAAATTTATTTCGGAATGTGGCTTTGTCTTTTCTTCTTCTGCACAATGCCGTTCTCCCTAATGCCTTTCTCCTGCTTACCCAAGGAGCATTCATTTGACCACCTTTGCTTGTTGAAGTCAATTAAGACATATTGAACCAATCTTGTGAATAGTTTGATGTGTGTCCAGATAGTGACTCAACACACTACAATGTAGTATTATTGCCCATTTTGCTAATATTAGTTGGTTATTTTACATGCTTTACATGAACTGTAATCCGCTCAAGAATTTCTGAGACTAGGCAAACTCAAATAAAATCTAAATAACTGCCAAAGGCAAAGAAATCCTCTGTCCTTCCTAACCTTTTACAATCAGTGTGTAATGCATTGTTATCAGACACTATAATAGACCACAGGGCAAGATCTACAGCTAGTAGATAGATAGATAATATAAGCCAGCATCATATACATTCCTTTACTACATAAAGTTTAAAGGTTAAGGTACCCCTGACCGTTAGGTCCAGTCATGGACAACTCTGCGGTTGTGGCACTCATCTTGTTCTATAGGCTGAGGGAGCTGGTGTTTGTCCGCAGACAGCTTCCAGGTCATGTGGCCAGCATGACTAAGGAGCTTCTGGCACACAGCGCACAGAAACACTGTTTACTGGAGCAGTACCTATTTATCTACTTGCACTTTGATGTGCTTTTGAACTGCTAGGTTGGCAGGAGCTGAGACTGAACAACGGGAGCTCCCCCTATTGCGGGGATTCGAACCGCCAACCTTCTGATTGGCAAGCCCAAGAGGCTCTGTGGTTTAGACCACGGTTATACACAGTGGAAAGCATCTCATTCCAGCATAAATCTAAGAGAATGAATAATTTCATATTATCTTTCACTGGAATATGCAGCATATCTAGCAAGGTTCTGTTGCCCAGCTCATTTTGGAGGGAATCTGGGCGTGTGGTGAAGATCATAGCTGCAGAGAGCTATGGAGTTGAATGGAAGAAAACAAAAACTTTGGTCAAGATTGGGGGAAGCGTACCTAAATTGACAATAGCATTGTTTTAAAATCTGAAATTAAGTGGTAAGGAGGAGGAAGGTCTACTTCAAAACTGAGTATCTTCTTCTCAAATGCAGCTGCAGGTCCATAGAATTTAGAAATAGAATCCACTGTAAAGTATTAGTCACTCTGTCTTTCTTCACACAATTTCAGCTTCTCACTAAGAACTTTAACCCTACTCAACTGGGCCTGCTAGTTACCCTAAACCTGTTTATATGCCTACAGTGATAATTGAAAAGAATGAAAAATACTGTTCTAGCACACCGCTATAAACATGGTTCTAAGCACACAAAAACAGCTCTATTGAAATCAGCAAATCTTTGCCCTCTGTTGTTGTTCTCAAAGGACATACACTGCTGCAGCAGACCCATTCTTCTCAGTAGGACTATTGGGTGACTTGAAGCTTCCACCCTGTCAACCTGATCCAGAAAATACTTGTGGATGCAAGAGTTCTGAGATGTATACAGTTCTATGTTAATTCCAGTGGAGGAAGCTTGAACCCACACTTCCTTTGCCCACTTGGACCCGCTGCCTCCATTACATGAGTTATGGGCATCCTACGTACAAGAGATCCATGTATGCATCTGATTGAGGTATGGATACAAGGAAGTCCTAGCTTAAAAAATATATGCAGTGTATACAGGGAGCAGATTACGGAAAGATTTGTAAAAGAAGCACCATCAGTACACAGCACATTGCAAGTGCACCATGACAACTAATGTTCTAGAGTTAGCACCCTACATGATCATGGGAAGCAAAGCAAAGGCAGTCCATTTAAAAAAGAAGCACGATTTTGCAAATGGGCCCAGAACACAGCCCCCAAAATGCCTTACCTTACCTTTCTTGGCGTTTATCCCATTCGCTGCGCACAAGAAAGTTATTGTCACAAGGTGTTGGAGAAGCATCTGCTGCATCCTTTGACACAGCTATGAAGAGACAAATGGACCCAGTGCCAGAAAACAGCAGAAGTATACTCAATGCAGCCTATCTGAGAGCGAAAAAATAGCTGGAGGCCTGTCGAATTAATAATGGAATGAATAATTCATTGCTTGTTTGAATTAGTAACCTGATCTGTTCTTTGCTTCCTTCACTCGGTTTTAACGATCTGGATCAAATGTCCCTAGGATTTACACTGTACCAGGTACCTTGTCAATACACTATATTTGGAAGCGATGTTAATGGTTGGGATATGGTGCATAACTGCAGTAAGTCAGTGCTGACAATATGCCCTGAAGGGCTCGTGAAAATAATTTAGTTCACCACACAAGATAGGGAACCAAATTAGGAATTTCAGATTTTACATGGAAATGTATCTGGGGAATTAGCTTGATTTTAAAATATGGAGCCTGCTGTACAAAGCCAGTAGCTGATAAAAGAAAGAGAAATATGGGACAGATTTTTAGATTTTGATGAGCTGAACCATACTAAAGGATCGAGGTGCTTTTTAGTTCCCTAATAACTGTTTGGATGGTGAACTGCATATCACAACCCTTTAAAGGGTCTCTTCAGACCAGTGGCGTAGCGTGGGTTGTCAGCACCCGGGGCAAGGCAAGTAATTTGCGCCCCCTAACCCGTGGATTTTAGCAGGGGGCAGAGAGCTGCGAGTGCGAGCGCCCCCCCGATGTTGCGCCCAGTGCGGCCGGCCCCCCCTGCACCCCCCACGCTACGCCACTGCTTCAGACTGGTGGGCATGTTTGTTTTCGCAGATATATTCTGCAGCATCTCATTGACACAATAATTGTGCATTAGTAGTGGGATCATCCACACATCATTCCACTTTGTTCATTGTTCTGTGATGCTTCCGCAGTGTTATTGCGTTATTGTCATGTTTGCAGGGGCAGGGGGAGAAGGATACTCTGGTACTATAGTGCAACAAAAGCTAGTCAGTCTAGCTTCTCTGTAGGGAGGGAGTTTCAGAGTCTGGGAGCAGCCACCGAGAAGGCCTTCTCTGGTGTCCACACCAAGTGTGCCTATGAGGATGGTGGGACTGAGAGAAGAGCTTTCCTTGAAGATCTCAAAACCCAAGCAAATTCGCATTGGAGAATATGGTCTTTCAGATGACTTGGACCTAAGCTGCCTCAGGCCAGGGTACCCTGCCAAAGGCCAGGGTAAAGAGGTGTGTCTTCAGCATTATCCAAAAACTGCATTGTGTAGATGCCAGATGCACCTGACGAGGAAGAAATTCCACAACTTAGGGATTGCCACAGAGAATACCCTCTCCCACATTGCCACCACCCCATACATCTAATAAAGCAGAAGGGGCTACCAAGACGGCCCCCTCTGAGATCTTAACAACCAGGTGGGCCTACAGGAAGTTTGGGGCCAAAGTTGTTTAGGGCTTTAAACACTAAATGTGAATAATGTCATCAATGTCCTTACCCCATTACTATTGGTTCCCCACTGGCACTACCTTAAACTCTCAGGAATTTATGCCTATTGTCTGAAATTTAAGCTTAGAAAGGGGAACATGGCAGTAAGACTACTGGGCAAGTTTTACAGTAGTACCTCTGGTTACGTACTTAATTCGTTCCAGAGGTCTGTTCTTAACCTGAAACTGTTCTTAACCTGAAGCACCACTTTAGCTAATGGGGCCTCCTGCTGCTGCTGCACCGCCGCTGCGCGATTTCTGTTCTCATCCTGAAGCAAAGTTCTTAACCCGAGGTACTATTTCTGGGTTAGTGGAGTCTGTAACCTGAAGCGTATGTAACCCAAGGTACTACTGTATACTAGTGAGAAGGAATGTAACTTTTGACTAGCAGGCTTACATTTTGAACAAAGAAGGTGGAATTAAAATTATTTCCTTCTGTCTTTCTCTCTGCCTCCTCTGTTGTGAAAAATAAAATTAAATACAAGTCTTATTTACCTCTGGATTTATGGAGAGCGGGATAAATCAACATTGAAGTCAAAATAAATAGCTGGTAGAGTGACAGCAGCCTGTTTGTACATGCTGGAAGGACTCATGTGAAATACATGCAGCACTGATCAATATTTAACATCTACTTTTCCAAAGTGCTAACACCATCTTTAAGAGGCACTACCAAGGAAATGTTTCGGTTTGACAGCCTTCTCTTCTTTAATTAACTGTAAGTTGGGAGCATTTTAAAAGAAACTATCTAGAAGAAGGAGTGTAGACTCACTGTGTAGGCATAAGGATTTTTAGATAATCAGACCCTAATTGAGCTAACTAAATTTAGTTTATGCTTAAGCCTCAATTACATGTTAGTGGTTAATTTAAATCCCATTGATTTCAATTGTACTTAAACACAACTAGCTTTAGCTAAGATGGAGACCTCAGTCTTTTGCTGTGAGTGTTAACCTGTAACATTTACTGTTTTCCTCTATCCCAAATGTATTGTTGCATTTACTGTACCATGATTAATACAGTGTTCATTCAAGATTTAGGGTAAGATTCAAGTTGATCTGCTCAACCAGGAAAAGACTTGAATTTGACTGACGCGATTTTAAATTTACATCTTTGGAATAATTATTATACTCGGGCTCTACAGTGTAGATTTGGGCTAAATATTTAGAGGATTTGTGGGACCACACCTGAAAAACAACAACGCAGGAGTAGCAGTGCTTTGATGAATCCCTAACTTATGTTGGATTTAACTTGGTCCAGTCACTACCTATAGAAAATGCGTACTGCGTACAAATGATGGCATTTGGAGCTGTTGCACAGGGTTTTCTGCACTGATGCAGTAGGAGAGCATATGCTATCCAGAAGGAAATAGGAAAGCAATTTCGAAAAATCATTTGAATCTAAAACGAATATAAAAGTAATCTGCAGTCCTATATACACTTAATCCAAAAGTAAGCTCCAGTAAAAATAGGGGGACATATTTCTGAGTAACAATGAGTATGATTGAACTACAATATTTTCAATAAGCTGTGGTGATTTGAGGAGAGTATCCACTGTAGGCCATTCTCCTCTACAGTGCTACCTCAGGTTAAGTACTTAATTCGTTCCGGAGGTCCGTTCTTAACCTGAAACTGTTCTTAACCTGAAACACCACTTCAGCTAATCGGGCCTCCTGCTGCTGCCGCACCGCCGCTGCACGATTTCTGTTCTCATCCTGAAACAAAGTTCTTAACCCGAGGTACTATTTCTGGGTTAGCGGAGTCTGTAACCTGAAGCGTATGTAACCTGAGGTACCACTGTGCAGCCAGCAGGACTCTAAATGTTGTCCAACAGGAGAGGAGAAAGGAATCTAGAGAGCAATGATGTTGTCCTATCTCTGTATCGGGGGGAGGGGCAGTTGCTAAGGGGCTAGCCAAAGGGTGAAGATACGGATGTTTGTAGCCGACCTATCTAAACATAAGATGGCATAACAATAACCATAGGATGGGTACATGATGCTGGCATATTCTTATGCTTAAGGGGTTGTATCCATTGCTAGTCCTACTGAGAGCAGACCCATTGAAATGAATGTTGTCAACTTAGTTCCATTGATTTAAATGGGTTTACTCTGAGTAGCACTTAATTACAAACCATGAGACTAAGGTTATGTGCACACCAGTGTGTTAATGTGTATGTCAGCCACACAGATCTGATCGTTTGGTGTGTGCTTCCAATTTAAATAGGTATTTAAGTTTCCTGTGCGTGCACACGCACACACCACTCCTTTCTCTTCTTCTCTGACTTAGGGTGAAATTCTCTGCTGCCTCCTCGCAGAGATGAATTCTGAGAGACAAAATGAAACAAAAGCTTCCAAAGGAAATACTTCCAGAGAGGCTGGAGGTAAAAATGTCACCTTCAAAGCAGCAGAAAAAGAAAGGTCTATCTCTAAATCTAAGACCATAAGACACGTTGCATTTATTAATTAAGCTATAAGGATCGATACCTGAGACATTTCCTGTGGATTAATGACCAGCTGGGAGGAGCTGATGGCCTGAGGTGCAGCTGAGGGCCATTAACACCAATCAGTCATCAATTCCCAGGAAATACCTCGTGCCAAGGTCACTAAGTGACTAGATTTATTTTATGGGCAATGATAACAATAATAATATTTAGTTCGTCTCCTCTCACTCGCTTCCTGAACCAAACGATTCTCATTTTTATGCAACAGAATGAGTTCAAAGTCGTACATATTCTAGAAATTCTATGAAAAAGAAACACCCAGAGAGAGATGTTCTCTTACACACACTTGGTAAAAGTATATGGAGGGTTTTCTTTTGCTCCTTTGTGGTAAGAAATTGTTAATAACTGCAGGACCCCATAGTGATGCAAAAATTGCTCCTTTGCAAAACACCTCATGGGCATGCTAATTTACTCAAAGCTGGCAGGGTTGATTTCGAAGGACAAATGTTATGGCCTGCTGCCTCAGCAAGTAAATGGGGGTACAGTTACCACCATGTGAGCTGGCGTATCACAGTGGCTGAGGCTACAGTCCTTTGCACACTTTCATGGGAGTGTGCACAATAAGACTTACCTCTAACTAGGGCTTTTTTCAGGGGGAACTCGCCTGAACTCAGTTCTGGCACCTCTCAGGTGGACATCATTGCCGTTCTAAGATAAGGGTTACCAGACGTCCCCGGTTCCCAGGGACAGTCCCCGGATTTGCAAATCTGTCCCCGGGAAACGTGGCAGTGGCAGCCTCAGCAGCCCAGAGCCAGCCTGGTAGCTCAGTTGGCTCTGGCTGGCTTCAAAAACTGCTCGCTGCCACCGCCATTGCCGAAGGGGGAACCAGGGACGTCCGGCGGTTCAGATCTCCTGCCCCCTTCCCCCTTTGTTTTGACAGATTGGGGGAGGCTTGGGAGTCACGGGAGGGTGGGCACTGCCCAGGAGGGGTGCCAGGCGCGTGGTTTCTCTGCCAGGCAAGGTGCAAAGCCCTTCTTTTGCACCGTGAAACATAAATGTGCAGTTTTTTAAATAAAAAAACTGGGCAATAGCCACCTGCCTGTGACTCCCAAGCCTCCCCTGATCAGTCAAAACAGAGGAGGAAGGGGGCAGGAGATCGGGGGAGGCTCAGGAGTCATGGGCGCGCCGTGCCATTGCCCAGTTTTTAAAAAACTGTGCGCATTTATGTTTCACAGGGTGCGAAATAAGGGCTTTGCACCTTTATACAATATGCATGTGTGCTTGGGCCCAGGGTCTTTTGCCTCACCATCCCCACTACTGACTCCCTGTTGCTACTCAGCTTTGGGGGAGGGGGGAGTGTCCCCGGATTCATTGAAAAAAATCTGGTAACCATATCTAAGAGAAAGAGAGGATTTCATGGTGAGTTCCAGCACCTCTTTTTCTAGAAAAATAGCACTGCCTCCAAGTCAATATGCATAGGATATTTCTTCCTCTGGTCATGGCTGTGGGTGCGTGACTTGACTGTTTCCAGGCGCTGTGGTCGTCTGCAAGGGATTCTCACATGGCAGGCTTGATGTTGCCAGCCTTCATGTCATGCTTGCAGACATCTTTGTAACACAGAGTTGGTCTGCCAACGGGCCTGGTGCCTGAGTGGAATAAGAATGTGATAAGCAAACATTTAAAATATTTATTTAGTATTTGTTAAGAGCATAAAGCATTATCAAACGGCATCCGGCCTATAGAAGAATAAATGTTTTGGACTCTGATTTGGCCTCCAAATTAGATGTAAAAGGTGGCATGGCTTCTGAAACATTAAAAGTTGTGTAGAAGATTGAATGGCATGCAAGCTGTATTTATTTATTTTATAAATTAATAAACAAATTTTACTTAATAAACAGTATTTTATTTGATAATAATATTTTATTTAATAATTATAACTATTTTGTTTAATTAATAAATAAAATTTAAAAAGCAGTACCTGATGAAATTCTCAGTTATGCAACTATTAGAAGTGCAGGAAACTTGTCTTCCTTATAACTTAAGCTTCATAGAAGCCCAATGCGGTGTTTCACAGCTCCCGATCTCAATTAATGCAAATAATTATGACATGTGAGTCTTTCTCCATTCATGTCTGGAAAAGCTTCTTTTCCAAGGAGAAATTCCTTAAGGAAAGATGGTGAGCTTTTTTTTTTTAAAAAAAAACCCCAAACACCTCATCTGGCCCACTGAAACTTGTCTTTGCTAACGCTATTAGTCCTAGAATTAAATCTATTACTCAATGGAGGAATCAATATAGCTAGCTTTAGACCCCTCCACCCTTTTCCAGCCAACTGTTGGGTGTGTCAGTTGCGCCGGATGGAAACTGAGCATTAACATTTATGGTTCAGTGACATCCAGTGTTTTCTGGTGTTAAGTGCTCATGTAAAATGCATAAAGCTTAACACTGGGGTAAAAGGTGCTTTCTACAGGAGGTTGTGGTCAACTACCAGCATTTCACAGCCTAGCCAGTGCTGTCCACCTAATGAAGACTAATGTGGAATAGCTCCTGTCTCGTCCGCACAGTGTATTAAAGGGCTGACTACTACGTTTACTTAAGCAAACAGGGAACTGTTACAAAGCCCTGAGGACCAATTATAAAAAAAAACCTCTCCAGCATTAGATGAAGTGTTAACCACAGTGTCCGGGACAAATTCCAACTCGAGTAATGACATTCTATCTAAACTCCCTCTGCCTTTTTTTTACCCTTCCGAAGGAATCAGGCTTGTGGTTAAAAACACCAAACAGTTGTGAAAAGAAATCTGGGGTCTATTCCTAACATGGCCGCTCGCTTATTTGACCTTGTAGAGCCAGTGTGGTGTAGTGGTTAAGAGCGGTAGTCACGTAATCTGGGAAACCGGGTTCGCGTCTCCGCTCCTCCACATGCAGCTGCTGGGTGACCTTGGGCCAGTCACACTTCTCTGAAGTCTCTCAGCCCCACTCACCTCACAGAGTGTTTGTTGTGGGGGAGGAAGGGAAAGGAGAATGTTAGCCGCTTTGAGACTCCTGAAGGGGAGTGAAAGGCGGGATATCAAATCCAAACTCTTCTTCTTCTTCTTCTTGTAGACAAGTCACAAGCCATGTCTGTTTGAGGCAGTTCTCGCAAAATGAAAATATGAAGTGAAATGGTGTATGATTTCCATTTGAAGTACTGCAGTGTTTACATGATTTCCCCCAACTTATCCTCAGGTATAAACTGTAGCACCCTCCATTTTGTGCTTTCCCAGAGTACTTTGGGGGACACTGTGTGGGTGGGTGTAGGGTCTTCTTTTTCAAGCTGGGTTAAAACAAGAAGACACTCCACTCTCTGTGCTGCATGGTGGTGGTGATGGTTGTTGTTGTTATTAAAATTTGTATACTGCCCTAAACCCGCAGGTCTCGGGCGGTTTACAAGGTAATAAGTGGGCAAATGGGGATTTGAACCCACATCTCCACAGTTGGACACTATGGGTGAAAATCAACATCATGCTATTATGATCAGTATAAGTATATCTGAATGAGCATTACGGAGCTCCATGGTGCAGCCTCCAGACTCAGGGAATGCTCAGCAAAACGACTCAGCAAAAGTGCACACCAATTCTATTATCAACTCTCTCAGGACAATGACAAGAATCCACCAACAGCATATGAATCAATATGGCTAACCTGATTCAAACACACGCACACACCCCACTCAACACATGAAAACAAAGTTCAACACAGCCAATTACAAACAAGCAACCGCACTCTAGGCCAACCACAATTTCTCTCACCACCAAAGGAACACAAGCGATAGCAAAGAGGACCTGCACAAATGACACTGACACAAAAACCCACACATACATTTAGCAAAATAGAAATATCGCCTCCCGACCCCCCCCCCCATGGTCCCCTCTACCTCTTCTCCCCTTTTTTCTTCTTAATGTAACCCTAATGTCTCAGCAAATGAAACTGGCCTATGGAAAATGTAACTTGAAAAAAGAGACATTGTGCATACCTTTGTAAACCAAGAAAACTTTAATATTTTTTTAAAAAAACTAAAAACTAAAAAACAAAACTCTCTCAGGATGTTGCTGGCCACTCTCTGGGCTACCACGCATAATGCCAACGGAGACAATCATGGTGAATACAGTATAGCTTTATTGCATCTCCACAGTGCTTGGCATTTGCTGTAATGGCCAGTGGATTACTTCAGAACAAACCGAATTCAGAAATCCATCTGTATTTGCTGCATTGTGCTTTATGAGGCATTGTCTGTACACTGCGCTGCAAGCCGCTTGTGTACTGAAACGAGCCAATACCCGCTCAGCACATGTCAAATGCTGCACAACTCTGCTCAACTCAGTACAGGTTTTTGTGAATGGGAATCTCATTTTATACTTGGAAACACTTGCATGTAAGCTAAGAAGTTGTTTCTTGCCATAATATTGTGGTGTCCAGCAGCACCAACTTGTGCTTCTTCCTGATGTGTGGCTGTAGCATGAACGTGCATAGATGGCGAAATGTGTTCAAAAGGGTGGCAGGTAACTGTATGTAGTTGCTTAGAGCCCATTAGTTAGTTCTGAGTCCTATTCCTCCTCCTTATTGACACCGTTAACCAAGGAATAATACAGCAATTGTGGTTGTGATTTTTAATTGCCGTTAAGTTCAATCGCCTTACTTTTAAGCAATCAGTTTTGACTGACTAAAGCATTACAGTCATTCGATACCATTTTATAGCATTCCATTTTTGCCCCTGCATTCTTCTGAGGAAATTGGGCATGCAGCAATGGGATCCCTTGCCCTAGCCTCTCTCAGTGAAGGACTCAATTCTATTTGCCTGGTTTTTCTTCATTCCTTTCTGGCTTGTTTCGCAGGCCCCCCCGCCCCTGCCCCCCGTTTTGCCATTTGCCGTGCACACAATGGACACAATGGCTTTGCTTAGCCAGGAGGGGGGGCAGAAGGACTGCAAAGAGGCGCCAGCTGTGACCTGAGCCCAGGAGACATCGTATTTCAGCCTTGTGACACATTTCACCCTCTCGTGACCTGGTGCCTGCGCTGCACAAGCTGTGTCTGAAATGGCAGAATTGTCATTTGTCAGTCAGATGGAGATTGAGGGGGAGGGAAGGAAAGGAAAGGAAAGGAAAGGAAAAGGGGGGGGGGTCACGCAGAGGAACTACCGGGGCACCATTGCAAGGAAGGTGTCTACTTCAGCCTCTACACCTTGGTGGAATAAAGAATGAAAATGGGGAGGGCAGAAAGGGAATTTCGAAAGTCTGTTCATATGTTTTAGCAACCCCTAACTCAGCTTCTCTCCTCCCACAGCCCCCCCAAACAGACATTTGTTTTTTTAAAAGTATGTCATATGGCATCATCTTTACAATTGTCTGGGAGATATCTAAAAGCTTAGAATCATCCGATGCACTGAGCATACTGTTTTTGATTAATATATGGAAGCTACTAACTAAACGTGTAAAAGTCCCACTGATGCGTTTATCACTTGTTAAGGGTATTAGAGCCTCCTGGTTTCTGGCCTTATCTATATATTACCTCTGGCTTCTCTGTTTTTCAGATCACCTGTGGAGGGGCTGAGTGCTTGGCTGTGAATCCGAATCACAGTCGGTTTTCCCAGCTGACTATTCCCCCCTCCCTAAGCCTTCTTTTGGCTTTTCTTCAGGCCAGATCCCACCTGTGATCCACTTGTAGCTTTCTCAACTACTTCTCTCTCAAGAGTGACCCCAGCAATCCTCATCATTCTTTACCAGAGAATCGTATCCTCATCATTGCTTTGACCTCTTTGCCCAGAAGGGTTTTAGGGTCTTTCATTGCTGCATGGAAAGCACAAATTCAGCAAGGGATGCTTTTCCAGGCACACAAATATACCCGCTAAATGTCTGCTAGTCATGCAGCCATAAAAAACACAGAGCTCTGCAAGAATATAAAGGTTGCTATGAAATCTAAGCATATGTTCCCTTACCTTCACTTCTTAGCAACCAAGTAGAAGAGCTGATGTATTCTCCTTAAGACCCGACATGGACAGCTTCTCACTCCAGTTTTCAAGTATTAGGTAAGCATATCTTCCATCTACCTGAAAAACATGGCCTGCTCCACATAGAAGGTACAGTGTGTGTAGGTTTCTGCATGGAACAGGAAGCATGTGTAGGCTTCTGCAACTAGATGAGCTCACCTTCTCTCTATCTAGGAGGGTCAACAAATTCAAATTAAATTAAATTTCCTGCTATAGAGGAACGGCAGGACTGTGCATTGTGAGAAGGAGCACCAGTATAGTGGGGGAAATGGCCTTTCAGATAGACCCCCGCCAGCTGCCACTGTATGTACACACAGCCTGTCTTTCATCGAAATAGGCTTTAATTCCAGTTAAGGACCTGTCATAGACCTGCCATAGCCAATGCAAGACAAGCCTGTCAAACAAAGCACGGTTGTTACCCATCCCTGCCTTTTGGGGTGCTTCAAGGTGTGCTTTAAAAAAAATCGATAGAGCATTCATTTGTTTGCTGGGAGGTTAGATGACATTGCATCAAAGCAGGTATTCTCTCTTAGGTTCCATTGCATTTTTGCATCATGTTCCTTATTGAAAAACGTCTATTTTCTGGGGCAAAGTGGATTTGTTGCACAAGACCTTCTAGTCAAGGATTGTGAGCAACATCATGGGAGGAGCGTTTCCAGCTACCCCAGCCTTTAGAAGCCTTATAAGCTGCTGCAGGAGGAACTGCATGGGAGAAGCATTTCTAGGACCAAGGTGAAACTCTCAAGCTCCCTGGTTATTTCTAATGTTGTTGATGTAATATTGTTATATACAGCACAGAGAAGTTGGTTTTTTTGTATACTATATTTGCTGTTATGTTGTCATTTTACTATTACTGCTCTTGTGATGGTTGATCTTGAGATGTTTTGCTGTTTGTTATAAGCTGCTTCGACCATGATTTTTTCTGGAGAAGTATCACAGAACTGTAGAATTGGAAGGGACCCTGAGAATCATCTAGTTCAACCACCTGCAATGCAGGAATCTCAATTAAAGACTACATGGAAGACGACCATCTAAGCTCTGCTTTAAAACCTGGAAGGAAGGAGAGTCCACCACTTCCCTAGGGAGTCTGTTCCACTGTCAAGCAGCTTTTACTGTCAGAAATTTATTCCTGATGTTCAGTCGGAATGTCCTTTCTTGTAACTTGAATTCATTGGTTCAGCTTCTAGCCTCCGGAGCGGGAGAAAACAAGTTTGCTCCATCTTCCATGTGACAGCCCTTTAGATATTTGAAGATGGCTATCATATCTCCTCTCAGTATCCTCTTTACCAGGCTAAAAACATACCCAACTCCCTCAGTGAGTCAACTACCAATGTGTCACCTGTATTTGCCTGTACTTGATTGAATTCCACCCCAAAATAGTGAGAGTCTGGAAGAACCTCAAGTTACAGATTTCTGATTCACCTGCACAGGAGAGCTCAAGCAGGGAGTGTTTACCAGCAGAATTTGCTCATGTCACTTATGAACCAGTAAAATGTGTCATTCTCATCACAACCTTGAGTGATGAAATAAGACACATTTTAAGAAGTTTGCCCATCCACAGTATAAGCTAATTGTCAATGTTGTCACTGGCAGCAAAGACAGAGATGACACTACTGATACAGTGGTGATAAGCCAGTGTCTCTGGGGTCCCTGTTCAGACAAATTCACTTCCTTAACAGTATGGAAATCAAATACTCATTTTTGTTGTTTCGGTGCATGCCATATACTTTTGACTGACTGCTGAAAAAATTACACCTTTCATATCTTTCCTGTATGACTAAAAAAAGAAGAAGCAGCTTTTTAGGCATGTTTGACTAACTTATTAATAGTCCCATTCAGTTAAAAGCATAATGGAAATGACACATCTAATTCTATGAATTTAAAGCTAAACACAATCTTGTGTGTCAAAGAACTCAAGTCAGTATCGTTTCTTTGACAGTGAAATCTGAAACATGTTTACTCAGAAGTCAATCTAAATTCAGTGGGACTTACTCTCCAGCAGATGTATTTAGAATGGCAGTCTGAGTCATTCGAGAATAACTACTGCTATCTCACATATTATGTAGTGCAAAAACACAACATTTGATGGACAAGTTTCCATTTCTTACAACAAAATCCTATAGTGTACCTAAATGCTTACCGCTGCTTGTGCCAACACAAGCTAATTACTATCTACCCATAACTATTATTAAATCAACACAGGAGCAAAGCTAGAAGAATTATATGACATTCCCACAACAGAGTCCCAAACAACTGTTTAATGCCTCCATGAAGCATAACATTATACTGTACCAAAAAAATACCTCCAGTGCTTAAGCAAGGAAAGAACTGACAAGGATGGCTCTGAGATTGTATCTCCTGTCTCCTAAAACTTTAGCAAGCAGCAACCACAGGGGATAGGGGATTTCAGTGATAATGACAATGTTCTTTTCCCTGTTAAATGTAGATGCATACATGTCACAGAATAATAGAATTGTAGAGTTGGAAGGGACCCTGAGGGTCATCTAGTCCAACCCCCTGCAATGCAGGAATCTCAACTAAAGCATCCATGGCAGGTGGCCACCCAACCTCTGCTTAAAAACCTCCAAGGAAGGAGAGTCCACAGCCTCCCAAGGGAGTCCATTCCAATGTCTAACAGCTCTTCCTGTCAGAAAGTTTTTCCAGATGTTTAGTCGGATTCTCCTTTCTTGTAACTTGAAACCATTGGTTCGAGTTCTACCCTGTGGAGCAGGAGAAGACAACCTTGCGCCACCTTCCATGACAGCCCTTCAGATGGTTTTCTATTACAACAATCCAATCCAATAACAACCTCATTATAACAATGTCAAATTATAATACAATTAATAATACCAATCATTGAGATGCCAGATTATACAATTTAGTAGGAACACTTGAGTAGGGATTTAGTTAACAGGCTACAACCCTTAAGTGACTGTTTTGCACTAGAGCAAGGAAAGTGAGATACCATCCTGTCTTGTTCAAGCAGTCTTGCCAGAGGATAGAGTCAGGTTGTACGATTCAAGTTCTCCATGTGAGCAGAGAAATAAAGAGGAGCAATTGATTATCTTGATTCTTATCATATTATTTCCCAAAGATCCAGGACTGTCTATTTGGAAAGAATCAAGGTGACATAGCTAAAGCGTTACATTTTTCTAAATACGGTGGAACCTCTTCCTATCCTCCCACCTTCAGATACTACTAATTCAGTTTTGAGTTCACCCATCTCTCTTGTGACTCCACATCAGTGTAACCTTATGGAAATGATATCCTCTTTTATCTGCTGTCTGATTACTCAAATGTTTTCTGTGCTCCTGAGGCTATTTAGATAAATTGAATTGCACAGTATATGAAGACATTTTTACATATTACGGAAGCATTTTAAATGCCACAAGAAATGATGGGAGTAGTGTGCTATATTTCTGAGCACTGTGTAGATTGGTCATGATTTTTAACATGAACAGCTTTCAGTAGCTTATTTGACTGTAAATTCTTTACAGGCTAAAACCTAGCCACAAATACATACATTATGTACACATATGAACATAAATCTGCATGGTACTGAGGCAGACCATTGTTCCTCCTTTTAAGAGAAGATGCCAGAGACTGGTGCTGGGAACTTGTGTATGCAGAGCATGTAGCTACCACCAAGCTATAACCCCTCCCTACGCTGGAAGCAAAGCTTTGTAGATGTATTCATTTTTCAGATCTGTGCTGAGAAAAGTGGAACTTCATGGGGTATTTCCCCCTCAAAGAGGCTTCTATGACTAACAACACAAACCCAATGCAATTTTCCATTATGTGTATTAATTACATCAGGCTAAGGTTTCCGGTTTCCTCAGTCTACAGATCAATATCCTCCCAGCTCTGAAACAGATCAAATTTAGGCCTTTTGTTATAAAGTGAAGTTGAAGCTTTTTGGTTCCTTATTGTACTGCAGATTCTGCCCTCTGAACTTGAATGGTGGGCAGAGGAGTCTGGCCACAGTTCAGCAAAACTTAGTCATGACTAAATCCCATGTTATTGCTCTCAATGGGGCTTAAATATGACAAGTCTCTTGCTGGACTGTGCCTAGGGCACCTGGGCACCTAGGGATGGGCAATCAGGATTCAGCTTCAGTGTATTGGTTCATATCCAGCCCATCACTGCTTCTAAGTGCGAGTCCTGAGGTGCTCTCCTGATTCAGATGGAACAGAGATAGAGCTGGGCATCACCTGCATACTGATAACATCTCTCTCCAAATCTCCTGATGACAGCTCTCAGCAGCTTCAAACAGATGTTAAATGCCATGGGGGACAAGATGGAGCTCTGTGGGATGCCACAGGACAATTCCCATGGTGCTGAGCAACAGCTTCCCCATAATTACTTTCTGGAAACAGTCAAGAATAACTGGCTGCAAGTGGAACCAGGCTTTTATCACTAGCTGTGGTATCTGCTCATTCATGGGATTATTTAGCCAACTCTTAGGACACAGAAGGCATACATTGGGATGGATTGGCACAGCTAAACATTTTTTAAAAATCCAATCTGACCAAAGGCAGATTAAGATTATTCGTAGCAAAGATACCTTGTTTGTTTAAAGTCCGTTAAAATATAAAATAAGAATCTTCTTTAAGCCCAATGGCTTTCAAAGATCTCTCCATCTCTTCACTAAATGTCACAGAGCCACATATCAATACGTAAGGTTGTCTTCTGCATGTGTTCACCATACTCTTAATCACGTCCTCGTTTATCCGACCAAGGTAAGTGTTTTTTTGAAAGCTCCAAGGCAGATTTTCAAGTGAATGTTCCTAAAGAGGCAAAAGTATAAGACACTTTAAAATCATCTCAGAGAAACATACGGCCAATACTAAATTAGCCTTGAGCTATATTAATCCTGTTTTTCTCTCCTGGATGGAAGGAGAAGAGGTGGGATGTAGAGACCACTGGCTTTTGTCGGGCCGGGATGTAGCCTTCTGTACAAAGATAAGAATCACACTCATTGTTCTGCCTGCTTTCGCTTCCGGATCCACTCAGCCCTGGCATGTGGCCCCTGGAACACTGTATATGAGGGGATGTGGCTCTTGGGCTGCAAAAGGCTCTACATGCAAACATGGGCTTAACTACCTAGCAATGGTCCTTTTCCCAGCTAGGAAGGCTAGACATGACAAGGTTTTCAGTGTGGGACTGAACCACTTGCAATACATATAGCATGAAGGTTCATGCATCAACTGAGGGGAAGGTTGTCACACTGTCCCATGAGAAGGAAAAATTGCCTATTAGAATATTACCTGGCTTAATACATAAAATGCCCTTATGTTCCAGAATCGAGATTGCTCTTGAAGAAGAGGCTTCATGTAGATATTTTCAAAGTTCCTGAAGCAGCCCACTAGAGTTACAAATGTTTCATCATCCTCATTCTCTGTTATGTACTGAAGAATAGGAAGCATTGGTGCTAGACCAGTACCAGAAGCAAGCATGAGAAGTTCTCCATACTGAAAATGAAGCAGAAGATGCCAAATACATCTGAGTCACTGGAACTGGAAAAACACTACAACAGAAACTGAATTTCAGCTCCAATTCATCATTTCATCCTATAAAAAAGTGTGAACACTCCGTAACTCGGGGATTATCTTTTCTCCTTTAGCAATCATGTCCACTGTGATCAAC
This sequence comes from Podarcis bocagei, assembly GCF_964188305.1. Classification (NCBI taxonomy): domain Eukaryota; kingdom Metazoa; phylum Chordata; class Lepidosauria; order Squamata; family Lacertidae; genus Podarcis; species Podarcis bocagei. The sequence goes on from NC_138129.1 coordinate 59,716,705, forward strand.
TGAGAAAGCTTTACTTGGCAATAAGTCCCAATGAACTTTTTGAAGAGACACGAACTTGTTCCAGAAAGTGCATGTCATGCTAAATCATGGTCAGTATTGAAATTCAGATGAGAAGGAAGCTTCAAGAGGGAATGAAACAAACATGGTAGGAGGACAGTGCTCAGAAAGGACTCAGACTTCACCGTTTATCTTTTCTGTCTCTTGTGGTTTGCAATATTAACAGGACAATTCTAAGTATGTTGACTTGGGATGGAATTCTATTTTCTTCAATGGGGAGTGCATCCTATTTAGGATTACAGCCTTAATTATCAAATATAAAAGAAATTTATACTAAATCTGACTCGACTGCTATTCTTGATCATCCGCTATATTTTCTCCTCTTGTTCTTTTTAAAAGAAATGGCATCCTACACAGATCCATGTCAAAGCTCTGAAGCGCTGTGGGGAAAATCTGAAGAACCCTACCCAGATCCTTAAACCCTAATGGTTTCCCCCTCATTTCCTGAAACCAAAAACAGGAAACCAACTATTTGGCATTTGACTACTTGTCATCTGATTGTATCTCATTGGTATTATATTGTCCATTTTATTTTATATTACATTTTTAAATATTGTGTTGTTAACTCCCCTGTGATTGCTATGTAGTGAAGGGGTTGTGAGGGGGGTTGTGTGTGTGTGTGTCTGTAAAAGTATATATATGGCTTTACTTGATTGGCTGAATAAGGAAAACCTCCAAATGGTCCTCTCCAACAAACCGAATCTCCTTCTTTCCAGGACTTTACATATTGTGACATGAGTCCATCTTCATAGCACTTGTAAAGAAAACACAAAACAAACAAAAACATTTTTGAGAGGAAAACCTCACGTTTATATTCTACAAATAAAATTTCATAAACTAGAACAGAAAGTCTTCTATGCATTTTGTTTAATCGCTTAAAATATATATTAAAGTTCTAGCACAAAGAGATTTAAATTAATCTGGGACATGAGTTACAAATCTAGCATTATTATTTGTTAATTCGCTCAAGTGTATGCAAAATAAAGATTGTCTATTGCTTGTATTGTGATTGTGCTGACTAAGCTGGGTGGCAGATAAAACCACTCAGGTATTTTAAAACCTGCTCTGACTGCAAATAGCCTTTGCACCCGATACTGACTAACAGATACACAAAATAGCACCTAACACATGCAATCATTTATTCATTGTGGATCTCTGTGCATTTATAGGAAAAAGGGAGCTTTCTGAGTAGTGAAATTCAAGTGCACAATGCCTCTTCGGTCATTTGTTCCAGGACTTGTATATTCTGCCTTTTTAATGCTTCCTTCATCTATGAGTTTGGAGTGAAAGTAATTCAAGCTAAGACAATGTATCACACAAAAATCTGATCATACCACCAGGCCTTATACTTCCTCTACAATAATGACTGTAAAAAGCATCTGCATCTAGGAAAAAACCGAGTTGGCTCAGTCAGTAGAGCATGAGACTCTTAATCTCAGGGTCAGGGGTTCAAGTCCCACACTGGACAAAAGATTCTTGCGTTGAAGGGGTTTGGACTAGATGACACTTGTTGTCCCTTCCAGCTCTACAGTTCTATGATTCTAAGAAGAGAGATAGCTATGCTTAAGGTGGCCAGCTTTACACAGACTCTGCTCCTATGCCTCTGGCATGACACACAGAAAAAAAATTCCCAGAGGGAGAGTCTATTGCAGCAAAAGCAACACAGTGTGTTGCAGCACCTTAAAGATTTAAGAATTTATCATGGCATAAGATTTCATGGATTAAAGTCAACTTCATCCACTGCAGTGGACTCTAGTCCATGAAAGCTTATGCCACAATATATGCGTTAGCCTTCAAGGCATAGCTGTCAACGTGTCCCTTTTTTAAAGGGAAATTCCCTTATTCTGAATAGGATTCCTCGCAAGAAAAGGGAAAAGTTGACAGCTATGATTCAAGCTGCTACAGGTGGTCTTTGCTGGTTTTACAATTGCCATTTAGCAGATGGAGCTTTTCTTATCACGTATCTTCATCTCAGGAAACATTGCTGATAAATGTCTGCATGCCAGGCTGCTGTTAAAACTTTAGGAGCTGTGGCAGGGTGGAGTTGCTGGTATATCTCTAGCCATAGTGAGAAGAAGGCAGAAGAGGATGTTAAATTCAAGGTGTGAAGAGAGAGAAGACTTCAGTTACGTTTCCCATTTGGTGAGAGATTGGTTGCAGGAGACAGAATGTATTTGGAATCGAATAGGTTCCTTCCTCGTTCTAATGGGGAAATGACCAAACTGGTTTGTAATGAATTCTTGTAAATAGACGAGCAGGAGAAACTCCTGAAGAGAAAACCTCTATGCCAGGTTTTACACCAAAAAACACCATAACATTATAGAATCACTCAAAGGGAGGGTTAAGCGCAGAAAATCGCCACTCACTTGCACTTAACTGTAGTATCACAAATGCAGCGCCATAATCATGGGACACAGGGGTGTCTGAACAGCACTTGGATTGCATAGTAATAATAATAATAATATAGTACTTCCAAAAATTGCCTGAATAGTGAGAAATACACTACAATCTACAAAGCCAAGTTATACAAATGGGTGCTTTACGATGGGTGTTCCATCTCTTTTGTTACTGCCAGAGAATAACTATGGTTCCTTTTGGGATGAAAGGTTCTATATAAAGGGAAGGTGTTATTACAATCATTACTACTATTATTGAAATGCAAAACTTGTGTGTAATAAGCAAGTATATATAAAATTTCACAGTCAGCCTATAAAGGTAACCTATTAATGCAGCTCAAATGTAGCATTTCCCCCTCCAATTGCCACAATAATGGTGAAATGATCCACCCACAAGTGTCTTATAAAAGCTATACACACCTCAAAAGGAGTATAATTCATGCGCAAACTATCATGCAATCAATGATAAAACCCTGAAAAGCACACATTCCTGGAGGGTGAGCAGAGGGCAAAATGATGGGTCCCTGTGACCCGCCTGGAAGATCTAGTGCTTGAGGTTTGAGATTTACAGTGAAATCTATCTTCCCCTGAGAAGGTGTAAAGACAGATTAAAAAGATAGACATGATTTTGATATTCCTAGGCTCATAATTATTTATGTTTGCACTGATCCTTGTTAGGCTTAGCCAACATTCCTTCTGAACATAAGGACTCAAAGGCTGCAATCAATAAATCTCTTAATCCCATAGAGAAATCATTGAATTTACTCAGGAGAATTGCCTTATGCAGTGATTGACACTGATCCTAAAAACATTACAGCTGTCTTACAGCATGGAATGGCAGGTAGTGTAGTTACTACAGTTTCCTGCTGTGGTCATTCTGGCTACACTGTCTGTAACATACCATAGCAATGTAACAGGTGACTACTAATATAGGCACAAAGATGGATCCTATATAGATGGCTCCATATTGTCCAAAATGACAGATGAGCCATCCTCAACCCTTTTACTCCCCCACTTCATCATCACAAAACCCTTCACAATGACAAAGTGCTGCAGCCCAACATGCACCAAGTAGATGCCCTTCTCTAAGAATAACTTGGCTTAACCATGAAGTAAAGCCTGTTGAGCTGTCAACTCGATTGACTTGGGTGCAGTCTATACATACGGCAGAATGACGGGGTAAAATGGACAGAAACAATTCAGATGGGAGGTAGGATGGGAACACATTTTAAGATTCTCCCTTGTGTTGAAAGCTCACTGCAGGTAGAAAAGTATGGATTAGGGAAAGTTGTACTTATTTATGGGGGGGGGGGAACCCTTGCGTTCTGCTTTCCCCTTCGGAAATGGAGTTGCTCCAAGATGTTAACAAGGTGTAAACAGCCATAAAAATAACAACAACAGTAAAATAACATGTTATTAAAACAAATACCAAAACCAACTAGGTCTAAACACAGCGTCATGAAACAGGGAGGCACGGAGAGCCAGAGCTAACAATAAATAAACTAAATTAAGCAACAGCAGAACCAAAGCCTTGTGGTGCTGTTGTTTCTCTAAAAAAAGGCATAAAATGCCAGCAGAACACAAACAGAGAGGAAGATAACCTAATCTCTTGAGGCAGGGAGTTCCATATGTGGCACACTGCCACAGGAAAAGCCCTCTTGCATGTGCCTCAAAAGGCAGTGCTACATGTAGTACATGTCATTTTTTTACTTACAGGAAGTTTCTGAAATGGTACTACCCAGAATCCCGTCAGCCCAGTCTACCACCTCATCTCACTGCATGAGTAGCCCCGTCTTTACTTCAGAGCGAGGGGAGGGGGGCAGAATTCCACATATTGATTAGGACTAACAAGCCAAATCTTTGACTGCAGGCCTCTAGTTATTAAAGTACAAAGCTAAGCACTCAGCTGGCCTAGAAGATGACATGATTCCTACGTCAAGCTGTTAATCTATAGAACAAAGGCCACTATTTACCTTTATTAAAACTTCAAAGTACCCTTCAGCATTCACAGGAGTAATTGGAGTATAGGCTCTCTGAACCTCCAAACCATTCACTAGTCCTCTGAGGAAGGAAAAAAGAGAGAGAGAAAGAAAGATAGAGGAAGAGAACCCTGATCTGAATCCCTTACAATTCCTGTCAGCAAAGTACTGCTCTCTCAGCAAAGGCTGCTGCCTGAAAAGCACTGCAGGTATCCTTCCTCCTTCCCCATGGGCTGTCCTTTGCCAAGCCAGACAATAGATCATTCCCTCCCATTTTGCAGTGAAATCACAGAGATTCAAGGCATTGAAATAACCTCAGATTTCTCTGTCACACACCTCCCTTAACAATCCTTCCCTTTCCTGGGGCCAGATGAGCTACATGGCCAGCCTAGCTATTTTGTGAAATATAGCTATGTTGCTCACAGAGTAAGGGAATTATAGAACTATACTAAGGGGGGGGGATTATAAATGGTCTTGGACAGATAGTGAATACATGGAAATAATATTAACAAACCAAACCCACACTCATAAAATTTTGAATTTGGGAATGCTCCCAACTAAATGTGCAGAAAGAATAACTTAAACAGCCATGCAAAATCAGACCTATCTCACAAATGTTGCACAGAGGTCAATGATACTACTCCTAGGCTTAATCCATTGTATTCCTACATGTGTTGGAAGGAGCCCGGAATGAACCATGCTGCTGTCGTGGTGCTGGCAACTTCACCCAGTTTATAGAAACTGACTTAATCACAGTCATCTTAAAAGTCCAAAAATGACTTGGGAAGCAATGTACCTCTTGGCTTCCACTGCCAATCAATTGTACATCAACAACAGACAACTTTTCAACTCAGAATAGTCAATTCTTTTATCCTTAATGAAGTTTTGTGAGGCATCTAGCTGTTACAGTGACGTGGAGGATATATAGTGAACTCTAAAAATTTCCAACAGCAGCTTTATTAATCTGTTTTCAGTGGGCGTTAGGCCTTTCGGATAGATGCTCAGTGTGATATTATGGTCCTCCCACAAAGGTCCAGGAGATTCTTTGGAATCTTGATTTTATGTTGTATGTTGCATACGTGATTGTAAAATTTTAATCTGAAAAGCCAAATAAACAAGTTTTTAAAAAGAAAGATATTATGGTCAGGGTGTTGGTGTTGGACCACAGAATCTAGAGACTGCACCATCATTCAGTTATAAGGTTCACTTGGGAAACTTTGATCAGTCACGCTAACTTATTTCACAGAGTTACTGGGAGGGCAAAATGTTCCCACATACCTTAGAGCAGGCATGGCCAAACTCGGCCCTCCAGATGTTTTGGGACTACAACTCCCACCACCCCTAGCTAACAGGATCAGTGGTCAGGGATGATGGGAATTGTAGTCCCAAAACATCTGGAGAGCCGAGCTTGGCCATGCCTGTCTTAGAGGAAGGGTGGGATACAAAGGTAACTCATAACATAAATAATATGAAAGGTGGCTCTGTACTGCAATGGGCATAACTTCCTCAGGGGGAAAAGTTAATATACTTTCCCTATGTGTTGGTACGTGACGATCATTCCAATACACATTTGCTTTTCACCTTTTCCCTTTCTGTAAATTGGCTTTCTTACCCACACTTAATTTTTCTGCCTCCAATACAACTAAAATGGAAGGAAAAGCAAGTGTAGGTTAGCATATACCATAAAATTAACAAGGTTAATAAGCTCAGTGAGCTCACAAGTTCTTTCAACAGATCCAATCTGGGAGCACAGAAATTATGATTTACTTGGCATGAAATCTTTGTAGCTCAACAACAACAAAAAGAAAGTTAAATCACATACTGAGGCCTGTTTAACTAGAGACTTAGTACAGTACCTTAGCACAATATGTTGTCCCAAACTCAACCCTAGGCTGCTATTTCCAGGCAATTCAAATTTATACTGGTAGGTGTCCTCTGTCAGCTGATCCACAGAGCTTATGATGAAAGCTGTAAACGTTTCTGGAGTTAGTTCTGAATTACTACACTGCAAAAGCAACAATAAATAATTACAAGGTTAAGCAATGCCACCCTCTTTTCTTTTTTTAAAAAAAATGTGAGTGAATTCTGCCATGGTGAAACATGTTACTGCAAAACACACACAAAGAGCCTGCCACACACACAAATTTTAAAGACTGAATACATCTGGTCTCAATAAAGTGTTAATTCAGTAAGTAATTATTTGTGAAGTCCCATTTTAATCTGCTTGCCTTTTTTACAATTATGACCATAACAATATGCTGATAATGATTTTGGAAGGTGAGAAACTAAAGGTATCTCCACACAGAAATAGTAATAGCATTCCCAAAAGATGATGGAAGGCCATCTAGGAGGTAATCTTCTACCTATCTCAAGGAACGGATGGGCATTCCTCCTTAGTTTGCAGTCTCTCTCAAAAGCAATTTCTTATTTTTCTCCAGACCTCCCACTAGGGCTGCCGTCTTTCTTCCTTTGCAAAACTCCAGCGCTTTTAACAGCTCCATGTCTGCAAGAATTACATGAGCGAAGCTTCTCACAGTACAAAGATCCAGGGAAGAGAATAGCTTATTTGGGCCTCCAGGCAATCTTTAGAAGCAAATTTTGCATTACCAATTTGTTCAAGACATGTTTTATCTTTTTCAGGGCACGTGAGCCATTCATTGTGTGGCCCCTGAATTTGATTGAAGTCTCAAGACTTCAGATTTGGAACAAGGAATAATAAAGAAAAGCACCTCTGAGCATGTGCCTCAGCCTTAGCCCTGGCACATCAAAATGGCTTCCAGGCCAGTGGAAAGGGCTTCCAAGCAGGCTTGAACCTTAATACCTATCATTTCAAATATTAAAAAAGCACTTCTCTTTGTTTCTTCATTTCCTTGTTCTCATTTTCCCAGCATGCATTTCACAACCCTATGCGTTTTTAGTCTGAAGTAGGACCCATTGCGTTCAATGGGGCTTAGTCTCAATGGGATCGGCACCTCAGTTCCTAGCATCCTTTCTCAGGTATTACTCCAATAAGCAACATCATATTTTAAAGGGATTTGTGCTTGCCCTCAGTTGTTGGGTGCTTGAGGTGCGTTAACAGAATTGGAGAAAGCCCAGATGGCACAATGGGATAAAACTGAATTATGAGTAAGTTGTGATGTTCATCAATATGAGAGATGCTAGAAAGGAATGTATTCTCCTGCATGGATTACTATATATTTTCTTGCATTTAAAATGTAATGTTAATTAAGCTTACATATTTTACTGCTTTTTATTGGAGCAAAAATACTTGCAAGATTTATTGGGAAGACAATATGGCAGCAAACTATAATTACAAATATTAAAGTGGGAAATTTGATGAGTGTTATAAAACACTTTTTCTAATAATTCTGCATTCAAGAGACTGACAGGAGAGAAACAAGTCAAAGACATAAACTTTTTGAAACATACTCATATTAAACTTCTAATTAGATATAAAAAGGACAAAATACTGTTTTGGAAAGTAACTGCAAAGTAACCATGTCTCCTCATAAATAAGGCCTACTGAATTCAGTGGGGCTTACTCCCAGGTGTGTGGGGTTAGAATTGCAGCCTAAATAGATATACCTGAACGTACAGTAGATCAATTTGAAATCAATGGGATCTATTTACAAGGGAGGGGGATAGGACCCAGATGAAATATTAACATAATTTTAAGATTTCTACTTGCTGTTTCTTCCTTGTCAGGAGGCTTCTGTCTTTTTTTGCCTTGGCCTTTTCCCACTGCTCCAGCTCGTCCTGATACGTGTCATAGACACAAGGTTTGCAGCCACTACCACAGCACTGGGATGGCAATGGCTCTTTGGGCTTGAGAGACAGCCAGTCATCTTCACTATCATCCATTATCTAGAAAATATAACACTCAGTTTCAAACTGTTGGATGGAGATGATCTGTCCCTACCACAACCAACATGTATTTTAGCACATTCTAGCTGAATTCCTTGCTTGGAAGCACTTCATTTTTTATTGATAATGTTAATATTACTTGTAAACCTCTTAAGAAATTTTGTTACGACCAAGCAGTAAATAAATCTTGTTAAATTTAACACTTATATCTGTTTTTAATCTATTTTTGGAATATTGTTATTTTTAAGTTTTGGTATATTACTACAGTATTTGTTATTTTGCTTCATGATATACACATGTAATCAACTGTAACCTTCTACAGCATCATACTTTACTTTGGATTGATGGTGCAGGTCCTATCCCTTAGAAACAGGTTAAACAGGTCATTTTTCCTCCTTCCAACTCTCTACAGAAGCAAAGGCGTCAAAGAGAATGTAAAATCTGTTGTCCCAACAGCGAAAATGTCGAGGCTGTGGATCCTGTCCCCAGTATGTTTTAGGAGCTAAACCTCTGTAAACCTGATCAGAGTTCAGTATGTCATCCTTTCGTATAATGTGGTTGTTTTAGGAAAAACTATCTTGCTGGACTCTTCTGAAGTTACATAATCAGGGGAGGCTGACAGTTTTACATGTACACATTTACATTAAAAAATCCAATCTGGATGCATTCACAAACTAGCTAAGAGCCATATTGGGGTTGTGGCTACAGATGTCTATGCACCTTGCCTTACATAAAAATGAGTACAGTAATGGCCACCAACTTTACAAACAGGTTTAGACAAACTCATGTGGGATAAGACTATCGATTGCCACTAATCATGATGGCTGTGTTCCACCTCCAGCATCACAGGCTGCATATCTCTAAATAGCACTTGCTGGGAAACATGAGCAAGGAGTATTGTGGCACTCATGTCCTTTCCAAAGACATTTGGCTGGCCACTGTGAGAACAGGACGATGACCTTCATTTCATCCAGTACAGCTCTTCTTTATGTTCTTAAGATCAAAATGTACAGGCCAGGAGGATTCTGGGAGTTGTATTAAGCACCATTAACAATATATGCCAACTTCCCATATTTTCCAGGTACAGTCTTGATAAATTACACCCTTGATCAATTACAGTCCATATTAACATTATCAGCTTTTTAAACAAAAAGGCAGGAAATGGATAGAATCAATTAATATTTTCATTAGCACATATGCACAAGGTAAGTCGTTCTTAAGATTTCTAGTCAGAATGTTAATGTGAGGGAGGGACAAGAGCTGTTTGCAAATGATCCCAAGTTCAGCCATTGGCATTTACTGGTAAGCTGAGAAAGTCCCTTGTCTGGAACACTGGAGCGATGCTCAGTGCAAAAGATATTGAACTAGATGGACCAATGGCTCTGACTTGTAAGGCAGTTTTCTATGTCCCGTTTTCCACTAAGCAGTGCTAGGAGGGTTATTATTTGACCAGTCCCATTAATGCTACAAACATCGATGGCGGTGGCACATCAAGAACAGAAAGTTGTGTGGTTCTGATTATAGCTTAAATTCAGGTCCACACTCCTGCCTACTTTCCTGTGTTGTGCTGCTGCCTCTGCCCTTGCTTGGTAGGTCAGAGGCAAAACTACCTAAAGGTGTGTGGCGTGGGCTGGCTTTGTATAAGGTAATGTGACCGGGAAGGGACACCCAGGTTCAAATCGCTGCTTATTCACAAAGCTCACTGGGTGATCTTGGCCCCATAACCCTCCCTGCCACCTACCTTACAGGGCTGTTGTGAGGAGACAGTGGCTGTTGTGAGCATATTATATATGCTGCTCTAGAAGAGGGATAGGGTATAAATGATGCACCGTAGTGTGCATCATTTATGTCTGTAGGCCTGTCACTGCCTCTCAGCCTAATTTACGTTAGAGGTTCTAGTTACAGGTAGGTAGCCGTGTTGGTCTGCCGTAGTTGAAACAAAATAAAAAAATTCCTTCCCGTAGCACCTTAGAGACCAACTAAGTTTGTTATTGGTATGAGCTTTCATGCGCATGCACACTTCTGAAGAACCAACTGTCTCTAAGGTGCTACTAGATGGATTTTTTTTATTTTGTTACCTTGGGTTGTTGTGGGGATTGAGTAGAACTGTGTATGCCGCCTTGAGATACTTGGGGGGGGGTATAAATGCAATAAATAATGACATGAGGGGCAGGAGAAACTAATCGAATTGTTTGGACTTTGGCTTGCATTGGCAGCCCATGAACAAGGAGCCTCTCTCTCTCTGCAGGCTCAGCGCCCCTCGATCTCCCCCATATGGAAGCTGCTCTACACCAAGCCGGGCCATGGGGGGCCACCAAGCTCAGCCCCTGCTGCCACCCTCCAGCGCTTCCAGCAGCGATGCCCTACCTGGAGACGGGAAGGAGTGAAACCAAGACCTTTCGCATGCAAAACGTGGACAGTCAAAGGTGCTTTAATCGCAGCAGAGCAAGGTGTGGTTGTTACGGGGGTTAAATGAGGACGCGGGAGAACCATGCACACCGCCCGGAGCTGGGGGGCTCCAAGTGCAACAAGCGCCGTGCAATGGCAATGCCCCTCCGTTGCGAAAGCGCCGCGTCCCCTGGAGAAAAGGGCAGGATTAGTCGCCACGTTGCGAGGCGGGACGCTGTTCTTCTGCCTTTGAGGGAACTGGAGGCGCTTCCACCGGCTGCGTCATGGGCAGGGAGAGCCACCGTCGGTCCCCTCAACGGCGAACCCCCGACCCGCTTCCCTCCCACGCCGGGCCCAGACGAGCGCCGAGTTTGCGCGGTGGGGAAGCGGCCCGCTGTCCATCACAACATAGCCCCGCCCCTCTACCCGGCATGCGCTTCGGAGGCGGAAAGAAAATGGCTGCGGCCGCCAGCGGGCGGTGAGGTGTCTGTGAGGGGACTCGGCGACGTGGAGCGGAGGCAGCGATGCTGGCCGTACGGCTGCCCGCCCAGCGGGCGCAGTGCTGGGCGCTTTGCGGGCACCGCCGCGCCAAATTCACCTACGGGCCGAAGCGTCCTCGGGAGCCGCTGCCCCGCACCCCGTGGACGGTGCGCGGGCCGCCGCCGGGCGCGCCGTTGCCTTGGTACTTACGCAAAGTGCCTCCGGTGCGGGAGCAGCTTCCCGAGCTCGACGTGGTGACGTACGAGGGGAAGCTGCACCGCGTGCCATGGCTGGCCAAGCCTCGTCACCCCAAGTGGGAGCGCGGGTGGCACGACCCCCGGCACGACGGCGGCCCCCGCTTGGAGGAGATGCCTACTTACAAGCAGCGGCCCTGCTACATCTTCCACCAGCGGACTCGCGTGCTGGAAGGTGAGGGCTGCCTGCGGGGCCCGCGCTGACCGAGGCTGGTGGGCGGGGAAGGCCGGCCAGCTTCGGGGTGTTTCGTGTCAGGATGGCTTGGGCTCTGAGGGAGTCCTCGAGGGCAGGCGATGCAGGGGGCGGTGGAAGGAAGAGACCGGCCAGAGGTTGGTGCCTGCGAAGTGACAAGCTGAGCTTGCGTTATGCAGATCAGGCATTATTAATGGCATGGACATTAATGCAGATCAGGCATCATTAATGGCATGGACACCCAGTCCTGCAGCTTAGAAAAGGCTCTCGGAGTGGACAGTCTCAGTTTAAAAAAAGGCATGCAGCAACAGCACGTGAGGGGAAAGGGAGCTTGTGTAGAAGTTTTTAAAGGGGCTGTTCTTAATGGCACAGTTCTATAGCTCTGCCTTTATGGAGATTTTGGCTTCCTAGGTGACAAGCTGTCTCCTCGCTGATGTGGCACTGCTGGCTGTCTGGCTCTTGCTAAAGAGCAGGCCTTTCCCAGAAGCACTCCACATCGGAGCAGAGCAGGTGACAATGGTCAGCCTAGGAGGCTAGCACAGTCACATGGCTCTTCTCTCAGGCAGCTGCCCCAATGTAAAATTATTTAATAAATTTGTTACTTGCTTTATCTTGCCCAGCATCATAATCGTTATTTTCAAAGAAAAGCCCAGTATTTGGAAAGCATAAATACTGTTAAAGGTGGTAGTTATAAGAAGGCGGGAACTGCAAATTAGTGGACACAAACTTGTTGGGCCACATTGTGCCAGCTTATCTATACTTGTCCAGGTTTTGTTAAGTAATTAACTGCAATGCATGCAGCATTTATAAGGTGGTCTTGGTTTTCTGCTCCATTTTGTCTCTAGAATAGCTCTCTCCACCCCGCTCCAAATCTTAAAAAGAATGGTGGAAAAGTCCTTGTTCTCGTGTAAGAGTGGTTGAAGTGCAAGATGCAGTACTAAATATGCTCACTGGTAATATATTATTTTACTTGAAGGTGTAAAGCAAGCATTGTGGCTAACCAAGACAAAGCTGACACAAGGTTTACCTTCGCAAATACTTAGCATAATCAATGACCCAGCTAATCAATGTGAAAACCAGGATGAGAGAGTCCAGAATGCCATTTATCATGCACGCCTCTGGGGTAGCAGTGAGGAGGATGTACCTATAGAAACCTATTGGTAAGTCTTTGGTTCAAGTTTCCTTTTTTGTTGTTCCATTGTTTGGGACCATTTCTGAAATTGTCATAACAGCTTATATATTTTATTCTTTTAATAAGACAGTTAGCAAACAGTGTGGTGACAAATACAGCAGAACTAATAGCCTGGATCAGTTTATGCCTCCTTGCAGAGTAGTGATTCATGCAGAGTTACAGGCAGTTAGTTTTTCATACACCCTAAAAAGTCAACTTTTGGGGCTGTAAGAATCAAATGTGCTGTCCAGTTTTAATTCAGAAAAAAACATGCTTTCACTATCAAGTGTTTGGGGAACTGTCCTGAGATGTTCCATGGAGACTGATTCTGTACTCTTGGCCTTTGTATGTGTTTAAATTAAAAACTAGGAAGTTTACTTTTTTATTACTGCACCTCAGATGTGTGTGAGGTATTCTACAGAGTACATAAGGACAGGTTTCTGCCCTATTTAGCTTACAGTCAAAAATCTGACATGGGGAAGCAACAGAGGAAGGGGAGACTGGAATGGATGATGATTTTGGTTGCATGCAGTTGGGTTTGTTACAGTAAAACATTGAGGGGGTTGTGCCAAAGGCTTTATAGAAAATCTGTGTGTTAAGGAGGGATTTGAAGAATAATTACTTCTGCACCTTTGTTCTGAATGAGAACAGCTTATGGATAAGGTTGTGTATGTTCTTTGATTCTGTATAAGTGCAGAATTCACTTTAGAATCTTGACATGAATTTAAATGAGTTTCTAGTGACTGGCTAAGAAAGATTGAGGAATGACTGCTAAAACATTCAGAATCTATAGGGCAGTAGTGTAGGTTATTAACCATACTTAAGGACATAAGAAAATCACACCCAAAATCCAACTAGTCCAATGTCCTGCTATTTACTCTGGCCAATCAGATGCCTCTGGGAAGCTCACAAACTCAGCATAAAGGGAATGCCACTCCCCCAGCAACTAGCTTTGGAGGTACATTGGCTATGAATCAGTTTTCTTAAGTCAGTGGTTGGCTTAAGACTGAGTTTAGCCTCTCCATTTGCCCTGCAAGACTTTTAGCCAAGCTATGTCTACTTGTCCTGTTGGTCAGTAAAGATGTGACTGTGCCAAAAAAGGGGGTTGCAGGCTCTACTGATTTTCATCATTGGCAGCTCCTGCAAAGCCTGTGTGGCTCTTTTCAAGTTGCAACAAGCAGCTGATCTTAGGTGCTTGCAGAGATCCCTTTAAAGACCACTGGTTCTGTGCAAGCACATCTGATCACCAGTGCATGCAGAGAGCCATGTGTGGTGTTTTGGATCATTGGGGCTTCAAAGTGCTGCCACTGCTCCTGCCCGTCAAATTTGGTGATTGGAGGGGTGGGGGAGATAGGGATCTAGCCTGCTTGCCTTGCCTTGCCACTAGCTGCTGATAGACCTAACGTAGCCTTCATTAATTTGGCTAGTGGTCTTAATGGCAATGGATTCCATAAATTAATTACACCTTGTAAGAAGAATTACTGTTTTGAATCTACTGCTGATAAATATCTAATAATAAAAATTAACTCTCTCCACCTGCATTCGCACCTCCAGTCATCACCCATGACTAGAAGTAGAATAAATTATGCAAAAGGAGACTTGCCATAGAATTTGGGTTACCTTTTGCACAGAACTATTTTAATGTAGCTCTGCTTATGCCTTTGCACAATATTGTTTCCAGATGATTGCCGGTAACACTGATTGGCTTAATTATTGATTCCTGGCATTCTTAATAATGAATACCTGGTGTACTATCCTATGTATAATTAACTGTAACTATAATTTGAAGTTGTGTTAAGGCATTTGGCTGAACACATGAATGGTCTTCAGTGTATTTGCCTGCATAGCACTCCCCCTAGCCCCTGACTATTAACGTGTTCAAGTACAGGGAATTTCCACTCATGTGCAAGTGAGGGTGAGTAGGAGCCTGCTGCAGACCTTCCAGCTCAACGTGGGTGGTTGGGAACAGTGTTAGAAACTCAGATACATAAGCTAGGCACCAAATGACTCCTTAAAGCAGCGTTCCGTTTGCCAAAACGGAATGTCTAGTTGCCATTTGGGGGCCAGACGACTCAAAAGTTGTATTTTTCAATACAACTTTTTGGTTTCTGAAATTCATTCTGATTGTGCAGATAAAATATAATGGGTAGAATTCTACAGGATATGTTGCTAGTGTGTGAAAACAGTCCAGATCCGAGGATCCCCAGGCATCCACCGCCTGATGAGGGAGATGACTGGGCACCAGGATGGCACCTGACATCTTCACTTAGTCACAAGTGGCCAATAGTCAGGTGCAAATTACACATAGCAAATTCTGAACACTGGTTGGAAACATATTGTAAAGTGTAACACACATTTGAGCCTGAACATGCCTTTAGCCATTGCAAATGCTATAATATTTACAAACCAATAGCCATGAAAATCCTGCTATGTAATAATTTGTGATTTGGGCACTGTCAGTAAATTAGTTATTTTTTTGTTCTGAAGCCCTGTACTTTTAGAAGACTTGCTTCACTTATGCAGGACGATGACAGCCAAATTCCCCTTATTGGGTAAAAGAATGTTTGCTCAAGACCACAGAGTGGCAGCTGCATGGGAACGAGGTATGTCTCTTTATCCCAGTAGAATTGCCTAAAAGAACACCTCTCCCTGTTCTGTCCACCATATTGCCTTAAGGTCAGCTGGAGAAGCCCTGCTTATGGCCACACCCCTGTGAGATGCTAGGAGTGTGGTGGGACAGGGCAGTGGTGGCTCCTCCTTGGGGAAATATGGTCAGCCCTCACCATTAAGAAATAAAGGCATATGATCCGTTTGCTCTGAAGCTTATGGAATTTTATTGGTGATTTTTATTTATTTATTATTTGGATTGTTTGTAGTTTTTATATATCCATCCTTTTTTGTAAGCCATCTTGGGATCCAGATTGGAGGAAATGTGTGGGATTCTAACAAACAAGTCAAAATAAGTATTTTGTTTATAAGGAAGGTTCTGTAAAAAGATTATAAGGTCCACAGCTTAGCATCAGAAAGAGTGCCCTTGAGGTAAATTCACAAGATCTTCTATGTCATGAACCTTTTTCTGTAGGTTAACAAAAGGGGAATAAGTAGAAGGACAGAGAAAATCCCATAGAGCTAATTCCCATCATCCCCCACTGTTGGCCAGTCTGGTTGGGAACTGATCAGAGTCCTGACAACATCTGGCAGGTCACAAGTTTCCTACCCCTGCCATAGAGCCAGTGTTGTACAAGTAACATTATTTGTTAGAGCTGTGCTGCTGTAAAGAAATGGCTTTTATAGCTCTCCTGAAATTAGAGGGGACTGTTCTTTACTGTAAACTTGCAAAATGTGCACAATTGATATAAATGCTGGATCTTTAGCAGGACATTT
The DNA here is from genome assembly GCF_964188305.1 of Podarcis bocagei. Classification (NCBI taxonomy): domain Eukaryota; kingdom Metazoa; phylum Chordata; class Lepidosauria; order Squamata; family Lacertidae; genus Podarcis; species Podarcis bocagei. The sequence continues at coordinate 59,732,871 of NC_138129.1, forward strand.
CTGTAAAATACATATTGGTAGTTTATGTTCTCAAAGCATTTGGGACTTGTGTTCCTGAAAATAATAGAGCTTGATCGAAAAATATGATCTTAATTTTGGCCATGAACCAATTGATTTCCTTAGCTTGATCTGCTGACCACCTACCCAGTTCCTGTAGTGACTGATTCCACTTGCTCTCAGTCTTGGAGGGCAGAAACCCTTTATAGAAAATATACCATGTTTCATTGACATCCACACTAGCCTAGGTGCCCTTCCTAGCCAAGGGCGTGCCATTACATTTTCTGGAAATTGATGGTTCCAATAATACAACAGTAAGCTCCCCTAAGTAAGTATATGGGAAGTATCCACAATCACTCAATGAGGACTTGTACATTTAGCTATGCATATTCATGGGAAGTCGTGAAGGTCTTCTTTTGCTCAACATGGGAGGGAGCATGAATAGGAGAGTGCTAGCACCTGCTGTCCAAACAGAAAAGGAGATTGCCCCCTGTGCTAGTGGATTACAAGAGCATTTTTGGAATGGTATTTATATGGGTCAGCTGATAGCTTCAGCATAGTTCTATTGAGGAAGGATCTATTTACAGTCCACTGTTTTCCTTTACAGAATCTGTTCTACTCCAGGTTCGTGGTCCCCACGGGAAGATTTTGAATGCAACGAACCTTCTACGGCCTATAGCCTCCAAAGATGAGATATTAGCCACTGAAAACCACACTTTAGAAACCTTCTACCCTGTTTTGCCTACAATTGACCTTCAAGAAGTTAATGCATATGACATAAAAAATGATACAGGTGAATTTCCTAGAGCTTGGAGGATTAAGGGAAAAAATCATTTTCACAGATGTTAATTTGTTATGGATGAGATTGTATCAGATGGCATATGTGAGAATAGGGGGTTGAAGTCAATACACTAAAATGTCAGGTTTCTTAATTGCACTTTAGAAATTGTCTTCTTCTTGAGCAATGAGTTGTGAAATAGTTCTAACTATCACCTGATTTGTGCTTTAGGTTTCCGAGAAGGGTACCCATACCCTTATCCTCACACTGTGTACATTGCTCAGTATGACACCGTACGTAAAATGAGGCCACCACAGCTTCAGGCGAAAATGATAATGTTTGCTTTTGGGAATGCTCTGGCCAAAGCAAAGGAGCTATATGGGGTGAGTATTAAGATTTTTGTAGGAAAACTATGGCATATGCTGTCCAAATTAGGAGATGGCAGTTAGTTGCTTCTATTCGTCCAATCATTCCATTAATGGTCACCACGCTAGCTGCTGTTCCTAACTCAGAGGCAAGAGTTTGCTGAAGCTCCTTCTGTGCTTTGCTCTCTAACCTTCCATGGGCAAATCCACATGGAAGCTTGGTGTGTTTCAGAGTTGGTGTTTTGGCAGTGCTAGGACACTGTGGTATTGTGACCCATAAGTTGCATTAAAAAAACCCCTAAAAAGCTGGCACTTTCCATTTCAGCTGTCCACAGGGAGTGTGGGATTGTTGGGGACTGACTGATGTAGGAAAACAAATTCTTGTTGCTAAGTTGTATGGTCCTTGTCATCCAGGAGTCTAACTGAAAAGCCTTGGTTGAATTCTAGGTCAGTTGTGGGCGTCATGGTACTCTATTCAACATGAGTTTCTCATATAAAATACTGAATAAATAATAGTCTGGTAAATGTCTGGTACCTGAACAGAAGAGGAAAAAAGCCCAATGGGATTGAAGCAGCTTTTTTAGCTGATAGTTGGTATTTGAACTTATGAGCATGGAGAGCTGTCACAGATTGTCCTCAAGTCCTGCAGCTTTTGTTGAGGTTTGGCTTGGCCTCTGGCAAACCCTCCAAGTAGGTGCCACTTCTTCCCCCAAACTAAAATCAGACATAATTGTAGTTCTCTGTCTTGCTAGCCTGTCTTATCAACTCAAAATGTTTTCCTGGCCAGATGTTTGCGCTGCTGTCTAGCATCTTTCTACCATCCATTGTGACCCTTTCCTGCGCTACCTTCTATCCCCAGTTATCCACATGTGGACGGACAACTTTACATGTTTTCAAGTACATTCGGGTGGCAAAGCTTAAGAGTAAATCAGGGATGGGGGAATCTGTGGCTCATTAAGGGTGGTTGGACTCCGCTGGTAAGGATGATGGGAATTGCAGTGCAACTGCACCTGGAGGGCCACAAGTTAACCACCTCTGATACAGCCACACTGTGTGCCTTTTTATCTTTATTTCATTAACAAATTAAGAATTGAACCCATTCACGGTTTCACCCAGTTATAAAATAGGCAGTATTCTTCTTTTTAATACTGTACAGCATTTCTCTTGACCAACGGAGCTTATCCTATGGCTTCTTATTTCACACTTCCCTCTCATGCCGATTTCCAGGATGAGCCCAGGGTCCTGGAGAACCCCATTGTTGTGCAGACTGTGGCTACAGATGGCCAACACTTCCATTTCCTGGTGTTCCAGTTGAATACAACAGACCTAGACTCTAGCAATGGTGTTAAAAACCTGGCCTGGATGGATGCAGATCATCTTCTGTATGAGGATTTCAGGAGTCGTCCAGTAATCAAGAAGAAAGTTGTCCGGGTATGTTGATGAAGGTAGAATGGCTTGCTGCCGCAGGAACTCGGTCTAGCTTTATAGTTTAGACAGAAAAGCTTGGAGACTAAAAGGCAACATATTAATTCTCTGAAACTAGAATAGTGGGCATCCTGAACATCATTAAGTTAAGACTCTCAGTAGCACTGAGGTGCTTCATGCCCAGCACCCATGTGATTACTTCGAGTGCATTACAAGCAGAAATGACCAGTGTGTATCATTGTAAAAGTACACGTAACATCGTAACAGGCATGCACAGATGCCTTAACGATAATGCCATGCTCAAGTGCATGTTGGCTGATTAGAGCCTGGTTCTGACAACATCTCTTCAGGATATCCAAAAGTTATAAAAACAAACACAAAACCTTAAGTTGTTTGAATCCTTTTTATATCCTCTTCAAGAAATTGCTTCCTTTCCTTTGTTTCAGGGAAGGGACAGGATGAGAATAAACTTAAGATGGTATTTGAGCACAGTGAAATGTATTGCTGTATTAATGTGTATGACAGACATTGAAAATCCAAAATTTCCCCCCTACAGATTCCAGCTGGAATACATGGCTATCAACCAGACACATTCAAGAAGTTCCTGGCATTGTACTTGCATGGTGTCGTGTGAGCAGAGCTCTGCCTTTGTTTCCTCCTGTAATGCATATGCTTACGGTGCAGTTAAGGGTTAGAGACTATTTATTTTTTTTAAAAAAAATAAAGTTTCTTTATATATGTCACATGTAAATAATATTGTTTCAATCTGTTGTCATAACATTCAACACCTTAAAATTGGCGTTCATTTTGAATCATTAAGTGCCAGTGTTCTACTTTTACAAGAAAGAATGGAAAGCAAAATCTAGTTCTGCACTTAAGGCTAGCTATACTTGGGCCATAATCCTGTCTTTCATCCTCATAGCAGCTCACCCCCCCCCAAAAAAAAAACCCCAACTTAGGTTGAGTGACAATATTAATACAAGTTCTGGGGTGGCAGCAATCAAGTAATGCACTTTTACGAAACATCTTCAGTTGCATTTGTTCAGTCATTAGGGAGTAGGTGACATTCTAGGGCTTCAAACAGCCAAGTTGAAAGTTGTTATTCCAAACAACTACTGTATATAGTGTCTTAGTTGCAGAGGAAGAATTCTAAACAATGAGAGGACTAGTTGAGATTTAAGAAGATCAAATCTCTCAAATGTTTTGAATTTTCATTTAGACCATAATGATACACATAGCTAGAATATATACCGATAGTAGTATTATGTATATTATTATGTCTATAAAGGTTTGTGTCATTGATACATTCAGGAAGTTGTAAAAAAAAAGTAAGCTTCCTTTAGAAAAGGAATCTAACTTGCTCAAATCTAACTTGACAATAAGCTAAGTGAAACAAAGTTTTTTTAAAAATCTCTAAAATCCATCAGGAAACTGAACAAAGCTATTTGGGTTGCTAGAAAACAAATGGGTGAAGATAAAGCAGCAAAATTGAATAAATTCACTGTATATAGTCAACAGTGGAAGATGTAGGACAGAGACTTGTGCCTGAACTTCCAGGGAGGGAGTGTAAAGAACTCAGAGTGACCAAGAAATGACGTGCTTGGGAAGGGGTAGTTGTTGTGTACTGTACTTCCAACGTTCCCTAACCATTAGCCACTCTGGCTAGGGCTGATAGAAACATCTGGAGAGCTCCATATTGACTCAGTGTTCTTGTAAAGTTAGATGGCATTAACTGTTTCCTACTCTAGTCTAATGTAGCACTTTTAAAAAGGGAGCAGGATCATGCAAATTGGAAGTTAGTTAGCTTATCATCTGGGCCAGGTCAACTGGTAGAGAGCATTATTAAAAGATCATTTAAGAATCAACATGGTTTCTGCCACAGATAGTTCTTTCCTGAGCAAACTTCACCGCTATGGGATAAAAGGACAAGTCCTCATGGATGGGTAACTGGTTGATAACAACAACAACATTATTTATACCCCTTCCATCGGGCTGGGTATCCCCAGGACACTGAGAGCGAGAATAAGTGAATGGTCCTCATGTTGGAGGGAAGAAAGTAGTAGAGCTTTCCATATCTGCAATGATATGCAGTTACCAGCTGAATTATATTTTTGAGCTTAACTAAGTACAACCACAGTGCTGCTAAAGATGAAACATGTTCCCAACAAATGATCTGGCATTTGGGGTCCTTTAATGAAAAAAAATAGGATGTAAGATTTGTGCTTGGTAGGGAGAAAGTAGCTAGTTTCCTGCTTATTGGGATTCAGCAAAGAGACCCATTAGCATACTAATGCTAGTCCAGGACAGACAAAAGAAAGTTCTTCTCATAAAGAATAACTTTTGGAATTTGTTGACAAGATGCAACAAGCGCTAACTTAGATGGCTTTAAAAGATTAGACAGACCACTGTAGAATAACTCTGTGAACAATTACTAGTGATGATGGCTATAGTCAATCTCTAGGTCAGAGCTTTCCAAATTTTTATTGTTGGTGACATACATTTTAGACATGCATCATTTTGTGACTATGGTAATTCAGTTTTGCTGGCAAACCGGAGGTTAAACTAACCCCTTTCCAGCCCCTTGGGGAGTGCAGGGAGCATTCAGCTGACACACTAAGGTGTTGTGAGTCAGAGTTTGAAAAGCTCTGCTCTAGGTTCAAATGCCTCCAAGGAACAGTTGCTAGAGAGTAAACAGTAGAGAGGACTGCTTTCATGTGCTTAAGGTCTAGCCAGAGGCTTTTGATTGGTCACTGGGAAAGAGGGGACCAATCAGCTCCTGAGAACTTCTTATGGGGGTAAGAGGAAACAACAGGATGTAGAGGCTTGCCATGTTACTGTGCTGCATCTGCTGGCACATTCCCCATCTTTTCTGTAGAAGAATGTAAATCTTTTGAAAAAATAATGGCATGCACCCAAAGGGGACAGAGCTCCCTAAGCAAGAGAGGCTGAACCACCCTACTGCATAGCTGCAGTTTGCTTCTGATCAAGCAAGAAGCAGCAAAACTTTGACAAAGCAATTCTGCTCTACCAGAAAGCTAGTTGTAGAAAAAAATATTTCCAACTGAAACATTGTGAGCTTCTTAATTTGTGCTTGTCCAAGAAACAGAAAATTCTTTTCGGCTTGGTTGAATTCTATTATTTGCATAGAACTGAGGAGAAAATCTATTTTACAACCTCATCTTTATGTAGCTAATAATATATTAGCTGCAGGAGGCTTTCCAACATGTTACTGTCAGGTCTTGCTAGGGATGTCAACAGCAATTGCCTGTGTGATGCTGGATACATCATCTTAACACGCCACAGGCCCTCAAAACTGGCATCTCGTTGCCACTTCAGGACTGGATGGATTTTGACAGATGTAGAACTGACTTGTGATGCAGGGGAGCTATCCGATACCAGAGATTTTCAGCTAGCACGATGGTAGCACTCGGCAGCTCCTCAGCCACAGTGAGCAAGCCATCAGACAATGGCTACACAAGGCCTAGTGCTATACAGGGAGACCTGGCTGAGCGGTTTGTGTCTCTTAGATATGAAAAGAAAACGCATCAACAAAACCACCAGGAACAATCTGTATTCTCAACACGCCTTTCCACCCTCTTGTTTCCCTGTTATGAGCACAGACAAATGCTCTCTCCTCCTACAGTTTCTATACTACGGTGACAATTCTAAGGCTAGGCCCCAGGGACCTGCCAGAGTGTTTGTGATAGGCTTTTGAAGTTGCTCCCACTCGTTGATCTCTTTGTCTGAACTGTTTCAACAGGTATGCATGGCTCAGATAAAACACAGTGCATGATGAAGCCTGTATGCTGTTCAAGGGGAGAATTGTTTCTTAAAACAGCATGTTCCCTTGATGTGAAGCTAGTATGAAATCAAACTCTGCAGGCTGTGCTAATAGCTCTACCAGGGGTTTGCATGTGCCCACAAACAACTCAATCTTAGACTTCAGTTGCACACATTCTTCCTGTACTCCCTAACAGGGAAAAAGGAAAATGGGAAATGAATGCATTGCACAATTGGCGTTTCATTTTTATCTCATCTAAGGCCAGCTTGGGACAGGCTCTTGCCACCTATCATTTGTAGTCCAGCGCTAGACAGGACAATGATCCCCCTGGGTGTTCTGAAATAGAATTAGCATAACCAGATAATAGACATTCATGATGTATAATTCCCACCACCACCACCCACACATCAGAATAGCTACCTTAACTTGCAACCAGTGTTATGACCAAGTAGTATTTGTTGTTCCGTATGCTCTAGAACCATAAACCAGCAGGTTTTTATACTATAAACTTCTAATATGCTTTAGCTAAAGTATTCTAAAACCCAGCAAACGCCTTCACTGCAAAAACGGATCTAAACAAAATTCCCAGTTTCACAGCAAAACACTACATTTAAAAATTCTGCAATTTATATCATAGGAAGGAATGTAAAGTCAGATTTCTGATGACACTTTTTTTAAAAAAAAAAGTTTGAAGTGTATAGCTTTTACTACGGTGGGGTAGAGGTGGGGAATAGGGATAACTTTAAATCCATTCTCTTTGTTTGTTAATGACTTAAACAACCTCGTCCCAAACTATTACAGAAGGAAGCAAGGAGAGCAACAGCTACAAGAGCGCTGGCAAGATGCAGGATTGGCCATAGGGACCCTGCTGAACAGCTGGCCGGTGGCAATTCCAACAGCTGCACGCTGGCTGGTACAAAGGAGATGCTGCGTAGAAATGAAAGTGCAAGAGAGCAGCAGAACCAATGAGTGGCTCCCCTAGGGCCACTGAACTGGTGGTCCTGGATTAAGAGATTAAGCGTAAGGAATCGGAGAGCTGCCTTGGGGGTTCACTGAAAACACCTGCAAGTGCATTTAGCCTTCGCAAGTAGTCCAAGGGTTGAGGCAGGGCTTAGGGCCTGTCAGCAGCTTTAAGAATAAAAAGCAGCTGTGGGGAGCAGCACATCACATCTCTTGGGTTGTTTCTATAGTCTCTGCGGGTGCCCAGTCTTAAACAAACCATTGCTTAAGGCTGGACAAACAGTGTCAAAGTGCAAGTCAGCAAAGCATGTGATCCTATGGTTAATAATCCTAATGAATATTAAGTTGTAACTTCCCACAATGCTTCCACCGTAGGGGAGAAGAACATTTGTGGCTACCCAACCAGATGGTTGGGGTATAAATAATAAATTACTACAACAACAACAACAAAAGCCAGAAGACCCAACCATTTAAAGTCATCTGGCTCTCTTAACTAGGGACTTTGAAGAAACAGCTGGATTAATACATTTCATTTCATTGCATTGCATTTCATTTCTGCTGTGGGGGGGGGAGGGGACATATCTTCAGTAATGAGATAATTGGAAGCCTGTCTTCTGTAACAGATCAACAGATATTTGATCCAGTTACCAGAACAAATACAAAGTCCAAATCTTGCTATTTAATCTTAAATTTAGACAAGCTGCTATTATGTTATTTGGAGGAAGATAGGATTATAACAAGCAAATGGTTAATACCTGTAGCCATCAGTGGAATTTGCTGTGATGGATGTGTTTGTGTGTCTATATAAAACAAAGTCTACCATGTTTAAATGGAACCTAGTTCTATGGCTTCCACAAAGTGCTAAATAGGCAAACATGCCCCAGGGATAATAGCCTTAAGCAAGCTGATTGTTTGGTGGAGGCCAGTATCTAGAGTGAAATAGGGAGAAAGGCATTAGCTACCAAACCTAGGGTCTCAGGCAGTTCTCCCTTTACTCCTATAGCCTCTACCTGGGAGGTGAAGGCAGAACATATCTGTCCCTCAGGATTCTGCTGGGCTCCAAACTTTTATCAGCTATGCAATGGGCTTTTGTTTTGACCAATGCCAGCATCAATAATAAGGGGCAGCTGAGACAGGCATTGGGCTGGAGCAGGAGAGGAAGTCTCCCTTCTGTGAGGAGAAAGGGCCAGAAGAGGTTCTTAAAAGAAATAAGAAAGTGGAACAAAAGATTACTAAAACAAACTGAAAATATGACGTTATTGGAAAAATTGTTATAGGTAGAAAGTAGTGAATGTCTAAGAAACAGGGAGGAGGAATGAAAAAAACCCTGGCAGCTGAGGGGGGTTGTTAAGGTACAAAGCCGAGCATGAAGGGAAGATGGGGTAGGGGATGAGAGATGGGTAAAAATTCATTGAAATGCATGTGGGGATGAGATGGACACATGCCTTTTAGAACCTCTGGATCAGCAGATTCTGACTAAAATGGAGAGGCTGTTAATAGCTCCAGAGCAAGACAGAGCTGTGGAACTCCTTGCCACAAGGAAAACAGTGGTAAAGAATGCAGTGGCAAAGTATCCAATGCTAGATTAGCTCTTAGCTGAAAATGATGTCAGTAATTGCTGGCTGATTATATCAGAAGCCACCTGTCTCCATTTTATGACTGGTACTGCCCTTGCACCACCATTTTGAGAGTGGGGGGCCGTGGTCATTTTCAAACACCTCAAGTGGGCTGTGGGGGAAGGAAGTTTGAGAACCCCTGGATTATGTACAAATGTACAAAGTGGCTTCATGCATGTGGCATGCCTAGATAACACATGTCAGTGATTATCAAGTTTTATCACTACAAAGCATAGGATGAAGTGGGCATCGTATTTAGCATTCAGAAAATGTCAGTCTTTCGGTACTTTTTGCTCATGTAGTACTTTTGCTCATGTAGTACTCATGTAGGTACTTTTTGCTCATGTAGTTAAAAAGATAGGCTTGATAGTCCTCAGGCAATGCCTGTTTAAATCTTACAAATAGAGAAGCGCAGCAGGCTGCCATCACAATGTGGTATTCGCTTGCGCAGTAGAACTTCCCCCATCCCTTTCTCCACATGCCTCAGAACAGATATAGGGAGGATGGGGGGGGCACTTCTGTTGCGCAAGCAAGGTAGTCAGATACTGCCCACAGCTTGCAATGCTTTGTCCCTCTCTGATCCCTAATAGGATCAGAACAAATTATGTATGAATAAATTTTGCGAAACACAGCTTAGTTCAATATTTTGGTACATTTTAAAAGAAAGCCCTCCATACAGCTTGTGAGCAAAATACTTGAAATGCTGGCCCCAAGAGAAGCTGTAACTCTATTGCATGGTAAAAAGTAAAGATACCCCTGACCATTATGTCCAGTCGTGACCGACTCTGGGGTTGCGGCGCTCATCTCGCTTTATTGGCTGAGGGAGCCGGCGTACAGCTTCTGGGTCATGTGGCCAGCATGACTAAACCGCTTCTGGCGAACCAGAGCAGCGCACGGAAACGCCGTTTACCTTCCCGCCAGAGCAGTACCTATTTATCTACTTGCACTGATGTTCTTTCGAACTGCTGGGTTGGCAGGAGCTGGGACCAAGCAACAGGAGCTTACCCCATCGCGGGGATTCGAACCGCCAACCTTCTGATCGGCAAGCCCTAGGCTCTGTGGTTTAACCCACAGCGCCACCCGTGTCCCACAATACTATTGCATGAGTATTCATCAACTGCCTTGCTCCCTGTCCCTGGGATGAATCAGGATTTAAGTGTTGCTGAGTCCAAGTGCCGTGTTGTTTAGATGTGAAAAGGTAATACATGGAGGGCTGGATTCAACGGGTCTCACTAGCAGAAGCCCATGCAAGGTCTACTGCTACTACAGCGGGGCTGCTCCCCCATATGCCCCCCAAATTGCCTGGAGGTTTTTTTCTGCGAGAATCACCACAACAGCATGCAGGAGATTGTTCTACCAGGCAAGCAAAAATGCTTTGAGCTGAGCTGACAAGAGCAATTAGCACCATTTTGAATTCCTCCCTGTATTGCTGGGGGGGGGGGGGCTTTGGAGAAGTCAGACCATTCTGGTAGTCATTATGCTAGAGAACCAGGAGGGAGGAAGCAGAGTATTGCGGGCCTTTTCTGCTTTTAATCAGATGGCTGCACTTAGGCTGGAAGAACCAGACAAATATAGGATGGGGGACACCTCACTTACTAGCAGTACATGTGAAAAGGATCTAGGGGTCTTGGTAGACCACAAGCTTAACATGAGTCAACAGTGTGATGCAGCAGCAAAAAAGCTAATTCTATTCTAGGCTGCATCAACAGAAGTATAGTGTCCACATCAAGGGAAGTAATAGTCCTACTCTATTCTGCCTTGGTCAGACCCCCACCTGGAATACTGTGTCCAATTCTGGGCACCACAATTTAAGAGGGATGTTGACAAGCTGCAACATGTGCAGAGGAGGGCAACCAAGATGATAAAGGACCTGGAGACCAAGCCTTACGAGGAGCGTTTGAAGGAGCTAGGTATGTTTATTCTGGAAAAGAGGAGACTGAGAGGAGATATAAAAGTCATCTTCAAATATCTTAAGGACTGTCACATGGAAGGGGGAGCAAGCTTGTTTTCTCCTGCTCTGGAGGGTAGGACTCAAACCAATTGCTACAAGCAAGGAGATTCCGACTAAACATCCGAAAAAACTTTCTGACAGTAAGAGCTGTTTGGCAGTGGAACAGACTCGCACGAGAGGTGGTGGACTCTCCTTCCTTGCAGGCTTTTAAGCAGAGGTTGGATGGCCATCTGTCATGGATGCTTGATGACCCTTGGGGTCCCTTCCAACTTTTAAGATTCTATGACTAGCAGCTGCTGCTTAAGATGAATTCTAGTGCTGCAAGACATTGCCCAGGTTTTTGTTACATGCACTGGGCAGTTTTCCACACTGCCGGTTGCGTGACTGAGCTCTGAACTGCAAGTGGAAAGATCAACACTGCTTTCAAAACAAGATTGCAAAAGTGCACGGAGTTTTGTACAACCACACCACTACGTTGCTTGAACGGTGGGTGCTGTGTTTACTTATCCAACTAATCCTGATGTGGACCATCCATAGTCAGCGTTCTCAGATGGTCAGCAGCTGTTGGATGTGCTCATACTATAACGGCACAAGGACTTCCTCTTCACACGATGAGACGAGTATCAAAGACCACTGCTGTTTCTCCACACCAGAGAGAAGCGAGCTGAGAAGTAACTGCTGTGGGAGCAGCCCACTATAAAGGTGGATCTGCTCCTCCACATCAACCTATAGGCACAGCAGCCTCTGGCCTTTCTTCATATCCTCTTTTGAGTGGTTATGCCTGGCTGGAAGGTGTCCTTGAACTCTGATCATATCTCCTGCTCGCTTTGATGGACAACAGAGAATTGTGTGTGAGCATGTGTAGAAACTAGCCCAGTATACAAAGGTTCACACCCATTGCTCCACCTACTTTTTCCTCTGGCTCCACCCACCATTACCATGTGGCCCTTTGGAAGGCGACCCAGAAGAGGATGCAGCCCTTGGGGTCCCCACCCCTGTGGCACCACATACAGCTAGAGGGACCTCTTCACAATCTCCCCTGCAAAGGCCTGGGAGCGACTACAGCCTATGCAAAAAATAGCTTCAACTGACCAGGTAGTGGAGCTCTTGTGAACTGGAAGAATTTTTTCTTCTTCTGTCAGCTTTCCCATGTACAGCGGTACCTCGGGTTAAGTACTTAATTCGTTCTGGAGGTCCGTTCTTAACCTGAAACCATTCTTAACCTGAAGCACCACTTTAGCTAATGGGGCCTCCTGCTGGCGCCGCGCCGCCAGAGCACGATTTCTGTTCTTGTCCTGAAGCAAAGTTCTTAACCTGAAATACTATTTCTGGGTTAGCGGAGTCTGTAACCTGAAGCATATGTAACCTGAAGCGTATGTAACCCGAGGTACCACTGTACTACAAAATAACTACCAACATAATTAGGTATGGCTAGACAGGACTGGCACCTTCCCTGCATATATTTGCAACTTGTATAGCTGAAACAATATCCCGCACAGAGATTCCTGGGCCAGGATTCGCAGAACTATACCACAGGCAATCCCAAAGAGCTGGTATATTTTCCTTCGTTTCAAAAGCAGCTTAATGAAACTCTCTTTCAGGAATGGCTTGCCATTTAGAAAGGAGCTGTGCCGTTGGAGAAGTCCAAAGCTCCCAGAGGTGAGCAAAAGTAGGTCACAACAACCTTAGATAGCAACTTCTTCCACAAGTATGAGGACGCCACCCTGAAGGCAGTAATCCAGGCTTCCTCCACTGACAATCACATGGGTACAGCCATACCTCACAGATCACAACAGCACAAGCCTTTTCGGGCAAACGGTGTCAAACTCAACACCACTGCGGGTTCATTTTCTGCTTCTTGTGAGCAGCTAGCAGGAAGGATCACTGAGGACTTCTGCTGTTTTAAAAACACACAGTAGTTTTTCTGGAGGTCTGCTTATAACCCTTATTTCAAGAGCTTTAGAACTGCTGCCACCATCTTGAATGGCCTTTTTTTCTGCCTAAAGCAAAGGACAAGATGGCACACACAAAGAAGCAGTCCACTCCCCGTTCACAAGCAGCTGAATGTTATCTCAACACTGCCAGTGGGACAGTGTCCTTCTCTTGAGGGCAGGAGTTTGGGTTTCTTCCAACAGAAGGAAACAGCTTAGAGAGCTGCTGCCCCCAAAGATCTGCCACCTGAGGCAGCTGTCTCACTCTAATAGTAGGGCTGGATTTGCTGTTCCTCCATTGTCTGATATTATACTGTTCTCGAGCTACTTTTCCTATGCATTTTCAATATTGACTGAACAGGATAATAATGTCTTAAAAACGAATGTGGTGGCAGGAGCCTGGAATCCAACACACCTATAACCTTTGTGACAAGCAGTTAGCTGTGTCTTCAGAATAACGAATTCAGCCGATGACCATAGACTACACCCCAAGCCATCTCTTCTGGAACCACTGCAGGCACGAGAGTCAGAAGACAGCTGCTACGACAGTAACAAACAGCAAGGGACTGAAATCAAATGTTTATATTTATTACAGCATGGGGGGAAAGGGAGAGGAGAGGGTCTTGATTCATCTTTTAAAAACCACCCCGAACCAATGAAGACAATAATTTAGCTATCACTTTAATACAATGAAACCTGTCAGTTATCCTTTAAAAAAAATAGAAAGGGTGCTGCATTAGCAATGGGACAAATTGGTTTGCCGGTTTATCCCCCCCGCCACCCCGCTTTTAAATATTTTCTTGACTGAGAGACCAACCATTTGTCAACCCCACCCCCCATCATATTTCTACAGAGAAAACACAATTAAAATGCCTAAGAAAAAGGCAAACATTAAAAAAAGTCATTGTACTACTAAAAAAGTTTGTCAATTCACATAGTTTTTGTTTTCAGTCAGAATAATAAAAAGCCAATGTTTCCCCCCAAAAAAACCAAACAAAAAAAAACATTTCGTTAAGGGGTGCGGAAAAAAGACATCCCTTTAATAAAACATTATCAACAAATATCGTACACAAACTACAATGTATAATAATTACTTTTCTTTTCCCTCGCTTAATTTTAGAACCAGACTACAAGGTAAGAAAAAACACTGAAACAAGATACAATGTTCTCAAGAATCCGCACAAAGGTAGGTAAATCCAGGGGAAGATAATATTTTACATAATATGAAATACATAGATCAGAAGTGAAGTTTTTTCTTCTTTTTATATAAAACAAAGACCAGCTACAAGGGACTGTAATGTACAGAGATCCCAAGACTTGCGAGTTTCACTATACATTGTATGCTTTTCTGTAGTCACCTCTACCATGAGAAGGTAAGGGTTGTTTTTTTTAATTTTGCTTTTAATTACAGAGTAAGAGAGAGAGAGAGAGCCTACAGAATAGCAAGTATACATTTTAACAACAATAATTACTTAAAAATATCTCCATCCAGTTTCAGAGCATATACAGTGAAACCCTAATAAGATCACATCATTTCATTAAAACAAAAAACAAATGTTAAGAAGTTTGCGCTCACAGTTTTCGTGTCCCAGGTCAAGTTTTTAACCCCTTTCCCTTTCAATTCCGGAGGACCAAAACCTCCCCAACATAAAAAATAAAATGCCACGTACCCTAACCCCACCTACCCACCCACCCCCGGAATTTTTGACACTTCAAAAATTTTGCAAAAGGGGAGTTAATAACATTTCTTTGTAATTTGGGGAGAAGGACAAGGGAGGGAGGGGGCTAATACAGTGCATGCCACAGTCACAGATACCAAGATCACAATTAAAAGTTTTGGAGGATGTGATCCTACAAGGGGGCCAAGCTGCATTACGCAACTGAGAATGAGGCAGAAGAAATCTGTTCCACTTGGATCTTCCTTGCTGGAGAATGTTTTGTGCTGCAAAACATCAAATGCGGGGGGGGGGGGGGGGACAAAAACCAACCAAAACAAAAAGAAGTTGGGGTGAGGGGGGGAGAGGGAGGAAGTGGTCTTCCGAACAAAACCCACCAATTTATATATATAAAAAAACCAAACTCTCCAGTTTTATTAATTATTTTAAAATGGCTACAGAGACAACATGAGATTTCATATCTAGACTAGCTTCCTTGCGTAGCACAGCACAAACATACAACAGGTTTAAAAGAATAATCAAGGAAAGGAGGTTGGAAATCGGGTGCTAGAGGCTTTTGCTTTGTTTCCAAAAAAAAAAAATCAACAAAAAAGTGTCATGTACATAGAATAAACCCTTCTTCTGCAGAAGGATCTGGTCATGTCTTGAAATATTTTAAAGATTTGTCCTTCATTGTTTTATGGAATAAAAAGTTCAGCCTTTTTATTGCATGAAACTAAAAATCAGGGGTGGGTCTCCCCCCGGCTCTCTGCATGTCTCCCTGCCAAACACACCTAGATTCTCTTCTTGCATAATTTCTTGAGATCCTCCAAATGGCAGCCGACTTTTTCTTTATCCTGGAGAAGAGGATGCGGGGTGAGGGAGGAGGGAAATCACACACTCATCGTCATGCTGGGAGAATACTGGGCGGTTGGGAGGGAAACGGGGAGGGGGCGGAGAAAGAGAGAAATCACAGCGTTAGAGTGAGGCAAGAACAAGACCAAAATGCTAAATGTTGCGGAAGCTGAGGAAATGAGATATGAAAGAGATGTGGGCTTATGAAAACTATAAAGCAACGTAATTGGCTTCAATAAATCAGGAGGGCTAGAATATGCTAAAGGCTAATTTATCAGGACATAATCGCTCCCATTTCCCCAAACTACAGTTTGCCAAACTGGGGGGTAAAGGAGAGTTTAATAATAATAAAAAAGCCTAAACAGTATGTGGCAGAACACAATAAAAAAAAAATCCCCCCCCAATGTATATAATGATAAATACAGTGCCAGTTTACAGTCTTTTATAGGAAACATACTGTGTTTCATTTCAAGGCGCCACTGCATGTAATGAAGTACCACTGGTAGAACTAACATCTGGAGTGAAACGCAGGAGCATTAGGACCTCATGTATGGACGTATTCAACTAAAGGAGGCAGGCAGCTTTCCTAGCCCTTCCCCTTTGCTCATCTAAATTTTGACTGGGAATTCTGAAGGGCAGGGCAGGGCTCAGTCTTTGGCATATGCTACTATGCAAAACATGGATATACATGGCCGGTGCAATAACTATCAACTGAGACTACTCTGGGTAGAATTCTGTCCCCACAGGACCCCTCACAGGAGGAAAGGAGGGAAGCCATTGCAGATTCTTCCTCTCCCCCTCCCACCCTGGAAAGTTTCTCCAAAGCGCCAGATGACACTCCAGAACAAGGGGGAGGGCAGGATGAGGCCTTCCTCTAGTGAGCAGGAGGAATCCTTCTATTTAGATGCTTCACATTCACTGAAATCACTGTTATGGAAACAGCATGAAATGGACATGTAGACTGCCAGATGTGATCTCACTCACTCACATATACAGTGCTTGGAAGCCATACATATTAATTTGCTGCTTGCCTGCTGACTGTAATCATGTTTCGAAGTGGTAACTACATTGCTGGGTGGTCCAACTTAATAACCCATGGCTTGCTGATCAAACCAGGATGACCCTCACAAATGAGTCAAGTAACCATGGCTTGCGCTGTCCAATGTTGGCTTCATTTTCTGACTGCTCCTGTCTCTTGTTTTGTAGGCATAGCTTCATAAGCCAGCTTAAAGCCATGGTTTCACAGTCTGGTTTGTTGGCCACGGGCAAAGCATAATTAGTTGGCTGGAGTGGGCGGTTCAGAGATGCAAGCAAAGCACAGCAGTTAAGCTAAGCAAATCATGGCTTAGCAAGACAAGTGAACCATGGTTTCTTTTCTCTATTTTAATCACCTCGGTTTGGAACCATTTATACCTTTTGTCTTTGAAAGGTATGTCAGGTCTCAATATGCCGTACTGTGTATCTTTTCCAAGTTTTGTCAGCTCCAAAGCTGCCATTTCTCTATGTCTAGTTCCCTCCCCCCACCCTTTTATGATCACATAGCACCTCCTCCCTCTCCCCTCTCTGCACATATCAATGATTCCTTCCCAGAAATAGCTTGAAAGAGCCTAACAGGCTCTGTGATTCAAACCCCGGTTAGCATGAAGAGTTGGTGTAAGGATGACTCACATTGTCATTCTGGAAGGAATGGAGGAAGTTGCCTCCCAGTTCACCATCATCTCGTGGAGTGCCGGGAGGATTGCTAATGCCACTTATGTTGTTTGGAGAATTCTGCAGGTTTTTTTTTTGTTTTAAAAAGAAACAACAGACCACACAGAGATACACATGCAAGAAGTGAGTGTGTGCCTTTTCGAGTATGCTGCGTACTAGCAACTGCAACAAAAACATATTGTTCTACAATGGAAAAAAAGATCACACGGATAGCTAAATATATATGAGAAAATGACTTGTGTTTGATGACTCCCTTACAGGGCTAAGAGCAAAAGGGGGGGGGGGAGAAGAGGGAGAAAATGTCCTTGCACTGGTGAGCAGAGGGCAGAAAAGAAGGGTAGAGCTTCAGTACTCCCTCCCTGCCCCTACCCCCAGGGTCCCATATTAACCCCACAACATAGTGGTTATTTTGTCCATGAAAGCAAGAACAAAAGAACACGGCCCAGTCTAAGAATGCAGACTTACTTTTGGAAGTCCATCTATGTCTCCTGACCCTTGCGAAAGAAGAACAAAAGAAAGGAAAGAAAGGTAGGCTGTTAGTGGGGGATAGCTGATTTCCTTGCTCTCAATCAGGGTCCCCCCCCATCAGCTCTCCCCACTCCCCCACCCCCGTTCTGCACCGAAGTGTCCGGTTCCTGAACCATCATCCAGAAATAAGACGCGGCTGCAAAAAGCTCCGCCTTGGCCTTCCCGGAAGCAGCTGGCAGTACATTAGTGAGCTGCAGGTCACAGCTGGGCTAATGCAAACCTCTTAACATTTGCCTCCAGAAAGGGACATGCTGGGGTTGCCTCAGCTGCCATTCCTTTGCATGCAGAACTCCCGGGAGCAGAGCCCCGGCTCACCTTCCTGCACGGCACTAGAGTAATGGCCTAATCGAGTTGCTACGGCCTCAGCTCCCTCCCGCGAGCTTCGTGACACTGATCAAGATGGAGTATAGCACCTCTACTTCAGCAAGATGTATAAGGCAAACATAGGAGGTTAATGGGTCTTTCTGCTGCTTTAATTAAAACACTCGTGCCACGGTTAGGTTGATGCTGCCGCTTCGCCTTTATCCATCAACAGGAGCCTGGCAAAGCCTGTGACCAGCAGTCCCTGCTCCCTGGCTACTTTCCTACGCTGAGTGTGTCAGGAATGGCCAAGCCTTCACAAGACTGGGCTTTGCAGATTACCAGCACTGACTGAGCAAGTCCCCAAAGCTCTGGAAACAAACAGGATCCGCACCACAAAAACAAATGCCGAAAGCACACATCAGCCAACAGGCACAGCCCTAGGAGCTCTGAGGTCAGAAAGCATCTGCTACAGGATTTTGCAGAGTATCAGGACAAAGGCCCTGGGTGTCGAGTCTAGCTAGGACTAGGGTCACCCCACCACCTTGCAAAGGGTCCTTGCAAGAACTAATACCTGTACTAATCCCTGATTCAAACATTTCCCCCCTAGAGTGCAGGGGGGAATACACCCGAAGTAACCCTACACCAGGGTCACTGCAAAAAGCAACAATCAAAGAAATTGGTGGCTCACTGCATGTCCTCCCAAGGTTCTGTACCAAGGGCACTCTAATTCTGGACCCAAGCAGATTATAACATATCTTAAACAACTATTCCACTGCCTGGTGTTGATCCTCCAATCAAAAATTCTGCATTCCCACATTAACATAAAGCAATGTTTTCAGCCAGGAACAAGTACATGAAGGATGTTAAAATGTGTTTGTGATTGCACATCCTAAACAGTTAAAATGATAAAGTGCGCAACTAGAACTCATTTTATCACTGCTGGTTCTGGGATGTCCCGTGAGAAGATAGTCCAAAAACGCTGAATATTGCTGAAGTCTTACCTAATGAGCCATTCATGTGATGCGGCTCCATCCCACCCATGCCCCCCATTGGGCCATCTGAGCCAGGTCCCATGGGGAACTGAGAAAGAAAGAAAGAAAGAAAGAAAGAAAGAAAGAAAGAAAGAAAGAAAGAAAGCTGTCAGTTACCACACATCACTCATATTATAAAATATCCAACATACAATATATTAGCTTGTATGTCTATTGGCAGCTAGATGCTTCAGAACACCAGTGGCAGCAATGCTCTGCAAACTGAGGTTTCTGAATTCTGTTTAAAACACAAAATAATGAAAAGTTCTTTAGGAAACAACAGTTTGCACTGAAAACCCACCATCGCCCACTGGGTATGTGTCTTCCTAATTGAGGAGGTTTGATACACACCCTCTCTCTTCGAAGAAGCCATTGATCTATTGCATCTTGTACCACTCCTGTGGGCAGACTCAATCCTGAAAGGAAGTTGCAGGGAACTCTGCTCTTCTCTTTTGGATCAAAGTGGATAGCCAAATGGAGCAGCTGCTGTCCAGCTTAAGACATGGTTGTCTGGGCATCTGATACTGTTGGATGGCCTACGCCCGGCCATGCCACAACTACTGTGCTTTTCAGCTGGGCAGAAATTTTGCTGCCCCCCTCTACTTCAGCACCATGTGTGGGCAGTCTGGAACCCTTCAACCACAAACTACTACTATATGCAGGGTCCATATAAAAGCCATCTCCAACTTGTGATGTGCAAACCAAGGGAGGAATTCAACATAGCATTAAGCAAATTGTTCCGTTAGCACAAATCTTTCTGCTTGTGTGGTATAATGAATGCTTTGTCCTCTCTTCACCCTGCAGGTACTTCTGGGTGTTTTCCTGATCCCAACAGAGCCAGTTTTGTGGGCATGGGAGGAGGAGAGGGAGGAAAGCTAGCGGAAGTCCATGCATGGGCTTCTGCTGGTGGGGCCCATTTGCTGAATCCTGCCCTTAAGTGACAGAAGTAGTGCAAGAGGTGAAAGTTCTAATAACATGACTAATCTGGGCCTATGAAATCTCATCTGCCAAAATGTTTCAGTTGCCAGTCAAGATTTCTTTAGGCTCCATGTCATCTAATTGTACCCCTGCCTTTCATCCAAGTTACATAGGGAAGAACACACTGGATTCCTTGACAGTTTTCTATCCAAATACTGGCTAGGACCAGATTTATTTAGCTTCAATGGGTTAAGCCACAACACCTGTATTTAGACCCCAGTTGTTTTTTATTCTTGCAATCATCAGTTTGCTTCTTCTAACATCCCATGAATTAAAACCCTGAGATTTAAGTGTTTGCTCCTCCTCTGCCTCCTCTCTGTTCTGTATTCCATTCTCTTTGGACAATGTTTTCTGAGAAATGGACAGGACACACTTTAAGCAATCATCCAGCTACTGGAGTTTAGACTAGTTCAGTCTGAAAAACTAGGTCTGAACATAGAAGTATTCAGGAAAGAGCTGCCCTTCCCCAATAAGAGCTGCTTATCTGAAATATTGGGCTGGCATTGTCCTGAAGACAAAAATCTGGCAGGTAATCTTAACAGAATCTCTTTGAGATCAGCTTGAGTAAAAGGTGAAGAAAGGCCCGGGCATCAGCTGTGTCTCCTTTAAATGCAACCCCGCTAACCAGCAATGTGCGTGACAATCTTGACCAGAGCTGCGTGAACGCCGCTGTTTTAATAAGCGTAAAAAATTAACAAAGTCGCTGAAGAGTTAATCACTTTTTGATGGTTTGTTTTATTTCTGTTTTGTAACAAATGGCTGAAATCAATTAAACTGCTTTACCCTCAACTGATGAAGTTAATTATGATTTGTTATGGTATCTGATATGTAAATTATTAGAAAGCAGACTTACATTCGACCGACTGCCTCCAGGCGGTACGGGATTAATCATTGTGTAGATGTTGTCACTTGAATTTGTCGAATCTGTAGAACAGTGAAACCCACTAAGTCAGGGTGATTAATTCATTTCTTAATTAAAACAAACTCATGCCACTTGAACTCATTCTTTTGTATTTTATCACCTAAAATTCTCTCTAAGTACCACCATTTTCTGGCTAATTTGTATTTAATGAAGATTCACAAAGTTTTTAATCACAGAAATTCAACTGTGAAAAGAATTCTGCTACTAACCAAGAATATTGGGGCTTTCTTGCCAGGAGAGGTGTAGAAAGATAATTTGCTGCCATGTGTCGCATAACACCTCAAAATTAGCTGATGCAATTATCTTACTACAACATCATATTTCATCTTTAAAAAAATAACAAAACACATGGATGACATTTAGTCACAATTTTTTTAAAAAAACAACAACAGAAAACCCAATATTTTTCTTAATAATGAAAGCACTATGAGACAAGTGTTTAATTGAGGGGCAGAATACAAACAAAAATACACAAATTACAAGCAGGCCATGGTGACGAGGGAGAGAGGGAGAGAGAGGAATGGTGCCTACATTAACATATGGATTGTTTTATTATGACCTAGTCTGAAATGTAGGTCAGAGTTCTCATATAAATGCAAGAGTAGGAAGGCAGTGGTAATACTACACTGAAGCTCCACCCCTGCAGCTGTGGTACACGAGAGTTACACGCGGCATGGCTTACCTCCCCAGAGCCACCACTCCCCCCGCTTTTATTCTTGCCACCGACACATGCAATGTATAGTAAATCACCCTTGCAGGCCTATCAGGAATATTCACCAGCCCCAACACTGACACACACACTCTCTTCCTCCCCTCCCACTTTACTACGAGGGAAATACACGAAGGGGGAAGGGAATTTTACTCAGCCTCCTGGGGAGTGAGCACCGTTTTACAAAGTGGAATTTACTCCCAGTACAAATATGGCAACACGACAACACTGACCCGGACAACAAAAAGAGATTTGTGTAGGCCTTCCTGGTGCTAATATTGGGCAACCCAAAAACAGAACAGCCCTAAAGAAGTTGGGTGTTTTTTTTAAAAGGTGGGTGGGACTGGCTTAAAAACAACAACAATAACCCTCTTTAAACTTCTTTTGGATATCTGGAGAATGTTCCTAGTTAACTTCTACAAATCCACCCCTCCCACAAATGATTTTTCCTTATCTACCAACATAAAAATAGGTTTTTAAAAAATTGCCGACGCCTCTCCCAACGTGTCAAATTTCACATGGATAATTCATCAAGGGACGCAGCGACCTCTTTCACATGGCTTACTGGGAACTCAAGGCCGAAGTATGGTACATGCCACCTCCCACCCCTCCGGAAAGGCTTTTGGTGCAGCCAAATCTCCCACTAACCCCATTTCTCATACCCCTCTTGCGGGGCTCCCTCATGTTTTAAGCCCTGGCAGAATAAAAGCCATCAGCACGTGGCTGGCAGCGAGGGCAGGGAAAGAGGAACGGAAGACAAAACCTCTCCCTTTGAAAAGAGTCGGGTTGCTTTACAGCAGCTGCGCCCAATCAATAGCCAAACAGTGCATCGGTGGCATGCAGATTGTTGCTGTTGCGACCTTAAATAAAATCCAGCAGCAAAGGAAACCTGCTAAGCTAACCCAACCATTACCGGGCTCTCAATTCTCTTTAAATAAAAAATAAAAAATGGGGGGGGGGGAATTAGTGCTGCTTTCTTTCACCCTTACCTGCGGGGCTAGGCATGATAGGTGTTCCAGGAGGACCTCCGCCACCAGGGGGCCCCTGTTGACAAGATTAAATACACATCAGGAACCACTGTGATAACACAGCCTGCAATAGGTCAGCCAGATCCTGCTGCTGTCAGCAACAATGTCTCACCTTGGTATTCAGCCAAGCATTAATCTCCTGCTAAAACCTTTGATGCACTCTTGTAGCCAAAGTGCAATTTCTTTGTTTAAGCCTCGGGAAAAATGAAGGTTTTACTGAGGAGCGGGGGGGGGGGCGGCACATCTGTGCAAGGACCACATACCAAGTCTATCTGCCAGGGTAGTTAACAGGGGGCAGTCTTTCTATAACCTTCACATCTGCAGAAGGTGCAAACAGAAACGGGCAACTTAGAACGCTGCAACGTACTTCTTGGATGTGCCATTGGGACGATCTCATTCCAGAACAATTAGAGGAGTATGCATTCAAAGTTCTCCGCCGACACGCGAATTGTAATCACCGTGCGAAACTTCAGAAATGCGTTCTCGAGACCCCTTAAACGCAGTTACGCCACCACTGCATCATTCGCACAGCTGGGGTCACTAAGGGATTTCTTTCCCTACTTTTGAGGCATGTTCAAGACTGGGGGGGGGGGGGGCTTCAGACATGCGTTATTCACATTGTCTGGAGGAACAGAAAGGGGCTTCCTCAGAAAGCATGTAGCTCAGACTTCTTAGAATTCTTGGCCTCACCGCAGAAGCGAATACACAAGACACAGAACCAAGTCCCTGCAGGAACTTGTATCCTGAGTCAGGATTCCTATTTGTGTGCACGCAAACACCAAAATATCGAATCGTATGGCGGACCGGCACATCACTACCCATAAAGAAATATAAACCTACCACGTATGTACCAGGCGATGAAGAAGAGTATGGAATCTGCAAGAAGATCAGAGCATAGGCATTACTTGATGAAATATACCAACTGTACAGGGAAATGAATCCTATAGGTGATGACTGTAGGCAAAGAGTCCATACAAATAAAATTATTATTATTATTATTACTATTATTATTGAATTTATATACCCCCCTATACCTGGAGGTCTCAACAACTGTTACCTGTGTCCAGGAGACAGACGCAATACATACAACCCAGATAACATAATTTCAGTCTTTCTTTTTTAAAAAAAATGTTCAGAGAACCCAAGATAGGAACAGAGGGACACTGGAGCACATCCCACCATCCCACTGAGAAGGCATAGCGGTCAACTTATCCCTTTTCTTGCGAGGAGTCCTATTCGGAATAAGGGAATTTCCCTTTAAAAAAGGGAAACGTTGACAGCTCTGCTGGGAAGGGGAATCAACACATTTCAACAGAGATTCAGGAACCCTCTTAAAAGATTGCACACAAGGGAGGGCAGTGGGAACGAGCACACTAGCTCTGTCCCCTGGCCGCCATTGGATGGCAAATGTCTGAAGCCGGGAGATTCCTGTACTTGCGGCAGTTCCCCAACCATTTTAGAAGCCTGATATTCTGGGGTTGGAAAACAAGCAAGAGTCTCTACCGGCACACACAGGTCCCGCTAACTGAATGCTTGTTATGCAAAAATTTGCTTAGTTGTGCCCAAACTTTGCTATACAAACGGCTGATTCAGATATCTGAACAGTTGGACTTGAGAGAATGGTGTTGCTTGATCGTGAACTTTATTTTCAATAGTGAGCCTGACATTTTCCTACTGTGTATCCGAGTCCACAAGCAAAGCCTCTTCCTCAGTCGTTGAGATGGGGGCAAAGTCGCTGTCCCTGAGCGGCGAAGAACATGTCAGAGCCAAGCCCACAGAGTGCCAGCCAGGTTGGTGGCTGGGACAATGAGGGAGACACCAAGGATGAAGAAAGAGAGGAGGACCTTGGCTTCCTCCAGGGCTGAGCGAGTGAGTTTTGTCACTGCAGTAGCTGGTGGAGGAAGAAGAAGAGTTGGTGCTGATGCCAGCCTCAGTCTCATCATAGGCTTCACTCTTGGCCTAGGCCTCAGTGCCAGAGGAGGGCGAAAAAAGGAGGAGAAAGAGGTGGCGGCTGCACCAGCGGAGGAAGCTCCTCAGCTCAGCCCCACAGGCCTTCCCTTGGCTGTCCTCGCGGGCTCATGCAGTGACATTGTTGACCAACTAACTCACTGGTTAGATTCAGGCAAGGGGAGTGGAACTGGTTCAAAAACGGGAAGAAAAGGGGCAGGCCGGTAGCATTTATCAGAGATGGAGGAAGAACTGGGGGAGGGTGACGGGGTGGAGAGACCATGCTGGTGTAGATATACAGTAGGAAAATGTGGTGTTTCTCCTGTTGCCTTGTTTTATCAGGGAATGCAGTGGGATTTCCCAATAGAAAACAAAGGAAATGATTGGCTCGTTATGCGAATGCTCGCCTAACAAGCCATTTCTCAGCAACGCATTATGGTTGGAAAGCGGGACCCATGTGTACAGGAGACTCCCTCCAACTCATGAAAGGAGACTGGAATGGTGGCTGCAGTGTGGGCCTAGTTAGTTTGGATGTCCCATCTCACCCCTACAGTAGAATGCCAGAAGACGGCAAATGAGAGGAATTCAAGTACTACAGGAAATCTAAATTATGAGGGCCAAGTTTACAAGAACAAAGGCATTCAAATAAATGGACACTTACTGAATTAGCGCTGTTGGGATTGGGCCATGGTCTACCAGCTCCTGGACCCCTGGAGTTTGAGAGAAAACAAGCCTTCAGCATGTACAGAGTGACAACGTGAAACCAAAATGATTTCCACATCTAGAATTGTAAGAACGTCAACAGAAAGCCAGCAGCATGGCAGGTGCCTTACATGTTAATCCCAGGCATGCCGGGCCCTAGAGAGTTGGGTGGAGGTCTCATTCCGCCGCCATAGTTCTGCAATGATAACCAAGGATCAGTCTACCATAACGAGAAGGGAAACCGGAGAAGAAAAGAGAAAGGAAAAAAACAAACAAAAACGAGAGGGTTAGTTTGTGAAAATGAACTTTAATTAAAAAAAAAGAAGAAAAGATGATGATAATGAACATATAGGCAAAATTGGCTACTTTGAAAAAGTAAAACAGGACGGCGGTATCTCTCAATTTGCTCTTTGACCAGGCAAAGGATTTTTTTTTTTAAAGGGGGAGTGGGGAAGAAAATCTTAGAAGCCACCCGAATTTCCATCTCATGGTAGGAGTGTACCAGGAATGCCCAGTGGGCTAAGGCTTCTAGCACTGGCCAATGCTGGTCATCAAGGAAGCAGTAGCTGCACCTAAAGGGTATGTAAGATGGTTATCTTGAAAGGTAATAAACACAAACAAACAAAACCAAAAAAGAGAGGCTTGTCATAGGAAGCCAAACGGGGGAGGTAGACATGAAAGAATTAAGATTCCTTGCTTAGTGTTGTGGTGGGAGAATTGCATGGAAAGAAGCAGGAGAAAATGTGGGGTGGGGTGGGCAGAAGAGAGAAAGATTCTGCTTTAAGGAAGACAAGGCAATGAGCACGTGATGGGGTGTTCAGAAAGGGGAATAGTGACAGCACAAAGGTTTGCAACAGCTTCTAAGTAAAGAGCATTCGGTTACAAAACAGCAAAGCTGGCCAGTCACAAAACTGCGCAAATCTTTACTGGTGTTCATGCACAAGAAAGAGAAGACAATTCTTAGGCTAGAAAATGTCATTTCTCTCCCATTAAACACGGCTGGCAAACACTTTCGGTTCCCCCAACACAGACCAAAGTTAGAGCACAAATTCACTTCTGTGCACCAGAGAGATACTACAGAACTGTACTAGGTCCCACTTGTTTCGCAAAGGAGATCTAAAAGATGAAATCTGACAGAAAGGGCGCCAATCTGTCACAGCTGCGAAGCCCACGGAAAGCTAACGATTAAGGGCTGGGGATGAAAAGGCAGCTTATTGTGGAAGTCTACATGTGAGCACTTGCTGAAACACCTGAAGAAGCTGCTTCCTCCCCACCTCTCTGAAGTCATAAATCTAGATCTAAAGTCGGCGGCTATGGATTCCGATTTTCTTGGTTCCTGAAAGACAGCTGACACTTGGCTGGCTGATTGGCTCCCCTCCAAACATGGCTGCCCTGCAGGGCCTGATGTAGACTGCACAAAGCAGAGAGGTGGTTCAAAGCGGGTTCCTCTTTGAAAAGAGTTTAAAGCAAAATGGCAACTGGCTTACATACTGTTTATACCCTCTCGGAAGAGCTGCTCGCTGAAGACGAGGCAGAGCTCTGCTGTGATTTTGTTGCAAGGGTTTCTCAGGAACCCTCAACTCTTGAACGGAACACTTTGGCCTTCCATTTCTCCTGACAGAGGGCAGCCACAGCTGGCAACAGATCTGCTGATCATGAGCCGATCAGTACAGTCCATACTCCTGGCAAGCAAACAGACTGCTTGGCTGAATGCTAGGCAACCTGGATAGTCACAATCTCCATTTTTTAAAAAAAGCAAATCAAAGAGCTTCACCTGCCTCGCTAACTTCAGGTAACACAGGACAAGTGGGACAGCTCCTTCCCCACACTTTCATTAATGACATGTTTAAACTCTTATTGGCTGGGAACAGGGACCAATGCTATTTTGGAATGAGAAGCAAGCACCAAAGGGACAAAAAATGACTCCCCCCCCCCACAACTCCGCACCCACAGCAAGGTAAACAAGAGCTAGACACAGGGAATGCTCACCTACACACATTTCATGCGTGGCTTTAGAAAGACTCCATGCACCTACACTTAACAACAGCTGCAAATTCAACCACGGCAGATGCCTACGTAACTACAATGCCAATGGAATGAAATCACTCTTAAGTACGCCCCTTCGTGGGGATGGCAAGCACATGGCTTGTCCAAGTTGTACAGCACATCCAAAAGTTTTGAAGCAGTCTTTGTTTGGCTGACACAACTATAACAGATGCAAGCTGTTATAATAACACATCAGGGACTATTAAGAGCTTTGTACCCATCACTAACAGTGCCAGACCATTAAAATAGATAACAAAGCTATTGGAATCTAAGCTTGCCGGAATGATTATGATGCAAGCAACTTTCTTTCTTTTTTCTCTTGCTTTCCTGGAGGTGTGTGGCTTCAACTGGCGTTCTAATGGACAAGTTCATACTTTGCACCAGTATCAAGAAGTTCAGTTACCATATTTTTTCACTCTATAAGACGGACCATAAGATGCACCTAGTTTTTAGAGGAGGAAAACAAGAAGAAGAAAAAATTCTGAATCAAATGTTGTTTAAGAGGCTTTGCGCGGCTATCCCTGAAGCTAGAACAGCAAGAGGGATTGCTGCACAGCAATCCCTCTTGCTGTTCTGGCTTCAGGGATAGCCGTGCAGCCTGCATTCGCTCCATAAGATGCACACACATTTACCCTTACTTTTTAGGAGGGAAAAAAGTGTGTCTTATAGAGCGAAAAATACGGTATTTATCTTCCTCTTTTGCACTCTCCTTCTGATGCTATGCTGCACAGCCTTTCCAAACCTGGGGGTCTCCAGACTACAACTTTGGCCATTCCTGATCATTGGTCATGCTGGCTGGGGCAAATGGACAACAACTTTAAGTTCCTGGGTAGACGAAGGCTGATGTATTATGATAAACAGGATTAATTTGTGTAAATTAGATGCAGAAGATTGAAACGTGGGCTCATACTGCACCTATTCCAATTGTTTTCTTTGCAACGATGCTGTCACAGAGTTATCAAGACCCTTCGAGTAAAGTTGTTCCTAATAGCAGGCAACTATTATTCTGCCCACTTTCTCCAAGTCTAAGCCCTCCTTCTGCACTTGCCTATGCCTCCTGCTCAGCTATTGCCAGTCCTAGCCTGAAAACAGATGGTCTGACTTAAAGCCTTCTCCTTACACTTGCTGACCCTGAGGTTAATCTGGTAATAGCAGCAGAACCTTAAGTGCTGGGCTGACTTATCACAGGTGGCTCCCTAGGAATGGTGTTTGTAAGGGTCAACACTTTTGCTGCAGCTGCAGATCCAAAGAACTTCACAGGGTATTACTGGATGAAAGCGATTTGCAAGGAAACCCAAGGAAACGTTTTATGCACGTCCCCCCTTTTAAAGTGGTAGTTCAACACTTTAAATGATTACGATTTCACAGTTGCTGAAATTGACAAACCTGATAGTATTAGTAAAAATGACAGGGGAGATGGGAGGGAAAGAAGCAAGCCGCTTTTCTGACGTGTACTAGGCCCTGTTAATACATCCCTTGGTATGCTAACATTTTCTTAGTATCAGTTTTAGTGAGGGACTCATGGTGTGCTGGGGTTCTGGTGTCGAATCTGTAGTCGGTTTTCTATGCTGTTCCTTCAAATACTGAACCATAATCATGGCTTGGAAGGCTGTCTGAACTGAGCCACTGCACAGATAGCTAATCCCAAAAGAAGTTTCAGAAAGTGCAAGGGACCTCACTAAAATGTGGCCACTGGTTATGGTTCCCCTGCAACTGTTTTCTGAAGTGCACATGTGGCAAGCTGGTCATCTCTAGTATCAAACCATGTGATACAGGTGCCTCAGTCTATTGGAGTGGACACTACAGAAAAGCCTCACTGTGTAGCTGAGTATTACTAATGACCAGGCTTTCCATATGGTTACATGAGCAATGCTTTAAGAGACCATGAGTTAAATGAACATCTGTAACTACCCCAAGTCAAGGAAAATCTGGCCTGAATGTCCCTAAAGTTTAATATGAGAAAGCAAAGAGAGGTATCTGAGCTTGTCAGGTTTCAGGAAGAAGCATGCTAAGAGAACAAGGAGAGAGCAGGATTGCAAAGGAAGCTCCACAGGGAAGTGGCAAGCCTGTGAAAGAAGAGATGCACATTCCTCAGTACCATCCCCATCAACACTTATTTATAACAAGTAAATGTGCATCATGCACCTCAATAACCTGATCCAACCATGGCACAAAAAGTGGACCAGCCGAGAGACTGGAGAGAGGACCTTGTATCTCTCTCTCTTCACCATCTGACTCCATCTGTCCCCTTGGAAGCTTCTCACACTGATCTGTTGGCGCAGAGAGTCCCAACAGAACCCACAAAACAGACGTATTGCAACAGAATTAGGTATCTAGGAGCAATGGCTTTCTAGGCAGCCTATGAAGTTGTCCAGATCCTTAAGGGTCAAACCCTGAGGTACGGATTCAACTAACTGAATTGTTCCCACTAACTGAATTGTTCCTTCCGTCCTCAGAAGGTGCTTGATCCAGAAGAGGAAGTGGGGAAGGAGCTTTTTGCTGTGTTCTCTCTCTCCCCCACAACCCTTTTCCCCTGTCCCAGAGAGCCTCCAACCCTCCAGAGCCGATTTTAGGGAGATGCAAGGGGCTGCAGAAGGAAGGGCTGAGTAGGTGAATGCCACCTCCCACAACGTCCACGGGCGGGAGCATTCCCTGAGTGGAGTTCTGCTGAGGGGATGCTACCACCAGAGGTAGCATTGCTGGGATCCAAGACTGAAGCAGAACTGTATAAAAGCAGATACGGGCCATGATTGGCCCATGGCATGCATCTGAGAAGTAACTTGTCAGCCCTCCTCTTCCCTCCATCATTCCTCCTGCAGTATGTAGTAAATGCGAAGTATGGACATCAAATACACTTTGCTGTGCAGCAAAAAAGAAAAGAAAAAACAAGCACCTTTTGGGTCGACCTGCAAAGTCGATAGGGTGTCTGCCGGTGCTATAAAGCGCAGAATAAACTGCAGCAAATTTTATTATTCAAAAAAACCACAACAATCAAGTGAAATAAATTCAGCACTGTACCCGCAAAACCCCCACCCCACCTAAGGGTTAGCATCTCAAGTTGTAAGATTCTTTCCTGACCAGAGTCCAATTAAACCAGAGTTTGCCCATTTGGATGAAAAGAGCAAAGATGGAAGGTGGGAGCAGGTGAGCACATGAAGTACGTGATATGAGGATGTTCACTTCTGAAGCCATAACTAGATGTTGGAAGGTGGGATTCCCCCCCCCATCCAGACACATGTAAACACACTAATGTAAAATGCATTATCGCTAATGGTGAGGAAGAAAAGGTTTGGGAGGAATGGAAGTGCTCCTAGCTCTTCAAGCTCCCAGAGGTTGCTTTTATGATGTTTTGCTCGCTAACTTCATAAAGTAGCAAAGCTATTGTTTGGCACTGGACGGGGTAGGAAATGCTCTGCCCAGGTTTTACCTGTGGACCTGGACCCATGGGCCCCATTCCTCGTGGAGGATTCATCCTTTGCATTGGCCCTCCCATGTTGGGATGCCCTAGCGAGAGAAGAGAGACAGGAAGATGTTACTTTATTACTGGAGAGTAATGCACTTGGTGAAAGGATAGGCCAAGGGGAAAGAACACCTGCAGACAAGCCGAATCACATTTACCTTGTTGTCGTGTGGGGTCCATTGAGTTGGGCAGCAAGGGCTGTGTACCAGGAACACCCCCTGGAGGCTATGGGGGAAATGAAACAATTTTGAGGAAATCAAATACTTGGGAGATGCACAGTACAATTATCAATATTGCTTTGTTACATTTGCTGCTGCAATTAGAAAAACCAGTCATGGGCTGAAGGCCCTTTTGGCTCAGCTGCTTTTATATCTATACCCAAAAGCATTAGACGTCAAGGAAATGGGTCAATTTACCGACAAGGGTGAGGGTAGAACAGCCCCCTTATGCTGTAAGCCCTGCATTTGTCTCATATTGCCATTGTGTGGTTGTCTGCAGAGGAAACCCGGTTGATTCGAGGATAGGCTTAATCTTCCCTAGAAATCCTCCTTCAAAAAGGAACAGGAAAACTTCCCCCCCATTTCAGTTATTCTTGGCCGACTTTCCCCTAAGCCAACAGTGAAAGGTAGGTATGGCAGAGGGAGCGGAATGAAAAAAGCAGCATTTTTAAAAGTACCATTTATTTGTATGAGAAAAATGTAACATATGGGACATCATTTTCACAATACACATGTAGGTGGAGAATGGCCTCCGCTTCATTCCCTGAATGGGTAAGTGATATCTCTTATTTATCCCAGCTCATCTATCATCAGTTCCTAGAGTCTCACGTGTGCATAGTTGAATGCTACAACCCCCTTGTCTACTAGCCCATTGAAAAAAGCAGTCCTTTCCTTCCAGATGTTGACGGTCTTCTAGAAATGCCTTTCACCTTTGCATTACCTTGGCCAAATGGGCTTACTGACACAATTTGTAATTTTGTCCACTCCTGGCCTTCTTCAGAAAAGAAGCCTCCTTTTCTATAGCACTTTCAAAAATCATGCTTTTCCTGCCGTAAAGCCAGAGTAAAATAGCTCCAGGTGCTTGAGTGGGCTAACTGACTGTGGTAACTCTTTTGATGCTAAATATTCTTCTAGGTTTGGTCCTTAAGTTCATCTGTGTTTATCTGGTTTGTGGGTGTTTTGCAAACACCCCCCTCCAGTTACCTGCTAAATATAAGCATCCTTCACAAGCACCTATATATTCCACAAGCATATTGAAAATGCATACACTGGAGACTAGCTAACTTACAAAAGCCCCTCAATGGATGGGGACCTAGGTATCTTATGGAGCACTTCTACCCACACCACCCAGCCTGGGCTCTTGGATTGTCTCAGGGGGCTCCTTCTTGTGGGGATATAGGGTAGGGCCTTATCAGTAATGGCACCATCACTTAGAAGCCATGCCATTCAGGGCCTTCTTTGACATAAACAACTGCCCTCCCAGGTTTTTGGAGGGCTTGGTTGAATCTGCTCTGGAGTTTTAGTACACTATAGCCTCCATTACTGCAGGTTTTAGTGTGTGAACTGCTTTGTTTTATCACTAGGTTTATATTTATTTTTACTGTAAACTGCTTTGGGACCACTTTGGAAGTGAAAAGTTATATTTAAATCTTTATAAATAAACATATATAGCTACAACGGTGATGGAGTTTATCTGCACTGGCACGGTAAGTTTTGATCAGGGTAGAATCTGCATGCATTTTTTAAATGTTGTGAAAATGTTGCTTTAAAAAAAAATCCTTTTGAAAAATACATTGAATTTGCTATAGCTCACAGTTGCCATCTAGTGTCTAGTGTACTGCACTTCCCAACACATTTGCAGCTGCATAGCTGAGTCTACGGGTTACAAACTCACGGGGTATCACTTTTTTTGGGGGGGGGTGAAATAAGACCCAAGTGAACTTCCATCTTTGCTACTACCTTTTGGTTTGGGGTACCTTTACTCCAGTCTCAGCTACATTAACGCCTAGGTACCTGACACCCCCCCCCCCATTCGACAACAATGACTTCCTCACTGGAGAAAAACAAAAGCTTTAAAATAAGCCAGGAAGTTTCTTAAATATACTATTTCTCTCTTGCCTAATTGGCTAGATCTGCTTTCCTAAACATCAGTCATTGCTATGCCTTCATTCATTGGCTAAAAATACAGGAACAGGCTCATATATTTTTTTAACAAAACAAATGAGCAGAGTAGCACCTGCATATTTTGCCTCATATTTCAGGTTCAACAAGGGCTGAAGACTTGCTTCCCCTCCACTTCTTTTTGTAATGAAAACTTGGAATCCAGGGAAGATGGCTTATCAGGTGGGTGGGTGGGTGGGGTTTGATACTCTCCTTATCCTCCCTGCAGATGCCCACATGTGCATATCCCATTCCTCATGAATCTATCATATATCTTCATTTTTTAAAAAGCTGTCATCCATATGCAGCCTGAGTCTCAGTGAAGGTCCTTGAATGAAATGCTACTGGTGCCAGTGCAATTTTAAGGTATACATTTGGGAAATGCACTGCGTTAAAGAAAGTTATCTGTTTGCCAACACAGATGACATTTCATCAACAAGGGTGATAGCGTTTCCCCTTCCTTCCTTACTTAACAGAAGTGAACAGATTATGAAGATGCCATTTGTATTTAAAATACGTCAACACGTTTTGTAGAAATGGTAAGATTCCTTTTTTCTTGGGCAACAAATCCTTTCAACTTCATAATGTGCCTTCCATATTTTGATAAAGCTGGAGAGAAAAGACAGATATCGTCTCTCTCTCTAGCTATAAGCAAGTTTGCGATTTGGACATTTTCTTTAAAAAATAGTCCAGATCCCTCTTAACCTCACTACTTAAAAGGAGTTGTTGGCTGTAACTTAGACAGAGAACTGGTATTCCAAAATGGATATATTGATATAAAACTTAGAAATATGTGATGCATAAAACGTGCCGTGAAACTCCTAAGGTGCCGTGAAACTCCTGCATAGCTTTATGGATCCCTTAAGGAGCTATGCACAGTTCAAACAAAATGGACAGAGGACCTCTGCAACTGAGGATAGGTGAGATCCAACACAGCCAAGAACATGATAACTCTCTGCTCCAGTTTTGGCAAGTCCACTTACAAAGCCATAAGTGAGTGTGATGGCACTGGATGTACATTTTTCAAAAAAAACAACAACACGTAAACCACAATTATATATATATATATATATATATATATTTTAATCCTGCACAGAGTTATAAAAAGGAATTTAAACTGCATATAAGATTCCTTATTATTGTTATTGTTTTGGAAATGTGCAGGTGGTTAGTGTATATGGAGGACAAAGCTTTCAAGGGATACCTAGTCGTGATGGCTTTATGCTGCCTCCAGGAACGGAGGCACAATGTCTCTGAATTCTAGTTGCTGGGAAACCGCAGCAGGAGGGAGAGTTTCTGCCCTCATGTCCTCCTTGTGGGTTTCCCCAAGAGGCATCTCTAGTTGGCTGCTGTGGGAAACAGGATGCTGAAACTAGATAAGCCTTTGGTCTAATCCAACAGAGTTCTTGTTATGTTCTAGCCTCCTGCAGCAATTTCAAAGAGGAATTTAATGTGATCATTGGTCAAGAAAGGCCAGAAAAGCATGACACTCAATAGGATGGCAGATTTTTTTTGAGAGTCGGTAAATCTTCTGTGCACATCTTACAATCTGGTTTGCATGAACTCCACTTACAAATGACAAGCTGGCTACAGACAGGACATCCTTCTGCCCTTAAGCTCCCACTATTTACTACATATATGCAATTATTATCTTGTGGGCAAAAGATCATCTGAGAGCTTTACAACCCCCCCCCCCTTTAAGAAATGAGTGTATGTTTGTCTGTGTGTGGTAACTCATTGCAACCCCAGTGTTAAAAAGTACATGAATGAAAGAATAAACATCTAAAGCCTCAATCGTGCTTTAGCTGCGAATACTGAAGAAATACAATACCTGATTTCCCATTCTGATTGGGGGCCGGGGACCTCCTGCGTATCTTGGTGACATAAAAGGCTGTAAGCATATAAAATTAGTTCAGTGGCAATGAACGCTCAAAAGTGGAAGTAAACATTATAACCACTTCCTTCACAACTGCTCTTTAAAATACCAAAATTGATTGTATTTCCCTTATTCTACACACGTACACACAAACTCCCCAAACCGAGCATTTGATTAGCAGAACATTTCTGAGGTGAATTCCAGGCCAAATGAATGAAAGATTTAATATACTGCATTCCATTCAACTTGTAATTAGACTTGACACATATACACACAGAAGCATTTTTTTAAAAAACAAAACAAAACCCTGCTGATAAGAAATATTTAGACTCTTAAGTCTTTGACATTTGTTGTGCTTTACTGTATTTATTTGTTTAAGGTTAGGATGGTTTTAATAATTTTTGACAAGAATTAAAATTAGCACAAATGAAAGTACCAAGCGAATATTAAGATACTTTTTAAACAGACTGGTAAATGAAAGTGCGGTTTGGGGAGAAGAGTTTAAAACATTTCAATGACAAGTAGTGAAAACAAGCACTTAAACCGTACAATGATTGTCTTAATGCTGGTCGGGGTTGGGGGGGGAGGATTAAAAAATAATGATATTTGTATGTAAATTAGCATGTCTGAAAATCGAAAGCTACTTTGTAATCTGATGTCAATGGAACAAATGCAGCCAAGAGGAACAGACTTCCTAGCGGAGGTGAGATGAGGTGGAATGAAAACGATTTTGGGGTCCCGGGATCTTGAGTGGATGTAAATTCACAACGCTCCACAAACTACCCTGGAGCTGCTCGCTGGTTAAGTTAGCGGAAGGGTGTGGCTCCCACATGCTTTGAGAGTTCACACAGAACACACATATCACAGCAGTGCCCTGCGATGTCTTTACCTGACTGTGGGGTCCCATCATGCTGTTGGGGTTGTGAGGTGGAGGCTGTGCGTGTGGCGAGGGCTGAGAGCCAGGCGGTCCCTGTGAGGTTAGATAGCAGAAGGTGGTTATAGGTCAGGCACATGAATGTGCAGGAAAAGAGCTTGCTTGACAGGAGAAGCTGGCGAATCTTCACAGGGAATGAATGTTTTGTTTCTGAACATCGCAAACTTCCAAAAGAAAAAGAAATAGAAATTTGGGGGGCGGGGGGGGGGGAGAATGTGGGCAAAGAACCAATAACTGTCAAAGCACATCAAATGAGCTGTTAATTCTGAGTGAGCGACACAGCTTGTGCCCTCTGACATTTGTGATGGGATCGCTAGTGAGTCCAACGCTGGAATTGCTGCTCGGTGCTGGAATTTTACTGCTGTGCGGACAGACTAAAATAGGTGCAATGTGTGGCAGCACATAACCTGCAAGCAAATGTTTTCATTGCCGAACCTTAATAAATGCAAACTGTGATCTCAATTAACACAAAAAAGTCTCCAAAATATCTGGAGTGGGGGTGGGGGAAAACCTGCCTCGTCTAGTCTCACACTGGAAATTGCACACATGGCACCGCAGAAATGCAACATGTCCGCCAACTGTGCCCTGGCATCTGCCCGCGTTCAGGCACGCTTTATTCAAATTATGTAATTCAGCAGATTTGGGTAAACAAAATGCAAATCTGGGTTGGCTGTATGGATCATGATATTGGTCTGGGCAATACAACTTATACAAGCTGAACAAAAAGCCCCCCCCCCCCGGTATACTGCACTGTACTGTTTCAGTCTTCCACAAGCCTGCACTATTAAATGCATCTGGATAAGTGCTTGAAGAACACATACAAAACTAGCTCACCCACAATATATTCCTATTAGATTAGCAATAGTACTTTTCTGTGTTTTCATTTGCCACTTGGGTTAAGAATTTAGAGCAAGAGAAAGTTAACAAGAAGGTTTATGATTATGATAAGAATAAAAATAAAAATGCTTAATAACATGTTTCCATGCTTTACCTAGACTTCCAGTTCTAGGAAGTTTGTAGCAGCAGCAATAACTTATCATTTCTACACACAAGACTATAGTGTCACATTTTTGAGACCAGAACTGCGGTCCTTCACCAAGATTAACTATCTATTGAGGCAACAATTAATCTTGCATGCAGATATGATTTTACCTGGGGGGGGGGGGGAGCTTATATGCGCCTGAGAAGAAAAAGATTCATTTGTATAGTTTCAACCCTGCAATGCAGGGCTGTAGGATTAAACATAATTTTAATTCCCTCCATTCCTGGAATCCCAGAAAACAAGAAGTTTATTTCAAAAAAAGTGAGTTCTTGAACATGAATAACCAAATTCGCACTATGATGTACACATGTTCCCTGTGTAATTTTTCTCTCTCTCAAACAAACACAAAATTGTAATTGGTCTGGAAAGCAAACAAGACTTGTAAGTACATTATGAGAATCAGCTACACACTTCAGGAAAAGCAGAGGAACAGATGTTCTATACCTGCCATGTTAGTAATTTCAACAAGTGTTCGCCTTCTAGCTGCTGCCAGCAATGGCACGGTTTGTTACCATGAGCAATTTTCTTAATTAACAGACATTAATTAGCCATTTAGCAATTTTGCAAGCATTTGTTTAGCAGCTTTCCTAAACATGAATACCACTGTGATAATGGTACTGATTAGAGGATCCCCTAATTAACAGTACAGGGAAGGAAAATTGAAATCACATAAATTTAAAAGGGGAGGGGAAGTTAATGAAGGCAGGACATATTTGCACCTGCAAATCTTTTGTACCAGGGAAACTTGAGTGCAATGTAAATAAAAGAGGGGGAGAAATTGTTAAAGAGTTAACACGGAAAGATGCAAACAGAGCTCTAAACAGAAGCAGACACTCTGCTGATCCTCCAGGTTATGTTTACGGGATCGTAGAAACTGATTTTCCTTTGAATTAATACGATCCATTGTACATAGGGTGCTAATATTTGCTCATTAACTCCTTTAACTGAGAATTAAGGGTTGCTTCTCACAGGTTATTTTTTTCTCTAGTACTGATATCTATATACAAAATACGTGAATATAGTGTTAGGTATGAAGTATGTTTCAAATGTAGCTTTCCCCCCATCTCAAAGACTTAAAAGCAGAGAATTAGACCCCCGCCATCAAGTATTTTGAAATGCATGGGAAACCTTTGCACCTAACAAAATCAACTTTTAAGAAGCAATCACTGTGCAGCAAGGAGAATTTGTTCTCAGCTTATCATGTGCTTTGACCTCTTCACAAAACCACAAAAGGTCCTTGTGCCTCTTTTAGGTTTCAGAAAATCAAAAACAATTTTTTCAATTACACACAATTAAAGGAAGGAGTTGTCAGGAGCATACTGCAAGTAATACAATTATTTTAAAGTCAACTGAAAATGATCTCTGGGATGGTAAACACATAAAGTTTGCACAATTTAAATTGGAACAGAAAAAGTCGGCTGCTATGTGGATGCCTTTTGAGATGCTTCGATCAGAGCACTCTGTAACCTCTGTCCGTAAATGTGCTACCTTCATGTAAACACTTTATCTTCTCTAGACCAAAGAAACTCCCACTTTAAATGAAACTTCTACTGAGTAATTCTCTGTGTGAGGTGTCAGTGCCCAACCCAATGAAATGGCAATGAGTAGGCAACTGTTGCTGCTATCAATGGTAGCTTGCTTTCAGCCACTGAGACTGCCTAAGCCCTCTCTCATCGCCTCTAAGCAGTAGCTGCATATGAGTCCTAGAGCTTAACATTTCCACTCTGTCTGGAAGAACAATGTCAAGGTCTTCATGACTGCAGAATCCCAATGAGGCTTGGGTATGACTTTCATGGTATAGGAGGATGGGAAGCATCAAGGTTCTTTTAGAACAGGAAAAGTCAGCACTGGGGTTATACGCAACAGCAACATAACAGAACGCAGCCTAGAACCTGGGTTGGATTCATTCTAATGCATAACAATTGCTCCTTGTGGCAGATATATTAACATATACCCCTGAAATGCCTTGCTTCATGACTCCCACATTTCTATCAAACATGTCAATGGTAACCTCAGAAAGAAACTCTTATTTTAGGTTTATTAACATTAATGTGGGGGGCCGGACTATATTTTGGGGAAAAAATATGAACAAATTCCTATGCCCCACAAATAAACCAGAGATGCATTTTAAATAAAAACACACATTCTACTCATGTAAAAACAAGTTGATTCCCAGACCATCCGTGGGCCGGATTGAGAAGGCGATTGGGCCGCATCTGGCCCACGGGCCTTAGGTGGCCTACCCCTGTCTTAATCCCACCTTTCTTACACTGAGCTCAGGGCAAAGTACATTCAGAGGAGAGGTGTCTGGTGCAAAGCTCACTGCAAAATGAATCTCTTTGGTTGAAGTCCAATGCTATCCATTACCCCATGCTAGTTTCCCCTATAAGAAGTCTGAGAACATGGAATATTTTCTACTAAAGACATAACCTAAAAGATTATAGTCCTTTGCTTCACCCATGTCACCTAAAGAGATAACTTCTTTTTCTGACACACTGTAGTTTGCAAGCAGAAATAATCTGCTGTTAATTGAAAAGGGTAGTGAAAAGAAAACGACAAAACCATTATCTTTCCCAACTGTATCATTAGCCAAGTACTAAAGGAAATCCAGCAGTTCCAAATAAGAACCGTTTTTGGAAAGCTCAGAGCGACTACCCAACTATTCAACTACTTTACACACATTCATTAATGGCAACAATCAAGTAAATTGGTTTTTAAGATAAAATGTTCATAGGACTGGGGGGCAGGGAAACACCTCAAGGAAGTTAAGAATACTTAATGCTGTTCCCACTACTTCATTGCAACTACAGAACAGCAAGTCGTGACCTACAGGATTTACATTCTCATAGGTATTTACCAAACACAAGAATAAAAGTTCCAGAGGAAACTCACGCCAATAATCCCTTTCAAAACCTTCACCACTGATCTTACAGAGCCAGCACTTGCCATACTGCTATAATGTAGAAGCTTCTTTGCCTTCAGTTATCAACCTCTCCTTCCTTGAACTTATGAGCAAATTATTTTGTGGTTCTCCTATATTGAAATAATTAAAGGCTAAAGCATAAATCTAAAATAACCTTGCCTAAATCAGGAATCCTGCCTCTCCACATAATAAATGTTGAGAGATGAACCTCAGGATTTTAAGAAGCCAGTGACAACCTTCATCAATTAAGTAGACATCACAGATTTACCATTGCTGAAGTGCCCACTAGTCTCCGTTAATGAACATGGCCAGTACAGAATGAAGTATTTATTTCCTTATATTTATCCTGCCTTTCTTCCATCATGGAACGACATATTGATTCCATAGAGTAGTAACACAGAAGTGTTATTTCTGCATTAATGCCTGCAGACATAATGAAAGACCTTTCTTGACCAGGAGTAAGTCACAGGATTATGCACTTTTTAAATCCTTGTTAAGAGGACAGCCCCAATCACCATGTAATATTGATACCAAAGTAATGCTTAAAACTATGATCAAGGTGTGTAGGACAAATTTGTTTTAGACAGGAGGGAGGTTAAGGCAAGGGACAAAGTGATTTCATGGCCTGTCCTCTATTTCTTTACCACAGTTTAAGAGAGCCATTTATATCTGAGCCACCCCTTAGGTGTCCCATTACTTGATGTCTATGCTACTAATAAGCATCCACATTGAGATGTTTCTTTTGCAATTGCAGAAGTATGTATGGCAACCAAATTCCATTTGTAGCAAAATGTCATTTAGAAAATGGTTGAGAAGTAGCACTTTGCCAGTTTGGCCACTGTACATTTTTATGCATCGGTATTTCCAAATTAGCTAAAGAAAAGGACAATTATAACAGAAATCGCAAACATTTTGGGCTTGGAGGCACAATTGGAAATCTAAAAAAACATCCATTTTACAGAAGATAGTGGTGCTGCTCAGAACTCCCTCCACAAGCAACATGCAGAGAGACCCTATAACCTCCCCACAAAAAACCCCAAGCCCCAGACCCTTCTCCAAAAGCTACCAACTAACCAAACCAAATGCAATTTCTTTAAATTTTGGGGGTGTTTGGTGGCCTTGGAGGGGATTTGAGAATACCACCATGCCCACAAGTGCCACCTGGGGACCCCAGAAGAATACCATGGATAAACAAAGCAAGCCTAATAAAAATTCTGCAAAAGAGAAAAAAAAAAACCTGGCAAAACTGTCTTTCTTTATGTCAGTAAGCTACAGAACGGTTAATGGCAGACCCACATGTCTTAAAAAGAAAAAGAAAAAAGCAACCAGACACCACTGTAAGATCAGCTGGTTGAAGAATTGCAGGAGATCTGGAGCTTGGATAAGATGTGTGGTTTTTAAACACAATCAATTACTTGGAAATGGTACAAATAACCAATGGATGAAATCTGCAGAATACTTTTCTAAATATTCAAAATATTGAAACTCATAGCAGATTGTGAAGCATATTAGGGAGGATCCCATAACACTGGGAACAGGCAATGGAACGGTACTTGAACGTCAAAGTATTGGCAAGTATTATGTGACTTTTTTCTGGAGGGCAGTGGGGAGGAGGATAATCTCATTCATTAGAGAGAAGGGAAGGGAGTCTAATGTACATAGGGACTTTTCCCACACAGCCACTCACTATTTCACACTATTTGGCATTAGCCTCAAGGACAGTGGCAAGCCGCTGCCGATTATCACATGCATAGGAGTAGTGAATGGCAGAGCACCTTAACAGGCCGGTCAAGATGTCCACGTTATGCCCAACTTCTTAAAAATGTCAAGTGAAAAGATCCAAAACAGAACACAAACATCCCTGCCTCAGTTAAGAACCCCCTTTGTGCACCAACTACACAATATAAAACTACTGATCTTTATCTAAACTTAGAACTGTTTTTCCACAGGATGCAACAATGACCACTAGCAAAAACGCTGTTTAAAAGCGTTCCTCACAGATGTCAGTTTTACTAGCCCTAGTTAGACTGGGCTTCCTCATGAACAGGTTTTAGGGGCTGGGGACAAAAAAGCTCATCAACAAGCTCTGCCTGTGCATTTTCAAAGGCACCTGCCTAACTACAACTGCAAGGATGGGGAACCTGTGGCCCATTATGTCGTTGGACTACTGGCTCAGGCTGGAACACCACTTGTAGAAGGCTACATATTCTCCATCTCTGCACTACCAAGAAGAGGATGCTGGATTAGATGGATTCTTGTGCTGCTTTTAAAAACATGGGTTGATTAACATAGGAACAACTAGCACACCCATATTCTTACCCTTACAGAATCATAGAATTGTAGAGTTGGAAGGGAAGCTAAGGATCATCCAGTCCAAGCCCCTGCAATGGAGGAATATGCAGTTGTCCCATACGGGGACTGAACCTGCAACCCTGGCATTATCAGCAGCACACCGCCCTCCCCTACGAAACCCACAACCCCTTGAGTCAAAGCAAAAAGGAGATTTTGCCTTTCGTGGTGTATCTCCTTTCTGGAGCACCATCATTATACATAGCACTTTAGAAAGTTGCATAAGCAGGATGGGGAGGCAGCCCCTGTTCCCACAGACCTTACAATCTGAGAACAGTGGCATTCTG
The DNA here is from genome assembly GCF_964188305.1 of Podarcis bocagei. Classification (NCBI taxonomy): domain Eukaryota; kingdom Metazoa; phylum Chordata; class Lepidosauria; order Squamata; family Lacertidae; genus Podarcis; species Podarcis bocagei. Next base: position 59,775,119 of record NC_138129.1, read on the forward strand.
AAAGAGTTACAGCGTCTTTCTTAGACGCCTGGGAACTGGAAACACAGAATGGGGCTCCCTCCTTCTGAGGACTGATACAACAAAAGCTTAGAACTGGAATTTGAAACTAGGGAACCAACAAAACTATTATTATTATTATTATTATTATTATTATTTATTTGTACCCCACCCTCCCCGGCCGGCTAACATTATAAAACTAAGACAGTGTACAAAGAACATAAAAACATAAAAACAGGCAATCAATTAGTTAAAGAATAAGAGATATTTCTTAGAAACCCAAACCAGTTGGAAACCAGAAAGGGGGGGGGGGATGCAATGTCCGTCTGCTCTTATCCAGAAACAAGATTCATGCATCATATTATCTTCTGGGTAAGGATAGAGGCACATCTCGGAAGTGGCATACAAAAGCTGAAGTGCAGGAAGCAACGTTTGGTCTCCCTTGGGAGGTGGTGGACTCTCCTTCCTTGGAGGTTTTTAAGCAGAGGTTGGATGGTCACCTGTCATGTATGATTTAGTTGAGATTCCTGCATTGCAGGGGGTGGACTAGGTGACCCCCAGGTCCCTTCCAACTCCACAATTCTATGACCCCGTTGTCATAAGCAGCATTGGACAAAAAGCTGGTTTTTAGGGACCACTCACCAGATGACCCACAGGCCAAACAAAGGCTAAGCACACATTGTCATTTACTCTGTGCGCTCCCACTGGTGTCTGAAGCAGAGTTCACATGATGGTGGCCACAATTCTGTAGTTTGTTGGGAAAGACTGTTGTTTGATGTGTTTCCCCTCGAACCAGCTTCTATCCAATTTGAAAACGCAGGCTGAAGTTACACTGAAGTATGCACAGTTCAGGCAGCTGTTGCACATGTGTAGATGACAGGGGGTTGCAGTCGCAGGGAACAAAATATTATAATGCCTATTGGATGAAGACATCTCCACCCCCTCACAAGTGTGTAGAGTAACAGCAAATGCGACTTGAAACACAGCAGGGGGGGAAATGACCTTGTTGCATTTTAAGCCACTAATGTGTACGTTCCGTAATACGTAAGAGGAAGTATTAAGGAATACTTAATATATTAAGTATTAATGTATTAAGAAAGCCTTCAAAACTCTGACCTCAAAGGATCCCAACTTATAGGAAACAAAAAGAGTTCTGGACCTTGAGGCCTTGGTTTTCTGCATATAAGCTTTCAAACATGTTCTCACATCTATCTTGGGCCATGCCCTCTCTTAACCACCTATGAATAATACAATCAGAGAATTGTAGAGTTGGAAAGGACTCTACCACCCTGGTGCTCCACAGATGTTGTTGGACCATCATCCTTGACTTTTGGCCATGCTGCTTGGGGCCAATGGGAGCTGTAGCTGAAAACCTCCGGAGGAAAAGGCTGGCACACAGCAAGGTTGCTTGAGCAAAAGATGAAAACAGCTTTTGAAACCTGAATGGTTATAACCTTAGCTTCAAAGCTCTGAGAGCCAATTCCTTTCTTCAGTTATTAGTTTTTCCACAGAAGAGAAGGCAGCCACAAGGGTGTCAAATTTAGGTATACCTCCGTCATCATCAGCAATGTATTTTTAGGAGAGAATACAGTGTGAGAAATTGCTAGTGATTTTGGTCCCCATGTGGGAATTCCATTGCAGCTTCAGAATCTGTATTCTGTTGGGAAGAAGGAAGAAAAATGGCAGTGAGGCTCCTCCGTTCCTGCTGCCATGTGATGATGAAGCAATGGCTATCCATGCAGTTCCCATGGCACCTATGGATGAGTTGGACCTTCACATCTTGTTTCTTCTAGGAGAGAGGAGTTGGACCTACACTGAGCAATTTCTGCAGTTCCAGGAGAAAGTGCTTCTCTCCCTAAGCCAACATCTCAGGCCCAGAAGCCACATTGAGACAACTACTTCCTGCTACTTGAAAAAAAAACCCCAAGGGAGAGTAGCTAAGAGACAGAGGAAGAACCAAGAAGCTAAAAACAAAATGAAGAAAATTAGCTAAGGTAAGATGTATGCCGATGCAGAGCTAAGTAGAAATTGCTGCCAAGAATTGCCTAGTAGCCCTAGGCAGGAAGAGGCTAAGAGCAGGGGGTCCCCTCCTCCAAGTAAGTCATTTTCTACTTCTTGCCTCCAAGATCCCAGGTAGGGGACACCTCATTTCCAGAATGTCCCTCTGCCCATATCCAGGAAGTTGCAAAGAGATTCAAGCATGCCCACACTCAAGTGTATCATCTCAAGCATGAAGACCCTTTCTTTAGACTCAGAAAATGTTGTCCTGTGCCTCCTGGAGAGACATTAGAGTGATTCCACTCAAATTACCAGTTTTAATTAAAAAGGGGTCGAAAATCAATTTCTGCTTTTAAACAAAACTGATTAGCAAGTAGGTTATTGCAATTCACAGCAGCAGAGCTTTCCCTAATTCTTTAAACGAAAGCGACTGGCGTTGGAAGGGCATTCATCTAAGCATCAAGACACCCACGGTCCTTTATATGATAACGCCCGCTTTAAACACACACTTTTCCCCACAGGAGATCAAAAAATAATGGTTTGGGCAGGGAATCCCAGTGGTTAATTTAATCCACTTCCAAGATGCATGCGTGTGTGTGTGTGTGTGTGTGTGTGTGTGTGTGTACTGGAAGACAGGGGTGTGCTGGAACAACAGCTGAGTGCATGCTGCAAAAAAAAAAAAATAATGAAAAAAAAATCGCGAGACATTGTATGACACTCCCAGGAAATTCAAGACTTTGCGAAGCATTTTGTTGGCAAATGACACACAGCAGTAAATTGAATCCTCATGGCCACATTAGCTTGCAAGAGTCATGCTCATGACAGGTATCTCTGGATAATATAACTGCAGATCTACAGTGAAGGCAAGCATCTCTGCAAAAGTGCTGCATGCTCTTTCTTTCAACTTGTTATGCAGCAGTGGGAGGAGCTGGTGGCTTGGGGCTGGCCGAGAAACGGCAACAACAAGGATCTGAAAACATTTGCTACTTCCTGTCTGCTACCCTGGGGCCACTAAAACTGCCTTGCTTGGATATAAAAAAACTGCCGTCTTGCAACCCCCTCTCTTCTGGTGCCCCATCACCAAACGACCCCCGCCTTCTACCTTTTACAGCCTAGCTCAAGATTCATTTTCTACCTTCTCTTAGGAAAAAACAAAGCAAAAAAAGCCAGACCTCTGGATATTGTTATCTCTGTAAATATTTGCAGATGTTGTAGGACCATGGAGAACTGCAATTCAGCAGAGAGTGAATGCTGGAGCGCTCTCTCTTTCCCCTCCCCCCTTACATACACTCGGTTATAAATCAAGGACTGAAATGAACTGCCTGCTAATGCTGGTTTTAAAGATACAGAATACAAAGAGCCAAGGGAAGACAAACTGGAATCTTTGGGAAGGAGATGCATGCAGCCAAAGTATCCCAGGGCCTTTGCATATAATCAGATCATTGCAGACCCTCCAAGGGTCCCTATTTTCCAGGGACATCCCTGATTTAGAGAAGCCACCCCAGTTTCTGATTTGATTCCAGTATATCCCACTTTTTCTTAGGATCTCCCTATTTTTATTGGAGAAATGTTGGAGGGTATGGAATTATCTGCCACCTGAAGGCAATCATGTATAGGGAAGTTCGTTTGTTTTTTAATGTTTAATGTTTTATTATGTTTTTATACATGTTGGAAGCTGCCCAGAGTAGCTGGGGCAACCCAGTGAGATGTGTGGGGTAGAAATAGTAAAATTATCGTGATGGAATGGAATGTCCCTATTTTCATCAGAGAAATGTTGGAGGCACAGCAAACTATGAATTAGTTTCATGTTTGCTCTGCACAAGGTGTATGTGATCCTTCACAAATGCACTTTGCTTGAAGAGATATTATATATTCCAAGCGTTTGAGCCACAATATTATGTACCTGGGAAGATGGAATTCTTCAAGCACAGTTGCTTGCAGCTGTGATTTCTGTGGGGAATATAGTTGCACAATTGCTACAAACACTTTCTAGCCATTCTTCATGACAGATACAACATGCATATACACATTTCTGGCCCGCTCCCTCCCCCCCCCCACTATGTTTCATTTGGTGCACTTAATTTGTCCTGACATAAAATGCACACTTAAGACACTGGAGTATTCATTCATTCGTTTATTCATTCACTCAGTGCATTTATCTCCCACCCTAAGGACCTCAAGGTAGCATACATGGTTCTCCACCTTCCCATTTAATTCTCACAACAACCCTGTGAGGCAGGTTAGGCTGAGAGGCCATCCGTGGCTCGGGGTCACCCAGTGAGATTCATGAGTGGGGATTTCAGCCGTGGTCTCTCAGGTCCTGGTGCAATACCCTAACCACCAAAGGAATGGTGAGAGAAGAACAAGCAACTGTGCACTATCATGCAATGAGCTACTTTGGATGGTTTTATCATGGCGTAATCAATAAACGAAGAAGCTCCCCCTGCCTCACGTGCAGCCAAATAGGCCCTCCCTTTATGTGAGATCTGATTAAACCAGGAAGTCTGTAATGAACCAGAGTTCCCCATTCCATTCAAACTTGGAAACTATGGTTACAAGCTTTAATACAAGACAGGATGTTAAACCATGATTTAAAGTGGTCTTAATATCCTGGCTTGCTTCCAAGCTGGTAAGCATAGTTTCTCAGTTGGTACAAAAAGAAGAAACTATGTTCAATTGAAGTCTTCCTGGTTTGTCTGGTTGTGTTGTGATGGGAGGAGTAAAGGGGTTTCATATGAAAGGAAATAGCCTGTTCATACTGGGAGTAATAGTAATACTCCCCCCCCCCCTATTCCCAATTTTCTACAGAGATGGGGAGAGGGGTTGTATTCCACAAAGCCGCTGTGTGGGTAGAGCTTTGTCCCGCCACCTCCCCCATCACCCTCCAATCTGCTCTGTGGTTTCCCCAACTCTCCAGAGTAGATTGGGGGGAGATGAGGGGGGCACACCGGTTGTGGGGGAGAATGAGAAGTTTTGTTCTATTCACAGAAATTGTTCTTGTCACACATTGACTTCATTGGCGTTAACCCAAAGAAATTATCTCCACAGTTCAGCAGCAATACTAAGCTTATAAGAAGATAGGCTGCTGGGCTCACAAGGTGTAATAGGTGATCATAAACTTTCAGTAATGCAGGAGGTGGCCTTGGACTGAGTCACCCTCATTAACTAGCTCAGAATTTACTGTACTACATTGGATGGGACCAAACAGAAATTTTAAAATATGCATTTCTATAGAACTTTTTACTTTCTCAAAAATGATGGTGTATTTAGATGCAATGTGGTTGTTTAAATACTGGGTTTTGGCTTTCATGAAGCTGAGAGAATGAACAAATCTTAATAGAGCACTTCAAGATAATTTCAATACATTTTTTGCTTCCTTGTAAAAACCACCATTCACTAAACTTTGAAAAAAGCAGAGGGGTATTAAAAAAGAAAGAAAAGAAACTTAACTTTCCCCCCACCAAGCCACTGTTATGCATTAGTGGAGTTATAAATCCTGCCAGTCCCAGATGATTAGATGCAGAGAGCACAAGATACCAAACTGTTCAATACTGATTTTAAATGGTTAGCAAGCACTTTCTGTTCTGCTTTTACTTGGGGTTAGAACACTGAAATGTACACCTCAGATATTTTTTTAAAAGTTACTTTACAAATACACAAAGACAGCTCAGTTATGCAGTCTCTCTTGTAATTATTGAAAGTTTTATAGTTGTTTTTTTTTAAATCCCATGTTCTTAAAAGCAACACTCCAAAAAGCAACAGCTTGGCCGCTTGAAAACTTCAGAAACTTAGGGTTCCTATATATCCACCCCCATGACCCTGGCACTTCCATGGAGGTTCTGCCATCCGGCAGATAAAAGAGATGTCATCTAGGAGCAGAGACTTCTGGGTAAGGCTTCCAGCATTTAGGCAGGCCCTGCCTAGGGAAGACTTCTCTTCTTGGTCACCTTTCAGGAGGCAGATGAAGATGACTCTTCTTATAGTAAGTATTATTAGTTGTGAAGTGCCTAAAAATGGGGTGCTGCACAGAACCCATAAAGCAACAGTCCTACTCAATGGGTTCATAATCTAAATTAGACAACAAAAGAACAAGGAAACACAGGGAAGGAAGCCAAACACAATTAAATGCAGGATGCAACTCAACAGGGAGATCTGTGATCAAGATAAACAAGGATGTCCCTGTTTGTTTGTTTGTTTGTTTGTTTGTTTGTTTAAAAAGGACCTAGCAATTGTGGGATCCTCCAGATTTGATTAGGACTGTGTTGAGAGGGTGGGGGTGTTAACTGTGCTTCCTCATGATATTCCCCCAATGAAGCCACCGTGCTTCCCTGAAGCCTTACCCCCAAAGAGATGAACCACGTAGGTACCACAAAGTCCCCTGTAGAGCAAGTAACAGCTTCAGGGAGTGCAATTTGAATCTGGAAAATGATACAGGAGGAGCAGAGTTTAAACTCAATGCATTCACAACCTGTCCCCTTCCCCACCCCATGTCTAATATTAATATGTTTTAAAAAGGCCTAAAATCATAATCATTAGTCTATCGTTTTAAGTATAGTTGCAACCATAGGCTACCTAAAATAAATGAAGCTTTTTTTAAAAAGGAGGAAGAGATCCAATTAAATGAATATCAGCTAGGTAAAGAGTTCTATTGATAAGAAGCAATAAAAGTACAGAGCATAAAGATACGAAACTTAGAAACAGATACAGGGTTTAACAAGCAACAACAAAAATGGAAGAATGCAAAGACTAAAGCGGAGTATATAGAGATATCAAAGATAAGCAGGAGATAGAGAGAACAAATTCATATGAAGCAACAGATTCTCGTGAACAGGAACTCCATGTGAAGAAGAGAGAAAAGCAAAGAATCATCATCATATTTACATGCATAAAAATAAAAGGGGTGACAGAGTGCAAACAAGAAGTTTAATATACTATGTATATTTGTAGCATAAAGGTAAAGGGACCCCTGACCATTAGGTCCAGTCGTGGCTGACTCTGGGGTTGCGGCGCTCATCTCACTTTAATGGCCGAGGGAGCCGGCGTACAGCTTCCGGGTCATGTGGCCAGCATGACTAAGCCGCTTCTGGCGAACAAGAGCAGTGCACGGAAACACCATTTACTTTCCCGCCAGAGCAGTACCAATTTATCTACTTGCACTTTGATGTGCTTTCGAACTGCTAAGTTGGCAGGAGCAGGGACCGAGCAACGGGAACACACCCCGTCGTGGGGATTCGAACTGCCAACCTTCCGATCGGCAAGTCCTAGGCTCTGTGGTTTAACCCACAGTGCCACCCGCGTCCCTTTGTCTAACCCTTTGTATATTTATTCAGAAGTCAATGCCACTGTATTCAATGCAAGCTGTACAGTACCACAGCCAAAAAGAGTAATATGATAGATAATCCAACCAGGAACAAATTAGAGAACCCACCGAGGTACAAGTAGAATCAACGAAAGGATAGACCAGGATACCTTAAAGTCTGCCTGAGACAGATGGAGGCCAAACAACCATGCCTGAGCCCTTCGGTGGCAGCATTGCCGGAGGAATCCTGTTATCTGTCAACTGTGTGAACAAGGCCCACTTGGCATCTAGAGGAAAAGGGGCACTGAGTGTGGCTGGGCCAGCAATGTGGACTGTGCTGCTGGTGGAAATCCATGCTTGTTATTCTGAGTTACATTTCGAAGGCCTTTTCAGTTGGATGAATATTTGTTATGTGACTGGCCAGTTCTTTATGAAAGTTTTTGCTCCCCTATATTTCTTAATATATTTGCTGTACACTGCTTAGATGTTTTCTATATGAGTTCGCGAAACACAAATATTTTTAATGATAAATAAGCAAACAAGGAAAAGGGGAATAAAGGGGAAAAATTAAATGGCAAGTTCTGCAGCTTGTGGCAAAACAAGAGGTGCTAACACCACCCGTAAACAAAGGAACAAGAGAAGAGTCTGACTTGAGCAGAGGCTATGAGGAAGCACCAAAAGATTAATAAGAAATGACAACAGATCAGAGACAGAAAAGAATGAGTGGAATGTGCAGCAAAAATGTTGCAGTGTTTTAGCCAGCCAGCCAGCCATACCCTTTCCTGGGCACTCCATTCCACTACCACCACCAGTCAGCATTCTGTGGCCACTGGGCTGAGTCCTCAATGAGCTATTCTGGGGCTTCCCTTCCTTTATATTGTGAACCACCCTGAGATTTTCAGATGAAAGGTAGTATATAAATTTAATAAAAAATAAAATAATAATTAGTAGGGTGTTTTTTTTAAAAGTAAAAAAAACCCTATTTCTGCAAACTGGTGTTTCCCTGAGCCTGCTAATACTACTCTCTTGTGCAAGAGGTGACGCCTCTTCGACTCTGTTGTTATTATTTGGGATACTGTCACAATAGACCTGATAATTAAGGTAAAAGACTAAATATTTCCCCTTTGCTCTGTTCTGGGGGCTCTCCTGACCCCTGCCTGAGCCAATTTAGGGGGCATGCAGGGGGAAGGAGAAGGAGAAAGCCCTATTGTGCAAACAAGAAGTCTGTATACTGGGCTTCTACTGATGGGACTGCTTTCAGGCATCCCCAAACTCGGCCCTCCAGATGTTTTGGGACTGCAATTCCTAGGTGAATCCCAGCCTAAAAAACCAGAAATTTGAGGTATCCTCATATATTGGTTGGTGAGGTGAAGAAAAAGAACTATTAAGTCAGAGATGGAGAACCAATATTGTTTTATTATAACTCCCATCATTCATGGTTGTTGCCTAGGCTGGCATTAGAGTTGGAGTTCAACATCTGGAGGGCCACAGGTTCTAGTGGAATTAGTACACAAAGATGAAAACAAAAGAAGATAATGACTGCAAAAACAAGGATACCGTTCAATGAAGAAATAATCAATAGCAATGGAGGAGGAAGATCAAGACGAATAACAGATAAAGGAAAATTAGTTTAATTAGTTAAAGAAAGTAAAATAATTTGTTGACTAGTAAAATTACAGAAAATAAAATTATAACACAGCAAAACAACACTACAATCAGGCAATTTAGAAGAAACTGGATTATATTTAGGCCAACAAGGAAGAATCAAGAGTAGATTGTTGCGCTTTTTTGTTAACTGGAGAAACAAAAAGCAGGCCTTTCCCTCCTGATTAGGTTGTTCTTGAACTAGAAACTCTATCCAATGATTTTATTACTCTCTGCTGCTTATTTTCATTAAGTTTTTACTGTTGCAGTGTTTTTATGAATTTTATGTGCTTTTAATTCATGTTTTATTTCTTTTGAAAGCCACTATAGGAGCTGTGCTAAGAAAAAAGTGGGTGAGGAGGTAATCCTAAAATTTAAAATAAAATAAGAGGAATATCCCAGCACTACCTGAAGTTTTGAATACAATCCGGAGTATATATTGCTTTAAGCTTTATGTTCACCTCGCTACGAAAATAGCTTTGACTTCATATTTCTTTTGTTGCATATTATTTTCAAATAATTTATCAAGCTTAGCAATTTGAGATTCTTGTATTGCAGGGGGCTGAACTAGATGACCCTCTGGGTCAACTTCCAACTCTACAATTCTATTGTATGATTCTACCATTTCACAACAGCGTGAAATCCAGCCACACTACCATAATAATTGTGCAGAAAGCAGCAGCCACAGAGATTTGTGACTTTGTGACAGAGTCCACTGGGTAACACTGACCACAATGGTGTCCAACTGTACAACCCAATAATATTCTTAGGTCAACAATGTGTTATTGGAGGTTTCTCCAAATAAAAGGCAAAGCGGTTTGCACTCTGAACTCAAGTGACCAATTTGCCATATTTTAAATAGCTCATATTGTTTTGATTTCAAATGTTTGGTGCTCATGGCAAAACGGCTGCTTCTTTCTGAAAAATAACTGGATTCCAGCCCTACCATATGTACCTTCTTCTCAGCTGCTCTGGTGTGTGTGACCATAGTGTAGCCGAATAGCTAAACAGGGAAACAATAGCATTTTATTTTCTTCAAGGAATAATACTGATAGGAAAGGGTTAATCTAATGAGGATCTGGCAGTGCATATGTCTAATACCATTAGTGCTAAGATACTCAATAGTGGCATAGCCACCAAAGGGAGGAGTTTGAATTACATTTATTTTTTAACACCCCCCCCCACACCCAAGTGTTATTTGGTCATATATCATTTAGCTACTAATATTTTTTCTAGATTTTTTTTTCTTTCAGCCTGGATGGTTTTAGTAACCTTAATTAGAGGGGATATAAAGAAAAACACATGAGCATCCCTTTAACAAATACCATAGATCTGTATATTATTTGTTATTGTCACTTAACTAAATTAAAGTTTTCCCCCTATTATGCAGCTCAACACAAAGCTATTAAAAATAGTTGCCATTATCGGGAAAGCGAATACACAGGTCACAATCACACATGTGGCTACATTTATATATTTCAGGTGCAATTTTGCCACAATAGATCATGTTTTAGGGGGAAATGGTGGGCTTTCCATAATTTTTCAAGCACAGCCAAAGAAGATTGTGAGAACACCAACATGCAGCAATCCTCACCCCGTTGCATGGGCCCAATGAGGTATTGACAACATAAACTTTGCAAGACGAATATGCTCCATTATTTTTTGTTGTTGTTTGCTACACATTCCAGAAGGAGAAAATGCATACAAATTTTAATCTGATGTAATTTTCAGATGCTAATGGAAAATTATACTACTAATACTTTATTGGAGAAATTCTAGAATCCTTCATAAAAGCATACAGGGTTGCATTCAAGAGACTTCTGTACTTTAGTAGGAAACACAACTAAGATTAAAGAGGTATTTTCTACACCAGAAGATAGCATCATCTCCCCCCTACTTAAGAACTCCACAGTTAATCATGACAACATTAGCAGTAGGTGAGATGAATATTCAAAAGCACCAGGCCCTTGCATTGCTTTCCCAAGGATTAATGTTTTGCTCTCAAACCACATACACGACACTAGGAATGCAAACACATTTTAGAGTCCTAAAATGACAGGCAACTAAGAAGGAAAATATAGAAGTCTGTGGTTTGTCGTGCCTCTGCCTCCAGGTTTAGCTCTTACAGAGGAACCAGTAGCAAACACAAGGCATTAATGGAATTCAGCTGATCATACCTTAATTACCACTCAGCTAATAATAGATACCCATAAGAATAAGGGAAATCCCAACATGTTGATCAAAACTACAAGGTTGTCCATGCTGGGAGAGGGATTCTATAAAATAAGGTTGCTCTGCTGCTAAAAGCATAAATTTTGCCTAGCAGAATCAGTTACAACCTTATTCTTAAAAACTCAAGATATTCTACCTGCATGGTGTTTCCTTCAGCTCAGACCATCACAGTGATACCAAAATGATAGGACAGGACTATCTGTTGGCTGAGTGTGGGGTGTCCACAGTAGATATTGGGAATGACACTAGACTTTGTGCCATGGAACTAGACCAGCATTCTCCACCTGGTGCCCTCAAGATATTTTTTACTACAACTCCTATCATCTCTAACCATTTGCCATGCTGACTGCAACTGATGGGAGTTGTAGTCCAAAATCCCTGGAGGGCATGAGGTTGGGGAAGTTTGCTCTAGATCAAGAAGAAAAGCTCTTAACAAAATCAACATTCTGCTTTAAAAGTTTGGGAAACCAGTTGATGAGTTGCATCTAAATCTAAACCAACAATTTCTTGTTGGGACCTCATAACTTTGTTCTCCTTCTCAGAGCAAAGTCGTTTTTCCACTTCAGGCTGTCTAGTGAAGATTCCTAATTTTGGAGGAAAGAAGGTGATACAAAGTAATGGTGTTGGGAGTTATTTTGCCTCCAACTGCTCACTTTAAGAATCTAGGAGATAATGAGAAGCTTTGCAAGTCTCAGGCACCTTGTCACAAACATCTTTCAAGGTGGCAGACAAAATTTTATTTAATAAAGCTAACTTTCAAAAAAATGGTCACATTGACAGGATAGGAAATCAGGGGTCTTGCTACAGCACGCTGCCCTAGAAGATGAATGAACACAAAGCATAACCACCAACCTTTTCATTCATAGTATTTATTGCCCTTCCATACAGGCTGCTGAGGACGTGGGTGGAGCTGCAGTTTACACTGAGCCTCTTGGGCTTGCCAATCAGAAGGTCGGCGGTTTGAATCCCCATGATGGGGTGAGCTCCCGTTGTTTGGTCCCAGCTCCTGCCAACCTAGCAGTTCGAAAGCACATCAAAGTGCAAGTAGATAGATAGGAACCACTCCAGCGGGAAGGTAAACACCATTTCGGTGTGCTGCTTTGGTTTCGGTGTTCTGTTGCGCCAGAAGCGGCTTAGTCATGCTAGTCACATGACCTGGAAAAACTGCAGACAAACGCCGGCTCCCTCGGCCTGCAAAGCGAGATGAGTGCCGCAACCCCAGAGTCGTCTGTGACTGGACTTAACTGTCAGGGGTCCTTTACCTTTACCTTTTTTTACAGGCTGCTGTAAAGATGATTAAGCTAAGGAAATGAAATGGGGAGTAATTTGAAATGTGCAGTATTCCTAAGTGTTATTATTATAGAAAAAGGCACAGAAAGGGTTTGACTTTGAAAAAACCGAAGAACAGATAGATTGAGAAGGGTACTTCAAAGGTAGCAAAGAACCTGGGTTAGAACAGGTGCTTGAATGAAACTATTTTACTAGCAGATCACCTGCTGAAAGCGGTATGTGTGAGTCCCAAGCAGATCCATTCTGCTGAATTTCTTAAGCACAACTGGGACTTGACTTTAGAAGCTATTCAGCTCACCCACAACAAACAGAAGCAAGTGCATTGTCAAGAGGACACCGGAAAGATTTATAATTTCACATTTCCCTATAAATAGGAATTAGGTTGAAGGGGGAAAATACTTCTGCAGCTGATTAAAGATGGGAAAACATTTTAATCTACGTAAATTGTTTATTTTTTTTAGAAGCCACTTGAAAGTCAATACACATGTTTAAAGGAGTCTTGCAATAATAAACATCTAAAGTTATGGAGTGTGAGTATGTGTATGTGTATGTGTATGTATGAGTGTCTGTCTGTCTATCTCAACTATATTAATTTTACTTAAATAATACAAGTTTATACAATATCCTGATATGTTATTGTAAGGGCCCAGCATTCAAACAAAGAAAGCTGTTTTACACTGTCAGGCCATTGGTGCATTTGGTCACTACTGCCTACTACACTGAGTGGCAGCAATGCGCCTGAATTTCAGGTGGTCAGCATTCCCGGCCGTACCTGAAGATGCTGAGGTTTCAACCTGGGACTTTCTGCATGTGAAGCACGTGCCATTGATGATAAGCATTATTTTTTTTTAAAAAAAATGTGGCAGATTGAGAAAAAACACGGTAACTACTATTACTGGTCCACTAATGTACTGCAGAAGCTTATGAGTAAACAATGTCACGATGTCTACTGATTCACGTTAGCTGACTGGTTTTATTCAGGTACTGCTAAACATACAGCTTATTTCGTTTAGAGACTAAGAAATGGTTTAATGACTCCAATGTAGTGTTGACATCCATAGCCTCCTCACAAAACACCCATTAGAAGTGTTCTGAAACCTCAGAAAGTGATGCTTCCAAAGCCAATAATCAAAAAGGCTCATCTTTCAAGCCACGCTGCCTTCACAGAGCAACCTGCTTTCAGGCCAGAGGGGTGGTTTTTCTAACTCCCAATGCTGTGCAGATGTCTCCGATTGGGCTCTAATTCAACATTTGTTGTGGGCAGCAATCCAAGTTAGCCAGGGCCAATTAAAAAACTGCATCTGTATGGCGACACTTCATGCAGGCAGCCACAACCTTCTGAGGTTCGCTCCCAAATGCATGGAGAATCTCCATAGTAGTAGCTCACGAAAACATGCAAGTAAAGGCAATGGCGATACCCCTCATAATACCAAAGGGCTGTCCCTGCTCCCCACCATTTTCAGTATTCTAAGCAGCCATGCATAAGTGAACCAAAGTGCTACAACAGTCCTGTCGTCTGTCCCCCCCCCTTTGTGACCCTGCTACATTCTGGGATACCACCTGGGAATTTATTTGCAAGGCTGCGGAACACCCTTTGTGGCAACTCCCAAGGAAAGATTTGAAAAACTGGTGCGAATGTGTGACACCTTGGTAAATAAAGAGGACTCCCCCCCCCCACTGGGTCTGAAAGACCCCAAAGCCTAGAATGGAAGGCTTTTGTGCTCCATTGTAAGTTTGGGGAAACAACCATCCCTCCTTCCAGTCAGAATTGTTAAGCAGGCAATTATCTACAGCCACTGTGGTAAGAAAGGAAATCCTGCCAAATGAAGATGGTGAAGATGTGTCTGTCAACAGCACTTCCAAGGGTGTTTACATAGGAGAGGCTGGAAGGGTATAGCCCAACAATATTTTCAATTTCAGCTGTATTTTCTTGTTTCTCCCCTGTTGAGATACTGCAACAATTTTTCAAGTGTTAAATAGCAAGGACTGGCATTTCATTCTATGGTGATGTGGTCCATCAGACCCCAAAAGGCTAAAGTAGCAGAAACAAAATTGAAATAATCACACAGTGTTTAAAGCCCCCAAATAAAATTATTCTCTGCACATCAGTTCCTTAAACTAGATCAAGCCAGTCACCATTATAAAACAACCTATGTGAAACTTGATTTCTAAAGACGGGCCGCTTGAAAATTACAAGCAAGAACACACACTTAGAATTAATGTCCAAGCTGAATATCAGTTCCATAGAAGAAATCATGTGAATTTCACTCAGGTATGATACACACTTGTTCCATTTCAGTGTGTATACATGTGGCAGGAAGCACCAATTTCTGGCAGGTTCCCAGGGTGACTAACAACTGTGCACACATCATGTGTAACTGCATGTACCTCCCTGAATGTCATTTCCGGCAGGGGCGTGATCTGTATCCATGTAGGGGATCAGGCTTATGCAATTCAGCTCTTAATCTTACCTTTCCCTCCACATTAATTTCATTTCTGCTTTACCAACAGGATTATAAACTAGTAAACAAATGCAGCTAGTTAGCATGGGAAAATGCAGGGAGTCAAAGCTCAATAAAATGCAAAAGTGCTGAGGAACACCATCATCGGCTGGCTCCCAAGGTCTCAATGCATTAGGGGGCAGTGTAGGAACACAAACTTGATAGTGCTTTGTTATGGTGCATCCCTCACTAACTGCTGATGCATAGCTAAAACAGCAACAGACATTGATTTATGTTCAACTTTCCATTTCATCAGAGAGATTTTTCAAAATGCTACACACAGAGTTCAAAAATCAGCAGGAAAATACACGGCCACCAAGTGTACAGCAATAACCGTACACAAAGAGCCTGAAAGAACACACAAGGTAACTGAGCATTGCTAGAAAACTCAAAGCACATATAGAATCTCATTTTCCAATCCCCGCCACTCTCTCCAGAGCAGGGTTAGGCAACTAGATAAGAGTCTGGAACCCTTCAGTGCACCTTACACCATAATGTAAAAGACAGCACATGCCCATCTTTAACTGCTGCAAAGCCTGCCTTATCTCTGTAGGAGGAGCGGACTGGTTACTAAGGAAGGCCCAGTATCGGCAGCTGGCACTGTTGGGCATTTGCTAGGGCCCATGGGCTGGCAAGCAGTCCACGGATGATGGCTGACAAAACCCTGAAGTGACCACTTTTCCAGGGAGGAAGCGGAGCAGTTGGCCATCTAGCAGCCTGCCCTGTTCTTCTGGGGAAATGGGAGGGAGGTAGTCGGGCGAGCAAGTGGCCAGTACTTGGTGGCTGTTACACTTCCTTCTCCTTCACTACCAGCCCGTTCACCTGCCTTTTCTAGCTGGGGGCAAAGAGAAAGGAGAGAAGCAGCCTCCGCTATCAACACTCAGGCTAACAGGGCTGGGGAGGCTCCGCCATATACTGAAACCCTCCATTTGTGAATTTGGAAAACTAAACTAAAGGTGATAAAAAGTTGAATTGTTTGTTATATTTCTGTCTTTGGGGCATTTTGATTTGCAAATGTTTTGAAGCCAAAGGGTGCAGCTTCTGACTTCCTTTTATTTAAAAAATGGGTTTTCTTTGTGACACCCCCCCCCCCGGCAAAGAAACTGCAAAGGGAAACATAGATAGTTAATAGCTGTATTCTCTGTCACTGGTCTGCAGACCCGCTTGACCTCAGGCCAGACACAAGAGCAGGCATTGTCAGCCGAGCAGTTGCTCTTTTGTACTGCCCTAGTTACAAATACAGAAGTTCAAGCAATATCCTTCGTAACCTGGAAAGGACCACATTGGTGTGGTGTGCATGTCATGTTAAACCAAGGTTTGCTCTTGGCTTATCACTTCCTGTATGTTTGTTTGGAGGCAAACAATTCACAAGCCTGGTTTCACAATGAGTCACATTTTGGGGCAGCACAGCAGCAGCAGCGGAGGAGGAGGAGGAGGAGGAGGAGTTAAGCACCCGTGATCTCAGCAGCATGTACCAGCACACTGCTCATTTACATTAAACTATAGTTTACTTTAACTATAGGTTAATACAGGGTTCCCAATATGGTGCCCATGGGCTTCTATGTGTCTGCAGAGGACTTCTATGGTGCTGAAATCATGTCATCATCTCTGCGCAGATGAAAGCAGGCTCAAAAGTGTGTCTGGTTGAACCCTGAATTTAGATTTATACTTTCTAAATCTTATTGCTGATTTTTTTATTTGTACTATGTATCTCTGCCCCAGCACATTCAGACAGAGGGGCAGATTATAAATACCTTTAGTGAATTTATATATATCCCAAATCAAAATGGCCAATACTGTACCATCTAATTGATTTACTGCTTAAAGGTTCAGCACAGTGTCAGCTTGTTGAACTGTTAAGTTTGGAATACTTGCCCCCAAACAAACAAAAATCCTCTGAAAAACATTGACAAAAGAGGATTCTTTCTATCAAACATCTACATATGCTGTACCCAAGGCATACGAAACTTGAATTGCTGGCAGATGTTCCCATCTCACATCTTCTTTCACTTATTTCCACCAATATAAAAAACTCGCTTAAGCCTCTTTTAGTATCTCAGAACCAAGAGATTCTCTTTTTCCAAGTACGCACATGTCCTACAAATATATTATTCATTTTTTAAAAAAATTAATACAGCAGGCTAACAAGCCCCATCCACAGAATTAGTAGTTTTAGCATCGTAATCCAGACCATATAACTTTGATAAAAGTATTCATCGCTCAATACTTTTTTCCTTGCACACAGTCAGTAACTCAAATAAGGTAAAACATACTTCCAGACTACAACCAATATTCATAACTTTTCATAAAAGATTCTTGCTGATATGTAGCTCTGAAATACTAAAATGAACGTAACTACCGATGACACTGGTAATCAATTAAACCTATGGCTTAATATTCACGTGTCCCTTTTTAATTGACCATTGCCACTCATTAGGATGAGGTATCCCAGTGTTCGTGAATTTAAGAAGGTGCTATCCTTCATGGTTACAGAGATTAAAATGTATACATACTAGTCACAATATGCCAGGTTACAAGAAATAAAACGGCAACAAACTAAACTTGCTACTTATTAGATCTTATGAATTCTATTGCTTTAAAAATATTTTTAATGAGTTGGCAGAAGTTTACAAATATTGGGGATTAGCAGTTGCAAACTTAGATCATGTAAGTGCTGGAAATCCTGTGCCTATGTGTAACAACAAAACCACCACCATCAATGTGTGGCTTATATTAACTGCATCCTGCAGCTCCCAATGTATCCAACATGGCCCATAAAGGAAGCTCAATTTGCCCAGCCATAACATAACACAGAGAGGAGGCATTTTGAAGAATTAAAACCTGTTAAAAATCCTGATTGCTTGAAAATCACTGTTAAACCCCGTTCTCTTGTTTCAACCATAAATGTCCTTCACCTTAGGTGTTGCTCACAAAACTATTACTTGGAAATCACATAAGGCTAAAGGGAAACTTTGCTAAAAGAAGGGAAATTTCAAGGGGAAATGAACTCAACTCCAACAGGCAGATATTGAGATACTGGCTTTCTCTCTCATTGCCATGACAGGCTGGATGGGTTTCTGCCTGTGGCGAGAGCTTAAGCTGGTTTTGTTAAAAGATTTCAGTGATGGCAGTTGGAAAAAATCAAGTGGTTAACCAGAAGGAAAAGAAGAAGAATCCAAATCCTGAATGTTTTGAATTACACACAAGCCTGTCATGACCATGACCAACAAATAAATATATATATATATTTTTAAGCAGATTTGGAAAATACTGAATTGTAAAAAAACAAAACAAAACGAATCTTGCTTTCCAGACCAGAGAAAGCTAACACATACACACTGCAAAAACAAAGGTTAAGGGAAACCAAGCAGAATATTACAGCTAATTGGGTACTTCTGGCAGTTTTGTTTAAAAAGTGTCTCTGAGACTATGATGCATCTGTAAACTACTTAAGAATCCATTCATGCTCATGCATGCAGCAAACAGCAACAAAAGTCAGGAGAGCCAATTCTTACCTGAAAGAAACCTGGAGGAATGGGTCCCCCTGGCATTCCATCATTTGGAGGAATGTTTCCAAGTACTGGACTTGGTGCTGCAGCTGCACTCTGTACAAAACAAAAAAAATACACATATAGATAAACAGCACTGATTTCAGGTCAGCTGAAAAGGAAGTCAACACACATCTCACGGCTCCATCAATTAGCACATAACCAATAACCAATACCACCATCATCAAGCCTACCCAAAGGAAATCAAACACTTTGCATTGTAAGAATGTGCCATTAAGACTAATAGAATGCCAATGGCTGCCATTCAGATTAATGTGCAACTGGGAGTCTGGTTCCGTCATCAAGCAAACTTGTGCAAAAAAAACACTTTTAAGGCGCCGTTAATGGCAGTAACTGCAGCAGGTTTCAAAGCTAAGCCACCATACTGAAATTCCCAAAGCGTACCCACAGTCAAAGGAGGTGGCAAACTCCTATGTTTTGAGCAGAGGGTGTGTGAAGCACAATCTGATACCTCTGTTACAACATCTGGGGTCTTCTTCAGTGTAAGACATGGTTATTCATCCAATAAATAATGAGTTATCAGCCATCCCACTTGTTCTTGTTATAATTAAAAAACTTCATGAATATAAATTCCAGTTACCAACATCTTGAGAAGTGTCTAGACGTCTGCTTAAACATGTGAATGTGTATCTGTGGACTGGGGCACATATGAAAGTCCCATCCGCACTGTCCCAGTGTGGGCTGTCCTGTCCACTCAGTTCCTAGCCTCTCCTGTGCTGATGTTCTCATGTGCTCATGCTCAAGCAAATGTGAGTAAAAACCCCTGCAGACATTTCCTGCTCTGGAAAAATATACTAACCACCACAATTCGCAATCTCATCTAAATGTATCAGAAGCTGGAAATGTTCATTTCTGCTTCATAAAATATGAGATTTTGTAGTGAATATTTCAAGCAAAGCAAAAAAAAAGTGTTATGTGTTGGTTTTTTATTAATTAATTTTTTTATTGGAGATTTAAGATATGCTTTCATTGTACAGTATGACAATGCAAACAGCAAGTATTCCCATTCAGAAGCACAATTTTAAAAATAAACAATCCAGATTTAGAATAAATACAAATCAAAATAACTTAAATTGTTTTCCAGATATGTATATTGGCAGGTGATCAATATATAAAATCAAACTTTTAATAAAACAATCACAATGTTAAAAAATATGGGGGCGGGGGCGGAGAGAATAAATAAGGTTTAAATCAACCAGATCCATTTGTACGCTGGCAATGGGCACTGCCCATGTTATTTAATATTTGTATAAACCACAAAATCATACCAAACAGAAATAAATTTATCTATCTTATTCTGGCCTTTCAAAACACTTAGTTTGCAAGTCCATTTTTCCAGTAAAACTATATCCCATATTATATAGGACCAGTACTTTATGGTGGTCTCTCTAGTGTCAAGCTATGGGTGCCATATAATTGTTAACTTCATACCTCTTCCTTCCTTCCAAAGTAGCACAGGGCAGGCTTTTTGCTTCAAAATCACCCTACAAGGTAGGTTCTGAGGTATGCCCAAGGCCACCCAGAAAGCTTCATAGCTGAGCAGGGAATATGAATCCGAGTTTCCCACATCCAAAGCCAACATTCTAGCCACTTCACCACACTCTGGCACTCAAGTTTCCTTCTCCTCCCACAAATTCTGACCTTTACTTTAATTCCCCAGATTGTCCTCATTTGATCTTTGGCACTATTTTATGAGGTTTATATGGGATTTGGGGGTAAAGGCTTGCCCATTAATAGACCCCAATGTAATTTCTTAATCATATCTGGAATTATACTAACCAAACCAAGTAATTTTGTAAAGAACAAGCCTAGCAGCTTCCTAGTTAAAGCAAAAATAACGGCAAAAGTTTGGTTTTGCTTGTCCCCGTCCCCCCCCCACTTTTACTAAACAAAGTGAAGTCTATACCAAAGATGAATCATCACCCATCACCCATATTGTGTATATGGTCAGCACAACTGTTAGCATTGACTATTTCACTTTCTATTTTTGAAAGTGAAAAGGATGCCAAGTAGCAAGACAATATTTGAGGCATAAAGGAAAAGGCATGAAACGAAAGCTAGTGTAGTTGAGGGCACAGAATGTAATTTTTACATAATCGACAGCAGCATAACTATGGAAATAAGAACCTATTTGCCATTTCTAAGCCACCAATCAGCTTCAGCTTTTCATCTATGGAGTTAAAAACACCACAGATTTGTGCACCCTTAACTAGCTCATGACTCTTGTGCTTGCACAAAGCATTAAAGAATGGTTTCGCATTATGAAGATAAGCAACAGTGAGCCACAGACTTGTGCACTCCCCATCCTCCTCAGGCAGCTGCAGCTCAACTTCATATGCTAAACCATGTTTGTGCAAACTTGGGTGTTTGCCAGTTTTTTGCTCTAAAAGAGGATAAAGAATCCTTCCCTCAAAATGCACCATTACTGACTTTCAGACAGAAATTAATCGGTCATCACCTGTATTCTGTCTCTGTCTGTGTCTGTCTGTCTCTGTATTAGGGGTGGGGAGGAGATTTTTACATACACACAAGAGGAAAAATAATTTAGCTCAGGAGGAGATGCAAAGTTCCAATATATCACATGGTTCAGACTTCCACTGGGTAGAAGAAATGGAAAGGCTGAATGCAAAAAGCATTAAAATGTATGGGATTCCATTTTTTACTATTGTCCTTACACACCAGATCAGTAATTCTTATACACTGGTAACATTTGTCTGAAAGAAAGCCTCTCCTTACAGCATTTGTTGACCACCCTAAGTAATTGACAGAAGGTCTTTATTCCTTAGAAAGAGACATAATCTGCTTTATAGACATAATTAAGCATAGCCATTTTCTTTCCCTTCAACAACTTATGACCAAAATTCTGGGATTCAAGGTGTATTGGTATCAGTTATTCCAGGTCCAACAGGTGCAGTATTTTTGTCAATAAAAATAACATTTGACATTCATTAAAGTGCGCACATTTACCATTTATGTGCTTGTATACTGAAAGTCCTGTCCAGGTAGTGCAAACATTTCAGTTTAATATCTAACTAATGCTGGCAGAGCTGTAACAAACCACAAATACATGGTGGTCATGTTTGGCTGTTTACATTTTTGGATAAAACGTGTTTGATGTTGCAGACACCTTCGCCGGACAATCATAGGACCCTGGAGCAACATTACAGGATATCCTCCCAGGGCACCAAGCAGAAGCAGTATGCAATCAACTACTCATCACCTTTCGACAGTTGCCAAAGTAGAAATAGCTATATACTGCAAAAGTCAAAAACTACTCAATGTTAAATTTTGGTACAGAAAGATATGGGAACATCTCATCTTGGGCAAACTGGCACACCAAATAAGATTTTCTAAGAATGGTTTAAATCAATAGTATTGACCCCTGGTATCCATGTATAATAAATTCAGGGAGGTCACTCCTGAATTTAGCTTGACTAATATTTACCAAATCATTATGCACTATTTGAAATATTGAATCCTTGTTTTTGCTTGTCCAGGTTCATCTCTCCAATTGTGTAGTTATTAATTTTTTCTTGTGTTTTAAAATTTGTTTTTAAAAATCCATTATTTAAAATCTTAAAACAAAAAAACCTTTCAACAGGGTCATTTGTAGCTCCTTTGCCTCATCCTGCCAGGATGGAGTAGCAGCAAAGTGTCATAAAAGTTTGTCCTTTCCATTTTCAGTTCCACACCAAAAGCTACTAGGAAAAGAAGGAATGCCTTTATTGTGGCACAATGAGATCTGAATAGGTGCCCTTGTATTACAAATAGAACAATTCTAATCACCATACTAAGATAGGCGGAATCTACACACACATAAAAAATGTTGTGAAAATGCTTTTTAAAAAAAGTTTTGAAAAACACATTGAATTTGTCATAGCTCACTGTCGCCATCTAGTGCCACATTTGTATACTGCACTTTACAACACACTTAAAACGTTTTATTTGCAGCTGTGTAGCTGAGTCTATAGACACTTTCTATACTAATCCAATACAACCATCTCTGCTGTCCCAAAAGTATTTTTCCTCCCAAAGGACTGATCAAATCTGCTGACAAGTTGTACACAAGACACTTTTGAACCATTAACTGTAAGCTTGATTTAAAGGAAATCTGCAAGACTTTCTATATATTTCCTGTACACTTTTTCCTTCTTCCTTACCAGGTATAGAGGAGGTTCTTTCAGCTGGGGATGGGAGATGGAGTAGAGGAAAAAAATATGTTTTTTAAAGCTTTATTATAAATTCAAGTATTACTGGTTTTGGAATGCTAATGGATAGTGAATAATCTAGTGGAATATCAGAAGCACAAAGTACAGGAATACTGATCAAGAAGGGAAAGGCTTTTAAAAATCAATGGTGATTTCAGAAACACCTGGAAGAAGTGATCTTCTGATGGGGTAGGGATGCATGCAAAAACTCCTAGACTAAATTAATGGCCAAGAAAAATTATTATCCCAAGTGTGCATATTTGTATGTGTTTTAAGAAAAGGGAAGGGTAGGGGGAAAAAGTTGTAAACCAGTTGGGGGACAGTAAAATAATAAAGCAGGCACTCTTTTTACATCATAAAGTTGGAAAGACAGGGAAACAAGCATAATTTCTCATTCCTTTGTAGGCCATCTTAAAAGAGCAAGCAGAAATTTTATTCTAAGGCCACTAAACATAGTGTAACTTCTCTGTAAAGTGAATGAATGGTCTTAATGAAAGTATGTCCAGGATCCAGCTCCAAACTGCAGTATACTCAATTACATTTTTTTAATAAAAGCTCTCTATCACACAAAGTGCTGCTCTTCCAAAGACAGCAGGCATCGCAATAAAGCTGCCAGCCAATATTTTATTGTTTCAGGAGATTTCCAGCATACTATAATCCCTTGCTGGTGAGCCTCCCAGAGTTAAATAGATCCCCAAAACAGCTTAGAATAATGCAGTTCAGAGACTCTAAAGTTCCACAAACCATCTAAACATCGGGGGTGGGGGACAGAATCCTGCACACTGTATTTAGCAGTGCTATTTATAATGCAAAGTTTGCCAGTGTAAACTAGCAAAGAATATAGTATTCAACGTACTGCTGGGCAGAAGAAGAAGAAGAAGAAGTAGTCAAATGTATAGATCTACGGTTAATGTTCTTCATCTACAATGGCATGAAAAGCACCCCGGATATGCAGCCAAGCCATGGAAAACGGATCGCCAGGTATCCTGGTCCCTTTGTGTGGTGTGCACAACCTCTCGGCTTGGACATATTGCAGACGCAGCAAGGCATCTGTTACATTTGCTGGCTGGCCTGGAATGCCCTGCACAGCTGCCAGTTGGAATGCAGGGTACAATGAAAACCTCTTCTGCTAGCACAGGCATACCTCCCATCAAATCGTGGGAGTTATTTTTCCAAGATACACACATGTCAATTCAATACGCATTGTGGCACTTGGTTGGGACTTAATAATTAAAGGGCCCACCAGTGCCCTGAACAGAATGCAAAAGCAAGAATCGCATCTAAGAGACCTGATGCATTATTCAGAAGGATGGAGTGTGGCATTCTCTCTCCCTCCCTCTGCCCCCCCCCACCCCCATGCTCCAAATGGCAGTTCATCTACAAGAGCAAGAGCAAACCTCCAAATCTATGGGCTCTGGATGGAAAGTGTCAGGAAGGCCAAGGTAGCAAGTGAGGGAGAAACTCGTATCAGTGGGTACCAACTACATGTTAGTGTTACATCTAACATGGCAAGGATGGATCTTCACAAGATCACTGAACTTTCCCGTTCCGTGTTACTTGAAGGAATCATCCATTTACCCTGGATTAGGCTTCTCTCCTGCATAAAACTCACCAGCAACCGGGTGCACAGGACAGTGTTAATTGGCGGCGGCGGCAGCTACATCGAAGCAGACAAACTGGATCCTACCCACCCTGAAAGTGCTTTTCTGGATAAGGAGATAGAAGCCGGGCATGCTGCAGGCAACCAATGCCAGTCACTTTGAAAGGAAGACACCACAAGGGATTATCACTCCTGCATGTAGCTGAGGGCCAAGACTACACTCACCTGAAAGTGGCCAACAGAGGGCGTAAGTGAAGGATCTCCCACTGGGAGAGAAATTGAAAGTTCCGAGGTGAAAGCTGGAACTGTCTGTCATTTTCTGTAGGGGAGGGGATTAAGAGCTACTTTTGTACAGCACTCTTGTGCACTGCTTTTGTACTTTAGACACCTTGCTGCTTATTTTCTTCACTCTTATTTTCAGGCTTTTGCTGCTAGATATGTACACTGTTTCACAGTTGTACCTGAGATAAGTAGGTAGTAATTTATGTTGTGAGAATCACTTGCTCACTCGCGCGCGCTCTCGCTCTCTCTCACACACACACGTGTATTATAACCACATTTATGTAACTGTGTTAATTTTTGTATTGGATAGATAATATCCTCTGACATATACCGCCTGTTTTTTAAATTTGTTTAATCGTTTTTTCGATACAAACATCAGCCGCAAAAGACACATACAACAAAAACCATAATAACAACACAATTTGACAGTTCAGATTTGAATACACTGATATACCTACGACTACACCTTTCTAAACAATATTTTCCCACCTCTCTCTCCTCCCCCTACTTCCCACCACTATCCACCTTATCACTTAAATATTTGTTCCAGATTTCTTCATATTTATCCATTCTTATTTTGCGTTGACATGCAATTCGTTCGTATGTAGCTAATCTGTCCATATTATCAACCCATGTGCTCAATGAAATTTTTTTGCAGCTCTTCCAATTAATCAAAACAAGTTTTTTTGCTTCTAATATAGCACGGTACATCCATGTTTTTGACCCCTTGAAATCTCCCACGTTGACATATATTGCCTGTTTATGTTTTATGTTGCAAACCGCCCTGTGGTTTTCTGACAAAAGGCAGTATATAAATTTAATAAATAAATTAAAACACACCAGCAACAGATCCTGTGAGGATGATTCCTATGTACAAAGTGCTGCACTAAGATTTGGGATTGTGACATGTTTCTGAAAGAAACAGTCTTTATCACTAATGTCATAAGATAACTAGGGGGAAAGAAGTCATGCTCCATTCCACTGGTCACCTTATCATCATATAAGTAGACAACTTCCCTTCGTAAGGTTCACACAGCAACCAGGATGCTGTATAGGAGGGACAGGGTTGAAAAGCCTTCTTAGAAATAGGGCAAGAATCAAAAAAGAACCTGATTAGGCAATTCTTGACTTTTGTCTGACACCCTTCATACTAGAGGCTGCAAAGGTGGAGAATGGGGATAAATGGCCAAGGCAGAGAAAATCCTAGAAAGAGGTAACAAACAGTTAACTAGCTAAGTGATCTGAGGTCAGAAAAGTGAAAGAGCAATGTATTTTATTAAATAAATTATGCAGAATGTAGTGAACAAAGGCGGAAGGATGAGAGCAACGGGATGAAAAAAAGCTCAAGCCAGTAGAGAAGATTTTAGCTGGATCACATCAAAGCGTTTCAGTTAAATGCGTTGCAAATTTAAGCAGGGAAAACAGGTAGAGAAAAACAAGACTCCACAGCAGTGCCTGGTGGCACAATGTTATATCGCATGTACAACACATATAAATTGCTTTTTCTTTGCCAATCTAGCGGAGTCCTTGTTTAAAGCTTGGAAGGGAGGGAGTTGGGTCACATCTAAGAGAAGTGATGCCAAGAACAGAGTGTCACAATAATGGGTTGGAAGAGTTATACCGTATACATGTTATATTTTATAACGGTAGTAAAGTAGCAGCCAACTTGTATCCTTTCCACACATTTTTCTCTCCTTACATAATATAATTCCTTAACTAGGAGAAGACATCAGGTCTGGCTATAGTATCACAGGTTATGATGGGGACTAGCAGGTAAACAGTTGCAGTAAGCTTAGCAAGTCTCTTAAGCTGCTTGATCAGCTCAAATCCATCTTGATCAGCTCAAATCCATTTGGATCCATCAGAGCAATGGATCCAAACTACAAGAAAGAAGATTCCACCTAAACATGGTGGATGGTGTTTCCTGCTTGGCAGGGGGTTGGACTCGATGGCCCTTGTGGTCTATTCCAACTCTATGATTCTATGATCATTATGAGATTGCATGAGATGTTATTGAACTTGTTACTTTGAAAGTTCTTTGCCAATTCTCTAAATGAACTTGCACCACCAAGCCATTCTGCACTTCACAGGCTGGAGAGAATTTGTGTTGATGACTTCTCTCTTTGCACCCTGAATGCTCTTCAACATGCCTGAAGCAGGGATATCCAGGCATTATTCTAACAATTTAGCTCATAAGAAGACAGTGCAAGACCCTTGAGGATACTTCTTTGCTAAATCTCTAGAGTAAAGGCCTGAACAGGCTCAGTACTACCATGCCACATGGTCTGCCAAATGTCAGGCCCCAAAATTCATACTACTGTGATATAATATGAATATTTTTGTAACAGAATATGATTTTAAAAATGGGGGGTGGGGAGGAGGCAAAGCTCCTGTAAAGAGGGTTAACTGTGCCCAATAAATGATCTCATTATTAAAAACACCGTGCCCCGAAAAAATGTCCAGCAGCGATTGCAACGGCTTGAGCCATTTGGTGCACCTGGTGGAGTTACAAGACTTCTGGGAAACATCATTACTTTGGGGCAGAGCTTAACATCTGCATTTGTGGGAGGTCTGACAGATTTCTGCAGGATGGGAGACAAGGTTCAGAATTTCTACTTAGCTGTAAATGCAAAGTAAATTATGGGGCAGTTTCTGACATTCATTAATTATATTTTAAAAATGAACCAGCACAGATAATGATGAAAATCTGGATGGATGAGTTCTGCTTCCAAACTTAGACATGCAGTCAACACACCGGCTCGGTACACTCCAGCAGATGCCGTCTAAGCCTTTAAATCGCACACTAATTGTGCTAATTGAGCTAACAGTCGCTGTTTCGTCTCCCAGCCCTGAGTCAACCAGCGTCTTCTGGTACTGCTACAGAGATCCAAGCTGTTGGCTTTAGTGTTATTTTGTCAGCCATTAAATGATTCATCAGAGTCATTAATTGATTTATTACTGCTGCCTGCAAGTATAGCTTTGCAAATAAAGAATGATGTAGGTCAGAATGCAAAAGAAATTGAACAAAACAACACAGCGAGGAACTGGATGCTTAAATAATCTGTAGGAATCCCACACAGAGATTTTTAAAAAAAGTTATGGGGGCAAAGGGAGTTAAGTGGAGGAGAGGAAAGATGCGCCACTGTTTGACTCCAACATGATGGAATCTACTCAGCTACCCAACTCTAACCTTCAGCTGCATGCAAAAGGCATCATGAGCTGTCGCGAGAGCCCATAGCCATCCAAAGAAGTGATCATTTTCTTCTGTTAAATGATCCAAAGCTGGAAACAAAGTCAAAAGGATTCCACAACAGCTGAAGATGGTTTGATGTGAAAGGACCACAAAACCAGGTTTCAGACATGCATACTAAAAAAGAAAAGAAAAAAATGATTCCATTTCTGTGGTGCTTTCACAGCTGACTAATTCATCATGAAGACTGCAGACAGTGGTTACATGCAGCAGGCTAAAGAGCCTCATTTATTAAGAGCAGGGCTCCTCCTAATTCAAGACCCAGTCAGAGCAACCTGGGCATTCTCTGGCTGAGAAACACAAAACACAACTCTGTCTGCATTCTGACACTAGTAAATCTGAAGCCTTTGTAATTAGATGCAAAGTCCAGACTATGAACCCATTACACAACTTTCTTTTTGTGCCCTCAACCTATAAGATAGTTATAGTAGGAATCTTGTGCTGATTTTGATCTAATGCAAAGTGAAGGTATTTATAATCAACTTGGACAAAGAAGTGGAGGAGATGCTCATGAAGATCTGCAGACATCACCCAATTGAGCAACTAATACTTTCAGAAGCAGAATCTGGATCCAAGATGATCGCAGCAAGATGGAAAACTGGCCCAAAATTAACAAAATGATTTTTAAACAGGGATTAATATAAAGTTTTTCATCTGAGTAGAAAGAGTAGAATAGAATTCTAGGTTGTGTCACCAGAAGTAGAATGTCCAGAGTAATGTCCGGAGTATTGGTAGTGTCTACTCTATTCTGCTTTGGTCATACTTCTGGGCTGCAAAGTTTAAGATGGATACGGACAAAATGGACTGCAGACAGAAGAAAGTGATAAAGATGGTAACAAGGAAGATCATGTCATTTGAGGAAAAGTGGAAGGAGATGGGTATGTTTAACTTGGAGAAGAGATGTTAACAGTCATCATCAGATATCTGAAAGGCTGTCAGATAGATAGACCAAATTAATTGTATGTTGCTCTGGAGGGTAGGACCAGAGCCAAAGGGTTCAAATTACAAGAAAAGGAATTTAGACTGAACATTAGGAAGAACTTTGTGATGGCATGAGTTGTACAACAGTGGAAGAAACCGTCTTGGAAAGTTAAAGGTTTTCAAGCAGAGGTTGAGTGTTGCCACCAGCCAGGGATTTTGTAGTAGTAGGTTTCCTGCATTGGCAAGAGGCTGGGCTAGATGAGAGCTGAGGTCCCATCCAATCTTTTAATTTAGGATATTCATATACAGCTTTACACAAATGGACAATTCATTCCACCCCAAGGGCTGCACTGCAGCCTCTTTTTATTTATTTTTGTTCATTAAAGACTAAAAGCAACAGCAATTTGCATAACATTTTAGAGCACTGGTCTTCAACTGGTGGGTCGGGACCCACAAGTGGGGTCATGGACTGATTTGAGGTGGGTCACAACAGGAGCACTGCCGCCATGCAAATATCTGGTAAAAGATGAAGAAATGGGTCCCCAAATGCATGCTTGGGTTAAAGGTGGGTGCTGGGTATGAGAAGGTTGAAGACGACTGTTTTAAAGAGCATTGAAAGTGCTTTCCATTAATCTTTGTAACAAGCCTGTAAGGTTGGTCAGTATTATAATCCCCACATTGCAGATTTTGGAGGGAGGCGAGCATGGAGAAGGGGCTGAGAGGAAGTCACTTGCCTAAAGGCCTTTAATGAAGCAAGATTTAAAATGGGGAATTCCCCAGTTCATAGTTCAGGCTCCTAAACTACTACACACCAGCTATAGACAGGTGGGGTTATGAGTAAGTTTCAAAACAACAGTAAAATCCATTTAAATAAAGTAAGATCAGAGAGTCAAAGCACAAAACAAAGCACTTGCATGTCAGTACTGCAGGTCTAAGACAGCAGTGGCTTAAGATACTGCATGCAATTAGAATGGAAGAACACTGCAAGGTTTTCAGCATTACATTTATTGCAGAGGGTGCTGCTGCAGGGGAAAATAGAAACTTTTCAGAGGTTTCCATGTGAGGCTGCAACACTGATGCTGGACTCCAGTTCCAAGAACTCGTACTTGGACCACCACTGGATTTCTCAAACCTCATACTGCTTACACTCAGGCGTAGTTTACACACGTGACAAAACAAGGTGTTACTTTGAGGCAGTGCTATGGACGGTACCACTTCAGGCTACAGGTGGGGCAATACCACTTTTGAACACTCCACTGCATTAAAAACACGCTTTCCTACAAGCAAAAACAAAAAAAACCCTAGCACATCATACAGAAGGATTTTAGTCCAGCCCTGCCTTTGTCAACTTGCTGGGATTTGTCTGTTTGTTTGTTTTTCTAAGATGCACTCAGAGCAGCTTCTGGCACCTGCGGTCTGAAGTGGTACAGTCCACTCATACCAGCTTAGGACTCTACCACTTGATTCTTCCGCAGGCCTCAGAAATAATTAGTCAAGAGCCATACAAGTGGAACACAAATTATACTTCCCCCAGCCTGCCATTTGTAATAACCTCCACAAAACAGGAATTTCTATGGCTCTCTGGTTTGAATTAAATGTTGGCTGCTTAAAAGGCCGGGGGGGGGGGGGCCTGCGGTGCAGAGACGGAGGTGCCCTCATGCTAAACATTCTCTTAAAAACTTCCGGAGGTACAACACAACCATCCTCACCCAGTCCTGACAATGTTTTGGTAGAGTATCTGGAGTGTGTCATTCCACCAGAAGGCAGTGATGTAATCTCCACAGGAATGGTTATTCTGTTCTTTTATCTCGCACCTCACTCCTGGTGTGATTTACACATAGGCAGACTGGGGCCTGCTCCGTGGAAGACAAACAGCAGTTCACTCTCCAACTCCAGATTAGCTATGAAAACAATTTGCCTGTGCTTACACAGAAGCCCTACTCTCTGGAAACCAGCCAGGCTTGGGGGAGGGCAGGGGAGGGAATTAAACAAGGCCCATCTAGCCTTTAAACTATTATGAAATGGGAGGATTTCGGTGCCCTGCATTTCAGCGGCAAGCTAATAGTTCTGTGATTTTAATCCAAGGAAGAAGAGGAGGAGCTCTGACATACAGAACCACCGACTGAATACAAGCTCTGTCCCTGCCTCACTTGAATAGAAGGGAGGATTTGGATGGATCATATGAAAACTGAAAGCTCAGTTCTCTAGAAATTGTTCACCTGCAGCTTATCTATCATTTCTAGAGCTCGGGTTGCTTTACAATGGCACGTTTAATTTAATCCTTGTAACAACTTTGTAAGGTATGTTAGGAATAGTGACTCGTCAGAGGCCAGATAGCGAGCTGCCTCCTCCCCCCCACCTCACCCTGAAATTTTCATAATATAGCCCCCCCCTATTAACAATGTGTAGAAAAATCACACTAATATTAGCCTGCTGCACCGCTGGCTCATATTTTCCCAGCAATGCTACTATCAGAAGATCCCACTACTATCAAAAGGCACAACTAAACACCTTTGTGGAAGGAGAAAATGATACACCGAGTTTACAAGTCTCTGGCCCTTTCCTCCTGGCATTTTGTTGCTGTGGTCCACTTGCTCTCCTTTGCTTTCTGCAGAGCTTGCTGGGACCCTACACTGACTGGACGCTCCAAGTCTTGGCAGAGACTTCCTATCCATGGTTGTTTATAGAGGCACCTTCTTTTAGA
Source organism: Podarcis bocagei (assembly GCF_964188305.1). Taxonomy (NCBI): domain Eukaryota; kingdom Metazoa; phylum Chordata; class Lepidosauria; order Squamata; family Lacertidae; genus Podarcis; species Podarcis bocagei. The sequence continues at coordinate 59,806,614 of NC_138129.1, forward strand.
GATGTGACGGCCATACTCAGCCTCCAGCTGTTTTGGGACTACAATTCCCATCATCCCTAGCTAACAGGACCAGTGGTCAGGGATGATGGGGATTGTAGTCCCAAAACAGCTGGAGGGCCAGGTTTGGACATCACTGTTTTAGAAAGTTCCGGGGATACAGATTCTGGCAGCCATAATTAGTTTCAATTGCTTTCAGATGACTTGGTTTAACTCATTTTTTTCTTCAGGTAAGACCCCCAATCTCCACACACAACCACCCAAAATTTAGGTGAATGGTTACTGAAGTGAGTGTGTCATCTTGGCGATGGCACCAAAAACGTTGCCTGGAGCAACATTTATGTATTTATGTATTTAAGCATATTTTTTATAGCTTTCCTGGGTTTTGATGAGGTCTCAGTGATTTTTTTTTCATTGTTTAATTGCATTTGTTTTTAAATTGGACACCACCCTTTTTTAGTGAAGGGTACTAATACATAGACCGAATAATTAAACTGCAATGTTGTGCTAGGTGTTATACAGACAAACAAAATGGGACTGCAAAGATCTTACAACCTAAGCACAATACAATATATTAAGCCAGCAGGCAAAAGAAAACGAGCTTTTCTTCAAGCCTCTCAGCAGCGTAACAAGAAAGCAGTAAGATGGCCTTGTGGCTGTGTTAGCCCTGCAAAGAACAATACTGCTGCAGAAAGAATTGAAAATGTAACAAATAAGAGGTGGGTATCCACAGGATTACCACGAACTTGTATCCTTAATTATGCTGAGAAGCAGGTAAAAAAAAAAAAACAAATTTCCTTCATCCATTGTATAATTTATAAAAATATGAGTAGAAAGTAACTTCCAAATCTAACTATAATGTGTACCAGTCCATGAGAAAGCAGTATTTTTATACACGCTGTGAGCAGAATCAACTTAGACATTTTTTGCCTGAAGCAGTTTGGGGCCCTACATGATCATCACCATTATTATTATTATTATTATTATTATTATTATTATTATTATTATTATTCCAATCTGGAATAAGAGGTGCCTCAAGTAACAATGTTAGATCCAGGAGTACCCCCAAGCTACATTCAGAACAGGCTGTCTTCCCACCTCCTGGACCTGAATATATAAAACGTCAGTCTTTCCAGGATTCAGTTTCAATTTGTTGGCTGACATCAAGCCTATCTCTGCCTCCAAACACCTGTCTAGCACCTCAACCACCTCTTCTGATTGAGATGGGTGTCATCCACATATTGGTGACCCTGCACTCAAAGACTCCTGATGGCAGCTCTCAACATATAGATGTTAATAGCATGGGGTACAAGATGGAACTCTGCATGACACCATAGGAAAGCTCCCTTTGCATTGAACAGTGCCCCCTCCCATAACTACTTTCTGGAAATTACTCTGGAGGTAGGAGCAGAGCCACTGCAATACAGTGTCCGCAACCCCCACCTCCCTGAGCCACACCAGAAGGAAACAGTGGTCAATGGTATCAAAAGCCACCAAGAGGTCAAAAAAGAGGTCTAATCCGATGCATAAAGCTTTAAGCCCCATCTGTGAAAATGATCGGTATTTAAATACCATCCTTTTCATATGTCAGCCCAACCATATTTTATAAGTTCTCAGGGACCAAGCAAGAATTATACAGTCATACTGTGAGAACAGACTTTTTAAAACTATAGCACGGAAGAGCTTGTGTTGGAATGCCAGTGCTTTCTTTAAGAAAATGTGCTCAGCTTACGGTTGGGGGGGGGGGGTTATCTCCTAACCACCTGCTTTGCTCAACCTGAGATCAGATCCAATTTGTGTGCCTCTTCACGTATCACCTCCAGGAAGAAAGGTTGTTCAAGCCACATTCTGCTCTTGGCTACACATGTGGAACCTCCCTGGTCCCTTCAATAAACTTAGCCTAGGTGCAATGATTGGAGTCAGTGATACGGTGGAAAGCAGGAAGAAACCCGACAGTTATCTGAACTGTGTTTACTCTTCTGGGTTAGCTTGAGCTAAAAAATATATATATTCAGCATTTGGATTATATGACAAAGTAACAAATAGGACTAGGCAAACAGAGTTATGCACTGCAGTGACATGGTTTCTACACTTGCTTTTCAAAAAGGAAATGCCATGTACAGAAACATGGTCAGAGCGCTTATGGAAAGTAACAATTACAGTGGTACCTCGGGTTACATACGCTTCAGGTTACATACGCTTCAGGTTACAGACTCTGCTAACCCAGAAATAGTACCTCGGGTTAAGAACTTTGCTTCAGGATGAGAACAGAAATCATGCAGTGGCGGCGCAGCAGCAGCAGCAGGAGGAGGCTGCATTAGCTAAAGTGGTGCTTCAGATTAAGAACAGTTTCAGGTTAAGAACGGACCTCCGGAACAAATTAAGTTCTTAACCCGAGGTACCACTGTACTTTAGACAGAGTAGGATGCCCACCTGACAACTAACCGCTAAAAAGTATACAGCAGGGTTAAATCCATGGCCCAATAATTTTACATCCGTGGTCCCAGGCTAAAGAGGCTAAAGACAAACATATAGTCCTTATAACAACAATATTACTGTTTGGAAAATGTGCCCCAACCTACAATATAATGGTTAAAAGAACAAATTGGCAGTCAATAAGGAAGTTTTTTTAAAGGAAGGCTTTTCATGCCATCCAACAACAAACACAGCATCCATTAATAAAGCAGAAGAGAATACTTGTGCAATGCAAAGCCTATCACGGGTACTGGTAGAAATACAGAATATAGAAAATTTCATTTCTGGTTCTGCAGCATGTGACAAAACCTTTGTCATATCACTTCACCTCTATCCACCTGTAAAGTGGAGTTCATTTTTGTGCTACTTTCCCAAAAGATACAAGGATTGATTCAATTTACTGAAGCACTGTAATTAAACTTTCACATGCTCAGGGTTAATCTGTGCAGTTTAAATTTCATGCCATCTTTGTTACTATGAAATGTAAAAGGCAGAAAATCCAGTCAAGGTTTGGGTCTACAGTACCTGGCAACGCTAGTTGTAATCCTATGGTACCAAGTCACATTTAATCAACCCACAAATAATGGCTTGAGCTGTCTTACAGTTCTGAGCAGCATTAATAAGTAAATAATTGGTCTGTTTGGCAAAAACTATCCCAGATATATTTACAGGATTAAAGGCTTCTAGTAGCAGATTGATTAACTGTCCCTCTATTTAAAAAAGAGTCACTGAAAGATGCCTGCTTGTTATTTTGATAATTTACTGGAGTCTTCAGTTTCATTACCTCTTGTCCTGTCTGAAACAAGCAACAGCAGTATTTTGCCAGGCAATAAGCCACTTAATGAAACAAGTTGTTTAGTAAATTCACTACATGCATCTTTTTATTGAGCTACATAATACTTCTAGGTAATAGTGGTAACTCTAAGCCATCAGTAAAGCAGTCTGAGAAGACTAAACAGAGGCTACCTAGGCCTAACAGTTTTAAGATACCTGAAACTGCTTGATATATTTTTTTTTAAGGTACCAGACATGTAACTCTACATTTGCCAATTGTGACCTTTTAGGCCAGCTCCCCAGGTCAGTGACCTGTTTATTGAAAGGTAAGAATTTACAGACCTGTACCTAGCACAACCTGAACGGTTTCTGCTATGTCTTAAAAGCAACCTTAACCACATTAACTGAATCAGGTATTAACAGAGGGCTGACAAGGTTCTCCTTACCTATGAAGCCTCTTATTACCAACAGGTCTGAATTCAAGTCTAGAACCACACATGTGTTATTAAGAACTTGTTTTACTCATGCAAACACCCCCCTCCCCAAACATGCTTCCAAGAGAATGTGACTAAAGACAAAAGCTGTGGATTAGTCAATGTATTCCAAGCAGCTATGTGAGAGCTTTCTTCAGCTTCGGTTCTGTTCTGGAATAACTTCTTGCTTGGGGCAGGGGAGAGCAGCTCAGTCTCTACACTCATTTAACCCTTGACCTCCGCCCTGCAGCTGGGGTGGTTTGCTGTCAGTCACAATATTTGTGAGTGAAGAAATGCAGACAGCTACATTAGGTATCAACCCATAAGGCAGCCCATTTAAATCGGTTTGAGGGGAAAGCACACACTTGATAATGGATACCCTATAGTTTAAATCCTTAACCTGGCCAAAGGAAATTTTCCTGTACCTCCTCTCTTCGCCCTCAACATCGACTGGCATTTCTTCTCATCTTACAGTGTGAAAAACAATTCTGCATCTCTTTCAAGCATCAGATGCAAGTCTTTTTGCAAAACAGGCTGCAATGGAAATGAGGAGGCATCTGGGCTCGGTCCACCCATTTAAGGCAAACCCGGTCATGCAATAAATCTGTGCGCATTTGGCAGGACCTGCTAAGCAGCTCTTAAATAGTACTTTCTCTCTTTTTTAAAAATGAATTTTTAAATTAAAGTTTCCATTTTCGATTTCCAAATAAACAATTTACAAACTTTAAAATATCCAATGACTTCCCTTCTTCTCCTTCCATGGTTCATTTTACATATCATACATCCCTGCATATTTTACTATAAACATTCAAATCAGTTTTCCACTTTTACATCCATCAAAAAAAGTTTACTCTGTTGAATTTATCTTAGTGCTGCCAGCATTTTCAGCTGTATACAATTATTTTCCATATATTCAATAAATGTTTTCCACTCTTCTTTAAAGGTATGTTCTTCTTGCTCTCTTAAAAACAATAGCGCTTTGTAGTCTCTCTTTTAGTACCCACAGGTACAGAAAGAGGCAAGACCAGGAGAAAAACAAGCAACACTCCTGATGAAAGCTGTAGCAAGTGCACCTTTATTGTACACCATTTCAGTAGCTGTTGGTTGTGAAGTGGCTTATACATCTGCAAACATACGCCAGTTCTGCCATCTCTCTGTGGTACACAGCAGTCTGGATATCAGAATTTTTATCTGCAGGAGATTGCTGCATGGGTTGGATGTGGGGGCCTGGGACTCGGTTACCTTGAGGTCATTTTTGGAAGTATGTTTTATTGGGGGAACTAGCTTGGCCTGCAGTATTATGGGCACTTTTGTCCCAAACTAAGAGACAAATAGCAATGACAACAGAAATTCATTTTATGAAAGAAATGTTGGCCAAAAGGGAACGCAAGTCGCTGATGCGCACCAGAGAAGACTTGACACAACAAGGAAGGTGTAAGCGGTAGCATGCCTCTTGACTGTTTAACCTCCTACTATTTTGTACACGCTGACAAGCTTACAGAGTAAGTACTTTAGCAGTTTAGATAAGACAGTCTGTGAATTTGCACCTTTAGCTCAAAATGCTCTGCTCAAGGGTCTTTCGTTCAATCTCCTATTTGAACAGTAAGGGGCAAATAGTGCTTATTTCAGCACTCACGTCCCTTTCATTCAATCCCCCTGTCAGGATAATCACAAACTGCCATCCCCACTGCTTCTTTCCCCCGTTACAAGTGGCACAAAGCAAAGCAGCTTAATGGGTCACTGTGCTGAAAATTGAAGTTAACCTCATAAAGTATGGGTATATATTCCCACTTGAATCACAAGCATAATTCTTGGCCCTTGGGGTCTCTCTGCTCAACCTCACAGACCGGTTGGACAAGCAAAGTTTGGTAGGCTTTTGTCTCACCCCACCCCACCGCCATGTGCTTCATGTCTGGGACAGATTTTAATGTTCCAAAGGAAGCTCAGCACTGACCTTATTGTCAAATAATACGGAAGAAGAGCAGTCTATTAAATAACATGCCAGGCAAAAACTAGGTGCTACTGCAAAGAGCCAGTGTGGTATAATAGTTAAAAGAGTCAACATAAGGCAAATGGAACATTTAAAAGTAACCTACAATAGTACAGCAGAGGTAAGCAGGGAGAAGGACAACAGTGTCCAAAATATCTGATAAGGGTGTTTGTATTCATCAGCATAAATTTGTCTCAGCAATGACTAATATCCAACTGGCTCTTCAAAAATACCAGAGGGTGCTTTTGTCCAAGAAACATATCCTGAGGGTACACACTACTACAGACCATCCCCAGCAGAGATGGCTGGGTCAGATTGATAATATCTCTGCCCAGTTTTCTTCCCAGAGTCTAGACTACAAAAGCGTAAAACAAACGACAACACTACGGGTCAGGGTTTAAACAGACTGCACAAACAGGTAAGACTGAATTTAAGTGGACTCCTGTTAAGCCTTTTCATCTCATTAAAGCTGCCTTCATCTTATATAGTGAGGTTTTAAATTTAATAATAGAACACTACCACACCTCATGCTAACCCGATTAACTTTAGAGTAAAGCACTATCTTGGCCATTTCATACAGATCTAAGCAGGAGATGGGTTTGTTTGTTTTTATTTCAAAATTCATCTCACTGCCCTGTTGGGTTAATAGTTCCAGCGTACTTCTGCCTGGGCTGCGCTTGTGAAATTACCAACACTTTTTTTTTTGCAACATTCACTCCTTGAAAAGCCTAATGAGTACTTATGCTGCTGCATATAAACAATTCTCATATATATATATATATATATATATATATATATATATATATATATATTTGCTTTCGTAGATTTTCACGGGTACAGGAATGCAGGTTTTGGTGTCTTCGGGTGTCTTCCCGTGTAAGAGTTGGGGTGTCTAGGCGACGTTTCGACGAGGTCTCACTCGTCATCTTCAGGCTGGTGCTTTCGGCTTCTTGTTACTGGAACAGAGCCGAAAGCACCAGCCTGAAGATGACGAGTGAGACCTCGTCGAAACGTCGCCTAGACACCCCAACTCTTACACGGGAAGACACCCGAAGACACCAAAACCTGCATATATATATATATATATATATATATATATATATGCAATATAGCAGCAGTTACGCATAACCATCGTTTAAACAGTCAAAAGCAAGAGTAAAAGCCTACATCCCTGCTACTTTTCAATTTCTAGGTCTTTTGTGGCTCCCAGCAAGGACAGCGATTGAGTAAAAACTGTTGCCAACTGCTTGCTGTACCCACAAATGGAGGTTTTAATCTAATTTTTTAAATATAATTTTATTTCTAAGGGTCAAACACGAAGGTTAGTTGTAGAAGTCATAGACCTGTTGATAGACCAGGCCCCAGGCCCAAAGATGATCTGAATAGTTGCCCTATCACTACATTCTTAATTCATGGTAAACTTTTATATCTCCTGATCTTCTAACCATGGTTAAAGTTAGGGATGTTCCACTCTCCCATTTTCAGCATTAATCAGAGCATTGCATTATATCTGCACAAACATTAATGTTAACCATGGTTAGCTTTAACTAGAATTTAGAAGTTCAGTTTGAAGCTGGTTTGTAAATTCTGGGATAAAAAGGCAATGCTTGTTAATGATCACCTTATTACAGATGTCACGCTTCACCATGGCTAATTCTGAAAATATGGGTGTTATGAAAGAGTTGAGAGAAGATGAAGAGAGTTCAGGAGAGCCTCACAACAAGTTCCCAATTGCTTAAACCGTGGTTAGAAGTCCAGAAACATTGGTCCAGTTTTGCTGTCAGTAATGTGCTCTGTTCCCACTCCCTCCTCCTCTTTTTCTGCTCTTCCTGCTTTGCTATAACCATAGTTTGCATGTGAAATAAAGCAAACTCTAGTTACCCACAAACCATGATTGGCCTCCCAACCAGAAATGAAAACCATGGAATCATATTGTATGGATTCAGAAGTGAAAAAAGACAGGAAGGAAGAAATGTGCAAACACAAAGCAAGTTCCCAACCACGGGCCACAATGTCTAAACCCGAGCCATTATGTCTCCGACAGGCCTTTATGGCCAAACTTCAAAGGCATTCATCAGCACGCAGTTGAAGGATCTTGTATATAAATAAAGGGTTGGGGTTTCCCTCCCCCCAGACAAAATTTTGCACAGAGTTTTCAGAACTCCTTTAAGACAGGCTGGGATACACTGTGAATGAAATATCAGGTACTTTGGAATAATTTCCACATTAGCGGCAATACTGCTTTACTCTTAGATGTGGTGCTAATAGCCTGTAACTATAATAATTAAAATAGACTGCTACACTCTTTCCAACTAACATCTAAAAGCATGTGTTACAATAAATTATGAATAGTGCGCACATAAGTTACACATAAGTCTCCCTTTCCCTGCCAACTGTTGACACACACAGCTTAATCCTCTCTTTCTGAAACACACTGGAAACATGAAGAACAGCTATTTGAAATGCAAGTCCTAAATGTTCTAGCAGTCTAATTAATCATACTGCTCTATCTACCTCTTGCTGAAATTTACTCTTGTAGGAGGAACTAGATGACCAAAATTGGTTTTGCCAAAGTCTTTAAGAAGCCAAGCGCATGAAGGGTATTTTCATTCAAAACTGCATCTAAATTTACAAATACGTATGACGCACTTGTATAAGAAGCCATAATTCAGGGGTAGCATACGTGCGTAGCATTCAGAGTGGTTCCAGGTTAGATTCCTGTTGTCCCTATTTAAATGAATCTCAGGTAGCAGGGCTTGGAAAGCCATTTGCTACTCGCAATAGATATTGCTGCTTAGAGCTGACATTATTGGGCTAAATGAGCTGGATATCTGACTCAGTATAAGGCTAATTTGTTCAAAATTATACCTTTGGAAAGACTATTCCAGGTTAGAAGAATTGTTCCCAAATTAAGGCATCAGATATGAACAGCACTTGAAAGGACAGGGGTTTGGACCAAATTTCAGCAGTGAGAATCATCTGTTCAGCCACCACTACAGGCCTGTCCAGACATAAAACTCCAAGAAAAAATACAACTTTTTGCCACAAAAGCTCCACCCACAGCACCAGTATATTGATATGTATAGAAGTGTATAGAATTATACATTGGGAAGTTTATAGAATTATGGCAAAGTCTCTCTATGATGAGCTATAAGGTCCAGCATTACATGCATGGGACAGATTTGGTACCCAAAACAAGCATCAAATGTTAGCAGTCAAGGTAACACAAGGCGCAAGTGATCAATTTTGCATCTTGGTTGATGGTAGGTCTCCTGGTGCCGCCACCACATCATACAACAAAACCAGTGCTCTGATAAAAGTTTAAAGTTTCATAGTTACAGTTGGAACAGTTTCTTTCGTGTTATGCCTTCTGTACAATTCAAGTATGGGTGGGCAGGGGTACCTGAACCATCTACATAGATAAATTTTATATATAACATTCATTCATTTACTCACTCACTCACCCACCCACCCTTATGTTCCAGGTCAAAACACTGTTAAATATTGAACATGATTATAAACAACGGTGCCTTTGTTACCAGCAAAATATTTATCTTAGTGGTTCTTTTGAGCACACAGTAACTTTTAGAAACATTGATCTAATGCTTAGAAAAAAGAGATGTGTGATTATTTTCTAGTACCTCTGATGTATGTGTGTGTGTCCATTATTGCGGGTGGGAGACTGTTGCTACAGCCCCACCCCTTTTTGATTAAAGATACTGTAATATGCCTGTAGTTGATGTGGTTTACCGATATGAAATAGCTCAGTTGGTAGAGCATGAGACTCTGAATCTCATGGTCCTAAATTTGAGCCCCATGTTAGGAAAAAAATTCCTGAACTGCAGGGCATTGGAGTAGATGACTCTATGAGCCTATGAGGGGCTTTGAGTTGCCGTGGCAGAAAAGTGACCGATAAATTTAATAAATGAATAAATAATAAAAGCAGTGTGGATTTTTCAGTACCAACACTGTAAATTTGTGTGTGTGTCTGTCTTCCTGATCTGGAACTTTCCTGCAGGGGCTTATGAGGGAAGGGTTAAGAAGGTTTTACTGAGGGGGAAGATTACTGACGAATATAAATTCCATCTTGAATTTTCTAATGATTTACAATTTTATCAGATTTACAATTTTCCTTCCCTGACAGTCACAGACCTAAGCAGCCATTCCAGAGACAAGTCAAAGGCTTGTCCCTCAAGTCAGTTAGAGCTCTGATTTTATTCTGTTACAAATAAACTAACCAATACATTTTTAAAAAGCTAACAATTTCATAGTACCTCATGCTAATACAAGGCCTATTTTCCTGTTTCTCTTGTAAAAAGTAATCTGACAAGGCAGCTACACCAGGACAGCTTCAGTTTTCACACACACACACACACACACACACACACACACACACAGGCTTCCCTCTTCACCATTAGGAAACCTCTCCAGTCATTCACAGTTTTGTCAATGGCTCTTGGTGGTATCTCATGGACATACACGTTCAAAAGCCTGGCAGTGGTTACTTGCTAACATTTACAAACATCCTTGTACAAACATACTGAGACTCTCTGCTGATCTTGCTTTGTCTAAATATATCCCAAGGAAATAGCTTGGCAGGGTTGTAAAACTTCACAGCAACCAAATTAAAAGGGGGAATGAACATGAACAAGTGTAAAACAACAGGAAAAGAAAAAAGGAAGCCTGCACACATGTACACACACACACACACACACACACACACACACACACGGGGAGAGAAATTTAAGGCACTGTAGCCCTGCAGTGTTTGAAAGCTTTGAGGAAACCACTTGCTTGTTAAGTCATGTTAGCACATCAAAATCGAAAACATTACAAAGAAATTTGCTGCAACTTGCATTCTATGGAATTTAAGTTTTGATGTGCTCTATTCAACAGAGCTGTCGTGTTCTGGAATAAGAAACATAACAGGTTAGGTCTTTAGCAGCATCCCCTGTAGCGTTTCTCTTCAGCTGTCCTCTCCCCCACCCACATGAAAGCTGAAAGTGGAATATTATTCAGGATCATGACAAAGAATTAAATGCTGACTGTACTGCCTGTACGTTCACGACGTATCATACCAAAAACCAGGTCATGCAGACATACACCCTAAAAACATGGCAAGACAGAATACTCTTGCCAAAGATAGTTTTTCTAACTTTTTAAAGTTTGCTTTCATACTGACCAGGGTGTTCTTTCAAACTAGTAGTATGCTAAAAAGGGAGTATGAGCAACAGCTTCATATTGCCATCTTCAGTCATTCATAATGCTAGCCAGCTGACTAGAAAATTCAACTCAGTTAAGCTGCTTAGCTCCCCTTACAACTTTTAGCATCTTTATCTATTTGTCATAAAAGCTGGTGGTAGAGAAGTGTTTTTAGAGATCATTCAAGCTATTCAGCAGCTGATTGTTTCCTTCCCCCTCCACCCCCACCCTCCATGGATGGATAATGCTCCCAAGCGTAAGAACGCAAGATGTATACATTTGGCAGAGGAAAACAAGTGCGCTCATTTTGTGTTATGTCAACAAAGGGATTTAATAGTATGTCAGTAATCAAGCCACATAAAATACTTGGGAGATGGGTGGCATGACATACGACAGCATGTCAGCTTCAAAGCATCTTTTCCCTAAAGCACAGAAAAAGTATACTCAGCGTTTAGTGCCTTGTATTTAAGCATTTCTGCCATGTCACGATGCCTCTAAGGCCAAACACTGCAGTTTTAAAGACTTCAAATTTCAGTACAGTATATGCCAGCAACCATCCGCTTTCCAGGGCCATCAGTACTACGCAAGCCAAACAGGTATACGTTCAAATTCTCCAGCAGTGTTGGTGGAATAATAACTATTAAAGAACTATACTTGGAGATGATGAAGTTATCCAGAAGCAGAGACAACAGAATCTCTGTAGAAAGGAAGCACAAGGCAGTGCAATAGGGCAAGAGCGGCAAGTACAAATTTATTTTTTCACAAAGCCATCCTACTTGGGCTTCCAGGAGCACATACTCCTTGCTCAATTACCCGAGATATAGAGGTGGAATCCAGTGGCGTAGCGTGGGGGTGCAGGGGGGCTGGCCGCACCGGGCACAACATCTGGGGGGAGGGCCGTTCGCACTCGCAGCTCTAAAATCCATGGGTTAGGGGGCGCAAATTACTTGCCTTGCCCCGGGTGCTGACAACCCATGCTACGCCACTGGTGGAATGGGAAGGTACAAGGCTGAGTGGCGGAAGACAGCCCTTTGGGAAGTCTGCTATTCCACAGGGCCAATCCCATTCAACAAGAGAGAGGCCTCCTCATAAATTATTGCCTGCTTGGGAGTAAGGGTCTACTCACAAGCAAAGCAACAGCGGCAGGAAGTTGGTGTGGCTTGAAAGGTAAAAAGACAAAAGAACAGGGAGATAGGGGGAAGGGAACTCTTCGTAGGCACAGGTGAAGGAGTGGGATGCACTTTGCCCTCTTTCTCTGGCTGAGGCAAAAAGGGCCCAAGGCCTGCCCCACCCATCTAGAAGCACCCAAAGACTACATTCCCAAAGAAACCGCAACCACCCGGTACCAGAACCATCTAGGATGATTACTTTTGCTCCCAAACCTTGGACAATTGCAAACGAGCAGAAACATCACTCTGCCGATCTAGCTTGCTAGGCGTGGGTTATGGTTTTCAGCCACGCCAACCCACCAGTACAACATCCATCTCCAATCTAAACAATTTTAAAAAGTTTATGAGCTCCCAACACTGCCAGAAGGACTCAAAAAAGGTTTTTACCAAAGGCACATGCAATTAGCAGGCTTAAAAATGATGTACATACACAGGTATTAATTAACTATAAATTTTCGTCTAGTAATTCCACCAGCAGCAAACACTAGGCTCTGATCCAACAATCAATACTAGCCATTTAAAGGCTCCACCTGCCAAAAAAGTTATATAAAATAAATATATAAAACTTTCATTAGATTCTGCAATGGCTTTAGAACAATTAATCTACCATTAATGTATCAGGCGATATTGTTTGGTTTTATTGGCATGACAATTGACACCATCAATATTTCTTCACACCCTACACTATAGCTTCACTCCCATGCTACTCCAAGAGAGAAATTATGCCTCATTTTACTGCTGTACTGGCTCCCTCTGGGCCTGTATCTTCTGTTACTTACACACGCTTTAAAGAAAAAGCTTACAGCTCAATCTTCAGAGTTTTTAAAACAAAAGAAAAAAGCGAGGCAATAAAGCTGTTGGGAGAGGTAAATTGCCAGAGTTTCTGCAAAGTTGTGAGCATTAAAGCAGATGGGTGTTTACTCGCTGCAACACTTCTCACTTCATGTGCTATAACCACCATGTTGCAATTACCAAGGGTCACTCTGCCACATGGCTGATCAGTATACCTCCCGTCTGGACACACACATGTACTTGCATTTCATCTCTCTTTATGTTTAAAGATAAAAGGCATCATAAGAGGAAACTAGATGATGAAGCTCTTCAAAATCCACCCCCACCCCCGAGATTCGAAACAATATAAAGGTGTGTGTGTGTGTGTGTGTGTGTGTGTGTGTGTGTGTGTGTAAAATACCACTCCTCTGAAGAAAAGAAAACAACAAAACAGCCAACACAACACAAAGTTAAACACAAATGGGCAGTACACTCAACTGGGCTTTGGGAGGCAACCATAGAAAATAAGGCTTTAAAAGCAATGCAAAGTGGCCCCAACTGAAGGTATTAAAATCAAGAAGGATGCATTGAATATGCCTTCACCAGCCCTCCAAAAGGTTCCAATTCGCAGCTTGAATTTGCATTTGCAGGACTGCACAGAGGCTTTGAAGAATCTGTACCCGTCCCAAACCCCGAACCAAGCTTCGTTGGGAAAGGCATGCTCTAAGAGTCACAATTCAGCTATTAAAGGTTGATCATGCTAGTCATTGAAAGGCATAAAGTATTTGCAGTTTTTGAAAGGCAAAAAGTATTTGCAGTTTTGCAGGAACAAACTAACAATCTAATATTCACTTAACTGGATGGATGGCATGTTTTCTTCAGTTGATGTGCATATTGTACACACACATGTATATAGAAAGAAAAATGTAAATATTTGGGTTAAATGGTTGTGAAATGCAGCAGATGACAATTCTTATGTCTTGTTTAAATATATACAAAATAAACACAGTATAGCCATTCACCAATAATTGGCACTGGGAAACCCAGCCAGATGGGCGGGGTATAAATAATAAATTGTTGTTGTTGTTACTGCTACTGTTAATGGTTACTGTACTTACCTTGTAGATATTTAAGCTTTGCCAAAGACTATACCTCTTGCATTTTATGGTCATTTGCCCCTATTGTTTACAATATCCCCTCTCAATACACATACATACATACATACATACATACATACATACATAGTGTGCATTGCTCTCTCGCTCTCTCTCTCTCTCTCTCTCTCTCTCACACACACACACACACACACACAATTTCTGGTTGTAGTGACCAGTACTTCTGCTGCTGTTCCACCACCCTTTGTGAGGGAAGTATTATGGAGTGTCTGTTGTTTCTGCTTATTGCTTGGCAAGGGCTGAGCTGGTTGTATCCTCCATTCACTTCTTTGAAATTGGGCAGGGGGCTGACATTTGGTGTCTTTCAGGCAGATAGCTGCCTCTCTCACACACCCCTTCCTATGAACTCTTGATTATCCAAAACTTTGGATGAGCTCACTCCAGTATGACCCATGCCACATAAGGGGAGCTCAATAGAAAAACGTCCTATTTGCTCACCTAAACTTCTAAAATTGTCACATAATGGAATGCCCCAAGTTGCTTTGATAAATTATGCTGTGTTCTATGTCCTCAGGGTAGAAGAAGGGGTGTGAGAGACATGCTGAGTGGAAACTAGGAAAGGCACTACAGAAGCTGCAGCGTGAGGAATTGTCAGCATTAAAAATAAACCCTATCATTCTGAAAGGGGAATTCTTTTGGGAAAAGCTGAGAAGGGCGGGAGATGAAAAATATGAATTAGGTTTAGAAAAGTAAGCTTCAGTGATATCTTTTGCTGTCTTTGTATTTAGCCAGCTATTTCCTCTGACTTTTCAGTTAGGTGTGATTACTTGGTGGCTGGATGAGGGGAGGAAATCTTGGTCAGCTAGGTTCTGGAAGGGTGGGGTGCATAAAAATGAAGAGGAAAATATATAATTGGGGGGGTCCCTATTCTGTAAGTATACCAGCATGTTAACAAAAAAATAGAAAACATGAAATATTCTGCCAAGGGGTGAGTACTTTATATACTGTTTCCCGAATTTAAAAAGGGGGGGGGGGTGAAGGGGAATACATATACTAAAGACTTTCACTCATTCTTATTGCACTTGAATGCCAAAATATCACATTTGCTTAAGCCTATTTTACTGCTAGCAGCTGTCTGTTATATGGTGACTGCTGGAGAGCTCGCCCAAGAGCAGGTGAGCACCATCTGCCTGCCCCTGACAAGATGCCCATTTCATTTAGACAAAAAGCTGACAGCTACATGGCCACCATCTTCACGCAATAATATAAAAACCCTTTTCTCAAATGCTGCTGTAACCTTTCACAGATATTCAAATAGGCATTGTATACCTAGAGAAGCAGTAACACGTCTCCCCCAATCCGCCCCCTTCCCCCTCCAGCCTCTCCATGTTTAAATAAATCCCCTCTCAGGCACACTGGTGAGCATGCTTTCAGAAAGACCCATAATTGGCTTGCCTACTGATCTGTGAAGAGTACATTTTCTACAAAAGCTCTCTCCCCGCTACCCCTTCTTTAAGAGGAGGGGGGATCTCCCTGTCCTCGAACAAAAACGTGTGTCAAGCTAACACAAAATTACCATTTTTAGCAAGTGGTTTTGTAATATAGTCTACAAAACACAGCTGATAAGTATTAAATACGCCAACAAGAGGGAAAGGCCTTAAATTGAGGTGAAAAGGGTCAATATGGCCACTGCATTAACTGCTGGCAGCTCTCAGCTGTTTCCTATTATTCTTCCTTTCTTTAAAAGTTCCCTCAGCCCCCCGAAAAATGGTGGTCACAACGTGTGTCTTTTTCTCCTCATCTGGTATGGCAACACTTAAAATAAATGAAGAGTATTCAGAAGACTGTCTATCAATGCAAGTTCTAGATGAAGCTTACAGAAAAGCCAAATGAATGATAAAGCTGTCTCATTGGCTGAAAACATCTCTTGGCAGTCTAAGGGCCAATTCAAACTTTTAAAGTTTCCACATCAAGGCCACTAAAATATGGTAGTAGCTGGCAGCACACAGAAGTCAAAGGTAATACCAGATAATGAGTGTAAGCTGACTGAATGTAATCCGTCCGTACGATGGGAGGCCATTTTGTGGCAATTCTTCTCCCCTCTGAAGTACCCATAAATATTGGTAAGCTAAGGTCATCATAAATATCCCACTTTACAGAGGATAGCCCTCTATATGAAAGGCTGTCCATTCCAAGTCTGTTTTAAGGATCAAAATCGTAAGAAGGGGAAGGAGACACTTTGAAGTTACACAAGTCACCTGGTCATAAGTCATTCCCAATATGGCAAGATGCATTGTATTTATAGTAATTATTTCTAAATCTGCATCTATACATATGAATCAGCATAAGCAACATTTTGTGCAAATATGTACTGTATAGTATTTTGTCCCTTTTTTGATGATGTACAAGTGGCCACCATATTGCAAACTGTTTATTGTGTAGATAGATATTACAGTGACAAGTTTCAATACATGTCCATCTAACATTCACGGAGCACCATACAAATGTTACAAGCAACACACCAAGTTCTCCTACACAGATCCATTTTCTGGCAGCCTCCACATGGGGTCCGTCACATTTTAACTCAGAAGTCGCAGGCTGAGATCTGGGGTTGCCCACCTTATATTAGAGGTGGGGACAAAAAATATTTATATCTTCCCAGGATCCTTGTCAGCAGTGTTTACAAACAAACCATGCAAAAAACAGCACTGAAAATCTTTTGTTAGTGTTCCATCACACTGCAACAACATCCAGCTCTTCTTGCAACTACAGTACTTAGGCACCAAGAAAGAGCTTTACAGGGCATGATATTCTGAATCCAAGGAATGAACCTCCTTCAAAAACTCACCTATGCATTCCCTATTCTGCTCTTTTGGAAAGGAAAGAACATCTCTGTATTTGCTCGTTTCTTTCTTAGACCAGCAATACTCCACATTTTTCAAAGTCCACTGGGATACAGCACTATGTGCACAAAAAGACCAAGGGATGTAAATCCATACCTCACTGCAAAGTCAGCTTTTATGGCTGTGGCAATGTGGTTCTTGACAGTTAACTGGGGTGCTGAGTGCTTAACTGAATGACTTCATGAACTCCTGACTTCACTTGCTTTCAGACTACAAAATGAGTAGAAAGCTTTGACACAACTTGATGCTGCATCCTTGCTTTAAATCTGTAAGGAGAACATGACTGAGGAGGAAGAGTTATAAGCAGGACTGGCTGTGGCACACAGAAGAACTGTCCTATAAGGGCAGCATGATTGCAGCACAATCAAATCCTTCACCCACCAAAGGCCAGCATTTTCTATTTCTATCCAGAACATGGTGCAAATCCTTTGAGTCGGTGCTAAGGTTAAGTCATGAGGTGTACCAGATGGTCATTTGTGGGACTAGTCAGGACCGGGCAAGAAAGGGCAAACAACAAAAGAACTTGTTTTAGAAGTGCTGCAAGTGAACTAAGGGCAAAGGAATCTCTTTCAGAATGGCAGATTGAGCTCTTTCTTTGGTGGTCCTGTGCCTTAGTTCTTCACACCACACACTTTAAAAGGTCCTACTGCCTTAGAAGTGGTGCATGGGATTTTTTGGTTGTACGTTTCAGAAAAGGCCCACTGCTGTGCAGAGATCTGAGAGGATCTTTGGAGACAATGAGATATTATGAAACTCTCTCTTCTTCTTCTTTAATTTAAAGAGCAAAGGGGGATTTACATTCATTTAAGAGGTGAGTTTGAATAGCTTCCTAAAAGAGGAAGGAAAGCTTCTTGAAACCAAGATCATCTTGGTTCTTCACAAATATTGTAATCTTCACAAATTAAGAGTGAAAGAATTTGCGAGTTTCATAATCGCCAAGGGAGTGCACTTTTATTATCGGTTCCATTCCTAGAAAGCTCTCAGTGACTCTACTATGTTTTCAGTAAAAGAGAAAATGAAGAAAGGAATCTTAGAGAAATAAGAACAAAAACTGAGCAAGATTATGAAATGGGTTTATGTTTGGTTGAAAACTGAGAAGCTCCTCAAAATACAAGGAAAGGATAGGTGGGAAATGGTGGAACAGGAATCCCTCACAAAGTCACTGGCACAGTTATTCTCCCAAGGTGTGCCATGGAAATATAAACAGGGGTTTATATAAGTCAGAGGTCTTAGATGTTCTTAACACTCTATATCCCTCAGAGCAGGTAGGGCCTGTGCACCAACCATTTCCTTCCCACTCACAATATATGGGGCAGTGATCATATTCTGTGGGAGGGAGTAACATGCATCAGGATTTTTATTTTTGGAAGCAATTTGGCCTAGAGGTGAGAGGTATGGGGAAAATCCCTTAAGCATCACCGCTGCCCATGAACTATGGCCCCATCCAGAGTCCTGGACTGACTGGTGAAAGGGACTGGATGACCCCAGAAGGTAAAATGAATTGGCTATCTCTCAGCTGAAAGATAATGCCTGTCTATTGTTGGTGTGTGTGTGTGTGTGTGTGTGTGTGTGTGTGTGTGTACGCACATGTGCATGCACACGCACACATTTATTTTTAGTCGAATCAAAGTAGCATGCCTCCAATTTTAATCCAGAAAATAACATTGTGCCCCATGTATCAGGAATTTGGAAAACAGTACACCAGCCAAAAAAATGACAATGTTTAGAAAAGCATTAGAAGAGAAGCATTTGCCATGGGCTACACTAGTGCTGGATATTATTCCTATCAGTGTGCCTAACTCTCTCTTTTTCATATTCTGTAATTAAGTAAGAAACAGTTGTGCAAGTATTTCCTGGCAGAAATGTTCACTTGGGATGCAGCTTAGCACAAGGCGCTGTGCTGTAGTTTGCTTCCCTTTCACCTCCAGAGATTTCCTTTCCTGCCATGTATGGCTCTTTTACCAGATTTGCTTCGATGTGGCTCCTAAACCAAGATTTCTAAATCTCTCTAATGTCTCAGCAACTTTCTCCTCCTTCCACATGCCCGCTCCCCTCCCCCCCTCCCAGTTAATCCCTGAGACCAGTCTTGACTAATCCCTTTGAGCCATATGGAGCTTGAACCACTGAGATCTCAACTATGCCCCCAGAATATTTAGCTCTGCCTTAGGCGGTACCTTATAAGCGCTGCAGCAGCAGCTGGCACAAAGCACTCCAGAATGCAGCATTCGAACCTGGCAGTTCCAAGAGGAGAACGGAAAGGTGCTCTGAACAGGTATGACGGGAACGGGGTGCTCTTTGCCAAAGGAGAAATAGTCTAGAAGAGCGCCAGAATCAGAACAGCACAAAGTGTCAAAGGACTGGGCTGCTCCTATATGCAAAGTCTTCTGGTTAACTTTATTGATGGCCACTAGCTATGATGATTGTGGACCGTCTCCAATGGTCAGAGGCTGCCATGCTTCTGAATACCAGTTACTGAAAACTCACCCAATGAGAGAGTGCTCTCGGGCTCGAATCTTGCTTACAAGTTTCCCACAGGCATCTGTGAGAACAGGATGCTGGACCAGATGGGCCATTGGCCTGATCCAGCAGGCTCTTATGTACTATATGGAAAGACAGGAGTGCCTGGCGTGCTCTGGTCCATGGGGTCACGAAGAGTCGGACACGACTAAACAACAACGACTATATGGAAAGACTGAGGTGGAATCAAATACATGTGTTTATTTTGGAACAAAAGTTTATCTTGTCCTTAATTCCCAGAACGAGCTATGTGTAAGTACAGTTCAGAGTGACCACTGCAATATGGTGGGGAGCAGACATATATTTGGGGACGAGGAGTCCATGTCATTTATGCCTCCTCCAGCTGTATATCTATTTGTATATCTGCACGTGCACACAGCTATATTAACATTAAACATGGAAAACAAGAATATTTTGTTAACTTCTCGTATGATAATCTTGAATTTTCTGTGGTAGGAGGGGAAGGGAAGACCCAAAGGTCAAGTTAGTTTACAAGTGAGTCCCATAAGGTTCAGTAAGTGTATGGGTGGGTCCCACTTCAAAATATTTGAGAAGGATTGCTCTAGGGCAGGGGTGGGCAGTAGGTAGCTCAGGATCTACTGGTAGATCTGGAGTGATCTGCAGTAGGTCAGCAAGAACTCAGACTCTCAACTGTTTAAGCGGCAACAGCAAAAAGCCACCCCTCTCCTGCTAATTTAGGCTGCTGAAGAAAGTTTAGGAGTAATACCAGGAGTGGGTTTTGGGGTGATAGGACTGTAAGCTCATTTAACCTATGAAAACAAATTTCTGCTCAAATACATCCTGTTCCTTAATTATAGGGATATGTCCCTATCTCACCACAAGCCACTAAAGCACCTGACTCGAGCTGGTGATTTTGGGATTCTGGTAAACAAACAAACAAACAAAACAACAAAACCCAACCAAAGTACATCCCATAAGCCTGAAGTCTGCCTGTCACTGATCTAGGGAGTGGTTCGGTTTTGGCACATCTGCCATAGCCTCATGTTTCACTACACAGCCTGCCAAGCATCATAATCTTCCAGCTGATGGACCTGATACACAACTGCAAATACTGTAACATGGAAATCCACTAGGGCTGAGAGTGGAAACCAATACTCCTCCAGATGTTGGACTCCATCAGTTCCAGCCAGCGTGGCCAAAGGTCAAGGTTGATGGGGGTTGGAGTCCAACAACATTTGGAGGGCCACAGGTTTCCCAAGGGCCACAGGAAAGAGCGCCATGAATCATAACATCTTGTCCAGGTTTGGTTGTTTATATAAAGTTGTTCGTTATCCAGACCAGAGAAAACAAAAACAGAGGGCACTTCAGATTAGGCATAGTTGTAAGATCACCTCTGCACACTTCCTACATAAAATGTGCAGTCGTAAACCACCACATGGGGAAAGAGAACAGGCACAATTTGACTCATTCTCCTAAGAAAGAAACATTCCTGCTTCAGCAGCCCAGCTTGATTTCTAGGCAGAAACTGAAGTGCCAGTCTCCAAGAGCTCAAGACCTTTTGAAGTAGGTCAACCAGAGCAAAGGGCCACGGGGGTAAATCTGATGTAAGCTACCATGTAATTCAGTGCTATCTGCAATAAACTGGATGCTTTCTTCATGCCTGGTGAAAGCAAGAAACTAATTTGGCATGGAGGATGGGCAGATTTCAGACAACTGGTAGGAGGATATAGGTGCTTTCACAATAAGACAGATGAAATAGAGCAGTACAATTCACAAGCTGGATTAACTCTTCAGCGGACTCAAGGAGGATAGGGAGTCTGCACACTTGGAAGAAAAATAGGATGAATTATGTCAAATTTATGGTTACAATGGAGAGGGGAAGTCTGTACAGATTCATCTATGCAACACAAACGCAATATAAGGCTTCCAAGGACAAACAATTACATTTTCCCCTCCAGCTTGTACTAGCCAAGGACGTCTTGTTTCCTTTTTCAAAAGGCATCTTGTAGCTCAAGGCTTCCACTACTGTTTCTGCTAAGTTCTCACCCTAGCAAGCAATCTGTAGTACTACAAGGGTGTGTGGCCGTCATTCAAGGGGAGATTTCAGTATCAAACTCACTAAGCATCACACATGCAGCCAAAGATTTACCTGCGTGATGAAAGAAATAGCATGAACTGGCACAAATTCTAATGCATGAGTACATTTAGTTTACATTGCCGGGGAGGGTTTGCAGTACTAAGGTTGGTTTCGCTAAGGTGCAGGGTGGCTGGCTGGGTGTAAGAGGTCAAAGGCAAAGGGAAGACTTTTCTTATGAGAGACAAGCGCAAGGAGCCATGACCAAGAAAGCTGCACATTATCACTTCCCATCAATGCCCAGTCTTGCTTCCCCTCCCCCACCTTCTGAACTTTTAAAGTGACATAGCTTCTTAAGTGTACCTTTTCAGAACTTTTTTCATGACCACAAAGACTAAAATTTTGTTGTTTGTTGTAGAAATTGACACCTGGATATTTCAAGCAAGCGAAAGTCTAAGTGATATTAACGCAATTCCACACAGTATAGCACATTTAGAGGTGGATGAAATAGGATGAATTAAACAAACAGGGAACAAAACTCTTCCAAATCCTGTAAGCTCCCACAAACAATCGCATTTAGATGCCGCCTGAAGAATCACACACACACAAAACTGGTCGTGCTTTTACTATCCTAGCCACACACCCTGCCCTCCGAAAGCTCCGAAACAGATCAAGTCAAAATTATTTTTGCTGAATGATTGCATTTATATGCCACCTTTCTGCCAAGGCACCTAAGGCTGTTTACAATTTAAAATACAGTGGTACCTCACAAGACGAATGCCTCGCAAGACGGAAAACCCGCAAGACGAAAGGGTTTTCTGTTTTGGAGGCGCTTCGCAAGACGAATTTCCCTATGGGCTTGCTTCGCAAGACGAAAGCCCATAGGGAAATCTCCGGGGACCTCTTTTAAATGCTGGTGGTGGGGAGCAAAGCCTTTCCCCCCCCTCCGGCCTTCAGAAGAGGTCCAGGAAGGCCGGCGGGGCCCGAAAGGCTTTGCTCCCCACCGCCAGCATTTTAAAAGCAGTCCGGGATAGCAGGGAAGCGCTTCCCGCTATCGCAGACGGCTTTTGAAGGCAGGCGGGGGGGAGCAAAGACTTTCGCCCCCCGCCCGCCTTCAGAAGAGGTCCAGGACCTCTTCTGAAGGCGGGCGGGGGGCGAAAGTCTTTGCTCCCCCCTGCCTGCCTTCCCGGGAGAGCGGAGAAAGGCAGCGCGTTTCTCCGCTGTCCCGGACGGCTTTTGAAGGCAGGGGGGGGCAAAGCCTTTCGCCCCCCGCCCGCCTTCAGAAGAGGTCCAGGACCTCTTCTGAAGGCAGGCGGGGGGCGAAAGTCTTTGCTCCCCCCTGCCTGCCTTCCCGGGAGAGCGGAGAAAGGCAGCACGTTTCTCCGCTGTCCCGGACGGCTTTGGAAGGCAGGCGGTGGGGAGCAAAGACTTTCGCCCCCCGCCCGCCTTCAGAAGAGGTCCAGGACCTCTTCTGAAGGCGGGCGGGGGGCGAAAGTCTTTGTCCCCCCTGCCTGCCTTCCCAGGGGCTTTTACATCGCCCCGGACAGCGGAGAAGTCCTCCACTGTCCCGGGGTTTTTTAAAATGCTGGGGGTGGGAAGAAAAGCCCTTGTCCCCCCCCCCAGCCTTCAGAAGAGGTCGGGGGACAGACTGTCCCCGGACCTGGTCTGAAGGCGGTTTCCATAGGAACGCATTAATTGATTTTCAATGCATTCCTATGGGAAACCGTGCATCGCAAGACGAAAAACTCGCAAGAAGAAAAAACTTGCGAAACGAATTAATTTCGTCTTGCGAGGCACCACTGTACTTGAAAAACAAAAGCAGGGTCACCTCAGGTCATTAGTGGTCGCCTCAGAAGCTGACTGAACGAGACTGAATGAGATATTTTTTAAAAATATTTCATTGAGATCTGGTTTTAGTTTATACCAAAACAAACACAGCAGCAGCAAACTGAAATAACAACAACAACAACTGAGGGAAGAGGGAAGGGGAGAGGGATCGGTTAGCATTCATAGGTTTTCCTCATTTTCAATTTAGGGGTGTCATAAACAAAATACTTTCAGCTAGGGGGAGAGTTTGGTATAAGGCTTGCCTGGGCAGGAAACATCCAACTGCTAATTTTTAATTCCATGTTCCTATTACCAGCTTCTGATGTTGGTCATAAAGCTAAACTACAAAGATATGTCACCTAGTAGATATGGTGATCTACAGTCAGCATCCAATACCTAAATCTAGGTGGGAAGGATAACTAGTATACCCAGATATGTTCATCTAAAAAGGTGGTCTTGTATTATATTTATCTGGTTATGCTAGAAGTACCTTTTTGGAAGCTAGTGTTTGTGGAACATTAAGAGGTACCTCTGCCCCTTCTGCCCACTACAATGTCTTCTGTCCACCCTGTCAGAGAATCAGGAAAGTTCACCACACAAGGAATATGAGATACCCCTACCCTACCATTCTGGATGACCTTAAGAAGGGCAGAGAAACCCTGAATATGAAGCTGTATGTTCAGTGGGAATGTTCCATTTATGGCCCAAAGATGATGACAAGCAAGGCAAGAGGACAACTGCATCTCTGAAATCCCCCAAAAAACCAATTCTCAGGATTATCAGCCCTGATTTGGGATGAAGAGAAATCAAATGAGTGTGACAGGTAAATGGTAAGTTAACAAAGTCAGGGACAGACTGGTCCCTGCTTGACCACAGACGTCTTTGGGGAAGTCAATGTTAATGGTCCCTTGCTGCTCAGATGTATAAGGAGCAATGCATCTTTAATTGTTGGCCCAATTTGTTGGACAAGAAGACTTAAAAAAAAAATATTCCAGCAGGCTTTTCAATTGAATTCTCATTTTATAGTTTTTAGTCATTTTCAGTCTTATCATATTGGGTCTTTTGTACAGTGCTTAGCTATGACCGTGATGAAGCAGTATACAATATTTTTTTTGGGGGGGGGGAGATAAATAATACAACTCAAGCATTTTCCACTGACTGCGCCTCGCACTTCACCAAGGTCTGGGGCCATCTTAATTAAGGAAATGAACCAAGGAAGAATGTAAATGGTATCAGGATAGCTCTCAGAAACTCAGATTAAAATAGGGCAGAATTGTCCCACAACATCTGGCAATCATACAGAGGCCACAGGAGAAGAGGCCACATCTTTGAAGGATGTCATTTATCAAGACACATATTCCCCCCCAAATAAGACAAGTACTGCAACAGCAACCACTACCTAGAAAAGAAATGTTTTATCTACATCCCTTCATCAACCTTGCTTCTTCAGAAGATGTGAAGCCAATGGAAAGGGGCGACTGGATCCCCAATAAAACACCCCCCTTTCACATGTTTCAACACCATTTGTATAAATTGCTCAATAAACTGGACCTGAATGTGTTCTGAGAAAAGTCATTTTATTTATGTTTGGTTTTTAAATCAAATCAAAATAAGTCTTTAGTTTAGAGGGGGTGGGGAGGGATGGTACGAACCTGAGCAGAAGCAAATTTCAGCAAAAAGCCTACATGCAACTGCAAAGCCAGCATCTCCCATCATGGGAAAAAGTTTTTCACACAGCAAAAGGAAGTGACATCAGAAGCCAGGGGCTTTTTATTAGTACAGCACCCTGCTAAGCTTTACAAAAGGGGCAGTGTGAATTCTAAAGACTCTCTTATTGCAGAGAAGAGCCCTTCAATCTTCCCTCAGGCTGCAGCTTTTGTATTGCCTTTACCACAACAGCCTTGTCTGGATTTGTTAATGATCATTTAAGCCCCCCAAAAGGAATTGCTGCAGATTGTACCTTAAGACAACCACCGAACAAACCAAGCCCCACTGCCACCACAAAATAGAAACTAGAAAATCCCAGAAACCATGTATATCGCACACTTCTTCGAGAGCAATAGGGCATGTAAAGAAACAACACTTGCTATGAGTTCCTTCATCTTAAAATATGTTTGGGGAAATTTTTGACAACTACAGTGGTACCTCGGGTTAAGTACTTAATTCGTTCCAGAGGTTTGTTCTTAACCTGAAACTGTTCTTAACCTGAAGCACCACTTTAGCTAATGGGGCCTCCCGGTGCTGCCACGCCGCTGGAGCACGATTTCTGTTCTCATCCTGAAGCAAAGTTCTTAACCTGAGGTAATATTTCTGGGTTAGTGGAGTCTGTAAGCTGAAGCGTATGTAACCTGAAGCATATGTAAGCCGAGGTACCACTGTACTCCAAAAAAAAAAAAGGAGAAATCGTGTTTCCAAAACACCCAGTTTTGAATCTTTTATTATTTGAAAAAATGTAGTCAGCCCTACGTTATCAAACTTTCAGTAATCAGGTCGCCTCATTTGTCAAAACCTCTATTAATACGAATAATTCAATCAATCAGAGTCACTTTTGAGTAACAGGCTACCAATATGGTAGCTATTTGGACTATAGGCAACTAAAATCTTACCTGCCACCACCTCCTAACTTGCTTATATTCAGGTTACATGCAACTGAAGGGCTACTGTGATTTTTGCCCGATCTGACACTTGCTGTGGCACTATTGTTGCTGTGCAAACTCTCAAGCGACAACCTGTACCTGTCATGATCATTTCATAAAGCCTTAAACTGCTTAGGTCAACAATACCTAAGGACCGTCGCTCTCCATATGAACCTACCTGGACCCTGTGGCCATCTCCTGTGGCCTGTGCCCCCTCCATGAGAGGTCCAGAGGGTAACATGAGAACAGGCCTTTTCTGCAGTGGCTCCACCATTTGTGGAATGCTCTCCCCAGGGAGGTTCGGCTGGCACCTTCATTATACACCTCTAGGTGCCAGGCAAAAAAAGTTCCTCTTCACCCAAGCCTTTGGTTGACTGACATCTGATGCCCTTCTAAATGCGTCATGGGAGGGTGTATTATTGGTTTGTTGTTGCTGTTATCTTTTACTATGTATTTTGTGGTTTTTATATTGTAATTTTATGTTGTGAACTGCCCTGAGATCTCTGGATGAAGGGTGATATACAAATTTAATAAATTAATTTATTAACTAATAATATTTGTATGACACATTTCCATAGTTAAAACCATGCTCAAGTCGGCCTATGATATGAAAAGACTTGCATAATTACAAATATAATGAAAGTAGTCATAAACAATTAAAAAAACACATCAAAAAGTACACAGCCAAATTAAACGATTTCCACATCAATAATAATATATTTATCTTTATAATCGTAATTATAAAGATACAACAAATTAATATCAATAACAGCAACAAAAAACCCTAACCAATGTCCCAGCCAAAGAGTCTGATGGCACAATGGTACTGTTATATTTGGCATACAATGCCACGATAAGAAGCTGCACAAGTCCTCTTTTGGAAAGGGGATAAAAGGCCTATTGGCCCTTTAATGCTAGAAAAAGAGAGTGTAAGCAAAAGCACGTGCAGGCATTTATGTAGAAATCTCTCATCTTACATTCAAGAATCAGTAAATGAGTTACTAGCAAGAAAAAAAGGTGGTGAAGAAGTTAAGAGCAGAAAACAAGCTGGCAAATTTCCTTTCAAATTATATGGCTGATTTAGTTGGTTCATTGTTTCTTCCTAAACAATATTCCTGGAGATCAAGATAAGCTTTGCATGAACTAAACTACTAGCCTCAACAAAACTGTTCTGCAAAGCGTAAGTTGGCAAGGGATCAAGCGTGAGTCTACCCAGCTTCAAAGTTTTTCCGCAGGATAAACAAGTCTGCAGTGTGTCACTACTAAGTAGAGAGCTATGATCTGAGCAAATAAGTTAAGCACATGAAATTATTACTGGATTTACTTTCTGTATAGAGGTGGAGGTTTCCCTATCATAAATTTATCACTTTTGGATTTAAGTATGACATGGATGTCCTCAAGCCATTCAGTATATGAGGACGTGCTAGTACGTGGATAACTGGTCTGAGTCAACGGCTTAGGAAACTTGTTCATTTTGAAATCAATCACACGCTCACTTTGGGTGCTTCTCTTGAAAACTAATTTATTAAAAAGTAAAAGTTTATTTAAAAAACACACAAGTTGCTTTCACATTCTTATGGGTAGTGAACAATCAGTTACAACATTGATGCTGCTTTCTCAAACGTTTTCTCTTCCTTTGCAGATTTGGCTGCAATGGTGGATCATCAATAAACTCCTAACAGTAGCCAAAACGATTTTCGACACCAGGACACAAGAAGCATCCCTAGTTGTAATAGGGTCCCAGGCCCTTTCCACCCTGATGCCACTATTTAGTCCAGGCATGGCCACACTTGGCCCTCCAGGTGTTTTGGGACTACAACTCCCATCATCCCTAGCTAACAGGACGAGTGGTCGGGGTTGATGGGAATTGTAGTCCCAAAAACATCTGGAAGGCCAAGTTTGGCCATGCCTGATCTAGTCTAATAGTTTCAGTTCCCAGTCCACTAACACCCTCATTCAAGAAATATCACAGAATCATAGAGATGGAAAGCACCCTGGAAATCATCTAGCCCAACCCAGTGCCATGCAGCTGTTCGGTAGGGGGATCGAACCTGCAACCTTGGTGTTATCAGCACCATGCTACAGCTAGTTTTACCTAATCTGATCTGAATGAAATCATAACATAATCTAGGTCTTAAATGGAACTGCATTTCTTTGATGGACTTGCCATAATGTAGATATACAACTCATAAACCATCAACCTATCTACAATAGCTGTAATAATAGGTATTTATTTAGCGCATCAAATGCATATAGGTGATCCTTGCAACAACCCTGCAAAGTGAATCAGTATTATAATACCCACGTTGTAGTACAAGAGTGGCCAACCCATGGGCACATATGCATATTGGAGAAACAGTCATGGGCACCACACAGAGAGAGAGCACAACTTACACTACTGGATACAACAAGATGCTTCTTTCAAGATTAATTTCAGAGGGAGGGAGGAATCCTGTAGGTGCCAGATAAGACCTCTGTGGGTGATGCATTGGCAACCAGTGTTATACGGGGATGAAGGCAGAGTAGGGCCAAGGGGAAATCTGAACAGACATTCCTTGGTTCACTCTCTTAGCCTTTTCTGCACCATACCAGTCATGCTATCAGGACAACTTTAATTAAGCATGTGTTTGTTTCCCTTTATCAATTTTTGCTATTAATTAATCCGAGCTGACCTCTTTGAACTCCAAAGGGCTGGTGGAAAACCTACACTGTCTTAACATTTATACTTCTATGCAGGAAAGTAAATGCAAAGCCATCTTTAATTATAATACTGCAACCGTTTATACTTTTTTTTATTTGGAAGAAGTCTTAGATACCCGCAGAAGGGATTTTAAGTGAACTTTAAGATCACAGCGTAACATTACAACCCTATAAACCATAGTTAAGGAAAGAAGATGCAATTATCACCACACACACAACAAATCACTAATTAAGATGCTAACTAAGAGAAATCTTCTGAGGGTCAGCACCATTGCACCAGGAATAACTGCCATTTCCAGGTGCAAAAGCACACACAGCACAGAGAAAACAATGGCTTGTAGGATCAGTTCTTGACTTAATAACGCAGGATATGCAGATGTTGCTTCTTAAGCCAGAATTTGATTGTATCAATCTACCCTGTGAGTATACAGCAAAAGGACATTTTTGCATAAATCAGTGTTTCTGATAATTTGTTCTGGAGGTCCGTTCTTAACCTGAAACTGTTCTTAACCTGAAGCACCACTTTAGCTAATGGGGCCTCCTGCTGCCGCTGCGCCGCCCGAGCACGATTTCTGTTCTTATCTTGAAGCAAAGTTCTTAACCCGAGGTACTATTTCTGGGTTAGCGGAGTCTGTAATCTGAAGTGTATGTAACCTGAAGCGTATGTAACCCGAGGTACCACTGTACTACACCCCAGATGCTAAATCAGGTTGTGCTTCTAGGACTACTGCCTTGAACAAGATGGTGCACATTCTCATAATATTAAGAAGAAATACACAAACCAGTAGGGAAGCAAGTTCACGGAAGACTCTCGGCCCAGTATGTATCTTGGATACATGAACAATCGTCTCCATTAACAGGAGAAGAAAGTTGTTTCAGGTTTTTGACTGGGCATCCCATGAGATGGCACATTCAAGTGTACAGTGGTGCCCCGCAAGACGAATGCCTCGCAAGACGGAAAACTCGCTAGACGAAAGGGTTTTCTGTTTTTGAGCTGCTTCGCAAGACGAATTTCCCTATGGGCTTGCTTCGCAAGACGAAAACGTCTTGCAAGTTTGTTTCCTTTTTCTTAACACCGTTAATACAGTTGCGACTTGACTTCGAGGAGAAACTCATAGAACGCAGTGTACATAGTAGCCTTTTTTGAGGTTTTTAAAGACTTTGGTGATTTTTGAAGCTTTTCCAAAACTTCTTTTGCAGCCATTTGGTAAGTTAAGCTTTTAAAACTTTTTTGGGGGGTTTTGGATTTTGGGTTGGGGTGTTTGGAATTCAAGGACTTGGTGTTGGGAAGGGGTTTGCAAGAATCTGGAAGCTTGTGTGTTTTTTTCTGCATTTTTATGATTTTCTGTGACCATTGGGCCACTCTGCTGTTTTTTTAAAAAAAAAATCTGGGTTTGAATTTCTGTGTGCTGGGTGGCTGGGGGAACAGTTGGGGAGGAGTTTGCAAGAATCTGGAAGCTTGTGGTTTTTTTCTCTGCATTTTTATGATTTTCTGTGACCACTGGGCCACTCTGCTGTTTTTTTAAAAAAATTCTGGGTTTGAATTTTGAAATGCTCTTTACAGTATGTGTGACTTTAAAGAGCACTTAATAAACTCTTGTTGTACCAAATTTGGCTTTGTTTGGACTTTTTTTGACCATAGGAACGCATTAATTGATTTTCAATGCATTCCTATGGGAAACCATGCTTCGCAAGACGAAAAATTCGCTAGACGAAAAAATTTGCGGGACGAATTAATTTCGTCTTGCGAGGCACCACTGTAGTTCAGCCCAGTTTGTAGCTCAACTCCCCCTGCCAGATGAGTAGAAAGAACAAACTCATGTCCAAGACTCATAACCGGTTGAGTGTTCTCCCTGGGATATAATGCGGAACAGGTCTGTGATCAGCTGTTGAGGTGCAGAAATAATGAGCAAGAGATAAAATGAACAACTTTAGAAATAGAAAGTTGCCAGACACCAAAAGGGAGCAGCAAAAAATATCCTGGCTATTCAGCTTTTAGGTTCTTCTTCAGTCAAAACTGTCACAGTATGCTGTATTCATCATGATATACTATAGATCTAGAAAGCGCAAGCGAGCTTTCATGGTAAAATGAGTTTAACCACACAACAGTGGTCTTCTCTGCTGTATGTAAATATTTGTGCACTTTGAATTGCTACTGAGGTCAGAAGGTTTGGAGGAGCCACACATTATAGTTAGCTGCACAGCAAGGGGAATGGACCACCAAATTAATTTACTGGGTAAGCAGTAGGGAAGGAGGAGACTTTTTTTACATATCTGTATTAGAGAGATTGCCTGTATATGAATCATTTTTTTTATTACCTCGCTGGCCTGGGAGAACAATATGCAATATATTATGTGTTTCTACGAAGACACCTGGAAAGTACAAAATGAATGCTAAAGTTCTGCATAACTTTTAAAACTTCATTGTCTAAAACCAAGTTTCTGTCCTAAAAAATGCAGAGTAGCATTTGGATCTGCGAGGAATTTTCTTAAGACCCAACTCCTAGCTGCTTCCCCCAACAATATTTTCTTCTCTTTATTATTTCCATGCAGCAGATGACAGGTCAGATAGCCCTTTAGTGAGAAGTGAACAGTTCAGCTGAAAACAAACCAAGTGCAGAGGTCAAGCATAAGGTTAAGACTATCACAGAGTCTGAGATTACATTATCTTTAACAGATCAGTTCGTGTATTTCAGATGTGCTGCAGTAATACATTTCTGGATGCACTGCAGCTACTGTTTTGTGGTGCATCAGTGGAAACAGCGGGTAGGGGTGACAGCATCTTTGTCGATTTCAGAGAACAGGTTTCAGTGGAAAGGCACATTTAAAAATCGGCTATTAAGAATTGTAAAAGTGAAAGCAACATCATACCCATGACAACTTGGGGGGCTCAACATTTGCGACATTAAAAATTTGGGTGAAGCAGAGTTCAATGTTAAGAGCAGAATATTCTCGGCTAGACGTGTCTAATATGCTTTCCTTCGTTGAACAGCCTTGATATTTTGCCTTGAAGTGCACCGATGGCGATATGACAGAACACTATCCAGATGCCCTGGGAAGGACTGGAGTCTTTGGAGCAGAGAGACACAGAGAGATTCTATCACAGAGTACATGTAAAAGTTTATCTTGCTTGGGCAAAAGCCACCAGCAGGTTCTGTACAGAATATGATACAACTAATTAGCATCTGCAAAGAGCAGGTGGCAGGTTCACCAGTCAATTCCTGAAAAGACCATTTCACGTGTGGTTATTTCCATGTAGGAAAAAACAGCAGACTGTGATACGTGTTAAAATGTCTATTAACATGTGCACATGAGCCCTCTCTGCATGATTAACATTGCACAGAAGAGGAAGAAGCAGGGGTGGGCACACTCACCCCATGCCACTGCCTGTGAGTCGAGGCCGGCTGTCTGCAGCAGTCAACCTGCTCTATTAGTGTAAGATTCCCATGTGTTTTAGAAGCCTGGAAAACCAGGGTTCTTAGGTGTATGGGGAGTCCACCTAAAGAGAATGGGGCCCCTGAAGCAATTGCTCCCAACTCAAGGTTCGGGTTCGTGGACACATTTAGATTTTCAAGTAAGGAGGGCAGTGAGCGGGGAGCTCAGAAATGTTATACAGACAACAAGCAAATATAGCAAGGGCTCAAGTTGACCCATGGGTGTCTTGTAGAGAGTAATGGTGACAGAGGAGGCTGTTCTTGCTTCCTACCCAATGAGGCATTAATCATGGGGACTATGGAGGGACTATGGTTTCCCATGTACATATATGCAACAAACATGATGGTGTACATATGGTTTGTACATAAATGCAGTGTTGACATATGTAAGCAATATATGAAATCTTATGTTTGCAGGCTCAAGCAGGCAGCAATCAACACGCCTGTCCCTCCTTCATCACAATCTCCACTCTAAGCTGTGAGCAAAATCAGACCCAAGCTCTTACTGTATTAGCAATGAACTACTGTTTAGAGGAAGGGATGCGGGTGGCGCTGTGGGTTAAACCACAGAGCCTAGGGCTTGCTGATCAGAAGGTCAGCGGTTCAAATCCCCGCGACAGGGTGAGCTCCCGTTGCTCAGTCCCTGCTCCTGTCCACATAGCAGTTCGAAAGCACCTCAAAGTGCAAGTAGATAAATAGGTACCACTCCGGCGGGAAGGTAAACAGCATTTCCGTGCGCTGCTCTGGTTCGCCAGAAGCGGCTTAGTCATGCTGGCCACATAACCCAGAAGCTGTATGCCGGCTCCCTCAGCCAATAAAGCGAGATGAGTGCCGCAACCCCAGAGTCGGCCACGACTGGACCTAATGGTCAGGGGTCCCTTTACCTTTACCTTACTGTTTAGAGGACCAGAAAGGTCCACCAGTGGGTGTGGGGCAGGGAGAAAGAGTGGAAAGTCAACTTTTAAGTCAACGACATACATGACCTTTAGGAGGAAAGGTTCTGTGTTTGAAGCTGATCTTGATATTTAAATATAACATTCGGATTCTTGAACAAGTGAAATGGGTCATTTCCTCCCTCCGGTCATTTCCACTGAAGTTAATCTAAGGGACCTAGAGCTACTAAAGGAAGTGAGAAAGAGCACCACTATTAGAAAAAGGTATCCATCACTAACTACCCCATGATCAAGCAGACACTGAGTTGGCTGAGTAGGAGTTCAGAGGCTTCATGGGCACCAGGGGGAGACCTCAAAGGGTACCACTGTGTCCACAGACACCATCCCTTATAAAGCTAATTTATGTACTTCTAATGTCACAACATGCACAGGATGGAGTGTCAGTGGAAAAGAGAAAAGGGGAAGAGGCAGAGGAACATGAGAAGAAATAAATTGCATTTTTAAAAAAACCATTTTCTTTGCAACCCATGAGGACCAGAAACATAGTTTCACCCACTCCCCAACATTCCAAAAACAGTCTATTTGAGAATATAAGATAATGCAGAACAACTGTAATGCAGCAAGTTTCTATACCTCCTGTTTATACACAGACAGCCCCAGTGAAACTAATAGCTTCAGAACCAGACTATTCATCATGCCATGGTCCCATAATTTTGCATACTATAGGGATGGAAGGGTTCAGGTCCACAGCTGCTGGGCACGTCAGATTTATAGAGTGAAAGCACCTGAGCTCTCTCTCTCCCAGTCCTTTGGGGAAACTCCAGTTTTTAAGGACTGATTAATGATACAACGTTAATGTAGCAGTCATATATCCTGCTTCATAGTTTGAAAAGTTCTGCATTGAGCAGATGATGAAGTCCATGGATTTGCTGTGATTTAGCACCTCCAGCTCCCAAGAACTAATGTCTCCAATATGTCAGTAAATCTACTAAATGAGGCAGTTTCTTGATGGCGATTTCTATGATGGATGATCTGAAACTGTGCCAAATTTTATCACTTAGCCCCAAATATGAAAAGGCTAGATAGACAAGGTGGGGAGGGGGGTTCTGATTTTGAAACTTCTACAAAAGCACACACCACATCTCTCTAAGATCCAGTTCTGAAGACCTTGTGCTCCTCTCTCTAACGGTCTGCCACACAGTGACCTGGAAACATAAGAGAGGGGGCAGCTACACAGATCATGAGTGGCTTGGTTCTCAGTATCTTCTCATGCGTCTTGTGTGTGACAAAATCAATGGGCTGCAATCTGGGAGGAGGGCAATTCTGGGATTGCCAGGAGTAGTACACAAATTTAGCCCACACTCCAACAGTGTCCCTTAGAGCCGTGGTGAAGAACCTGTGGCTCTCCATATGTCCATAGAATCAAAGAACTGTAGAGTTGGAAGGGACAACAAGGGTCATATAGTCCAACCCCCACCAATGCAGGGATATTTTGCCCAATGCGGGGCTTAAACCCACAATCCTGAGAAAAAGAATCTGAGCTATCCTTGGTTGCTGGACTCCAACTCCCATAATTCCTGACAATTGGCCATACTGGCTGGGACTAATGGGAGCTGGAGTCCAACAACATCTAACAGAACACAGGTTCTCACTCCATCCCTGCCTTAGACCATGCCTTTGCTTTCTCCTAGACTGGGAAACAACTATAATTCAGTCCTAAGGAGAAAAGTAAGTGCTTCCCCGCCTCTCTCTGGGTCAGCATTAGAGGGGCAAGCCCTGGCACTTGATGACCACTTATGGAAGACACTCCTAAAACAATCTGTGTAGAGAAAAAGCAGTGTTTGGGCTGCTTAGTGCTAAACATTTTTGCCCAGGCTATTATAACAGGCGTGGGTGATGGCTGCAATTGCCCCAAGTATTAAAAGCATCAGCGACTTAGCCTGAGGTCACCTTTATCAACTGACATTTCCGTGCCAGCAAAAGGGCCCATGAGATAAAAATGTTGCTGTTCACCTAGCCTAAAGTAGCACAAGTTTCATGGCCACTGATGTACATGCAATAGAGGCGTTTGTGATAACTGAAGGAGTCAGCTTGCAGAAAATGCTGACTCATATGATGACTGCACTGTTTCAAACTATAGACAATAATGATTCACGTCCCTAAGAATAGCAGTGAAAATTCAGTTCCCCAAACTAACAAAATGGGATATCGGACAGGATGCTAAAAAGGTCTCTTGTGTGCAGGAGTCTTCCATGATTAATTAGGGCCTTACTTGTAAACCAAGGATATAACTGGGATTGAAAGTCAAGCCCCTAGTACATAGTGGAAAATATTATATAACAAAAATGTTGACTAAGGGGGGAAAAGAACACACACAAACACACACGCAGAGCGAGAACAACTTTCATTGATCTATTACAGGAAAAGAAGAGAAAAGTTGAGAAGGGGAAGACTGAAGCAACAGATGTATATGCATGGCTGGGTAAAAAGTACCAAGGGAATGTACTAGTAGAAAATTGCTGTTCATTGAATAATATAGAAATGAATACTTCCTGCACTGTTGTACTAAATCAAATACTAGCTGGTGAATAGATGATTTAATACAAAGCAAACAAAAGCCTGGCTTGCAGCATTTTTGGCTATTTACTAGAATGCTAGACTCTGCCTGGATGCAGAGTCTAAACAAGGGAAGAACAGGGAAATCAGGAGCTGCTGATCACCAACTATCCTTCCATCTGCTCCGGATCATTTAAGCACAATTAAGAGATCAGGAGTACCGTATTTTTCTGTGTATAAAACTAGGTTTTCCCCCTAAAAAAATAATGTCAAAAATCTGGGGCCGTCTTATACACAGATAGTAAAATACACAATTTTTTCTTAAATTGGAGTCCACAAAAATAGGGGGCGTCTCATACATGGGGGCATCTTAAAGACGGAAAAATATGGTATTACATCTGCACTGGCTCTATATGAGAAAGACAGTAACATCGTTCCCCAGCAGAAGATATATAAATTCAAAGTGCCATTAACTACCAAGCTATTTACTAACTATATCGCAGAACTGTACATCAACATCCTAGCACAGAACACAGAGGCAATCATGAAACTATCAATTTGTTTACAAAATACAACCAGCAAGTATACAGGTGCAGGCAGCCAAGAAACTACAGTGGCCCACAATAGCCAGAACAAACATGTGAGCATGCTGAATACATGGGAATCCCTGTGCTAGCAAAAACTCATATATATGAAGGACGTATGATTTATGCTATAAATGCAAGAATTTGGGAGGGGGTGCTGTGGTCATTTTAGAAGGCATTATACAAAATATTTACTATGGCTTTAAAACTCAACCACATTTCATCAACTGTGTGCAACTAGTTTGTACCTGGGAGAGCTTTATAGAAATCTGTACTCTGCCAAGAACCTCCTTAACACCTTTGTGCTCTCCCTTCCAATCTCGATGCTGTAAAATGAGAATAACAGGAACCTTTGCATGGCAATCAAAACTGTGATACAGAAGATCAAATCTACGAATTTGCATGTACAGAGCCCAGCATACACAATATTTCCCAACAGCACTATACAAGAAGGAAAATGCTTGAACTGAAGAATATGCAGGGAAAGTCTCACCCGCTGAACGCTTGCTAGATGAGAATAGCTTAGTCCAGGCCTAATGGGAAATGATGGCTTCCTGCTATGTAAATTGAGTTACAGCCAACCTCAGACTTCCTCTCAACAGAGCACAAGATCAGAAGAATCTGCTTCATGTTTTAAAACTAATCGGTTTCCCATGACTTCCAAACTTAGGAACTATGACCATTTCAGAATGAATGAGCACCTGAAACCAGTTTGATCCTGGCTTGTTCTCACTAGCTATAGTTTAAACCAGGGGTGGTCAACCTTTTTATACCTACCGCCCCCTAATGCATCTTTCTTGATGGCAAAATTTCCTTACCACCCACCAGTGCTCAATGGAAGGAGGATTCAGCTTGTGCCATAGAGCCCCCTACTGCCCCACCTGGAATCCTGAAAAGCCCACTAGTGGGTGGTAGGGACCAGGTTGACAACACCTGGTTTAAACAAACCACAGTAAGTTCAGATGCCATAGGAAACTATAGTTTAAGAGCAGGAACCAGGTATGTCCAATCACCTCCTCTGGTATGTGAAAGAGAAGAACAGGGAGACTGTGAGTCTGAGTACTGTCACAACTCAGTGACAATCATGGTTTCTTGTTACCAGTGAACCGTATCCCCATGTGAGTACAGTAGTACCTCAGGTTACAGATGCCTTGGGTTACAGACGTGTCAGGTTACATACCCAGAAATAGTACCTTGGGTTAGGAACTTTGCTTCAGGATGAGAACAGAAATTGTCAGAGAAAGGAACTTGAACACTAAGCACACCACTTTGTTCAGTAGATTTCAACCTGTCAAAAGATGGGACAGGTTTGTCCTTCTGCACCACAGAGGCTTTCTCACTCACCTTGTTTCGGGGGACCGATACAAAGGAAGGCTCTTGGCATCAGGCAAGAGACACGATCGGGACACACAGCTGGCCTTCAGTAACCAGTGAGGAAGGGGATTCCAAAGCTCCCACAATAGCTTGACTTCCCTCTTCCCACTCCCTGATATGTATCTCTTCCCATCTTTCCCTATAACATCATGCTTATCAAGGAGAAATGGTGGAAGGGTCATGGCACAAGTGCCTCCGCCTGCCTCCCCTCATGACTCGGAACCAAGGACAGTGATCCGGGGATCTCTGGGCAAGTACAGAGTGCCATGCGCTAGCCTACAGCCAAAGCTTATGTTGGGTGAAGGGCAATGGAAAAGTGAAAGCAACCATGTGCATTAGAGGATCAATTATGGCAAGAGCACACAGAGCTCCTTTTTAGCTAAAAAGCAGTCACTACTTCATGCTCTCCACTCCTTCCAAATGTGTGCTGCTCTACCTCACCCTCCCTTTCCCCTCCATACCAAAAGGAGGTGGCAATGCTCTGTTTTTATCTTAGAAAGAGCAAAGGAAGTTCTGCCTCATAAAACAAAATGGCGGTGGCAGCGTTTGCCTCAACCAGCTGTGATTCAGCCACAACCCATCCCATGGTCCCGACCCAACCTGTTGGAAGATCAGGGCCTTAGCTGCTATGTGTAACAAACCAGTGCCAACACCTTTCGCCATCCAGGTTCCATTAATTGAAAATGCTCTCTGATACTGCCCTTTATCATGGCGACGACAACAAGATGGCAGGGGAAGAAACCCACCTCAACGCAAAACAGATTCTGGGCATTTATCTAATTTGAATGAGCATTCCAATGACAACATTTGGTTCTCTGTAACAGCTGAACCTGGTATTGTATATTTTCCCACCTCGAATTCTGGAACCCCAGTCATAATCACTGAAACCAATGCAGTCATGCTTTTTGGAGACCGATATCCCTTAGAGATCTGTACTAATGGTTTTTCATAAAGTGACTGCCTTAACGACTGCTGAACACAATGATGTTCAAGCTAAGCTTGTGTCAAGTGGGGTGTGGGTGGGCGTCACCTTCATTTTCTCTGGGCTACAGCATTCCACTTTTAAAGCATCACAAAAGGCGACATTATGCATCTTGGAGGGGGGGTGCTGGGGTTCTTTTCGGGCAAAAAAGGCAGAGAAGAATAGCTGGTGTCAACAGAGTACTCCCATCTGCTCCCCCCTCCCCCAGATGTGGTCTTGAGACTTGGGTGACACTAAGCCCCTAAAGTCAATGAGCATCTGTTCTCCTCCACCCACTGCAATCTGCCCAGAACTGCCAGTTCGACAGCCATCAATCAAGCAATAATATGCTGACCACAGGACCCGGTGGGACACCATTTTCCAAGTCAAATGCAGCAGTTAGCATAAATAAAGCACTGGTGTGTGTGTGTGTGTGTGTGTGTGTGTGTGCGCGCGCGCGTGCTTTTCTCTCCCCCCCCCCCGTATGATTCTGCAGCTGCTGCTAAGAACTCTGGATGCAATAAAAAGTAAGAAAAATAGGCAGGACAGAATGGCAATTCTGCTCCTCTGAGTCATAACAATTATGACGTTGTGATAAGAACCGTTTTTCCATGAATTTTTAAGTACCAGTAATCCTGTGCTGAGTCTGTCCCCAGGGAAAGAGGTGACAGGTTTGAGCAGGATTGACAGCTATTTCATCCTGACAGTCAGCCACAACTAAGCCACCTTGAAGGCCTGCGCACCCCACTCTGGATACTTTGAACTTCCGCTTTGGACTTACTAAGAATTGTTGCAGTGTGACGGCTTTGAAACTAGCTATGACTCAGGAAGCCTTAGTTCACATCTCACCTCTGCCATCTCCATGGTGTAGTGCCTGGGCTCTTTCGGGAGGAGTGTGTGTGATAGAAATAGAATCAATAAGTAGAAAACGTATGGTCGGATTCAACCAAGGAGCCCTGGGCTATGGTTGCCACAACAGGATGTCTATTTGCCAGGGGGTTGGACTAGATGACCATAGGGGTCCGTTTCCAACGCGACAATTCTACAATTCTATGACTTCCAACTACACTGCTTCACTGTAGCTTGCTCTTACAACAATTCACTTGTCCCAATATGCAAGGAGGAGAAACACACACACACAGTGGAAATGGAAGAGGTATTAGCTATGGACTATAGTTAATTATAGGTATTAACTAATTAACTATAGCAGAGCTTTTCAAACTGATTTTTCAGTTCCATTTGGGTGGCCGATGGAGAGGCTGAAACAGAGTCAAATATACTCAGTCCTGCACTAACTTTCCTCAATGAGATGATGGAGGGCTGCAAGTGAGTCAGTTATCTCGATGGAGATATCAGTCGCCAACCAGGGGCCCAGAAACCTCCATGTAGTCGCAATTGGACCTGAGCCAGTAGCGAGATGCGCTTGGCACCGGGGGGATTTCGAACCCTGAGTGGAAGCCCTGTGCAATCACCTCTGCTCCCCCACATACCCCAAAAGAGACTCTGGGTATCTGGGTCAGGAGACACCCCCCCCCGAGCAGCATATGGGGGAAGGGAGGGGTAATGCTTGTGTAGATGGAACGCTCATGAAATTCCGCCCAAAAGGTTGCAGCCTATGCTAGTACTACTCAGAGTAGACTTATTGAATTCAATGGACATGGCTAACTCAGGTTGATTCATTTCAACGAGTCTACTCAGAGTAAACCTAAGCAGGGGATACAACCGAAAACATAAGCATGCTGTCAAGATGATTTTTCTCTCAATGGTGCCCACGATGCAATTTGCTTGCTTCTACGCTGCCATGTCTGATTTGTGAATGCAATCAAAATGAAGTCAGACCTGCCCAAACCCTATTGAAATCAATGAGGCTTAAGCACATAGGTAAATGTTCAAGTCCTCTTAATCTGCTATTTTAAAATAAAACTAATCACGCACTTAAACCCCTCGCCCCAACCACCCCACTCATATCTCCCACAGCCTGAGTCTGTCTGCCAAGGTGTGACATTATGCTGGGAACTATGAAGGAGGCTTGGGCACATCGAAGCGTTCCTAGTGGTGCAGCAATGAAACTGCTAGCACATTTGCAAAGCTAAGCAGGGTCCTGTATTGCTTCAAATTGAATGGGGGATTGTGTGTTTAGATTCCTAGATCCAACTCTACAATTCTATGATTCTATGCACACATCTCTGGCATGTGCATTGAGTCAGAACTCAAGAGTTGCAGCTAGGGCTTCACATAAAGAGCAGTTCAAAAGAGCTAGAAAAACTAGAGTCTGTATACTGCAGAATGAATGTTCCTAGAAACCCAAAAGTGCGCTCTCTCTCTCTCACACACGTATACATACATACACACACACACACACACACACGTAAATACTAAACTATTATCAATATAAGCATCAAGCCAGTACCTTGTGGCCTGCATGCAAATACACCTTATACTTGTAACTTTGGCACATTTTTGTTAGTTTCATTACCTGTCCTAACTGCAACATGCAGGCAACACACCAATGCAATATGAGTGAGGATAAACAGAAAAACAGCGCTCTAAAAACTACTAAAGAAAAGCAAGCTCACAGCACACAACGGTATAAAGGGAAGTGCAAAGTCTCAGAAAACTGTCATCAGAACAGGGAGGCTGCTTACATATTCTTATCTTGCCCAATCTGCTGTCAAATGGCAGAACAGTTATATGACAGAAACAAAATGAGGTCAACATACCAAAGTCTCATTAAAAAGGGCAAATTAAGGCCAATGAGGTCCTCTGG
The DNA here is from genome assembly GCF_964188305.1 of Podarcis bocagei. NCBI lineage: Eukaryota > Metazoa > Chordata > Lepidosauria > Squamata > Lacertidae > Podarcis > Podarcis bocagei. The sequence goes on from NC_138129.1 coordinate 59,847,767, forward strand.
TATCTAGCAATCTGCTTGCCTGTAATTGTGAAGATTAGCCTCCATAGACTCCCTTAGACTCCCCAGAACCCCCGTTTATGGTTCCAAGACATAACAAGTTTCTAGCTTTCAAGGTTGCAGAGAGCAAAAGTTAACACACACTGATACAGTGGTACCTCAGGTTACATACGCTTCAGGTTACAGACTCCGCTAACCCAGAAATAGTGCTTCAGGTTAAGAACTTTGCTTCAGGATAAGAACAGAAATCCTGCTTCAGCGGCGCGGCAGCAACAGGAGGCCCCATTAACTAAAGTGGTCTTCAGGTTAAGAACAGTTTCAGGTTAAGAACAGACCTCCGGAACAAATTAAGTACAGTGGTACCTCGCAAGACGAATGCCTCGCAAGACAAAAAACTCGCTAGACGAAAGGTTTTTCCGTTTTCGATTTGCCTCGCAAGACGAAATTTCCCTATGGGCTTGCTTCGCAAGACGAAAACATCTCGCGGCTTTGTTTCCTTTGTCTAAAAACAAAGACATGTTTTGTTTATAAAGTTAATTTATTTTCCCTTCAATTTTTGAACTGCTCTTTACAGTATGTGTGACTTTAAAGAGCAGTTAATAAACTGTTGTTGTACCAAATTTGGCTTTGTTTCGACTTTTTTTGACCATAGGAACGCATTAATTGATTTTCAATGCATTCCTATGGGATTTCGTGCTTCGCAAGACGAAAAATTCGCTAGACGACAAAAATTGCGGAACGAATTAATTTCGTCTTGCGGGGCACCACTGTACTTAACCCGAGGTACCACTGTACTGTCTTTGAGGGAGAGAAGAGTCTTCTTCCCTGTATGTTTGGGGGGGGTAAGTAAAACATACAATCATAGAGTTGGAAGGGACCGCAAGGGTCATCTAGTCCAACCCAATGCAGGAAACTTGCCCAACATGGGACTTGAACCTACCACTGAGATTAAGAGTCTCATGCTCTTCCAACTGAGTTATTCCACATGTCAAGAAGTGTGTTCCCATGTAAGAGAAAGCAACACACAGCTTCCAGAATTAAACTTATGAAACCGACCTTTCAACAGAAGCACCATTTTTCTTATACCATTCACATTTTTATTTTCCTTATCTTTCCGTGCTTAATGTAAACTGCTTAGGGACTTTGCATATTAAGCAGTATATAAATATGATGAAGCAAAATGGTGAACTCCCTTTTAAAAAAAAGTCAGTGATTATAGCTTGGTTCGTACGTAACTGAATCTAGAGCCTCAGACTCATGTCCTCCCTCTGCCCTCTCTCATGTGCTTCAATTCCCCACCCCCCAAAAGTCTCTCTTGTTCACAACACACTACAATTTACTGTTAAATCCCAAGCAGGCAAAACTATGGCTTGCTGGGAACCTGCAAATTCACAAGGAATCAGAATGTGCAAATATCAGAGGCAGAAGGAAGTTCATTAGCCTGAGGCTTGGTCTCAATGGCCGAACTCTGGCCACCCAGGCTGGCTCTCAGTGCTCTCTGATCACGTGCACATTTTTCAAAACATGTAGAACACCACAGAGTCACCTCGCTTGTTCTCTTTAGAAATACTCTGTCAATGTTATTGCTAGTAACAGTAGTGAGCATGATAAATATCACCTTTTCCCAGATGACAACTGCGGTTAAATGCTGCCCAAGCTGCAATATTTCTGCAGCAGAAGAACAACCTTAGGCCCAGGTTGTGCTCAACTGATGAGAAAAGCATGAATTTATTGTGCAACTTCTTAAAAGTGCCAGCTGTGTGGAAAAGCCCTTCAGATTCAGTGGCCGTAAAGAGATGGGAACTGTGCACCCATCACAGCACCCTGACAGAAGGACCAGGTTCCTGTTTTTCGCCCCTTGGTGCCTGACTCTGGATTTATCATATATTTATGTTCCCTAAACTGGGCTCCTTGTTCCAGACCCTGATAGAAATAAAGAAGTTATGTATCATTATTGAGGAACGCCAGTTTTCCCTTCATGGGTTTTATACAGTGTAGTTCTGCACAAATGATCCTTCAGCAAAGGGATTTCTGCTTGCACCACGGGACACTCTCCCTACCCCCGTACAACCCCTAAATCTGTTCTAGGATGTGGATTGGGTGGAGGTATGTGTGGGGCGTTAGGGGTCGAAGCTGCATAAGCAGAAATCCTTGCATTGATGGAACATGTTAGTTGAATACTGCCCTAAATTACCAATAACAAATTTAAATAAAGTGCTAAATCAGATTTATATTTATTCATTACATTTTAATCCCACCTTTTCCTCCAAAAAGGTTAGGACTGTAGATATGATTCTCTTCTCCCTTGTATGTTCACAACAGCACCGAGAGAGGTTGTTTAGGCTGACAGATGATGACTGGCCTAAGATCACGTAGTGAGCTTCAGAGGAGAATAGAAATTTGAACCTAGTCTACCAGTTCTTCATCCAGCCCCTCCAATCCCTTCATCACACTTCAAGATGTCAAAGCAAGTTACACTGGAGGAGCTTGCATTATTAAATATAATTTAGAAACAAATAGCAGCATGCAAATGAACAAAGGAATCATTTAAAAGAATGGTTCTGTTCATTTAAAAAATGAGCCAGGAGCATTTCTGTATAGTGACACAGAGCAAGGCGGTGTGGTCGCTCTCGCTCTCTCCTGACAGACAAAGAAACCCAGGATCAACCCTGAAGGAATAACCACCCAGCAAATGGGCTGGCCGATACAGGATACACACCCAATGGCTACGCCAAAGCCTACTGATGTCAGTAATCATTGTGGCCATTTTGATCCCGTGCTTGGGTCTTGTCATCATTTCTTCTTCCCAGACCCATCCCCAAAGGCCTGGGAATGCTGTGCCTGGTTCCTCAGAGTATTATCCCCCCCCCCCCAGTGGCACCTGTGGTCAGTTGACAAGAACTTCAAACCACTGGCACCTAGTAGGGAAGTTCTGTGTAATTGGAGGTGACAGCTTTTACCCATCTTCCTAGACAACGTTCCTAAAATTAGCAACCGAAAAGGGTCCTGTCAGTAGCTGCGGCCACTCAACACAAATGTACGAAGGCTTACAATTAGCCTTTGACTGGTTACATTGGGAGAGTAAAAGAACAACACCTGGCATCAGGTGAGCTTTCTGTGCAACAGAAAAGTGGTCAATCATTCTACTCGCCTCACCTCAAAAAAGCTGCAAATGCAAGTCTGTTTAAAATTACCTATGTTAGCTGACGGTTTTATAGCCATACTTCTACTGACAGCTTACAAAGTACACCCCATACAACAGCAAGCCTTTGCTTTGAGCTTGACACTGTGGACACCGTATACCAGAGAACCTCTCACCTGAACCCTAGTTACCACTTCTCCTGTTATCTACATTATGAGCATGTACCACATCCATGCCTACAGTAATTGATCTTTTTTTATAAACAGAGCCCCAATGGGCATTTGTTTAGATTCTGTGCCGTTTTTGGCAACTGTGTTTGCTGAATGTGTTTTTACACCAAGATACATATTCACCCTTTCAACATCGTTTGCCACTGCTGCCCCCATTTTCCTGCAGAGAGATAATCCATTTGACATTGTGAGCAGGAGGACCTCCTCCTTGTCTGCATCTTCCTCTTGATGGGCATACCCAAGGCCAAGCCTCTAGTAACACATTTTAATTTCCGCATCTTCAGTTGAGGAGAGAGGAAAAAGCACAATCCCTTGGGCCTTGCAAATGCCCTTTCACAGTAGGCGTGTTGAGTATCCTGGAGCAGAAGATTAATTCAATTGACAGGAAAGTTCCTTCCAGTTAAGCATTTTACAGTGTGGGTGATTGGGTGAAGAAACATCACACCAGGATCCAACCATGGATGCAAATACATATACAGTCATTAGCTTCATGCTACTGCAACATGGTGGTATTAATTTCACTTTAACGTGCAAAGAGGGCCTTTTGTTCTAGTGCCCACACACTAGGATATTGTTTAGAGATCAATTAAAGTCTCTTGCCTTAATGAGATTCCTAGAAAGCCTTCAACCTTGATTTCTGGATAGTCCTACGTCTAGAACTGCATGGAGAAGCTCTCCTTTAAAGATAAGACTACACGAATAAGAGGTAATCTTTTCCCTGACATTAGCCATAGAACAAACTCCTTTTAACCTCTGAACACACGTTACACATAAACACAGGCAAGGCTATAGGGAAGCCTGCTTGTTAGCAAATGCGAGGGGTTTAAGGTTCAACACCCTACATTAATTCTGTCCTCCTGGATGCCTTCATTACAACAGAAGTGCAATTTCTCTGCCTCCCCTGTAGATAGCAATTAAGTGTTTAAAGGGAAAAGATGGCCAGTTGAAAGACAAGGGGAGTCACTTCATCTGCTACTGAAAAGGAAGGTGGTTTTATCAAAGCAGGAATAACAGTACAGCCTGTACATGTTGACTAAGAATTAATTCGGGCCGAGTTCAATGTGACTTACTCCCGGGTAAATGCGTACAGGCTTCCAGCCAAAATCAGTCCTCAGGGAGGTCCATGGTCTGCCAACTCAGGGATGACACTTTTCCGTGTTAACTTTGTTCTGATACATTTGGCCTTTTATAGGCCAGCTTCCCCTTTGCGAAAAAGGGAAATCATCGTTTTGGCTCAGAAGCTGCCTGCGCTGAAACCATTAAATAATCTGTATGAAAGAGCATGTAGTGGAAAAACTGTACTACTTTCACTACTACTAAAGACTAGCTCAGATTTACATTCCACATATGTTCACTGCCTCGAGGCTTTATGTAAAAAAAAAAATGCTCTGAAGAAGAAGAACGGTCAATTTTGGATGCATAATTATTTTAGGTATGATTCAGAGGTTTTCAGAAAGCAAAACTGCTCCAGCTCTGTCTGCCGCAATTTGACTCTCCAGTGTATTAGACCTTATTAGAATGGGTGGTCGGGCGGCTCATGGGATTGGTAATGGGATACTGAGACTTTCACCTCCAGGTCACCCTCTGCTCGAAATATCGCCCAGCTCCATGATGACTGAGAAGGCTTTACAGTCTGGAAGCTGTTCGGCTGTCGAAAGGAGCTGAGAAGGTACGGACGGACTTAAACACTGCACCCGGCGCCCCTTTGCTGCAGGGAGAATGCCTGTCAGCAAGTCCTTGCACAAACCCTCTCGTTTAAATCTCGAGCAGCACCATTAGAAGAACAATCTGGCAACCCACAAAGTCGAGGCTGCTGTGCACAGGGCCCTGCACACAACACATGCTCTCTCTAACCAGATAGCACTGAAAAGCAGGTTGCACCCAAACGGATGGTGCAGAGCTGCTACTGCTCTTGCTCCTCCTGCAGGAGACAAATGGAAAAGAGCATGAGACTCTTGATTTCAGGTCAGGTTCAAGCCCCACGTTGGGCAAAAGATCCCTGCACTGGGGATTGGACTAGTTGACCCTCGTGGTCCCTTCCAACTCTAGAATTCTATGAATCAAGAAGTCTCTGGTCCAATCACATCTCCACCATGAACACACCAGGCAAGCTACTTTCTCAGCACCAGTTCCCACGCCTACACCACATACAATATGGAGAATAATTAGGTTTTTTACCTTGCAAGGTTGTTGTAAGGATTACAACTAGATAATGCATGTGAAACATTTTGAACCCATGGGAGTAGTTTGAAATATTTGCATGTGTCCTGTGAAGAGGCTTTGGACACATGCACACACACACACACACACCTCTTCAATGAACAAGCAAAATCCTCATTGGTAAATGAGTAAAACTGGATGCCTGCTTCAGTTTCGACACTTGATAGAACAACAATCCTATATCCTTTTTCCTGAGGTTTGGACAGGTAGTCTTAATCTGAAACTGCAATTGATACAAAAACATGCAAATAGGCACCAAGTTCAGAAGCAGTAAGCCATGTGATGATGTTAAGATTGTATGGTGACAAATCTCTGCTAGGAGAGAGAATCTATGTTCTTACTCTTTTATTGCTTCACTTTTGTGGCTATGCGTGTGTGTGTGTGTGTGTGTGTGTGCGCGCGCGCGCACGCACCCCTCTCCATCCGTCTTGGCTAAACTCCAATAAAGGCGGTTCAAGTTGCACTTAAGCTTCCTTATATATTTTCAATTACACCCTAATTGAAAAAGTGATCTTCATCTTTCTGTTCATGTTTCAAAAGTGTTGCCATTTGCTCTTCAAAAGCAACTGTCTACTATATCCCAGATACAATTGAATTCCAGTTGACAAAGGTGCTTGAAGATAGTTTCTGATTTATTTATTTTTAGAAGAGCTACACGGAGGGTGAATCAAGTACAGTTGAGCACCTGTAATAAGTCCATTGGATAAATTGTTAAAGCAGTAACTTCCTTGGGGTTCTGCTAGTTCCTATTTAGCAGGTACACCGGTTTGGCTAGCATTATGTCTCGCATGGATTAATACTCCCCTTTCGCAACTGAAACCCGGTGAACTCCTTCAAGTGTCAAAGGGGCAATACAAAAATGCCTACATGTACTTTGCAGCACAACGCTGGACCACATCTCATGAGCAAAGTGGCCATTAACTGTATCCGGCCAGAGCCTGGTGGAGTTTGCTGCCTGCAGGACTGCCAGGCGTCAGCTGCCACTGGGTCAGAAATCAGAATCTCTTCATGGGAGGGAGCATCACGTTAGTCCTTATGATTAGCTAAACGGTGTGATCTACCAGCTCATAATAAATCAGAAAGCAATTTTGAACATGCTGCTTTTAACTCTTGGGATATTCAGGCAAGTCTCAATGCTAAAAACATCAGGCTTTTATTGAAGTATATGGAACTCAAGAGGCTTGTAGTTCACCAGGTTAACTCAGGTTTTGAAGGGGACATGGAAAAAAGACTGTAAAAAATGCAGCATACAGACAAGACAACCTCAGTGCCTCAAAGTTGCTCTCTGGGTTGCCAAAAATCTAGCCAGCTAGTCTCCATATTAACACCTACCTCTCAATTCCAGGAGACTAAATTGAAACTCAAATACAGGACAGAACTAAGGGCAATTGAGCACTCGTATAGAACTGGTAGAAAGTTTATTAATCTGAAGTGAGGGGGGAATTCAGTCACATAAATAGTGTTTATCAATATCCAAGTCCTCCATCATGCGTCTTATGTCTGTGTATTACATATAAATGGGGAAGGAGGGGGGAGTGTTGCTCCTCTTCATTTTCTGTACTCAAAATAAAAAAATTCCTTCCAGTAGCACCTTAAAGACCAACTAAGTTAGTTCTTGGTATGAGCTTTCGTGTGCATGCACGAAAACCAACTTAGTTGGTCTTTAAGGTGCTACTGGAAGGAATTTTTTTATTTTGACTATGGCAGACCAACACGGCTACCTATCTATTTTCTGTACTGTCTGTGTTGCAGTGTCATGAGAGCCACAATTCACACAACACATTAACACAGAACTACAGACAAAAACAGCAAGAAATGCTTCTTCTTTTCCAGCTTCTGTATAATGTGGCTTCTTTACAGTGGAGGCCCTGGTTCTAAATGGAAAGCTACATCCTACTAAACTGGAGTCTCAGATTCCACGTGGAGATGGATGATCTCTGTGGCTTAGTGGGTCAATGTGACTGGTTGTTAACCGGAAGGTTGGTGGTTCAAGCCCACCCAGGGATGGCTGTGCACAGGATTCCTTGGGGTCCCTTCCAACTGTACAATTCTATGGCTGAGATCATGCCATCTATCTCACAAAATATAGCTTTTTATGGTGGAAATCACAGAATGTGGGGGACTATAACCTCACAGGGGAAGAACCTTCCAGGCAATCTTTCGACAGCCACACTCCCTTACTTAATTGTATGGAATAAGTTCCTGCTTTTGGCACAATATGCCCTTTTTTAATAGGGAAAAGACGAATGTAGCACAACGCCTGTCAGTAGACTGGGTGACAATGGCATGAAGTGTGCTTTCAGGCCCCTTCTGCTATATCTGTAAGAACCCACCACTTTATATACATGCAGAGAATGCGCATAACCTCAGCTAGCAGACTTTCAGGATTCTTCTGGAGCAACCTCCCAAGTCTGGTCATCAAAGAGCAAGGCTTTTCATATGCCACAATACTGCTCTGTTAGAGAAGATGAACCGTAGCTTCTACAAAAAGTAATTTGAAGATCCTTATTAAGAGTCCGCTTCAGGACAACTGCCCATTCACTGTGCTTCATCTTGCCAAGCGTTTGCTGCATTCAGTAATGAAACTATTTCCCATGCGGCAATTCCCTACTAATGTTGTTCGGGTAGCTCCTCTGGATTTGTGGTTTTCAAAAACTAACAGCGGTCAAAAACTCAGATAAACCCCTTTGTAACACCAGGAGGAGGATCTGAGACATGTCTAAGCACAATGCTCCCAAACTTGCCTCTTTCAGGTTCACTTGCCACCAGCATTCAAAATCCGCCAGGCGCCAGGAACATTTTTCATCCAGCTATCAGCCACTTAGGGATGCAGGTGGCACTGTGGGTTAAACCAGAGCCTAGGACTTGCTGATCAGAAAGTCGGCAGTTCGAATCCCCGCGACGGGGTGAGCTCCCATTGCTCGGTCCCTGCTCCTGCCAACCTACCAGTTCGGAAGCACGTCAAAGTGCAAGTAGATAAATAGGTACCGCTCGAGGGGGAAGGTAAACGCCGTTTCCGTGCGCTGCTCTGGCTCGCCAGAAGTGGCTTATTCATGCTGGCCACATGACCCAGAAACTGTACGCCGGCTCCCTCGGTCAATAAAGCGAGATGAGCGCCGCAACCCCAGAGTCGGTCATGACTGGATCTAATGGTCAGGGGTCCCTTTAGCTTTACTTTATCAGCCACTTGCCTGGGGATGCTTGGATCTGGACTGTTTTCACACACTAGCAACACATCCTGTAGAATTCTATCCATTATATTTTATCTCCACAATCAAAACGCATTTCAGGAACCAAAAAGTCGTATTTAAAAATATGACCTTCGAGTAGTCTGGCCCCAAAATGGCAGCGAGGCATTCCATTTTGGCAACTATAATAGGGAGTCATTTGGTGCCTAGTTGATATATCTGAGTTTCTAACACTGCTTGGCGCAGATTCAGATATGACCCCACCCAAAGCAGCACATATTTAGATCTTCTCTGCACTCTCCTATCCCTGCACAGGCCTTAAAATAGGTGAATGTGGTGTGTGAAAAGGGCCTTGAGCAACATCTACCTGCAGTCAATCAAGGTAGGTAGGGCTGCTTTATTAAGAACTTAATGGCACCTAGGGCATGATGTGCTAAAACTGTATGCAGCTGCTTTGATGTCTGGCACACTGCTGCATTCTGTTGATTTTATGGTGGTTCATTTCAGTCATTTGGAACCTTATTCCGTGGCGCAAGAAAAAGTCCTGTAGCGTTCAGATGTGCCAAGTTCATTTTTACTCAATTCTCCCTCAGCTTCCCCAGCAGATAATATCTAACGTCACGATCCTCCCTTGTTTCGGTGACATGCTACCATTCATCTTTTCCAATAACCGGGAATAAAACAAATCAACTTACTGTTGTGCTTCTGGTCCTGACAGCCAGAACACAAACACTGAAATTAGCAAGTACCTAGAGGGCTATGGATTGCTGTGGCTTAACAATGCTCTACCTTTTCCCCTTTCAGGGACAGAGGTTGCTGGGAAAACAAGCTTGGTGGTCTCAGATGGAGTCCCAGGAGGGCATTTGTCCTGAATTACTGCCACTCCTGCAAATAGCCAGAGACAAAGCATGTCACCGAGTAGCACTCTGAGCCTGATATGCAACACCTAACTTCTCACACTGACAGCTCAGCGTTATTTGACCCATCTGAACTGTTACGGCCAGTTAAAAGACACCTGGTAAATAAGCATTACTTAAAACAGAGATATTTAAAAAGGAGGGCATACAAGATTTAATTTCTTCTCTCCCTGCCCCCAGCCACCAAATGCTGTAGTTAATTCTTTTTTCCAGGTAACTTTCACCAGGAAGAACAGTGATCACTGTGTGTGTGTGTGTGTGTGTGTGTGTGCGCGCGCAAGCACATGCTCTATAGCTTCAATGTCTGCTTCAGTAAGCAGTTTGTGTTCTGAACTGTATTCGGTAAAAAATGCAGGACGCTGAGAACAAAGGGTTCTTTCTTCACCATGTTTGTCATGCATTTGATCTGGACAGTCTGTCAACAGGTTCTCCATCTCCATCATAAATCCTATTCCCTTCACAAAGATGCATCTACCGAGCCCCTTTCACACATGATCCTCCTATCAACTCTCTGCACTTCAGGCAAATGCAGTGTTAAGTATTTCATACAAAAACCATACAGAGGACTAATTGATTACCCAAAACTCAGATTCCTTACACAGCACAAACACACACACACACACACACACACACACACACACACACAAACACACACTCCATGGGGTTTAGCCCAGTGCACATTATTCTTCAAGAAAACCTTCCAATAACCAGGCATCTGTTTTGAATGGAGGACACTAATAATATTACTAATACTATTTATATGACAAATAATTCTGTGGCGCCTTGAAGACTAATTTTTATTAGGACACAAGTTTTCATGGATGACAAAATGTAGTCCACTATTTAGTGGATTACTCAGCCACAGTAGCGTATGTCATAATAAATTTGTTGGTTTTGAAAAGGTCCCACAAGATTGATACAGCAAAATCATATTGCTACCCATATTATTTATATCCAAACAAGAAAAGTGTGGTTTAATACGGATTACTTACCAGAAAATAAAATCAGTTTCCTGTTCAGATGCAGATGGAAATTGTGGCTTCCACAAACTCTGATAGAAGCACCAAAACTTGTAACTCAATGGAAAGATGACACTCATTCTCAGCTTAATAAGCAATGCTGAAATCCAAGTAAATCATACTCTTGAAAAGATCCACTAACATTGGTAGACCCATTAGACCTAACTTAGGCTGCATTCAGACAACACTTCATTTCCTTTCCCCAATGTTTCCTTGCCTGTTAATGTCTGTTCTACATGGTCTTTCATGCAGCAACAACAACAAAAAACCCTACGTCTGGAAATCTGGCAAAATCTAGTGAAAGCTTAGTACTCACTTGTGTGAACTGTTTCCGGGGGGCGGGGAAAACCCTAGGGACTCCTAATATTGCAGGAGCTTTGTTCAAATAATGAAATTTTGGGCAGAATTTTGGCATTCCAGGCAGTGAATCATGGGAGAACAGAAGCACCCATGCCCCCAAAGGGTGAGGGAGTAGCAATATCCCCAATGACGTTGAGTCCTTGTGCCACACCACGCCCAGTGGTGTGAATTAAATTTAATACACCCCATGTTTGAATGCAGCATTAGTCATACTCAGAGTATGACTTAGTGAGATGGTGTCCATTATTGTCTGACCCAGTCCATTTGGGTTACCAATTTTTTTAAGCGGAGCTTCTTTATGACATGTGCTTAGGGTTTCCGAATGGTCAGCTGCTGGCATTGCTGTTTTCTTCAGCCCTACCTAAACAGTTGATTTCATCTCCCTGAAATATTTTTATAGGAATGGGACATTAGCTGAAACTGTAAGGTTCAACACAGATGCTTCCGCAAAAGGACTGAATACAGCTCTTTGTAAATCCAAGTGTCACTCGCCTCAGAATAATAAAACTGTGAGTTAAAAGGACTGCATATATGTGGGAAACACCCACCCACAGAGTGACTGGGAATTCAAATGGGCTTGGAGCGTTGCATATGGTCGCCTCATTGTTGTCTTGCAGCCTGGCCCTAGCCAATGGGCTTGGTCCCACCCCATTCATAACTCAGAGGTTCTTACGTCAATGCATGAAAGCATAATAATGAGTCTGACTCAGTCTTTACCAAGAGACTCGGCTAGCCAGGTGAAGTCAGCAATCAATCTGTTCATTTGCAGAACACAGCAGATGTTTACAGGGCCCCAGGAACAGTAGCAATACTTTTCATTTTTAATCTTTTCTACTAACAAGGCTCAGCCAGTGCGGAATTCTTTCTCCCATTTCCCCCAACTAACTCGTGAGTTTTTCTGCTAGTGTATAGGGTGAAGTTCTACTTTCATCAAGTTAAAATTTTCCAGAGTTGTGGGAAATAAATTGTTTTAATGGCAGCAGATGTCAAGGTAACATGCATGGAACGTCAGTGATATGCACCAATAAACGTATTTAAATCTGCACAAACACTCGAACGGCACCTAGTTTGTAAGGTGAGTTCCTATCTTCTGTGTGTGCTTGCTGTTAGAACATACCCCTCAGAATAACTTCTTTGGCTAGCAGAATACCTTATATTTTCCTTTAGTACATGATACAACTTTTGCTAGCATATACTGCTTGAGATTCTTAAAATTAGTATTTGGGAGGAAGATCTTCTGACATTTTACAAGTGTGCTTTTTAGCAACAAGGAAGCACAAATTTTGAAGCTAAGACTGAAAGGCACACCAACTCTTGAATCCAAATGATAGAAGCATATTCACACTCCCCACTCCATCCACAAGGACCTGATAAAATATTGGTCCCTAGTTTCAAAAGACAAGTCTCACTGCACAACACCATATGGTATATAGTTTATATAGGGTGTTGTACCAGTGACACTTGTCTTGTAAAAATAGGTACTATTATGGCTCAGCCATGCACGCTTTTGGTAACATTCACTTACTTTGCCTGGCTTTATATAGCATACTCAATTTATACTGACTATTGATTACGTATTTTATACTGGGGCAGAAAATTAGTTTTGCAGGAACAAACCCAGTGTAACGGGAATGTGCTTTATTTCTGTTCCGTGCTCCGATAATTTTGTTTTTAACTAGGCTGTGTGTGCTCGCATGATGAAACAGGGTTTACTCATAAAATTTTAATCCTTTCAAGGCTTTATGTAACAGATAACACTGGGAGCGAAAATGGCCTGTAGGAAGCAGGAAGAATATGAATTTGAGGGTGACTGATCCCACTAGCAGTGGACTTGTGCATTGTACACTTGCCTGCTTAGTGGGAAATAGCATATAATAAGATGGAAGGCAGTGTGAATACTCATGCCTTAGAGACTCCACTGCTGTAAAAGAAGGCTTCTTCAGAAACAGGGATGCTGAGGACTGCACTCCCATTGCCTCTCCAGCGCTGTAACAGCTCTCTGCTCCCTGACTCAGTGGACCAAAGGCAGAATAGAACTTAGGTGTATGGTACGACTTCAAACTGTTGTCTTTAACAATGGCACACTTACTATATGCATTGCTACTAGGTTGAAGTATTGGGTTTGAACGGTGAGCTTGTAATCCCTGTGCAGCTTCTAAGCTTCATTCTTGTTTTTGGACAACTAAACATTTCTGAGTCTAACCTACCCTGTTGATGAGTTACCATGCTGCACTAAACTCCATGTTTCAACTCCTCATTTAACCCATTACTCAAAATAACACATTATTACTTAGATGCCGCAAACAGCAAAACCAATGAACACATATGAGTAGGTCAATGACATAGCCCAAAGCAAGCAAATCATGCTATATGCGTGATTTGGAAAAATAATTAGGTCATGAACTATTTAACCTGGGGTTTGCAGGGCACAGAAAGGGGATTTTCCTCTTCAGCTTCCCTGCTTCACATTATTAGTGAATGTTGTGGTGAGTATGAGCTCAAGTCAAGTTCTTTAAAGTTTATACATGTCTTTTTATTAGAAAAGCCATTTGCAGTGGCTGAGAATTATTACTTTTTGGGTGGGGTAATATCAACCCTTACAGTATGCTTACTGTTATGCTTCTGTACTGCCCAAGCCAATAAACTAAAAAACCACTTGAAGGGAAAGAATAGTTTAATTATTATTGTTTGAAATAAATCACAAAATGAAATTTGTGCATGAGTCTACTCTTGTAATAATTCTTAATATTTATATAGTACTTTGAATACACTGTAAAGTTCTTTAAGCATTCAGTTGTAGATCAGCTGAATTATTCCCTGCAAAGTAGATCAGTATTATTATCCCTATACTGCAGGTGAAAAGCTGAGAGAGAATAGCTTAAGATCACCTGAGTGATTTCTTGGCCGAGATGAGATTTTAAAGAGAAAAGTAGATTTGCTCTAATCTGAAACGAGGAAGAATCCTAAAAGTACTGAGAAATCCTCTTCTCAGAACAACATAGACATGTCAGCAGTGGCTTTTCATGTTTGAAGGATGGAACACTATTTATTTTCCTTTGTTGCTTATTCATGTTGTTTGTGAAATATAAGTGCTGTTGTTCATTTTGCAAAACCCTTTAAAAAATTCTCTTCTCTGGGATGCCAGGCGGCAGAAACAAAACAACAACCACCACCTCCAATTTATTTATTGTTTGTTTCCTGCCTTTCTTCCAAGGAAGCGGAGCGCTGATGACTGAAGTTCACATACTAAAGCAAAACACTAGACACAAGGCAGGTCTGGGATGGAGAATCTCCACCATCAGGATTAAAAATTGGCAGGAAGGTACTTCAAACCAAAACTAAAAGACTGTGTCCGTAGAAACCTAAGTTTCCATCTAGCAGTGCTTGGTGCTGACTGTTGTCTGGGCTGATGTCCTAGAGATGTCCCCCAAAAGAGTCTGCTCTCATAAGAGTCTGGACCATAAACTCTATGGACATGGTTCCCTGATGCTTCAGTTATGTCAGCTATTGGCCACTTAACCAGGGCAGACTTCAATTCTTTGCAAGGGTTTATGCCAGAGAAATACAAATAAGACTTCAAAACTCATTGGTATGACCAATGAATGCTTATGAGCCTTCCAAATATTCAAAGGACACCAAACCCTTTACTCGGGTGTGCTTTGGATCTGGGCAAACATTAAATAGGGAAAGCTCCTGAGACCTGTGAAAAGGTTAGTTAAATGGGACAAGGCAAACCACAATTTTATTATAGCTAAAACACTCTGCAATGTCCAAAGGGACAAAGAAAAATTCAGGACTATGGAGAAGCAGCAACATCATAGAAAACTGGGCTAAAGGTTCAAAAGGGACTGAAGAACCAAATTTGGGCTCCATGTGGGAAACTGGTAGACAATAGGGGGGAGGGGTTAACAACTTCATTCCGACCAGGAAATAACTGGCATGTGGGTTATCTAAGATGGGTTCCCTTCTGTTACAGAGAAGAACACATCATAACTCTTGAACACTAATAATATCCTGGTGTGAGGAGGAACCCTGACCTAAACTTTCCAGCAAGATACTTTTAAAGATATGGAATGTCTATTTGCATGGGTCAACTAGCAAGAAACCGTTGAGCCAATGACATTACACACAGAGAACAATTCTAACCACGTCTAGTCAGAAATCAGTCCTACTGAATTTAATAGGACTTACTCCCACAATGAATCCGGGGACAGTTTTCAACTTCCTACTAAATAGATGGATTTTGTCAGGGGACTGATTTGTAAATCCGGGGACTGTCCCCGGGAATCGGGGACGTCTGGTAACCTTAACTTAAGTTGAGTTATTATTTCAGCCTTAGTAGGGCAGACAGGGTCTGACTGGGATAGCCAACAGGTACTATATGGTACTTCTCAGCCTTCAAATAGATACTATTAAAAGCAGACACCTTAAGGACATATTGCTACTAATCAGAAGATATGACTTTTGGGGGAGGGGCTAAGTGAATCAAAATAAAAGTGAGCAATGTGGTATGGAGATGATAACTGCAATTAATAATAATAAATAATAATAATAATAATTACTACTACTATTACAACATGTAGGGAGAGAGGGAGTGGTCTGCTTATTTTCATGCATGTACAGCTGCAACATGATTTGGCACATTGGCACTTTAAATAACACACACACTGCAATTGTCCACCTTGCTGCAGTCTGGCTACAGGTCTCACTGCTGCAGTTTGTCCCACTGCAGCATTTCAGCCAGTGGCTTTTGCTGACATCATATTCATTGGTACTGAAATGGGTAACATTTCAGGACTGGCTGTAAATTTCAGCTGTGACCTCCAACGAAACAAAACTTGGTGGTGCAAGTTTTTCCTCTATAGAGATTTATTCTTTTTTCTTGAGTCAAGATTACAGATTTTTGCATCACAAGCTGTTTGGCACTGGGCTGCAAGATAATTGTACCTAGATTTACTGCAGCTTCTCTAAAACCCTTACCCACATCACTGAAAAACCTAGCAGAAGTTTAGTGGACAGGCTAACTTAAATCTGAAAAATCTACCAGAAACTTCATAATCAAAGGCCTGCAAAACGCAAAACATGAACGAACCAATGCACTGGTGCATTTAGTTAAAATTGTGGCTGTTTATCTCCTCCTCCTGATCCTGTTACTACTGTGCTATTAGGGGCCAAGGCATGGTTTGGGCTTAGCGCTACAAGCTCACTCCAAACAAGCTACAAGCTACAAACTGCAACTAAGGTTTGTTCTTGGCTTACAGTTCATGGTTTGTTTGAAGTGATAAACACCACAAACCTGGGTTTGCACACAACTATAAGGCAAAATATTGCTTATTGATATCCATCTAGCTTCCATACCCTGATAAAAACATTCTAAATTTCACAAACATTATGCACATTCAAAGTTCCAACTTGTTTCAAATCAAAAATAACTCTATAGATTACTAAACCTTCAACATAAATATTAAGACACATATTAAGTGACTGAAACACACTTGTGCAAAAAATATTTAGGGACACAAATCAATATCCTGCAAATTTTAGCTGTTGTTACGTTTATGTCCCTTAAACCTGCAGGTGTAACTTTAAACGCAGGGGCAATGGCAAGTGGGGGGGGGGTTCGTCCTCATGCCTACCCATGAGTTGCAAAGAGAGAACTGCTCCCAATAAGAAAATATGCAGATATGCTTAATTTGAAAGATTTACACATGTCAGAATCCAGAGGGATTATCGTGTTAGCAATGTTGCAGTAAAACAGTCTTGTGGAACCTTAAAGACTTACAGAGTTACTGAGGCACAAGCTTTTGTGAGCTCGTCCACTTCATCCAATACACAAAGTGTCCTTGTGTCTATATTATATGTTCACGAGTAATGGAGGGAGAATTGTAGAGTCAAATAGTCATGAAATATCAAGGAGTAGCTAAAATTCAATTGAAGCCTAAATGTATGCAAAATTAACAGAGTGACCATTCGCAACAGCAGTAGTTGGGTGGTTGCGTTAATTAACCCCCTTTAGTGGGTTAGGAAGCCATTGTCTCCATTCAAACCCAAACAGATACAGAATTAAACTTCTTGGACTCCAGAGCTGGCTGGCGGCTTTCAGTCTGCTTTGAGGAGCCGCAAGGCCAGGCTCTGCCAAGCTCAAGACGATTCCCAGAACTTACTGCCCCAGACCCTTGCCAGTAACAGCTCTCAATTAAACTTTAGGACTAAAAGCTCAAGCTCTTCTGACTGCGAAAACCCTGTCCCTCACTATCTCAAGGAGCCAAGGAGCCGCCATCCAGAGATTTATAGGTCAAAACCAAGTCATTAAAAACAACAACCAGTGGCTAACTGGGCACCAGCAAAGACACATGCAAATCTGGTGCAAAGCTAAAAATTAACTAAAGAATGTTAATTGATTAATTGTAGGAGTATTAGTTGCTCAATTAGTCAATCAATTACATTTGCATAAATCTGCATATGGCATTTTGGAATCAGTAAGCATGATTTCTGCTTCTAAGTGGTGAACAAGTGTGTGTTAGTAAGCATCTTAGAAGAGGAGGTCCTCCTGCATGAGAGAAGGAAGATAGCAGGCATCAACTCTAAGGGGCCAAGATCCCTTCAGCTTGGGGGGCCCCAACTGACTGTTCTGAGCTGCCCCAGTCTCCTTCTCCACCACATGAGAACGCATGTAAGGCACCCAATGGCCTTCCACCCTCCCTCTCTCCCTGGCTGTCCTCCCTTCTCTCCTCCACTCTGGTGGCCTTGGTCTGGACTCAGCTCCCCATGAGCCCCCCACCATCCCCTGGCAAGCTCCCTGACTCAGCCTCTTAGTGCCAGCGCCAGCCCGGGCAGCGCTACCTCCAGCGCCCAGCTGCCTAGACCTTGGAAGTGCCAGGCAAGGGAGGAAGGCGATACAGCCTCTGTCAGGCTAGGGGGTCTCATTCAGGGATGCACTCACTTGGCTCTGACCTCCCTCCCTCTGTCCTTTTGGTGACCTTCTGGACCACTGGAAAAGATTGCGTCTTTTACAAAGGTACTTGCAGATTTTAAAAATACTTATATTTAAAAACAGTATTATTATTATTATTACTATTACTACTACTACTACTACTACTACTACTACTACTACAGTGGTACCTCACAAGACGAATGCCTCGCAAGACGAAAAACGCGCAAGACAAAAGAGTTTTCCGTTTTTTGAGTCGTTCCGCAAGACGAATTTCCCTATGGGCTTGCTTCGCAAGACGAAACGTCTTGCGAGTTCTTGCGAGTTTGTTTCCTTTTTCTTAAAGCCGCTAAGCCGCTAATAGCCACTAAGCCGCTAATAGCCGTGCTTCACAAGACGAAAAAACCGCAAGACGAAGAGACTCGCGGAACGGATTAATTTCGTCTTGCGAGGCACCACTGTACTATATCATGTCCAATAAGATTAACTTTAAGTCAACTGAAATAATCTACACAACAAAATGTTGCAGCTCTACTTAAAATATCTGATTTGGAAAACAAAGAACAAATGAGGAAACACCTTTCGGAGTCAGTCAATATTCCAAATACTACAAGTGCGAGCTTTAGAATTACGCAACTTACCTTTGCAAGGTGTAGGTGCACAAAGCAAGAAAGTGCGAGCAGCTTAAGTGTGATGCTGTATTGTTTTTAATATTCGGTTGGAAGCCGCCCAGAGTGGCTGGGGAAACCCAGCCAGATGGGCGGGGTATAAATAATAATATATTACTTTTATTGTTATTGTTATTGTTATTAAATCCCAAAGTGGTAACCCTCAAAGCTGGCCTGGAGGAAATTAAATTAAGGATCGGGTGTAATAAACCAATAGGCACATTAGTATGAATATTGATTCTTATTCTCACGACAAGCAAACTTGACAAAGCAGCACTGGGGATATTCTTCATATAAGAATCCTCAACAACAGCCTTGTAGAAGTTAGGAGCAACTGTCAAAAGGCACAACCTATGTAGAAAGTGCTTGATGTATGGGAAGAATACTTTAAGGCGAATTCCATCTACTTACTCATTTAAGGACCGACCCTGTCACCAGAAATTCACAGCTACTTGAAGTAGCTGAAAAATCAGAAGTGCCTTTCCGTTTCTCCACACAAGCAGCCATCAAAGGACCAGAGCCATTCCAGGGTTACTTGAATACCATTTGGGAGAAACTGAATAGCAGCACGATCACTACAGCTTGCATGAAGGGCCAATTCCAAGATTTTTGGTCCATGGAAGAAGAGTTCAAAGGATGAATATGTGTATAAGAAAAATATCTGACATAATATTGGGGGCAACTCTACAGCCTGATTTTGAACTGCCCCTTCCCCAGTAGAATCCTGCTTAAAGGAGCTTGAAAGCAGATACATACAATAGGACCACCTTTCCCAAAGTGGTGTCCTTCAGGTACTGTTGGGACTGCAACTCCCATCATCCCTGACCATTGGCCATGCTGGCTGAGGCTGACGGGAGTTGGGAGTCCCAACAATATCTGGAGGGCACCAGCTTGGGGAAGGCTGCACCAGGTGAATTTAATTGCCAAGAGATCACGCCAACATATTAAATAACCCTTTGAAAGTTGATAAATGCCACTCCTCTAAGCTGGATAGGAAGGGAACAAAATGAGAGATGGACATGACATGTTTGCCAGCCAATCTGTCCAATCAGAAAATTATTTCCCCAGTCCTAAAGGACACTCTGACTATCAATATGAGATCTAAGTTTCTGCATTGAAACACTTCACAGCAACGAGTTCCAACAATATCCATATACAGTGGTACCTCGGGTTACATACGCTTCAGGTTACAGACTCTGCTAACCCAGAAATAGTACCTCGGGTTAAGAATTTTGCTTCAGGATGAGAACAGAAATCGTGCAGCGGCAGCAGGAGGCCCCATTAGCTAAAGTGGTGCTTCAGGTTAAGAACAGTTTCAGGTTAAGAACAGCCCTCCAGAACGAATTAAGTTCTTAACCTGAGGTACCACTGTACCGAATGTTGTCTTCCTCCTTTCTAGTGGAAATGGCTTAACCATTTGGGAGTTCACCAAATCCCATTTTGCTAGAAAGCAATACACACGATTCACACATCTCTCTCTCTCTCTCTCTCTCTCTCTCTCTCTCACACACACACACACACACACACACACACCTCTCCAGTGGTGGCAAAGAAATGCGGCTTAGCTCATCCTCCACTGTTGACGTGTGTCACCATCAGCACACTTGGTAGGAATGGTGTGGGAAGGGGTTCTCCTTGGGTACCGATGTATGTGTCAGGGACTGGACGAAGAAGAAGAATGGTGCAAGGCAACAGTCAGGAACCCCCAAAGGAAATCCCAGAGCCCAGGGTTTGATGATGGGATGCTGAGGAGAGAGGGAAGATTGGCAGGAGGAGCTGGACACTGAAGGGACAACAGGGTTTAGTGAGCAGGAGGAACCTGTGATGGGGAATAGTTCAAACTCTGAGGCTGAAGCAGAGAGGTGGGGGTC
Organism: Podarcis bocagei; assembly: GCF_964188305.1. Taxonomy (NCBI): domain Eukaryota; kingdom Metazoa; phylum Chordata; class Lepidosauria; order Squamata; family Lacertidae; genus Podarcis; species Podarcis bocagei. Next base: position 59,868,310 of record NC_138129.1, read on the forward strand.
AAGAGACTGCTGAAGAATCTCTGGCTGCAACAAGCTTCCCTTCCCTCTAGTCTCCAAGAACACACAGGATAATGAGGAGAGCAGGCCTGGATCATAGGTGGGCAGAAACAGTTTGCTACTGCTTGGGAAACATCCAGGTCAGGAGGAGCCTTAGAAAGGGTGGAAGGCAGGGACCTTCAGCCCTGGCAACTATTCTGTAGGGGCAAGACCTACTGGGAAGTGCTGCTGAGTTGTACGCAACAACTTCACTGACACCTGACTCTGCTTCTCCGTCCTGACCGACATCTGACTCTAGCCCTGACAGTATGCAGGGAAAACTCCTCCATGCAGGGAGGGACTCTAGCCCAATGAGTGTTCCTCCCCACCAGAAGGAGTTCTCTCCCTGTATAAGCAAGGACAACCCTTTTGAACACCGTTAGGATGAACAGATGGGCAAGCAGGTGCTTCCACCACATGCATGAGCAGCACGTGGCATGTCAGTGGCTGGGCCAATCCACATGGTCCTTCTCACTCCATTGTTCACTATGGAGAGGGGATGGTCATTTCGTGTGAACACCCTCTAAATGAACCAGGTTCCTCTTTCCTTCTTTCTCAACTGCACTCCCACAGAAGTTTATGTGGCTCTCCTATTTCTATTATAGGGACGCAGGTGGCGCTGTGGGTTAAACCACAGAGCCTAGGGCTTGCAGATCAGAAGGTTAGCGGTTCGAATCCCCGCGATGGGGTGAGCTCCCGTTGCTCGGTCCCTGCTCCTGCCAACCTACCAGTTCGAAAGCACGTCAAAGCGCAAATAGATAAATAGGTATCGCTCCGGCGGGAAGGTAAACAGCATTTCTGTGCGCTGCTCTGGTTCGCCAGAAGCGGCTTAGTCATGCTGGCCACATGACCTGGAAGCTGTACGCCGGCTCCCTCGGCCAGTAAAACGAGATGAGCGCCGCAACCCCAGAGTCGTCCGCAACTGGATCTAATGGTCCCTTTACCTTTTACCTATTTCTTATATCCGACAACCTGACGGGATGGGATAAATACTTGTCACTGAACGTTGTGATCGAAATGCACATACCCTTTTCCGCCCAAGCGCTGTCCCTATCAACTCAAAGGAATGACCATCAGCTCAGAAGAACCATGCATGCAAGCGTAAATGACTGGCACCGTCAGGCAAACTGTTTGGCATTTTGACTGTTAACATTTCATTTAAGAGCAACCAAAAAATAAATAAAATGGCAGCAAGGAATAAAACCTCCCTTCCTTCTCCAGGCTGTCACTCTGTGATAATAAGGAAGAATCTTTGGCAGAAACTGAGAAATTCACACCTTTTGAGAGGTGGGGAGGAGGGGGTGAGAGGAATCTGGTTTGCAAAAAAGGATAGTGGCTTGAGCCACAAGCCTAGCTGGACTTTCTCCACACTGGTCTGTGAAATCCAAAACAGGTTTTTCCCTCTCTTTGGAAGATTTTGTTTTGGAATGCCAGTAATTCTAGTGGCAAGAACAGCAGCTTTATGTTCAGAAATGAGCCAGCTGGAGAGCTGCAGCCCTCATGAAATAATGAAATGCCAAACCAACCCCTGCATCTTCCACAGTCTCTCAGGTCACCTACCAGATTAGAAGGCCTGTTGCTAAGGCAACCATATCTTGCAAGTGCTAGCTGAACTTCCCCATAATTTTAACCCTTTAACTATCTCAGGAAGGTAATGCTAATAATAATGCAGCTTGGAGAAAGTTGGATTTATTGTCTGCTTAACAAAATGAAGGGGGGGAGAGACCATCCTTCTGCATTTGATCTAAAACTCTCTGGCTGCTTTCCTAGAATTTAACAGAAAATTACTGATGGATAAAAGAAATATACAGCCAACAAACTTTTACATGCACCTGCCAATTGGGGGGGGGGAGGACAGGCTGTGGGGGGGAGAGAGAAGAGTCTGCTGTGAATATGAAATAGGAACAAAGCAAAAAATGGGATGTTATTATTCTTTGTGGTCAGAATTTGGTGTCTGCATATTACAGAGCATGGGTAAGCCCTTCTGTAGTAAACAGAAGGCAGAGAAAAGCTATGCTGAGGGAGACAGATGGTCAGCTGTACACTAACACCTTCCAGTTGCCTAAAAGGGACCCACTGCCAAGTGACACCCCCCACCCCCTTCTCTTCCTATCTCCAAATATCTTCATAAAGGGTCACGCAAGGCAGCACACTCTAAACTCAAGGCGAGTTACTCTTATGTGTGGCAAAGAGCTGCTCAGCATCCAAAAGGTTGACCATTTGTGAAAGCATGATCAGGCAGCGCAAATTATTAAAATCAAAACCACCGCAAAACCCTGCGGCTTCCATGCTCAAAAACGAGCAATTGGGGATCGGTGATGGTACCACAACAGCCTCCACAAACAGTGCATCTTAAGGATTTAAGAGAAATTGCTTGCTAAGACCAATAATGAAGCAGCGTGACTTGTGTCCCAGACTTGGATCCTTCCTGTCGGGTCCCAAACCATGACAACTACATGTGGGATTATTCCCCCCCCCACCATGTTTGTTCTCAAATTGCCAATTCAGAAGCTTAACGTGTTATATTGTAGTGCCAGAGCTCTCAAGCAGCTGCCCAACGAATTACTATCGAACCACCAAAAAGTTAAAGAAGTTAAAACCAACTATCTAGAAAGAAGAAATTACAATACTGGAATTGGGAAAGTCCTACCTGAATAGTCGTAACCAATGAAATATCCCCATTTCTTGTGGATTCCTGCCTTTCCTCAAGAGGCAGGGTCAAGTCTAGGCAGAGCTTCATCACATGTTTTTAAAGGCACATAGGGAATGCGGATTTTATAGAAGGGGTTCTTGAACTACCTTGGTCTCAAAGTGTATAGACTGCTTTGCGCTTAAGCAGCACTGAGGAATGGACAGTCAGGAATAAAAGCAGAACTGAAAAAGCAAGGAGCAAGGATGAATAAGAATTCCTACTTCACAACAGCCAATTTTAAAAAGCTGAGGCAACTTGTCACACCTCAAGAAAGAAAACGCCAACATGGAAACAGTGCAAGTGAAAGGCATCCTTGGCCTATATCCTGAATGCCAGCAGAAGAGGATGTGGGTAGAAGGAGAAAGTAAAATTAGCACCAGGGGTCAGATAAGCTGTGCTTGTTCCCACTCTCCTATTCTCGCTGTTCCTAAGTTGCTTTGGAACCTCATTTTCCAGCATAGATTTTCAGCGCAAGGTCAGTGGTCAATAAATATAAAGGGCAAGCAGATCTCATACGCATCACTATGAAGCAGATGCATGAAACGTCTTGGGTTGATATTTCCCCTGGTAGTTTGAGGTAGACATTCTGATCAGCAGTATCTAAATATTAAGACTAACACACACACCCATCTGTACTGTTGGACCCAATACTAGAATACTACTGGGGGACTTGGTTGTGCAAGCACCACACATTTAAAGCACATTGGAACACTGAGAACAGTGCAGAGCTACACACAGAGCTGCAATTCCCAGTACCTAAAGAAAGTACAGTTCTAAATACCCTTGAGGGTAAGCTATGTGCTTTAACTGTATGGTGTGTCCACAAACGTGGATGAATGCCTTTGGCTGAAACAGATCAACAGACGTTGCTTCTTCCTACAGAAGAAATGGATTCTGGTAGGGTTTGGGTGGTGTGTGACAGCACAATTGCTCATTTGACCTTTCTTGAAATCATTCTGCTGACTCCTGGCAGTTACCAAACAGCGGCAGTTGATGGCGCATTGACCTCTGTGCAGTGGAACCTTTTCTGAGATGCCTGCACAGGATTCCTTCCTGTCTGCACACAAGACCTTCTCCCCCCCCCCTTCTTTTTTTGCATTTACCAATCCTGCAATCTTGGTGCTTATGCTAGGTGCAGCCAAGCCAATAAGCAGTGATATTCAGAAAAGTCTGAACTAATGATAGTCATCAATGTGTGATAATATGTAATTGATGAGAATCTGTTCTCCCAGTCACTCTGAGGAGCTCCTGGGTTGACACCAGGGATGCTTCCATGTTGCAGTTTATTAGTGCTGCTTACACATGCAACTTTTGTGCAGCATCCGCAAAACATTGGCCTCATCAAAATGCTGTCCCATATTATTTTCCCATTTAACGTGGACTTGTACTTTCCATGAAAAATCCAGCAAGTTTAAAAAACCTGCAGGAGCAACAAACGACATTCCCCAAATATTAGCACTAGCGAAAGGATTAGCGCTAGCACAATAGGGCTTGCCCACTGTCTTCCCCCCACCATTCCCAAATTTGCTCTGGAGGGTTGATGAAGCTTCCATAACAGGCTTAGGGGTTGTGCAGTGTAGAGGAGAGCGGGAGAGTGTTTTCCTACACTGAATACAACCCAGTAAATCTAGATTAAATTTTGGGAGGAGGGGATATGGGACAGAATTTTGATGAGAACAAAATCCTGCATGCATGTGTTGCATTGAGACCACAAGAAGCTTCCATGCAGAAGCACCTCAGGTTTCCAAGACGGAAAGAGACAATAAAATCCAGACAGCAGAATTCCAAAGTTTGGAATAGGAATCTGCATCCGTCTTCTTTTCCCACGGTTCCTTAGGTAATATCTCTTTGGCTAGCAAACAATGTGGCAGTACTACACGGAGAATTATGAAGGGATTTCTATCACTATTAAGTAAAATAATAAAAAGAATGCGTGATAGAACAGGGGCGGGGAGGAGATACTGGAATCAAGCTTTCAAAAGAAGTGGTGTGGGGCATCTGCTACTGCAGCCTGTGTTTTCTAGAATTTTATCACTGAACTGCACACTTAACCTGAACTTGGTCATCTGCCAAACTGTATTATGTAAGGGATACAGATACGGAATGTTTCGAGAAATTGCCCGGCAGATTTTAACAAGGCAACCCTCCTATTGCAAGATCCTTTAGTACTCAGTAAGAAAAATCCACTTAATATTGACTAAAGTTACACACTTTTTGGGGTGGCGGGGGGGGGGAGAGAGGATACAGGACAGGAGAGATAACGGCCTTCTATCCCCAACTTCATGTGCTAATTTGACACTGGTGTTTGAACAGCATTTGGTCTGCAGACAAGGCAATTTAATACTCTTGTATTCCCAGAGTAAAATCTCTTTAGAAAGGGCTTGAGAGGGGGCACATACACAAGGCAGGTGGGGAGGGGGAGGGCCTTCAACCAGCAGCCACACGTAAGACAAAATACACTGCTAAAATTAACCATGCAATTGCCTGACTTGAGATATTTTGAAAGAATAGGCAGTTCCATTTCCAAATAAATTTATCATGCAACTTTAAGCAACTGTCTAGAAAGTATTTCAAATGCCACATTGTTCCCTGGTTATACTCACTCCTTCCCCCCAAAAGTGGGGAAAACTGAAATCTTTAAACAAGACAGACTGTTCCAATTATAATTGTACATTAAGGCTGCAATCCTATGCATGCTTCCTTGATAGTAACCGAGTTCAACAGGGCTATGTCCAAGTAAACTTGCCTTGGCTTAGGCTGCACACGCATTAAATAAGCCTTAAAGCTGTGCAGCAGTAACCAAACATCTAGGCTCCCATGAGTAAAGCAATCAATAACGGAGCCCTGGCCCATTCTGGCAGGATATACAGTTCCCTTGCTATGGTCAATAGATGCTGTCTCCCACACTGTAAAAGAAATGTAGGGGACACATATGCTGGTTGTTTCATCCCTGGAAGTACCAGCTTATCAAAGTGAAATATTTTCATAAACATGCAGGTTGTTTGCTTACAAGAAATATTCTGGAGAGTTTAATACTCCTACTACATTTTATTTAGAGGGCTTTATAACAGCTTCATAAAAAGGTAGGCCCCTGAAATCTTTGCTCCAATTTTACAGAAGCTTGAGCTGAGCTGGTGACTTATCCAAAGCAACATGACTCTGTGGCTGAGATGGACTTGAACCCAGGATTCATAGCTCCAATGCCCTCTCCTAGGGACGGCTACCCTGGCAGCTTTTCCTTGTGAAGACTGGTGTTTCCTATGCCACAATCCCTCCCATTAGAAACAGGACGCCTGAGAACAAGAACACACACATCACCACAATGTGCCACACACACTCTTTCCTTTGGTTCACACATCAAGTTCAGACAAACTATAGCCTAGCTCAAATACATGAATTCCTGGGGAGAAGGAGATTGCTGCTGCTTCCTTCCTCCATGGTCACTCTCCTGCCGAGCTGAGCCAAGCCACAATTTGGCTTCGTATGTCATCAGAACTGAGGCTTGTGGGTTTAGCTCTCTCGGATGCCTTGGTTACATAACGTGATTCGTCTGGAGAGAGCTAAACCACATGCCTGGGTTTGGATGACTTAGCTCAGTAGAGTGGTGGTATGACCAGAGGAGCAAAGTGGCCACAACCTCCTGTCTGACAGTCTGCATATTTGCTTCTTCGTGCAAAGCCAAAGCAGGGCTTAGTTTGATGTGCAAACCAGGCTCACTTTTGGCCTTCCTCCTGCTCCCTCCGTCACTAAGAGGATTTTCATCAAAGGTTTGAAAGCATCTAATCATTACGTGCAAGTGGTGATTTTTAAAACCACTTGATCAGATCCAGTCATCTTTCTTTTGTGTACAGCTCTGGTGTTTTCACACACAAGCCAGTTTGGGGGCCAAAAGGAAACCCAATGCAATCAGCAGCATATGAAGGATGCACAGTTGCTTTAGTGAACAAGCCAACGGTGCAGTGCTTTCATTGAAAAAGCAAAAAGGAAGCCAAGCTACCCTTTCTCCTAGGCATGTTAGTGCCTTGGCAAGACATGCATACTCTTCAGTTCCAAGTAGGCCCCTGTGAATTCTGCACACACACAAAAACCTCCAATACACTTCAAATTCCACAGACTACACAAAACAAAATTGAGAGTTCTGGAATCGTAAATACCAGGCAATTCCATCCATAGATTCTGAACTATCTTGCCACCAATTTGTATTTTGTTTTGTTTCAGCAAGGACTAAGCAGTCAAGGAGCAAAGTGCCAAAAAAGCACGCAAGACAGGAAAGCCAGTATTGTTGTAAATTCACATAGAGGTGGATTTGCAGCCAACATACAGTCCTGCATCTTCCATTTTCCATTCAGCCCCCTTGAATGTCCCCCAACAGGTATTTTGCTGCCAAACTGTCACCTGCTATTGATTTCGCCACCACTGGGAGATTACCCACCCCACCAATCTGGTCTGCCACTCTTGCCTGACAAATTTTGATCTTGCACTCATCTAACAGACCATTTCCTGCTCCTGACCACAGAGTCCATTGGGCAGAGCATCTACTTGATGGTCTACCTGGCACGCGCGATTGTCAGGCATCCATTTACAAGGGGGAAGGATGCACAGGTAGGGCCGCCCCTACGCACCATCACCTTTGTATGAATCACGCTCCCTCAGCTGGCCAGACAACTGTTGGGGGAGCATGCAACTGTGATGGGGGTGACAGCTCATGTGCAGAGTCGGCACCACATTCTTGTCATTCCTATGAAAATTAAGCCTTTCCTTTCCATGAGAGGGAAAGAATGGTCAGCCCAGTTTCCACCCACCACTGGCTCTTGCCATGCCCCTTTGTCCTATCCACTCCCCATCATCAAATGTGGCCCTTTGGGGCAAAAGGTTAAAGCAGAAAGGACCCAAAGTACCTAGTCGTGAGCGTTGGAGAAGGCCTCTCCCTCCTCAGGCTCATTCCATCCGGCCTAGGGGGCGGGGCCCAGGCTCACCTTCGCCACAGCTTTAAGGACACTGGTGCTGCTGCAGCATATGTTAAACATGTTTATATATATTTTAAGGTGTTTTAAAGGTGTTTTTATTGTTTACTTTGTTGTACCACCGTGAATGGTGGTTTTTATCTATGTATTTTTGTTTTGTTCCGTTTTGTTTTGTTTTGGGGTCGGACATTGAGTGGGGTGGGGATTGGTTTTGTTTGGGCATAATTGTTTTTGGTTGTTTTGTTTTCTATTTTATAAAGGGAGGTTAGTATGAGGCTTGGGATTGCTACCGTGGAGGGGCGAGGGAGGTATGGCGGTGGGGGCAGATGTTATAGGCGAAGGGGATCGAGATACGGATATGCTCGTACCCCTTCCAATCTGCGCCCCATCCCGAGGGACGAGGGTAGGGTGAGCAAGGATTACTCACCTCCTTCACTGGTGTTGTGCAATGCCAGGTCTATAGGCAACAAAACCGCTACCCTGCGAGATTTCTTTACCTCGCAGGGAGTCGACCTGGCTTGTGTGACGGAGACCTGGGTGCGCGAAGGGGTAACTGTTACCTTACGAGAGATGGCGCCCCCGGGTTTCTCCGTCCTCCACCAGTCACGGACTGTGGGCCGGGGGGGAGGGGTGGCAGTATTAATCCGGGAAGATTGTTCTTTCAGGGCTCTACCATCGCCATCAATCCCCGGCATTGAATGTGTTGGCCTAGTGTGGGGCTCCGAGGAGAGCTTGGCTGTCTGGCTGGTGTACCGGCCACCTAGCGCACCAGCAGCCACCCTGTCAGGCCTGCTGGAGGCGGTGGCCGGCTGGGCCTTGGAGTTCCCTAACCTATTGGTATTGGGAGACTTCAACTTCCACGCTGATGCCACTCCCTCCTCACAGGCTCTGGACCTGGTGTCTTCCATGGCGACACTAGGGCTATCCCAGTTTGTTTCGGGCCCCACACATCAAGCAGGCCACACGCTGGATTTGATCTTTGGCGCCGGTATAGATGAGATCATGTCTCCTTCGATGAAGGTGCCATGGTCTGATCACTACGCTCTGAAAGCCAGGATTGACTTTCCACCCCCACCCTGCTTAGGTGGCGAGCCGATTTGGGCTCGCCCGCAGAGGCTGATGGACCCTGATAGATTCCGTCAAGCCTTGCGGGACCTTGCTCCCCCTGGCGACTCATTGACTGAGCTTGTTGAGGGCTGGAATACCCAGCTCCTGGCAGCCATCAATGAGATCGCACCTAAGCGCCCTCTGCGACCCCGCAGAAACCGGGCTCCCTGGTTTACCGAGGAGCTTCGGAAAATGAAGCGGGACCTCAGACGGCTAGAGCGAGTATGGCGGGGTGCCTGTGACGGAGCCTCAAGAACATCTTATAGGGTTTTTATGAAAACCTATGAGATGGCAGTGAAGGCCGCTAAGAAGTCTTACTTCTCGGCCTCCATTGCATCCGCTAGCTCTCGCCCGGCGCAATTATTTAGTATAATTCGGTCTTTAACGTCCCTTGAAGGACAGCCAAATTTAAATAACAATCTGACACACAGCTGTGAGGCATTTGCGAGCTTTTTTGCGGAGAAGGTCCTGTTGCTCCGCCATGACCTCCCTGCCAATTTGGATACAATAAAGGAACTGGAGGCCCCTCGACTGTCCTCGGGTCCAGTATTGGACCACTTTGACCGGATATCTCCAGCCGATGTGGACAGATTTCTCCAAGCTGGAAAGCCCACCACCTGTCCTCTTGACCCGTGCCCGTCATGGCTGATTAGAGCGTGTCCAGACGAGGTGCGGGCCCCCCTGGGGGATATCATCAATTTGTCCCTTGGCACCGGGATATTCCCAGGGGAACTGAAGGAGGCGGTGGTGCGTCCGCTCTTAAAGAAAACATCATTAGATCCCTTAGATCTATCCAATTACCGCCCGGTCTTGAATCTTCCATTCCTGGGTAAGGTGATTGAGAGAGCGGTTGCTGAACAGCTTGGTAGGTTTCTGGATGAAACATCTGCTTTGGATCCATTCCAGTCCAGCTTCCGTGCTGGTCATGGGACCGAGACGGCTCTGGTCGCCCTAACAGATGATCTCCGCAGGCAGCTGGATCGAGGCGGGTCGGGGCTGCTGATTCTTCTAGATCTGTCAGCAGCCTTTGACATGGTCGATCACGAACTCCTGGACCACCGCCTTGCCGACGTGGGGATTCAGGGCACAGTCCTTCAATGGCTGCGCTCGTTTCTTTCTGGTCGGGGACAGAGGGTGGCGCTTGGGGGGGAATTGTCATCGCGTCACTCCTTGGTGTGTGGAGTGCCTCAGGGTGCGATTCTCTCCCCGATGCTTTTTAACATCTTTATGCGCCCCCTCGCCCAGCTTGTCCGGAGTTTTGGGCTGGGTTGCCATCAGTATGCTGATGACACCCAACTCTATCTGTTGATGGATGGCCATCCTAACTCGGCCCCAGACACACTGACCAGATGTCTGGAAGCTGTGGCTGGATGGTTACGTGGGAGCCGGTTGAAGTTAAATCCTTCGAAGACAGAGGTCCTCTGGCTGGGGCGGGACGATATGGGATCGAGGGGGCAACTCCCATCTCTTGCGGGGGTGCAATTAGTGCCAGCACCGTCCGTTAAGAGTTTGGGTGTAATCTTCGATACCTCCCTCTCTATGGAGGCGCAGATTACAGCTATAACAAAGGCGGCATTTTTCCATCTCCGCCAAGCTAAGCAGTTGGCCCCTTATCTCTCTCGCCCTGACCTAGCCACTGTGATCCATGCGACGGTCACCTCCAGACTGGATTATTGTAACTCGCTCTACGTGGGGCTGCCCTTGAGACTGACCCAGAAACTCCAGCGGGTGCAGAATGCCGCGGCGAGACTCCTTATGGGGTCTTCGCTGCGAGATCACATTCATCCGGTACTATACCAGCTGCACTGGCTCCCGGTGGAGTACAGGATCAGGTTTAAGGTGCTGGTTTTAACCTTTAAAGCCCTATACGGCCTAGGACCCTCGTACCTACGGGACCGCCTCTCCTGGTATGCCCCACAGAGAAACCTACGGTCTGCAAATAATAACACCCTCAAGGTCCCAGGCCTCAGAGAGGTTAGGCTGGTCTCAACTAGAGCCAGGGCCTTCTCGGCTGCGGCTCCAACCTGGTGGAATGCTCTGTCACAAGAGACTAGGGCCCTGCGGGACCTGACATCTTTCCGCAGGGCCTGCAAGACAGAGTTGTTCCACCAGGCCTTTGGTCAGGGCGCAGCTTGACTCCGTCCTCTGGCAACCTGCACAGAATTTTGTTCAATCGGTTGCCATCAATTTGATTTTAACTAATTTTTATAATGAAATATTTTTAGAATGCGTTATTATTTGATTGTTTATTTGATTGTTGTTAGCCGCCCTGAGCCCGGCTTAGCTGGGGAGGGCGGGATATAAATAAAATTTATTATTATTATTATTAGTCAACAAGTGGTGTTGATGATGAAGAGGTTCCATTGCTCGACATCACTGGGGATTTAGAAGGCAGGAGTGTTAAGATGTTAGCCACAAGGACAAGTAAATTTACAGGGGTGGTCAGTAAGATTCCCATTCAAACTATAACCATGAGTGAGTGGAACAGACTGTACATTCCAGGGTATACAGTGAATCCATTCTTTGTGTCAATTAAGGATCCCTTTTCTTTAAATTGCTTTCATCATTACTCCATTGTTCACTGGACAATTTCACTTCAGAGCAAGCTTCAACTTTTGCAACCAACCTCCTCTCCTGCACCATTCTCTCATATCACTGAAAAGTTTATTATGTCCTCTAGCTGTAAATAAGTGGAAGACACACAGGTTAGAACTCAGCAAGGCAAATAGGAAATGATCATAGACGTGAAAAAGAAGCAGCTCCCATCAGTTTATTACTATAGAAAAAGAGACTGCACAGGAGACAGACTGTCCTGAGGTACGGATGAAAATTCTTACCATTTAATACATCTCAGGATACAGAAACAACTTGTGCCTGTGGTGCAAAATAAGCTCCATATTTAAGAGACAAATGTGTTTGCTCTGCATATACCAGCAAATGTGAACATGCAAATGTGAACATGTCATGATCATAACGATTCCCAGATGCATTTATATGTCATCTACACTCTGTGTTTGCTCCAGGAAACACCACTGTTAACACCTGTACAGACCAAACATTTACCTTGTGACGTGTAGAATTGCCCATAGTAACTGGAACAGCAGTGGAGGGGGCCCACTTGGAAAGGTCTAAGATCCTGAATATGGAACTACTCATTTCTCTCTCTCTCTCTCTCTCTCTCTCTCTCTCATAAGCACACACGAGAGCACAGGAAATTTTGGGGGGAGGTAAATATTTCATGTTTCCGCAAGGGTGGTTTTAAAAGGCAAGACGTTTAGACACAAGAAAAGAAACACTTAAGGCTTAATTTCCCATTCTTTCCCTCAGCAATATATCTCCATCCCCAATGCACATAAATTTTGAGGGAAATCTGCCAAAAGTACCCTGGCAAAATCAACACCATAGACAAAGTTGGATGCAGATGCAATGCTGTTGTGCCTTTTTACAAATACATGCTTTCTGAAAGAGACCCTTCCGCTCTTATTCCATTAGTTGCTAGTAATTACATATATCGTGTACCTAGATGATGGTTTTATAGTTATTCTCTCTCTTCCTTCAAACAGAGACCCTCGTTTTTGAACCCTGCCAACTGGCTTTGGAACTTGATTAGCTATGTATATCAACACTAAACATCTGTAACTGGCAAAATTTACAACCAGAAATAAAGAAGACTGACCTTCACTACATTGACAGACATTTAGGTTCTTGTATTACAACCATGTGGACAGGCAAAATTCATTATCTGTAATAGCTTCCCCTTGTAACCTGATTAAAACACAAAAGGCATCAATTCTGTATCCCTTTGACCTGCCAGCTACTTCCAACCTAAACCAATGAGAGGGATTATTTGACAAAAGTCATTGTTCCTGGACCAATCAGTATTACACGGACAAACCCAACATGTTCTCAATTTTTAAAACTTAAGTTTATTCTTGGCAGGGACTGTCTATGGTCCAATGGTAGCCATTTGCCAGTTCTCAATGGATACATTCCTGAGGGTTTTATAGTAGCATGCAGAGCATTCAGAGATGGGAATTTACCTCCACCACCAGTTTAAAAAATGAATTAATGTGCTGGCATGGATTTATGGATTTTAAATGGATTGGATATGTGGCATAACTATTGTAGACAGAATCCAAAGAACTCTGCATGAAATTTACTGACCAAGGAAGTTTGGGGTTCCTCGCATGGCAAGCCACTTTTGAATCAGAGATGAGTTTCAAAAGCAGTTAGCAGTACAGCATTTGGCTGTCTTAAGAATAAGGCTGTCCTAAGGAAAGGAGGGAAGTAAGACTTAAGAAAACCCACTAAGAATGAAAAATTGTTTAGATCTGAATCTTGGTTGCCAGCGGGAACATGCATCTTAATTTTAAACTAGCACAAACTATTTTACTGAATAATAAAAATAATAGATGAGCCCCCTCAATTTAGTTGTTTTTTTTAATTTAATTATTATAATTGAAAACCAGCCCTATAATGGCACCATATATAACTAAAACATCAAATACTGACACTGTCAGTAATTCAAGATTCTTACTCAACCACCTTTTAATCAAGTGATAACCATTGAACCTGAATATTATTATAGTTTCAGCATTCAGAGACAAGGGGTGTTCTAAATCCAAGGAGCAACTACAGAGAATCGCTCTCTCCATGTCCTTGTTGGGCAAACTTGGCGCGTAGATTATATGTTTAAGAGTATGCTTGTGATCAAGGACATAGGATGATAGGGTAAGTTAATGCTGTAAAGGTTAAGTGATGACCTGGTTATAAAAAACTTCTCTGTTTCCAAACATACATCAGTAAAACTGGGAAGAATGCTTCAATGCTCCTCTATTGCTACTTTTCACACCTCCAAATGGATTTGGTAGGCAGGTACCATGGGCTCAGGATGTTTTGGCTTGGTTTGCTTTGAGGCAGATTTATTTTACAACTTTGAATACAAGTTCTACTGCCGTCTCTGCTCTTTGATGCAACATTTTCGGTGTGACAGCACCAGTACATTCCTTACCTCACAGAAGTGTTGTAGCATTACGTAAAATGAAGATATCAAGCAGAACTACTACACTGAGTACATAAGAGACAGGCTATGAAACGACGGAATGATCACACAACTCACTGGAGGGGGGTCTCATTGAGAAAAGAGCAAAGTCAGATAGTAAAGAAACATCTAACTGACAGTACGTGAAAAATTGTGCTAATCAGTAAGGACCAAACCAGGATCACTAGTACAAAACTCTTGTATAGTGGTGAGCTGCAGCAAGTCCAAAGAGAAGAGGACCACTGCAAAAAATAGTTTCATTTTCAAGTAATGTTGACTTGTTCAGGAAAGTTTTTAATGACTGTTTTAACGTATTTTTAATCCTTTGTTGGAAGCTGCCCAGAGTGTCTGGGGAAACCCAACCAGATTGGGGGGGTATATTAATAAAAAGTTGTTGTTGATGATGATGATGATGATGTTGCACAAACCAGGAATCCTGTCACACCATGAACTCTGGTTAGCTGAACAATCCTGCTTCATAATTTATGCTTTGTAGATTGTTTGCTTTGAAATTTACTGGAGTTTGTAATATACCAATATTCCTCTTTCCTAGGAAAGGGAAAGCTGCTGTTGTCCTCTTTCCTGCCACAATTTCTTTTTGGAGGGGTGAGGTGTGTGTGGGGGGGGGGTGTTGCATGTGCACGAGTCTAACACTTGCCTTGGACTTACTGAAGTTCATCCAGCAAAGCAGATTGTTACTGCCAGTGTATTCGTTGTGTCAGTGTGCCTTTACACAGCATACCACCTCTGTTTGCCCTATATTCCTAATCTCCTACATACATGAAGAGCCTCTTCAATGAACCCTCTCCAATCAAGTGTGGATTTATTAAGTGTAGGGGAAAGTGCAAATGTTATATTGCCAAGTTTACAAATGCATATTGACACCCACTAGCACAAAGCTGCAATACCCCATATAATAGAAAAGCTGTTCAGCATTGTCCCTGACCCTAGAAATTTTGAAAACTCCATTATGCCAAGATGAAAACCATGGTACTTTAAAAACAAACCAGGAGATAAGATTAGGTAGAAATATTTCTATAGGTCCTTATTCTTCCCAAACACATGTGAAATACTGCACAGCAGAAGAGAAGATGACAAAATACTTCAATTTTCAGAACTGTTAATAAATGTTCCGTGGCCCTTCCACCAAAAAACCAAGACTAAAATTGCATTTACATCATATTGTGTGTTTCTCACAAGAATGATGAATGAGCACTTTTGCACTGAAGAGCCAAACAATATGGTTTTCACCTCCCTGATCATTCTCTGCAAGGCACGTACAGCGCAAAGCAGCAAACTGAGGAGCGATAGCCTGTTATTTCCATCAGATGATGCTAAGTGCACGCTTCACCTCCTCTCTTCTCCATATTGCAGCCAAAATACTCGCTTACCCTGAATGCTTTGGGATAAAAAAACAACAACACAAACCAGGCTGTGCCGCAGTTGTCAGTTACTTTTAGCGAATCTCCCTTTTGAAAGAAAAATAAAACAAACTTCCAAGAACGGACAGGGATTTGGCTTGTGCAACAACAAGTTGCCAAAGGAGGCGGGAGAAGGAGGAGGAACATGCAGTCCAGTACTTCAGAGAGAATGGAAGCTAAGAAACACACAAATACTAAAAATGGACAGCGCCAACTGCATGCCGAGATGAAGCAACATTAAAAGTTAAAATTAATTAGCTGGCACGTTGACAGAGAATCCATTGTGCAGTACAGTGAAGCAATCGAAAGTTCAGAGCCTTATATAAGTAATATTGAAAAACTCCTTGATAGCTGCAGGTAAGGACAGACATGCTGTTGGACATGCCACAACACCAACCTGGCTCCAGCAAAAGGTTTTGCAACGCAGCTCATAAGCCCGAGTCCCAAAATACTCTGAAGAAAACATCCAGCGATGAACAATACTAGGAACACAGACAGAGCACAGGCTCCAGACGTTTGCCAATACCAAATGTTCTAGATCAATTACAGTACAGCAATTTATTTTAATCATGATGGTCAAAAAAAAAGCTTCCAAACATATCAACCTGCATCAACACATCTATTTAAAAAACTAGCTTTAGTTGCCTTTCGCTCCTCAGAAATATCAACATGCGGCAAAGCTACTACAGCAGCAACACCTCATCTACACTGTGGGTCTAGGAAGCAGAATGTAGATAGGAAACCTGAGATATTCTTCTGAAGCCCGTGGCAAATTCAGCCCCAATGTGCAAAGAAAAATGGAGCAGCAATGTTGCAAATACGTTCGTGGCATTAATTGATTTCACAATGGAATCAAGCACCTGTCTGATCACAACATTTGTTTGAAAAGGCAGATTAAAATGCAAACTATTCAAAGTAGGCCATGCTCTTCAGCTAGACAGGTAGGTAATTGGGTCCTCTAATTAGATACCAAAGGGGAACCTAGAGAACTTCCCCTTCATAATATAGATTAGGTAATCACCTGCAGACTGAAAGATCTCATGTACAATTGCGGTTAAGAAAATATTTCTGAAGAACAGAGCTTGTGACTTCTCAGTGCAAGAGCATATTTAGGTTTATAGCTGGAGGTGCCCTAACCTTGGAACAAGATGAGGTGTTCTGCATGGCAGACTCCACAGGGCACAATCTTCCTACCTCTGGTCATCGCATTGGTCTTATTTTTAAAGAGAGTATGAGTATGTGTACACAAGTATAAATGCGTGCACATTATTTCCCATGCGAAACACAAAAATGTCTAAGGCAAGCTCTCTTTTCAGCAGACCTTTTTTTTTTTATTTAAACAAATTTATATGCTGCTTTATTGTAAGAATATGTATGTAAACTGTTTTTTCTTAGCAGTTTACATACATATAAAATTTAAATCGCCAGGGGAAAGACCAGTTTAAAACCGGTATCAAAGAATATTCAAAAGATTTTTAAAATGAACATTAGCTAAAAAGAAATAAAACACATGTACATATGAGGGACAGTCACATACAGCATTATTACGAGCAGTGTTTTTTTCTGGGGGGACACATATCCCTAAACATTTTGTGAATCTAAGTTTGGCCTCATTGAGGGGCAGTATTTCAATAGGAGTAGGAAAATGAGAGTACCCCTAAACATTTTTTTTTAGAAAAAAGCACTGATTATGAGTCATGATTTTCATCAGAGTAACAAAGAATTGTTTGCATATACTGTACAGTATGCCATGAGAAAAGACACAAGTTGTTGTTGTTTGCATCTTCCAAGAATAAAGAACAAATATACGTAATTCAATATCATCCAGTGCATAACAATAGGTCTCATTGTACTTATACTCAAAGACTTCTACCAGACACAATTTAGAGGACAAATTTCCACTGTGGCTCACATATTCCAAACCATTATCATGCTGGAAGCAGCTCAAGGCTCTTTTTAGAAGTTCCTCCCATTATCTCCAAATGTACCTTATGAGCAGACATATTCTATGAGAGTTTAGAATTATGTGGCAAAAACCTGGTCTAGTGCTTTGTTTCCTACACAAAATTAAATGGGTGATCGTGTCACAAAGAAGGAGCATTTGGGGTGGGTGGGGATGATAAACTATTCTTGTTCCAGCATCACACAGCAGGACCAAGACTTTGGCAAGTTCCTCTGAAGAGTCCCAACTGGATCTCCCACTGCAGAGAAACAGGGGGACGGAAAGAAACCGGCAAACAAAGCCTATTTTAGGCCTGCTTTATCATGTGCTAGAAGGCTTCACCTAATTCAAAGAGGTGACTCAGTCACAGTTGAGGATCTGGGATGAAAAAAACACTTTGCTACACCTTGTGATCGTCAAAGCCAGATGGGTAGGATGCTAGCATGCTATGAGTGTGATTTATGCCTGGTTGCCGGATTCAACTCCTCTTTGTGGGTGGAGGTGGGGAGAGAAAAGGAGGTGGAAGAACCAAGGTAGAAACTTCTTAATCAAGACAATTGTGTGTTTTTTAAGTAGTATTACTTTCAGGTATAATTCATTCCATGTTGATGTAAGAATCTCCTCGTTTCGTACGTCATGCAGTTTTATAAAAAAGGAGCACAAAATGGGAAAACAATTAACAGGAGAGGACCAGAAGCAGCCACCAACACATATCCACCACCCAGTCTCCACTGTGGCATGCAATTTATTAACATAACAGGGACACCTGTATTGGGCTCATCTCAGCCATGTGAAAGTAGCCTTCGACACCATCAATATCCGCTCCATTACACCTTGTACAAATGAACAAAGATGTGCACTGCTGCCTTGTTTAACCACACTGAGCCTCTGGGAAGTGCTATTATTATACTGAAACTAAGTGATCATCAAGTCCAGAGGCCAGCTGAGTCTAGCATAAGTTAACTAGCTAATTTCCTGTTGGGACACTTTTCCCACCACCTGGCTGCCTCTCCTCACAATGGCTTCTTGCAGTCCCACCTCTACATAGGACCAAATTTCAGAAAGGAAGGCAGCTTCTGGTTCACAGTGCCACCTTCCCTACAAGACTATGGCTTCAAGTTATAAACTCACATGGATCTTCAGTTCGTGGGAGCGGCTGCATACAACTCATTTCCTGTATCATGTAAAAAGATGTTCTTGGGTGCACACTCTGGCTTTAAAAAAAATGGACTGCAATAAATTAGGGAGTAATAACAGAAAGCAAGAAGCCCATTTTTCTTTATCCAAAAACATTAGGTTCCCCTTAAAAGAGAGTAAGAGGTTTTTTTTTGGGGGGGGGTTATTGACTTGTTTCTGTTTTATTATGTATTTTGTGTTCTCATTTTGTATTTTCCGTTGTCAACTGCCCTGTGATCTTCAATATACAAATTTAGTAACAAATTTAATAAACAAATGAACAAATTATTGTAATCCAGAAAGTTATGGGGATGGGAAGGGAAAACACTAAAAGTAAAGTATTGAAAATTCAGCTCCACAGGTATTTATTTATTGTTTAAAATTCTAAAACACACTTCAACCTGATGCATTCTAGGGCAGCATAAAATATCATGGCAAATCCTTTGTTATCCATGAAAATCTTTCCATAAAAACGATTTTTAAAAGAAAAAGAAAGAAGCTGAGCAATCCTATGTCTTCACATCATCGCGTCCAGTTGTTCAAGCTGTCCCACTGTTTGCTCAGTGCCATTTGCATTTAAATCTGCTTCCCATCTTCTACTTTTCTAAATATATAATTTCCTAAGCACAAGCGCGTACACACACACACACACACACACACACACATTATATATATATATATATATATATATATATGACTCTTCTGCATTAGACAGCTCTACCTCTTGCTATATAGAGAACAGTTTCTCAACATCGCTGCAGCAAAAACAGGTATTTCTACTATAGACACATTGGCCCAGCACAGACATAGCTCTAAACCATGCTTTGAAATTGAAATCAGAGTTTGAGGGTGGTTTGCAGACCTACATTAAAGTTAAATCCAAATTACATTAAGCATAGTTGACACCAGGGCTAACATACCACACAATGGTGTACAAAGCCAAAGAGAGAGGGGAGGGGAGGGGAGGGGAAGGGAAGGGAAGGGAAGGGAAGGGAAGGGAAGGGGAGAGATATCCTGAGAGTCAGTTTGAGATGTTTTGCAAAAGGCAATGGACAAAGATACTAAATCCTAAAACTTAAATCATGGAAGATGAGGTTGCTATCCCTACACATATATGCAGTGCTTTTTTTCAGGGGGTAGGGGACGGAGGGGTACACATACCCCTAAACATTTTGTGAATCTATGCTTGGCCTCATTGGGGGCAGTATTTCAATAGGAGTAGGAAAATGAGAGTACCCCTAAACATTTTTAAAAGAAAAAAGCACTATATATATGTGACCAAAGTCTGGCATTATTGCATCTGCATCAGTTCACTCTATTTTAAAACCCACGCTATGTGCAATTGATACAGGAGAAGTATACAGAGATGGCAGTTTGTTCTTTCCTAGGTAGTGCATTGGGTATCTTTCTCTCTAATGAGGTTGTTGTCAGTGTCACTAATTAAGCAACAATCCATATCGGCATACTGCGAAGGAGATACACATCACCAACTTACTACCTGCTGCAAGTCTCAGAAGGGGAATCCTCAAGGTGGCATGATTTCAGCTATGGATGAAGAAAATGACTTCAAATCCATCCAGGGTTAGAGTTTTCTGAAGACCCAGGAAGGTAATGATATAGTCATTTCTTGTGGTCAGACTTTTACATCTGTAAATTGAAGACTTGGTTTTCTTCCAGAGATGGTGCTATTGTAAGGCCCTTCCTGTACTACAGAAAGTACTTTGCAACAACTCTGCTGTAATTACAAGATTGGTTTGGCAAGTGTCGATGACAGTAAACCAGATTACGGGGCTTTATTGCAGCTTAACCTATTGTGAACCAGCTATGCGCCCATCATCTGGCATTGCCACCCAACTGGCACACTGAGACAACCGGAGAAGCTTGAGGGCATCAGGAGTCAGGACACTAAGCTACCAAAAGCAGGATTCAGACCCTGTAGCATTAACATCAAAGAGAGCTTCAATTTCAATATGTGGTTTGGAACCAAACAAGTAGGTCCCCAATAAATCTAAAATGTCACTGATGAATCCTCTCTACAAAAAGACTGAAAACATATTTTAAGTACTGTATGCTATACCTTATAATATCCCATGTGCACATGCAAAGATGTGAAGTATGAATTGACCCCAAAGGTAGCATGTTTGACAGAAAGCTGGCAACAGCAGAAGAGCTAAAGAATCTTGGTCAAGCCTGAACAGATGCTTCAAGCAGTGCCTCCATCAATTCTCATGGAATTGGGTTATTACTCATATAGCATTTGCAAACAGGAGAACTTGGGGGGTGGCAATGAAGCCTCTTTTCCAGGGCCTTGTTTTTCCACATGCTCTGCTAAATACACATGCGGTCTCAGAACAGGCCTACTTAAAATTCCAAGATGAAAAGAGGGACCTTTCTTCCATTGGCAAGGATCCCTCTATACAACTCTATACTGCAACAGAGGTTCTCCCTAAAGCATAACACTCTCTCTGGAGCCAAATAAAAGGAAGCCATAGCAGTAAAAAGAAAATCAGAGAAACATCCTCCATGGTGCCCCTGGTGCAGACATGTGCCTTAGCATGCAAGCAATACAAGGAAAGCTGAAGCAGATGTCAACAGATGAGGTAGGAGACTATGGCAGGAATGGCATGTGAAATGTTTACCTAGTCTAAAACAAAAAGTCAGTGTGTTCATGGCCTGGAACAGAAGTCCTAAACCTATCTGGGTCCAGGACACACCTTTAACCTCAACCTGAAAAATGGAAGACAATTTTACTCTTACCCATCCTTGCTTACTATTCAACCAGTCACCCATCCATTTCCTCCTCTCTCTCAGCATTGGTATGAACTGCTATAGGTCAGGTACCCATCCTGTGTCTTGACTCACAAGTTTGGCCAACTCCCTAAGGCAAGACTAGCAACCTCCAGGTCCACCACAGCATAATCAGGTAACAAGAAACCACTGCATTCAATGAGGTCCCTGATATAAATCTTGCAACTTTTATCAGCTGATCATTCCTGACCTCTGAAAAAGTGATTAATGGGACAGGTGAGCAACCTGCAGATTTGGGCCACTATTCCTGTGGCCCTTGGGGTAAAAAGGCTTCCAAAACCCTGGATTAAAATCTACAACATACCAATATTCAAAATCCCACTTACAGATACACACTGACTCCTGCAAGCAAGCTGTTTGTATTCTACCTACCATGCGGTCAAGGAACTCAAGAAACAAACTTTCAGTTTGTTTATTTGCATACATATAAGCAGCATCAGTATCTGTCTATCTTAGTAAACATGGTTTTCTGCTGATCCCCACCTAATGCTTCCACCAGCAAGGAAACATCAAACCTGGGACACAGATAAAGTGGCACCAAGGACTCAGGGTTGCTGTTTAGATAAAGGAACAATAGAAACAGACAAGCCACTTGAAAAACTTTCATGAAAAATAAGAGTTTTCCCTTTTCTGCTCAACTGTGTACATAGCGCGAATGACAAACATGCAAATAGAGATCTGCAAGGCCATAAAATGAACCCCCTCTATTCTCCTCAGCCTTTCCCTACAACTTTTCTCCATTCAGTTAACTGGGATCTTCCAGGGAGATATATGTCATTCTTGGCTACTGTGTAGTTTGTGGAGAAAATCTCAGGTATATTCACTGCAAACAACACATTTATTTTAAATATTTTTACTTCATTCTTCTGCCAACAAAGTTCACCAAATAACTTATATAAGCCCATTCCCATGAGTTCCACTCAAGACTAACCACATTTGGCTCCCACAGCTCAAGACAGCATCAAAAACAAACAAAAAAAACTAGGGGAGTCATGATTTGTTGAAACTGAGGAACATACCAGGAAAGGTTGAGAAGATACCAGGCAAGGAGGATGCAGGATCTGGCTCATTAACTGGAAGAATATTTCCATGTGATTACAAGAGGTGCTAAATGTCATTGCAGGTGGCCTCCTGCAGTCATTTTGTATACATTCCAGAAGTCAGAAGCCCAGTTTGAACAAATAATAGTCCATGTGCATGCAGCTTAGGATCATGAAGGGCCACTGTGCTTATTATTCAAGATTTCTGAACTGCTTTTCATTCAGTTTATCCAAGTGGTCTACAATGCATTAGCTCAGCACAACTCATACAGAGGTGCATGGGCTGAGCAACACGGCACTTATATGGAATTGATCACAGCAGCTTTTCAGACCTTCACAAAGTCAGCATAAAATGCAGCAGCATATGAACAAGTTAATACAGAGGACGCCATTCTCAGAAACAATCACCCCTATTAAGAGAGCTCCAGGGTCGTGTGACCAATGGAGATCCTACCATTCGAGAAGGGTCTGGAAGGACCACAATATATGTTAAGGTGAAGCTATTTCAGTAGTGGGGAACCTCAGGAGCAGTGGCCAAATATGGCTCCTCCATTCCCGTCCTGGCCAACACACACAACCAGATGTCATGGACTGACTGGACACAAAGGAATGTGGAAGGCACCAGCTAGGGAACCCCCAAGGGATGAAGGATCAGAGCCCAGGGAGTGGTGGTGGGATGACGATGAATTGTTAGAGGGGGCCTTCAGTTTCTGCAGCTACCTCATAGGGGCAAGACCTATTGAGAAGAGTTGCTGTGCTCAATAGGCCTGGTTCCCCTGAGCTGGCCTGGTTTCTGCTAATCAAGAGCCTGCTCCATGTGACGCCAGCTATGCTGCATACTCTCTCCTCAGCTGCTTTTGTCTAGATGGAATGTGCTCTTGAACTGTGACTAAGCCTTTTGCTTGTCTGAATGCAGAATGAGAAGATACAGTGTGTAGAAACCTTTGGCCTTTGTATGGCAGGTGCACAGCCCACTGTACCAAAGTCACAACTGTTGCATGGCTCGCTTTTCAGCTCTGGCCCCACCCACCACAGGCATGTGGCCCCCAGAACGCTGCTCAAAAGGATTGTGGCCCCCAGGCTGAAAAAACTTCCCCTGGACAAGATGTTGCAGCAGAAACAGAGCTGTAGTTGGGGAATCCAGCACACTAACCCAGTCTCCTTGTGCCCATGTCCTGTGTTGCTTCAAGTTTCTCCACTGACACTCTACTTGAGTGCCTGCTGCTTATGGGGCAGGAAAACCTATGGGGAGACACAGGACTGATTTCCAACAGCAGCCCTACCAACTGCCAAAGTACCAAGAATAGGCTATTTACAATGCAAGTCCCTTACATACTGGACTGTGTAAAAATAATTACCCCCCCCCCCCAGCAGACCCCACAGCAAATGGAGCTCAGCATTTTCATAAGAATCCAACAATATGCCATCTATATATAGCCTGAAGCCTATTAGTCCTTTTGCACAATTGCTAGCAGAAAACCTGGAAGTTTCTTACTTTTAACACCTGTGCCCGATAGGCAAATAAATAGAAAACGCCAGCATCAAAGTTCAATTGGTTGCAACTTCCCCATGAATTGCTGTGCAACTAAGCTACAGTTCAGAAGCATCTTTTAGAATAAATACAGAAGCCACACACCAGGGTGCGAGCAAAGTTAAGCAACACTGTTCATCCACATTGCGCTGTGTTGACAGCTTGACTTTATTTAAGGTTTTTTTTTAAGGAGCCGGATGATAGAGCTTGCTTTTGCACCCCCGTGAGGCAGGATTCACATACAAGCATAGCAGGCAAGACAGTGGTAGTTTAAAGATATATATACTTTGCTCCAAGGCGTGAGGGCAGAAAGCAGTAACTCTTTATAAATTAGAAACGTCTACATTCAACCAAAACGCAAACAATTTTACAAAAACACATGCACGCGCGCAATTAAAAGGAGGCACAGCAAGAAAAGTGAAAAGCAAGAAAGAGTGTCGACAGAAAAAAGCCTAGCTAATTTTCAATGCACAAGATCAAATATTGCAGGGTGCACAGAGTGTTCGCTCATGACACAGCCAGAGGTCTTCCTTTGGACTTTATCTTAACATTACAGGCTGCCGAGTCATTGCCTTTACAGCAGGCATCAGGAGCTGTTTTTTTTAAATAAAAAAACACACCCATCCCTTGGCGATGATGGGCCTCCACCTCTCCATCGTGCACCTCCCTCCTGCCTCTCTTGCGAGGAAAGAGAGAAAGGAAAAGAATGGAATACAACCCTGGTGATGCACCCAGCAGAAGTGTATGTCAGCAGGATGGCATGAGTGAGCTGCGTGGGCAACAGCCAGCACCCAACAGGAGAACTAACAGAGCACTTGTAAAGGGAAATGGGGGAGGGGGGGAGAGAGAGAGAGAGAGAGAGGGAGAAAGAGAGAGAAATATTCTTCATCTTCTGTGTTTTTCTTTGTACTCCCACTGCCTCCCTTCCCCCTGCTTAATCCCCAGGGCAACAATCAGTTATGCAAATAAGCCCTCCCCCACCTCCTTCCACATTCTAGCCTGGCTGCTCTACATCTGCTCTAGGTCCTCCACTCCCCAAGCTGCAGCTACCTCTCTATTGTTCAGGCCTAGGCAACCCTCCATGCCACAAAAAAAAAACACCCCGATTCTGCTGCTGCAAACACACCCGAGAGAGAGCACACACACACACACACACACACACACACACACACACTTGCACTATTCTCATCAGCACTCCTCTTCAACCTTCATACCCATCCTCATATTACTTTTAAAGCCAAGGCGGTTATTTTAACAAGCATAGCAGGCATAGATTTATTGCCACACTCACGCTTAAAATTAAAAATGCTCCATGGCCGGTCGCCGCCAACAGTACCATCAAACCATGTGCAAAATGGAGCTCTCTCTCTCTCTCTTTTGGAATGGAAGTGGTGGCCGATGGCACAGAGAAGGGTCCTTGGGTTCAAGCAAAGCAGAAGGCACACACAGTACGTTCCACCAACTCTCATACATGTACATCTACACACTAAAATGGATTTTACATTCAGAATCTTGGAGTCTTATTCTTAAAAAAACAAACTTTTAAAACACTGATTTATTTTTTTATAAAAAAGCCACCCTTACACTGACAAAGCACATTCATAACACCTTTGCACAGGATGGTTTTGCCTCTTACTTCCTAGAGGACTGCCAAATTAGCTTTTTTACAACTAACTCAAGTCTCCTATGCAGGTGTAACAGAAGTTTTAGTTTTGTTTTGGTTTTTTCAAGTAAACTAAACAACCCTAATTATGTTCATAAATAACGTGCCAAACACCACATACACATCAGTGAATTAAACCATTGCTGAATCAAGGCTGTGAAATAATGAAGCCTTTTCACTGGGGAGGGAGGAGCTAGATTTAAATATTCATATTTTTAAACTAAACCAGAGACTGAGGTTTCAAAGTACCTCCAAAAATATGGTCATGGCAAAGTTTCAAACTTTCATTATATAAACGATGCATCAAAAATTTTCAAAACGTGTTCAAGAAAAAGGTTGCCAGATACAAGACCTATGATTCTATAGTCTAATCCTTATGCCCCAAACAGTTACCTTCCAAACCATATTACAACTATTTGCATGCTGAACATACCAACTGTGCACTGTATCTCTTAAGGAAAAAATAAAAAAAACACACACCAAGCAGTTTGACAAACCCCATTGCTCACTTGGGCATTTTGCCTCAGAGCAAACAGTATACGGATGTAGATTCTGTAACCTGTGTCTGGACTGAATCATCAATATGCCAAAAAGAAAATCTAGAGATATAAAAAGAGTGAAGACTTATAGTGTCAATAACCTCAATTTGTACCGCTACGGCTTCCATCACCGCTGCCTATAACCAGCTGAGGCTGCTCTCCAGAAGGGAGACGGAGCCCCAACAGATAAAGCAGTGACAGAAGTCAACTTTTAAAAACCATCTGTCTTTTCATGGCAATTTCCATGAATTACAAAGAGTAACGAAGGCAGCCCGTCCTACAGATCCAAAGAGGGCTTAGTGCCTCTGTACAAAACCTTCCTTTCCCTATCAGTTACCCTCCCTATTCCGTTCCAAATCAGAGATTAAACCCCAAACCTTTATCTCCCCCCCCCAAAAAAACTAGAACATTAACCAGAACAGAAGGGGAACAACAGATCACTGGTTCAAAGCAAGGGTGATAACTAAAAAAAGTTATGTGGTGTAAAATGCAGGGACAGTTTGCTTGCCTGAGGCAAAGGGCAAAATGGCGCCTCCCCATTCCACCCACAGAAGCAGCTGAACCCGATTTCAACACTGGCAATGGAACAGCATCCACCCTCTGCTGCTCTTTAGGGCAGATTATATAATGGCCTCTCCTCCAACAGAGGTGGAAATAGAGGGGTGGCTTGGGGGTTAAGGCCAAGGACCTGCTGCCTGAGGTGGCAGCCTCACTCCACCTAGTTGTAGGCCTGGTTCTGTAGACATAGGCTGCATTCAGACAACACTTTATTCCATTTTCCAGTGTTTCCTTACCTGATGATTTCCATATTTTATGTGCTATTTCAGACAACATAAAAGTAACTTCTGGAAATCTACCACAAGTTTAGTGCTCATTTCCACTTTAAACAGTCATGGCTTCTCCCCTCAAAAATCCTGGGAACCGTAGTTTGTTAAGAGTGGCTGAGGAAACCCAGCCACATGGGCGGGGTATAAATAATTTATTATTATTATTATTATTATTATTATTATTATTATTATTATTAGGGTTCTGAGAGCCGCGTTCGAAACTCCCATTATTCTAGGTGCACTTTGTGACAGGCAATTTCATTAGTGTGAGCAGTTTCTGAGCTCTAAGCGCAGGACTGTGCCCAATATTTCAGATTAAAACTGCCACTGCTGGAAGGAAAGGAGGGCTTTTTTCTGCCTCCCCGCTTCCAGCTTCTCTCTAAGGACTGGAGAAGTGACCTTCATATGAATATTAGGGGGGTGGGCAAGAGAAGTATGGCTTTGGGTTTTTTTGCAGTCTTAAAATGAGGAGCATGTGAAAAATGAACCTAAGATTTTAGTTGCATTCATTCATTTGCAGCTTGTTATAAAAAAGCACGCCTAGACACTCCATAACCTAAGTTTAAGTTTAGCTTGCATATCTCAGTTTCTAACACTGTCTGATGAAAGTAGTTAGGAGACCCCCTCCCTCCCTCTCAGAGCTACAGTTCCTCAGGATAAAAAAAATCCTTCCAGTAGCACCTTAAAGACCAACTAAGTTAGTTCTTGGTATGAGCTTGGTATGCATGCACACGAAAGCTCATACCAAGAACTAACTTAGTTGGTCTTTAAGGTGCTACTGGAAGGAATTTTTTTATTTTGACTATGGCAGACCAACACGGCTACCTATCTGTAACTAGTTCCTCAGGAGTTATGCCCGAAGAGGGATGGATTATTAAACCGCTCTGAGAATTGATGGGGAGCATGGCACGCATCAGTAGTGAGCTCTTATGGTGTGAAAGGGCCCTGCAACTGCCCAAGAAGACACAGGTGCCAAAACTGTCCCTCACCATAAATTTCTAAAATAAGCATTTGTTCGGACACCAAGCATTCTGATCATAAGGGTACCTTACCCCAGCTACATGAATACTGGTTGCAGCTATTTAGTGGCAAATGCTCAAGGGCACATATGAACTCCCCTGCTAAGCATCCTATTTGCCCCCTTGGGGGCTTAACATAAGACAACAAAAATAATGAACAAATATATATATATTCCTATTCCTTGGTTGCCCTGTCATCTAGTAATACTATATGGAAAACTAAAAATGTCTGTGTTTTCTTTCTGTCTTCATTCATTCATTCATTCATATCCTGCCTTTCCTCTAATGAGCTCAAGGAAATGTGCATGGTTTCTCCTTCACATCTATCTCATCCTCATAACAACCCTGGGAGGTAGGTTAGTCTGAGAATGCAAAGTCACCCAGATGAACTTCATGACATTTCAAACTCGAGGTCTCAGAGTCAGGGTCTGACACTCTAATTGCTACACTGACTTACTGTATATCTATACTCAACTCCACAAGCACTCCCGTGAAGCATTGCTATTGCCATTTTGCTGACAGGCCACCAAGGAAACTCAAAACTTGCCCTATCTCCCCAGAAGGCCACCAGTCCAGGATTTGAACCAAAGTCCCTCATCTCTGTATTTCAATAAAATTAAATTAAAAACAGATAAGGTACATGAAGATTTGTTTCTGTAGTTGTTACCAACGAAGACTTGTTTTAACGGTCAAAAGCTTTGCTCTGCCACAACTGTGGAGCCATATAAAATTCAGCCTCTAAATGGCACAACAAAATGCAGCCCCTGTGGAATTTACCTCCGAACCTGCTATAGCAAGGAATTGTGGGGGGCAGCCCAAACCTGCCTGCTTTCATCTAGCTATTTGTGTGTCGACATCATAATTTTATGCAGCGGTGGCAGCCGGAAGAGCAGAGTGACACATGGCTGACCTTCATGGCGACAGGGTGTTCGGGGTAGCTACTTCACCCAAACCCACCAATTAGACAAGAGCACAGGACTCTAAGACGACCATGTAAATAAACGTTACTATTGTGTGAATAAAACAATTCTTTTTATAAATTATCAGCCTCGTGGGGGGGGGGGAGAGGGGGGCTCCATCCTTCCTACAGCAACATTCTATACTGGGATGAAGCAGAGAATGAAACTCCCCTACCCTGCCCAGTGTCAGCCCTGGGTGCAGTGGGGAGACTGAGCCCTCATCCATCTTCCACCGTCCAGCTCACTCGCCTGCATACAATCCCATGGATACCGAATGCTTCAGGTCAACTCCTTGTCACCTACGATTGCCAGGCTACTGCTTAATTGCATGGCTGCAGAAAAGCACCCTCAAGAGAGCCAGGTTCAGCGTGCACTGACCAGCAGCACCCCCAGATCTCTCTAAAACCCACTCAGCCCCATCTGCAAGAGGAGGAAGGCACAGGACATAATGGATTAGGGGGTGGGGGGGCTTACCCTCGCCCCTAAACCCCAGAAATAAAACTGCTTTCGCTGCCTTCAGCAGGGGCATCCGGGGGCCTGTTTGCAACCCGAAAGGCTTGTTTCCTACAGGGTTGATCTCTCCCTCCCCAGTGAACTGCAGCCCAAATCTTTTCACTTTCTTGGTCAAGGAAGAAACCCGAGCTCTGCCGCCGCTGCCGCCAACAAAGAGCCGAGGCCGCCTCTAGCTAGCTGCAAAGTGTGCTGAATTGTCAAGGCAGCGGCTACTTCTCCTCCTTGCTCCTCCCAGCCTGCTGTGTCAGGGCTTAAGCTGAGAGCTTGCCACGGACCTCCCTATCATCAAGTCACCAGGGTATAACGCATCTCCCCTCCCCCACAGTTAGCAGTAAACCAACAGCCATTTCAGCTTAAAGAGACAGCGCATCTCCGAGTCCGCCAGCACATTCGTCTTTTGTGTTTCCCGGTTGAAACAGGAGGGAGAGAGAGAAAGCCACACACAGACAACATTTCTCTCTTTCCACCCACATCCTCGGTTCTGGATCTGCTGTGACACCTGGCCACACAAATTCCAGAAAAGCGGCCTTGTTAGACAAAGACTATTTGTAATCTCTCCCATTTCCCACCCCCCATTAAAATATATTTATTAAGGCCTGGGTGCTTCTCTCGGTGCATTCTGCTACTGGCATGATGGTGGTTTCAACCCAATTAGAAAGCCAGCTCCAGGTCCTCGAAATGCTGTCTGGTTGCAACATTCATGTGTTTGTTGTCTGTTTACTCAAAACCTGAGGAGCAGGTTTTGCAGCCAGCTCTGATAAAAGGAGCCAGCCAGCAGCAGCAGATGTTATCTGAATCTTACCCCAACCATGGCAGCTATGACACACTTGCTGACTCATGGGAAAGGAGCATGGCTGGCTTCAAATTTGCTATCTCTTTTCAGAAACTGTATACTGAGTCAGTAAGTAAACAACCCAAAACTTATTTCATAAGCAGCCAAGACGGGAGCCAAACCCTCCTGTGAATAATTTCAGGTTCTAATATCGTTTCCTTTCAGATATTCGGCTAACGCAACAACAGCGAAAGACTGCCCCATGTCCACTGTGTGTGTTTACCAAAGCTATCTGCTTATACATGACAAGAATTTGGAGACCATTTGCTGCAAATGGCAACAGCTAAAGCTACTGGTTATTGTACCATCTGTCCCTTAAAAAACAAACTTAATGAGTTTGCATTTAAATGTTGCAGCTCATTCCCTTGGCCCCTCAACATGTGATAATCTGACCTAGAAAACTCAGTCACAAAACCTCACGTGTGGACAGTAGTGCCTCACCACTCCACTTCACTTCCAGGAGGAGGTTGTCTTTATTTATCTTCCTCCCACTCTCTCTCATTTTCTTTCTATAAAATGATATTTCACATGCGATGTATAGGTTTGCAACGTTTAGCCAATTAATTGGTCAATTATTAATACATGCGCAATCTCTGGTCAATTAAGATGGTATCCTCAGCTAAGTGTGTAGTGTTTTTTTAATTAGTTTGAAAACAAATACAAACATCACAGGTGGCAAGCACCATTGTTTTTTATTTCTTTGTTTCTGACAGTAAAAAGAGGGAATGCATCTCCTAAAATGGTGTCTTTGGTGACACATGCAGGCTTCATCTTAAAAAAAAAGTTGTCCCTTCAAAATGCTTGGTTTTATTCATATGCAAATTTAAGTAAACGGATCTTTAAGCCCCAAAAACCCATACGGGTCCTCTAAGATTTCTGATGAAAGAGCTAGCAATCTCAATCTCACTAATATTTTTCCAAGTATTTCCACTACTACAGGTGCCACTTAATACTGGTTCTACATTTGTAAGAACTCAATAGTTTAGTGTGGCAGCACCTGCACTTTGGAACTCCTTGCCTGTTGAGATCAAGATGGCACCTTTCCCTGTACTCTTTTCAATGTCTGCTAAAAGCATTCTTTAGACAAGCCTACCCAAATGCTTAGAAGGTTGAGGTAATTTTAATCTATTTTAGTATGATGGTGGTAGGTCAGGCAGCTGGCCACGGAGCTTCGCAGACCACACAATTTTAATAATCTTTTTAAAAGTTTTAACTTTATAAACCAACTATTTTAGTATTTTAACTTTTGTATGTTTTGTAATTTTTTCTCAGTTTTAGAAAGTGCTTCTTAGTGTATTATATTAACATTGTCGTGTTCCCTCCTCCACTACCACGTCCCCCAAGAAGATGAGCAACTACTTGTTGCATCCGTGAGTTGCAACATATACAACTTGACTTCTGCTGCAAAAGTTCAAAGTTTTAAGTGTCAATGGATGGATGGGATCCAGACTAAGTTGTGTGACTCAATGGGCCTTAATTAGTCAATATCTAATCTTCCTTGTTCATCTCAGTGGGCCCCAAGTATAACCAAATTGTTCTAGAGATCTAAGGAACCAATGCCTTAATATTTGCATCTTAAAACTACAAATATCAGTATTTCCTTTCTAGATGACCCCCTTGGATGAAGCCAAGATTTTCTGACTATTTGATTGCTGCACCCTCTCCACCCAAAAGATAAATGATGCCACCGACAGAGCATGTTGCAGACCCCACCACCCCGGAAAACTCCTGTAAACAAAGCACAGTTTTAGATAATTTGAAGTTTGATCTGCCCAAATACTACATTTCATCCCTCTAAAGCAGCCATTACTGAAGTGCAAGCAGGCGCACTTAAATATCAAGTTTTCCTAAAACTGAATAAACCGTTGTTATCTGGAGATCAAAAGAGACTGCTTTTAAATGAGACACATAAAGTACTTTACAAAAAGGTAGGATAAAACCCAAGCTTCCAAGGTAAGGAAGGAAATGATCAACAGAACAGGAAAGCCCTACTCAGAGTCACACATGTTGCAGCAGCCTAGCAAAATTCATTAATTGCCTGCTTCTGCAAAGAACCATTTCTCCTGAATTCTTCTCCCTATTAACAAAAATCTCTCCTCTCTTTGCTGTTGGGGTAGGAGCCCTTGTTATGACTGCTCCTCAGTGGAGGGAGAAGTCTCCCCTAGCTTTTGTATGTGAACTGCTTTGAGTTTCTTTGTTCCTCAGAAAGGACCACAGAAAGGAAATGAAGGAAGGTTTACAAGGTTTGTATTTACTCAGAGCTACAAATCTGTCAGCCCCTTAAAGACACATACACACCCCTTCAAAGACAAAACTTCTCTCTCTCTCCCCCCCCTCCTTTATTCTTTCTGAGGAAGAAGGGGGGGTCACAGCACAAAGGCACCAACCCCCACCCCACCCCCAACACACTCAGTGCACCCGGGAGGCCAATCCACAACCCATGCAGTCCAGACACCAGATTTTGCTTGCAGTCATATGTCGGGGCATGGAGAGAAGCAGACGAGCAGCATATCTTGCAGAAAAATAAAGAGCGTTTTACACTTGCAGCAAAAGGCTCTGTTTCCCAACACCGCCCCCCCCCAAAAAAATACCACCTTCATTCCCTTTTCTAATGGTGATCAAAG
This sequence comes from Podarcis bocagei, assembly GCF_964188305.1. Lineage (NCBI taxonomy): Eukaryota > Metazoa > Chordata > Lepidosauria > Squamata > Lacertidae > Podarcis > Podarcis bocagei. Next base: position 59,901,044 of record NC_138129.1, read on the forward strand.
CCTGCACAATAAGGAGGGGGGGAGGTAAAGAGGAGGAAGAATTGGGAGGGGGGATGACTCACTTCTGTGTCACTAGCATCTCAGAGCTACACATCCGTTAGCCTGTTGGGGGGGGGAGCCCTCTTTAACAAGCGGCCCATGCCAAGAGCAGATTACAAATGATCTCAGCAAGCAAAAGAGTACAAAGAAAGGGAAAAAGAGGGAACGGCCAAGGCAGACCTCTGTCGACCAGAGAGTTCTAGTCATTGTGTCAGGAAGTGCTCTTTGCAACACCCACAAGATTGCAAGCAGTGTATGGATCTATCGTAAACACAGCTTCCAATACACAGACACCCGACTTTTCCACATCTCTCTATCCCCACCAGAACAATGCTTCTTCTGCCCCCAAACAAGTTCAGCAGTTACTGCTGATTTCAATCTGCAAAGTCTACAGCCCAGACTTCCTTAAGACAAATACAAAAACATCCCAACTCTGCAAAAACAGACGTACCAGCCCTCACACTTACAGCAAAAATACCCTATTTGTCAATAGACTTTTTTAAAAATAGGAATTGCAGAATTTAATAACCCCACTCTGCATTCCTTATCCAAGGGTCTTCCCAGCTGAAATTCAGCTCTCACTGAATTTAGAGAGAAGAAACTTCAGGTCTTTTGTTGAGAGTAAACTACATTTTGTTGCCTTATTTCACAAAAACGCAGCACATCGTGGGGTGGGGGTAGTGGGGGGGGGAACGTCTGTTTCCATTTGAAACTGTCAAAATTAGCATGCAGTAATTAAAAATCACACCCTTTCTCTTAATAACCTAACCAGCATGATACAATCAGGTTGTGCCAACTCTTTAATCTAATTGACTAATTACAGATTTTAATTTAGTCAGTTACTGAACAACTGTTGACAATTTGTTTTCATTAGGGACAGACCAGGATAAATATTTAGGCTCCCCAATCACAGAGACTACAGCGTAAGCGTTTTGCCATGACCTCTGGTTTAATGCTTCCTGGGTTTTGTCAATATCAACTTTAAAAAAGGAAGAACTGCTTTTGAACAGCCATCCCTTCTTGTAGCTCCTATGCAACTGCAGAATGCCAGAATAACTCCTACTTTAGGGACATTAGTTCACTCAAACGACAAATAGGTACTTGCCTCTAAAGCGACAATCAAAGATTTTAAAGCAGCCCAACCTTATACCAAGAATGTAGATGAATGAGTGTGCTTTAATGATGCATTTTTATTTTTACATAGTAAAGTCATTATCTTGCCACTGGTTTATCAGCCATGGATCATTATTAATGAAAATAGAGTCATCAGAAGTTCATTCTTAAGGACAAAATAAAATGCACTTAAGTGCCTGTCTTGGAATAAGTGGATTACAAGAGGGTCCGTCCCCCCAAAAAAAGGTGAGACTTCCACAATGAAGACCACAGTTTCCTCCTGAGCAATGGAGCTTGTGATGGGCTGTAACCCCCCACTGAGTGTATCTGGGCACCCTCAAATTTGCTATGTAGGGCTGCGAGACCCTCCTAAGCAGATATTGGAGGAACACTGCTTAATGCTCATTTGCTAAAACTATTATTTCAAATAGCAAAAGTGAGCAAAACTGAAAGGGTATTTTTGAGGAAGGTTTTTCCCAGTGCTTTTTTTCAAGAAAAATAGGCGCTGGAACTCACCACGAAGTAAGGCGACTCAGGACAGCCCTGAACAGATGCGGGTTTGACAACAGCTGGTCCACAGAGGTGCTAAAAACTACAGCAAGCTGTCTCCCTAGCTGATTAGGGGGTCGCCCGTGGTTCTGGTGAAGGTCAAATAAATGCACCCCACCTCCCTCGTTTTCTTAGATTCAGGCGGATGAGTAGGGCAACTCGGAATGGCCCTTGCGCAAATGCACACGCATGCAATAGTAGAGGCCTGGCTGGAAAGTTTAAGCCAGCTGCCACTACACACAAGGCGGACTGAAGAAAAGGAAATACGAATTGGCCCCACCAATTGTGGCTAGTAGTGGCTAGGAGCTAGGAGGAGTCATAGATCTAAAAAAAGAAAAGTGTAGACTTGCACCCACTGGTCAGCTTTTGTTTTGATTTGAAATTTTGGGCTTCTCATAAGTACATAAAGGCAAGAAGTGGGCAGCGAAACTCCTGGCTCACAATAGCATCCACCTGAGAGGTGCCAGTTCTGCACTCGGGCTAAAAAAAAAAAAGTACTGGTTTTTCCTACAATTCCTTCCTAGGAAACGGATAGGTTTGGTTTTCTCTCATTGTCAGGTTTTAAAGTACAGCGCAAAAATGCACTTGCCCTCTGCAACCCAAGGGACAAGCACTGACCCATGTTCCCCTTTGGGATTAACTGCATGCAGCCAGCTCCTCCCCCCTTGGGTAAATTTACAGGAAACCTGACAATGCACCACTTCAAGAATTCATATGCCGCTCTCTTGTACTGAGTCAGCCCATATATCTCTGTAGACCAATATAGTGTCTGTCGGCCTTACACAACGGCCTACTTTGATTGGCAGCAGTGTTTCAAGGCCTTGAGCTCTCCAAGCGTGCCAGCAGAGTTCAACCTGAGATGCCAAAGACTTGATGCTGGCAAACCAAGTGCTCAACGCTGCTAAGCTACAGCTCCTCCCCTTCAGCTTTAACATTGATCTATGGTCACTCACCTACCCTCCTTCCATTGCCTCTGTTTTCAAATACATTTACTTCAGGGACACAGCAAGAAGAACTGTAGCAGGAAGGAGGTCCAACCCCCATAATCCCTTGAGTGGAATAGACCCACTCAGGGGTAAGATGGGAATTCCGCCTCTGACTATGAGCCAGTTCAGATATATTTGCAAATGCAGCTGCTCCCATGACTCTAGATTAGGAAAAGCCTATCACGCCATTTAGATTTCACGGGCCTATTGAGGAATCCACTGAAATACCAAATAGCTTTCTATTACACAAGAATTAACCCTGCCAAAAGAAGTGTTTGAAGCAGCCCAAGAGAGCTTCTACAGCAGAAGGATCTATCTACCCTTTCAGGTCAAGTTGTACCTCCTGCATTCCACCAGTAAGAACAGCCAACACAAACACTCAATACTTTCCCTGATGTTTTCCTGTTTACTTCATTTATGAATTGCTTCCCATTAAAGATCCCAAAGCAGTTTCACAATAAACTCATCAACAATTAAAGCAACAACAACCATGCACAAAAACAATTTCAGGTGTGGCACCGAAAAGGACTGGGATGAAAATCTTCACTTTAAAAACTTGTTGGAAAAAGGAAGGTCTTCAATATGCATAAAGATTATTGAGAAGAAGACACCCCATGGAGATGTGGGGTGGAATTCCCCAGGGGAGATACTGTCACACTTGAAGGCCCAGTCCCTACACTGTGAGGAATGGACCTCCTGATAAAATGTCTGAAACCATGGAGAGCCCCTGCCAGTCAATGTAGACAATACTGAGGTGGATGGACCAACGGTCTGACTCAGTATAAGCAGCTTCTTGTGCCCTGTATGCAAGTTGCATAAGGCTTTGTACATCAGGACGAACCCCTTGAACTTGTCATAGGAGTAGGGCTTCAAATGGATACTGAGGATGGCGAGCATGAATACCTCCAGCGCTATTTGTATAAGTATGAAGTGGAAAAGCAAATAATTCAGGAACCTAATATGCTAGAAGGGGGGAAAGGTTGGTATTCTAACTAATAAGATCCAACACCCAGCGCTACTGTGGGGATGACAACCCATATTACCCCTGGAAGAGACTTCTGTCATAGCTTAATAACTGCCAGTGTGTATATAGCTCCATTCTTTGGTAGTATGTTTTACTGCGCAGTTGCTTTTAAGTTTAGGACGTATTTCTGGAAAAAATTAAACACAATGAGAACTTAAGTCTGTGCACACAGCATACGTTTAAAACCACAAGGCTTGCCCCAAAGAATCCTGGGAACAATGGCTTACCCCTCACACAGGTACAATTCCTAGCACCCTTAACTAGCTACAGATCCCAGGATTCTTTGGGAAAGTAATGTGCTTAAAATGTATGTTGTATAAGCAGCCTTAGGCACCTTAAGCTGAAAAACAATGCTCTCTTGAAAAATATCTCCACGTATCCTAGCGACAGGGAAGCTGTAGCCCTCCAGATGTTCTTAGACTCCAACTCCCATCATCCCTGACCACTAGCCATGCCAGCTGGGGCTGATGGGAACTGGTGAGCCAACAGTTCCCAGTCCCTTAAAAGGCTTAATAGTGTAAGTATTGTTCCACTGAAATGAAGGGTGATCTCTGAGAAAAACATGCACAGGAATGTGTGTTCAGTCTTTGTTGACATAATACCTTTTTGGTTCTAATAAATTGCTTCTCCCTGTGATCCGGTGAACAGAGGAAGCATAAGGAAGAGGCAGAATGCAAAACTGGAGCCTACTCCCAACATCAAGTGAGGGGGGGAAACATCTGAATAGGATGAGGGTAACCTAAACATTGCAAATAGATCCCTATATTCTTAGTAGACAACCCCAGATGCTTCCAAAGCTTCTAAGAATTCACAGGGCTGTTTTCAGGTTAAGCGGGCTCTTTCCAACCTGTTTTCTCTGAGTTCCCAGTAATCAGTGCAGTGGAGATATTCTGCACATATGGTGGAATCCAAGACTGATGGACCCAGTTTCAGCTCCTGCAACAGGGCTCCACCTCCCTCACATCAGCAGTCCCTCATATGACCCCAAAATCTGCTCCAGAGGGTCCTCCCAACTTGTTGGAGATTTTGAAAGTTGTAAAAGTGTGAAGAGGAGACAAAGGTGAAGTCTCACCGTGCAAACAGATGTTTATTTCACTCACATATTGATAGTTTTGGATGCAACCCACCTCTTCCAGCCATGTGAAGGAACACGTTACACAATCTATTCCTCTTTAGAATTTAAGTAAGGGCTGGGCAGATTCAAAGATGCCAACATAAGATCAAAGACATCCATAATAAAGCTCTGTAAGTACTTATTTTGGCTTGTTATAAACCTGTGACCTGTTAATTTAACCAAATGGCTTCCGTTATGAATAATAAACATCAGCTCTGTATTTATTTACTTATTTATTTCACGCTCACTATTCAGTTTTCTTTTCAGAATTATTTGTCAGTAATTTCAAATGGGCACAAGAGTTGCCTTCCGAAGACCTGGTGAAAGAGCCCACTTCCAAAAGAGTGCCAATACTTTTAGCAGGGGTTTCCATGAAGATACCTTCCTGACTCAGAAAGGGTTTACATGAAATCACCTGCTAATATGAAGGGAGAACTACCTTTGTTTCAGCAGCAGCATGCAAGGTGCTTTGAAGTCCTGACTTTGGGATTTCAAAGCACCTTGCACCTGATCTTGTTGTGATGTCAGTTGAATGGCACATGGGTGACTCCCCACACCCATCAAATTTGGCCTGTGAGGCTGATCCAAATAAAGATCTGACCCATGGAGCCAAAAAGGTGCCCTGCACTTGCAATAGTAGGTTTGAAGGGAAAATGCCCCACAAGAAGTGGTGAGCTCTACATTCAAATACTCATCCTACAAAAGTCCATTGTTAAAGTTTCCTTAATGATATGTTCAAGTACCATTCTTCAAAACCTTCCATCCTATGCTGCCTTGATGAATTTATTGTGAATACAGCGAGCACCAGCCAGCAACCAAATGCAAAACCTAAAGGCTTGAGGAGATCTAGAAACCTGAAGGTTACAATGTCTTCTCATCATATGCCTTAACCCTTTTGTTTAACTTAAAGGAAAATGCAAGAGCATAATTTGACAGTAGCCTTTCATATTGCACAAAAATTAAAACGTAAGACGTTGTGCACAGCAGTGCAAGGAGGTTTGGTGCAGGAGTTGTTGCTAGGTTGGTTTTTATTAGGACACATGTCAAAGGAAGGCACTCCCATGTTCAGCTACCATGTTTTTAAAAAAATTAAGGAAGGAGAAGTGAGAGTTTATCAATACCACAGGCTTGGTGCATAAACATTAAACACAGCCTCAATACGCTGCAAACAGCTAGCAATGGCATCACTATCTGGAGAGAGAATCGTGTTTTCCCAGACAAAAATGCTACCTTGGGTGAAGAAGTTCAAACGTTTCGCCCGATTGATTATGGCAGCATCTGTCATGATCCTGTTGTGAAGGCAATCCAAAAGCAGGAGCCACCACCATGAAGGCTCTCTCTGTTGTGAACATGTAATCACAAGGCAGAGGCAGGTGGAGAAAAGAGCTTAAGACACAGGCACAGCTGAGACACTTCTTTGGTTTTGGAGTCCCAAGCCAACATCCCCAGTTATGCACCAAATGTTTTAACTTTCGAAAAACTATCCATCAAGCCATGGAGAAGGCTGCAAATCTCAGTTTAAAAAGTAATGTAAGAGCTATTTAGTGGACCACGAGGAGGCTGACAACGATGAGAAATAATACAGGTATGTTGAAGTAAGATTATGCTCCAGCAAAGCAGAATATACTGTATGTAGAAACCCTTCTACTCTTGGTAAAAGAAATGAATACCTGTTAGTTGTCAGGACTGCCAAGCCACTTTCTAATGGAACAGATCTCCACAGTTGTGGCCGCTGTGAGAATCTGAAAATGAACATGGGCTTCACGTCACGAGGGAGAAGAACCTCTTTGAAGAAATGGATTCTTGTCACATTCTCCCAGCAATTAAGGTTAAGTCATGTAGAAAAAAATATTTATGTTACACCTACTGCTTTTGCATAAATGAAGCAAATAATTATTTAGATTATAATTAACTGTTTGACACAACACACAGTTAGCAGGTATTTAAAGAAGAGAGAAAAGAAGTCTAGAATTTTTTTTAAGAGAGGAGTTGTTTCTGCTAGAGCAAACAGATAGACAGCATATGCTGCCAGACCAAAATATGCCCTGTATAAAACTTTTAAAAATGTAATTCTTAAAATATTTAATTTTGAAAATATTATGTTAAAGTTTTTAGGGAGTGGTTCCAAAGGACTAATATCACCAAGGGAGCAGCCGGCTTACAACTTTAAAAATGGGAGGGGATTGTGTTGAAAACAGTTTCTGAATTTTTGCACTCTCCCTTGAAGTTACACTCAGAGGAGCATGTGCAAACAGAATAATGCCACAAAAAGTATGTAGCGACAGTCAACTAGATTTAAGTTCATTTTCTGTAGCTGGAGGCCAAAATCGACTAAATTGGTTCTAGTGATCAAGTTTTCTGCAATTCCCCATTCTGTGTATTAGCTATTTGACAGAAATTCACTGCGGTATTTAAACTGGCAGTCATCACAGCTAACTCAAATTGTATTGGCTTTCACAGTGTTGAAACGCTGAACTGCAATCATCAATCGGCCAATTCCAAGATAACGCGGTGGTTGAAATTCCCTGTCATGCTGTACAATCCCTTTGTAGCTCACCAGCTCAGAAGATGCACAATAAAACCTGCAACAAGAGTGTCTGGCAACACTGCCACAATGTAATATGAGTGCGCCTACGGAGGGGCTTTGCCTAGAAGCAAGATAAAGGCAAGCGTGCCAACAGCAGTAAACCTCTAGAGAGAGTATAACATTTTCGTTTGGAAACGCACAGAAACACTGAAATTGGAAGCACATTTTGGATTTCTCTTCTCTCCTTTCCCCCTAGACATTTCTTTTTTCTTTTTTCAAATTTCAAACCACTGAACCACCACATTAAAAGCACCACAGTTTTATCAAATTTCTACTCTACCCCAAGACTTGGGGAGAAATGTAACCAAGTGTATAAAATTAATAAGCTGTTTTCTGTTTTAAAGTCAACTTTGTACCAGTTTACACAGCTTCAAATTAGCTCAAGTTTTAACGAGTGACTTTAACGCGTGCTTCTGCAAAAATATGTTGCAACCAAAAACATAAATTAGCGTAATTCTGCACAAAGTCAGCCGAGAAATACAAGTTTTCCTGGGACTTTCTCTTACAGAAGTGGAACAATGGCAAAAACCAGACAAGATATAGCCCTCTTTCCTCATCCCACAAAAATCCCCTTCAAATGTACCTATCTTGCCATTGTCCTATCTTCACAGCATTAATTGCTTTGTGCCCCAAAATTGGTCCCAGGTTCCCCTGTGGTGAGCAAATTTTGTGAATTGCAGGAAAAAGAAATACCTTGGTGTTCAGCTCACAGGGAAAAGTAGAAGAGGAGCGTTTGTGCAGTCTCTAAAGCGTAAGGATTATTCACCCATCCCCTTGGTACGGGGTCTACATAGTACCATTCTACATTGCTGCTAGCAAGAATTCAGCACACAGCGTCCCAATCTCAAGAATTCCTTTCGCAGTCAGTACAGGTCAACCGTCTCAGAACTCTTATGAATCGATTAAGACACAGAAAAACCAAGAAGAACGAACACTTTTTGCTGTTTTTAATATTAAAAATGTTCTTTGGGGAAATTGCTTGTTGCTCCTGCTGCTTCTATTATCATATAGTTATATTGGGAAATGAAATGGAAGTTACACAGCATGGAAGTGCTGTTATACAGGCTGCTAATGAAGCATGGTCTCCCATTCTCTGAAGCATGTATTCGCCAAGCCTACTGATCTGGAGAGATTTGCTTCTTATACGTCCAAGTAGCCACACCTCAACCATAAACAATGGGAAAGAAGCATGCAAAGGAAATGATGCCAGGCTTTTAAATGCATTTCTCCAAGCGCAGAATACTGTCTTCTATACACAATAGGTTAGGCACTCTCCCGAATTTTAAGATAATATTTTTGCTTTCAGGCCTGTGACACAAGACGAAAGATCAACCTCAGTACAGAGTCTCTACTGGTGCAGAGAATAAAGGAATCCACAAAATACGTGCATCCAAGTCATGCACATCTATATATATAAAAAAGCCATCAAGAGCGTAAGAGAATTTTTACCAATCATACCGACAACCTAGAATAGCAGTTTATTTTTACTCCATCTACCACATTAGTCATCTGTCCATTCTGATCATGATTTGCACAGGCCCCCCGAGTGAAAATCTTTTTTAGAACGTAAACAGCAGTAGCTATTAACATGTTCTCGCAATCCTGCATGTTCTTCCTGGAGTCTCCATTAAAACCTCCATACTGTGTCAATCCAAATCATGCAGCCAACTATCCTGTAGTCTGGTTGGGAGCCTTTCTGAATGAGTCACCGTTCATTCATTAGCTGTTAAGAAGGCTTGTCGTTTAAACTATGTTACATGGAGGCAGAGGCTTAGAAGAAGAAGGTGGGAACACATCCTGGCTACATATAACAAGGCCAACAAGCAAACTGATCAGCAAGACTTCTTAGGCAAGGCCCTTCCATGTTTGATACTCGGTCCAACTTCAACGCCAGATGTTCTGCGCAGGGGCAGTAATTTAGAAGATTAGGAAAAGGGGGAAACTAGTTCAATGTTCTTTAATAGCCTCAGTCCAATGAATCCTCTTCGAAACCCTCCCATACATGAGAAATTGTCCTTTTCGTCTCCACAACACGCTCCAATATCTCATCCATGATGGCTTGCTAAGTTCATTATAGGAAGTGAGCTACAGATTTCGGGGGGGGGGGGGACGACCACGTTTATAAGCTTGATACATCTATGATTAAAAGCAACATGGTCATGACAATACAGATTAGTCAACTACTTTAAAACCAACAGCCCTTTACAAATAATGAATATAATGAAAAGAAGGGGGGAGCTGGGGGGGAGGAACAGAACATCTTTTTGGTCTTCATAATACGTAAAACTAAAAAGGTAAAGTACTACTCAGGAGTGTTACGAAACTGTATTACACTTAGATTTTTCAAAACAAAACAAAACAATCAGGATTGCGTCTATTTGCTGTAAGCTTAAAGCAACATGTATTAAAGAAGTTTATGCGAATCATCTAATGCACTCATGCCTATTATTAGAATTATTACCCAGCTAAAAAAGATTAATTTCTCTAAATACCGTAAATCCTCAGACACTATTATAAGGCTGCTGCCAATGTAGCAGCACTATATCTTGAATGCAAGCAGTATCCCTCCACACCTTATGCTTTGCATCCAAGACCTACAGAGGGCATTCCAACATCATTAGAAAACTACGTTAAGCCACATTTCATAGGGGACAACCTTAACTCAGAAGCAACTTCCCAACCAAAAAAAGAGATCTGAGAAGAAGTAAAGAAAGAACCAGCACTCCAAAATGGCAAATCCAGCGACTGATTTGTCACTACGTGTAGCGATGAAGATCCTAATTCTGAATGCATCCACCCGCATGCTTAAGTCCCCACCAGTGTCAGTGGAAGTTCTATTCCTTTAGAAGTGAGGCTCAAAACAATACAGACACGCTTCAAGAATAATCAGAAGCAGGCTTGACACTTGCAGTCCTCCGAAATCTAAACAGTGTCTTGTGGCGAAGTTGCCACACACTGAGCAATATGGCGAGGCCACCTCTAACTGCGATGCTGTGTGTTCCGCCTCAGTTTTCACGGCGACAGTCCTCTTTGAGAGCTACCAATGAGGAGCAAGTAGGGGCAAACTCCTTTCCCACCCACCAAACTGCAGGGATACGGGGCTCCTCCCCATAGCACAACATGGCCTCTTAAGTTTCTGCCACAAAAGCAAATTAAACTTCTGCTTCTAGGCACACTGTTACGATGGAAGCAAAACAGACCCAGGGTTAGGAGCAAAGTCAGGTTTTTGCCCCCAACTGAGCCATATTCCTTATGGCAGCAGAGTACTTCTTCCCATTCAGGTGAATGGCATTCATTTCTCACTACTCTTAAGAGGGCTTAACTTTGATTGAAGGAGGAGGAAATCTACTTTCACTGGGATCACCAGTGCTGGGGCTGAGTTTCTGCTCTCCAACTATGTCCCTAAACTGCCGTCTAGTTGCCCACGGATTCTACAAGAAAGCAGAGAGTTTGCACGCTCTTCCCCCCTCCCCAGGAGAACACCAGGGCCAGGCTCCAACACTTGGTCTAAGAAGAAGCAGGCGCAGGGAGTTTGCTTCCCAGCCCTCTTCTGCCAGAAATGCTCTGCTCCAACTGTTAGGCTCCCTAGGACTGCAGAATTCATAGAATCATAGACTTGGAAGGGACCACGAGGGTCATCCAGTCCAACCCCTGCAATGAAGGAGTCTTTTGCCCAATGCGGGGCTTGAACCCACAACCCTGAGATTAAGAGTCTCATGCTCCACCAACTGAGCTATCCCAGAGTATTTGGGGAGAAACCATCTGGCTTCTGCTACCAGCCAGAGGGCTAAGAGCGAGAGCATCAAGGGAAGATCAGCCTGGCCACAACTAGGTAGATGCATCCACCTGCTCACAGCTCACAACTATCCTCTGGCATGGTCCAGCTGATCTTCCTCCTCTATCTTTTTTCTTCTCCACTCTCCTTCCCTTATGTGTCCTGTCTTTTTAGTTTGTAAGAGCCTGTTCCTCATTATTTTTTATTTTTATTGGTGCAAACTGTTTGGGGAGAGAACATTTGTCGAAAACAAACCAGGCCAATAAATAAATAAAAATGCCAGATTATTTTATTCCCCTTTAAGTACAACTGCTTTTCCATGGGAAGGCTACAAATCAGAGCACAGAGTTGCAATGAAATCAGCCACAGAGACTAGGGCTAAAGTTTTTTGTGGCCCTCTCCCTTGCTTTTTTCTTTCAAGACAGACAGTTTCCTGCTAATTCATGCTGTCACAGCCTACTCTTCTTCACGCAAAAGCAAGTGCTTTCCATCAACAAGTCAGAAAAACATCTTCTAAAGATTGTTCATCATTAGGCAAAAGGATCTCTTTGGGGACTTGGTCAAATCGAATACACAAAACCAGATCAATGCCCGGCCATCTGCCAATTTTCTGGGAAACATAGTTCTATATTCCTGGTATGGCTGCATCAGGAGGAGATAAAATTAAAAATGTAGGTTGTGGATTTAATATGAAACTCTCCTTTCAAAAGTTGATTCTGCGGAAGAAGAATGTCCATGATAAACACAGAGCAATGCACATTTTCGAAGTTTTCTTCTAGCCTAGGAAATCTGCCTACAGTAAGCTCTCAAACCTTTTACTAAAAGCTGCTTTAGATATCATCAAGAAGAGCTATTGTCCTAGAGTTTGTGATCCTCAGTACAGAAACCAGGGACCCAGTTCATATGTTACCAGAACAACAACTCTGAAACCATATTTATTTTGTCAGGTCTCACCCTGCTCCAGCAACATCCAGAGAGATAAGCAATGGACGAATTATCCCACTCTTCCCTGTGTTAGTGAACCCTTTTTCCCAGGGAGCTGGTCTGAGAAGGAACCATATAATTCAGGCAACGCTGTAGCTATTAACTGAGAGGCAGAAGGCTATGGAGGGAGCAGCTCCCCTAATGATCTTAACTTACGAATCATGTGAGAAATTGATTAAAACCAAAGGGGTCTCTTTCCAAGTAAATACTTTTTAACCAGACTGCTCACTTCCGACTCACTTTCCCCATAGACCACAGCTTCTCACCCTGCGTATTATTTTGAGGCTCAGCTCAATGGAAACGTGGACAACATTCGGCAGCTTGCATTTTCTCCATTGAAACTCATCTCCTTACAAATCCTTCAGTCTGTGTGTTGCAAAAGAAAAAGGACAAGATGCCTTTCCTTTTATGAACTATCAAAATCTACATCCTCCTGGGAATCCATGATCTGCCATCACAGGTAGAAGCTGACAAGTCAAAGTTTATCCAGAACAGTTAGCTTGGGGCAATGTCCCCTCTAACAGGATAGGGTCACTAGAAACAGCTTCTAACATTATCCTCCGTGGGGCTTGTAGCTCTATAGTTACCCTCACAACATTCCCCCCCCCCACCTCTTCCACTATAACAAAGCAAACTCCAGATGCTCATATCGCATACACCTGCTATTTATTTGGGGGTAATCAATATCACATCGAAAAACAAAAATGCAAGATTCTCCACCTCGATTCAAACCCTGCATACAATACTTCACTCTTCCTCTTACAGTCAATTTTGTACCCGCAGCCCATACAAAAATTCAAAATTAAAGAAATAATGAAGTCTGCATTGCAGTCTTAAGGGGGAAACCTTTGCATTGATATTTTGAACCAAGTCCATTGGCTCTCGAAGGCTACAGTTCTAGGCCCACTTACCTGGGAGTAAGTGGGGCTTACTTCCAGGTAAAAACACACAGGATTGCCCTGCACAGCAACCTTACGACAGATTCATAAATACAAAGAGGCCCTGATGAGCTTTCAGAGACATTCTCCTCCTGGAGAAAGAGCATTCCACATTCAAATACAGCCACTCACTTATGTCAGAAAGTTAGCAAATGAGATTTCAACATGCTAAATATCGGCACTGCATCTCTCCTTCACCCTGCTTATTCTGCGTGCCACTAGGAAGATGCATGGCGATGTAACTAGATCAATATGCACCACCTTAAAGTACTCAAGATAAGTATCTGAACTAGATTCACATAGCTGTGACTTTATAAAATATTATTCAACCAAGTCAGAATGGCAGCAGTGGCAACACCCTTTTCTCCCCATTTGCTCCGGTGTGCCGTATTCCCATGAGTTTCTAGTCAAAAGGATTAAAAATTAAGTTACTCACATAATCATGAAAGGCTTTTGCTTCACTCGAGTGTTCGCAAGTATCTCGCCTTTCCGGAGCTGCACAGTAAAGGTCCCAAAATACACTGTAGGGCAAAGGAGAGAGAGAGAGAGAAAGAAAGAGAGGAGACAATGACTATGAACCTGTACAATATACAACACCCCATACAGTGTTTGGTAGGAAGTCTACCCATGCCAACAGTTCAGCTGCGAGGAGGAGAAGCATTCAGTATATCACCTTTGTTCCACTTGAGACTTCCACCTCCAACAACATCCAACTAGAGACAGGCAAGATGTGCATTTGGGGATGCAAATGTTATTAATGTGTAGATTCCCGTGAAAGTGTCCAAAGACAAGCTGAACTTAGGGAAGGGCCGTGGCTCATTAGCAGAGCATCTGCTTTGCTCGAGGAATGTTCTGGGTTCAATTCCTGCCACCTCTAATTAGGACTGGGAATGCCCCCCTCCAAAAACTTGGAGAGTCACAGTTAGTGACTCTGGAACACTGGAAGAGATGGGCCAATGGTCCGACTCACTATAAGACAACTACCTGTGTTCCTAGCTTTGGGACATTCAAGCTCCCTATATTTAGACTCGCTCTTTTGTTTCAAGAGATTTCTTTCTGCAACCATTCACTTTTGCTCATCTTGCCAGGGCTAGCCCATCCTGCTGTTTCCCCTCTATGCTCAGCCTGAACTTTTGGACCTCTTACACACTTACTGCACATTCAACAGCACTTTTAATCGCCCTCTCGCTAGAACCGAATGCGTCCAATTCCGGCTGTTGTGTTGGTCCATTAAACCCGAACACATCTCCCTCTACATATGAAGCCATCTTCCAAACCAGAGTGCAATCCATTAGAGCTGTTTCAGTTTGACATTAAATGCCATACTGTCAATACAACATTGATTTCATCTTCTGTCTTGGATGTTGCACATATATAAGCACCGCCATAATGGAAGCCCCTTGGATAATAAAACTCACTGTCCTCCCCATGTTAGCTGCAGTCACTTATACAATTGCTGACTAATCTAGTGCCGTGTAGTGGGCAGAATGTCATGAGGAGACCCAGGTTTAAAATCTCCACTACCATGGCCACTCACTGGCTCTCAGCCTAACCTACCTCACTGGGTCCTTGTGAGAAACACATGGGAGAAATGGGACAACCACATACACTACCTTGAGCTCTTTGGAGGAAGAGTGGAATAGAATAAAAATATAAACACCCCCTTTTCTTTCTCTCCCCTCTCCCCCATAACCTCACAATGCATATTGACAGAAATTTCTCACATTGAATGTAACTAACATATAGAAAGGACTCTATGAACTGAAAACAGATGTTATGTTGTTGTCCATAAAAATATTTTAATAAAATCTTTTTTAAAAAACTGAACAATTTCAGTCTCCCCAGGCATTCAGGTAAATAATGTGGGGTGTCAGAAAATATCCAAAGCGCTCCTGCACGGTGGTTGTTTTTCAAGTATCAAAGACTCCAGGTGCTAACATTTTTCTTCTCAACTTCTTCTGACCAGTACTGACTGCATAGCCTGACGCCTGACACTATGCACAAACCCCAAGCACTGTAACAGACTGGGAAACAATCCAAACAGCATTAACCTGGGCCAGCTGACAGAGAATGTTCTGACCAAAAAAAAAATGCTTCTGCTAACTACACACTAGAAAGAGAAATAAAAAACCTTTTAGCTCTCCTGCTCTACAGGTTCAGAAGCAAGCAGCCTTCAACTCCATGCGCTACCTCAACCTCTTCTACTCAGATAAAACTACAAACCAACCCACAAGCCTAATCCAAAAACTGCACCACTTACCTAAGCAACATGTGTCCCTCAGCTCTCCATCTTTGGGTGTCAAGCCTGTCTCACATACATTGAAAGCGTCTTGTTCTGCATTACTAGCAAACTGCCCAGACCCATAGTAACTTCGTCACATGCAAATGGTATCAATGGGGTTTACTGTCAAGAATTGCCCTTCAGAACCGGGGTGTAAGAAATGTTTCTATCACCCAGCATCACACTACCAGTGGCACAGCTGCTCCAGTCAAGTTGAAGCTGCCCACTGGACTATCTGCGTCTCTGAGATAAATTCACAAGGGAGAGACAACCTCATAGCAAGCAGCATTGATCAGGAACTCTGTGCAGAAGCTAGGGGAAAGTGCCAGTGTTTCTTTGAAACTTTTTAGGTAAAACTAGAAATCTATCTGCAAGACTAATAAAGCTCTTCCCAAGAAAACGTTTCAGGAGAAGGCAAATACATTTATAAAAAATATCAGCGCCTGATCCATCCTGTCACATATTTACACCTTAGCATCAGAACAAGGGTGGGGGAAGAAACAGAGCAATAGGTGTAACTTGCAGAAGTACTCCATATGTTTTCTTACAAACAGCAACACATAACTGTCCTATGGCTGCACTCTGAATCACCATACATAAGGAACTAAAGGCTACAGCTACACCCCCTTATGCCTTGCTTAATGATAAAGGAAAGCTCAAGCAACATCTATTTTGTATGACTTGGAAACAGTTACAACGACTGATCAAGACTTTCTTCAGTACCTTTTTCTCCAACACTTGCTGAACTAAATCCCAACTAGGATGAAGAGACGAGCTCACAGTTCAACTATGTCTATTTCTCAACGCAGGAACACAAGATCACTCCAAAACTTTTGCCTGGGACATTCTTTCCCACTTACAGCCAGTTAAGCATAGGAGTTTCTATTTTGGGGAAGAGAAAGCAGCAGCCCACTTACCACCACCACGAATGTAAAAACCCAGGAGGTTCTCCTAGTGTGATGTTTTTTTCCCATCGGATCTGTAAACAGCAAAGGGTGCAAAGAGGTTAGATACTGGGAGAAAAAGATGCTTCCTCTGCCCCCAGCCCCCACTTCACCTCCCCTTTCCCCAAGCAGCCTCTGAGGCCCAACTAGCAATAAATGGCAAAAGGTGATAAAAAATTCAAAATGGAGGCTACAGTGCCTGCTTCTGAAAACAAAGGCCATCTAAAACAAGGGGTGAGGGAAGAGGGTCAAAAGTAAACAGAGACACTCACCTCTGATAAAAAGGTCTGTGCTGATTTCTGTGCTCCTACATGCAGCAAGTATTCATACACATACAAAGCTAACCTGTAAAAGGACGGAAGAAAAGAAAAAGTGGTAGAGAAGGAGCAAGCGGCCACTGTGCTGAACAAGACTTTATAGGATTGTCCCACTTCCACGCTGAGCTTCCTCTCACTTCAGTGGGGATGAACCCAGGTTTAAAGCAGGGCAGTGAAGAAATATCACTTCCTTCCTGCCTCCAGTGCAGAGAGCAAGGAGCGCTCTCCTTCCCGCCCCGCGCAGCCCACATCCCACCTCAGAGATAAGTTGATACTAGCTCAGGGCAGGAAACAAAATGCAACTTCTGCAGGCACATGCCCCATTTGCAAGGCAGCCAGCAGCATCCCCCAGCCATCCATTAAAGCTTCCAGGAACCCAAAGCGAGGTGTGGGGAGGGGGGTTTGAGGTCTTTCTCCACTAGTGCCTGGACAGATTTGGGGGAAGGCCAGCTGGGTCTAAGAGGGGTCCCCCCACCCCGAAATCCTCTTCTACCCAACCCCCCGATTTGCCCAAACTTGCAAACTCTAGAAGCGAAGTGGGAGGGCCAAGGGGAAGCCTACCCATCGCTCATCGCCTGGACAAAGCCCTTCACCCCTTCCACTTGCACAGACGGACAGACACTTCAGACAAAAGGACGCGGTGCATGCGTTCCTCCATCGTGCTTTCCGATCCGCCACCCTCCGCTCTCCCTTCCACCACGAAGCGGCGGGACCGCGGTAGGGAGAGATCCTTTCCCCGCCACGAACCACCCCGCTTCCACCCCTGGATCGCAGCCTCCATGCCCGTCCCCTCCAGATGCCCGAGCTCCCCGAAGACAATGAAGGGACGGCGAGAACGCCTGTCGGAGGAAACCATGCGCGGCTGCTCCCGGGAGTCCCCTCCGGTGCCTGGGCGCTTACTTTTCCCGAGCCTGCCCATCCGAGGGCACCGCCGAGCCTTTGCCTTTGGCGAACATGGTCCGCAGCAAGAAAGAGGCGAAACCGAAGCCGCCGCCGCCTGGATCTCTCCGCTGCCGTTCGGTCTCCCAAGCCTCGCGCCTTCCCTCAGCTGTGGCTCGCCCAGGCTCCGCCGCTGGCGCCGCGCCGATTGCCCCGGTTTCAGCTGTCAAAGCCCCAGCCCCGGCCTCGACCCCATCGCCCTGCCCCTCTCCGCGGCTCCGGCTTCTTCCTCAGCTGCTCCTGCTGCTGTTGCTGCTGCTGCCGCCACCGCGGCTGCCCCCGGCTCAACCGAACGTGGCTACACTAGGGATGGAACGCGGCGGGCGTCAACGTTCCACAATGGATACATTCCCCGGCCAATCGGCGGTCTGCGGGGGGAAGGGTTGCTCCGCCCCCGAACGGCGAGTTTAAGGTGGCACCGGGGGAGATGCTGCCGGGCAGGACGAGGTGGAGAGAACCGCGCGCCGGCTGCTTCCTAAAGGGTCCCCTTGGCTGGGGGGAGGGCCTCCGCGGCTCCGCCTCCTCCTCCTCCTCCTGCCGCTGCCGAGGGGCTGAGCTGCCTTCCTTACCCGGCTCCCTCCTCGACCCAGGTACCCTCCCCTAATCCCAGCCTCCCACCAGACGCCCTCCCGCTGTCTCGCTCGCACCATTCACCTTTCCCACATGCGCCGCCCTGCTCTCACTCCTCGCCCCAGCCTCCCCGCGCGCCGTTTGCACCCGCTACAGCACGATCCCGCGCCGCAGCAGCCAGCAGCCCCCTCGGCGCCCCATTTTGCGCCCGTGGCTGCACCTTCCTCGCTCGATCCCTATCCTAGCTCTCCTCCTGCCCTTTGCTTCTCCCTCCATCCTCTTTGCTCTCGGCCGCCCCAGTTTCTCCGCCTTCCTCTGCCTCCCGACCTCCCGCCTCCATTACCTTTCATATAGCGCTGCCCAGGCTGAAGCTGCGATCCTCAAGCCCCTTCAGCTCCCGAGTACATTTGTGTGTGTGTGTTCCTCGGTTGGGACTGGATCGCAGCACAGAAGTGCGCAAAGTGAGAGGCTCATCTCAAGGCGTGCTACTTACTCAGAAGTAACTCCCACCTTGCTCAGTGGGGCTTACTCCCAAGGAAGCGCGAATCTGTGGTTTGCAGTGGGATCTGGGCTTCGCCAGTGGAATCTTAAAAACGGGGCCTCCTGATGGCCGTGGGTCCATTCATTCATTCACCTTTTGTACCCCGCTTCTAAACACCTTTATTAGCAAGTAAGCCGTACGGAGCTCAACGGGACTTAACTCCCAGTCCTAGTAAAAAGGAACAGGAGCGGCGTGGTTGGACCACCTTTGCATACTCCTCCGGTTCCCCATCTCTTCCACCCACCCTCCCGCCCAGATCCTTTGGTCCGCTCGAGGCTATTTTTGTTTCTCCTTGCAGAGAAGGGGGTGTCGTGTCTTACCCGCCTTTGCAGAAACTAAAGCCGTTTTTAAAAAATGTTATCTTACACCAGGATGGCCCTAACATAAGGACCTATTCAAAATGCCTCAAAACGGAGGGAGCGCGACCTCCCCAGATTTATTTTTTTAAGGGAGGGGGAAACACAGAGAATTGGATGGAGGTTTGAGGAAGTTTTGGAGAGGGGGCAGCGTTTAAGGAGATCTTTGAAACACAGGTTTTAAAATGATACCCGTACCCCCGAAGAAAAACCTCAGAGATGCCTGGGGGCTATCTATGATCCAGGAAAAGGCGCCTTGTATCCTTCAAACAATAACTCGCCACCATCTCCCCATCCCTGTTAACAGCTAAAGACCCACATTGGCGGTCCGTTTCTCTCCTGAAGCCTAAAGTTAGAACCTCCTGAGAAACTGGGAGGGAGAGCTTTTTCCAGCTTCCCCCCACCCCGCAAATGTCGGTGCCTTTCGCTTTAAATATGATATAACCCGTTTGCTACTGTCCCTTTAAAAAAGACGAGCTGAAAAAGCTGTGTAAGCGCTGATTGGCTGCCTGTTTGGATACATCCTTAGGGGGGACTAGAAACTGTTCGCCAGGGTTGATTTTTTTTTTTTTAAACTGTGCTGTTCCAATAAACAAGTAACGCCCCTCCCCCTTACATGCCTATCACCAAACAATTAAAGGGTAGGTCAGTGTCCTGGGGAAAAAACAGTGGAAGAAGGAAAACTCAAACCCAGAGTTAATATAAACTACAAGCGCGCACACGCCCATTAAAGTTCGGTGATATTGTTCAAAGGTGTATATTTGTTTAAAAGGGGGCAGTCTTCTTAACGTGAGCAGAGCCCCGAGTGATCTGTATTATGGATCTTTAGAAAGCGAATTTATGTGCGTTTTCGGAGTAATGTTCCTTCCTTCCTCCTCTTTCTCTTCCCCCCACCCCGCCCCCAGGAAACGATACAGCCCGGAGCTTTGTACTCGCCTTGATTTAATCTGTGCTATGCGTGGTTACTGAGGCTTCCAGGGAAAGGTAACATTCAAAGGCTGCAGAGCACTGTCTGCGGTGGAAACTTGCAAGTTTTAATTTTTTTTTCCCGGTAGGTGGCATGGAATTCACAGAAGGAAAAAGATACTCACCACCACAGATCCCTTTAAAAAAGCGTTTCCATCCATATATATATATATATAACACAACACATTACATTTAGGAGTTGTGTGAGCCATCAGTAATTGAATTAGTTTGGTACAGTTGGGGTCAAAATTCCTTAAAACCGTAAAGGCTGGCAGTTTTCTTGCTCAAAATAAATCTTTTGCTTTCCTGGTGTTTATTTCCAATGTTATTATTTTTATCATCATTAGCATATGGGGTAGTTTGGGTGATCAACTTTTAGATGCATGATGTAGATGGACAAAATTCAAACACAGATCGGAGGAGGAGTTTCATTTTCTCTGATTTACAGCAGTGCCTGCATTGTTAAAGTAACTTTCCTTGTAGGATCTCAAGTAAAGGTCAAAGGAGTTGGATGTGTTTGACAGCTTGGAGAAAACACGATGAAGGGGCAATATGATAACCATAGTCAAATATTTGTAGGGTTCACACATAGATGACAGAGCAAATTTGTTTCCTGTTGCTCCAGAGGGTCGGGCTACAACCAATCAAGTTAGAATTACAAGAAAGGAGATTTCAAGTAAGCGTTAAGGAGGATTTCCTTTTGCCATGGGATGCTGGACTAGATGGGCTTTTGGCTTGATTCAGGAGTGAACAGAGAGATGGGCCACATCAGGGTACCTCAGCACTTTTCCCCAGGCCACTAACTGGTCCTGATTCACAACCTGGGGGCTTTCGCTGGAATGTGTCTTTGAATTCTGACAATGCCTCTTCCTTGTCTAGATGGAGGACAGAGCGGGCGTTTGAGTTTGTGTAGAACAGGCTTCCTCAAACTTGGCCCTCCAGATGTTTTGAGACTACAATTCCCATCATCCCTGACCACTGGTCCTGCTAGCTAGGGATCATGGGAGTTGTAGGCCAAAAACTTCTGGAGGGCTGAGGTGGAGGAAGCCTGGTGTAGAAGGTAGCTAGCTGTACAGAGGTAAAATCCATCCATCTGCCCACTTTTGCCTCTGGCTCCACCTGCCACTGTCACCTGGTCGTTGGAAGGTTGCGCAGAAGGAAATGTGGCCCCCAGCTGAGAAAAGGTCACTCCACCTGGAGCTAGGTGATCTTTGAGGTCCTTTCTAATTCTGTGATTCTAGAATTCTACTTTGAACCTAAGAAATCAATGAGGGCATTAACAATTACAGTCATACCTCAGGTTGCATTTTTTTGGGTTACGGACTGCCGAAACCCGGAAGTACTGGAACAGGTTACTTCCGGGTTTCGGCAGTCGCACGTGCGCAGAAGCACTAAATCGCGCTTTACGCATGCGCAGAAGCGCCGAATTGCAACCCGCGCATGCACAGATGCGC
The DNA here is from genome assembly GCF_964188305.1 of Podarcis bocagei. Taxonomy (NCBI): domain Eukaryota; kingdom Metazoa; phylum Chordata; class Lepidosauria; order Squamata; family Lacertidae; genus Podarcis; species Podarcis bocagei. The sequence continues at coordinate 59,922,521 of NC_138129.1, forward strand.
CGCTGCGGGTTGCGAACGTGCACCCCACATGGATCACATTCGCAACCCGAGCGTCCACTGTATTGGAAATCACAGAGGGTGGGGGAGGACCGTGCTCCTTGTTTGATAACTTCCTCCATAGGAAAGGCACAAGCACTCTGCAGTTTCCCTCACTTGGGGTGGATGGGTGGGTGTTTTAAAAACATTTATTATAGCTACTTTGCATGTGAAACCAGAGAGAGTGAGAAGCGTGTCTTGCAATAGGCTGCATCAGCCACTGTGGTTTGCTCCCAGCAGGGTTCTGTGCTCTGTGAAAATGTCTGACAAGCAGGAGCTGCTTTTTACCACAAGGGGTTTGTACGTGATGGGCCAGGATATCGCTTTTGGGGCCAAAGTGTGCAAGCAGCACTTTGTAGGAGGCAGAGCTAAGTATAGTGAACCCTGCAAAAACTATGCTGCTGGAGTTTCCTTTCCACATCCTTGTCAGCTGTGGATTCCAGGGTCTGTTTGCAGAGGAGCAAATGCTTGCAGGAGGATGTGGATCCAAGGAGTCACAGAATTCCACTGTCCATGTGCCCCTTTGCAGCATCTCAGGGTCAAAGTGGGATTTTTGGATGTACTCTTTCTGCTTTCTCCAAGTCAGAAATACTGAAGAGGGTCTGTTCCTAACAAATCTTTGACCCCTTCCCGAGCCGATACCATTTCATGCACTGACCAGTTTCCTTCTCTGTCCTGGAAATGCCAATCGATACCATGAGCAAGCAAAAAAATGACAACAGCAACCCACAAGAGCAGCAGTTTCAGAGGAGGAAAACAAAGCTCACTCCAGCCTTCTTATCCTGAAGTGTAATCCTTGAAGAGGGTTGTTTTTCTTCCTTGGAAACCTGCATAAAGGGGAACATTTGCAATGCCTATGATTTGTGTTTTGAAGCTCTGTTCCAGGCATCTCTCTTGCTAGCTAGTGTGCTTTCCTTCCAGGTATTTGGCAATATGTGGCCTCCTCTTCCTCTGCGCTCCGCGTCCCTTATGGTCGGGTGCTGCAGTGAAATCAGAAAAAGAAGCCCTTATTGGTGACATCAGCCTCCACCAGAAGGATTAAAGAGATGTGCCAAATTCAGCCTTGTGAGCTCACTGCAAGGAGAACCAAGTGGATACACATGATGGGCTGGGAAGGAGCCAACCTTCCCTTTCAACATAAACAGCTTCCCAAAGTGGAAAGAGGAGGAAGATCACTGCCGAAAGATAGGAATGCATGTTTGGGACTGGGATATTTACAGACCTAACCCCAGCTTTCTGCAGATTCTCTTAATTAAATGTGGCTAAATATGATGGACATTTTTCAAGTCTATCTGAAACCCGATCTTGCCATGCCTTGTTCCATTTTAAATCCCCTTAATGCCATGCTGGCCTACTCCTCTTCCACTGGGAGGAAAAATACTGAGCAAACTTTCTGGGTACTTGCACAATATGGATGGGGTTTCATACCTCAGCTGCCAAATCCTTGTGCAACGCTGGGCATATGGCTGTATCATGCCACAGCTGTACAGCTGTAAAATGGGGATGATCATAATAATAATAATAATAGCACTTCATATCTGATGGGATCTGTAACGGTAAACTTGTTAAAAATGAAAGGGGGGCGCATTAAGGCATTGCTGCGTTATACAAACAAAATTGTACATTAATTCAAGATGCTTCTGTTGACACGCAAGCCCCCAAACCTCGTGGGCCTCAGATATCTGAAGGAGCACTTCCTCGTGTGTAGACCTGCCCAGGTGTTACATTCTGCAGGCAAGGTGCTGCTAGCCACTCTGTGAAGCTTGTGGGGTGGCAGCGCAAGAGAAGGCCTTTTCTGTGCCATGCCCCCACCCCCCAGTGTGAAATGCCTTCCCCTCAGTGCATCTGTCTTTGTCCTTGAGTCCATTTTGATGTCTCATTGACACACATTTTTTATATACATTGGTTATGTCAACATGGCACCCACAGAGACCTTCCCTGGTGACTGTGGGGTCCTCTCCTCATTTCTTAACAAAGAGAAAGCTCCCCCCCCAATCTAATTGCAGTGCAAGGTTGTGTTTAAAACTGGGGAGAGTTAACACACACACACACCACATAAGACCCCTGTATAGAAAGCTGCTTTCAAGTACAGTTATCACAGAGGAGAGAGAGTTTGGGAAGGATTACCCCCTCCCCAGCGATGACCACACCCTGCCTGCTGAAAACACCCTCATTGCAACTGGGCTTCAAAGAAGACTCCTCTTTGAAGAGACTGCCAGGCCTAATGGCTGCAGGAGAGAGATGACCTTCCTAAGAACTGAAGAGGAGCCTCCTGGATCAGGCCAACAGCCCATCTGGTCCATCATCCCATTTTTCTCAGTGGCTAATGTGGACCTCCAATTCCTAGAGCTAACAGGTAGGAAGTGGGGGTTAACTCTTGCCTCCCCAGCTGCACTCTCCAAGAATGAGGCTTGTGGGGTGTCGAGTTGCAGCTCGGCATCCAGGGAAAAATCAGTCTCACACCATGAGGGGTTCCGAAATATGGCTGCTCCTAGGGCTAATATGGCACAGCTTTTATTGTGTGAAATCAGAAAGATACAAAATACAAGCCAAGCAATTTGTTCTAGCCAGCAGATAAGAACATGCGCACTAGACCGTGCGAGCGATCAGGCTATGTTAGTTGACCAATCATGTAGGACAGCACGAGCTGTTCACGCGCTGTTCATGCTCCAAGGATGCTTCTAGCTATGAGATCACCCTGCAACAATAAGAACTTTGCTCATGCTCTCATGTACAAGCAATCATTTTCCCACATGTCCCCTTTTCTTGTTTATATTATTAGAGGAAAAGAGGGACCATTAGTCCAAATCATACACTTCATTGCCTAAGCGTCTACACTTTGCAACATAAATTCCTCTTGTAACCCCTGTGGTGGGCCGTGGTCGGTACCACCATGCAGTGCATTGGGAAATCAAAGAGGGTATGCATTGAATGCAACAACACACCATAATGAAGCCAGCAATACATGCAATTACAATCAATAATATTTTCTTAACCATAATCCATTAGGCAACCAAGAAGACAACCACTCCCATGGATCAAAACCTTCAGGTGGATTCAAAGGATTATGAGCTATCATTTGTTCCATATAATCAATAGTAGCAGAGATATTGGTCGATTGATCGGTTATATACATACAGCAATGAGAATGAATTAAGGCACAAATTCCACCTTTAGAAGCAAGGATCACATCTAAAGCATAACGATGTTGAAGAACTACATTTCTTATTTCTGACATTTCTTTGTTAATCATTTTTAAAGCCAAGATGGTGGAATTGAACAAATTTTCTGTCCAGTTTGCCAATTTATGTAAATCACGGTAATTCATGGCTGCACCTAAAGAAGGCAGAAGAGACCTTTCTCATCCAGTCGAACCAAACATAAAAATCTCTACACGCAGCCTGTTGGTCATAGGTCATGTAGGTTGTGACATTATTAATTAAGACCTTTGGCCTACCACTCATGGTTGTAACATTAAGAAAACAAGAAGATCCATTAACGTACTCATATGTCCAATTACAATATGGATAATGACCTAAAAATTTTTTGCTATTATGATTAAAACGAAAACAATAAGGAGCGTATTCTACAAGCGATAGAAATACAGGAGGTAAACTTATGCGATTGTCCTTCATATTATTACTAATCTTATATGAAGCATTTATAGGAATACCATGTAATAAAATGCCAGATCTTTTTGATTGAGGAGGGATATGCATACACATCCAACAATTAGAAAGGTTAAGCATAGAAGCAAAATGATTAATGTCTCTAACGTAAGTATTGTTAGTCCAGATCTGATGATAAGGTTCAGGCCTCCTGGCCTTCTGCAAAAGAGCAGCACGACGAAAGCGGCGTTTCACAAAGTTCACAGAGAGGCTCCACCCGTGTGAAGTGGAATTGTGGGGCCACTCAGGACGATGCCATATTGGTTGCTTGGGGGGGCAATAAGGGTGAGACTGGTAAATTATTCCAATAGCTGTTTCCGAGCAACCTGCGTGATATTTCGTGGCTCGATTATTGGCATGTAAAAACCATAATCCAGAAGAAGTCACACAACCATTTCTGCAGATACAGGAGCCCATTTGCTGTAAATAAGTCTGATGTATTGCTCCTTGTACTGCTGAGTCAAAAGTCCAAGCCCAATGAAGCGTGATGACACAGATGGGATGGTTGCTATTAGGAGGCAGCACCCAAGCGATGCCAGTCCAGCGAGGGCATCCTTCAAAGCCAGGCTCACTTCCCAAACAAGAGGCAGCAAAACTGTAATGATGTTTGGTGGTTGAAGTGGCTTCCCAGGGAAAAGGGGGGCCAATGCAGTAGGGGTGAAGATGGCCTTTCAGCGTGCCAGGAAACACTCAAATAGTTGTGGAAGAGCCTCTTCCATTGCAGAGGTGATTGTGATCTTGTCCGCTGGATTATTGTGTTCTTTAAGGGCAGAAAATAGTGGAGACAGAGTGGAGGTGGGCAGGTCCAAATAACTCTTTATCCAATTCAGCTGTCCAAGGATTTGTTGTAAATCCACCAATCTAAGATAACCAGGAAACTGTAGTTGAGGCGTAACTGGAATGGCTGCAGATGCTGTCAGCTTGTGTCCCAGGTACGTAATGGGTAAAGTCCGCTGGATTTTTTCTTTAGCCACTGTCAATCCAACAGGTTGTAGCCTTTGCAGGATTTTGGGACATGGCGGAGGACAAGGCCGTGGCTAGCAGATGAGCTTTGTGCATCTCAGTGCCCACTGACTGGCAGGCTGTAAGGATATCAGCAATGGCTATATTTGATGTTGTCATCAAAGGGCACAGTGCTTGCTTATGGTTCTCATTTACATTAGTGAACGCAAGCTGGCGTACAATCGGTTCTTGTGCTGCCAGGTCCTGAACTTGCCGCTTGAAGGTATTGTACAAGCGATCAACAAATTGTCCATAGGGCTTTGCAAGGTCCTGTCTGATGCTCCCCCATCGGCCATTGCGCTCATTCTTGTCATCAGGGACAGAGGCCAGAGCCTCTTGGGCTGAGGCTGTGGTGGCTGCCCAATACTGAGGATGGAGAGTTAGCTGTTGGGCAGCAGTAAGAAAATTGCCTCCTCCCGTCAGCCCATCAAGGACATCAGCTTGGGTTAACATGACGGGGGCTGGGGGTGCAACAAAATCAAATTTTGTTGAAAAATAGTGCCAAACAAGCCCAGGGTGTAAGGAGATTGTAAACCATTGTCCTTGACAGAGGAATGCAGTTCCTTTATGAATCTCAAATCAAACTGTTCGTGCCGGGCTGGGCCTCCCCCTGGCGCGGCAGGAGCAATCACAGGGAAGAGATTAGGAGTTGCACAGTCAAAACCCAACAATGGGGCAGCGGCACGGAGAGATTCTTGGAGAGGAGTAGTAGAAGCGGTGCCAGAGGCCTTGGGTGCAGGAGGTGGAAGAGCGGGAGGTGCTGAATGCGAAGATTCTTGGAGAGGAGTAGTAACGGGAGGTGCAGGAAGTGAAGAATGCGGAGAATGCAGGGGAGGGACGACAGGAGGAGCCGAAGGGGAAATGTCCGGCGGTTTAGGAGGTAGGTTTGAGGCAGGCAAAACAGGTACCGGGAGGGCGGGCGAAGAAGCTGTTGCAGCAGCCAGAAGAATGTTTGAAGGAGTTAAACACGACATAGCTTTGTAGACGTTACCCCAGGCATGCAAAACCTTGACATCAATCTGAGGATGATTTTGAAAGAAGTGTCCAATTTTTTTCCAATCATCTAACCCCCAAGTTCCGTCCTGGGGGAACCACGGACAGTGAGTGTCCAGGGCTTTTATAAGGGACTTAAGGTCAGCTTTCCGAACAGCAAGGTTGTTACTGGCCAAAAGGAATTTAAGGTCTTTAAAAAAAATTTTCTGTGGTGCAGAGAGAGACTTTCCCATGATTGCGAGAGTTGCAAAAAGAGCAGGGAGCACTTACCGAGGGATCCTTAGGAGGATGAGGGAGGCGCCTTTTTGCCCTGTCCGGGCGGAGATAAGTGCTGATAAGTCCGTAACGTAGTCCAGAATCACATTCACACGGGAGCTCTCACCAGGGATCCACTACGTGGATGAACGACGCGTCTGCAGCCCTTGCGGGGCGAGGTGAGAGCTGAACGTTGTAAAACAGCATGAAGTCCGAAAGAAATCACACGGGAGCACTCACCAGGGATCCAGTACGTGGATGAACGACGTGTTGGTGAGTGCTGAATAATGAAAAACAACGTGAAGTCCGAAAGCAGTCACACGGGGCACCAAATGTCGAGTTGCAGCTCGGCATCCAGGGAAAAATCAGTCTCACACCATGAGGGGTTCCGAAATATGGCTGCTCCTAGGGCTAATATGGCACAGCTTTTATTGTGTGAAATCAGAAAGATACAAAATACAAGCCAAGCAATTTGTTCTAGCCAGCAGATAAGAACATGCGCACTAGACCGTGCGAGCGATCAGGCTATGTTAGTTGACCAATCATGTAGGACAGCACGAGCTGTTCACGCGCTGTTCATGCTCCAAGGATGCTTCTAGCTATGAGATCACCCTGCAACAATAAGAACTTTGCTCATGCTCTCATGTACAAGCAATCATTTTCCCACAGTGGGGCAAAGAGAAAACATTGCTTTTGAGGCGCATCGCTGCTGGGAATGGGGGATGAATGTGTGAGAGGGAGGTCCTATCTGCTGGAAGCCTGAGGGCCCCATTCCTGCCTCTCTCCACCTGGCTTAGGGCGGGGCCTGGCAGGCTTCATAAGAACTGCTGCTGCTACTGCCGCCCAGCAAGGGTTATTTTGGGGAAAGTTTTGTTGGGAGTTTTGCTGTTATTGATCTTATTTTTTGTATCTTTATGTGGAAATTGTTCTGTTTGGTTATGTAGTTTTGATGTGTTTTATTTATTTTTATGACTGCTTTGCTATTTTTGTAACTATGTAAATCTTTTCATATTGTAAGCCGCCTTGAGCATTGTTTTAACTGGAAAGGCTGCATACAAATAAAATGATGATGATGATGAGTGTAGTGTGGTGCGTGCAGGATGTTCCCAGCTGTTTCTCCAGTTTGCAAATTTGCCCAGCCCCCCCCCCAAGGTTTCCAAATTCTGTATTGCCTGGTTTAATTGTATTATGCTGAATGTAAGCCACGGGGGTGGGGCGCTGCCTGGTGAAGAGTTGGATATAAATGCCTACAGATAAATAAACTGAGCAGCAGCAGCTCCCTTGGTAGAGCATGAGACTCTTAATCTCAGGGTTGCGGGTTCGAGCCCCACATTGGGCAAAATATTCTTGTATGGCAGGGGGTTGGAATAGATGACATTCGTGGTTCCTTCCAACTTACACTTTTATGATTCTATGAAGTAAGCCCAACGGTAGAAAAGCAAAAATAACCATGGCACTATATTGTGAAATGCAATATTTTAAAGGTAAGTTTCATGCAATCGCTTCTATGGCTTTTTAAAGACTAATTTTGAAAATTTCTGAGCCACATTTTCCATCTTGGAGGGCTCCTGCACCTTTAAGGTGTGCAGAAGAGAGAATTTCCACATGTTATGCAAGCTACAGCTGCCGAAATCCCACCTGGTCACCCTAGTGACCTTTGCATGTTAGCATGGAAGATCGGGGGTTTATGAGTTGTCCCATTTTAAAAAACTGTGTGCATGCAAATCTGGCATTGCAAGAAAATCAACCGGATTCTTTATCAAAGCAAGCAATGACTCATCAGCCCAGTAGAATTATTGGAAGCTTCCCAGAAGCATGTTGCAGATGGTGATTAAGAAGCATGTAGATGGGGGTACTTGGATTCTTTAAAAAGTCTGACTAATACCCACACTAATAGTTCCTAAACTAAAGCAGCAGCCATGGGATAAAAGGATTGGTTTGCTTGAGGCGAAGGGGGAGTTAAGCAGAATAAAAATGGAAACGGTTCATACTAGAAAGGAGTAACCAGTGGGGATCAGCCAGATTCAGTCCTGTTTATATGTGCAGCAGAATGAGGTGGTAGATGGGCGATTTTATTTTTCAGTAGTCAAAAGCTTCCTGCAAATAGACAGAAATCAGGCAAAGGCCAGCAACAGACATTTTTCCCCTGCTGACTGTTCTTGACAAGGCCAAAGGTAAATTATCATCATCCAATGGCGTAGCATCAGGGTGGCCCAAAGGAGCGGTTGCCCCAGGTGCAAAATTGTTAGCGGTGCAAAATTTCAACACCCAGTGCTGCCTGAATACAACTGTGCACTTCCATCACTGGGCTCCATTGAAAACAACCTCTCCATGCGAACCAGGAAGTGACCTCTCCAAACAACAGAACAACACTTCTTTTCTTACCTCTTGGGTAATACAGTTGAATGCACATGCATACTTCGTTTCCCTACCTCTCACCCCCTCCACATGGCCCTGGGCTCTGGCAACCCATGCTATGCCACTGTCACACCACACACACACCATATGCTAATGGCTAGATCTTTGACTACTCAGTTGATATTTCAACATCTCTCCCTGCTTCAAAAATAGGGACAAAAATAGAATTTCTCAGCTATCTCCAAAGCATGATTGCCAAAGTACTCTGGACAAGAAATAAGTTCTGCACAGGTAACATCTCTTGGAACTGGGGTGGGATGTGGGCACTTAAACCACCACCTGCTCCTCCACAGACTTGCCCAAACAATTTATTATCGTTTGGTTGCCAGGTGAAAAACTGTTCCGTTTGCCTGGGTGTTTTACACCAATGCTTCTACTTCTTGGTTTCTTTTTCATTTGTTATTATCTGTTGAGTTTTTTCCTGCTGTAGCAATTTGCCATTGTTGTTTCATGACATTTAGTGTGTTGTTGATGATGATTTTAAAAAACCTCTTGCTGTTTTAGGAGTCAAGGCTGAAGATATTTTAATAAATAATATCAATATTGTGTTGTTTGGGTAAGTGGTGACAGTGGAGACGAAAGCCCCGCACAAAAGGTTTAGCTCTGTTTGAAAGGCAACTCCAGGCATCCCAGTTCTACTCATCAGCTTGTTATGTTTCCAACCAGTTCTCCAGAGGGCAAACTTTGTGAAACCTGTATTGTACTTCCTTTCCCTTTCCTTGTCTTTGCCATTCTGACATTCATTTCTATGGAAACGGGAGCATAAGTAGGAACTGAGAGGCAGCTCCTGAAACTAGCAAGAACTCCTGATCACAGCCATTGGCTTTTGGATACAGTTTCCATGAGAACAGATGTTTGGTCAGCATTAGTAGTGGGGGGAGTCTCAAAACAGATCTCTGTGTGTGTTAATATGTTCGTGTACATGCATGGGAGAGACTCCCTGTCTGAAATCCTGAAAAACTGCTACCAGTCAGTGTAGACAATACTGGTTTGACTTCGTTTAAGGCAGCTTCCTATGATCCTATCTACAAAAACATTTAGAGAATCAGGATTCATTTCTTAAAAAAAAAAAGTCACCTGAATATTGCATAACTGCTTTAATACTACATGGCTATAGTTACTAAATGGCTTTGAAAAACCACTACATCTTTTATAAATAGTTACTTTTTTAATCCTTCCCACTGCTGCATGAATGTGAACAATCCAGCGCACAGCAAAGTTTTACAGAGAGCCTCTATTTCCCTGTTGGTTTAAGTTATTCAGCAAAGTCCTTTATGTATTGTTATAAACTGAGGGGAGGGGAGGCTCCCCTAAACCCAATAATGTATGGGGTGTTAGAGGAGGGGGAGTGCTTCTGGTGGGGCACATGCCATGCTCCTTCTGTGGTAGTTTGTTCACCTTTGGCCCTGCTCTCATCTCTCACTTGTGGCTCCTAGAAGCTGTCAGCATGTGCCAATGGCCACACCCTAGGAAACAGCTTCGACTGGCCAGCTAAACCAGGTCAGGGTAGCCAACTCAACACCCCGGTGAGTTAGGGCTTTCCCCTAGGGTTGCCATATTTTGAAGAGCAAAAGAGGATGCTATCATTTTAAATACCCCTATTATGTTGTTTAGTCGTGTCTGACTCTTCATGACCCCATGGATCAGAGCATCAGAAAAATGTGTCCTTTTGCAGGAGGCTGTCATGGTCTGGCCTACAGGCAATCAAAGTTCTGGCTGAGGACATCGGGACTGGGGGCAAAATGGTGGGGTGGGAGCAGGAACAAGAGTCCAGAAGCCAGGGGTCTGAGGGTTGAGAAGCAAGGAGTCAAGAAGCCGAGGTCCAAGGATCAGGAAGCAAGAAGCCAAACGCAGCAAGGCAGGAAACGAGTTGCTGTGGCAAAGAGCCGAAGGGAAATGCTGACCTTATATCCCTTCCCAGCTCTTGCCACCAGGCGCAGTGAGTTACCAAGCGGCCTCACCTGTGTGGCCACGCCTTGCCTCTCCAGAACAAACTTAGGAAAGCCCCAGTCCTGCGAAGCCCTACTGGTCACAGGGCCTGGCTCCTGCATCCACTCCTGACAGAGGATTGGGTTTTTCCCAGGTATGCTGGGAAGAAGGAGAACAAAGGTGAGACTGCCATGAGCTGCTGCATAGGCCGGAATTCTATGTGGTGCTGGTTGGAGGAGGCTGTACTGAGAGACCCAGAGCCCTGAAAGACTGCTGCATTGGACCCCAGCTTTCTGAAGCTAGGAGAGTGGCAACAAGAAGCACTCTTGGGGTATAATGTTCTGCACCCCCTCCATTGCAGACTTCCAGGTGTAAGTGTGTGTTAATAAACCATATTTCTTAAAGACACTAGTCTCTGCTGTGCCTTGATCTTCCCAATGGAAATACAACTCCAGGTAAGTGCCTGGAACTCCTCAAATATCACACCACTTGGGGTGGCATGTAACAGTATCAATGTGTGTGTATGAAATGATTGGCTCAATTAAGAGTAATTGCGCCTGATAGTGTAATAGGCTGGTTCAAGAGAACAACATGTCCTTACTCAGCCATTGATAGTTTTGGATGTATCTAGGATGCATGTATACCCTACATTTAGAGCACATTATTTCCCCCCAGCAATCTTGGGAACTGTAGTTTGTTGAGGGTGCTGGGGTTGTAGTTCTGTGGGCATAAACTACAGTTCCCAAGAGTCTTGCTTTCAGTGTATATATGGAGCCTTAGTGTAATTTACATTTAACTCAACAACCATTGGGTAGGATCCAGATGAACACCACAATCCTATAGACACAGACTGATGTAAATCCTATTGAGTTTAATCCCATTGGAGCTTAATCCCAGGTAATTTAATATAAGATTGCAGTTTAAATTAGATTAATTTACATCCCATTAAAATCAGTGGAACCAGATAGTCATGGTGTAATTAAATTTAAGTTCCATTTATTTCAATGGGAACTAATGCAACCATCTTGTTCTGGATCCAACCCCTTGTTTGTAAATCTGGAGGAATTTCTCAAACGATATAAACGTGTGTTTTTGAATGGAGTCCTGTTTCACTTTCAAATAAGTTCTGCCCTGCCATCTCATTGGCTAGCCCAAACCCTGCCTGAGTTGTGCCCAGGATCCTCCCTGACTTCTGCAAACAGCAGAATCAATCCTACACATGTTTACTTAGAAGCAAATATGGCTCCTGCTGAAATAAGGGCTGAAATGCATCCAGCAAGTATATTATTTCTGCATAAATAACTTTATCTGTATTAATTTGCAGTTAATAAATGTGCACTTTATTATCCTTGTGCAAACAGAACTGTGGTTTGTCAACCTAAACTTGGCCTAGTTTCGTCACATGCAACTATCTGCAACACTGTTTGCTGTTTTGTATTTTTCCACATGTTTTTGGTAAGATTTAATAAAAATGTTTAATAAAATTTGATTTCTAAAAAAATAGCAGAATTCCCAGGACACTGGAACAAGCTAACAACATTCCTAAAAGGTGAACATTTGTACCAAAGTTGATAAGGGCAAAATGTTTATGCCCTCAGCCCACCCTCAAATGTTCTCAAGGCAGGCAAAATTGCTCCCTCCATGCTGCTTAGCATTGCAGGAATAGCTGGGCAGTAGAGTAAAGTATTAAAACCTTATCGGTAAATATATTTCAAAAAATACACTCCTTTACTCTAGGGGGTTGGAAGCCTGCAGTTCTCTAGATGCTGCTGTGATAGATCAGCCCAGTAGAGCTCTTAATTTCAGGGTCATTCTTTTGAACCCCATGTTAGGCAAAATATTCCTGCATTGCAGAGGGCTAGACTAAAATATACTTGTGGTCCCTTCCAACTCTATGATTCTATGAGAAAATAGGTGCTTCCCTAGTTAAACAGGCAGAGTCTGAGTCCATGAAGCATGTTTTGCAGAAGAATTGAAATGCATATAGACTGTAACTGGAGCTCATCCTTCTTCCAGGACTCAGAAAGGTTGTCCTATATGAAGCGTTGACTCTTGCAGAGGAACACTAGTACAGCTTCAGCTACATCCTGAAGTTCCTGACTCATTCTGGTCACCATCTGCTTGTACCATCTCCATCTCTCTCTGAAGGTCCTTTAACTTTCCCTAGGAGGAGATGAGGAACGTGCTACATGAAGCCAAGTTCCATCTCAAAAGCTCCTTACATAAAGCTTTTGGAATAATTTCTTCTGAGTGGTGTTCAATACCTCTAGCTACACAGGCCAATTTCTAATTAAGTGATCTGAATTCTTTCTGAACATTGTGCCAGCAGTTTTTGAGTTCCAACCACCCACCCACACCCTTCCCATCTACTTTAGAAGACGATGGAAGATCGTGCAAGCTGTATCAATGCATTGGGCTGCGTCCAGGCTAACTGAATGAGTTAGTTCCTCCTGAAATCAATAGAACTGAAATGAAATCACAATTAACTTTCAGTGGGACCCAAGTTAAACAAATGGGATCATTTGGATCCACCCCATCATGGTGGGTTGTCATCAGGTGCCTTGGGTGACCCCAGCCATACATAGTGATTGCCTAATCTGGATTTGAGAGGGCAGTCCTAGATAATTCAATGGGGCTTACTCCCAGGTAAAATGGGTTACCATTGACTCCATAGTTTCCTATGGACGAAAAGTACTAGACTCACCCAACCTTTGTAATATTTATTTTCAAATATATAACCATAGGTGATAGCAAATAGGCATTCCTACTTCTGGCAGAAGATTTCCTCCATATCAGGTTGGGCAGCCCCTGAGAAGGTATAGCCAGCTTCAACTGACTCCCGTTCTCTCTCCCCTGCCCATTCCAATGGCAAAGTGCTGTTTATTGCAACATTCCTCACCAGGACTCTTCCCCCACCGCTGCAAGTGAATTACCTTCACGGACATTAAGAAAATGTTAATGCTGTTTTCATCAAAATCTCAGACCACTCATTCACTCACTGATCCAGCCAAACTCACAACAACCAGTTAATAAAAAGAAAAACAACTATGGATTTTCCATTAAGAGTTTTAAATTAGCTTATTTTAGGATCCAAGTCTATGTCTTTTAGGCCTGCAGAAAGCAAACAGGTGAAGCTTTTGCAGGCATGAAGATTCCATGGGGACAAGTGGGAAACACCATTTGATTTCTGCCCCTGTGCAGGATTAAAGGCACAGAACCAGAAAAAAAGATGAAATCATTACTCTTGATACGAACCATCCTGACATAACTGAAGTAATTACTCCCAGGTTAATCACCCAACCTATCAATTGCTTATACTTACCTGGGAGTCATCCCTGGGAGAGCTGACTTTCCAGTATGCATACAGAGGGTTGGGCTGTTGGGAGTTTCCCCATCACTTTCAAGAGACTGGGTATAAGGATATTTACAGATAACATTACTGTAAATGTATATTTCCACTTGAAGTGACAACAATGGTGTATGTGTTACTATAGAAAGAGAATTCAACTAGCTTTCCTGTGCAGGTTTTTAAGGCAATGCAAGTAATGCTTATCTGCAAAAGTATTTTATAGGAGTCTTGGGTAAATTTAAATCTTCTGCTGCTATGTAGGAACCTCAAACAATGTGAAGATACACAAGCATCTCTTCCTGCTAGATTCAAGTTTATTGTTTTGGACGCTGGTGGCTATTGGGGTGAGATATGATTCACAAAGATCTGATCCTAAGAATGTTTTTTCCTTAGATACGAAAATTATCAAAAGCAATTGGGCTTGCTTTCATGCACTTAAACCAGGTCAATAAGAAGGGAAGAGCCCTGCTAGATCAGACCAAAGATGTACCTAACTCAGCATTAGGTACTTAACGGTAGCTACCTTGACGCCCTCCTCTGCTGCATTCACAGTCATAATGACACTCATACGAGAGATATAATATATAGCTATTGTGACTAGTAGCCATTGATCAAACATCTCCTCCGTGAATTTGTCCAGTCCCTTGTAAGTCATGCTAAAATGGTTATATTTTTTGACGTGGCTAGATTAAATTTTTTTGCCTAGTGTGAGGTATTGGTACAGTTGTGCATTTTCAGTCCTTCCTACATTCTGGTGAGCTGCCCTAGGGATTGTCAGCATCAAGTGGCCAAAAGGAGATATCTTCTCCAAACTTCAGAGTTTCTCTAGCATGGGATAGGCAACCATTATCCAAGCTAAGAATATATCTTAACTCTCATAATTCCTCTTTTGGGGATCTAGAAATATCTCGAATCTCACGTGTTCCTAGTCCACAAAGGCTGATTACTAATGTATTACTAAACTTCACGAATGCTGATTATCTTGAAGTGCTCTTCCCTCCTGCTTTTTCACCAACTAGGAGCCAGTGTGGTGTAGTGGTTAAGAGCGGTAGTCACGTAATCTGGAGAACTGGGTTCGTGTCTCCGCTCCTCCACATGCAGCTGCTGGGTGACCTTGGGCCAGTCACACTTCTTTGAAGTCTCTCAGCCCCACTCACCTCACAGAGTGTTTGTTGTGGGGGAGGAAGGGAAAGGAGAATGTTAGCCGCTTTGAGACTCCTTGAAGGGAGTGAAAGGCGGGATATCAAATCCAAACTCTTCTTCTTCTTCTTCAACAACTATATGCATAGTCTGTGGTATCACTGTGTTTTGTCAACCCTCTCATATTCATGAACCAAATCCCTATTGCTAGGTAAAACTGAATGGCTTGGATCCTAAGGTAGCAGCAGGCAGAGCAATCTTCCTGGTGGGTTGTGGATTGGTGGCAACCAAAAACAGAGGGTTGAAGTCTTCCAAGTTGTCATCTGGCAAAGGGGGTGGAACAGTATTTTCCCCTTTCCCACCTTTCCATAAAAACAAACACACACACAACTTTGTAAACGTAAAATGAGCAGTCCTGTGGATCTTTATTCATGTTGGTCCCATGGAGTTCATTGGGGCTTACTCTCAGGTAAATGTGTGGAGGACTGTAGCCTTGGCCTTCAGATACAATCCTACAGAAACTTAACTGGGAGTAGGGCCCACAGGACTCTGTGGGACTGACCCCCATTTTCCAAACCATCCAGGCACTCACCTTGAGTACTATAAAATTTTTGCCCACAAGCACCCACAGCAAGAAACTCCCATCCCTTACCCACAGTAGCAAAAGAGCACAAAGTGACGTAAAAAGGCATACTCTACATAACTTTCAGTTCCTTCTGGCTGAATAGTTGAAATAATTTGGGAGCCACATCGTGCCTATGAGTTGGGAGTTTGCCATCCCAATCTTCCCCCATTCTTGTGTCTTTCTAGTGTTTGCGTTGAAGCTTGCAAAAGTGACACAAGTGATATGTTTGGGGAGTGTGTATTTCTTTCTTGGGAACTCTCCCAAAAATCTTGAACGACCCCTTTGCTTTCCTTTAAATTTTTATAAATAAAAAATTATAAAAAATCATGACACATTTTCTTTATTTTGAAAAAATTGCAAAACTTTTTTATTAGGTCAGCTTTCCATGCAAATGTATGTAGTTCATAACACCCAAAGTAATGTCTCAGTGGGACGTGTATGTAGGTGGGTGAGAATATGGATTACAGGCTTAAATCTTGCACTCTCTCTCTCTCTGAACCTTGACTGTCCTGTTCAGCCTGTGCACGATCTTGCTTATCCAGCATTCTAAAGCCCTTCTCTCTGTTCAAACATGGCATGTAAAGTGTTCTGTAATCCTCTGTAGGTAGGATGTGCCAATATTCTTTCAAATAGTACAAGTCCTAGAGACTAGGCAGTGTTCATATGGAGGGACTGTCACCATAAAACACCCACATTCCAAGTTGTGTTGGCACTGTTTGTGTTGATATTATTGCCAATTATACACTGACTAGCAGAAGGAATTCCCAGGCAATGCCGGGCACCAAGAAACCAGAAAAAAATCAGCGGGTTTTGAAATAAGTGGTTAAAATCAGTGCAGCTTTGAAAGGTTCAGTCTGTCATATAATTCAGTGTCCCGAAGTAAGAGTACCACTCTAAACTGCCTTGCTCAGACCACACCTGGAGTCCTGTGCCCAGTTCTGGGCACCACAATTTAAGAAGGAGGGTGACCCAAATGATCACGTCAGGGGAACAAGTATTATGAGGAATGGTTGAGGGAGTTGGGTATGTTTAGGCTGGAGAAGAGGAGACTGAAAGGAGATATGATAGCCTTATTCCAATATCTAAAGGGCTTTCACGTGGAAGATGGAGCAAGCTTGTTTTCTCCTGCTCTGGAAGGTAGGACTTTGAACCAATGGATTCAAGTTACAAAAAAGTAGATTCCAACTAAACATCAGGCAGGTAGAACTTTCTGACAGCAAGTGCTGTTTGACAGTGGAACTGACTCCCTAGGGAGGTGGTGACTCTCCTTCACTGGAGATTTTTAAGCAGAGGTTGGATGGTCATCTGCCATGCATGATTTAGTTAAGATTCCTGTATCATAGGGGGTTGGAGTAGATGACCCTGGAGGTCCCTTACAACTCTACAATTATATGATTCTGTAGATGCATGTAGAGAGTGCATAGAAGACTATAAGCCTCTCACCTGACTGAAGTTAGCCTCTATTCACACTTTTGTATATTGCCATAAAATCTTTTGATGAAGAGCGCTGAGCAAATATTTTAAATAAACTAATTTAATGATGCCTGTGAGTTTTTGTTTTCTGTTTTGCAACCAGTATGTGGGTTGTTTTTTTTAAACCAACAACTATGGTTTAATGACAGGCAATGGGAAGACTTGAATTTTGGAATAAACAAATAAATTAATTGCTTGAATCAAGTTTTCCTCCATCCCGTTGGTGGCAACTTTAGTCCCCACCCCCACCCCCGCCACACAGTTACCCAGATTAGAAGTGTCTTTGCTTGCAGGCTTGTCTGTTCTCTGATTGGCTCTGCTTATTTGGTAATTACACTTGCCTTCCATTCCACCTCATAGTTGTGGCTCCACGCCCAGTGCAGCTGAAGCTGTTGCGCTCCCCTAAATCTGTCTCTAGCCTTCGTACCTACAGCGCCTTTTCCACCAAGGTCAGGAGAAAAGGCATTTTACAATTTCTGGCAAAATCCTTTGACAAACCAATTTCAACTTTACCAGTAATGATACTTGAGGAATGTACCGAGCTGCATCATGGGAGAGAGAATCTACCCATCACTTTGCTCCATAGGCCTTAATTTATTGGATGAGGTTCTATTGCAGCCATGTTGCTTTTTTAGCTTCTAAAATCCTTTGCCTAACAACTGGGTTTTCCTCTTTCTCTCACACACATTTTGGCTTCAAGTAAGTATGGTTTCATGGAACCAACAAATCCTTGCTGGCTTTTGTTTTCCATCAGAGGGTGGAGGTGATGAGAGAGAACTACTTCAGAAGTTTTCCAGCTAGGCTTCATCATAATCC
Organism: Podarcis bocagei; assembly: GCF_964188305.1. NCBI lineage: Eukaryota > Metazoa > Chordata > Lepidosauria > Squamata > Lacertidae > Podarcis > Podarcis bocagei. Next base: position 59,940,225 of record NC_138129.1, read on the forward strand.
AGCCTGTTAAATGCCTCAGTACCAGGTAATGCAAACATTACTCAGAGTGTAAAGCCTGAAGTTAGGCTTTCCTTGCCTTGGTCTATAGACTTTCAGTATGTTTCTCATTATGCAGCTGAAACGGATATGCACAGTTATGTAGCACAGCCTGCCTTAACTGCACTTTATGAGGTTAGGAAAAGATCAGGCAAAAATATACTCTGCAGGTGATGGGAGTGCAATTCTAAAGGCTCATAATTGAGAGTCAAATCAAAACCAGTTTTCTCTGGAATACAGAGGCATGGTTATTACTGTGCCAAACTACAACCTTTCTACCCCCTAGATGTCTCTTGCATACAGCTGTTCAGAAAAAAAGTCAGATGAATTCATTTTGTAGGATAGGAGGAGGATGACAAACACACAGCTTCTCCCTCCCTCTGCTCGACAACTTTTACTCAATCATTCATTTTTTAACAAGTTTATGGAACCTGGAAATCTGTCTAGTAGAAGGATAAAATATCCGATGGCACTGAGCAACAGGAAAGTGGAAGATTAGAACAGAAATTATTATAGATCCTGTTTCTCTGTGCTTGAGGACTCCATTTGTTTGAAACCTGAGATCTAAATCACATGTGAACGTTCACCAGAGGTTGCAGCCTCGTGATGCCTTGCATGTGTGAAATGTTCATTACACATGAGAAGCTGCAGGCGGAGCTTCCATATCCTATTGCCTCTAACAGATTTTTAAATGGAGATGGTTGACACATTTTGTTGCAACTATCACATGATGGGACAGACACCAAGTGATGTCAATCAGTGTGTTCATTAGCTCTGAACTGGCTCATTTGAGGGGTGTTGAATCATGCTTTCTAAACCCAAGTACCCTTTCCCCACGAAATCTACATTATCTTTTGTTGGCCAACCAAAAAGTTTGAGTTCCCCAGAATTCACCATCTGGCCAGATGTAAAAATGCAAATTGGGGGGGGCGGGGGGGAGAGAGAAGGGCTGGTGGTGTTGGTGATGCAACCCTTGTCTGCCTCTGCTGAAAGTCTTAAAGTAGAGGGCATGAGGAGTTAGCAGACATTCAACTGAGGCCCTTTCAAGTACTTGGGTTTCAAATTGCAACCCTGCCTTTCTGGGAAGAAGCAGTACAAAATGGATGGTTTCCCATCTCTAAAAATACAACAACTAGCTAATACTCAGTTTTTCTCCCTCTCTAGGTGAAGCATCCTTTAATGGATGGAGAACAAGGATGAAATGGAACTAGATAGTCCCCCCCACCCCACCCCATAACAGATATATGTAACTGAAAATGGGGGATATAGGCTTTTTCAGATGAAGAAATAAAGTTTTCTCACTGGGAGACTCCAGACTTGCTTTTATATTCAAGTGGTAGCTGATGGGTTCAGACAGTCCTCATACCAATTGCAGTTTACAAGCTTACACCTGGCAATCCAAAATGGGTGAAATATATCAAAACTTTCTGCAGTTCTGCCTTACAACTTTGGTAACCCTACTAAACAGGAAACATACTTGTTCTAAATCCAATATATGGGGTTTCTGCTTTGATTGCAATTTGGGAGTGCCTAGGATTTGTTGGTGGGCAAATAATAAATACGGTAGTTCTATTTTTTTAAAAAAGGAGACTTCCTGGATGCCAAGATCCAGATTTGGGCAAGTACTGTTTGGTGAGAGAACCCCAGGAGAGATATAAAATCACAAAAGCATGGAAATATAGTATGTTAGACCTTTAAATATGTGCTCCTAAGTTTCTCTCTTTCCCTAGTATAGAAAAAACCCCACATTTGGTAAGTTAAGCCTGGTTTACTTTCAAACTCTCCAAAGGTCAAGTTCATGTGCTTTTTCCATATAACATTCAGAAAACATTGCACAGGCAGTAAAACCTGGCTTAGTTACAGTAATGAAAGTTCTAAATTATTGATATACTAACACTAGAATGGCTTATAAGAGCCATGCAGTCCGAGCTGCAGAAACCAGCTCAAAATCTCTTCACGTGTTGAGCTTTTCTGGTAGACTGAATTACAACAATAGGCTTGATTACCTTCCTCCCAATATGAGGGGGAGTGGTCCAGCCTAGCTTACTCAATGACATTAACCCCTTCTTGCATTAATTAGTCAAGCATGTTAGTTATATGAGGCTGGTTATGCCACAGACCATGCTATATTTATTACCAGGGATGTTCAGAAGCACTGCCAATTAGAAGTAATAACACAACTGTTTTTCCTCCAACTATTCACTCACTCCTCATAATTTGACATTCTTCTCTAATGATAGAAAGGCAGCAGCAGGGTGGGGTGGCTGAGATGCAAGGAGTCTGGAGTCTTGTGGTACCTTAACAAATGTACAGTGGTACCTCTGGATGTAAACGGGATCCGTTCCGGAGCCCCGTTTGCATCCTGAAGCGAATGTAAGACGCTTCTGCATGTGTGTGTGGGTCGTGTTTCGCTGCTTCCGCACATGCGCGTGATGCCATTTTCAGCGTCTGCGCATGCATGAGCAGTGAAACCCAGAAGTAACACGCTCCGTTACTTCCGGGTCGCCGCAGAGCACAACCTGAAAATATTCATCCCGAAGCTACCTCAACCCGAGGTATGACTGTATTATGACAAATGCCATTTTATGGACCAGAGTTGGCCTGCATCATCAAATGGACAAAGTGTAATCCTGAATTGGCAAGTGTGTGTGTGTATACCTCGGGTTACATATGCTTCAGGTTACATACGCTTCAGGTTACACACTCTGCTAACCCAGAAATAGTGCTTCAGGTTAAGAACTTTGCTTCAGGATAAGAACAGAGATCAGGCTCTGGCGGCGCAGCGGCAGCAGGAGGCCCCATTAGCTGAAGTGGTGCTTCAGGTTAAGAACAGTTTCAGGTTAAGAACGGACCTCCAGAACGAATTAAGTACTTAACCTGAGGTACCACTGTAGTTCTTTCTCTGTCTCTGTAAGTAATAGAGAAGAATGAGGTCAAAATAAATACATTGGTGATTTTTGCATAGAGCAATAGATACAGTAACAATTGTCAAGCAAGTGTTGGTGAACTAAAGTGATAAAAAACTGTAATCCCAATTCAAACTGCAGGTGATACAATGGAGTTTCTTGCCCTGCTAAGATACAGGGCAGCTGGTGGGCTTCTTCCCTACAATGGCCATAGTCACTGCACCAAACTCAAGGCAACCAGGAGAAACAAGGCTGTGCTCCATCCAGTCCCTTACATCTATTTTTGGCAACTGCTTTCCTCAAAATGTGGAGTGGATTGCATGGCTGAAGGAAGCAAATCAAAGCCCCCCCCCCCCCCAGACTGCAATGCCTGCCATACATTTAAAGTACATGACTGCCCCTAAAGAATCCTGGGAATGGTAGTTTGTATGCTAGGTATTGTGGCTCTGTAAGGAGTAAACTACAGTCCCCATGATTCTTTGGGGGAAGCCCTGTGCTTTAAATGTACCTTATGCATACAGTCACTTCAGGTAATTTTCTCCCCAGCTGTGACATGTGCCAGGCAAGAGGGTAAAACTGCTTGAAGCAATAGAGTGCGGTGGGTTAAAGTGGTTGGAGAGGCATGGCCTGGTTTACCCAGACCTATGCAATACAGTTCATGGGTTTAAAAAATAATAATTAGGGCCCACCACCACCTTGCCCACTGTGGCTTTTTATGTCAGAATGGGCATTGCATATGAAACTGTTATGAAAACACTGCGGCCTAATTTGAATAGTAGAATGTCTGGCATCTGGTGGGCAGGGCTTTTGTGTTGTGCTCTGGAATTAGCCCCTCCCTTCGGGTGTTCAGTTAACTTCAGTCAGAGAGGCCAACTGTCATTCTTGCCTCATTCTTGCCTCATTATGTTGTTTTAGTTTCTCTCAGATAGTATGTCATTGTGTTATTATTTTCTTTATTATTATTGAAGCTTTGTTTGACATATACCTGAGCCGCTTACTTTGATGAAAGAAAAGAAACTCTGCTGAAGAATGGTGGAATATCCTAAACTGGGTGAGGGAGGGGATATTCCCAGTCTGACAGGAGGATTGTGTTTTTTAATCACCCCCACCCTCCACAACAGAAACATCATCCCTGGCTGCCCAGTGGCATCTAATTTGACCCAAAGCTCCCCTCCCAACATGGGAAGAGTTTTGCAGCTTTCAGTCCATATGCCCAACCGCTTCAAATAGTTGCTGTTATTCATGTGCGACGTACCCCTTCTCTGTTTTAATTCTGCTGCAATACTTTGCTAGACCATTGCTGAATCCAGCGTTGTATCTGCAGTACCCTTTTTAAATCTGAGATTATAACGACAGTCACAGTCATGTTGCAGCGGTATGAAAAGCTACGCTCCTGAGTTCATGTCTTTGTTTGTTTGTTAAGGGTTCCCTGGAAAATGCATTGGCGCTTAGCCTGTTTATTCTCTCTCCAACGGCCCCCCCCCCCCCATTTTAAAATTGAAACAGTAGTTCTTTGTCACAGTGGTCAGATCAGACTTGATTTATTTGGTATACAGGAAGCTAACCCAGCAGGGAACTTGGGGTGTTGCTGCTTTAACTGAAGTCTTTTGAATAACGGGGAGGAGCAGAACACAAGGAGCCTTGCTTTGGAACAGAGCAGAATGAGTTTACTCAAGTGATAAGGCCTTTTTGCTTCTGATGCTGGGCTTGTTAGCATATGTTGCCGCTTTGCCAATCTTGTGGAAAAGCCAATAACCATAAATGCATTTGATGTGGCTGCTTTGCTTTTCATGTGTGCTGTGCCTGCCCCTGCCACCCCCAAGCAGCCGCACAGCAAGGATAAACTGTGGTGGTGGGTAGGGGAGGCTGTCCACAGGTGTAGGCCGGTGCTTGGACAGTGTGTGTGTGTGTGTGTGTGTGTGTGGTGTAACTGATGGGTGCTTTAAAAATCTAGTGCTGCCTGACTGGCTGCTTCCTCCTTCATGTGATCAATGCTTAAATAAAACAGGAGATTAAAAAATATCATCGGAACTCCCCACTATTCCCCTTACAAGGAAATTGGCTGTGTGAGAAGTTGTTTGCAGAACCTCCTCCCACTTGGAGGAGTATCAAACAATAATAAGCTGGAAAAGGTGGGGAGGGGAAAACTTGCACAAGTGGCATTTAAATGCAACCTCATAGCTGGAGGAGCTCTTGAAGAATAATTGCATGTGGTCTGAAAAGCACACACAGAATCGGGAATGCACAGCCCATATCCAACCCTTCCAGGTTTTTCCTAGAATTCTGCTGCTGTGTACACTACTCGCATTTACTCTGCATCCAACATGCTCCCACCACTGGTTTGGGAGGCAGCATGCACATGGCATTAGCCACAATCCATATCTAGCTTGTCATTTCCTATTAAATACTGTGTTTCCCCACAAACCAGCTGCTGTCCAAATTGAGAATAGAGAATGCCCTAGCTATGTTTTAAGGCAGTAATGTGCACACAGCCTGAATGAGGAACATTCAAAAGGTCACATCCACACCTTACATTTAAAGCACTACCACATCAACAGCCATGACTTCCTACAAAGAATCCCAGGAGCGGCAGTTTCAGGGCACTGAGAGTTGTTAGGAGAAATACCCTTAACAAACTAAAGTTCTCAGGGTTCTTTGTGGGAAGCCATGACTGCCAACATGGTATAAGAGTGGTTTGAATGTACAGTGTGGGATCCCTTCTTAGTACTGTATTGCTAATGCTTGCTAGAAGATGCTTGAAAGTTGTAACTAATGGTGCACCTGCAATTCCCAGAGTGTTTTAAAGGATCTGTTTCTGGCATGTCTTATTGCCTGTGTTCACTATGCATTGATCTCTGCCCACAGACGTTGCACAGCCATGGGCAGTTGGGGAATCAGCATACAGAGTGCAGCTCATATTACTTGCTCTGTGTTCCTGAATTTTAGGGTTTTGTCCTGCTCTTCTAGAAGAGAGTGGGAGAGATGTCAAGCAGAGAAACCTGAACTGATCATAAGTTGGCCTTGGCCATGAAAATCCGGGGAGAACCTAAACCCTTTGTTATACGGGGACAAAGGTCCAAGCTTCCTGAAGCAAGAGTCTGATATCCGAGCAGGGTGGAGCCTTAAACCACATTTTGTCTGATCCAGGGAATAAGATATTTATAGGGAGAGTTGGTGGTGCTCAGGCTGCTTTTGAGACTAGTTTCAGTCACCTGTGCACTTGCTTCTGTGGCTGCATAATGGCTGCTAAACCTGTGCGTGTTTTAGAATGTTATTACAAAGGCGCCATATGATAGCATCACTCTCTCCTCCCAAAGGAGAATTTAGCTACCCTGAACACCAACCATTCAGAAAGGTACAACCAGAAACACCTTCCCAATAGGGTTGCCATATTTCAAAAAGTAAAAACCAGGAACCCTGGTTTTTTTTAAAAGGAAGACTCCAAAATTGTTGAGCTTTTTTTAACACAAACCCCAAAGTTGTTGAGCTTGTTTTTACAAAAACAATATTTTGCGATTGTCTTGCCTACCATCCAGGACAAAGCACCCCCATTTGGAAATTGCCCCCAGATGTCAATTCCGCCTTTGAAATTCCAGTAATGTCTGGGAAAGTCCGGACATATGGCAGCCCTACTTCCCAAGGACATGACTCAAAAGCACATCTGGAAAGATTGCTTCTATCTGCCTGACTGGAAGCCATAGATAAATATAGATTATCCCATTATTATTATTATTATTATTATTATTATTATTATTATTATTATTATTATTAATTTGTATACCACCCTATACCCGCACTCAGATTTCAGGGTGGTTCACTTACCACATGGTAAGGATTTCTACCACATGGGTGCTTGGTTGTCTATATTAATGCAAATTAATTGGGTCCCAACTCCCACTCCCCACCCACAGATTATAATATGCAGTAAAGGTCAGAGGCCTTATTGTGTGCTGTATTTCCCTTGAGAATTTCACAGTACAAGTTAGCTGTATGTACTTCCCCATGTCATGAACCTGAGGTGGCTGGCTTAGATAGTGGTAAATGCCGAGGAGGAAAGTGGGGAGCGAGAGAAAGAGCAGCTGTAATATGTGGCCTGCAGCCCTGCACCAGTTGACCATTGCCTTTTTAAGTGGTGCTGTTGTCTATTATTTGCCTGGATAAGATCAGAGCCTCCTCCAGACGGGTGTGTGATTGACACAATAATAGCAGTGGATTTAAAATAATCTGAAGAAGTGTGCATGCACACGAAAGCTTATACAGTACCCAGAACAAACTTAGTTGGTCTCTAAGGAGCTACTGGACAATGTTTTCATTTTTTTTCAGCAGTGGATTTATTCTGCTTTATTACTTGTTCTATGATGCAACAAAGTTACTTTCGTTTTTCAAATATTTTGTTCCTTTTAAGTGCAAAAGGAAACATTGGAATCAATATGTTTCTCTTTTTTAACTATCTGTCAAAGAACGTTTTATTCTCAGTCAGTGAACTTTCCCAAAACGTCTATCTTCCTGGCACCCCGTTCCCAGGTTCAAGACGGTGAAAATTTATCTTTCTTTACTCTCTCTCCTACAGGCTTAAACAATTTAAGATTTCCCCCCTCTTCTCCTGCTTCCAAGGGGGGGTTAGTAGTTTTAGCCGATGGAGATTTAGTCCTTTACAAAAGATTTTCCAGACTTTAGGTTGCAATGTCTTTGCTTCAATCTATTTACAAAAGCGGAAGGCGGACTTCCTGTTTAGAACCTTCCCGCTTCGGTGCCAAATTAAAATGTTTCAAAGTCCAATTTTCCGTTCTACTCACGGGTAGTTGTTTAAAGTCCAATTGTCCACAGGAAAAAGTCAGCGCTCTCCGGCAACAGCAATGCGGCTGTTCGAGTAGTCTATTCGAAGCACCGTGCCGCTCACCCCATGTTGCTCCGGATCTCCGAAACTGGGTTTCCCCGCGAGTAGGGGAGGCACAAAAGGTGCCAGCTGAATCCCACGTCCACAGGCTTCTCCCGCCTGTGGTTTTTGGTGGGTTTCCGCCTGTTGCTGGTCCATCTAGTTCAGTATTGTCTACCCTGATAGCCAGCAGCTCTCCTGGACTTCAGATGGGGGACATTCCTAGTTCTACCAGAAGATGCTGGTTATTGATCCTGGCATCTTTTGCATGTAAAGCAGATGCTTTACCGCCAAGGAATGGCCCCTTACAGGAACGTAAAGATGAAAAGGCTCTGCCTCATATGTATGATATGATGCATGCTGGTCCTAAAACCACAAAAAAGATGGACCCCAACTTTGGTATATGACTGTGGTCTCATACAGCAAATATTCCATGTTTCCCTACACACTTTTCTGTTCCTGTACTGATCTGGCCTATCAACATCCTTTCCGCATTCCCCATCCCAAGCCAAGTCCTAAATCTATATATCTGTAGCTCAAACCCATTCCTCCTTATTTTATTTTTAAATAAGATTTGCTTATAATTTGGCCACAGCTTTCAAGCAAAAGCCCTGCGAACCAACACCACACAAGATTGTTCTGTGGCAGGCAGGAATGTAGACAAGTCAGTACCTTCTCATTCCACTTCGCTATAATTTAGAAATGGTTGAGCGAGAAGGATAAAATTGGAACAAGACTTTTCCTCTTGTATTTGGACGGTAGACTGGAATCATTTAGGGGTGGTCAGCAGCAGTGCTGTCCAAAGCTCCGAAGGTAGTCTTTTAATAACACAGGTCTGCTCTGTGATTAGCCCCTGTGAACTGGGGCTTTGCTTTGACTGTTTGCTTTGTGTATTTTATAGGTGTGTAAACATGATTGGCTCCGTTTCTTTGAAACAGACCCTTGTTAGGATGTCCAGATTCCAGCAGTGGAGGGTTAAGTGGGTATTGGTGACTCCACCAAGGCTGTGGAAGAGGATCTTTTTAATAAGGTCCAAAGCCCTGCAGTTTGCGTGCTCTGTGTCTGCGTCTATTTGCAGGGGTGTGTGTGTGTGTGTTTTGGTAAACATTATTTGCTACTATAGTGCAGGAGTAGTGAGCAAAGCAGTAGTGATGGTGGTCTAAGCCAGTGTTTCCCAACCTTTTTTGGGCAAAGGCACACTTGTTTGATGAAAAAAATCTCGAGGCACACCACCATTACAGCCCCGTGACGTCAGCGCACAGCGTCACGCCGGGAGGGACGCACGAAAGTGTAAGTTTCAATTTTTTCCCCTCCCCCTTGCCGGGGAACCTCCAAGCTTTGGGGGTGGGGGGGGAGGAGGCAGCAAAGCGAGGCAGGAAGGAGAGCGCGGCTTGGCTGGGTGAACTTTGGCAGGGGCAGGGAATGAGAGCCGCGAGGCGGGCGCTGCGGACGGAGGCGCTGCCCGCCGAGCTCGCAGGCAGCCAGGCAGGCAAACGGCGAGAGCCCCGCGCTGGGCGGCCTCTCCTCGCCGCCGCCGCCCCGCCTCTCGCCGCCCGACTCGCCCACCTCCCTCCAGGCAACATCTCGCGGCACACCAGGCAACATCTCGCGGCACACTAGTGTGCCACGGAACAGTGGTTGGGAAACACTGGTCTAAGCTTTTATTGCATATCCCCTTGTATTCGGGTTCCCTTTTCCTGCCTACAAACACACTTCCTGTCTTCCAAGTTTCAGCACGGAGTAGCATTGTTAATTCCATCAATTAAGAAAATGAAACTGTTTTGGAAAGCGTCATTCCTAGTTCTGTTATTTTATCGGTGTTGTCTCTATGTCCCACCCAACTGAAGAGCTGCAGACAAATTAAAATGAAGAGTATTTGAAACAAGGCTTCCTGTCCTTTTGATAAATGGAACCAAGAGACAATATATTCCAAAGGATATTCCATAGAGCAGCTTGAAGAATGTCACAAAATAAGTATGCAAGCTTTTGAGTTCTCCATAATGCTTCCTCAGGCTACACCACTGTGTAAAAAAGCAGGCTGGTGGTGAAGCCATGGTCCTGCAGCTTTAAGATGCAGAGGTTCTTTGTCTTCTATTGTTTTTTTACCCAGCTCACACACCTGAAAGGCTGCCTAGTTTTATTTATTTCTGTTGCAATCTGCCAGAGAAACTGTGTTTCTTCTAAGCTTGGAGACTAACCTGGGTAACAATTGGTTTTTGTTCTTTTCAGGAATGGGGGAGTCAGCCATTGTGTTTTCCTCCAACAGGCCTTTGGGGGAACGGACTGTTTTTAAATAGTTTTTTAATAGTCTGCACTGTTTTTACTATCTGCATTTTAATAGATTTGTTTCTATATGGTTTTGATTCTATTAGAGTTTAATTACTCCATTAATTAACTTTATTTAATTAACTATTTAATTAACTATTGTCTTCTATATGCTTTTAGCTTTTTGTATTTTATCAGTGTTATTTTAATTTGTACAAGCTGCCTCGAGTTCCAGTCTGGAAAGGTGGTATATAAATAAATATAATAATAATAATATAGAGCCTCATTTGCAAGTCTCCTCTTATATAAAGACCATAACCAAATACAGACTCATGACTTTCACATGAGTTTTTCTATTCCTTCTCTCAAAACCTGCACAGTAGGAAAGGGGTTGCCTGTGGTGAGTGCAGGTCTGGAGCCTAATCAAATGGCTCTCTTAGCTAATAGCACCAGCTGTAACTTTTCATTCTGCCCATGGCAAACCATGAGCATGTATATTTAGGATTCTCCATATATATATATATATATATATATATATATATATATATATATATGCTTTCGTAGATTTTCACGGGTACAGGAATGCAGGTTTTGGTGTCTTCGGGTGTCTTCCCGTGTAAGAGTTGGGGTGTCTAGGCGACGTTTCGACGAGGTCTCACTCGTCATCTTCAGGCTGGTGCTTTCGGCTTCTTGTTACTAGAACAGAGCAGGATCTCAGTGTTTGAGTTCCTATAAATACTGTTGAGGGGGTGTGGTGTATAGCCTCCAACGTTCTGGGCAGAGAGGAAGTTCCCAGGTTATTGTGCCTTTTCTTCTTTTGTTCATTAATTACTTGAGGGATATCTTGAGTGATTTCTTGAGTGATATTCTGAGTACCACTTAGGAGGGTCATTAGGTGTGGATTAGTTGCTAAAGCTTTCGTGTCTTGACCTCTTGAGCTTGTGAAGAGTTTTTCTGAGTTTTTCTGAGAAGAGTTTTTCTGAGAAGATGGCTGTACTGCACTTAGTTGTGCTCTGGCTTGGCTTCGTGTATAGGGGCGAGCTGTGGTTTTGTGCCCTGTGCCAGCCAGATCTGTGTAGGGATTGCAGGGGGGTGCAGCCTCCGGATGCTGCACCCCCCTGCAATCCCTACACAGATCTGGCTGGCACAGGGCACAAAACCACAGCTCGCCCCTATACACGAAGCCAAGCCAGAGCACAACTAAGTGCAGTACAGCCATCTTCTCAGAAAAACTCTTCTCAGAAAAACTCAGAAAAACTCTTCACAAGCTCAAGAGGTCAAGACACGAAAGCTTTAGCAACTAATCCACACCTAATGACCCTCCTAAGTGGTACTCAGAATATCACTCAAGAAATCACTCAAGATATCCCTCAAGTAATTAATGAACAAAAGAAGAAAAGGCACAATAACCTGGGAACTTCCTCTCTGCCCAGAACGTTGGAGGCTATACACCACACCCCCTCAACAGTATTTATAGGAACTCAAACACTGAGATCCTGCTCTGTTCTAGTAACAAGAAGCCGAAAGCACCAGCCTGAAGATGACGAGTGAGACCTCGTCGAAACGTCGCCTAGACACCCCAACTCTTACACGGGAAGATACCCGAAAACACCAAAACCTGCATATATATATATATATATATATATAAAAGTTGAAGCCATTCTGGGCTAAATCCCAGAAGCCTGTGTTTGTCAAGAGGTCACACAAACAAGAGCCTTCACTCTAGTAAGGAGACAGTTCTGCATCTTCTTTGTAATCTGGTTCTGTGAATGCAAGGATGGCCATATTGTGACTTCAAGTGGTGAATTTGGGGCGAGGTTCAGGAGCAAAATATGCTACACCCAGACCCAAAGCTTGGGTCTTGAAGCAGCAGGCAAAATGGCACCAGGCATCTGCATGCATACAGGTGTGGAATTGTTCCAGCAGATGCCATATTGTGCAAGATGGCCCCAGGAAGCCTGTGTGTCATTTGCGTACCCTGTTTGGCACCACCTGTCAACAGAGAAGGCTGACCAGATGTGCATGAACAGGAGAAAATGGGCTTTGCTTCTTCAGTACAGGAGGCAGCCTTCTAGCTTCAACACCCCCCCTGTTTACATGCCCCAAAGCTGTTGTTTTCTCCAATGGCAGGAAGTGACGGGTAGTTGCTTAGCAACTGCAGCATGCTTTCCCTTATAACCCTGGCAAAATAACTAGCCAGACTGGGGTTGAGGTGCTGCAGTTAAAGCAGGCAGATGCAAAAGCAGGGCTAATACCCAGGATAATTGAGCCATGAATTACAAACGTCCAAATGGTGCTAAACCCTTTCCCTTGTTCTTTCTTCCTCTCTCTCTCTCTCTCTCTCTCTCTCTCTCTCTCTCTCTTGTCTACAGGTGATCAGTTGGAACAGTATGAGTAAAATGCCACAAAAGAAAAACTCCAGCAGGAAGCATGGGTGGTTCTGGGGCACAGGAGGTGCAAAATTACTGAGAGTTCAGAAAATCAGCATTCTGGTAAGGCACAAAATGTAACCGGACATCACCATATGATGGCTTGCAGGGCAGCGACTGGTATGTTTTCATCTTCTGAATGCTTGTGGAACATCTATTTTTGGTGGTATCTGTCTAAATCATACTCAGAATAGATTAGTCAATTACTTAATAAGTTATGACTAATTTTAAGTCCATTGGTTTCAATGGGTCTACTCTGAGTACAACTTAGTCAGATGCCACCCTTTGTCTTTGGATCCAGTTTTAGCCGGGAAACAACTGCAGCCATACCTTGGAAGCCAAATGCCTTGGCACTTGTACATTTTGGCTCCCGAATGCTGCAAACCCAGAAGTGAGTGTTTTGGTTTGTGAACGTTCCTTGGAAGCCGAGCGTTCCTGCAGCCAATTGGAAGCTGTGCCTTGGTTTCTGAATGTTTTGGAAGTCGAATGGACATCCGGAACAGATTCCATTTGGCTTCTAAGGTATGACTGTAAAGTGCTACTTGTGTAGATAGTACTGTCTTCAATGCCTGGGGCTGACAATTTGACTTCTTGGTGGGACTGCTCTACTTCTTTTCACGTGTAGTAGTACAATTTTTTGCAGAAAACAAAAAACCCATCAAACAACTTACATTTTGTATTCAATATTATCATATAAGCAACTTTCCACAAGCTGTGTGTGATTTGTTTTCACTACAAGCCTTGAGTTTTCTTGGGAAAGCATGGAGAGGTATAATTTTGACACTCCTGGAGCTGGTTCTCTCTGTTGCTGCACAACAGCAAGAGAGACAGAGGAAGAAATTCCAGATTGGATATGATGGAGGGTGGGGGGAAATCCAAGTTGGATTCACCCCAAGGCATAGGTGGGTCATGGTACTAAGCAGTCTGCTGATTATCCTATCAGGAAAACTCAGTGTGTCTCCATCTGATAACTTTCTGGCAGAAAAAGGAGTATCCAGTCTTTCCTGATGGATTGGATATTGTGTGATAACTGGCTCTGGCAGTAGGCTGGAGAAAAGAGCTGAACTGTGGAATTCTGTGACTTTAAAGAAATATGAAGGGGGAGGAGAAGGGGAGTTCCTTGCAAAATGCAAAGTCTGAAAAAGACAGGAAGGAGGATTTGTATGTGGAATGTAGGTGTGTGTTTAAATTTTGTCCATATTTGATGGGAAACACTTGGGAAAAAGAAATGGAATTTGTTAATGTGTCTTGACTTATTTGGAGAATGTGAATGAAGAATCTCGAAATCTGATATTAATAGGTGAGTTTCACCATCCCTCAGAAGTCTTAACCTTCCCATATTCTAGTTTAGATTACTGCAATGTGTAACATGTGGGGCTGCCTTTGAAGACTGATTGGCAGCTGCCCCAGCTGCAGTTTCCAGATTGCCGACCTGAGCTAGGCTTTCTGAGCCTATAACACCAATCTTGGCACAACTGCATGGGCTGCCAATTGGTTTCTGGGCTCAATTAGAAGTACTGGTTTTGACATAAAAAGCTTCCTGTGGTTCAGGATCCGAGTACCTCAAGGACAACTTCTACCTACATGAGCGAGCCCCAACCCTGTGTTTATCATCTGTGCCTTCCTCTGAGGGAGATATGAGGGTGGTGGCACAAGAATAAGCCTTCTCATTGGTGGCTCCCCATTCATCAAATGCTATTTCCAGGGATGTAAGCCCAGTGCCATCATTATCTGTTTTAAGGCACTCAGCAGAAACATATCCATTCACCTAGGCCTTTGGATCTTAATCTAGAGCAGGGGTCTGCAACCTTTAAGACAAAAAGAGCCACTTGGATCCGTTTCCGAAGGAAAAAAAACTGGGAGCCACAAAACCATTGCGACATTTAAAACAAATATATCTCCGGAGCCGCGATCTGACAGCGGGCGGGAAGGTGACGTTGGGACGGTGCATGACTAACGCACGCACCGCCCCCATGCGACGTCACAGCCAGTACAGCGCCCGCCACAGTGGGGAGTGTCGGGGCACACAATGCGCCTCCTCCCCTCGCTAGTATCCGCCCCGGAGCCGCAGCAAAGGTGTAAAAGAGCCACATGTGGCTCCGGAGCCGCGGGTTGCAGACCCCTGATCTAGAGGGTACCTAAGTATGTTTGTAGCCTCTTGTTCTGCTCATATTTTTAGTGGGGTGTGTTAAAGCAATATTAAGAGCCTGCAGGATCAGGCCAGTGGCCCATCTAGTCCAGCATCCTGCTCTCACCGTGACCAGATGCCTGTGGAAAACCTGCAAGCAGGATTTGAGCACAGAAGTGTTCTCCCCTCCTGTGATCTCAAGCAACTGGTATTCAGAAGCATGGCTGCCATTGTGACTAGTACCCATCAATAGCTCTTTCCGGCACGAATTTGTCCAGTCCTCTTTCAAAGCAGTCCAGGTTGGTGGCCGTCACTGCGTCCTGTGGGAGTGAGATTCCAAGGCTTAACTAGGCACTGCAGGAAGAAGTAGCTTTCTTTTATCTGTACTGAATCTTCCAACATTTAGCTTCATTGGATGTTGCGAGTTCTAGTGTTATAAGACAGGCAGAAAAACTTTTATCTATCCACTTTCTTCATGCTATGCATGATGTTACAAACGTCTCTCATGTCATCTCTCTCACCTTTTCTCTAAAGTCTTTCAACTCCACTAATATCCAACCAGTTGAGTTGAATCTGCCTCTCTTTCTCTGTGTGAACATTTTAGGTTTTTTCTTCTACTTAGTTTTAATATATGTTTCTACATTGTAAGTCACTTTGAGTCACATGGGAAGAAGTGAATAATAATAATAATAATAATAATAATAATAATAATAATAATGTGTGTGTTTCTTTGTGGCTGATTAGCTGCTCTCCCTGTGCAAAGGTCAGAGGGGGCAGGGTTTCTGTTGAGTTAGGTGATTAGCTGTGGGAGGAGCTTATCAGAGCTTGCAGGGCAGCGGCGCGCGCCCAGTGGCGCGCGCAGTTTGATCCATCTTTTAGATTTAGGGGAGCTAGTCTCAAACGTTTGTTGGGGGAGACCTAGGGTTTTTTGGGAGGGTTATTTGTCCTGTCTTCACGCTTTTTAAGATGGAGGACCACTGTAGCCACCCCCAACGACACGTTTTCAAGATGGAGGGTGAGGGAACAGCTGCAGTCACCTGCGGTTCCTGCACAATGTTTGCCATCTTGCCAAAGGTTGCAGGCAGCTTTACCTGCAGCAATTGTATGTTGATTGCCCTCTTAGAAGACAAAGTCCAGCAACTGGAGGAACGTGTAGCTACGCTCCAAAGAATTAGAGAGCTGGAGCTCTTCTTGGAAGCAACAGAGAACACCGTCTCCACCAAGGAGGAGACAGGGGACATCCCTGAGAAGGAGGCTAGTTCACCAACACAGGTGCCAGATATATGGAGAAACGTGACTCAAAGAAGTAGGAGGCCCAGGGTTCGCTCTGATTGTTTAGAAATACACAATCGCTTTGAAGTCCTCTCCCCTAGCATGGAAGACGAAGAACAGACTCCATTTCAGGATCTCTCCCTCATTACAGTTGATCAGGTATATGAAGACGAGCAGCAAAGTCAGTCCTCAGGGAATGTGCAGGCGACCTTGGAACGGACAGCTCATGGAAGAACCCCGACCAAACCTAAGAGGAGGCGTGTAGTGGTGATAGGGGATTTCCTACTGAGGGGAACAGAAGCAGTGATCTGTGGGCCTGACAAGATGTCTCAGGAGGTGTGCTGTCTCCCTGGGGCTAAGATCCAAGATGTAACTGAACGACTGCAAGGAATCATAAAACCCACTGACAAATACCCCTTCCTCTTGGTTCATGTGGGAACCAATGACACTGCAAGCAATAGCCTCCAGAAGATCAAAAGAGACTACGAGGCTCTGGGCAGGAAATTGAAGCAATTAAATGCACAAATTGTCATCTCATCTGTCCTCCCAGTTGAACGACGTGGCCCAGGGAGAGAGGGAAAAATAGTGGAAGTGAACAGCTGGCTTCGCAAATGGTGTAAACAGGAACGGTTTGGATTCTTAGATCACGGACTGCAGTTTCTTGAAGATGGACTTCTGGCAAGCGATGGGCTGCACCTCACAACGGTTGGGAGGAATGTTTTTGCCAAAAATCTCAGAAACCTCATCAGGAGGGCTTTAAACTGACTAATGTGGGGGAGGGAGACAGTGCTCCTGAAGGTAGGAGTCTATCAATTGATGAAGATGATCATCCAAATGTCATAGACCAAATGGAGCAAACAGCACGCAGACCTAGTGGTGGGAGGACAAAATCCTTAAATAAGAGACACGGGGGAATGATTAATGGACTTCAATGTCTGTACACTAATGCACAAAGCATGGGAAATAAACAAGATGAGCTTGAGCTCTTGGTACAGCAAACTAAATATGACATAATAGGCATCACTGAAACCTGGTGGGATAAGTCCCACGATTGGAATGTAATAATGGAGGGATACAATCTATTTCAGAGAAACAGACCAGACAAGAAAGGAGGAGGAGTGGCGTTATATGTCAGGGATGTGTATACCTGTGAAGAGATCCAAGATTTAGAACCTCAAAGCCAAAGTGAGAGCATTTGGGTCAAAATTAAGGGAGAGAAGAATAACAGAGACCTCATTGTGGGAGTTTACTATAGATCCCCAAACCAAACGGAGGACATAGATGATGCCTTCCTGGAACAGATGGCCAAGCATGCAAAAGGACGAGAGATAGTAGTAATGGGGGACTTCAATTACCCGGATATTTGTTGGATGTCAAACTCAGCCAAGAGCATAAGGTCAAACAGATTCCTCACTGGCCTTGCAGACAACTTCATTCTCCAGAAAGTGGGAGAAGCAACAAGAGGAACAGCCATTTTAGATCTGGTCCTAACCAATGTTGATGACCTGGTTAGTGGGGTAGAAGTGGAAGGATCATTAGGCACGAGTGATCATGCTCTTCTGAAGTTTACTATACAGTGGAAAGGAGCAGCCAAGCAAACTAGGACTCAATTTCTTGACTTTAAGAAAGCCGACTTCATAAAACTTAGGAAAGTGCTGGGTGAGATCCCATGGACAGTAATACTAAAAGGAACGGGAGTTCATGATGGCTGGGAGTTTGTTAAGAGGGAGATAGTAAAAGCACAACTTCAGGCAATACCAATGAGACGGAAACATGGAAGGTGCCTAAAGAAGCCAGGGTGGCTATCTAAAGAACTTTTAACTGAGTTAAGATTAAAAAAGGATGTGTACAAAAAATGGAAAAGGGGGGAAACCACCAAAGAGGAATTCAAACAAATAGCCAGCACATGTAGACACAAAGTCAGAAAAGCTAAAGCACAAAATGAACTCAGGCTTGCTAGAGAG
Source organism: Podarcis bocagei (assembly GCF_964188305.1). Taxonomy (NCBI): domain Eukaryota; kingdom Metazoa; phylum Chordata; class Lepidosauria; order Squamata; family Lacertidae; genus Podarcis; species Podarcis bocagei. Next base: position 59,958,101 of record NC_138129.1, read on the forward strand.
GTTAAAAGCAACAAAAAAGGCTTTTATGGGTATGTCCGTAGCAAAAGGAAGAACAAAGAAACAGTGTGGTCACTCAGAGGAGAAGATGGTGAAATGCAAACAGGGGACACAGAAAGGGCTGAACTCCTCAATGCCTTCTTTGCCTCAGTCTTCTCCGATAAAGAAAACAATGCCCGACCTGAAGAATTTGGAGCAAATGATTCAGCAGAGGAAACACAGCCCAGAATAACTAAGGAGATAGTACAATAATACTTGGCTAGTTTAGATGTATTCAAGTCTCCAGGGCCAGATGAACTGCATCCAAGAGTATTAAAAGAACTGGCAGATGTGATCTCAGAACCACTGGCAGTCATCTTTGAGAATTCCTGGAGAACAGGCGAAGTCCCGGCAGACTGGAGGAGGGCAAATGTTGTCCCTATTTTCAAAAAGGGGAAAAGAGAGGACCCAAATAATTATCGCCCAGTCAGTCTGACATCAATACCAGGGAAGATTCCGGAGCAGATCATTAAGCAAACAGTCTGTGAGCACCTAGAAAGGAATGCTGTGATCACCAATAGTCAGCATGGATTTCTGAAAAATAAGTCATGTCAGACTAACCTGATCTCGTTTTTTGACAGAATTACAAGCCTGGTAGATGAAGGGAACGCAGTGGATGTAGCCTACCTTGGTTTCAGCAAGGCATTCGACAAGGTGCCCCATGATATTCTTGTAAAGAAGCTGGTAAAATGCGGTCTTGACTATGCTACCACTCAGTGGATTTGTAACTGGCTGACTGACCGAACCCAAAGGGTGCTCATCAATGGTTCCTCTTCATCCTGGAGAAGAGTGACTAGTGGGGTGCCACAGGGTTCTGTCTTGGGCCAGGTCTTATTCAACATCTTTATCAACGACTTGGATGATGGACTCAAGGGCATCCTGATCAAATTTGCAGATGACACCAAACTGGGAGGGGTGGCTAACACCCCAGAGGACAGGATCACACTTCAAAACGACCTTGACAGATTAGAGAACTGGGCCAAAACAAACAAGATAAAGTTCATCTTGTTTGTTTTGGCCCAGTTCTCTAATCTGGGAGAAATGTAAAGTATTGCACTTGGACAAAAAAAATGAGAGGCACAAATACAAGATGGGTGACACCTGGCTTGAGAGCAGTACATGTGAAAAGGATCTAGGAGTCTTGGTTGACCACAAACTTGACATGAGCCAACAGTGTGACGCGGCAGCTAAAAAAGCCAATGCAATTCTGGGCTGCATCAAGATAGCATCTAGATAGCATCTAGATCAAGGGAAGTAATAGTGCCACTGTATTCTGCTCTGGTCAGACCTCACCTGGAGTACTGTGTCCAGTTCTGGGCACCACAGTTCAAGAAGGCCACTGACAAATTGGAACGTGTCCAGAGGAGGGCAACCAAAATGGTCAAAGGCCTGGAAACGATGCCTTATGAGGAACGGCTAAGGGAGCTGGGCATGTTTAGCCTGGAGAAGAGGAGTTAAGGGGTGATATGATAGCCATGTTCAAATATATAAAAGGATGTCATATAGAGGAGGGAGAAAGGTTGTTTTCTGCTGCTCCAGAGAAGCGGACACGGAGCAATGGATCCAAACTACAAGAAAGAAGATTCCACCTAAACATTAGGAAGAACTTCCTGACAGTAAGAGCTGTTCGACAGTGGAATTTGCTGCCAAGGAGTGTGGTGTAGTCTCCTTCTTTGGAGGTCTTTAAGCAGAGGCTTGACAACCATATGTCAGGAGTGCTCTGATGGTGTTTCCTGCTTGGCAGGGGGTTGGACTCGATGGCCCTTGTGGTCTATTCCAACTCTATGATTCTATGATAATAATAATAATAATAATAATAATAATAATAATAATAATAATAATAATAGTAATAATAATAATAATAATAATAATAATAATAATAATAATAATATCATCCCAGGCACTTTTCTCCTATTCTGACCAGCTTCTAATATAGGAGCTGGCTTGGGGTGACAGAGCATGGAGAAGTGGCTGGGACAGTTCAGCTCCCCTATGATCTAAAAATAAGAAGGGATATTTACATTAATAGGGAAGACATATGATTGAACAGTTGTTACTGCTCCCATTGAAGGAGAAGAGGAAGAGGAGGAGGAGAAGGAAGAGGAGATATCCCGCTTTATCACTAGCCTAAGGAGTCTCAAAGCGGCTAACATTCTCCTTTCCCTTCCTCCCCCACAACAAACACTCTGTGAGGTGAGTGGGGATGAGAGACTTCAGAGAAGTGTGACTAGCCCAAGGTCACCCAGCAGCTGCATGTGGAGGAGCGGGGAAGTGAACCCGGTTCCCCAGATTACGAGTCCACTACTCTTAACCACTACACCACACTGCCTTTTCTACAGTGGTTTCCCATCTCTGGAACAATCTCCACCTCGTAGGTACACCTAACTCCAAGTGTAACATCATTTTTCTATGTCCTCAGTCACTTGTATGTTGATAGCTATTGGTCCCTCACTCATTGCTGTTTTATGGTGACCACTTGTGATAAGTTTATGGGTGTGTGTCGATACATAGTGTGGTCACTTTTAGTTGTTGTTTGTTTTCAAGATTTGCTTGTTTACCGTCTAAGTCACCTTGAGACCTTTGGGTATAAGTTATTGTTACAATGATTATGATGATGATGAAAATGTTGTTAATGCATAGTTTGACTCAGAATGATAACAGGAGCTGTATATATGAACTATTTAGAATCAAGTTCAACAGTATACGCGGGTGGCGCTTTGGGTAAAACCTCAGTGCCTAGGGCTTGCCGATCGCATGGTTGGCGGTTCGAATCCCCGCGGCGGGGTGAGCTCCCATCTTTCGGTCCCAGCTCCTGCCCACCGAGCAGTTCGAAAGCACCCTTAAGTGCAAGTAGATAAATAGGTACCGCTTTCTAGTGGGAAGGTAAACGGCGTTTCCGTGCGCTGTGCTGGTGCTGGCTCACCAGAGCAGCTTTGTCACGCTGGCCACGTGACCCGGAAGTGTCTGCAGACAGCGCTGGCCCCCGGCCTCTTAAGTGAGATGGGCGCACAACCCTAGAGTCGGACACGACTGGCCCGTACGGGCAGGGGTACCTTTACCTTCAACAGGATATTAGTTAATATCTCTGCCTTTTAAAAATAAAAATAAAAAATGCCACCATTTCACTTAAACTGCTTAGTAAAGTCCCAGTCCTAGTTGGGACCACTCCAGCATGGGAAGGTAAGGAAGCTTTAATCCTTTACTGCTTGCTAGGAAATCAATCCAGATCAGGCCTCCCATGGAAGCAATCTGAAAAAAACAAAAGCTGCACTTAAAGACACAGATACATAGCGGCAGCATGGCTCACCAGAGAGGAGTGTTGCCTGTAGCAAATTGTCTTGACATTCTGCCTTGGACAGAACACGAGCAAATTCTAACTTTCCCTTTGCAGTTTTCTAATAAAATTGTGGTAGCAATAATAATAAAACTCATTATTTTCAAAGGAAACATGCGAAGTAACACGCTTTACAACAAACATCTTGAGACTGATTGTCATAGTAGTAAAGGTCTTCCACGTAGCTTTCACTGTTTGTGAATTCAGCTTTAAAAGTATGGTGGGAGTGCTAAAGGATTGAGCTTATTTCTATTTTAACTTGAATAACCGAAGCACACCCTTTTGCAAAAAGAGAGCTGGACTTCTGTCCGAACCGTGCAGTTTTGAACTGTGCTGTTTTGGGGGCCCTTTCCCCTCCCCACTGCCCACCACTGGCCTCCAGGGCTGTTGAGTTTGTGCTTACCACACAATGCTGCTTACCTCACAGCAAAAGCTAATGCTCTGCATAGATCCTAGAGCGGGAAGCGTGCCCAAGAGAGAAGCAGCGAGGGGCTGGCAGCTTTGAATAAGGAGCTGGAATTATTATGTCAAACTAGAGCAGTCTTTGCAAATCAGAGCTCTGGGAGGCTGTACTTACTGACCCATAACTGTATACTTCTTCCTTGGCTACACAGTTCCAAGTGTTGCGGCTGAGGCTTCGGTCCCATGATGCATGTGCTAGTAAAGGCAGCTAGATTTGCTATTTAAAGCAACATATTCCTGAGCAAATTCAGATGATACAGAGCAGGCTCTTGGAAACCAGTGAACCATAGGCAAGTATCCATCTGGTGCAGTGACTAGAAGTTTTGGAAATGGATACAAGATCAAATCTCAGCCATTCAGGCGGTGCATTTGGTGGCCTTGAGACCAGAATTGCTTGCACTTGCCGTTTAGTTTCACAATCACCACTGTGCTGCTCTGAGGCTCTTGCAATATATCTCAAACCTGCTTTGTTAGTATGGATGTCATCTCTGGGTATCTGGATAGAGATGATGTTTCTTGCCTTGAAATGGACAGGTGGTCTGTGATTTTCAAATCTGAGTCTCCACCACCAATCTCTTCCAAGTCCTTTGAGTGGATGAAGTGCATGTTGCAAGTTGTGAGCAGCGGACTTGGTAGTTAATTTCAAGATGATTGATGCAGAGAATGGGATCGTGTGCAAGCTAATATCATCAGGTACTCATTGGCTGTTGCCATAATTCAGTCTTCTTCCTCACCCAAATGCTGGACTCCAACTTCCATCATCCCTGATCATGGGCCTTGCTGGCTTATGGGATTTGGAGTTCACCTACATCCAAAGGGTTGTTGGGAAGGCTGCTGCAGTTAAGATGTGGTTTGCTGAACCCACCAGCTATTTAAATGATATTAAAATTCTACTATAAGACCTGTGTGGTATGGTGAATAAATAAATGCTATAGGCACATAGGGGAAGAGTACCCAGAATCCAAACTATGAAGACAAAAATGCATTACTTAACTTTCTAACAATGCATAACTTTCTTTCCCACTTTGCTCAGTCCAGCTATCTGTTCCTAAGGTCCAAAAATCATCTGATAATAAACGGGTTGCCATACCAAGTAAGTTTGGATTGTGAGTTAGCATACCCAAAAGGTTGGGAACCATTGCTTTTTATGGCATTAGTCAGATAGTACAGTATAGGTTTCTACCACACAGTCAGTCAGTCCCCAGAAGTTCCAGTTGCGGAGGAAATAGTAGCATGTAGTTCTCTCCTTTGTGTGATTTGAGTGACATACCTAGAAAAACCTTTATTGACTGTTACAGTTCTCAAAAAGAAGGTGCATTTTGCAGCTTCTCTGCAATATTTGGGCAAATCAGCCAGTGACAAGGTAGTGGATAGCAGTGGATGAGAAAGCAAAAGTAAGGAAGGGTATTAAGACCTTCATGACTAAGATTGGATGAAATTCGTGGCCAAACATATTAACAGGCCCTGTGTTTGAACCTTAATGAGGGAGTGCATCATGTGCAACTCTGGATGAATGTTTAATATTTCCAACTCACTGGATTGGTTGCCAGCTTACATCTAAGCCTGGGGACGAGGGTTTGAAATGATGATGAAGCCCTGAGGAAGATTAGTCAAATACTGAGCAGGGGTGTATTTCTGGTTATGTTAGCCTAGATTCCTGGCAGTACACTTGGAGCTGCTGCTTTCCTCCCACCTCCTGCCATGAGAAGAAGCCTGATGGATCTGGTCAAGAGTCCACCTAATCCAGCAACACTCTTTTCTACAGAGGGCAGCCAGTGGCCTCTATGAAGGCAAGAGCCTCCTTCTGCTCTCAGGCAATTGGTATTCCCTGGCATCCTGCTTCTGACCCTGGCGTTTCCACATGACCATCAGAACTTGAAGACGTGGGTTTTTCCTCCATGACATCCTCTAAGGGCATCCATTCTAGTGGTCATCTTCTTACTTTGACTTCTGTACATGAACTATGCCCTGTGTGCAGGAATTATATTCTTTTCTCCATCTATCCTGAATGATCTGGTGTTGCATGTCTCTTGCCGGTCTGTCCTGAATCATCTGCCACTGCCTGTTTGATTGCAAGTCCCTTTGAGTTCTAGTATTATTATGGGGGGGAGGGACTTCCCCTATCATTTCCCCACACTACGCATGCAGCAGTGCTGACTCCAGGTTTTGGAGGTCTTTGGGGGAAGCTTCCCTCTGTGGGCTTCCAATTTCCTTGCCCACTAGTCCTGTCTCTCTGGCCCATTTCACACAATTGCCTGGGAGGGTGCAGGGAACACAAGGCAAGTGGGGGGAACCCTGCGCCACCTTCTTGCTAGATGTTCTTGCTCTTTATTTGTTTCATTGTTTGTTTGGAATAAGAACCACTGAATAGTAGTGCTAGAATTTAAACACTCTTGCCTATTCCTAACAGGGCATCTACTTAAAACACTGTTGTGGTCAAATCTGGAGAACAATAGGTTAAGGGGGAAGAGCCACAGCTGGCATTAATTCAGACATACTAGGGCAGGCTGTCATTCCACTGTTCACATTAAAAGCAGGGATGAATTTCTAAGAGAGTCCAGGGTTCAGGCAAATTAGAATGCCATACCATTTGGAATGCCTGTTCCTTAACACTAATTGCATTTGTTTGCTGTTTTTTTTTGGGGGGGGACACACTCTGAACATGCTCAGAGGCACACCACGTGTTCACAGATTCTGTCCTGGCACTAGAAATTCTGTCCTGGCACTATGAAATTGAGTCCTGTTTTGGGGGGAGGGGGGGCTATTATTCAGATTAAGCCTTATGTAGGGACCTCAGTTACCTGCATTTCTGCCAATGCTGCACAGAATGATGTTCTGTATGAATCTGAATCCAGTGATGCACACTATGTCATAGGTTTAACATTTTCCAAATTGTGACATTCTCACCCCACCCCACCCCAATGTAGATGAGTTGGCTTTTATTTTATTTTAAAACTTGTCTGTGTCATCTGTTCGTCTTTCTACTCCCCTTTTTGGGGTAAGGATTTACTTGGACCGTTTTTTTGCTTTCTGCGAGACTTCCACACCTCAGTGGCAGTGGGAAACGCTGAGCGCAGATTGCATTTAAATGAAGTCTTGCAAAGGAGGTGTTCCAGACGCTGTCTGGAGAGGCTGAAATCTTTACCTGATTCCCTAAAACGCTTGCAAATATTCAAGCCGAGTTAAAGAGAGACTGTTCTTCATTTAGGCAGCCTGCATCTTTGTTGGGGGAAAGACTGTAGAGGGCAGCTGGGGTGGGGGCAGGGATGTGATTTATGGCTTTGGGGAACTGGAAGAGAGAGAGGGAGAAGGAAGACCGGCAGAAGAAACAGTTCAGGAGTAAAACATACAGAACCCAGAATATCTTCCTTTAGGTTTTCACACACACACACACACACACACACACACACACACACCCATTTTATGTTAGTAATATTAAAGTTAAACTTTTCTTGTTAGGGGCTCCACCGAAAGCCTCTGCTATCTTCATGCAGACCAACACAACTGCATTTTGTAGCCCATGTCTAAGTAAAATCTTTGTGAGTGTGCTTTTATCACTTGTGGCCCCATACATAGGCATGTTGCTTGTGGAGTATGCCCTTTTGGGCAACGTGACATTTGTGGTACCATGGTTGATGAGGTAAGACTGGGATGGTGGAAGTCCTTGGAGCAATACCGGTTTGGGGTCTTCCCAAGCCCTCCCTATAGTGACACATTTCTTTTTAGGAGGAATGGTTGTCCTCTTGAGATTTATCAGCAAATTGCTGGAGGACTATAGAAAAATAGAGCTGGAATCTGGACCACAAGTGGTGCATTAAAAAACTTAAGAAGCGTCCTGAGGTAAGAGGCCAAAGGTCTAGCTAGTCTAGCATCCCCTTCTCACAATAGGCAACCAGATTCCATAGTATGACTATGCGTTGTGTGAAGTTCTTTCTTTTGTCCGTCCTAAATTGTCCAGCAGAGAGAGAGAGAGAGGAGAACTCTACTCCACCCACTTCCTCCAGACCATGCATAATTTTCATAATTTTATGCACTTCTAGCATGTCCTCCTTTTCTTTTCGCAAATGTTGTGTCCTTTCCTGCTCCATCCCCTCGATTGGTTTGCCTCCTTTCTCCTGAACCTTTTCTAGATCTACAGTTTCCCTTCTGAGGTGAGGTGACCATGCAATATGTGAGCACCCTCTGGAGTGAGCCCTGCTGCTGGGTATACTTGTCCAGTCCACTGCACGCTGCTGCCTTTCAAGTGGTCAAAACACCAGTCGTATCAATGTGCCAGTGCTTGTAGCAGATATAAAAAGACAACTGTGTGCTTGCCAAGTTAAATTTCCTGAAATCACTATTAGAGGGCTATGTGGCTCACATGCAGTGCTATATGCAACCTGCTTCATTAAAACACTTGTGTTAAAGTGCGGAGAATGTGCAAAATATCGTTCCCCCTTCCCTCCAAAAAGCATATCTGAAAATATTAACAAGGAGCCAATATACCTGTAATATTAAATCACATGATTTAACACTGCATGCATGTATCTGAATTATCATAGAATTGTAGAGTTGGAAGATCTCGTCCAACCCCCTGCAATGCAGGAATCTAAACACAGTCCGCCATCCAGTTTGAAACCATACCAGATCTTGCTTAGCTTTGCAAATGTGGCAGCAGTTTTATTGCTGCACCACTGAGGTGGGAGTGTCTAATCAAGACTGGGACTGCAATGTGTGTATGTATGCGTTTAATCCATTGTGGCAAGAGGAAGTTTCCCCCTCATGACCAATAGCTTCTACATTGGGATCATGGCACAGGAGAAAAGGGTTAACCTGCTCTCCAGTTTTGCACTATGGTCAATCCTGATTGGGTCCCCCAGCAGCTGGCATTTACACTTTTTTAAAAAAGGGGAAATGATTGGCAGGGACAACCATCATGTTTCAATGTCATGTGTAGTTTGGCTCTGAAATTCACAACAGCTATGCGTCAGACAAGCCAACCAACCTCAAATGGTTTGTAGACTATACAGTCTAGATTAGAGTGCTGATTTTATGTCTGCTCTAGGCAGTATTTGGTTTCTTGTTCATGTCCTGACACACATATTTGCATGGAGGGAAGTGAGATGAACCCACAGATCTGGTCAGCAGCACTTCCTCGGCGGCTCTTATTATGGATAGGATTCTTTGCCTGTCTTTTTCTGGGACACACCAGTTACATGCACTATGATTGTCTACATAGTTTTGCATCCGGGGTTTATTGACTTTGCTCACAAAGAAAGCACAGAGTAAAAAATGGGTCCATCATGAAGATTTCAACTCCTGAAAATGAAACTATGGAGATGCAGCTTTCCTTAAGTAGTATACTTCTGAGTAATACAGCAAGCTTTTCCTTAGATGGAGACTTGAATTAAGCACCACTCTTCACCTGTTGCTGAGACTGCCACCTACAGGATAGCATCAGGCTGGATGGTAAGGGACTCCTCTTGACGGCTGGACATACAGTAGTGGCAGGTACTGACCAGTCTTTGCAGCAGCTTGTGTGCTTATAGTCACACGCAGTGTATCGTGTATGGTGTCATCCTATACAGAAAATGCCATTAGCACTTTATGTCCACATAGCAGTTTCAGTGGGAATTTGAGCCACTATACTGTAAAGTGGAAGGGACTATCTTTGAATGGGATATGGAACTCTCCTGAACTGTCATTTTTATTTGGAACCTGGAAGTGCAAATTTTCAATGAACTTTGCAGTCTTTGATATCAGTAGCTGGAGTAATTTGCTGGTTGGGAATAAGGGCTGATTTGTCAAATGTAATCATTCTGTTTTGGAGTTCAACAGCATGACCATATATGCACACTTACTCAAAAGCAAATACTATTTAAAGGGGTTACTTTCTCAAGTAAGCGTGCATAGAATTGAGAGTAAAGCTTGAAACAGAGATCTGCATCCTGATCTCATGGCCTCCCAAACAGTAATTAGAAGCCAAGTGGTAAAACAGGCTTTGTAAGACTGAAGTCTCACATCTCTAGCAATTCCTCAGCATCATTACGGCACAGAACGTAATTACTGATGCATGTCTGAGGAATATCTTGACGCCAGTTAACGCCACAGGACAGGCCCAGCAGCCGAGCCTGTTACTTTCTTTAAAGTCTGGGTCCCACAGTGCTATAACCCTAAGGGGTAGGCAGCACTACAGATACAGAGATACTTTAATTGTTGTCTGCAGTTTGTTTTGTAACTCGCTTCTGCTCAGTATTGCTGTCAGCAGATGATTCTACCATGCCCAGTTCTGCAACCAGTTCCCAAGGTTCAGAAGGATGCAGTTAGAAAACATCTATTGTAGGCATATAAACCATCCATATAGGTATACAGTGGTACCTCGGATTACAGAGGCTGCAGGTTACAGATGCTTCAGGTTACAGACTCTGCTAACCCAGAAATAGTACCTCAGGTTAAGAACTTTGCTTCAGGATGAGAACAGAAATTGTGCGGCGGTGGCACGGCAGCAGTGGCAGGCCCCATTAGCTAAAGTGGTACCTCAGGTTAAGAACAGTTTCAGATTAAGAATGGACCTCTAGAACAAATTAAGTTCTCAACCCAAGGTACCACTGTATAAAGGTAAGGGTAAAGGGACCCCTGACCATTAGGGCCAGTCGTGACTGACTCTGGGGTTGTGGTGCTCATCTCACTTTATTGGCCAAGGGAGCTGGCATACAGCTTCCGGGTCATGTGGCTAGCATGACTAAGCCACTTCTGGCGAACCAGAGCAGTGCACGGAAACGCCGTTTACCTTCCCGCTGGAGCGATACCTATTTATCTACTTGCACTTTGACGTGCTTTCGAACTGCTAGGTGGGCAGGAGCAGGGACCGAGCGGCGGGAGCTCACCCCGTCGCGGGGATTCGGCAAGCCCTAGGCTCTGTGGTTTAACCCACAGCGCCACCCATGTCTCACCACCACTGTATAGACCCACGGAAATACGAAGGTGCGACTTTATGGCATTTCTTTCCAGAGTTGTGGTTTAGCACTGAACATAAATAAGTGTTGGCTGCAATGAAATGTTGCCATGTATACTAAACTTGTGGAGTTTAGGGGGCCAGTCATGCCTTGCTTCAGGATACTCCATTCTGCCCCATCCTTCTCTGTTCCCATTCCTTCTTTTCTGGATGGCAATATTACTTGGCTAATTAGGATGCTCTGTTTTCAGTGAGTTTTTTTGGGTGGTGTCGGCATCCACTTAAGGTATGTTTGTATTCTGTAAACAGTACATGGCAGCCCAGTTTCCCCTGAGCATGTGAATGCCTCTCTCTTGTTTCTCGGTCGCGTCATCATCCTCGTTCACTATTGGAAGGAGGAAAGTCTGAGAAGATCTTGCATAAAAGATGACTGTGCGAGGCACAGAAACAACATTGGAAGCTGCCCTATGCTCATGCTACTGGTCCTTCTAGCTCCTTTCTGTTTATAATGACTGGCAGTAGCTCTCTAGCTGTTTTGGACAGGGTCCCAAAACTTGCTGGAGATGCCAGGGATTGAACCTGAGACCTCCTGTGTGCAGAGCAGATGCTCTGCTATTGAGCTACGACCCTCCCAGGGTGGCTGAGGAGAGTCCACCCCACTGTATGAACTGTGCTGCTTTCTACCAGCAGTGCACCCCTTTATGTGCTGTTCAGTGGGGTTTTCTCAGGTGGAACTCACTGGAACTCAGTTCTGGCACCTCTCAGGTGGGTGCCATTGCCATCATAAGACAACAAAGGAGGCGTTCCTGGTGAGTTCCGGCACCTCTTTTTCTAGAAAAATAGCACTGGTTGCTGCTGCATGCAGGAAAGGTGACCGGTGTAGGTTGATGATCGCTGCTGTCTTTAATTCAAGTAAGCAACACAACTAACCTTTTTTTAAAAAATCCCTGTGCACTGAAGATGCCTTTCTTGATCTGTTGTTGTTGTTTAGTCATTTAGTCATGTCTGACTCTTCGTGACCCCATGGACCAGAGCACGCCAGTCTTCCACTGCCTCCCGCAGTTTGGTCAGACTCATACTGGCAGCTTTGACAACACTGTCCAACCATCTCGTCCTCTGTCGTCCCCTTCTCCTTGTGCCCTCCATCTTTCCCAACATCAGGGTCTTTTCCAGGGAGTCTTCTCTTCTCATGAGGTGGCCAAAGTATTGGAGCCTCAGCTTCACGATCTGTCCTTCCAGTGAGCACTCAGGGCTGATTTCCTTCAGAATGGATAGGTTTGCTCTTCTTGCAGTCCATGGGACTCTCAAGAGTCTCCTCCAGCACCATAATTCAAAAGCATCAATTTCTTGATCTACTTGGTTCTAAAATCCCTGTTCCCTGCAAGTTCCCATTTGATGTTTTCAGTAGTGTGTCATTTTGGAAGGAATGTGCAAGAAATGAGACAACTTTTGTGTGTGTTTTCAATGTCAAGACTGGAAAGTAGACTTTGCAGTCAGTCAGAATTTGTGTGTGTGTGTGTGTGTGTGTGTGTGTGTGTCTGTCTGTCTGTCTGTCTGTCTGTCTCAGAAATTAAAAAAAAAACTGCAAGCTGGGCACTCCAGCTACTGCTAGTTTCCTGTTTACTGGAGCAGCTGCATGGAGAGCATTACAAAGGGTGTGTGTGTATTAAGCAAGTCAAGCCACTGAATGGTATACACAAGGCAGGCACCTAACAAGTTTTGATCTTTTCTCTCCCCCCTCTTCCACTGCCTCAACCTTTCTTTTGCCCCAGCCATTTTCCAGCCTGGGTGAAAGATCCTACAAATGTTTGTTCCTTCCCTTTGGAAAATGTAGGGCCCTTGAAGTTTTTTGGTGGTTTGCAGAAAAAGCCTAAGCTCTTTTAAGAGTATGAATGGTCTGTTTGCTCTCTCTCTCTCTCTCTTTTTTTTTAATCAAGTACTTAGAGATGAAGAAACTAGCAATCTGCTTGCAGCTACTGTATATGCATAATTAATACAATCTTGTTATTCATAAAGTGTAGGAGAAATAGGGATATTCCCAGTTAAAAATAATGAAGTACCAGCTACCAACTAGAGTGCAGCGCTATTGTGATTTTATGCTGGGAGTTAGGCATATGTCACGACATTTTGGTTACTTATTTTGCAAAAGCTATACAAGAGAATTCATTCTGTTAACAAGCATAGTTAGACTCTGTTGGATACCTCGTGTCCTGCTGTCTCTCTTTCTCTCTCCTCTTTTATTTTGCTGAACCATAGCCTCCTGGTCACTTTTTTAAACGTATGAAATGCTATAATTTGCTTGTGGATGTGATGAATTTCATGTGCTCTTTAAAAAATGTAACTCTTTGCATTGTCTGCTACATACACTGAACTGATGGTATCTCTTTTCCATATTAATAGTTTTGTTAATTCAACCCGCATCCCCATTTTTAGCAAAACCACCTACATCACGGTCTCTTGATCTCAAGTCCTGACAATATGAATAAACAGGGCCTTTCTGCATACTGACCCTTCTTGCTCCTAAAGGGGCCCAAGTTGCATTGGGTTGTCTTTGTTTTACAATACATACAGTATAGATCTGTCTGTCCATATAGTTGCACATAAAAGCTTTAGCAGGGAGCCAGATCTGGGGGAGGGGGGGGGAGAGAGAATTTTTATGATTCCAACTTGTGCAGCTTAGGGCTGAGGAATGTGGGGTTGTGTGTGTGTGTGTCTGTGTTGGGGGACTTGGAAATCTCTTTGCTGCAGCAGCACACTCAGGGTTACAGAGACGTGTGTAGAGAAACGTCTCAGCAATTCTTGTGTAGAGCAGGGGAAAGGGAGGGGAGGTGGGGAGAGCAGGGGCATTTTGAAACTGCTGGCTGCTGCGCGCTGATTGGCGGAGCCTCGTGTCTCAGCGTTCCAGGCATGCGGCTCTCCTCCCTCCACTCTGTCCATCCCGGAAGGAATTTCCTTTGCTGCTTGATCTATTGTTGTTGTCACTGCTCTTTGCTGCATGTTTTGGTCAGATCAAGTAACCATAGTATCAAAACTGTGTCCCAGTGTCTGCAGGATTTTATACTAGCCTCCCACAACCCTGCTCTCTTCCCCTCGCAACCCCTTTGCACGTTTCTTATTATGATTTCATAGGACACAGGGGGAGAAGGGGGGGGGGCTGTGTTTTTCCACAGCAGAGATGGTTTCAATTAAAGGCGCTCTCTATGTGGCTTGCTTCTTTTTTAAAAAGTTTCCTCTCAGTGATTAGATGCAAAGTTTTTTTCTTCTTCTTCTTCCGTCCAGCAAAACTTTCTGCTTAAAAACAAAACAGCTTTTATTTCCTCGTTGTAAGTAAATGTTGGGGGGGATGTTATATTGGGGTTATCAATGCTTTCTCTCGCCCGCCGGGCTATGAGAGCGAGTCGAAACGCAGAGGTTGCCTCCCCACCCCCCAAAAAAAGTGGGGTACTTGCAAATGTTGGGGTTTACACTGGGGGTTCCTTTTCCTGTCTCTCTGCAGGAACAAATCATATGGAGAGGTGTGTGTGTGTGTATTTAGGGGGGGGGGGCTTTTCCAAATGTGCCTCTCCTACCAGAACCAAAATTTCGAGTCTGGAGAGAGAGAATTATTTGCTTGGGTAGAAATCCATTATTGCAGATTTTGTGCTGAGATCCCTATCCTTTCTAACGTAGCCATTTATTGTGTGCTTAATGTGAGAGGCGAACTGGTTCCCCATCTTTTCCCTGCCCCTTTTAACATGCAAAGAGGAGACGTAAGCAAGATGCCCCTTCTGTCTCCCCCCCCAAAAAAGAGGGGTGCAGCAGGTTTGCTTTAGAGCCACTGCAGTGTCTGGTGTGGGAAAGCGCGGAAGGGGGAGAGAGAGGCTCAGCGGTGGAAAAGACCCTGGCATTTTCTGCTCTGCAACACCGGCTCTCTTCTACTCCCTCGGGGTTTTGCAATGGCTAATTCCTCCTGAGGCTGACACTTGGCACTAGGGAGGGAGGGAAGAGGATGCGGAGCCGGGGATGAAGGGCGGAGGGAGCGAGGTGGAAGAGGACATTTCTGAGAACAGGCATATTCGCCGTGCGAGCTGAACTGGCCGCGAGAGCAACTCGGAGCAACACTGCCCCCTAGAGACCTCTCCGCCCCACGGCACCCAGACCCGGCAGGTTCTCTCCCCCACCAAACACACACACACACAAAAAAACCGCATTTCATTCCCCAATTTGGGGCGCGGGAGAGATTAATTTTGGCAGGGAGAGCTGTGTGGCTTCGGGAAGGGATGCGGGGGGGGGGAGAGAGATAAAGCCGGCAAGCTAATCCTTGCTGCGGTGCTTCTTGGTGCCTCTTTTTTTTAAAGTCCACGTGGTGCCACGCTAATTTGATTTTTTTTTTTTTTAAGCAGTCTCCCTCTCCCTCAACTGGTTTATAAACCCCTGGAGACTTTGAGGGAGGAAAGGGGGGTGGGGTGGGAGAAAGCGCATCCAGTGTAGCGGGTCTTTATTCTCTCTGGGAACACTTCTTTGTCTTGCAGGAACGGCGTGGGTCAGGCAACTGATCTGAGCTTACATCTGTCATTTTCAAAGAGAGAGGGGAGAGATTAGCGGATACAATAAAATAAAAAGAATATCTGGCAACAAAAGCCTCTCAGAGTAGCCCAGGGAAAGTACCACAGTTGCCGGGAGACGTTGTACAACACGAACAAGGAAATGGGACGGTTGCATATTATATATATAAAATATACACATAGGAAAGAATCCATAAAGGATGCTGAGCTTTGCCTTGTGCTCCAAACTTACAGTGGCTTCCTGAAACCAAGGGCCACTGTATTTATCTGTTTCCAGAGAGCTCCTCTTCCCCTGTGAAAATACAGGAATCTGCTGTCCTTGGAAGCCAGTTTCAGGTAGCTGAAAGAGAGCAACTGGAAGCCAGTTTCAGGTAGCTGTAGAGCAACTTGAGGCAGATTTTATTATTGTTTGTGCCTGGGCTGGTTGGTAGTGGCCCCTGCTGGCCTAGAGCAGTGTTTCCCAACCTTTTTTGGGCAAAGGCACACTTGTTTCATGAAAAAAATCTCGCGGCACACCACCATTAGAAAATGTTTAAAAAATTAACTCTGTGCCTATATTGAATATATATAAAGTAACTCTCTTTAATAGGAATCAAATAAACACAAAGAAAGTATTTTATAATTACTTTATTATGAAATAGTAAGTTGCAGAATTTATTCAGCACGCAGAAAATGGCCTTTTGGGGGGTGAATGTGGATGAAGCAGGAAGAGAACTTAAAAAAAAGGCATGCATGAAATCTAGCCCCAAACACACACACGCACACTTTCCCCAAAGTGGTTGATGACGCAGGATATTTCCACATGCTTCTAAAATGCACATTAAATAAAACGAGAGAGAGAAGTGCACGCATTCACCTGCCAGCCTCGGAGCTGTGGAATGCAGCGACATGAAGCAATCTGTGTCCTTCCAGGCGCCAGCTCAGACCTGCCGTGCTGTTTCGTTCCCCCGGCGTCGCTGCCTTCATCCAGCCGGATGCCTCTCCTGCCCAAGGGACGTGTCAGCAGCCACCCGGCGTGGGGTAGAGGCAGGACGGCCCCACTTCCTGCTGCCCACAAGGCTTTGGGGTGAGAAACGCGGAGGGGCAGGAGAGTGGAGGTTGCCTTAATTGGAAAAAGCAGGGAGGTAGGCTGGTGTGCCGTGGGAGGGAGGCGGGCGAGTCGGGCGGCGAGCACACGCGGGGCGGCGAGCGAGCTCCCTCCCACATCCCATCGCCGCTCGCTTCGGCCGGCCTACTGGGCTGTCGCAGGCGGAAGGCCTGCACATGCGCGAGGTTTTCTCGCCTTCCTCCAGTAGGCCGGCCGAAGCGAGCGGTGATGGGATGTGGGAGGGAGCTCGCTCGCCGCCCCGCGTGTGCTCGCCGCCGCCGCCCCGCCTCTCGCCGCCCGCCTCGCCCGCCTCCCTCCCACGGAGGTAGGCTGGTGTGCCGTGGGAGGGAGGCGGGCGAGTCGGGCGGCGAGCACACGCGGGGCGGCGAGTGAGCTCCCTCCCACATCCCATCGCCGCTCGCTTCGGCCGGCCTACTGGGCTGTCGCAGGCGGAAGGCCTGCGCATGCGTGAGGTTTTCGCGCCTTCCTCCAGTAGGCCGGCCGAAGCGAGCGGCGATGGGATGTGGGAGGGAGCTCGCTCGCCGCCCCGCCTCTCGCCGCCTGACTCGCCCGCCTCCCTCCCACGGCACACCAGTCAACGTCTCGCGGCACACTAGTGTGCCGCGGAACACCGGTTGGGAAACACTGGCCTAGAGAATTAACTGACAAGGGCTCTAGTATTAATAGCATCTTTTATCTCAGTCATTTAAAAAAAAATAGTGAAGGTTTTTGTCTCAAGAATTGAGACAACCGACTTTCCAGTTTTGGTTTCCCGGCCTTTTGGGATGGGATTCTGTTGTTTTAATGGGGGCTGAACTTCAGAATATAGCAAGCAACCTTAATCAGACCACTGGCGCGTTTCTAGCTCAGTGTTGGGTACAGTTAGGTTGCGTGCACACTTTTTCTATAAAGCACATTTGAAACACATTTCCTTCTCCCCTCAAAGAATTCTGGGCATTGTGGTTTGTTAAGGGTTGCTGGGAGCTGCAACTCTTTGCCCATGATTCTTTGAGGGAAAGAAAGTGCTTCAAATATGGCAGCACTGTGTAGCGCATGGGATGTGTGAGGTGAGCATGTGACACTCTGAATGCTGCTAAACTACAGCTCCCATCAGCCCCCGCCAGCATGGCCTGTGTCTGGGTATGAAGGCAACACATTAGCCATCCTTGCTTGAGCTTGCCAGCTGCTTTGGGACTACAACTCCCACCATCCCTAGCTAGCAGAACCAGTGGTCAGGGATGATGGGAATTGTAGTCCCAAAGCAGCCGGAGACCCAAGTTTGGGAAACCCTGCTCTAGGGCAGCTTTTTCTCAACCTTGGGTCCCCAGCTGTTGTTCGACTATAATTCCCATCATCCCTGACCACTGGTCCTCCTTACTAGGAAGGATGAGAGTTCTGGTCCAACAACATCTTGGACCCAAGGTTGAGAAAGGCTGCTGTAGGGGTTCAGGCAGGGAACATTCTTAGTCCTAGCTCTGCCTAGAGATGCCAATAACTGAACCTGCACACAAAGCATGTGCTCTATCACTGAGATATATAGCCATATATATCTCTGTTATTACATGACATTGCAACCCTTGGGGGTCCAACTCTGCAATCCTATGCTGTTTTCCCTACAAGACTGGAACCAGCATGCACAATAGCAAAATTCCAGGGACAGCCAAAGTCAAAATAAAAAATGAAGGGGAAAGCAGCATCAATAAATATAACCCAATTACCTAGGTTCTATCCTGCCACCTGAATATACGTTTGCATCTATGTCTGGTAGACCTCCCCATGGAGGTCATTGTCCAGTTGGCACCTGCTTTATCATACAGTTGTAACGAATAGGTTTCTAAGACTTAATAATTCTGCAAAGCTTTCGTAAGAAATATTTATATGTAGGTGAGTGTAGTACTTTGGCAGTCTCTGTCTAGCTACACTGCAGTAGGCTCACTTAGAAAGCCTGCATTTTGTTTCACAGATATTTCAGATAGCTATTTTAGGTTAATCAATATTTAGGATGAAAATATCCTGTAAAGGCTCATGGGTATAGTGTCAAATGCAGAGCTCTTGGAGTTAGGTTCAAAAGGAAGGTTTGTCTGAAGTTATTTTCTGAAAGTCATTCCTTTGTATTCCTGGTATCTAGAAACTGATGCAGACTAATATTAACTGCATAGTTTTGTTCTCTTCCTATATTGGATTAGCAATAGTTAAGTGACATATTATAGGTCAAAATAAAGCTTCTTACTAGTGAAAAATTACTTTTCCCTTTGTCATGTCTCGATTGTTTCTCGTTTTAGTAATTGGCCCAAACCTAGTTCAGACTTGACAATCTTTGGCTTTTTGTAATGAGCTTGCTGGATGATGCCTTTGCTTGTTCTCCAACAAGTGACATTTAGTAAACATGGTGGTGCTGCTTTGGTGCTTAGCAGTCAGTTCAGTATTTAGTTCCTTCCAGGAGAGGGCAGAGTTACATGCACAAGCTTGTTAATTACAAAGCTTTACAAACTTCTTTTGTGTTTTCCCTTTCAGATTTTCCTAACTCCTGCCAGTGCTAGATGATCAGTGCTGTGTTTGGAGCAGTGATGTCTAAGTGCCTGCTAGAACTGCTTTTCTCTTTGTCCATAGGTCTAAACTGCTGTGAAAACCTCTCCAATCATGGGACTGTCAGCATTTTCTGATGGAATTCAGTTGTGTGTTGGCAAATTCAGGTCATGCAATAATAGCTGGTTGGGAGTCCTTGTGCGATAAATCTGCTTCCCCACTCCCCACCCAAACAGACCTTTCAGGTCCTTTCCCCAGCAGAAAGCAAGCTTGCTCCATCTTCCATGTTGGCAGCCCTTTAGATATTGGAAGATGGCTATCATATCTCCTCTCAGTCTCTTTTCCAGGCTAAACATACCCAGCTCCCTCAAACATTCCTTATAAGGTTTGGTTTCCAGATCCTTTATCATCTTGGTTGCCTTTCTCTGCACACGTTCCAGCTTGTCAACATCCTTCTTAAATTGTGGTGCCCCGAACTGGACGTAGTACTCCAGGTGGGGTCTGATCAAGGCAGAATAAAGGTGTACTATTACTTCCTTTGATCTGGACACTATACTTCTGTTGATGCAACTTAGAATAGCATTAGCTTTTTTTGTTTCTGCATCACACTGTTGACTCATGTTAAGCTTGTGGTCTACTAAGACACCTAGGTCCTTTTCACATATACTGCTGGCAGCCCAGGTGTTCCTCATCTTGTATTTATGCAGCTGGTTATTCCTGCCAAAGTGTAGAACCTGACATTTGTCCCTGTTGAGATTCATTTTGATAGTTTGGGCCCAGTTCTTCAATCTGTTATGGTCATCATGAATTCCGAATGTGTTTCAGAAACCAGAAAAGCAAGAACAGTGGATTAAAGCTAAGAAGCATTGTTAGTTTAAACTGCTTTTGCCGTCTTTGTGGTGGTACTGTAAACATGGAATGACTTGCAAGCTGGGTGTGTTTTGGATCGGCCACATTAATAATTTTGCATATACTGTTGGTTTTGGAAAGGGAAATCCCCCTGCTGTTAAACCACAGGGAGAGCTTTAGAATAATGAATCGGATTTTAAAGTTGGCCACCAACTTAAACATAAAACATTAGTTCTAGTGAAATAAATCAGTTTGGTCAATTCTGCAGAGGGATTTCTGGTATTCACTGAACAGGTCTAGGTACAAGGAAAATAACTTATGTGTGTATTTCTAGGTGTGTGTCCAAGTACTGTTTGGTCAGCATTTGCAAACAGGCTGCTTGTGAATTCAAATTGCAAACTAGGTACTCTGCAGGCTATCTTAGTGTGACATTTACCTGACTTGCATTCATAGTGTGCTCAGTGCACAGCACACTGCTGTTTTTCTCATACCTTCCAACAGCAGCTGCTTAGCAATTGATACATATATGCTATATATGTACCTACTGTAGATGCTGTTTCCAGAGGCTACTGAGTTTGTACCTCATACAGAACGCAACTCGGCCAGATGATAACAGTGATGTCCATCTTAATTGGAAGCTGGTTCTCAGCCAAATTCTGATTTTAGTACTTTTATACCTGGAGTTGAGATGTTGAGCTATGAATATCCTGATGTACAAAAGTGTGGTATGGGGGTTTGAATTTAACAATTCAGAAATTTGCTAAGGCATGCTCAATCTGTTGGTAGGCAAGGTACCTTTTAACCCCTTTTAACGAATTAGGGCATTGAAGGAATCCAGGTTCTGAACCAAGCAAATGTGGCTTCTGCAAAGGAAGAAGTGCATGAAGAAGAAGAAGAGGAGTTTGGATTTGATATCCCGCTTTATCACTACCCGAAAGAGTCTCAAAGCAGCTAACATTCTCCTTTCCCTTTCCCCCCCACAACAAACACTTTGTGAGGTGAGTGGGGCTGAGAGACTTCAGAGAAGTGTGACTAGCCCAAGGTCACCCAGCAGCTGCATGTGGAGGAGAAGAAGAGAAGAGTTTGGATTTGATATCCCGCCTTTCACTCCCTTTAAGGAGTCTCAAAGCGGCTAACATTCTCCTTTCCCTTCCTCCCCCACAACAAACACTCTGTGAGGTGAGTGGGGCTGAGAGACTTCAGAGAAGTGTGACTAGCCCAAGGTCACCCAGCAGCTGCATGTGGAGAAGCAGAGACGCGAACCCGGTTCCCCAGATTACAAGTCTATCGCTCTTAACCACTACACCACACTGGCTCATGTTTGCATATATTACACACACACACACACACACACACACACACACATATAGTTGGAAGGGGTGAACATCATCAGACAGGATGGTGAAGTGCTGCTCTCTTGCCTGTAGAAAACCCTGCTCTGACTTTTGAGTCATTTTTAAACACACATTATCATATAGATAAACTTCAGATTAGCTTAACTGCTAAAGAACGCTTTTTAAAGAAAGCTTAAATAGAAGCTGAGATTCTTAGGCTGCCTTATTCTGCATTTGCAGAATAAGATGCTTCTCTGTGAAACACTGGAAGTTACAATATGACAATGGACAGCTTTTTTATATATAGTACAGAACCAGCAGTCATGATGACTAAAGACTAAAAGTGGATACTTCCTTTAAATGGTTAATTTGCTGGCTGTAGCTGAATCTGCCTGTCTGTGAGCTTCCAAGGATCTAAAGGGAAGCTCTGTTGAAAAGGGGCAGTTGTAGGTGGGAAGGGACTAAGGCAGGCTGGTTTCTTAGCATCACCACAAAGGTTTAATACTTTGGTTAGGATTTCCATCTCTGCCAGAAACTCAAGTTGTCCCAGAGGCTAGGCTAGCTAATGCAAAAGAATCTACAAGGCTATGATTTATTAGGCTAATGCGCCAGCTAGTGCCTCTTTCCTATTTCATAATGAGCCTTTTCCATTGGAGATGTCTGCAAAACTGCTTTTATTATGCACTTTGGAAGTACAGAGTTCCCAGGTTGTAGAACGCTTGCTGCATAACATAGTGTGTGTGTGTGTGTGTGTGTGTGTGTGTGTGTGTGTGAGAGAGAGAGAGAGAGAGAGAGAGAGAGAGAGAGCGCTTCTGTAAATGAGGGCTCTTGCATCTCGGAAGGAATTGTGATGGTTCAGCATCCTCTTTAGCTGTGAAAGGAGATTACAGTTTATGTCCAGCTTTTAAAGAGTCTACATGAGCCAACCTTATGGGCGAGAGGTTAAGCGCATGATCTCTTTGAGGTAGAAGTCCTCTAGTTCAAATCCTGGGTAAACTCCATCATAAATAAGAAGATGATAAGGCGGTATTATCTTAAGTTACTTGTATTAAGAATTTAGTGGGACCAGAGCTACACATGTAGCAGAATGAGGAGCAGATGAGGTTGTAGAGTTTTGAGATGATAGCATGGTCTGCTCCATTTCCGACTACAGGGGTTGTGTGGATAATTTTTTTGAATATTGCCCTAAATAGGAAAACTAGCAGAGTACACAGAAGAAACACTCTCTCATTTATTCTGGGTCATCTTCTGGAAGGGATTGTTTTTGTTTAAGGCAAGGGAGCATTTGTTGTGTTCCTTTATATTTTGTCAGGTGGGTGGGGTACAATTCACCACCACCACCACCATCAAATGGCATCTTCCTGCCTCGCCCCTTGTAATCTGAAGTTCTGTCCTTTACTGTACTACCTCAGAATGGTTGAATGTGCAGATCAGAGCTGAAATAACTTTACATGCAGGTCTTCAGATGTTATTAGCCCTCAAATATTTCTGATAGCATCTCACATGCATATATGGTACATTGATTGCATATAAGGGGGAAGGGAAGTATACCAGACAGAGAAGCTTATGCACTAAAGTTAACTAAGTGAGTGGCTACTAATTATTAGGTGGCGGCGGGGTGGGGTGGGGGAGCAATATTGAAATGATGTCTGGGGAACTCTTGGCTCCTTTCATTATCCAAAGGCATAGAATGCTTCCATCTTTTTAAATAGATGTGGTCAGGGGACGTGGAGTGACATATTGAGCACATGAGTCCGTTGCCATGCATTTGCTTCCCTGCCTTTTCATGGTGGTGCCATTTTATCAGTATGTTGTTTATAAATTGAGTTTTTAAAACTTGGACTGAAACACCTTCTTTGCCTTACAAAGTATTGAAGAAGTTATGCAAAAGCATGTAAGTAAAATAAAAAACACACGTTTTCATGCAAATTTTAAAAATAACAATAGTTCAATGGGCTGAAGAGAAAGGAGGGTAGCAGTAGAGCAAGTGCTTTGCATGTAAAAGATCACTGACATCTCCATGTAGGACTGGGAATCCTGGAGAACCACTGCCAGTCAAAGTAGACAGTAGTGAGCTATATGTAGCAATGATCTGACTTGGCATATATTCCTATGTAAATGACACGCTCAGGTTAAATGGTCCCTTCCATGCTCACATGACTATGTTATCCCCATTAGTGTGGCTGGAGCATAGCAGAATGTACACTGTACACACAAAGTGCTATATCCCCAAAGTGTGGAAAGTATGCTTTTCTTCTTCATCATGCTTACGGTGGAAGAGCAATTGCTGAATAGGAGTTGCTAGTCTGAAAACACCCAATGTCCTCCTCTCACAGATAAACACAGATTTGTCAAGTTTTAGTTGTTAATGCCTAGGTCACATCCACATCATACATTTAGAGTAGCCACAACACTCTAAGCGGCGTAAATGTATGGCGTGGATCTGACCTTGTTGTGAAACCTGCAGTTCTTGGCTGCTGATTTCCAGAGAGCAAAACTGATAAAAATCAGTTGTTTGGGCTTTGCTCTCCTTATCCGATAAGCGTTCTAGAACCAAAGGCTGATGCTTGAATACAGTTGCATCTCCCGGACCAAAACATGTGATGTGAGGCCTCTTGAAACATTTGGGTTCTTTGGGATTAGGTTTGTGAGGAATTCTGCCAATTAAGCTGTGTGCATTTTCCCTATTAGCGATTTTCAAGAGGACTCCTAGATGAAACGTAATTCTTGCTTATGTTGAAAGGAGCAAGATGATTAGAACCTCTTAAACGCTTGACTTGCGATGTGATCTCCAAACCAAAGTTGTAGTGTTGTTGCAGTATCCTTCCAGTGATATTTTGATCAATGTTCAGGCACAATTAGCATAATGCTGTAATTATGGCTTATGGAGCTGGTATTCCCCAAGCTGACAGTGCCTTTTCATCCAGGGTGTGCTGACATACTAACTTAATACACATGTGTCCATTCCCCCCCACCCGCCCGCAATGCCTCATCTGATGAAATGAATACCCACCAACATGCTATGTTCTGTTCCAAATCTATTACCATATGCCTGTCTTTTTACAGTTCTTTGGTGCATGATGTTCATAGAGTGGATAATTAGCTAAGTGAATTAATTGACATTCATACGTGCAATTAGCAAATGGTTACAAGCAAGCTATTCTCTTTGGGATGACTAAAATTTCTAGGGGACTAGTGTAAAAATACTGTAAAATCATTAAGAGTAAATAATGAGGGTTGATTACTATGCATGATTATAGAGGCTGTTTTCTTTCCTGAGCCATAAAAGTGTACACATTGTAAACAAGCCTGTGGGAGCGAGGGGGTGGGAGGGAAGAGAAGCAATACTATAAAATGTTCTGGAGCACACCACTTCTGGAGAGATGCACTGGATATGTATTCTAGATAAAATCTGAGCCAGATGGATGGTATGCCATAAACAATGTGGTGATATTTGCCCCTCAAGCTCTTCTTCTTCAGTGGATAATGCCATCTTTTACTTAACAGGTTTTCTGTTCGATATTTATTATGGGACAATGGAAGATGTGTAGCTCCCTAAATAAGAATAATGTCAAGTCTCTGGGCTGGAGGCTCTGGATTTCTTAGACATTTTTCATACGCCCTTCTAAGAAAAGATGCAATTCCTTGCGGTAAAGGAAACTTAGGAATGGTGATTCCCTTCAATGTGTAAACAAGAAAAGAAGAGGAAAGCATTGTAATATGACTTTGCACATTAAGGCATAAGACACATCCCATCCTTGATATTACAGGGGTACCTCGGGTTAAGTACTTAATTTGTTCCGGAGGTCCGTTCTTAACCTGAAACTGTTCTTAACCTGGAACACCACTTTAGCTAATTGGGCCTCTTGCTGCTGCTGCGCTGTCGGAGCACGATTTCTGTTCTCATCCTAAAGCAAAGTTCTTAAGCCGAGGTAATATTTCTGGGTTAGCAGAGTCTGTAACCTGAAGCGTATGTAACCCGAGGTACCACTGTACCAGGGAAGAATTCATAGTGGCAACTTTTATCAAGGGGCACATTTTCACAAGAGTCTGTTTGAAAAAGGGATCTTAAGAACATAGAACAACTCTTCTCAGAATTGCTGCCTCCAAACTTCAGCCCCACACCTAAACCCGGTCTTGATTTTTTGCTGCTTCTGTTACCCCTGAGTTCTGGATCTCTACTTGCATTATAAACACAAGTTCTTCATGGGTCTGTATTCTAGAACGATGGCAAATCCTGGAGATTATGAGGATCTCTTGCTGTTTTTCACACTGAACAGCTGATCCAATGCTTGTGCTCTTGTTGATGACACCAGGACAGCAGAGGGCTGGTCAATAGGATGTATTATGGAAGCTGCTGGAAGTGCTTTCCCTATGGAGCAGCTGCTCCATACAGGAATTAGCAGTGATGTGAAGATGTTCCATGATGTGGATGCTCTGTAGAGGGATCCATGAGACAATTTATGGCTGATGCACATAACAGCAGTTAATAGGCACATGTTTAATCATTGCCCCTACAATGATTGGTAAGTGTGCTGCACACATCTCAGTATGCAAACTGGTGGCCTGCGTCACCTCTGCTTGTCTAAGGAGCTTTTCCACATCTCTCATAGTAAAATCAAATGGCGAGGACTTGCACGACACGGAGAGTTGGGAACTGGGGGAAGTGAAGAACCCCCCCCCCCAAACACCCACTATACATTTAAAGCAGATCCAACATACATTTAAATCACATGATTTAAAATTCTGGGGACTGTAGTCCATTAAGGGTACCAGGAGTTGTAGGTCTGTGAAGCTACAGTTCCCATGATTATTTTGGGAAAGTCATGTTTAAATACATGGTATGGATCATTTCACATTGCTGTCAGAAACAAAATTGTGCAATCAGAAATTAAAAGTTACACTTAATGCATTTATAGGAACCCTATAAATAATAAATAAAAGTTGCCACTATAAACTTAATGTGTTTATAGGAACCCTAACCCTATTGAATTTACTTCTGAGTAACATATAGGGTTGTGTTGTAAAGGCTGTGCGGCAAATGCTTCCAAACCACATGGGAAGTTCAACCACTGCAACGGATTAGGCATGGATGTAGTAGATGCACTATCCCAGAGGAATCTTGAAACTGAGGAGGGATATTTTTGCATCTAGTCATACTTTACTTCAAGCCAGATGTGGATGTTGGATGCTGTAATTCCTGGATGATATTCTAGAGCAATTCAGAACAAACCTTTTTGCTCTTGGAAATCTAAGTACTTGTGAGGAATTTTATTAATGCATACAGTATTTCAAACACTGAAAAGGTTAAAAGGAATTGAACAAGGCAATAACATCCCCTTGTCATGATCCACAAGAGGGTAAGGTCTTGGCTTCCAAACCTTTCTGCTAGTTTTTACTATAAATGCCTTTATATTTCTTTAGAGTTGCTTTTTCCTGTACACTTGGATATTTACTCTTGAGCCCTCGGGTCTCTCAGCTGGGTGTTGCCTGACTGCACATATTTGGCTTGAGTTTGAAGGGAGGGTAAGAAAAGAGGGTAACATGCACAGCGAGGAATACGGGTCTGAGGGACAACAATATCCAGATGATCTGAACCATCTGCAAAGAGCTACATTTGTTCCCTATTATTCAATCAAACTTAAGTATATACATTTGATTTGTTTAAGGATGAGACTAAAAATGAGAAGCAGGACGGACTAAGGGGGTGCATAGCACAGGCACACAGCCAACATTTAAATACATTTAATACATTAGACACATTTAAAATTATCGTGTGGCATGGAGAAAGTGGACGGAGAGCAGGTTTTCTCCATCTTTCATAACAATAGAACGCATGGACACCTCATGTTGGACGGTTCAGGACAGATAAAATTACTTATTCACCCAGCAGATAGTTTTAAACTACGGCACTCACTCCCACAGGAAGAAGGGATGGCCACTATTAGACAACTTCGTGGAGGATAAAGCTATCAATGGCTACTAGGCTCTGCCTCCACAGAAACTACAGGAGCAGGGAGAAAGCTCTTGTGTTTGCGTCCTGCTTCCCAGAGGCATCTGGGTGGCCACTGTGAGGGCCGGGTGCTAAACTAGATGGATCACTGACCTGATCCTGCAGGCTCTTCTTAATGTTATTGTGTGTGTGTGTGTGTGTGTGTGTAAAATGGCAGTCATGAATTCACAGTTGGTAGTTCTGCGAGTGCAACAGCTGCAGCCTCCACTTACCTCTTCGTTTGCTCAGTTATTGGCGACACTTAGAACATGTCTCAGTTCTTTGGAGATTGGCTTTCATCCTTCACACTGTGGCTGTGGCAGGTTTTTACAGCTTTGGTCTCATAGGTGACGCTGGTGGGGGAGGAACAATATATCTTGGAATAACTATTCCTTACTGCCATGGTCAACAAATTCCTCTTCACATTTATATGGCTTATTGGCCATATTGTCCAACTACGTACCCCCCCTATATTTATGACTTAAGAAGATTTTGTAAGGCTGAAATACTGAGATTTGTAATAGAATATAAACTTTAAATTGACTTAAAATTTATCACAACGACAATTTGGCTTCCAGACAGTCACTGGCAAATTCAGGCTGTGTGTTAAAGCTCATTTGGAGCCGTTGCAAAACAAACGCCAAAGAAACGGACTTTCTGTGATAAGGAAAATGACAGGGACATGCACTGGAAAGTATTGATGCAATCTTAAGATCCACACCGTGCATTTAAGGCACATCCAACTCACCTTTAAAGCCCGTGAGTTGCCCCAATGGATTGTGGGAACTGTAGTTTGTTCTGGGTACTGGGAATTGTAGGTCTGCGAGGGGGACGTCACAGATCCCAGGATTATTTGGGGGAAAGTCATGTGCTTTAAATGTGTGGTGAATGCACTTTGAATATGATGGATGTTTGTTAAAGGGGCCTTCTGGAAGCAATCTCAGAATCAAGGCTCTTCTGCTTCTTTGTTTATTGCCTACAGATTGGTAAGGAGTAGTATGTAGCCAATGTTCGAGGTTCTTGAAAATTATGGAGAAATTTCTATTACTTTAAAAGGAATGGGAGAGGGGATTGATGAAAGAGTTAGGAAAGTTGGCTAACGATGAACAGTTCTACAAAGTTCCACCTTAAGAAAACTTCAAAAGACTTTTTTTTTTTTACGGAAGTTGAGGGTTTACCACTCCCCAGTGATCCGAAGGAAAGCCCTGCCAGTGGCTCTGCCTGGAAAGCCCTAAGGACTCACACAGAGAGAATAAAAAGCATGGGGCAGAAAAGTCCTGCGTGCAGGTGGCCTGGGGTTCCTCCTTCACTTCGAGTCGCAGCCTGAACTGAGATCGCTCAGTGCAAGCAGCCTGTCGGTTTCACAGGAACAATCTTTGGCAGTTTTCAGCTTCCTCTGGCGAAGGTGAGAGGGGCAGAGGAGATTGGGAGAGACCTAGCCACGGCTAAGAGTTTTCCTGGGGTGTGAGAAACGTTATTCTTTTTGGGTAAAAATAATAATAAAGGGTGGAGGAAATGACCAGTGAACTCCTGATCTTGGGGAAGGCTGCTAAAGCAGTGTGTGTTTAGTGCTAAATACCTCTGCACTGATGAAGCTGCCTTATGCAGAACTTGAAGCAGAACTTTATTGGTGCGCAGTTGTGATAAAAACAGCAACACTTCTGTGGTTAAGAGGGAAATGCACACTTTATTTTTGAAGGTTCCTGGTGGAGCAGTGGACCATCTTATTTCTCTTCCATGACATGGCATTTATCAAATAAAGGAAGAGGACATCTACAGACTTAGCTTTTTCAGCAGTAGTTTCCAAACTCCCTGACAGTCCCACAACTGGCCTTTTTCAGGATTCCTACCTCCACTTTGCATGTTACCCTCTCACGCTAAATTTTCTCATATGGATGACAGGATGGTTCTTCAGGTACCTGGGGTTAGATTTCAGAATCTCTGTTAAATATATAATCTCCAGGGTGAATGAGGCTTGCAATTTTTACCAGCTTGTTTGTTTGGTGTAGAGCATTACTGCTAAGTTGGTTCTGGAGCCAAAAAAAGAGTCTAAACTGTGCCTTTCGCTTTCCCCACCAAAAGCTGGTCCAAAGTTTCCGCGCTCCACACTTTCTAAACATGGCTGAGTCACAATGGAAACTGCTGATAGATCTGATGTTTCTGTAGAAGACTGTGTTTTTCATGCAATGAGTTGCTACTCATTGAGCAGAAATAGAGCTAAGCTGGGAACAGAAGAGCAATATTTGAACACTAGTTGCTTGCGGTTTCCATCTGTGGAAGATGCAAGAATATCATGGAATTCTGTCCCAGAAAAATGCATGGCTTCCCTGCAGTAAATGTGCTCTAAACTGTCCATTTGGAAAGGTCCTTGTGGGTCAGGAATGGCATGACCAAATGCTCTCCATAGATTATTCCCCATGACTAGGTGGAGATTTATTTGGCGCTTGGGATGCACTAACTCAGTGCCAATAATTTCTGGGAGTGACACTCAGTTATTTTCCCTTTTGCCTTGTCTGGTGCATTGGCAGACATGAATGGAAGACTGTGTGTCCAGTGTGGACATACGTAAAGCAACACAATCATACACTGACCCTTATCCAGAAGGAAGTGTCTTATATGTACCTAGTTAGGTGTTAGTGCCCTTGCCTTTGTAGATGTGTGGTTACTCTCTGGCTGGCATAGCTCTTGGGACCTGGCTGCCACCGCTGCCTCCTCTTCCCTGCTGCTGCTCCTTCTTGCAGCTCTTGTCCCTCTAGTGATGAATAAGGAGATGGAGCAGCATCTAGCACAGAGGGCAACTTAAGGGACAGCTGGGAGGAAGAGGAAGATTTGCTGAGAACAAAATCTGAACCTGGCACTGTCCTATCTCACCAACATTATTATTTGATATTTAATCTTCACAGGCTTTTCTATGCTGCAGGCTTACAGAGATTCATTTTAAACTGTTGACTGGTGATTTGTGATTCTGGTTTATTTTGTCTGTTATTTTATTGTATAGATTTTTTTGTACACAGTTTTGATATTTTAATGAAATTGTGTTATTTAAGTATTTTATAAATAAATAAATGATTAGGCAAGCCGCAGTTTGACTTAGCATGTTGTCTGAACACAGGTTCATAGTTTAGCTCCCTCTACACTAACCACAAGCTGTAGCCAAGGTATGTCCTGTGGTTTATGGTTCCTTTATGCAAGTACTCTCCTGTCCCTGAGCCACACATCCATATACACTCCTCCTGTTTCACTAGTTATTTATAAAGTGCATGACAGGGACTTTGAACCTCCTTGAATGACTTTTGAATGACTTTTCTGTTTACTTTCTCAAGCATGTTATTGCTGTTGTAGTGAGATGGGAAACTGGCCCGAATGATCTCCCAACGTCTTCCTCATCCCAACCCTGTGACTCTGGTTGTTAAAAAAGAGATTGCCACAGAGGGCAAACCAATTAGGCAAGTTTGGTTGGCCAGTTTCTGTCTACTGGGAGGATGGACCTTGAGGGATCTGAATAGCTGACCTTTGCCAAGTATTCTTTCTTGAAGAAGGCAGCTGGAGGCGGTGTAGGACAGGTTCTTGTGTGTGCATGCAGATGAGAACAGTAGACCAGTCATCTTTAGAAATAAATGGGCTGGAAAAAGTGTGTCTGTTTTAGAGTCTGTAAGTCAACAGCATTATCGTGGAGACTGGCTGTTCTCCACACTGAAAATCTGAGGGAGAGAAGTAAATTTACAATACAGTGGTACCCCGCAAGACGAACGCCTCGCAAGACGGAAAACCCGCTAGACGAAAGGGTTTTCCGTTTTGGAGGCGCTTCGCAAAACGAATTTCCCTATGGGCTTGCCTCGCAAGACGACAGCCCATAGGGAAATCTCCGGGACAGCGGGGAAGCGCAGCGCGTCTTCCCCACTGTCCTCGGACCTCCTCCCGCCGCGCGGCATCGGAACGAAGCTAATTTCGTCTTGCAAGGCACCACTGTATCTTTAGGAGTTATGCTGTATCTTTCCCAATGCTCAGTCTCTCTCTCTCTCTCTCTCTCTCTCTCTCTCTCTCTCTCTCTCTCTCTCTGTGTGTGTGTGTGTGAGAGAGAGAGAGAGAGAGAGAGAGAGAATAAATAAAAATAATACAGAATGGTATAAGCTTTTGGTGACCTCATTTCACCCCTGGAATGTAATACTCTCTGTGTACACACAGTAACCTCCCCCACAAAATAACCAGAATCCTGCAATTGTCGTTTACTCCTCATTGAGCTACAGTTCAAAGCATGCTTCACAAACTACAGTTTCCAGATTTCTTTTTTGGAGCGGCTGCTTTAAGTGTATATTGTGCATAAAGTAGTTACACGTTTTCTGAGTCACCGAGGGGCATCCTTTGGGGAAATGGAAGAAAAAAAGTAGAGTGGAGTAAGAATATGTATGTAGCTGGTGGGTTTTGGAGGAATTTAGCAGGAAAGGTGAATTGTGGTGGCTGCAATTTTCGGCTAGGCCCAAAGAATATTTGCATAATCTTGCACAGGCCATTCATATGTGAATGTTTATGCAGAGAAGTATCATCTCTGTAGGATTTTGTAATATGTATTTTATTTCACAAATTTATTCCACACCTTTCCAAACTGTTCAAGGTGGCATAATGATGTGTTCATCTGTGAAGCAAACACAAGTTTGGGATTTCCATTCACCTTAATAACTTATACAGACATTTTTTGAAATTATGTGAACAGAAAATTACATAAACTCACTCTGTGCCATGGAGTTCCTTGTTCCTTGTCTCTGGCTGCCTCATTGTTGGAAAAGTCCTGCCTTTGTTGTGCTTTCAAAGTTGGGGGTACTTTGGGAGATAATATGTCATTGTCCCTCAACAAGCTGATGGAATTTTTCAAACTAGGTCAGGCTAATGCAGATTTGCTTGTTACTATGGATATTGCTTAATTATACACCAATAATCCCCCATGAGAATCTCACGATTGCTGCTCATCTTTCTGTTTTTAAATATTCCCAGAATGTGTAAAAGAAGCTCTGATGGTTGAAAACTGGGAATATATGAGCTGAAGCAACTGAGAATCTAGGTTAAGATAAAAGGTGGGGAAGCAGCTGTCTCCGAAGTGGAGAGGAATGGTTTTGCTTGTGCTATTTTAAACCTCCCCCAGGTCCCCATCCAGGCCACAGGTGGAGAACTGGTGGGACTGCAGATGTTGTCGGCCTACAACTCCCATCATTCCTGATCATGGAAGCTGGAGCCCAACAATATATGGAGGACCACAGGTTCCTGTCCCTGGTCCTGGTCTGGGCCAGTCTTCCCCAGCCTGGTGTCCTCAAGATGTTTTGGGCTACTAATCCAAAGGGCTGGTTATAGTCCAACAACATATGAAGGCTTGGAGAAGGCTGATCCTAGGGCAATACCCTACTGCAGTGAAGGGCCATCCACCCAGAAACCCCCTAAGCAATTCAGAAATGTGTGGCTCCACATATGTACTTACAAAGCAAGTAAGGTTTGCACAAAGAAGGCAAGTTACATGCTGCCTGGTGAGGTAGGAAAAAATGGCAAGTACAATTTAGGGTTAGGATACCTAAGGAACTACTGGCTCCCAAATGAATCTGCAGGTGGAGATCTATCTTAGAGGCCCTTTCTTGGATCCCCTTGCCTTTTGTGATGGTGAGGGGACCTGCTCTTTCCAGGAGTGTGTGTTTGCCTGGACCTTTTAGATTCTATTTTAGTGAGTGTCTTACCTTGCTTTCTAAATATTGCAGCTCTGTCTTATTGTTTTGAGTGTTTGTTGTTGTTTGTTAATTTGTGAGATGCTGCAAGAACTCTTCAGGGTTTATGAACAGTGTGGAAATATATAACAGTGATCATCCTGGACTCTTTTCTGACCCAAACAATGTTAGTTAGATGCTGAGTAGAACTCCTTCCATTGACTGGGTGAACTTTGTCCCATCTCTATGCTGTCCAATATATTGTACCTGCCTGTGGCAATTAATTGCCTCTAGAGAAAGTGGGGTATCTGTTGCATACAAGACCCACCCCATCTCACTGTCAGGTATAAAAATTTCCCATTCTGCATAAGGGTTCCCTCCACATGTAATTTCTAACTGGCATAAGTGCAATAATTTCATTTGGACTTGGCTCTTTGATTCTGTGTTAGCTGACATTCTCTATCACTTCACCTTAGCTGACATCTTCTATCATTGTGAAAAGGTATGAATTGCTATATCAGTGGAAAATTTAATTGCCTTGCCGGATGCCACAGTGGAAGTGTGGTGGAGTAGACTGGTTGAATGTTTTTTTCATCTCCTTATGTTTCATATGTCTTGAGACCTGGAGATTCAGTTGCTGCAAAGGAGAAGTTGGGAGCTGGTGAAGCTGAAAGTTGATCATTCACTCTGCGTTCTGCTTCTCCTGTTTGCTGGTAATTCTTTGCAGATGCATACCTAGGAATTGGTGTCACCCCCCCCCCCCCGTCAACTATCAGACTATCTATGGAGCATATAACATAAAAGGGCAAAAGCTAAGTGTGTCTCAAAACCAGGCCTGAAAACAACTTGAATTGAATATAGTCAGTTTCATCCAAGGGTAAAAAGAGTTGTCCAGCCACCATTCCTCTGCAATTGACATTCAACATTTCATGGCTGCTGAGCATACTCAGTCTCCATTGGATGGGGTGTTTTTCTTCCCATGGCCTCTGGCTTAGGTTGTATGTTGTTTGTATTTCTGTAAACATCAAGGTTTCCTTGAGATGCAAATACACTCCCCTTTACTCGTGTCTGTAATCCCATTTTGACCTTATTTCTGTCTGCAGCCAGCACTTGATGTTGTTAGGGGGAGCTTTAATGTTATTTAAAAAGTCTCTTCCAGCCATGTAACTTCTTTTTTTAAAAAGAGCTCCTTGCTACATGCATTCAGAGATGGTACAGTCTTATAAAGGATGGCACTCTGCGGCTTGCGTGAATATCTCTGTGACCTCGTTGCCAGTCAATATGACTGCTTGCTTCGTGTAGCATTGCTTGTCATACTGATTTGGCATGAATCTGGAAAATGACAGATAATTTCCTGAGAAATTTGGACCACTTAAATCGTAACTTCCCAGTAGTGTGTCCTTCAAATAACTTAAAACTACTCATTGTTGTCGCGGGTGGCGCTGTGGGTAAAACCCTCAGCGCCTAGGGCTTGCCGATCGAAAGGTCGGCGGTTCGAATCCCCGCGGCGGGGTGCGCTCCCGTCTTTCGGTCCCAGCGCCTGCCAACCTAGCAGTTCGAAAGCACCCCCAGGTGCAAGTAGATAAATAGGGACCGCTTACCAGCGGGAAGGTAAACAGCGTTCCGTGTGCTGCGCTGGCTCGCCAGATGCAGCTTTGTCACGCTGGCCACGTGACCCGGAAGTGTCTCCGGACAGCGCTGGCCCCCGGCCAATAGAGTGAGATGGGCGCACAAACCCCAGAGTCTGTCAAGACTGGCCCGTTCGGGCAGGGGTACCTTTACCTTTTACTCATTGTTGATTGGATACTTGTAAACAAAGAGAATGCATACTGTTTACAAGTGAAATGAACTTCATGCTTGACTTGTGACACTGACCTGAATGATCAGGCCAACTTTTCTTCTTTTATTATATAAAAAAATCCTGCCCCCACAATACATATATCCTGCTCTTCTTAATTACCTCCATGACTGGTGCAATATTCAGCTTGAAGGCTTATATCCAAAATATAATGCAAACAGTTCTTCTTCTTTTTTGCAAGAACTAGGTCACCCAAGGGGTGACAATGTAAGAGCGCCATCACCTAGGTAATGTATCTTGTTGCCATGGTGACCCTAAAGGCTGCATCAGTCAACAGCTTTCAAAATTTTGACAGCTGACTGAGACTGAAGGTTTTAATGAGGACAGACACTTGGTTAGTTTCAATAGCCAAGTACTCTAAAAATATTCTTCCACCTTGTTAATGTTTCTAGAATGTAAATTAATAATTTAGGTCTCCCTCTGTGCAGTTCCTGACACTCCAAAGCAAGATGTTGAAGGATAATAATGTTAGGCTGGTTCTCCCATTTGATATGGATTCCGCTGGTCATGAAACCCCTGAGGTCATAATGTGGTATTTGCTGGTCCTTTTGTCATATTCCTAGGATAACTATTGTGCTGGTACAGAAAGACCTCTGTATCTTCGTTGCTTTCTCAGATGGATAACGCAGATGTGAATATCTTGTAATACTTGCGGAGGGTAGTTAACACCATAATTTTCATAATGGTGGTCTTAATTGCAAATTATTTGTCTTTGTTTGCTATTGTGTCTTTATATTAATTGTTAGTACACTGTAGCATCTCTCAAGCAGTGTGTTTTCCTATTGTTGCTTTTAAATGTTTGGACCACATCTGTAAATCTGAGTGGCCTGCTGTCCTCTCCTAAGAACAAGTATATCCATTAAAAAGGGTTATTGACCAATTTACATTTTTCTACTGTCTAACTTTTAATTGAGTTTCATCGGTTAAAGCAATGTTATATTCCAATATTAGTAATTCTGAGCCCATCCACAATTCTGTTTGTCTCATGATTTCAAGTGATTTCAAGTCAGGGTTCCAATAGGGGGCATTTTGTCCCTCCACTTTCCACAGGAAAACTACTGTTTACTGCTGAATTGGAACAAACATCAATTGGGTTTTCTGTGGCTTGACATTTGTTCCGACTCAGCTGTAAAGAACGTGCATTCCCAGAGAAGGCGGCAGGACAACAACAACAACAAAATCAACCCTCTCGTAGCCGTGACTTGGAATCAAGGGACAAACAGGACTGTGGGATGGACCCACAATTGAGGCGATTTAAGCCAGCATTAGTTCTGTTTGCTAATTAATGCATGAAAAACACACATTGTTTAAACCCATGGTCTAAATCCATCAAAGGGAGATGTACAGAAATCTGTTAACAATGAAAATTGGCACTGAGTACTTACAATGAACAGATACTGCTGATTTAACACATGTCATGAACATTGATTTTCTAAATGATTTTTTTCAGCCCTAATTTTCCTATCTCAAGGAACTTTTTGTTGTTGCAGATAGTTCCCAGTCAATATCAATAACCACCTATACTCCTACTTGATCGTGTGAAAAGCCCTTCATGTGAGTTAACATGTGAATGTGGCACACACCTATTATCCTCTTCTGCGCTTCTGAAAGTGGTGAATTCTCCACAACTCCTGCTTTTCAGAATATAAGTATAAGAGAGAAACCAGGCAAATGTTACACAGTTCTAATCATAATAGAATGACCTGTCTTGGATAATGTCTTAATAGGGAATTGTACATTGTGTAACTCCTAGCCATATAATGGTTTTCCTCCAGTTAGTGTGCTTGCTATGTCGGCAAGTGCTTTTTGGTAAAAATGCACAGCCAGGAAAGTTGCTTTCATCATGTCCCAGAACTAAAAACTGGGATGCAACAAGTCTTTGTGGAAAGCAAAGCTTGTGTGTGTGTGTGTGTGTGTGAGTGAGAGAGAGAGAGAGAGAGAGAGTGAGTGAGTGAGTGAGTGAGTAACTCAACAAGCAGCATGGAGAAGCAGCACACAGAGAAGATGGTTTAATGAGGCATGTTTAGTACGAAAGCTTTGGAAAGCACAGTGGTCAGGGTTTGAATTTGTGTGCGCGCGACATGCCCACAAATGCTGAGTGCTTGGATTACTCCGTCAGTAAGCTGTAAACACAAAAAGCAGCCTGTTCAACAAGTCACTGAAATAGAAATGCTGGCCTTTGTGGAATCACATATGTATGTTCCTTGAAGCACAACTGCTGTTTGCTTTGCAGCCAGTGCCAAAAGCTGCCAGCCTGCAGCCAGGAAAGCGGTGGTGGTGGTGGTGGGGTGGGGGGGGGAGTAAAAGCCTTCAACAGCTGTGTATGACTAGGGCTCCTGTTTCCCATTCTGTCTGCCATTTCTTAATGCTGTTTTTAAACCTTCTCTTTGAGCCCTCCTGAGGTTGACAGCCATGAGGCTGATCCTGTGATTAGATTAAAGTTAGCAGTAGTTCTTGGTACCTTTCTTGCACGATAGCGGTGTATTTAATTTACTGCATTTATGCACAGTCCATAGGTCCATATTCAAGACTACAGTTCTGTTGTGTTCATATTCAGTGCTTTTTAAGAGGAAAAAAAGGTGTCAGTACTCACCATGAAGTTGTTATAGTAAGTGCTACACTTTTAACATTTCGGGAGGAAATGGTGCCGGAACTCCGTACCCTTGAGTATCTCCAGAAAAAACACTGCCATATTGCATTTTTCCAGCTCTGGAAGTGCTATATTTTGCAGTGTGTGTGTGCAATTTTTCACACAAGTTGCACATTAATTGCCATTATGATCACCCTGTGCCAGGAGGACCACCAGCTGGTAAAGTAATTTTTGTAAAGCAGTCGGTGATGAGTGATCCAAATCAGTTAGCGGTTATGCCTGTTGTTGCAGCCACAATGTAGAATGAGCCTTCTGGCGAACACCAGCAACGCTGTCCCCATCTCCTACAACAGCAGGGCCTGCTATTTTGTCAAGCATTTCTAGTTTGATGTTCATTAGCTTTCTAGTCAATTGGTTCTAAAAATAGTTTAGAGCTTGTACCTGTCTTTCATAGAATCATAGAATCATAGAGTTGGAAGAGACCACAAGGGCCATCGAGTCCAACCCCCTGCCAAGCAGGAAACACCATCAGAGCACTCCTGACATATGGTTGTCAAGCCTCTGCTTAAAGACCTCCAAAGAAGGAGACTCCACCACACCCCTTGGCAGCAAATTCCACTGTCGAACAGCTCTTACTGTCAGGAAGTTCTTCCTAATGTTTAGGTGGAATCTTCTTTCTTGTAGTTTGGATCCATTGCTCCGTGTCCGCTTCTCTGGAGCAGCAGAAAACAACCTTTCTCCCTCCTCTATGTGACATCCTTTTATATATTTGAACATGGCTATCATATCACCCCTTAACCTCCTCTTCTCCAGGCTAAACATGCCCAGCTCCCTTAGCCATTCCTCATAAGGCATCGTTTCCAGGCCTTTGACCATTTTGGTTGCCCTCCTCTGGACACGTTCCAGTTTGTCAGTGTCCTTCTTGAATTGTGGTGCCCAGAACTGGACACAGTACTCCAGGTGTGGTCTGACCAGAGCAGAATACAGTGGCACTATTCTTTGCATGAGGAGGCTTAATCTTGCGCCAGCCTGGTCTTCTCTATCGAGAAGAGTGAGGAGGTCAGACTTGTAGGGACAAGTAAAAATGCCCTTGGCTCTCCTGAGAACCACTGGGATTACAAGCTTGAATTCTTGCCTTGCCTGTTGTACAGGCATTGCCTCGGTGCGCTGAATAGCAGGCAAAAGATGCTCAATTTTGGCCAGTTGCTACAATAACTGTTGAGGAGCTTAGATCCGTTTGCTAAAAACCCCAGTTCAAAAAGCCCCAGTAACTTGAACTTGAAAAGGGACTTGTAGAAGTATGGTGCAAAAGCTAAAGCACAAGTGGTGCGTGCATCGTGTAAGCTGAAGCCACCCTCCATCTCTGACCTCCTTGTGCTCAGAGCGATGCCAGCTGCTTCCACAGCCTGGTTGCTGTGGCTAGTATGCTAGTGACTGCTTTGGTAAATGGCTTTCACGGCCTCTCCCCCCGCCACCCCCAGTTTAATATGTGAGAGGTGTTGTGTATTAATACAGATGTTTTCTGTGGGCCAACAACTGTTTGCCCCTCTGCTCTCCAGATTGGTAATTTGCACATGCCATTTTAATTTTAATGCACGAAGGGTTAAAATTTCCTGTAGCACAGCTCTGAGATTGAATTTACAAATTATTGAGTGGCAAAAAGGCACCCGTAAGAAACGCTCTTCAGGTGGCAATTTTCTGTGCCCACCAGATTTCTGAGCATAGGCTGTTGTTATGTAATGTATATATTGCTGAATGCCAAAATAGGCTTCTAAGCGGATGGAG
This sequence comes from Podarcis bocagei, assembly GCF_964188305.1. Classification (NCBI taxonomy): domain Eukaryota; kingdom Metazoa; phylum Chordata; class Lepidosauria; order Squamata; family Lacertidae; genus Podarcis; species Podarcis bocagei. Next base: position 59,997,116 of record NC_138129.1, read on the forward strand.
AAATAGAGAGAACATTTTTACCTTAAGGAAAAGTTGCAGTTCTATCAAGATACAGTGGAACCTTGAGTTAAGAACTTAATTCGTTCCGGAGGTCCGTACTTAACCTGAAACTGTTCTTAACCTGAAGCACCACTTTAGCTAATGGGGCCTCCTGCTGCCGCCGCTCCGCTGGAGCACGATTTCTGTTCTCATCCTGAAGCAAAGTTCTTAACCTGAAGCACTATTTCTGGGTTAGTGGAATCTGTAACCTGAAGCATATGTAACCTGAAGCGTATGTAACCTGAAGCGTATGTAACCTGAGGTACCACTGTACTATTACATACTGCCCGCTATTGCTCTCTCTTAACGAACAGTAATTGAAAACAATCTCTCATGCTAGCTACCATACCCTTCACTTTCTTAGTTCAAGGAATGCTCTGAGGCATGACTTTCAAGGAAACAGAGCATGCTTGAACTACCCTTCAAGGCTACCCTAGTAGACCAATACAGTGAATGCTGGTGAGCCGTCATAATAACAGATGGAGTAGGAGTCTTCCGCACTGGGCTGACTTTCCAGCAGCTTGATCAGTCACGTGGTTTTTCTGTTTAGATGCACATAGGAGGGACCTCTTTGCCATAACTATACTTTTGAAGTCAAATTGGCTGAACGCTGCAGAGACCTTATTGGCCAGATAACAGTAGGTGGAACAAGATGTTTGCAGAGCTTCTCCAAATATACTTAGAAGTGTAAGATGTGTATGGGACAGGAAGGAGCATGATGCTTTGAACCCTTAGGGGCACAGCAGCAGCAGCAGCAGCAACAGCAACAGCCTTTGCTTGACATTCTCCTTGGGCAGGCTGTGACCAAGCACCTCTTGTGGACTAGTATCCACGGCATGGGGCTACCTTTGAAGATGGGAAACTGCAGCTAGAGAGCCAGTGAGAGCCAGTGAGGTGTAGTGGTTAAGAGCGGTAGTCTCGTAATCTGGTGAACCGGGTTCGCTTCCCTGCTCCTCCACATGCAGCTGCTGGGTGACCTTGAGCTAGTCACACTTCTCTGAAGTCTCTCAGCCCCACTCACCTCACAGAGTGTTTGTTGTGGGGGAGGAAGGGAAAGGAGAATGTTAGCTGCTTTGAGACTCCTTCGGGTAGTGATAAAACAAGATATCAAATCCAAACTCCTCTTCTTCTTCAGCTAGTGCAGAATTTAGGGGCTGGAAGGTTGTTGGCTGGAAGTAGGTTTGATTGTATCCATCTCTTCCATGCTGCCCACTGTTGCTGTATAATTTCTGGCCTACAAATCAGCTGATGTGTGATGGCCCCATTAAAAACAACTGGGGTGGGGGATGGTCATGCATAAAATAATGTCCATATACAGTATGACCCATTTGACATGCAAATATGCCCGTTTTTGACACATGCCTATTATGACCCTCCCCTTTCCACAAGCTTGTTTACATGAATTGGGCCTCTGGAGTTTTACATCTTGGCTACCATGACTTCATGTATGAGAATCCAGATAGGTCTGTTTTGCCAGCGTTGCTTTCCATATCCTTTTCTGTGCCTCCTTCCACTTTCCCTTCCCTCAGATGCAAACATCTGCATACTGCCTCTGCTAGGCCAGGGAAGAGTAAAAACTAGCCCTAAGCAAAGCAAGCCCACCCCCCTTCACAACAATACTTGGGGGGGGGGGAGCTGTGCATAAATATCCAATCTCTGCAGTGGCACAGACGTGCTGTGACTTCTTATGAATGTTGCACCGTGAATATTAAGTTGCATTCCTGCACATTCAGAGGCTGTTGCCCTGATCCTGCACACTCTGAAGGGAAGGGGAAAGGCCCGTTAGGATGCCTATTTCCTGTTAGGAATACAAAGTTTTCTATTGCGGTGTGTTCTCTAGGATTTTGTCCACTGGCTTTTAATGTCTTCTCTGCAGAGACATGCTGTGACTTAAAAAAGGAAAGAATCGGACTTACTGACTGACTCCTGCTTGGCTAGGCCAGATTTCAATGCCTTGGCTTTCAAAGGCTTCTGTCCTTTCTAATCACACCCCATGTTAACACCAGAACCCATTCTTTAAGCAGGATTTGTTAACTTCAGGGGAAGGCACCTGATTAATGGCAGAGATCCTGTCGAACACAACCTCTCTTAAAAAGAAAAAGGGAAAAGAAATTTCTTGCAGGAGACTGGAGCAATTAGAACCTGTCCTTAATTCCTTTTTATGTAGCTAAATACATTCAAGAGAGGGCAATTTAATATGACAACAAAGGTGATGTCAAGTTTCTGTCTTCATTACATTAAATGTTCTTCATTTTAAAGCCTAATTTCCAGAACTGAGACATTTTGCTGTAGCTCCAGAGTCCTTGTTCTCTGAAGGGGGGGGGGGGGAATCAACCTCCACCACCAGCTTGGCCTTAATTATACAGCTTGTCTAGTTAACAGCTTGTCACTTTTTCTTTCTCTTATTGTTCATATTGAATAGTCATTTATTAGTGTCATTAGCTTTCCTTTCCTGAAGGGCAAGTAAACAAAAGCCTATCTTCTGAGAACTGATCAAAACCTCTGTTAGAATTAATTCTCAGGCAGGGAAAATTAGCATTTTGCACCTCTTCCATTTTTATTCCTAGGTGTGCATTTCTTTTTACATTTTTGAGCTGGCATCGTAGAGCTGTCTAAAACCTATCAAATGGCCTAGCTTGCTTGTCGACTCCCACCCAGGTCTACATTTTTAGAACTGATTGGTGACAGGGCTTCCAAGCACATTATTGAATGGGAATTTCACATGCTGCTGCTTGCTATACTATTACTACCACTGCCTCAGTGTTTTGGCCCTAAAACAGGACCACGAGAGGCTCTGAAAAAGCACAAAGATCTGGAAGATCTTTGTTGAATGATGGCTCAAGTAAAAGCACTTAGCCAGTATAAAATTCCTGCAAATATAATAATAATATTCCACTGTGATGTAGGAGAAGAACCAGCAGGAAACTGACAAAAGATTTACCAAAAGTGTTGGTGTTGACCTTTAAAGCCCTAAACGGCCTCGGCCCAGTATGCCTGAAGGAGCATCTCCACCCCCATCGTTCTGCCCGGACACTGAGATCCAGCGCCGAGGGCCTTCTGGCGGTTCCCTCACTGCGAGAAGCTAAGCTACAGGGAACCAGGCAGAGGGCCTTCTTGGTAGTGGTGCCCACCCTGTGGAACGCCCTCCCATCAGATGTGAAGGATATAAGCAGCTATCTTATCTTTAAAAGACATCTGAAGGCAGCCCTGTTTAGGGAAGTTTTTAATGTGTGACTTTTTAATGTATTTTTAATCTTTGTTGGAAGCCGCCCAGAGTGGCTTGGGAAACCCAGCCATATGGGTGGGGTACAAATAATAAATTTCTATTACTATTTACAGGGGGGGGGGAGGAGACAAGAGGACTGTGGCTGTTGGAAGATGAATTCTCAAACGCACAACAGTCAGGTGGTTTGGGAAGTCATGGAGGTAGTGACACTGAAGAGGGTTCAGAAACACAAGATCTAGTGCCCTGTGGTCTTTGGAAGGGTCACTGTTGTCTGTTTGGGCGGAGCCCAAAATCTAACAGCATTTAGGACTAACAGCATTGATGGTGTAACTGAGCCCTGACATGAAGCAACAACAGCCAGTGCTGTTGCTAAAGGTGCTTTTATTTGCCTCCCTTGTTCAAGGGTGCTTCCAGAAGCTGGCTTAATATTGTAAATGGACCACTGAGGTATCACAAACAGGTCCATAGGCTTCATAATAACAGCAATGTCAAAACAGCAACATACGGTAAATGTTACAGTACTTCATTAAAAAGCACTTCAGTACATAAAATGTAGCAACATTACTCTTCCTGGCAATAGCAAAAATAGCAAAGGAGTTTGAACAGTTCTGCCTTGGTCCTAGATGTTCCAGCCACTGCTGTTGTGTCTGCTGCACATTAGCCAAGGATCAAGTCAGTGTGATCAAATATATTGATCTTCCCCCACAAACCACCGCCCTTTTGACGTTACCAGTCAGGCAGCAATTCCTCCTGTGGTATTACTCAGCTTCCCCTCCTGCTGCAGTTTCTTACAAGGCAAGGGCATGGGAGCTGGAAACACTCCTCCCATGATGTTACGACATATAGGTCATCATGACCAATATCAGGTCATTGAGAAGAGCCTTAACTGTGTTTTGCAACATATCGTTGATTAAGAATCTCATTTAGTGTAGGCTTCCTTCAGAAAGAAATATGGCAGCTGCCTCAAGACCTGTGCACATGTTATGGCTGCCATGTGGGAGCTGCTTTAAATACCTAAAAAGGTGGGTCTCTCCATATATCAAGCTGAAGGCATATAAAGCTCTCTTCACTGCACTGCAATGGAGGCCTTGCTGACAGTGCCACCACTCTTTGTTGTTTGAGGAGCAGTGTTGTTGGGAGATGGCCTTATTGGTAGTGGCCCCCACATTGCAGTATGGCCTCCCTTCTGAGGAGCCTCTTGTCAACTGTATGATGATTGGTCAAAACACAGCTCTTTACCCAGGTCTTTGGTTGAATAGGTGTCTTCCCTCTGACTATATTGCTGTTCCCTGCTGCTGTTTCATTAATTTTGCTATTGGTTAGTTTTGTAGTTTTGCTGCTATGATTTTAGTTTGAATTGTGCTTGCTTCAATTGTGACAGTTTTGGTGGGCTTTAAATACAAAACAAACAAATAATGAGTATTTAAAGTTGTGAAAACATGGGCTTTTATGCTTATTGTGAAGTCATCATGTGACAACTTATTTGTTTATTGACAGCTTTTATATGCTACCCAAACAATGGGTAGCTTACAAGCAATGAAAGCATTAAAATCCATGAACTGCGGAACTATAGAAACATTAAATAAATTCCAGCGTAAAAAACATTCAGCAGCAGAACAATGTCACTAAAACTCATCTAAATTTCAGTGGATTTAGAAACTTACAAAGCCTGGAAATATAAGGCTTTGTAAGTTTCTTGGTGCTGTGTAAAGTCCATAGCGAAGACACCTAATTCCAAAATTAGGCTGCCACCACTGAGAAGGCCCTTTCCACATGTTGTGCCTCACCTGGTGTGGGCACCAGGAGAAGTGCCTCCTTTTCTGCAGGCATGACTCCCAGTCCAATCCAATCGCTCTAAAATTAGCAAAGGCAGGCAGCGCTGAGGCAAAGGAACTACCCAACTATTTCACATTGATCAGAACTCAAGTATGCCTTTGCTTGGCACCTGCAGTCCTTCTTAGAATGGTTGTTTGAATGGTCCTGAAAAAAGTCATTATTCGAGGGTCAAATCACATCGGCAGTTGCCAGGGATGTGAGTTTCACATGCAATTGGAAAATCTAGACTCTATTGCTTGCACGCTATGTACTTGCAATGTATAGAATTCTTTATGACAGTCCACTGAGCCCCTCCCTGTACTTAGTTCAGTTCCAGGGAGCTTCCTACTTGGGGTTTAGCTGCTGGAAGATCAGGAATAGCAGGTACCAGGCATGCAGCTATGCATGTTTGCTCTGAAGCAGCTTCCACGATATCCAATGTACATGTGATTTCATTATTCTTTTTTAGATACGACTGGGACAAACCTTGTTATGTTGAGTTTGTATTTTGCACAATTTGTATATGGTGTCTGTTTGATAATGTGTGGTTTGCTATGCCTAATAAAGGATCTTGATTGATTATTCTTTTTTTCAAACATGGCGCTTCTCAAATTTTTGTTTTGCAGCCTTTCTGTTATGTACTTCAAAGGTATGCTCAACACGTGCCATGTGTTCTTTGTGGTTTGCTGCTTCCAGGACCCTGTAGTTTGGCAGAACCACCACTGAAATCCGTGGCTGGGAAGGTTTGCGTTGGTTGTTTCTCTGAGCCAGATGAAGGAGCTCAGCAGGGCTGGGGGGGGGGGTAGCAGTTTCACACACGCATGCAAACATGCACATTGCCCCTCTCACTCCACTTAGCATTTTGTTGTGTTAGCAGAGGGGGCACTGGCAGTCTCACCACCTCGCTCTGAAGAAGGGCCAAGCGTGATGAGCCAAGACTAGTAGAAAACAAAGACGAAGAGTCGAAGGGGCTCACAGGACGTGCTAAGGTTCACAACGATGGAAAAGCACAATGCCCTTGAAATGCAATGATAGTTCCATTGGAACCCAGGATCTTTATCAGAACCTGGCACCAACATTTCACACTGATTCCACCTTGTGGCCCACTTGGCCCAGACGGTGGCATGCCTAAGGGGCAGGTGTTTCCACATGTCTCCAGACAACTCTTCACAGCCCCTTAGGGCTGCTTAGGGGAGGCATGCAAGAGTAGAGACTTCTTTTTAAAAAGATGCACTATGAAAATACCAAATGTTGGTATACTTGTGATGTGATATGCTTTAGCTGCACAATTGTCACATCTAGACTTCATAATGCAGACAAAGACCCTTTCTCTGGAAGCCCTTGGCATAGAAATGCGAGCTGTCCTGTGGTCAAATAATGACGTCGTCTTACTGTGTGCTCTTTGTATTCTGTGGTAAGCACTTCTCACTTATTTCGCAGTCCGCTGAGCAGTGGTGTCAAAGGGGCTGTTCTAGGAATTTGGTTCTACTGAAGCTGAGGGAAGCCTTTTCGTTCATATGCCGAAATAATTCAGTTGTCTTGAATCCTGCTGCCACAACAAAAAGTAGTCAGTTGACATTTCAGTTCTTAAGGAAAGCTCCTTCCTCGTGTTGCGTAGTTTCAGGATGTGATGACTCGCCTGGGAAAAGAGCTGTGTTTCCTATTGAAATTGTGAGTTGGGAAAGTCTACTCTGAATGACTATTCTTCTTGGGGTGGTCTTGGTCTGCACAACTGATCTCTTCTTCTTCTTCTTCTTCTTCTTCTTCTTCTTCTTCTTCTTCTTCTTCTTCTTCTTCCCAGGTGCTAATGAAAGTGCAAAGGTTGGTGGTGGGCATTCAGATTTTTAATTTTATTTCCTCCTGCTTTTCCTCAGCCCACATGACGACCAAAGGATTAATAGACAGGGTATTAGAACAGTGAGCATTTAAGCTGGAGGATCCATGTTGCAAGCCAAATGCAACTGCTGTGGCAGCCTGTGCATGCAACTGAAAGCAGGAATGCTGCAGAGGCAAAATGCAAAGTAGAAGCAATGGCAATATCTGCTGGAGCAGTACCTGCTGCCCTGAGCTCGTTTAGGAGGAAGGGCAATATATTAATTTATTAAGTAAATAAAGTTTGCCAGTGGGTCTCACTTTGGGGGTTCGAGGACAATTCAGGCCTTACCTGTGATGCATTTTGTTAGACAGACTAGGCTCAGACCACTAACTGGGCCAAAGTCGCACTGCCAACTCCATGGTTCATCAAGAATGTGGACTCAGTTCTCCGCAGCCCAAGTACATCATGCTAACCACTACACTGCTCTTTGCCAGCTTACCATTCTATGGCCCCATCTGCACTATACATCTAAATCAGTATCATACCACTTGAAACAGTTATGGCTTCCCTTCAAGAATCCCGGGAATTGTAGTTTGTTAAGAGTGGTGAGAGTTGTTAGGAGAGCCCTCTTCTCACAGAACTACAGTTTCCAGAGTGGTTTAACAATCCCTCTTCCCAAGGAATTCTGGAAACTAGCTCTATGAGGGGAATAGGGGTCTCCTAACAGCTTTCAGCACCCTTAACAGACTACAGCTCCCAGGAATCTTGGGGGTGGGTGGGTATGGACACTATTTGAGGGTGTGGTTATAGGGGTTGTCACCACTGGTTTAGAAAATTGGACTGCCCCATACCATCCTTGATTTTCTGAGCCATTCCCTGTTGTGCTGGAGCCGTAGCAGTTGAAGACAGACATCTTGCTATACAGGACTTGGATTTGCACTAAACTAGACCTTTTGACTCAATATTGTTGATGGCTGCTTCAAGTTACGTCTATAAGGGGAAGCACAAGTTGGTGCAATCATCTTTTCTGTTCCCTCTTGCTCCTTCTGAAGCTTTCTTTCCTGATTTGTGCCAAGACTGCCAGCTTCTAGGGATGCAAACAGCTCTACTTCTACTGCTAGACTCAACAAGAATCCAGGTTACAAAGATCAGAAATAAACCTGAATTTTTCTCTTTCCCTCTCATACTGCTGCATATGTGTCTCTGGCACTGGCCGGCCTGTTTCCAAAACAGCAGCCTGAGGAAGGAAGGTTGGTGGAATGTCAGATGGTGAACAATTTGGGCTAAAGTATGGGCTTGAGGTTTCTGTTTTTGTCCAAATCTTCTCTTCTATTTTTAAACGCTTCCCATGCTGTATTTCAGAAAAACAATGCCCTTGATTATCTCCATTTGCTGTCGCAATGACACCCAGCAATCCTTTTTCAATTGGAGTACCACCCTAGAGGCTCGCTCTGATTCACTCTCATGTGGGCGCCTGGGCTGTCACTAAATTGCTCTCCTTCAGCAGCTCCTGGACGTTTCACTCCTGGCATTGCAGCTGAAGTCACGTGAGGCATGTGGAGATTTTTAGGCAGAGCACAAGACAAACTTGTTTGTCAAAGAAAGCAGGCGGCCACTGACCTGCTCTCCAAAACACACCCAGAAAGCTTGATCCATGTGTCACTGCTCAAATCTTTTATTTCTGTTAGGCTGGAGTAGGTTGATTAATAAGTCTAAATTATTGTTGCCATATTGGAGAATGCAGTATGGGAAAGGAAAAATAGGTAAGGTAGGATTGTGCTTTATTCCTTTTTTGGGAACTTAACAAACTGGTATAGGAGAATGTGTAAGTTTTTGTGTTGCACATTACTCTTCACTAGACTTGGCTGGCGGATAAAGGAACCACCATTACTCCTAATCAAATCAAACATGCACTGTACAGCATGTTTAATGCCATATCAAACGTTCTTTTGTTTCACCCACATAAATGCTATTAGATCATTATGACTGCAAATACTCTTGCACAGAAAAGTGGTTATGGACCTAAATTGCTTATTACTTGTAGGTGAGCACTAGACCACTTTAATCTCTGTCATAGTAATGTGTATTCAGACAACCGGAACTGGTAACTGCTTCAAAGTAGGGGTGGCCTGTATGATTTTAGTTTTTGTTTTGAAGCTGGTGCTTTTGCAGAGAGCAGAACTATTTCTCCCTAAAATCCATGACTGAGCATTGATCATTTTCTCAGTCCTGTTCACTGCCAACGTTCCCTTATGTGTGGCCACTTCTGTGCTGCTTATATTTTTTATTGCTGTATTGTTATGAGTTTGGGTGCCAGAGTTTGTGGGCGCAAAGCACCCACAATTCCTGGATTTAGTAAATGTTAGAATTTAATCAAGGCTTGGAGAACACAAACCCTGGGCAAGCAGCTGGACTCCTGGAATTTTGCACCACACAGAGGTTGGGGTGGCGTGTAACGCTCATGTCAGGAGTTGGGTTTCGTGCTTCCAGGAGAAAAGACCTGTGAGCAAGGTGTGCCTTTAGCCGAGATGGAGGGAGGAGCAGCAGCATTCCTGGAGCAGTTCAGGTTGTTGCTCCTAAGAGCAAAGCCAGCAGCAGACAGAGCAGCAGTGGAATGAAGCAGCTTGACTTCTTGCTTTGGAAAGGAAGTTGTATGAAAACATTGTTGTTGAATGTGTACTTCAAAGGTTTGCTTGCATTTTGTTTTTCCAGTAGAATTTTGTTCTCATAACAACTTGCAACCTGCCTATTACAGTGGTACCTTGGGTTACATATGCTTCAGGTTACATACGCTTCAGGTTACAGACGCTTCAGGTTACAGACTCCGCTAGCCCAGAAATAGTATCTCGGGTTAAGAACTTTACTTCAGGACAAGAACAGAAATCATGCAGTGGCGCCGCAGCGGCAACAGGAGGCCCCATTAGCTAAAGTGGTGCTTCAGGTTAAGAACAGTTTCTGGTTAAGAACAGACCTCCAGAACGAATTAAGGTCTTAACCTGAGGTACCACTGTACATCTATGCACTTGAATGTAGCAAAATTCTTAAGAACCATGTTGCCAAGTCGACAGTTTACATGACATCAAAAGTGTGTGTGTGTGTCTGTGTGTGTGTGTGTGTGTGTGTGTGTGTGTGTGTGTGTGAGAGAGAGAGAGAGAGAGAGAGAGAGAGAGAGAGAGAGAGAGAGAGAGAGAGATTTGGTTGGCTGATGTCTCTGTAAGTGGCCCCAAAGCTGCTAAATATAGGTATCCTGGCTTATCACTTGTGTGTAGGCATGGAATTGACTTGAAATTGGATAGTAGGTTTGACTTAAGTGGCTGCCAGTTACATACAGTTGTAACAGACATTTGTTCAGCCCGGTAGAATTCTTGTGGCATGTCTGTATTGTTAATTATCAGCGAAAGGGTCTTGGCTTCCCTGAGTTAATCAGTGGCTGGAAGAGAAACTGGAAGTGATTTTTGCTGCAGGATGGTGAGATCTACCTGCCTTTGGAAACACCAGTCCTTCTAGAACCTTAGGTTGTATCAGCAGTTATCTAACTGGAACACTCCTAGAAGTACTGAGAACAGTAGGATCTGTCTAAGAGGAGGGGATGCGTTCTGTTGTTGTTGACTCAGAGAAACTGTTTTAATGGGAAGATTGCTCCCACTGCAGTCTGTATTTGCTTCCTTTTATTTCCCTGTTGCGTCAATTCCAAGCTGTTACGACAAAGAACTCCTGATGATACAAGTGAGTGGGGGACATCTAGGCCTATATAAGGGAAGTTCAGGCCAGAATTCTAGGCTAGTGTCTGATGTCTAGTGAATTACTCATCTTCAGATTAGTTTGCTGCAATATTGGTATAAAAAGGGAACTGTCGGGTCAAAATCTAAAAATTAAAAGACAATCAAGAGATCGAGGTCTACAAGCACTTCTCCCCATTTTTCCTGCAAGGTGTTTTCTGTAGAAAACAATCTGAAGAACAGACAATGTTTCTTTTGTTTATATTGGACTTTAGAATTTTAGAATTTGTGAAATTGCACTGTGTGTGTTTGATTATATTTCCATAGCTACTGACATTCCAACAAGACAACTGATAATCTTTATAAGTATTTAAATTCTACGTAATGTGTGTGTGTCTATATGTGTGTGTAACATATATGAGAGTGGGGAGGGGAAGGGAGAGAGAGAGACAGAAATCTAAATGCAGAAGCCAAAGCCGGTATCCTTTGCACCTTCAACCTGGCTGTAGTCAGTTGGATAAGAGCAATTTAACTGTGCAGGACAGTAGCCAAAGAAACTATCTGGGCAATTGAAAAAAACACCAAAAACATTTGTTAATGTATAGATGGTTTGTTAGAAACAAACATGTATACAATTTTCATTTGGCTCCAACTCTTCAACTTGCATGCCATACAGAAAGGAGAAAGGATTTCAGGCTAGTAACTTGATCTACCCTAAATAGTAGATAAGTCATTCGGAATGATCATGTGCTGATGTATCTGTTAAGGATGCTCTACGTGTACAGTTCCAATACATATCACAAAACACACTCCAAGCTTACAGTTTCTTAAAAACTCTAAAATTCGCAATTGGGCAGTACCTTTATTGGGACCAATCAAAATGCAACAAAGTGTGTTATTTTAACATTTTTTTAATGAAAAAAATCTAATCTTTTGACCAAATGGGGCCCTTCAGGGAGCATATATGCTTTTTGTTTCTTTTTTCTTTTTACTGTAATACTAGTATGTGGGCACCCTCACATCTGCTATTTGGATTCCCTGTTATTTTTTCCAATTTAAACATTATGACTATTCTTTTCAAAAGATTCTGGTTTTACACCTCCCCACACCGCACCCCCATACATTCAAAAACTCAAGCCCTTTTTAAAAACCGACTTTTTCCACTGTCTTCCAAAACCCTAGCAAAAATAATGAGAAAAGGTCTGTGTGGAAAAGTCTTTTCTGCTTATGCCCCCCAAATGCATATTTGCTCCAGGGTCAATTTTGGATAGCCCATGTTGCATTACTCCAGCACCTTTCTCAATCAGGAAAGGTCCTTCTGTAAAGTGATGCGGTGATGGTAGACCCCTCTACAGTGGTAGCTTGGGTTAAGAACTTAGTTCATTCTGGAGGTCCGTTCTTAACCTGAAACTGTTTTTAACCTGAGATACCACTTTAACTAATGGGGCCTCCCGCTGCCACCACGCCATCATCGTGCGATTTTTGTTCTCATCCTGAAGCAAAGTTCTTAACCTGAGGTACTATTTCAGGGTTAGCAGAGTCTGTAACCTGAAGCGTCTGTAACCCAAGGTACCACGGTATATAAAAAAGAGCACTTCCGAGAGTTCAGGTGCTTATATGAATTAATTTTCAGGTAGACCACAGTGGGGGGTTAACCCCTAAGCCAGGGCAACTCCCGCTTTGTGTGTATGTGGCTTACAAGAATCACTGAACTTCAGTGGCTGTTGAGCGCCTAACCCTCTCAGCAAATCCCAGCTTTTGTGTTTCAGCAAAGCAAATAATTGCCAGCTTCTCGTGTCCAAGCTTATGTGAAAGGGGAGTCTGTTATAACAGCAGTGAAGTGGAATAGCTTATGTTTAGGAAGGGTGTAGTAGGTTTGCCAGAGAGAAGTTTCGTTTCAATGCAAACCCCTGATGGCCTTCCTTTTACCTTTTCTTATTCCCTGCTCCGCCTCAGGGCTGTTTTGGTGCCTAAAATAATACTGTATTGTGTTTTTTTCTAATATACAAAACAAATGTATCCTAGACAAAATGTAAAATAGAATAGGGTAATGATGTCACAAATACCTTCTAATTCTGAAACACTGATCAGGAAGTCACTATATATACCGGTAGTTGCCTCCCAGCACATATATCAGAAACAAAATGGATGTTTGTACCGTCAAATATATTATTTTCCAAAGACCAGTATTAATATCCATATTGGGTGAAAGTAATGTTGAGTAATCCGTAGTCTTGTCTGAAGTATATCCTGCAAGTTTTTTTTCCTCTGCTCGAACTCCCAGTGCCAAAAGGAAGATTGCAAGGAGAGCCTGCCCTCCCGCTTTCTTTCTCTGCACCCCCCATGTGCATGGCTGACACTTGCTATGGATATTTTTTTTTAAGTTCTTCATGCCATCTTTTTTTGTGTGTGCATTAAAAGTGCATGCTTAAAGCATGCTGCCTGTACTCCACAAACGTTCCTTTTTACAGCATGCAATTGTTTCAACACACTCTCATTTTCAAAGGGTTAAAGAGCAAAGGTGATCCTTTCCCCAGATAACTCATTCATTGTCATCTTGATTGCATCAGGGAATGTACTTGTGCAAGTCTCATAGGTGCATTCACTGTTCAACACCACTGAGGCTCAGGACAGTAACTTGGGGGCTAGTTGTTCAAAGATGCTGTGCCATTTTTAAACCTTTTCTTTATTTTAAGCCTTTCCTGTGTTCTGACATGGCACAGCTTGTGTACAAAGTGTTTGCCCACTTCGTTATTATAGCCAAGAGTGCCACTATCACATTCTGCTCCACATATTCAATCAGTTTGTGGAGGGGAGTGAGATTGTGCCCTTTGACCTCCATGGGTTAGGCACTACATGAGCAATGTATGGCCTGTACACTCAGTTGTATACGCTATGTATGATACAACCCATTCTTGTGCTCTGCTTGATGTGCAGAGGTCACTCCCTCCATGCACTGAACAAGTGGACGGGAGCATGAGAAGAGGGTGAATTCTGTGCTGCTGTTTCTGAAATATCCTGTTGTGAGCAGGAAAACAATTCTCTCCATGTCATGAGGACTACTAACCATTATCATCCCAATTAGGAAAGGACACACCAATTAGTCCACTGAGGTGAAAGAAAAGCTTCCACTCTTGCTTTTATCCCAAAGCTGGTAAAAGTCTGGGTTTTTTAAATTGTGTTATTTGTTTTATCCCGCCATACTGAGTAGAAATGGCCAGAATATTCCTGTCCCTTTGAGACCCATAAGTTATGTTATTTCCCTCCACAATAACTAAATGTCAGAGATTTTATGCCGATTTGCTGGTCTTTAAGGTGCTGCAAGACACTGTGTTTTCCTGAATGGACTAACACCAATAACCCTCTAGAAACTGTTGCAAAAAGTTCCTGGATATCTCTTTGGTTTAAGGTGGGTCATTGGGTAGGAAGTCACAAATGAAAATCAGGAAGCATCAATAATACACTAGTCTTGGGAAAGTGTTACTGGCTGTTATTAATATTTTCAAAAGTGGTCAGCTGGGATTCAATAAAGCCTCTTCCTGCCACATCTCTTGTACAGGAACTAGTTTTTTTTTGGGGGGGTGCAATAACAATGCTTGCACAAGCATCAAGTCGCTGAGCAGGCATTATGCACAGTGCTTTCATGGAAAGACAGCTGGAGAGACCAGCCTTATCAAAAAATAATAATTGTGCAACTCAAATTGGTTCAGACTATTTTATATTTTTTTGCTTCTTGGTTTGTGGAATTGCATTGCCACTCGTGTTGTCCTTGTTTATTCCTTGCATATGCATCAGGAATTCTGGCGCATCCTTTGGCTCTCAGTTGACAGCTGCTTTTGATTTAGCTCATGCCAAACTTGCCCCAAATAACAGGGCTGGGGAACCTGTGGCCCTCCAGATGTTGTTGGATTCCCAACTCCCATTGGCCCTAGCCAGCATGGCTGGTGTTTGGGGATGACAGGAGCTGTAGTCTAATAACACCAGGAGGGCCAGATTCCCTATCCCAGGATTAGGGTTGGTAAATGTTGGAGGGATTTTGGGGTGTAGAGGTGTTTGGTTTTGGGGATGTGGTGGAAGTGTTTGGTTTAACCGGAAGCTCCTTTTGCCTGCGATTGGTTAGTTGCTAAATAGTTTTCACTACTGCCTTGAATTTGTGGGGCAGAAAAAAGAAGGTGCTTTACAGTGGTACCTCGGGTTAAGTACTTAATTAGTTCTGGAGGTCCGTTCTTAACCTGAAACTGTTCTTAACCTGAAGCACCACTTTAGCTAATGGGGCCTCCTGCTGCTGCTGCGCCGCCGGAGCACAATTTCTGTTCTCATCCTCAAGCATAGTTCTTAACCTGAAGCACTATTTCTGGGTTACCAGAGTCTGTAACCTGAAGCGTATGTAACCTGAAGTGTATGTAACCTGAGGTACCACTGTATTTGGGAAATAATTCCTTTGGTGGAATTAACAAACCTTTTTTGAGGTGGCTTCAGTCCCCCAAAAGCACGGGTTTGAGGTTTGTGTTGCCATAGATATTAAAAAGCATGTGCCCCACCCCTAGGTGTGCTCAAAGTGAGGGTTGTGGGCATGGGTGTAGAGCCGGGATTTATGTTGGGGGGGTGGCAGGTAGCCCGGATTTATGTTGGTGGGGGGCAGGACACCCACCTGTCACCATCCTCTGCTTGGCTCTGTCTAGCAGATTCAGAATGAAATATATCAACAACAGTGGTTTTTAATTACTTTCTTTTGACCCCAAGTGCTGAGAAAAACCTGTCAAAATCTTTTCATCATTCTACTTTTAGCTAAGTATTTATATTTATTTGCTTGATTGGGGGGGGGCAACTGCCCCCCCTGCTCCCGCTTGGCTAAGCCCATGGTTGTGGGGGTTTCCCTTTTTGATGGGTCCAGAAGGGATGTAGCGTCCATAGGTGTGTGAATAAGTGTGCTGAACGCGCTGCATAACACACTGGAGGAAATCGGGCATCCAGCCGGGCGGCGGCGGCGGCGTCTTGCTTTCTCTCCACCCTGACTCTCTGCTTTGTTCTCTCTCTTTCTCCTTCCCCCCTCAGAGCTCGCCGGAGGGGCCCATGGAGAGTTACCGGAATGCCACCGAGGTGCAGATGACTCAGATGGTGCAGCCCTGCCACACCAACCACCGCCGCGAGCTCAGCATTGGGCAGCTCCTCAAATGGATCGACACGGCCGCCTGCCTCTCCGGTGAGCCGCCGCCACTCGCCTCGGGCACGCGGAGGGGCGGGAGCTCGTTTCTTGGCAACCTGCCCTCGGCTGGATCTAAAGCGCGCGCGCGCGCGCGAGCACGACCTCGGCTTGCTCATTGCTCGCTCTTAAGGTGGACCGAGCGAGTTCCGGCATAAGCCCTCGCCGCGCAAGGGAGAGGCAAAAAAAGGCTTTTGGGGCAACGGGCGGGCCTCGCCTGTTTTCCTTCACAGCCAATCAATCTGGGGGCGGGAGCGCGGACGGAAACGTCGGAAGGGACGCCATACCGTGGGGAAGCCTGTACACGTGAAGGCTCCCTGCATCCGTGGACTTTCAGAGGGAAAGAGGAAGGGGTACTACTTGGCGCTCCCCACTTAGAGACCTCTGTCCCCCTTCTCTACCGCTCTGAAAAACAAAACCGCGAGAGAAACTTCTCTGAGCTAAAGTCAGTCTCGTTTGAAACTTTGTCTTTTTTCTTCATCTTTTATTCCCTGAGCTAGTGGTGACTGTGAAATAAAAATAATGTTCGTGCACACATGTATGGAGAACAACTGAAGTGGCAAACAAAACAAAACATGAATGGGCAGTCGGTTAGTGTAGTTTTGAATTGTGAATTAAGCTGGGCTGGCAGCTGGAGGCTTTCTTTGGCACCAAGAAGAAGATCCCCATTGCCAGTTCAAAGGCAAGACAGAAGGGCATGGAGGGCTGTGACAAGAGGGTTCATGGGGTGCAGTGACGTAGCGTGGGGGGTGCAAGGGGGGCCGGCCGCACCGGGCGCAACATCTGGGGGGGGGCGCTCGCTGCCTCCGGAGTTGCCGAAGAGCCTCGGGCGCAGGCTGTAGCAGAGCCCCATGTCTTGCGGAACCGACGAGCTGTGCGCGCGCCCGGGCTGAAGGCGTCTGGGAGGCAGCGGCTCTCAGCGCTCGCCGTGGTCCCTGCGCGTCAGGGCCGCGGAGGACGCGCCAGGCAGCCCCTCCTCACAGCCCCGCCTCCGCTGCTGCTGCTGCTGCAGCTGCTGGGCCATGTTGAATTTTCCTTGCCTCTCTGCCCTCCTCCTCCTCCAGGCAAGCGACGTCGTCGTTTGGGCGGCAGCGCCAGTGGCAACTCGACTCAGATCACCTGACGCGGCAGGTTAGGGGTTGGGGGGGCACAAATTACTTGCCTTGCCCCGGGTTAGGGGGCGCAAATTACTTGCCTTGCCCCGGGTGCTGACAACTCACGCTACGCCGCTGATGGGGTGCAATGGTGGTGGTGGGGAGCATGTCCCACCAGTGTCCCACAAGCTTCATCTCAAAGCTTCCCTATCATAAAACTAGTGGCTGATCAGCAGATCAAGAGTGTAACTGCACAAGCAGAGATTCCCCCGAGGGAAAGGCAACCAGACCAAAAGTGCTGGTGGAGAAAAGCCATATATCTCAAAGCAAGCTAGGGGAAACCACCCCCAACCAAACCAGAGCAGCCATGCCCACTGTTATTAGTCCTTATTATAGAATGCAGCTTATTTGTTTTTCCCTCTGGGCATGTTGCCTTTAGAACCTTTAACTACATTGTAGAAGCACTACTAAGGAACTTCATAAAGGAGCTTGCATTTTGAAAGCAGATGAATCTGAGGGGCTTAATCCACTTTAAATGTGCCCAGGTCAAGCTGTTGTAATGATCAGAGGTTTGGGAAAGACTTAATGCACTCTAGTCCTGCACACTGACAGGCAGGATTGCTCACCTGCCAGACGTCCACAGAGGAATCTGCACAATCCATAAGAACAGTCCCATTGGATCAGAACCTAGGCCTATTCCATACAGCAACCTGCTTTCGCACAGTAGCCTGATAAACACTACATATACTACTGACACTTCCAGGACATACAGGCAAATGCCCCTTCTTCCTTGTATATACTTTGCTCGGCACTGGGCATTAAAAGGTAGACTGCCTCTCACCTGGGAGGTTCCATTTAGCTGTCATAGCTAATAGCTTCCAATATGTTCTCTCAATTTGTTCAATCTTTCTAAAGCAATCTAAGGGCTCATGCACACTTTCTTTCGTGCCATGTTTCTGAGCACAGGTCTGAGCTTTAAAGCTCCGTGTCCAAATGTTGTTGTTTTCTCCTGGCGCTTTCCCCAGAAAAACCCTCCTTTTACTGCTGCATCAGAGCAAATGGTTCAGAAATAGGTGTCCCTAGGTAGACACCTTTATAGAGGCGACTTATGCAAACACTTCTATTGGGTTCTCTTTAGCACGGTAGCTGGTACTTGCTTAGATGGAGAGCATTGTGTGTAGAAACCTCTAATTTCTGTGTGAGTGAATTTTGGAATGTAGTCTGTCATACAAAGGTAAGTATTCCACCCATTGTCCCACCCACTTTGGCTCTGCCCTCCCCCCCTTGAATGTACTATGGAATGTTGCTCTCGGGCAACAGAAGATTTCCTACCCCTACCTTAACTCCACAAATTAAAATTTGACCTTGCTAATTAAATTGGCACTCACCGTTAATCAAGTAAACCTTTAATTGATTAAATCTGTCAATTAAAACTGATTACAACTTACGGGCTTTTTAGCGCCAATACTTCAACTGACCTGAACTTCCGATGCAAAGAAAAACTATTGAGAAGGGTATATTGCTGTTTATGGAGCTGCTTGCACAGTGGAAAGATACCTTCTTAAATTAAAATGAGGCTTGGAAGGTAACAATAATCATACAATCTTTTTGGGGACCCACCTGAGTGTTCAGAAGTCTTTGTTTTGGGCACCACAAAATGTTCACCTCCCGGAAGAAAAGCTGACAGTGCTCAGAACCACCTCCCCTCCACCCTCCCTGCAAGAAGAGGCAAAAACACCTACACGTAGGCCAAAATAAAGCACAAAATAAAAGCAGTCCACACCCTCGAAAAAACTTGGCAAAGCTTGCAATAACCTCCCAAGCCAAAAAGCATGAGTAAAAAGCCTGAGGTTGGTAGGGTATATGTTGGGGGCTCTAGATATAAGTAAACCACCATTCTAGAAGAGAAGTGTAGCCTTTTGAATACAATATTTCAGATACCAAAGACCCAGCATCAAATCTTTAGGAGTCAACCTTGCAAAGAGCTGAAAAAACATTTTGAATGCCTATGTTCCAACAGCAGCTTTTTAGGCAATTGGGTGATCACCTGCCTGGGATCCCCCCCCCCCCAATTCTGCATGTGGGGATAATTGTGAGAGTGCTTCTTAACATAGCAGGCACATGTGCTGGACTCTGCAGTTTTATGCGTCCTACCATGGTGCCGGTTTTGTTCCTGCAACCAAGGCTTCTTGTTTCCATTCTAAGCCTGCAACTGTAATTACTGTGAACAGAAAGAGCCCTGTTTGCTGCAATGATGTACATAACTAATGTGGTTTGTTTGCCTTTTCAGCCGAGAGGCATGCTGGCTGCCCCTGCGTCACAGCTTCAGTGGATGATATCTATTTTGAGCACACAATTAGGTAACTGCCTCACTTCCTTGCCTCATTGCAGTTTAACTGGATTTTTAACTGGATTTTTTAAAATGTGCCTTTAGCAAATGCAGAAGTAGTAGAAATATGTGCCATGTTAATTAGCCCTTTTGAGCCTGGGTAACTTCTCTGGGTTGCCCCCCCCCTTTCCTTTTACTGGGACAGCCAATGAAAAATATAAGGTTGAAAAATCAATGGTTTCTCCTTTTCCATTAAGATGGGGTGTTCCAGCTCTGCTGTTTCAGTGCAGCATTGCAAAACAGGCCTCACCTTTGGCGTGTGCCCTTAACAAAGAATGCAGTGCAGATGTGGAGGGTCTGGGAAATTTTGATTCCCTTGTTATAGCATCCCTATTCATGTGTTATGCCTGCAAATAAAATAGCACATTTGGGGCAGACAGGGGGACAAGCATGTTCCCTCCAACCCCTGTTTGTCCCATCTCCCTCCAACTCAGGGAAGAGTGGCCTCTGAAGTGGGGAGTCCCCTGTACTTTAGGGGTCTCCCTATGCAGTGGTGTAGCGTGGGGGGTGCAGGGAGGCCGGCCGCACCGGGCGCAACACCTGGGGTTAGGGTTAGGGGGCGCAAATCCACGGGTTAGGGGGCGCAAATCCACGGGTTAGGGGGCGCAAATTACTTGCCTTGCCCCGGGTGCTGACAACCCACGCTACGCCACTGTCCCTATGCATTTTAGAATCCTGTTTTTAGGGTTTCCTAAGGTGTTCAGGGAGTCTCCAGGACTACATTGACAATTTGGAGGGTGATGAGGACGGGGGTGTAGCACTAGCACACATGTCCCCATTGTCCCCCTACATACTTACTCTAGCTCCCTTCAGGTATTATATTTAAGAGTAACATTACACACAAGTTGACATCCCAGATAGAAGGTTTAATCGAAGCAGTCGCGGGACCTGTTTTGAATTCGGTTCTGTTTTAAGGTCGGTTCTGTTCCAAGAATGAAGAGAATATTTGGAGCATTTGCAGGAAGCTGCCTTCCCTACTGACCACAGCCCACCCGACACATCTGGCGTTTGGGGAGGATGTTTGGGGGATTATAGGATTACGACTTCTCAGAGGGCTTGAGTCTCTGCACCTCTCTGATTTAGAAAACGAGCCAGTGCCAAAATGTGCAGCTGCATCATCTTACACAGTGACATGTGCGTCAGCTGCAAGAACGTATTTGTTCTTCTGTTAACCAGCTTTATTTATTTCAATTCCTGTTAAATATACCAGGTCAACGTATTTGTCTCTCTAGCCCTGTATGATGTCCCTTGACTGGCAATGGCTCTCCAGTGCACCAAGCAGAGGCCTTTCCTGAGGTCGTCTCAACTGGAGATGCCAGGGATGATCTGCCCGAAAAGCATGCTCTCTGCCACTGAGCGATGACCCCTCTCCATCTTCTCCTAGAGGAAGGTCACAAAACAAACTCCTTCAGGGCACAGGAACGTGCCTTGTACTGAATGAGGACCATCTGCCTATCAAGCTCAGTATTGCCTTCACGGACTGGCAGCAACTCTCCAGGGTTTCAGATGGGTCTTTCCCAATGGGGGACTTTTGAGGATGGGCTGTTATTAGGCGACAGAGCAACTGCCTTACGTGCAGAAGGCATATGGTTAAATCCCAGGCAACTCCTGGTAGTGCTGGGAATTTAATTAATTAATTAATTAACTAACAGGATTTATATCCTGCTTGATCACCCATTGGCTCTAGGTGGTTTACACAGAATGTCCCCCGTCTGAAACCCTGGAGAGCCACTGCCAGTCAGTGTAGACCAGGGTTCTCCAAACTTAGGTATCCTGCTGTTTTTTTTTGGACTACAACTCCCATCATCCCTAGCTAGCAGGACCAGTGGTCAGAGATGATGGGAACTGTAGTCCAAAAGCAGCTGGGGTAGACAATACTGGGCTAGAATAGATGGACAGTCTGACATGGTATAAGGCAGCTTCCTAGGCCTGCGTTGAGATGCCAGGGATTGAACCTGGGACATTCTGCATGCGAAGCAGGCACCCTACCATTGACCAACGGTCCTCCCCCGTGGTGCTTATATTTAAACTTAAAGCCTTGAAGCGAATTTTCTGAAACAGAACGTTCACACTGAATTTTTATTATCCTGCCGTTCGTATTTGAATATATTCATGTGTTACACAAATGGCATGAAATCATTATGGTAAGCGCAAGTTCTGTGGCATACCTGTCTGTGTTAAAAATTAATAAAGCACCTTTCAGGCAGCAGTGAGAGATTAAGTGGGCTTCTTTTTCAGAGGGCAGGTATGTAAAAACCTATGTTCTTTTTTCTAGCTTACTTGGTGGGTGGGTGGTCGTGTCCTTCTTTTGGGAAAGCTGTCGGAAGAATGGGTGAATTTGGAGTTTTGCCTTTTTTTGGTAATACTTTAAGCTTTTATATTCCACCCGAGTACCCATCATCTTGATTCTTTTAGATGTGTGGATTTACTAACAATCTGCATGACTCTCAATATGGCTTCAGATCAGGAATGGGGAACCTTTAGTCCTTCAGATGTTGTTGGACTTCAACTCCCATCAGCCCCAGCCAGTGTGGCCAATGGTCTGGAGCAGAAGGGAGTTGTAGTCCAACAGCCTCCGGAGGACCACAGGTTCTCTATTCCTGCCACAGATTATTATTGTCCCATTTACTACCACCTGGATACCCTCTCTCAGCCAACGTTTGTATGCTTGGGAAAGGGCATGTCTCCTCCTTGACAGCCTTGTCAATGGTAGCTAGCTGTGAGCCTCTGGTACTTCCTTGTCATTTACACAGACAAACAATGTACCCTGGCCACTTCCAGCAAATGCCGCCTAGCCTTTCCTGTGGTTGTAGGTCTGTCTGTGGAGCTTGCCAGAACGTGGCTTTCATATACTTTTTAGGGCAGGTTTCCCCAAACTTTGTTGTCCAGCTCTTTTTGCACCACAGCTCCCATCATCCCTAGCTAGCAGGATCAATAGTCAGGGATGATGGGAATTGTAGTCCAAAAACAACTGGAGACCCAAGTTTGGGAAACTCTGTTTTAGGGGAACCCAGGTGCACTGTCAGCCTTTACAAATTTCTAGAGAAGCTATGCTTTGGAGATCCTTTATTTATCTCAGATATTTCTACTCTGCCACTTCAGGCCCAAAGGATCTCTGAGTGGTTTACAAATGAAACGGTAAAAATACAAGTCGCAGTAAAAGTGCAGCAGAGCAGCAATAGTTAAAACAAGGAAACTTTTTTTAAAAGAACCCCATGGCATATAAAAAGGTCTCTACTTGGCACTGAATGGACATCAGATTTGGTGCCAGGAGAGGTTCTCTGAAATGAAGAGGGCATTCCAGAGTTGGAGCTGAAATGCTACTACCTCCAGCCACCACTTCCCTCTCCTTCAAAGGGGGAGAACCCAGAGATGGGCCTCTGTGGATGCTCTTAATGTTTGGACAGGTCCATGAAGGAACAGGCAGTCATGGACCCAAACAGATCATGGTTTTAAAAGGTTAAAACTAGCATAGTGGTTTGGGATTAGAGAGAGACAAGGAGCCAGTCCCTTTTTTTAAAAAAGGGCATTCTATCTGCCTAGTCAGTCCTCTAACTGCTATGGGTTGAACCAAGAGAAGTTTCCTGTCTTCAAGGCCAGCCCCATATAGCAAAAATTACAGTAGTCCAAATGGGATATTACTAAAGTGTAGGTATTTATGACCAGGCTATCTCTGTCAAGGAGAGGCTGCAGCTAGTGTTGCAGCTGCAGCTGCAGGCAGGTGTTTCAAGACATGGAAGCCTGGATCAAAGAGCACCCCAAACCTTGAAAAGATAGTCAAAGGGAGATGTTTCTGAGCCAAAGTGCATGGCTGCATATGCTGTGGAAGACAGTAAGTTATGTTTTGTGAGTGCTCTATTAAGTGATAATGACCATGGTTAGAGTGTACTATATATAAAACACTGGAACTTCTAAACAGTACTTTAGTACTTGAGCAGTGGTAGAACTCATATCCATGCTTATTACGCTCCAGGGAAGCAAATAAAGACAAATTAAAGGTGCAAGACTTCCCGTAAGCCACATATTCCCAGATCAACGCCAGCATGCAAACAACATACACAGATTGGAAATAAGCAGAGAAATATGAGCCAAAATTGTCCTCACACCTGAGAGCAGCTTGAATGGTGCTAAAAATGAGGGCTAAATTAAGACCAGTAGCCCACTAACTTGGGTTGGGTTCTTGGGTACAAGCAAGGTGTGTCTATGCAAGAACTCTTGGATCAGTGTTTTGTCTCAAGATCAGAAGCCCAATAATGTTCACTTTAAAAACATGGGGGGAGGGAGCAAGAATCAGCACAGGTTATTCAGCACCTTTTAATTGACACAACAGACTTGTAAGGTGGGCTAGATGGAGACTAGACCAAGGCTAATGAATTGTGGGGTTTGGACTCTGATCTGGGTTCATGTCAGACACTGTCCAGTAGACTGAACTTTCCCCTTCTGATATGAATAGAAAATATGGGCAGTGCCTGCTGGCCTTTTGTCTGTCCACGTTTAAGTCTGTCCTTCTCCCTGTTCTCCCAAAGCTGCAAAGCATCTATAAGAATGTTCCAGTGCCACTCAGTTATGTTGACCTGGTGGGTTGGACAATTAAGGTCCTATAATGAAACACACCCCTTAGGTCCCACAGAGTTTATGCAAATGTATATTTTATATTGCGAGAGGCGACTTCTTTCTTTTTCAGCTCCACTTTGCTTTGTTTCCCTCCTTATCCTTTTGTATTAGACAGCTGCATGTAAAGTCTCCTTGGTGCCTATGTGGGAAGGACGAAGCCTGGTATGAGCCTTTGCAGTACAAATGTTTACAGCAATAGACTAGATTGCTGATCTCCTAACCCACTGATGTCCTGAGATACTGGTGTTAATTAACCTAACTGACACGGTATTCAGAATGCACCTACTAGCCTGCTTTTCCTGTGCACAGAGACGGTTCTCAAAAAGTGTAATATTCACTTTCTGCAGCTTGCAGATGTTCTTTCCATCTTTCCGGCTCTAAAACAAACTGTAACTCTTCACAGGGTGCACATGGGACTATAAAATTGTTGTGTGAAAAATGAAGGGATGCTTTGTCCATCTGCTGTTCTGGCTTCTAGAAAAGATGCAGTTGCCAGATGAAGGGCTCGTTTTATGGGAGCAATTTAATTTTCTTCATAGTACTCTATGAGTGGATGGAAAGGGAGTAGGTTGTGTTTTGTGGGACGAAGGAGGGACTTCAGCCCCTAATAGCTCTTTACTTCTATGTCCCAAATCCAGATCAGGAGTATTAAAGGGGAAGAGTGAGTAGTGTCGGAGCCTGTTAGTTACCAGAATGAAGAAAGATTTTCAAAAAGGCAGGGATTCAAACTGTTATGTATTAACTGCAATTAGACCCCTAAGTGCAAAGTAGGAGTTCAAAAAAGCTTCATCTGACCAAATCATCCGGAAAATCTGAAATCCACACAACTCTCTGGGAGTTGTGCTTCAGATGAGCAATGTTTTCTACTTAATGTCATATGAATGCATTTCTTGAATGTCAACTGACGGCAAATGTAACCCAGTCCTGCAGCGTCATCCAGAGATATTAGCAATACTCTGGTCATGCACAGGGACTCTAAAAATAGCTTCCCCCAACTATTATTTTTTTCATTATGTATTTTCTTTATACATTATGCAAACCATTGTTTTAAACACACACACACATACATCTACATGTGCTAATTATTTTGGTAGAAGCTATACCCCAAAGCATTGCTGAAATCCTTTCTGCATTTTCCTGGGTCTTGCGGTATAAGTCCTACAGTGGGACTTTATTATTTCTGCAGAAGCATGCATCGGATTGTGCTTCATGAGAGAAGTCATGCTATACCAGGTGGGGCAAAATTCTTTCTTTAGTCCATCATTCACATCAGACAGCATTTTATAATTCACACAAGAATCAATATGCACGCATAGCATTTAGTAAAACTGAGCCACTGCATGTTTTTTGGCTACCTCTGGGGTTTGCAGTTCAGAATGTGGTTACCTTCAGATGCTGTTGGACTACATCACCCATCAACCCTAGCCAGCATGGCCAGTAGCTAAGGATGATGGGAGCTGTAGTCCAGAAACATTGGTTGCCTCTGGCATAGCCTGTCAAAGAGCTGAATAGTTTTGTTGCTTTCACCTTTCTGGCTTAGTTTCTTTACTGTTCTTTCCAGTTCAGAATAGTCAACAAACTACCAACAACTCTAAGAAGAAGGAAGTTGATCCTCTCTAAATCTTCTGTGTTGTTTTTTTTAAAATGTGCTTTGAAGCAAACTGTTTTGGAATAACATTAGTAAATTGTTCACTCCCTGATTTAAGTAACACATCCCTTTGAAATGGGGCAAAATCTTCAATATTCTGACAGAGACATTTAATTTAGTTCTTGATCTTACTTGCGTGCCTTTTGCATGTCAAATGCCTTTATTGCAAAATAATTACTTGTCTGCATATAATTTCTGAGAGTTTAGTCAATGAAAGGAAGGGTTTGTGTGAAAGAAACTAGGTTAGCGGGTGAATCTTTGCTTGGGATCTGTGTTTATTGTAATAGTATACCTTTTGGGTGTTTTAAGGCCAGTATGAAGGCAGTTCCCTTTTGAAATCCATTGTTTCCACTTGTGTATGTATGTGTATGTACACACACACACACACACACACACACACACACACACACAAACACACACCCCTGCACCCTGAGACAACTTCCATTTCAGAATATAGCACTTAAACTGTGAGAGTTACTCTCCAGCTAATGGCGTGTGATTCTAAATATTATTAATTCAGTTTTTACCCCGCTGTTTTATCCTACCTGAAAAACATCAGTTTGAGTTTCATCAACAATTGCACTGGGTGGCAGTAAGAGGATGTGTCCTTAAAGAGGCTGTCTCTACTCCTAAGGTGCTTCCAGACGGGGGCTCAGTTTTCTAAATGGGTCAGTGGGATATTGTAAGTGGGTTGCCTGCAACAGATTTAAATGGGAGAAATTGTGGGCTGGGTTTTTAATGTCAGTGATATTGGCGGAAGTGTGCATGCACGAGGAGCACAGATTCCACAAGGAACAGCTGTCTGGAAGCACCCCTAGACAAAACACCACGTGGGAGCACTTGAGCATGGCTTCGTGTCAAGCAGATTCACTTGGCTTGTAGCACGAGGGTGGTGGCCTCCTTCACTATCCATATGCTTAACGAACTCCTACATCTCATATCTGGGCTGATCTGAAGGAGAAGCTTAAGGAAAGTCCTGTGTTGAAATGAAGTGTTTAAATCAGGCTGTGACCATCCTGCCTAACCTTTCCCCTGTCAATTCTGTTCTCACCATTGGGGGATTTTATTATTTTATTTTATTTTTTACTGAGAAACTGAAAGGGGAGAGAGACTTGCCATTGCGCTTGAGAGCTTATATTAAAGCCGAGCGTCTCTGAACCCAGGCAGATAACTTTTTGAGGGATGACACATCCCGCTTCCTTTATAGAGAGGTAGATATGATTTAAATGTGTGTTTAGCCATGGGTGAAATCTTATCTATGTGCCCTTTTCTGATGAACCAGAAAACTACACGAGGCCTGGGCCTGCAAAGTCTTCCACTTGGGACCTGGTGGGGAGGGGAAAAAATAATTTCCATCCCATAAATCTCTAGGCCTATCCAGTGCTTCCTCTCAGCCGTTCCATGAACTGTCCGGGTGACCTAACTTACAGGCCTCAGGAATTAATCTGACTGTGTTGCTTCTAGACACCCGGTGGGAGTGATTTGAGCAGAAAGCTATCTTAACAAATGGACCATGACAGCAGTACTGTCGAGCAGGGCCCACCAGTCAGGTAGAACTCCTGCATATCAGAACCACAGGATGCTTTCTACCAATTGCATTTTAATGTTTCTCATCTTATTTATCTTTTCTCCCCTATCCCTAGTGTTGGGCAGGTTGTCAACATCAAAGCAAAAGTGAACCGAGCATTTAACTCTAGCATGGAGGTTTGTATGCTTCAATGTTCTATCTTGGAGGACTTACTTTTGTTGCCCAATAAGCAGCTAAGGTTGCAATCCTAACCCCACTTACCTGGGAGCAAGCTCCGCTGCATTCAGTGGGACTTACTTCTGAGAAGGCTAGGATCTCAGCCCTATAGTAGCCAGTACCATGCACTCAAATTTTGTTCTCCATAAAGATAATGCAAACATGCAGTTATTGAGTTAATTTGAATTGAAGATGAGTTGCTGGGTTTTATATATATATATATATATACATACATTATATATATATATATATATATATATATATATATATATATATATACACACACACAGTCATACCTTGGATCCTGAACAACTTGCAAGACGAACGTTTTGGGTCCCGAATTCCGTGATTGTTCCAGTTTGCAAACATTCTTTGGACCCTGAACATCCGTTGCGACTTCCGTGGCTTCCAATTGGTTGCAGGAGCTTCCTGCAGCCAATCAGAAGCTGCGCCTTTGTTTCTGAACCATTTTGGAAGTCGAAAGGACTTCCGGTGCAGATTCCGTTTGACTTCCAAAATACCACTGTACCTATATATCTCATTAAAAGTTGTTATCTGTTTTTCTAAGTTATTTAATATATCAAAGGATGGTCACAACCACTTGTAGAGGATGAGGATAGGTGGTGGAGGGTAAATGAAAATGTGCGAGCTTTGTTATGTGAATACTAAACATTGTTTTCTTTGTCAAGCTTGAAATATTTTTGGCAAAATAAGGGGTTCGATAGTTTAAAGGAAAACAGGGAGGGCAAGCGATGAGGAGTCCTATAGGAATAATGCATGACACAGAAATAACATTCAACTATTTGGAGTGAATGCTACATAAGGGAAAGGCTGTTTTCTGTGTCTTCCTGTAGAAGTAAATCTTGGTTTCAGGTTTATTTCCAGCTTCCTATGCCCTGTCAATGGGTTGAAATTCACTGTAGTGCAGTGGATAGGTGGCTTGCATGGCAGCCTATTTCATTTCATTTCATTTTTTTAAACATATCGCACATATCTGGCAAAAATCAAATCAAATTCAGGGCACTTACATGATCTATAAAGCAATAACCATAAAAACAATTGCAAAACCAATACTGTATGAAACAAAAGCAATATGAACCACATGAGAAAATTTAAAAAGCGCATATAGGCTCAGAGCAGCAGCTAATAAAACCACAAGCAGGGACAATACCAGCCACAATGAGGACTTAAATGATACAATTTAACCACCACCAAAAACTTGAGTGAACAGAACAGACTCCAACATGTGCTTAATAAAAGACTGCAAATACGGTGCCAGGTAGATGTCTCTTAGGAGGGAGTTGCAGAATGAGGTACAATCGCAGAAGCAGCTCTGTCTCTGGTTATGGCTCACTACTCATGGTGGGAGCTTCTAGAAAAGGGTCTCCAAAGACCATCTCAGCTTTTCAGCAGGTTCATGTGAATCTGCACCAGTCCGTGCAGAGGAACATCTTCCATATCAAGCAACATGTAGAGTTAAATGGGAGTTTTGCAGGAGAGGACAAAATCCACTTGCTAGGCACAATGATCATGCTACAGCTGAAGTACTATTTTACTTGTGAGTTGCTGAGCTTTTGAAGCATATTGGCAAGATTTGTGTGCCAGAATGGTGTCACATTCCTGTAGCAAAGCCTTGTATTTCTTGGCTATTTTTCCATGTACATGTGAATCCTGGAATATATCCTCAGAACCAGTTATTGTTATATGTTAATATTATGTTAAATACTCTATTGAATAATAATATTAATATACATGAATTCGTAAGGTTCCCCTCCCCCCCAAAATGTAATGTTTCTGAAGGGAAGTAGAATGTCACTGTTTCTGTGCAATTGGTCCAGTGTGGTATCCTGATTGTGATACTATTTCCAAGTCATCAAATTGTCCTTCATAATCATAAGGGCTAGAAACTTGGATTTTAAGTAAAAATGAAAACTTAAAAGCAGCTATTCCTGGAAGCTATATGGAGACCACATTTTGCAAGGCACAGAATATGTATGGCCCTGGTTTGTGAAATATTCATTGCTCCCATCAATTGTAAAAGCTTTTCTGTAATTCACAGAACAAGAATCTATCCAGGCAAAACCCAAACAGCACCCTGATTCCCATAACTTGGCTTCTGTTGCTGGAAAAGGGAAGAATGTTATCCAGGGGATGTCTGGTTTTCATTTTTCTGCCCCAGGGAACAAACTTCTGTGATTCATTTGCTTAGGAGAGCAGCAGTACATAGAATGCAATAATCACACCGCCTGTTCACCTTTAAATATTCAGAAGTATGACTTGCCAAACCAGAGCTAAGAACTAGAACAACACAGAGAGCTATTATGCAGTGCAACTCCTTCAGGTGCTACAAAGCATTCTTTTGAAATATTATCCAGTTGTTTCAGATGTTCCTTTTTCTGAATGGAAATAGTGGAAGGTTTTTAAAAAAATGCAACTTAACTCTTAATTCAGTACCTCACCTTCATTTTATTTTCCACCTCCCCTCTGGTGATTGTTTCTAGGTTGGTGTACAGGTCAGCTATGAAGACCTGTGCAATGGGGAGCAGTGGAATGTCTGCAAGGCCTATGCAACGTTTGTGGCACAAGGCAAGCCGTCTGCTAAGGTAGGCAAAGAGAGTTAAAATCTTTAGTTTAGGCATTGGGGGAAAAATACCACTGCTGCTCCATCCCTTCAACTCCCTTTGCCCCTTGAGATTTGCTTTATAGAGACTACCCTGTGCATTTAGAGAATGTATAAAGACTCTTGTTGATTGCTTTAGCTATGTTATCATGGTCCTTAACAACTATTTATAAAAATTATGTGTTTGTGTTTATACAGTATGTTGCTGGCGCAGCTCTGCTGAGGTCTAATTTGTAATGTTGAGACTAGGAGAAAAATAAAGATTATTTTAATTCAATCATAACTTATTAGCTGGTCTAGAGTTCTGCAATACAGTAGTACCTCTGGTTGCGAACGGGATCCGTTCCGGAGCCCCGTTTGCAACATGAGCAGAACGCAACCCGCGTCTGCGCAGACCGCGATTTGCTGCTTCTGCGTGTGATGTCATTCTGAGTGTCTGTGCATGCGCAAGCGCCAAAACCCGGAAGTAACGGAATGGGTCGCCGTGGAACACAACTTGAAAATACGTAACCTGAACCGAACGTAGCGAGGTATGACTGTACACAAATGGGATAGCATTGCGTGGTTTTTAATACAAATTGGGGCACACAGATATAAATACAGATAGCTTTCGTGGTGACTTGTACTCCTCCTTCCGGCAATTCCTGCAGCCAAGCTGGTGCCAAACATATTGCTCTGCTTTTTGGACCACATCAGTGAGGCCAAGGGGAGGTTCTTGTCCTCTGGGCAGCCCAGGACCTCCATACATACTGCCCAGGCTTGCACCCTGGAGAGGTAACTTTGGTGCTACTAACGCAGTAGTTTGACTTCACCCTTAGAGGCACACTCCATTGCCAAGAATGATGACATGATTGGCTTTGTGGCATACAAAACTTTGGCTGATTGTGCAGTGGATGAAAGTTATATGAAGGTTACAGTTCTCTGCACACTTGCAAGGATTGAACGTGCTGGACTTCTGCGAAAGCATCCCCAGGACCATGGTGTAAATCTGGGGTTGGAAGCCACAGGCACCTCTGTTTGACCTCTGGGACTCTCCTCAGACTGCACACCTCACTGAATCTGCCCCGCATTCTCCTTGAGTGCTTTTGCCTGGTCAGAATGTGGATAATGCCTCTTGCTTGCCTGTATCGATTAAAATAGAAAGCTTGTTGCATGCCTGTAATGTAGCCTACTGTACAAAGGTGTTTGAAAAACAAGGCCATGGCGCCATTTGTTGTGAACTGCAAGGCCTTCCTTGACATGTGCACACACTTCCGTCAAAGTGAACAACACATTTATTGTTTTACGCTAGAACTATGCAGACTACAGAGAATATCTGCATCAAAATAGGTAAAATGTGGTTTGGTAATGCTTTGGGCAATCACGGGTATGTCCTGAACTTTTTCGTTCAGCAAGTTTCCAAAGCTAGTAGAACTCCCTCCGAAATGATTTTTGTATTGCCCCATCTCTACAGGCTTTTAAAGGGGCCGATGAAAAACTCACTTGTTCCGGTTCCCCTTTCCTTAAAAGGATTTAGAATGCTGCTTTCCCAGAAACTGTTTAAAGGTTGTTTTATTTAATTATAATGGTGTGATGGTGGCCTGTGAATTGTTTTCGAGTGACTGTTGTTGTAAATTGGGGCTGTCATTGACATACTGTATTAAATATTATTTTATGGTGGTTTTATGTCAACCGCATTGTGAGGTCTGTGCCCGAAGAGGCAGCTGAGAAATACTTCCTTAGCTTCTAGATTTAAAATAAATGGAAGGTCATTGCTGAACTACTTTCTCAGAACGCGGAAAATCTCAGGTCAGGATGCTTAACACCGGCAAAGGCTCTCTACTGAAAGGTACATTTTATGCTGTTTTTCCATAATACACTTAGATCAAGTTAAAGCCCCTGGTTCCTCAAACCGAAGAGGAGAAGATTGAGTACAGCGTTGCAGCTGAACGCCGCCGCATGCGACTGGCCCACACAGAGACCATCAAAGACCTTGTTACTAACAGCCCTGTCCAGTCCGGTACAGAAATCCCCAGGCTCCTTTCAGGTACTTTTTGCTGACGGGCAGCACTTGTCTAGTACATCAATCCTGCCACAGGGTTGGAAACAACAAAGTGTGCTCACAAGCAGGAAAAGGGAACCATCAGCAACTGAACATTGAGAGTTAAAGCTAGCCCTGTATCTGGAGAGCGTGACACTACCTATAATTGTGGGGTGGCCACCACAGAATATAGAAGCAGATGTTTATGTAGTAGATGGATTCCTCACACTTTGCCAGGCAGCATTGTCTCTAGCAGTCACCTGGTGCATGAAGCAGTATGTACCTTTGACCACATGTTTGCATAGCCAGCTACAGCTTCCTACCAGATAGATATACATGGATGTATTTCTTTTTCAAATTACAGTGTTTGCATGATGTGCATTGGGGTTTCCCACAGCGATATTTATGTAAGGTATTCTCACGCATAGAAGAGAGAAGGTGATTGGGTTTTGCTAAAGATGTAATCTTCAGCTGCAGTCAGCCTTGCTTTCTGTGTTGTCCTTGCATTTAGAGCAGCAGCTGTATTTCCTAGCGGATAGGGATACTTGGAGGTTTTGCCAGAAGATATCCTCATGGGTGGCATAGTGGAAGAAGCTACTGCTAGCATATTGCTGGCCTGTTGTTAAATCCCTAAGGGTCACAATTGCTGCAGAGAAGGTGCTAAGCTGTCTATGCCATGCTGTTTAAGGAGGCACAACAGTGGTGCCAGTGGTTGTCAGTTAGGGGCTTCACCTTTTGTAGACCTTACCTTAATCATCACTACCTTTTAAAAAAAAGTCACTAAACCCCTAACAAAGAAATAAGCACTTTGAATTACTACAGATGGAACCTAATGGAACAGGAGTGAAGTATAAAGCTTGGGCGTGAACAGAAGTAGAGATGAGAATGAGCCCTGGTTTGTTGCCTAGAGAAGAAGAAATTGGCAAGCTTGACACCATGCACTTTTGAAAGAGATGGTGTAGAGCAGGCAATGGGGCTCATGGGTCCTTGATTTTAATTATTGGTTGCATTTATATCCCACCTTTTTCTCCAGGGAGCTCAAGTGGCTCTCCCTCATCCCAATTAATCCCTACAACAACCCTGTGAATTAGGTTAATAATAATAATAATAATAATAATAATAATAATTTATTATTTATACCCCGCCCATCTGGCTGGGTTTCCCCAGCCACTCTGGGCTGCTTCCAAAAGAATATTAAAATACTATGATACATCAAACATTAAAAGCTTCCCTAAACAGGGCTGCCTTCAGATGTCTTCTAAAAGTCTGGTAGTTGTTGTTCTCTTTGACATCTGGTGGGAGGGCGTTCCACGGGGAGGGCGCCACTACCGAGAAGGCCCTCTGCAGAGGCAGAGATGCAGTGAGCTTCATGGCCAAATGGGGATTTGAACCCTGGTCTCCCAGTTTCTAACACTTTTAACCACTGTATTACACTTGCTGCCACTTGTTTCCTAGCTCCTGGTATCTGCATTCCTACCAGTTTATTCATTTAGACACATCCCAGTTTATCACAAATGCTGACTGTCCATGGCTTCCTAGGGTTGTATGCTGTAATCAGGAACCATTGTGTCCTTCTTGTGCCGGATAATTCTGCAGCAGTTCCTGCCCACTTCCCTGCCAGACTGTGGCTCTGGAAAGGGTGTGGGGATTCAACCCTGAGAAGATTGTTCCTCTCCAGACACCTCTCTGATAAAATTGTGTCCTTTTTTTTCTTACCAGAGTTTGAGAACAGAGAGTGTGGCATGATGGTACCTGCAGAAAAGACCAGAGTGGAAAGTGTGGAACTCATCCTGCCCCCACATGCCAACCACCAGGGGAACACATTTGGAGGACAGATCATGGCCTGGATGGAAAATGTGGCCACAATAGCGGCAAGGTGGTCTACTTGGTTTGGGGGGGAAGAACTAGGCAGGATGGTGCTACCTGGCTGTTTAAGTTTGGACCCTGCAACTCCTACTTTGTGCATGGTTAGGACTGGCCTCCATATGAAGAGATGTGTTTGTCACTATGACGTCTACTCTTTTCATTGGAGTACTTCTGTTCCATCATTTACTAATAACAGAGGTGTTATTGCTTCCATAGTTGTAAAACTGTCCTTCAGGAATCATTGAAAGCATTGCTCTCTAACACCTATTTAGTTACCTACTTACCAAAATTTAGCAATGTTTCTTGATGACCATAGGAAGCTGCCTTATGCCGAATCAGACTATTGCTCCAACCCTAGCCCAATATTGTCACTACATTGACTGGCAGCATCTCCCCAAGATTTCAGAATGGGCATCTCCTAGTCGTACCTGGCAACGCAGGGATTGTACCTGGCACCTTCTGGGTGCAGACAATTGCTCTGCACTGGAGCTACAGCCCTTGCCCATTGGCAAATGTTTAGCTCCTTTCCATAGAACTTCTGACTAGGCCTGCACAGCACCATAACACACATTATAGCCAGTTATAGCAACATCCTGGTTTCAAAGGGTATGGACGAGGCATCCTAATGGTTTAGACATCCTGGGTGGTAGTTAACTAAGTTTTACTGAGAGAAGACCCGTTGACATTAATGAACCTAACTTAGTCATATTCATTCATTTCAGCAGGTCTGTTCTGCGTAAAACGTAGTAGAATGCCATCCCATATCTTTCTCTGGTACTGCAGAAGCCAAGCAGGACTTATTTTAACTGCTGTCCCACAAGACAGAGATTCCTCATTGAAACAAGTTCCACTGGTTCAGATAGACTAAAAGAAAACAGTCCCCCTCAAGAGTGCTGGATTAAACCATGTGGAGACTCCTAGGCAGCTGAAATCTTGGGGTCCCTTGCAAATTATCTTCTAAAGCTGAGAAAGCTTGATTGTAATTTTCATTCAAGATCAGTATTATTTTGATCCATTTTTAGTGGGACCCCTAAAGATGTGGGGCTCGTAGGTTGGTGCCTACTCTGCCTATTTACATTTCTACTTCCGAAAGTAAATTCTATGAGTTGTTGCTCTAGTGAGGAGAACATATACACTGCCTTATATCAAGTCAGACTATTGGTTTGTCCAGCTCAGTATCATCTATACTGATTGGCCCTGGATCTTCAGGGCCTCAGAGAGGAGTCTTTCCCAGCCCTGCCTAGAGATTCCAGGGGTTGAACTTGGGGCCTTTTGCATTCAGATTGCATGCTGGATTGTGGCCCTGCCCAAATATTTCCCTGGCTGCTGCAGAAAGGCATCTCTCTTTATGCACTTCACTCTGGCTGAGGCTGGTGTGCCTAACCTTTGCCTTCTCCCCATAATTAAGCAGATGCACTGCATCTCTCTTCACCGGGAACAGTTTGTTGTAGCACTGGTAGCCTTCCTTGTGTAATTGTTTAGGGTCCAAAGCTTTGAGCAGTGCCAAAGATCGCCCTTCCCTGTTAGCAGAGACAAGCTAGCTGCTTTCCTGTAGGTGACACAGTGACACTTAATTCTGGGGATCTGGATGACATAAGTTTGTGAAGAAGAGAGATGAAGGGAAACTTACCGTATTTTTCGCACTATAGGACGCACTTTTTCCCCTCCAAAAATGAAGGGGAAATGTGTGTGCGTCCTATGGTGCGAATGCAGGCTTTTGCTGAAGCCTGGAGAGCGAGAGGGGTCTGTGCGCACCGACCCCTCTCAGTCTCCAGGCTTCAGGAAGCTATCCCAAGTCTTGCAAGCCCGGTGGGATGTCCTGCGGGCTCGCAAGGCTTGCGGGCAGCAGCCTGCACCCAAAAGCTGGGGACAGCGGGGAGGTGCAGAGCCGCCATCCCGCGATTCCCCGACCTGATCTGGAGGTTGTGGGGATGGTGGGGGGGAGAAGCAGGCTTGCTTCTCCCACCCCCAGCCTCCAGATCAGGTCGTGGAATAGCGGGATGGCAGAGCGCTGCCATCCCGCGATTCCCCGACCTGATCTGGAGGTTGTGGAGATGGTGGGGGGGAGAAGCAGGCTTGCTTCTCCCACCCCCAGCCTCCAGATCAGGTCGTGGAATAGCGGGATGGCAGAGCGCTGCCATCCCGCGATTCCCCGACCTGATCTGGAGGTTGTGGGGATGGTGGGGGGGGAGAAGCAGGCTTGCTTCTCCCACCCCCAGCCTCCAGATCAGGTCGTGGAATAGCGGGATGGCAGAGCGCTGCCATCCCGCGATTCCCCGACCTGATCTGGAGGTTGTGGGGATGGTGGGGGGGGGGAGAAGCAGGCTTGCTTCTCCCACCCCCAGCCTCCAGATCAGGTCGTGGAATAGCGGGATGGCAGAGCGCTGCCATCCCGCGATTCCCCGACCTGATCTGGAGGTTGTGGGGATGGTGGGGGGGGAGAAGCAGGCTTGCTTCTCCCACCCCCAGCCTCCAGATCAGGTCGTGGAATAGCGGGATGGCGGAGCGCTGCCATCCCGCGATTCCCCGACCTGATCTGGAGGTTGTGGGGATGGTGGGGGGGAGAAGCAGGCTTGCTTCTCCCACCCCCAGCCTCCAGATCAGGTCGCGGAATAGCGCGCCATTCCCGCTGTCCCCCGACTTGGTTTGGAGGCTGGCGGAAGGCTTCCTCCTCCCCCAGCCCCGCAAGCTCCCAGAGCGATGCCAAAGCTGCGCGTAGCTTCGGCATGGCTCTGAGTCCTGTTCTGGGGGAGGGGGAAGCTCGGGCTTCCCCGCCCCAGCCCCGCGCCTGGGGGGGGATAAATTTTTTTCCCCTTTATTTCCCCCCCCCCCCAAATCTAGGTGCGTCCTATGGACCGGTGCGTCCAATAGTCCGAAAAATACGGTAAATTGGGCACTTCCCAAGCTTCCCAAACTCCCTCATTTTTAGGGACTCCCTGTGTATTCATGGATTGAGAAAGAGCTTCTCCACAGCAACGAGCCAGAGGGAAAATAAGGTCACATCCACACTGCACATTTAAAGTGCATGGCTTCCTGGGTACTATCGTATACCCCTCACAGAGCTACAATTCCCAGCACCCTTTGCAAACTATGGTTTCCAGGTGTCTTTGGAGGAAGCTATGCACTTTAAAATGTATGGTGTGGGCTTGACCGTTGCTGGATAGCCTAGGTCTGACTCTCGCTGTGTCATGGTAAAAATGTGTTGTTTTGTGAATGGAGAACTGATCATATCTCTTGTGTGAGAGTACAGCTTACCCATTACTAGTTGGAAGTAGTATTTGGATATTTTGTCCTGCAGAAGAATACTGGTTTCGATTTTTCAGTGCTCATAATATACTCTCTCTTTCCTAGCCGATTGTGCCACGCTCACCCCACCCTGAAGACAATCGAAATGTTCCATTTCAGGGGACCATCTCAGGTGGGGGACCGCCTCCTGTTCAAGGCCATTGTCAACAATGCATTCAAGAACAGGTATTGCCTTTCAGAAAACTTACTTCACTTGTATAAATTAGACCATTTTATGATCCACTAGAACAAATGCAAAGTCATTGAACAGGAAGATGACAGATTGAAGCTTTTGGTGTTTTATTTTCTTTTACTTTCCCCCTCTATGTAGCACATAAGAGATTTCACCAATGAGATCTAAAAGTTGTCAGTTACTAACATCTTCCGAATGAATCAAAAGACAGAGCTTAACTCGTCTGTGAATAAATAAAAACAGCACTTTTTTTTGGGGGGGGACTGCCTATTTAAAATCAATTTGGATAAATTCACAAGTCCAAAAGAAGTGGAGTTAACAAAAAGGCCCTTTAAATAAAAAATGGAATCTATTCCTGCTTGTCACAGTTCTACATATACTTTGATCTGTGCCAGCTAAAAAATAAATGTCTTGTTCTTAATTTCAGCATGGAGGTTGGGGTGTGTGTAGAGGCTTATCGACATGAAATGGAAGTCAGCCGAAGACACATCAACAGTGCCTTCATGACCTTTGTGGTATTGAATGATGAGGGTCAGCCACGCACACTTCCAATGCTGAAACCAGAGCCTGGGGTAAGAAGCAGCAATGGCTTTGAGAGTGATGGATTGTGGTCCTGAATCAAATTTGGTAACCCTGCATGAACTCACTCAGCTGCACACTGTAGCATGTTAGCCATGCAAAACCAGCTTTCTCCTTGGGGAAACAGCGAAAATTTGTTTTGTGTCAGCTTAGAAGTAAGAAGAAATCTCTTAAGGAAGGTGTGCAATAGCACGAGGACCACCATTTATTATTAGTATTATTTATATAGCGCCATTCAAGGCCAGATGGTCAGTGGTCACACATCAATTGGACGCACGCAAAATGGTTGCATGGGGGGGGGGAGAATATCATTCCTTCTATATCTTATGTTCAGGCATTAGTACCACTGCTTGTGTAGTCAAAATGACACATCTCACACAGAAGAGGGAAATATTGAGAGGGAACCCCAGGGTTTGCAAAATATATATATTAAGGCAACTTTTTAGACTACACCAGGGTGCGGGGAAGAGACACTTAAAAAGTCTAATTA
Source organism: Podarcis bocagei (assembly GCF_964188305.1). Lineage (NCBI taxonomy): Eukaryota > Metazoa > Chordata > Lepidosauria > Squamata > Lacertidae > Podarcis > Podarcis bocagei. The sequence continues at coordinate 60,035,476 of NC_138129.1, forward strand.
ACTGACTGGAGCATTCTGTGCTGCAACTTTTTTTGCAGATACCAGTTCACGGTGTTGATCCTATTTGTCCGTGGATCCAGCCGTAGTGGTGATCTTTTCTGGCCCATAATTTTTTACTGCAGGAAAAGCAGGGCAACCTAAACGCTTTTGAGTTAAACTCTTAACATCTGGCCCATCTATTTAGTTTAAAGCCTCGCTTTGTTTGTTCCTATGCATGCTTCATATGTCTTCCAAAAGTCATCCATCCATTTTATTTCCCTTTAACAGGATGGAGAAAGACGATTCAAAGAAGCTAGCGCTAGGAAAAAAATCAGACTGGACAGGTAAGTGAAAAAGTATTATTCTGGCAACTTCCTAGCATCGCTCTCTCCATAACTAGGACCATATGTGATTCCTCCTCCCTCTTGGTACATTCCTGCAGTAGAATTGTATTCATATGTTGTAGACTGAAACAATTACGTGTCAGCAGGTCTTCCTGCACATGGGGCCCCTGGATTTGATCCACAGGTAGTGTTTCTGCTCTTCTCCATGGCTCAGCAAAGTGCCCATGGTGGCGTTCTTGGAAACAGCAGAGGTAGCAGCTACCAAATGGAGATGATTTTGAGGGGAAGGAGGTAGGAGTGAGGATGAGGTGTTTCTTGTGAATTTATCTAAATTGACTTTAAATAGGCCATTTCCAAAAAACAAAAGACAGAGTTAAGCTCTGTCTTTTGACTCATTCTGATGATGTCAGTAACGGACAACTTTTAGATCTCACTGGCGAAATCTCTTATGTGCATTCAGAACAGCGTGCCTGGGTTTCTCTCCTATTTCCTTCCTAGGAAGGGACACATACTTTGCACATGCTCAGACACACACTTCTTTTTTTGTAATTATTTCACATTCTAAGGTTGAACTTTGGCCTTGCAAATAGGTTGACATTAAACCTTTGGAATAGGAGGATGGTGGGTTGAACAGCACTGCCTGGCCGGAATGCAGTCATGGCATAACTGGAAATGAGGCAAGGCACACGGACTCCATTTCTTCAGCGCTGGAGTTTTTTATGGGCACTGCTGGTTTGATCGCAAGCCTGTTTCCACAATGAAGGAGGATACAAATTCGCTTTTTAATTTTTTTTGCAAGTGTTAAGATCCTTCAGAATCTATATTCTGTGCTGATTACTAAATTTGATGCAAAATACGCTTGCTGAAAATGTAGGGAAGGAAAGGCAATCGCAAGAATTTCACTGGCCCATATCTGGCCCATTGTGTTCTGGTAGCAAAATTTGTCAGAAAGGTAAAAACTTGGTAGGAACGAAAGTGTTAAGTTTTCATGGAAGAAAGGGAAAGCTGGGAAAAGTGACCAGCAAAGCTCAGAGAAATGTCCCCCCCCCCCCATTCTCAGTCGGTTCCTTTCTTCTAAAGCCAGTCCTATTTATAAAACAAACCCTCGCCCAGCTCTTTGTTTTCATTCTGATTCTAGTTTTGCCTTGCGGTGACATCAGAGCCCCTTCCAGTTTGCCTCCTGTTATGTCACTAAAACCTCATAGCGTATTTATAGCCTTGTTCTTTGGTTGTCTCTAATTCATAATTTATTGCAGAACACAGACTGAGACCGCATGCATTATCCTTAAGGCCACAGTTCTCGGAGCATTAACACCAGATCAATGCGCTCTCTTGAGAGCAGCGAAAGACGGCAGGGAAGAATAAGGCAGGCTGCCAGAGCATCATGAGCAGTGCTTAGAATGCTCTGACTTAGGGGTCCGTGGCACCTTCCTTGCTCAGGAGTCCCCTCTTTTCTGGCATCTCGGTGGTTTGGCCATTTGTCTCTGTCATTCTCATGTGCCTGCTAGTGAACCGCAGCTACATCATCCTATCAGGAGAGCGCAGCAGGCAGAGCAGTCAAATAATCTACAGCATAACTTTATTTATCCTAATCATTGGGGGGATATACAAAATGCTTGGCTGAGCAGCAGTGCCGATTACTGCAAAGCCTACTTAGAATGAAATACACTTCTGTGGTGGGGAGAAGAGTCAGTTCAGGATAGCCTCAGGTTTAAATATGCCACAACTTCACGAGGTAACTGGTGAGTAGCTGTGGTCTCTGGTGTCTGCCTGTCTCCTTTGTTTCTCTGGCCCATCTTTTTTAGGACCCACCTTATTTCTGTGATTGCAAGTTGTTTTAAATTGTTTTTACCATTTTACTTTAACCTGCACTGGGACCTTGGGGTGTAGGACAGGTCACAAATTTTCACAATAGTAACCTTTACTCTTCTAAAGCTTTTCTAAAATCTTTATTAGGGGGAAATGTTTTTTTTTTAAAAGCTAATAAAACTTTCTGCATATGCATACTTAAGAGATGCTCAACTCAAAGATGCATTGTACCTTGCAAAAAAACTTTAATTTGAAAACAGTATTAAAATAAAGTTTGTGTTGCCCTCCACCCTTGTGTGAAAAAACCCCCTACAAGTCAAGGAACTAAGAACTAATTTTTCATTGGGGGGGCGCTGTAGCTTAATAGTAAATAATCTATTTTACATGCAGAAGGTACCATATTCAGTTCTCCAGCTTCTTCGTGCTGGGAAGGTTCCCTGCCTAAAATCCTGGATGACTTGCTGCTATTTAGTATAAACAATACTGAGCTGGATAGACCATTGGTCTGACTCTCTATAAGGCAGCTTCCGATGTTTCTGTGTACTGGTGTAGAGACTGAGGCCTGTGGCTTCTGCATCCTTGCTGGTAGCTTAGCTCTCAATATCCTGCCACACAGAACTCTCCTGCAATCTGTTCTTTTCTGTCATTCTAGACAGAGCACATACACAGGGACCACAGAAGCCCCACACCTCACCTCAGACCTGCCTGCTGCCTGCTAGTAGGGGTTCAGAAGTGCATGTGTAATCCTCACCATCAAGGCAATGACCAGATTGTCACTTGGAGGGCCTCCTTGTGTCGTCTGTGGTGGATACAGAGAAAGTTGAATAAGTCCTGATTTCTGTTATGGGGCTGCTTCACGTTCGATATTTCTTTTACCCACAAAGAGCCTTCTTCTGGGGAAAGCATTTGTAGTACACTTGAAAACCACACGGGGGCCTGTTTTGCTGTGATTACAATATATTTGGAAGCCACAGAAGCTCAATAAGGCACTTGTGCAACTTTCACCCTCCCAGGAGTGCATATATCCCTCCCTCCCACTGCCCCCTCACCCTGGTCGGGGCTTACCATAACCCTATCTTGCAGCTGGTGGGTTGCTAAGCAAAGTTTTGGCCCACACCAATGCATGACATCAGCCTAGCCACCTAGCTATGGTGTCTGAGTGGAAGGGAAGGTGCTTCAGCATAAAGCACATTCGGGAGAAATGGTCTCTGCCACTACAAACAGCTTTTAGATTGTGCTTCCTTTACTCTTAAAACATCTGCTCTGTTTGCATGTGTGCGTGAGTGAGAGACTGCAAACATACTTCAGCTTGGAGGTACCATTTCCCTCTCTTTTCAGTACAGCTGCAGGAGGATCAGGTTGGTGCATGCTGAATTGAGGTGCCCTCAGTCAGGGAGGAGAACCTGTAGCCCTCCAAATGCTGCTGGACTACAACTCCCATCCAACAGCATACAGAGAGCCACAGCTTCCCCATCCTGTCTCTAAGCGATTTAAAAGGGGTTGTTCAGATTTGTGTCCCAAGATCATGATTTTACTTCATCTTGCGTTAGGGCTGGTCTTGCAAGCTGCAAATCCAGGGAATTTATTAGAAGTATTTATTTATTTTTAAAACTCCTAAACACACACACACAGAGCATTATTTGATACGAAACACAGAATAGAACTGTAATGGAAGGCTTGCAATCTAAATAGTAATGTCTGTAACTTACTATATATTATATGACCAAATATTCTGTTTATGATGCTGGGGCTCCATGGGTGCCTTTTAATATGGGGGAGAAAGGAATATGAGCAAATTCCTTTTCTCGAGAACTGATGTGCAAGTGTGCATTTTGTGTATGTACCTGAATCTCCTTGTTCCACAAAACCTGTGGACTTTGTTCTGCCTGATCTCCTCTTCCTAAGAACTTTAAAATGTCTGGTCTAAGTCACATGGCTTGCCAAGGCGAGACCGTTTATTATTGGGTACTTTGGACCACTTTACCTTGGCTCTGTCACCTTGAAGGTCATAGATCAGTTGTTATCAGTCAGATCTCTCCTCCTTCTCATTTCCTTATCTTAGGTCCTGATAATGAGATTGTATGGGAGTGATACAGTTGAGCAAAGAACAAGAGCATCTTGTGACTGCCAGTGGCCTGCTGTTAGCACTAAGCAATTTTTCTGTCACTTGAGTCCAAGGCTACTGCTGGTTCTATAGCCGAAATGCACTCTACCAAGCCAAGTCACGCACACCATACTAACCAGTTTCCATTTCCTCAAGCCCCTACATTAAATCCCATTACATTTCACCTGTGTGCAGCAAATCCTCTCTGAAAATAGACCCAAATTTAATAGCAGCGTCTAAATTTGAGAGATGCTGTATCCTGTGCAAGGTTTTATTTTAGTGCAATTAGGTGATACTTCTGACTTTAACCCTGCAACTAGGGAAAAGGAATCTAGGGCACTCTGTGTTGGGGGATGTGGCAGGAAGTTGCATAAGTAGTTATTCGCAAGTGGGCCTCTTGATCCACATATGAAAGAAGTCAATACCTGTGATTGTGGTGTGTTAGAGCGAACCTGAATGTGATTTTCTCGAGGTGTTTGCCTGCCTTCACTCCCTAGCACCAGCAAAAGGCCAGAATGAACCAAGACAGATTTTGCCAAAAATGATTGCAAGCAAAGGAATTCACTTAACTGAAAAACAAACCCAAAACTATACCTTGAATACACAATGTGCCCTACAGTAGAGATAAAAGGTATCCCAGATCCTAACTAGCACAGTGTTCCCTAACACATCTATAATCTCATACTTGCTCTCAGCTGGGGAGTATTTACCAGTCTTTGATTTGTTCCCTTTTGACGGGCCTGAGAATAATTTGAAAAAGGATTTTTGCTGCAGCAAGAATACTATTAGCCCAGCGATGGAAGCAAGAAGAACTACCAACAAAAGAAGAGTGCAAGATGAAACTGATGGACTATGCCGAGTTGGCAAAATTAACTGGGAAAATTTGGAACCAGCAAGACCAGACTTTCCTGAAAGACTGGAAGAAATTTATGATATATTTGAAAGACAATTGTAATCAATTGACATCGCTTGTAGGGTTGCAAGAAGTTTTGTAAGGAGAACTATATGAATTATTGCGAAAAAGGACTAATAATAAGGAATAATACTTGTGTACAAAAAGAGAGAGATGTTGACACCACTATCTTGTGTAACTAGCTTGCTCTAGAGTGCCTCGATTAAACTGGCAGTCAGGTATTCTCCTCCTCATATGATGAGGAAAGTGGGGGTGAACTCCTCTGTGTGTCCCTGTGCCTGCCCTTGCTGTCCTCCAGGTGCAGGAACTTGCTGCACCTGTGGAGGCTTCCTGTGCAATTTAGAGTCCTGATCATGCAGAGAGGCACCATGAGTGCAACAGGCTCCTGCTGCAGTCAGTTTGCTCTCCCAGTGTGCAGAGAAAAGTGGGTATGCGGCGCTTTGTGAGCCAGCCACCCTTCCTGCTCTTCCTCATGTGATTCTAATCACACGTGGAAATTGAGGGCCCAGATCCCAGATCTGGTAACATGCCAATCTGATCTGGCTGAAAATGAATGACTCCTGCCTCTGTATCCTATGCAGATTTCCCTAAGGGTATTTAACCTTCATCATTTCTATGTTTCTGTGATGACCATATAGCTAGCTTGCCCAGCGAGTCTCTGTTGAACCAAAAGATTTATTCTCCCTTCTTCTGCACATACCTGGATTCAGTCTGGTGGCTAATTTAAAAGCTATACTTAAAAACAAGACAATGTAAAAACAAGATAACCTATTTCTTTTAGATAATATCTTTGGAAGGTCACTTTCTAGTGCCAATTTTATGAGGAGCGTTTTTTAATTACCTTTTGTTGACAGTCAACATTCAGCGTAACCGATGCATTCTTTTCCTTTTTGCAGAAAATACGTCTTTTCCTGCAAGCATACAGAAGTACCTTTGTCTGTGCCTTGGGATCAAAGCAATAAGGTAAAATAAACGTGGAGGTTGCTTGGTGCTCCACAAGTTGCTAACATCTGCATCTCAGGGGGCCTTTAGACTCCTCCAAAGCAGGAGGGCCACATTCCCCGTGGAGCAGCCTTGCAGGGGCCACATGACAATGGTGGGTGGTGCCAAAAGCAGAAGTGCACAGAGCAACAAATGTGGATTTTACCTTTGTACAGTAGACTAGTTTCTACGCCCACCCATGGGCATAGCCGCATGGGAGCAGCTCCCCCCCATCAAGTAAAACAATAGAGATACTTAACTGACCAATCACATCGGTTATGCCCCCCCAATAAAAGTCCTGCCCTCCCCTAACAAAAATCCTTAGTTATCAGAAAGTTCATTTGATGGGTGTAGAGTGGACAATAACCCCTTCCCCCATCAGTTGATCTGCACAAATCAGCTTGGGGTGTGTGTTGTGAGTCCCATCTGTGTACAAGTGTGGGTGTGCCAATGGGAGGTGCCCATTTTTGGACATACTCGCCATCTGCATACTTCCCTGAGAAGGTTGACCAAGGGGGACTGCTGCCCCCAGGCCCAAAAACTTAACCGTACCTGCCATGGAACTTGTTTGTGCCTCAGATGTCTTAAGGAATAAGGGCTCCCTTGTGGGAGGGAACGAGAAATGCTACTCATGAGCAAAGAAAAAGTTAGGAAGCTTTGTGTGTTGGTTTAGAACGGTAGGAAAGCCCTGCTGGATCAAGCCAGTAGCCCATCTAGTTCATCAACCTGTGGCTAACCAGGTGTTTTGGGGAAGCCCAAAAGCAGGATGTGAGTGCAGTAGTGTCATCCCCACTTGTGATTCATTGGAAATGGCATTCAGAGTCATACTGCCTCTGATATTGGAGGTAACATAGCCCTCGCAACTAGTAGCCATTTTCTACAGGAAGGAGGCTCCATGCTGTTGTCTCAGAATGCAAGCTGGCCTCCAGGTAGCTTCTATATTGGCTTTATAGCCAGACATGACATTTTGCCTGTACCTTGGGAAATTAGATATTTAGAAGCGGACATGTGTCTGTTGCTATGCAATCAGGACAAAACCCACTGAAACCTTGGCTGGTGATTAAAGTTAGAGCATTTGATTTGTTAAACCCATGGTTTACTTTTTGTTTGCTTAAAATATTTACTTATACCTCCTTCAGTCTGACAGCAGGTCTCTTAGGCAGCTGATGCAAGAGAAAAGTAAAACAGAATAAACGCAAGAAAATATCATCACATTCCATGTAAACACTCTTTCTCTCTCCCCCAAAGGCTTTCATAAACTTCTTAATACCTTCAGAAGGCTATTTTGGGCCTTGCTGGGAAGGAATTCCATACCACTGATGGAAGGCCTTCAGCTTATTGCCCTCCTAGCTTGCTTCCAAAGGTGGTGGCAGAGCTTCTGGTGATGACTGAAGATCTGCCTAGGTGTTTAAGGAGATGGACTATTATTTAGAAGGTTCTTATCCTAAGTCACTTCAAGATGACTGCTCAAAACAAATTATGATGAATGCTCAACCAAGTTTGGGGGATGGTTAGGCTATTTATTCAGTTCAGTATTCATTCTGATTTGTTTGTGAGGACATTACATTGTTTTTCCATCACTTGCCTTGTCTCAAAAACAGTCCCAATTTGGGAGAGAAGCAGGTTTGTTGCGCAAGACTTCCAAATAAGCTTTAAAAGTTAAAACCATCAGTGAATTAGGCCTGGAAACCAACTAGGAGCCAGTGAATAAGTTTAAGAACAGTGGAGAGAGTTGCTAAGATGTATTTCGTTATCAAAATGTGAACAGTATTTGGCACCTCTAGAATTCCCCCATTCCTCAACAAAGAAATACACTTGATGGAAAGTAAATCGGACTCTCTTGCCTTAATATATTCTGCAGGTTAAGGGGTGGGAAAGAGGAAGACCCTTTACAATCTTCTTGTGGAAGGAAGTTTTGTTTGAAGTTGTGAATATTTTGACAGGAACTTGGTTATACTAGATGGTATAAAGGAGGCTCCACGAAGTATAGGGGCCATTTGCCAGGGTGGATGGAGGAGCAATTGGAAATGGAAGAGGAAGATGTTTTTATTTTTGCAAGCTTTATTAGTGCAGAGTCCTCACTGACTCCTAGCACTCAACTCCCTGCAACTTCTAAATAAATTATATAAAGTCTGGCTAATTCTGCTAAAAAATTCCAAGATTTCAGAATTGTGAAATCTCTGGGATCAAAACTATTTCATGGAACTCCATGTCAGAAAGAGCATATAAGGCAAAGTTTTAAAGTGGAATGAAGTCCCCATCACTGTCTTTTATTTCTAGAGCAAGCAACATGTACTAGGACCCTCAATACTTTACAATAATAGAGAGAAGTTCACAGCAGTCCCTGCACACCAGTGTGTAATTTAATAAGGATAAGAGGAACAGTGAGAGGAAGAAATGGGAAAAGGTCATGCTGGTGCTGGACACATTACAACTAGAAGCTCTTTTTGATGGGCTATTTTCTTGTGTTTTTTTTAAATGCAGGTTTACCTGAGTTACAACAATGTTACTGCACTGAAGACATTAGTAGCAAAGGCCAACTGGGTGCTTACCTCCGAAAGAGACAAGGTAGCTGACCCCATCCTCAAGCAACTGTTCAGTCTAAAATGCAAAACATGAAGTCAAGTATCCAAGCATCTCATCCCATTGTATCTTTGTTGTGGGAGGAATCATGGTTTTCAGACTGCAAGCACTATTATTTTTGTTCTCGTGAATTGTGTATACAATGAAACTTGTTGGGCTACATTTGCATTGAACTGGAATGTAGATATTTTTTGTTGGAAGTGCCATTTTTGTGGTTTTAATCACCCCTGCCTTCGCTCTCTAAGGTCAAGATGTACACACTGGAAGAGGACAAATTCCTCTCTATCCGAATAGAGATGACCATCTGCATTGATGCAATGCAGGCCTTTCTGCTGCTCTCGGACCTGCGACACAGGCACGAATGGGACAATCATTATGCGTAAGTACTTTGGTGGTTAACAATTGCTTTTTAGTTAGGGATGGTGTCCCCAATTCCCATTCTCATAGTTTAAGAGATCTTTCTGCTCATGCAGTTAAAAACAAACAAACCCAGAAGCTGAGATTCTTGGAACAGTAGATTCTGTGTACTTTCTTTTCTGTGCTCATGTAGAATCTCAGCATAACTCAGATCTGAGGTTATCAAGCTACTCTACCAATGATACTAGACACAGTACCAGGCCTCCTCCTTTATGCCCTCACAACTTTGATCACTCCCAAAAGTTATCCAATTGGCTCTTGTTGCTCTTTATTGTTGCGGTTGCACAAATATAAGAACCTAAGATAAGGTCTCCTGGTCAAAGTTCAGCATCTTGTATCACACAGCGGCCAGCCAGATGCGAAAGGGCAATTGTCATCTCCAGTTGTTCACCTTCTGATTTCCCTTTTTGCAGGAGTTCTGAACTTGTCCAACAAGTTGATAAAGAGGACATGATCTATCATGTTGTTAGCCATACTATGAGCGAGGAAAACAAGCCTCAGGACTTCGTCATCCTCGTGTCACAAAGGAAGCCTTGCAGCAAAGGGTATGTTGCCAAACATCTCTCCCCTGCAACTTCTAGGGCGTCTGTTCCGCTTCAGATATGGTGCACACACATATCTGTAAAGAGACCAGTGCCCAGGTGGCCTTTCAAAATCCCTTCTGCAAACTTCATTTCACCAGTTTTGAACAAAAGCTAAAGGCAAGAGCGAAGCTGGCTGAGGGCAGGTTCAGCCTATTGAGTAAGCAGAACAAGGTTTCTTTGGGGGTTGTTGTGGGCATGGTGAACTTCAAAGCAGAGGGGAAAGTTCAGTGCACTTGTTCTAACTGGGTTTCCTTTCTTTCCAGTGATCCATATGTTGTAGCATTCAGATCTGTCACACTGCCAACACATCCAGCAAAACCAGAGTATACCCGTGGGGAGACCTTGTGTTCTGGCTTCTGTATTTGGCAGGAAACAGATGAGCTCACTAAGGTAGGCATTTAGCTTTCTAAAAGTGCAGCAGAGGAATGAGTGATAGTGGCTCGGTTTGAACATGGATTATGGGGACTGTCCCATGGATCCCCTTTCCCTACTTACGCAATGATTCTGCTCCATTTCCAGGTTTTGGGCACCAGGTGAAAACTTTTCTCTATAACCAGGCTATTGACTGATTAAACAAACTATGGCCCTTTAAATGTGTTTGTGGGGAGTGGGGTTATTGGTTTGCTTTTGTTTTTTATTACGCATTTTGTGTTCTCATTTTGTATTTTTAAGTTGTAAACTGCCCTGTCCAGATGAAGGGTGGTATGCAAATTTAATTATTATTAATAATAATAATTTGCCATTATTTCCAACTAGGGACAAACCATGGTTAGTGCTAAATTCCAAACAATGGTTTCTAAACTCAAAGTGTGGAAGTCAGCACTAACTGTAATCTGCCCAATTTAAGAAACCATGAGAAACTATGGTTAAAGCAACTCGGAAGTAGTGGAGGCTGGAGGCTATAAGCCTCTGTCCTCCAAATTGGTTCAGTTCCCAGGGATGTATTTTATAGCATGAGTTCACCCTATTTGTTCTGAGAGTAGCTTTGTGTACCAGATTACCTTTATAAAGTGTCACAAATCTTTTTTTTCTGATGTTAGAATAGATGCTGTTTGTGAAATATTGAGACTTAGCAAATCACTTGCTGTGAATTCCTTTTGTGTACCATTGGTTAATGCAACACTTTTCTCTATGCAATCACATATACCAATGTATTTGGGAATGGCTGTGCGGAAAAAGAAGTCGGGGACCTGCGTGTGTGCGCCAGCTTTTAGCCTCTGCCCATTTCTAGCTCCAAGGTTTTTCTGGCTGTAGGTTTTTGTGATTTAAAATGGGCACAAACCCTAAAAACAATAGGAGATGCACCACCAGTGTAATGGTTTGGATTGAGTTTGTGGGTTGCTATTCCAGGATTCTTGCAATCATTTCCAGAGATGGCTCAAGATGTTCTGATGCTTAAGGCAGAAAATCCACATGGTGTCTCTCCTGATACATGCACCCACAGATGTATACTAACTAGTTCCTTGTTTGCTGCCCTTCCATGGTACCCTGAAGCCTGCTTTGCATTCCTCTGAATAAACCAATGTCTTGTGCAAGTTAGGAATTAGAACTGAGTTCAAGGAGCCAAAGGTCCTCTGGCATTGCTGTCAACTGTACATTGAGGACGGAAATCCATTATTAGTTTGGGGTCAGTAAACTGAAGCCTTCCCAGGAACTAATTGATAAGATGCTTTTTTTGTTTCCAGGTGTCATATTACCACCAGGCCACTTCAGGTGTTTTGGCCTACATTACAACTAACATTGCTGGCCTCTCTTCAAGCTTCCATTCCACCTTTCAAGCCTGTGAACAGTTTCTCCAGAAAAACAAAGACAATCTCTCGGTTGGGCTTCAGAATCTTTAGTTGTACAGAAACCAGTCATCTTTGTCTGACAATGAGCATTGTTGTAAATATTGAAATGACGGCTCAATGTATGGGATAAAAGGAGAGGAAAGAAACAGGTTTATTCAAATGCACAAATTGCACAGCCCTCACTTGTGGAGGGAAGTCACTTTATTGGCTTATGATCAGAATGAAGATTTTTATGCAGTAGGATTTAATGATCAGTAACTTAGCAATCATGTTTGCACTTCAGGAAGCAACTTGTTCTGATCCGTCCTGGGTTTTACATATCCTTAATTGCACCTGTGTTGGCTTCTGTTGAAGCCTTGTATATATTTGATTGGCAGAGAAATGTGATGTCAAGAAAAACTTGAAAATGGACTGTTTCTTTCTGTGTCCAGAACACTAGGTGGGAGAACAGCTTTCAATTGAAAATCAGTAGCTTAAAAAATGACTTTTCATATAGAGGTGAAATGTTTTTTAAAGTGTTTTTTAATGAATTTCACAAGAATTCAGAACAAATTCATTGCAACAATTGTTCTTCATTGGAAGAATCTACAAACTAATTTTTGAATTGGTGGAGGGCATTCTTAACTACCTACAGTGCACAGCACAATATTAAATCATGTCACATGTTAGCTTTTCTTTAACCATTATTTAGTATCAATGTGTCTTTCTTGAATGTTGGAAGTTTTTTATCATCAGTCTGAGCCTGAGGGAGATTAAATTATTTTGCCCTGGCGGTGCTGTCCTCCTCATGTAAAAAATCATTCAAACTTGCCCTTCTGGTACTTGGAATAAAGGGGGATGAATAATCTATTCTTTGATCCATAAACTAAGTACCTCATTTTCTGTTTTCCTAGGTGGGTATTTTCTCTTACACTTTTGTAGTAAAGTTTGCCAGTTCTGGTTTTGAATCTTTTTGACAGAGCTGTGGGACTTTATTGACATTTCTCTCAATAAAAGAATATTTAAAAAATTAAAAGCTCCTGAGTTTGCATTTATTGGGCACAAACTGGTCAGAGGCTATGGTGGCATGCCTCCATTTTATAATTATATATGTGCATGTTAACAAATTCTCATTTCATGCTCCACAGGGTTTAGCGCTGACACTGTTAAGCACATAACATATATTCCTGGGTTCTGAAGCTGCCCATAACATGGGTGGTATATCAGTGAGGCTGTTAACTCTGGTTAAGGATTGGTTTACATGCTTCAGCAGCAGAGCTGAGAACTGCGGTGGATCTCTTTCTTGTACATGAGATCACACTGTATGGGTAGCAGTTGTGTCCCCCAAGAACCACTGATGTCTGCCAAAGTCAGCCCGCTTCTAGGGTTTTCTTGCTTTGCTGCACATGTATGTCATGCTTCTGCATTCACATTATGCAAGCGTGAAAGCTGAGGTCAAATACAGAATTCAGTACCTTGGGATTAATTTAAAATAAATCAAGTTCCTAGTACTTTAAGGTCCAGAAAGAAGATAAAAACAGGTAAACCAATCAGTGTGAAAGTGAATTGAGCACAACTTGTGATAGAGAATATAAAATTGTTTATTTTCTTCTAAACCTTAACTATCAGCTAAAATGGGACATTTTAAATAAATGTCTAAAGCTACTGACTTTTGTAATGTACAAACCCATTGGTGATGCTCCAGCCATGTCCTCAGAACGTCCACATCCACAGTCTGAGAATGAGTTTAGTTCAACTTCATTCATTTGTCATGTATCTTTTCTGCTAGTTTGAAAGTTGTCTCAGCCAAATGGGATGGCATTTCCAAGCTGTTTACGCAGCAGCACTGTCCAGATGGCAAGAAGCTGAGGATACTATTTGTTGTAGAAGTTGCTTCAGGGACTATGAATTGGTTCCTTTTTTGTGTGTACACATTGACGGAAGTAGCAGAGTTTAAACATATTAGTTGATCTGGTGATATCAGCCTAGGTGCTTGCCACGTTGAACTTCCTGTTGTGCTGAGAACCAAGAACAAGCACACTTGGACCTGAACATCTAGTCCATGCGCTAAACTGCCAATCCAGCTGCAAAACAAAGGAAGTCAACCCGATTCTGGAGCATACCACTGCTGGTGATCTGACTCTGGGCAGGAAAAACTGCAAAGCAAGAAGAGCCTTGCCCAATGCGAGTCTCTGCTGTGTCAAAGGTATTCTGGAGCTCTCCAGTTGGCCAATGAGCCCAGAGAAACGTTACTGGTCTCTGAATTAAATGAAAAACTCGAAACTTTGCTGGATCAGTGCATATCAGATGTATAACAAAGAGCAGGACTTGGATGAGGTTGCCCTGATTCTTGGTGCTTAGTCTCAACTGAAACGACAGGGAGTTGAAATGTTTGTTCATGAAAACAAACACAAATGACTTTTATACTATAAAACAAGTCCTTCATATGTTCTTGGATGGCCCATTGGCCACACGGGCAGGGATGTTGGGAGTTGCAGTCCAACAACACCTAGAGGGCCACAGGTTCCCCTCCCTGGTAGGTAAGGGTCACAGCTCAGTGGCAGAACATCTGATTTGGACGCAGAGGGTTCCAGGTTCTCTTCCTGGCCAGGTAGGGCCTACAGCTCTCAGAAACCCTAGCCAGCATTACCATGGTCAGCCTTAGTCATTTGTTGTCTAAAATGGTTGTTAGAATATGAGTCAGTGCAGGAAACCAGGCAAGTGCCTATTTACAAGCCTGCTGAATTTGTTGCTTAGACGAGGGGGGTGGTGGCTGTGGCTGTATGATATGCAAATATTTCATACCCTTACTTGAATTTTGCCTGTATCTTGGTGCATTTTCAAAAGTAAAATTTAATACTCACATGCCAAGTCTCGGAACTGAGTCAACACAGGTTCAAAAAGGTCGTAATAGATTTGTTCAGGTTGGCTATTCTTTCGAATAAAGAGGAGATCATCCACTGTAACTGGGTCAGTCTTCCCTTGCCAGAGAGTCAGGCTGTACCTAGGAAGAGAAATCGTTTGGGGGGTACAGGAAGTTTTTGGAAGCTGTGTAGTCTAGGATGTTAAACAGGAAATCATTCAGTGCTAAGGTCCAAACTATATGTTATGTGGGCGATCCATGATTAGGCTGCAATTGACTTGATACCTGAGAGGCTTTGGGGTGTGGGGTTTGATTTGAGGAAATGGCATAGAAGGGAATGGGAGCCAAGAACAGTACTGCAATATTCAGAAAAGTCTGATTAGTATATATTTTATTAAAATTCTATTCCTCCTCCCAAAGGAGCCCAGGGCAGCAAACACTTCTGTGATAATTATTTAAAAAACTGTTAAAAACATCTGAAGACAATAAAATATCTAACACAAATTTAAGAACAGATGTAACCAAATCAGAAGCTGACCCACCAAAAGAGAAGCATTTTTAGCAGGCATCTAAAGGATACAGCCATGACACCTGCCTAATATCAACTGAGAAGGCATTCCAAAGTACAGGTGATGTCTCACTACAGAAATGACTCTGTAGGATATGCCTACGGGGATGACTTTACAGGGACGCAGCTCTGAAGGACAATAATGTTCCAATCTGCACATCAGTCCAAGAGATGTAACCCATCAGGGCAGTTAGGATCAGAATCCCCAAAGATCAGATTCCTCAAGCATCCCGAGTGCTTAGCAACCACTTCCTCTCCCCCCTACTCCCATTTTGATGTGATTAATCTGGCTGTGTCCTTGCGTTGCACTGTAGGGAGATCAGTGTTGTACCTTGTGGGCAATGCATTCTTTGTTCCCAAGACAGCACTTTTTGAAAGGTGGTTGGCATGTTTTGTGACTGGGAATATGTAGATTCATTCTAATATTAGCAGTTCTGTTTTAATCTGACCTACTGCATACGGTTTGCAAGTTTCTAGTGCGTGAGTAAACCAAGATTTCTGAATTAATCTCTGTGTGTTGCAGGGGAGATAAACAATAAGTGTGCTGTAAATCTCTTACCTGTCAGACTGGCTGAGAAGCCAGCTCAAATGAGGCCAGGCTGGTCTTGCCATGACGGCTCTTATGGGGAAGGTGATTCGCTGAGGGAGGTTCCCTACGAGGCTATGCATGTCCTCAACCATTTTCTGTGTGTAGGTCTTGTTTGGAAAGAAAGGTAAATAGAGGGTTGACCATCCTGGGGAGAGAGTGCAGTCTGGGAACTTCTCCTGGATGAGTGAGAGGAATCTGAGGACAAACAACAACAATATAGCTGCAACTGCAGACATCTAAAGCCATTCTAGTTTCTTTTCACACAAGGATAGCCAAGACTCAGAGACTATTTGGGAAGCCTCTCTAATGACTCTGGAAACTAATGACTCAGACTTGATCTGCCCTCAGTAACCTTCATACCTGGCTTCCAGCATCCCATAATCCTGATCCCAAAGCCTTCCCTTATTACAGATATCTGTATTCTCTGATCTGCCATCTTTTGCCAATACAAGCTGAGACGCTATTAGCCTGCAAAACACAGTCTAAAATCTAGAAGGAAACCCTGCTTGGCTTAGTGGTGATTAAGAGATTGTCTCAAGGCACAAGCCAACTTGGCCATTTGACACAATCAAGTAGACACTTGGCATTTATCAATAATTGTGTGATTGCAAAATTGGCTCAGTGAAGTCTTGTGCTATAAGAAGACTATAGAGACTGCGGGATGATTTGGAAGCTTTTCAGATGGAAAATGTTGGCTCCATTGCAGATCAAGTTGGGTCTGCCTCAGAGGAGAATTTATGCCACATATGCAGAGAATAGATGGTTGTGGGGTTATTGGGTTCCTAAGCTATCTGCAGCAATTGATCCATATTTTTCTGATGTCTTCCAATGCATTTTAGTGCAGTGGAACTGAGTACACCTTGTACTACATTTGCCCACAGGTGTCCCCTCTTGAGCAAATATGGGGCTGAATTTGACTATATGGGACAGTTTATTTACACCATTTCATATATATATATATATATATATATATATATATATATATATATATATATATGTAGGTTTTGGTGTCTTCGGGTGTCTTCCCGTGTAAGAGTTGGGGTGTCTAGGCGACGTTTCGACGAGGTCTCACTCGTCATCTTCAGGCTGGTGCTTTCGGCTTCTTGTTACTGGAACAGAGCAGGATCTCAGTGTTTGAGTTCCTATAAATACTGTTGAGGGGGTGTGGTGTATAGCCTCCAACGTTCTGGGCAGAGAGGAAGTTCCTAGGTTAATGTGCGACACCAGAACCAGAGGCACACAGAACGCCATCTCCAATCAACCACACCAGACCCAAACCCAGACCCTCTCCACAGATAAATTACAGACACCATCCAGTAGCCAAACCATAGTGGCACCTCCGGATGCTGCACCCCCCTGCAATCCCTACACAGATCTGGCTGGCACAGGGCACAAAACCACAGCTCGCCCCTATACACGAAGCCAAGCCAGAGCACAACTAAGTGCAGTACAGCCATCTTCTCAGAAAAACTCTTTACAAGGTCAAGAGGTCAAGACACGAAAGCTTTAGCAACTAATCCACACCTAATGACCCTCCTAAGTGGTACCCAGAATATCACTCAAGTAATCACTCAAGATATCCCTCAAGTAATTAATGAACAAAAGAAGAAAAGGCACATTAACCTAGGAACTTCCTCTCTGCCCAGAACGTTGGAGGCTATACACCACACCCCCTCAACAGTATTTATAGGAACTCAAACACTGAGATCCTGCTCTGTTCCAGTAACAAGAAGCCGAAAGCACCAGCCTGAAGATGACGAGTGAGACCTCGTCGAAACGTCGCCTAGACACCCCAACTCTTACACGGGAAGACACCCGAAGACACCAAAACCTACATTCCTGTACCCGTGAAAATCTACGAAAGCAAATATATATATATATATATATATATATATATACACACCTTCTAAGGAGTATACAGAAAACTAAAGCAACAGACAACTTAAAACAGCAAATATTACAAAAATACAGTGTTAATATATAAAAGGGGGTCCCAAGGATATGAAAAGGGCACCCCTCCTCTCATAGTTCTTTCTCCAGCCTTTGTCCCCTTCTCCTCCAGCTGCTTTTCACAGGGTCCCCTGTGTGCACATGCTTTACACAAGTGGAGGCTTAGGAGAAAGTCGCAGGTTTTGATTCGACTCGACTCCTACTATGTGTCGAATGCTAGTGTGTGATAGAACTGTAGACAGGTACTTCTGGATACAGATGTTCTACCCCAGGATAGAAAATGCATCCTGATACAAATACAATAGAAGTTCCTTTTTACTCACCGGCTTGCGTTGACTGCAATATTAATAGGTACATTTGGGCCTCTCAGAATATCTGCATTTAGCCACACAGGTCGGTGGATATTCATTTGAGAGGAGGTTTTTACTAATATATCCAGAGATGGGCCAACAGCTTTGATGCTTTTGAAATCCAGCTTGATGGCTAATTGGAAAAGGAAGAAACTCCTGTGAAATCCATCAGGTTCAGTTAGTGCTCCTAACTCAACCAGCCCTGCTTTGTTCTAGAATGAATGGATGGATGGAGGCAACACATGAAGAGGTCTGCTGTAGGCACAAGTCACCCTTTGTGTGGATCTCTCCCACAGTCAGGTAGGCAGCCTTTAAGAACACACTTTCCTAACTTTCTACAAAGAAAACGGGCGCATCACAATAAATAGCAATGACCAAGTAGAGCTCTGGTGCAACAAATCTATTCCCCTCCCCTCCAAAACAAAACAAAAAACAGACAGAAGTCCACAAAAAGTGTAGGATAATAATAATCACTGGATAGGGGGTGTGTTGGTGACAGCATAAGACTTCTGCACAAATTTTGTGAAAACAAATCAGGACAACTGCTCAATAAGTTTCCATCTGGAAGTGACCTGTAAGTTGCTTCATTATTGAGCAGGAAGTGCGGTAAACAAAATGCAAGCTATAAATTAAATACCGTAAATAATGAAACCTTCATTCCTGATTGCAAGTTGCTCAGACTTGAAAGGAAATCACCCTCTATATTTCAAGTTTTTGGCTTGTTTTCCTGCCATGGTCAATGGGTGCATGTTCTTTTTGAGGTGTTTCGACCCAGTAATAAATTATGCTGCTACATCCAAGCTCAAAATACTCCTACTCTGCCTGGGCTGCTCTCAGGGAAGCTACCCAGGGCCTCTTTTATACATAACTTCCTCCCCGTTCCTGGAAGATGCTTTCAGCACAAATGTAAAGTACTGGATATAAGAGCTTAATGGTGTACAGTCTCAAATCCACATTAAGAATGGGCTGTTATGCTTGTTTCATTGACCTCCTCACACCTCCCTTTTTGTATTCTAGTTTAATTAGTTATTTCAGCAAATTCTTTCCATCTTTCTCGATTTTTGTTAAATAATTTATCTTAACAATTTAACCTAATACAGTGGTGCCTCGCAAGACGAAATTAATTCGTTCCGTGAATTTTTTCGTCTAGCGAATTTTTCGTCTTGCGAAGCACGGTTTCCCATAGGAATGCATTGAAAATCAATTAATGCGTTCCTATGCTCAAAAAAAGTCCAAACAAAGCCAAATTTGGTACAACAAGAGTTTATTAAGTGCTCTTTAAAGTCACACATACTGTAAAGAGCATTTCAAAATTCAAACCCAGATTTTTTTTTAAAAAAACAGCAGAGTGGCCCAATGGTCACAGAAAATCATAAAAATGCAGGAAAAAAACCACAAGTTTCCAGATTCTTGCAAACCCCTCCCCAACTGTTCCCCCAGCCACCCAGCACACAGAAATTCAAATCCAGAATTTTTTTTAAAAAAACAGCAGAGTGGCCCAATGGTCACAGAAAATCATAAAAATGAAGAAAAAAAACCACACAAGCTTCCAGATTCTTGCAAACCCCTTCCCAACACCAAGTCCTTGAATTCCAAACACCCCAACCCAAAATCCAACCCCCCCAAAAAAAGTTTTAAAAGCTTAACTTACCAAATGGCTGCAAAAGAAGTTTTGGAAAAGCTTCAAAAATCACCGAAGTCTTTAAAAACCTCAAAAAAGGCTACTATGTACACTGCGTTCTATGAGTTGCTCCTCGAAGTCAAGTTGCAACTGTATTAATGGTGTTAAGAAAAAGGAAACAAACTTGCAAGCCCATAGGGAAATTCGTCTTGCGAAGCAGCTCAAAAACGGAAAACCCTTTCGTCTAGCGAGTTTTCCGTCTTGCGAGGCATTCGTCTTGCGGGGCATCACTGTAATTAACTCAACAAATCCTTTCCATCTTTCCCCATATTCTGTTATTCAAATTACCTTAATTTATTTAACCTTATCTTACCATAAAGTACCTTAAAGCTTGAATCTTAATACTCAAATATACATAACCCCTAATATCATTTCTGCTAGAGTCATATAGTTTCATTCCAACATTTTCCTTAATATTCATTGATTTTAGGCTAATTCCCCAAATAAAAAATTTTCTTTATAAATTTTCTTTCAATCTTCATCCAACGTCTCTTCTTCCTGGTCTCGGGTCGTGTCAGTCCTTACTGTCCATTCCATCTAGTCCATCAACCTGGAAGTCTTATGTCCGAGGCCCTTAAGTCTCTTCCATGTCCCTTCTGCAGATCTTCTTCTTCTTGTTTATACTTGCCCTTTTCCTTGTCATTTGTTAGTCTCTTTCTTAATTCCTTTCCTTTCCCATTGAGGAGTAGGTCTCTGGGGAGTTCCAACCCAAAATTGTCTCCATCTCCCTTCATCAAACCCTCCCATTCCCCACAGCCCCACTCCCCACAGTCATCAATGTAATCCAAAAAATATTTATAAGCATATTTCAAGGTCTCTCCAAAGTTAGGACCCTCCTCAGCTCCAGACTGAAACAAGCAAATGGAAGTTAAAGATATGAAATTTGGGATTTGTGTTTTTCTTTTTTCTTTTTTCTATTATTTTCTTTGTTGTATTGCTGTATTGGTTTTTATGTTTTGCGCTTTTTCTTCTTTTTTAAGTATTGTAGTGTTTTTTTGTATTTTTTCTTTTTTTCCTATTACCCTGAAATTATTAATATATTTTTTTAAAAAAAAAGAATGGGCTGTTATGCACCGTCTCAGCCATTTCCATACATGTGACATATGGCAAGATCATAAGGCTGACAACAATAAATATAGTTAAATAAAATAATTTATCCCCGACAAAAAATAATACTTTTCAGATGAAACAATTTGTGTAAAAACAAACCCAATACCATTGGCTTGAAGCTTATAATTTCCTTCCCTATCCACTTCAATTGGCACGTCTCCTTTCAACCAACATACCTTTATTGGATGACTTAAGGACTGCCTCCAGCCATTCCTGAAGAGTGTTATCACTGTAGATGTCAGGTGGATGGGCCATGATGGGCGTGTCTGTCTCATTGGGTGTGTTGTGTGCTTCAACGGTGACATCGGCTTCAAAGGCCATAACGTCACCTGTACATATGTACCCACACACACAAACACAGAGACAGAGAGAGAGAGAGAGAGAGAATTCACATTGAAGAAAGTTCTGTGCACAGTCTATTTGCATATGGTGGGAGTTTGCACATGGTGGGCAGCTTTCACCCAGAGGCACCATTTCAGATTTTACGGTCTGGGATTGGAACAAGGTCTAAAGGCTTGCTTCTAGATGCATTCAGTCAACTGTGGAAAAAGCGCTATATTTAAACAGTTTGCTGCACTTCTCTTATCTTTGTTTTAAGGTAATAATTGTAGCAAATATTATCAATACAGAACAGACAATAATTTTATAAAGCAAAGGGATTTATTTATAGTGCATTTATTATTAATATTATTTATTTATTGCTGTTGCTAGTTGCTTTTCTTATGGAGTAACTCAAAGTGATTTACATTAAAACCAGTTAAAAACAAAACCAACCCCCCCCCCCCCACAAACCTACCTACGTATATGAATAAAAGGCAGGACTCTAGGTCCTAGCCACATTAAAGAGGCCAAAATGAAATTAAGGGCTAAAAGTCCCAGGCAAAGAAAAAAAGCTTTTGTCTGCTTCCTAAAGCTAGATAAAGATGGTGCCAGGTGTGCCTATCTGGGGAAAGCATTCCAGAAACAGGAGGCCACCACCAAAAAGGCCCATTCTCATATTGTTCCAGGGCGTTTTTTTCAGCCAGAGCTCGCCGAAACTCAGTTCCGGCACCTCTCAGGTGGCCATCATTATAAGAGAACAAGGGAGACGCTCATGGTGAGTTCCAGCACCTCTTTTTCTAGAAAAATAGCATCCTCCAAACCTCCCATGGAGGGGGTGGGGTCACACAAAGATGGGTGTCAGGTGATGATTGCAGGGTTCAGGTCAGTTTTTGTGGGGAGAGGCAGTCCTTGAGGTACTGTTCTCATTGCAAGGAGGGTTTAATTTGAATGAGGACTCAACACAGTTGAGTTCTGGAAATTTCAGTGGTGTTATGAGAAAAATATCCACCCAGAGTTCATTGTCAGCCGAGTCCTTTTTCTTACCCAACAGCGACTACGAGTGAGGCCAATCACACACCAGGATAGAGCAACCAAAGGAGTTTAATTTCTCACTTGATAAATTATTATTTGTATAGTTTTAATAGATTTTGTGTGTGTGTTTGTTTTTAGAGGTTATTATTTTTATCTGTAAGCTGCCTTAAGTCCCTGTCAGGGGAAAAGGTGGGGTATATATGTATGTATGTATGTATGTATGTATGTATAAATAAATAAATGAACATCAACTTTTTATTTTAAAGCTTAGTTGGGGAGCCTTTAGTTGTTGGACCACATCTTATTGGACCAAACCATTGGCCATGCTGGCTGGGGTTGAAGGGAATTGGAAGTCAAACAACATCGGGAAGGGCTTCTACTCCCTCCAATTTAAACAATATACAAAGTGCTATCTGAAGAAAAGAAGAAACTAATTGGGTTCACACCACAAATAAACAGAATAATACACCCAACACTCAGCATATTAAATTCCTACTGAAATAAATATATATTTGGTTTCTGATCACCAGGACAGCAGTGTTCCTGAAAGTGCAGAGGTCCTCCAATTTTATGCCATGTTCTTTTGATTCCTCTTGCTAACTGATAGACAACTCAGTGGAAACCTCTCTCTTCCAGTTCCTTCCTCAAGAAGGATTCCCAAGGCCCAATGAAATACTTGATTTTTTCAGATAAGATGTCTGATGTATGTTGTGCCTGAGCTGATAATGGAAGTGGAAGAGTTCTACATCAGCCTGGAGCTTTCTGCCCATTCCTCTAGTTTCATTATCACAAGGTGATAAGCCCCTTCAGGCAGAAGGCAGCAGGAACCATGTTGATGGAGTTGTCTTATCTCACACAACTAGAATCAATTGCTCATTCTTATCGCTACAATGTGAGCCATCCTATCCCCCTTATCATTACAGATTTCTCTGCCTTGATTAACTGTAAGGAATGGTGTAGTTAATATGTTAAAGTTTAGCAGAACTTTTAAATCATGGTGGTTAACCCACCTTAAAAAAAGAAAAGGTATGTTGGAAGAAGAATGTATTAAAATGCACTTTTGAACCTAGAATGAGCCCCTTAAAGTGAACTTCTGTCACTTGCCCCTCAAGCACATAAATTAACAAATAAACTGCAGCTGTTTTTCTGTCAATTGAGGGATATTGACAAGTTCTTACACCCATTAGCAAGTCTACATACCCCTTTATCCTCCATGTGGGTGGTTGAATACAGACTTACTCTGAATTCATAGCAGTGATGTATCTGTGAAAAGCATTATTTGAGGGAGGGAAAACCCTCAGCTGGACTTGAAACTCAAGCAGTCATCTTCCCTGCTACTACGGTACATACTTGAAAGGAAAGTTTGTTCCTTGGGAACTGTACAGAACAACACTTGCAACAAATGAGACCAATATCTCCATAAGTCTAGTAAAGAAATAATGATGTCTAACAACTGTAGAGCAGTCGGTGTGGAAGCACCTTCACAATGTGCAGTTAAAGTCCAAATGTACCTCTTCAACCACCACACCCTTCCCAACAAACACTGCCAAAGTCAATGACATCAGCACATCACACGGTGTGCGCACAGCATGCACACTTCACAAAGCATCAACCCCGCACAATCGAAGGGGCGAGCTAGTGCACTTGTTCCCAACTATGGTACTTTTAGCCAGGCATGATCTAACCTGGGAGAAGAAAACAGTGTCTTACTCTTCAATGCCTCTTCCATTTCACTCTTCCGGTTTGCAGCATGGTACCAGCTGACCAGCAACCCATCTTTCCGGTCTATTCTCCTCAGATTGAACAAATAATCCAACATATCTCCACCTGTACTGAAGGC
This sequence comes from Podarcis bocagei, assembly GCF_964188305.1. Classification (NCBI taxonomy): domain Eukaryota; kingdom Metazoa; phylum Chordata; class Lepidosauria; order Squamata; family Lacertidae; genus Podarcis; species Podarcis bocagei. The sequence goes on from NC_138129.1 coordinate 60,059,263, forward strand.
TTGAGAATCTAAACAGGAAATTGAACACAAATAAACATGGGTTACTCCCAGTGCTTTTTTCTCTAAAACAAATGTTTAGGGGTACTCACATATCACCATTTTATAGTTTAAATCGGGGAAAATAAATACAGTAAATGGACAAAAGTACATAGATTCACAAAATGTTTAGGGGTATGTGTACCTCTGCATCCCCCGAGAAAAAAAGCACTGGTTACTTCTAATAAAAACTAAACCCACATACAAAATAAAAGCTTTATGCAAATAAGAAAATAACGCAACTTCCCGTGTCATTCCTGGTAGTTAGACCCAGTTAGTGCATATCTTTGGTGTTGAAGGAACATACCATATTTCATTCATTTCAAGAAGGGAAGCGTCCACATTTCCTTTCTAAATAAATATACATATGGCTGATAACAAGATGACATTTAACAGTAGGGCCAGAATTGGTCCAACAAGTGTACAGTATGCCATACCTAAATTTTCCAACAATACGTAAGAACAATTTTGTTGGCAGGTTTTAACATTTTATCCTCTATGAAACTAGACATCAAAATTGCCAAAGTTATTTTCAAGGATAGGAATTGTCCTTGCAACCAGTTAAAGCCTGAAACGGTCTCTTGTGTGTCCTTTTACTATAGATTTATCAAGGGGTTTGAGAAAGCATAATTTATCCTATTAACAGGTGGATTTCTGGTCAAACCTTAGAGAACCTTTTGAATAACTTCCTTGAGGGGTGGTGGTGGTAATATATCTGAAGGTTGTAATATCTCTCAGACTTGCTGTGATTCTTATTTTACTAACTTGTCACCTTTAGTAATTAATAATCAGTTCTGCTGAGGTTGTGATTTTGAATTATTTTGTATTTTGTACTTTGCCTAATGGTTAGTTGACTGTAATAAACATTTGATTGATTGACTGGTTTAGCATCGGGTATCCAAATCCTGTGAGGAGGGGTCTTATGTTCCAGTTCACATCTTGGCTTCCCCTTCATGGGCTTATGAGCTCATGGCTTTACTTTCTTCCTTGCTATGTAGAAGTGCTTTTGTCTTACCCCCCACCCCACCCCCCAAACGGGCAAAGTCCCTAATCAAAATTCTGTGCAAATTCCAAGTAATGAAGAAGAAAGACGCTCAACCTGTCGAGTGTTATAACTTAAGAAACTGCTTGATACAGAGTCAGACCATTGATCCATCTAGCTCTGTGTTGTCTACACTGACTGGCAGGGCTTCAGACAAGAAACATCTCCAGCCCTACCTGGAGATACACAGGGGCTGAAACTGGGGCATGGATGCTCTGCCACTGAGCTTTCCACTATAGTCCAGGGAAAATATCAGGCAAGGTTGTGAGGGTTTCACAGGGGTTAGGTTGAGGCTGTGCACATCTTAGGGAAAACAAAACTGAGTTTGCCCACCTTCCCACTACCCAGCCACCTCTTGGATTTCATGGAACCAGCCCCAGAAATATCCTGTGAGGCTAAAAGACCTGAAGTAATACATTTCACTGAACCAACTGGCCTCAAAATAAGTAAGCATTCACATTTTACCTGCCTGAGGAAGAATTCAGCAAAACAGGGAGCTTGCATACTTGTGCATCAACCTAAGCCAAAAGCAGTTGCAATCTAGTTGGACTAGATGGCCCTTCAATTCCCTTCCAACTCTACAATTCTATTCTTATAGCTGCAACAGAGAGCCTGTCCTGTCAATGTATAGATAACAAATGCAATATGAATTCTAACCCAGCAATCACAGCATTTATGTGAAATTCACTGGCCCCCACCTCCAGCAAACCCTGGTCTTCTTGCTTAGTACCTTGCGGGGATTTCCTGTTGACTGTCAGGGTTACAGTGAGAGCTATGCAAACGGAAATCACTGCCACGGCACTGATCACAGCAATGACAACACCTTTTCTTCCAGTGGAAGGACACTTCATGCTGGAAGCTGTCATGTTCTTTAGGTGTGCCAGCTCCTTGGCAGCTTCACCTATACAATTGCAGTTTCCTTCCAAAAACAGGATGAGAGAGTAAATGAAGGTGAAGAGGCAATTCAGAATGTTTAAACTCCAGCCAGAAGCCTTGGCCCCCCGAAAACAGAAATCAGGACGAAGGGATCTTAATTCAGTAAGTGGTGTTCTTTTTCTCCTTTTAAAAATCCAGAACAGCTCTGAAGAAGTTTCCTTCCAATAATCCACTGTTGCCTTGAAGGGATTCTCTTAATAACTTGTGATTTTTCTCACTTTAATAATTATTGCCTTGGACAAGTCACTTGTGATACCATGCTACTGTCTTGGAGGAGATTCCTTCTAATGATGTTTTGCTGTCTTGCAGGTGTTTCTTTTAAACAAGCTGGTACTTTCTTGAAGAATTGCTTTTCTAACACACCTTCCTGGCCTTGTTTTTCTTCTGATAATCTGGCACCGCCTTAAAAAATAATTATTCTTCTTTAAAAAAATGGTTCTGTGTTCCTTGAAGGATTTACCTCCTGGTAATCAAAGATCACCATCGTGGAGTAACAGGCTAAGTTTCTGTAATAGCTATAGGTTGGCTACCAAGAGGCGGGGGGGGGGGGAAGACACTGGTGATGATCTCTCTAGCTCAGAAATAATTTTACTGAAGTTCTCTGAGGTTGTGCTCCTATGAAAAATCCATCAGGGCAATATTTTGAGGCCAAAGTACATCTACTTGATATGTGCTGGGGGGTGGGGGAACCATCCCTCCAAGAATTAGTTATATTAATGCCATGTGTGTGAAGGCAGCTGTTCTGAGATTACGTAAAGATGGGTCCTCCCTCTTCAGATCTGCGCATACAAATGCTGGATCACATTAGACACCACTCCCACCACCAGGGAGGAAGAAAGAAAGACTATGCCTGCTGGTTTTAAATTAACAGGTTTGAAATAATACTGACATTATCACTTCTAAGCTTTCCTGACCTTACTAGATTAAGAGAATATATTCCTCTGAAAAGCTTCTGTTAAAATTACAGCATTAGCCCCCCCCCCACGTGTAAATGCAAGAAGTTCAGGATCTCATAACAACTGAACTCATCCCACTGTAGATACAGGAGACCTGAGACATACCTCTGCAAATCCCACTAAAGCACTTAAGTACCGTGCTTGCTTTACATATCCCAAGACAGGGTTGGGTATACACTGTGTATGCTGGGCCAAATCCTCATGGTGCTCTCTTGCTTTGCCTAGTGAAAACCATGACAACCAGGTTCTAGCCGATTCAGATGGCAGGCATGTGCGATGGCTACAAAGGAGGTGTTCCTGCCGCACGAGTTTGTGTTTCCTTTCTCAAAGTCCCAGTGGGCTGCTGCTGTCAATCGCCTTCTTTCCAATAAGAAGCAGAGGCGAGTGAACCCCAGCTTGGTGGCCTCTCGCTAAGCAGAAAAGAAAACTGTCCAGTAGTTTAGTTTGGGGCACAACAGTTTTTGTTAAGGTTAAACTCTTGAATGAACGTCTTGGAGACAGTTCACATGATCAAACAATCTGTTCTATATGTGATAGGCAGGAAAGGTCAGTGTGCAATGCCAAGTGGCCAAGCGATTATTCCATTGACCTGCCAGACTGAGACTGCCTGTAGTTTACCCAAGCCCACAGCTCATCCTCGGATTAAAAACAAAGGGAAACCACAAAACTGGTGTTGTGCTGTGTTTTCGTGGGTGTATTCTATAACATGTCGTTGATGCAGTTAACAGTGTATTAGAGGTGGATTCATACTGGACTGTCCAAATTTCATTCTGCTTCATTCTGCAATGCTTCCTCAGTGTTACTGACTTGTTACCTAATTATAGCCATCTGGAGGGGGCCGCACTTGAGCTACAGCACAACGAAGGTGGAACACACACACACACACAGCATGGGATGAAAAGTTACATGACTTCAGCAAGAAGCTATGCACTGATTGGAAACCTAGCTGTTTGTTTACTCCCAAAACTTTGGCAAGCATGAATGGTATTGGAATGACGCAACTGTCCCGATATCACCGTAAGCACAAATTCTTCTGAACGCACAATAAAAAGGACATTTGGAGAGGCCCAAAGGCTTCCAATGTGGCTGAGGAATCTCCTTCTCCAGTGGGGAGGTGCAATGCCAGCTCCATGTCTCAGGGACAATGTGCAGTTAAACCACAAATCAACAGCCTGCGTGGCTTATTTGGCATTTTTTATGCAGTTTCTTTACTCCCTGTTGTAGTTTGCATAGAATCGGCGTCTTAATATTCAAGCAGCACCTCATTGCTAGGGATAAAAGTAGTGTCCATCACAGATCCAGTAATTCCACCCTGTTTACAGCATGATCTGATCATTTTTATTTGCAATTTATATTGTTAGAATCATCATGTAATCAATATAGTGATCATGCTATCAATAAATTTATGAACACACATTTGCTATGGTAGCATGGCATTCTTAAGACTACTACATCCTTTCCAAAGCTGTCACCAAACGCAGCAGACACTGGTCCATTTAGGCCATATGGGGCACTGCTCCAGCCAACCTCAGTCTGCCATCAGCCAGGCCCCACCTGCCCGCCTTCTTACTTGCAACCAGCCAGAAGGCAGCTCTGTTGTCATTGGCTCTGGTTCCATCTAATGTTGGTCTTCCTGCCTTCTGCCCCACCAGCCCCAATGAACACAAGCTACCACTGTCCAAACATTGTTCCATTTCTATACCACAAGCATAACACAAGTGTAGTATGCATGCAGACCAGCAGAATGAAAATAAAGCCAGGTCCAGGATTTATGGGCTGGACAGGTGGCTCCCGAGAAGCCTCGTTTTAATTCATTTCTAAGCTTTTATGCGTCAGATTCACTTTTCTCAAAGCTTCCCTTCTACTGCCACCTTCTGGCTGACATGCTGGGACAAGTTAATCAGACCTTGTTCCATTTTACAATATTCTTTACAGGACTCTAGTGGTGTACTGGAAAAAAAATGAAGTACAGGAGATTATCAGGACAGTCCCCACAGCAATATCCTAAAGGAGAGTCCAAAATGTTGGTGCAAAAGGGGGGGGGGTGCGGAATTAAAGGATGCCAAGATCCAAGTTTGGAGCAAGTACTCTTTGGTGAGAGAACCCCAGCAGAGATTTAAAATCACAAAAAATGCAGCAAAGTAAAGCATGGAGATATAGGCTGTTAGACCTTTAAAATATACCCTTGTAAGTTCTAAAACTTTCCACTTCCCTCAGCATAGGAAAAAACCACGTTTGGTAAATAAAAAATTGGTTTACTTACAAATTCTTCAAAGGTTAGGTCCATGTATTTTTTCATACTGTACATCAGTCAGAAAAGTTGTACAGGCAGCAAAAATTGGCTTGGTCAAAATGGAGAAAGTTCTTAAATTATTGCTACAAGAACACAATAATGGCTTGTGAGAGCAATGTGACTAAGCTGGAGCAATCATCTTAGCCTCCTCACAAGCTGAGCTTCTTAAGTAGACTGGAAGGGGAATCAAGGCTTGATTACTAGTTCCTCCCAAGGTGAGCTAAGCCTGGCAGGACAGCTTACTCTATGGTATTAAACCCTTCATGCATTAATTTGACTTAAGAATGCTGGTTATATGAGGTTGGTTATCCCACAAAAAATGCAAGCAACTGTGTTAATCCATTATCTATAGACATACACACACACAAACACCACATAATGTTCTATTGATTAGGCTCATAATCCTTTGCATAGTTTACCTGGGAGCAACCCTATTGAACTCAGATGATTACTTCTTATCAGGTCAATTTGTAAAATATAGTGAGCTTTAACCAAAGATCTTTTATTAGGAATGCAAACCATCTTGCAAGATATGTTTCCATTTAAACTGATACGATGAAGTAGGAACCCCCCATCAAAGGAAAGAAGAAGCCAGTTTCTGCTTAGAGATTTCATCCTATTCCCTGAATTTCTTTATGGGAATATATTCAGAATAACAAACACAGGTTGCTATTATGAAATCCTTTAGTAGGCTTTTAAGAATCAGTTGCTCATTACTCTTTTTGACACAGGTGAAGATAGTAAATTCAGTAAATGGTAGATCACGTTCTAATACAATTGTCTCCTGCACTTGTTGAATTTCTTTTTTTTTATAAAATTTTTTATTGGTTTTTCACATTTTATAAAGACATAACATACACACACAAAAAAAAGAAAAAAAGACAAAGACAAAAAAACATGCATAATTTCAAAAATCTTATTTTCTTAACCTTGTTTCTTGACTTCCCCCCACCCCCCTTCATGCATCCCAATTTCCATAATTATATCAGCAAGTTATTATGTCTGCTCTTTACCATCTTAATATAACACCTTTTATAAAAAATTAGGTTCTTTCCTAAGTTGGACTCAAGTTCCCTTCCATCGATTTCCCAATTTGTATTAGATAAAAATCATATTGACTAAACCCAAAAATCAAGAGTGTTTTTAAAGTTCTGTTTTCCCTCTCCCTCCCATCCCCGGTTTCCGTCCTTTCCCAAATACATGTCTATAATAACAGTTCTTAGCCTGGGTTCCTCACGTCCGAGGCCTTCAAATCTCTTTCAGTCCCTCTCCGCCGGTCTTGTTGGAAGTCCTTTATGTTGGTCATCGAATCTCGAAGGAGTTCTGTCTCAATCCAATCAGGTTTTCTTCCCACAGGAACACTTAAAAACAACTGCTGCAAAAGCTCCACAAACTCTTCATCTTCAAAGTGGGGGCCCCAGTTATATTTCTTCTTTATTTTAAATTCCTGTAATCCAAGTATTCCAGGGGCCTCCTCCTTCATCTTTCGCATCTTTCGCAGATTTGTAATCCATGTGATCCAAAGGTCTTCTTGCTTATACTCCACTGATATAACCTTCTGGTTGGTATTTTCCATGTGTACTTTCTCCTTTCCTTGTTTAGTCTTCCTCAATTCTTGAGATATCTCTTCCAATTCAGCTGCAGGTTCTTTCCCATTCAAATCCTCAGTACATTCAACAGAGCTGCTTATTCCAGAAGTCAAGGTCGTGAGTTGTTTATTCATAGCCAGACTCTGTTCTTGTAAAATTCCCACAAGATAGAACGCTCTTTCTATCTCAGCTAGTAACTTTCCATCCGCAGCCATTGTAATGTCTCAGAATTCCCCCTAGAGGGAATCTGGTTACTTAGTAATCTTTTTCCAACAGTCCTCAACCTCGTTGGTTTCTTTGTTATCAACAACTTTAATTCAATTGTATCACATTTAATCCAGAGAGATCTTAAGTAGCAAGCTTTTTCACTTTAAGTTGCCCGTTTGACAGCTTTGACAGCTGTCAAACTCCTTTCCTCTTTAACAGGCTCAGAGGCAGGACGCTCCCGGGCCTGGGAGGGGGGGGGTTTGCACACAACAAGAAAAAAGCTTCTGAAATTCCACTCTTACACTCCAGCTCAAAACTTCTTTTATCAAATCGTGAAAGTTAATGTCTTTTTAACTCACCCCAAAAGGGTAGGCTCTCCAACTTAGTTCTCCTGCTATTGCTTTAAATCTTCTGCAGGAGGGGGGGGGTGCGGACTTCCCTTTGACACATCCCCCGGTCGTATCAAATTCAGAAATAGATATTTTAGAGTCCAAATTCCCATCTACTCACGGGTTGCTTCTTTTCCGGTCCGAATTTGAGGAAATAAAGTCAGCGCTCATCGGCCATGGCACACGGCTTCGCTCCGCTGGGATAGCGGTCTACTCCCAGCACCACGCCACTCTCCGTACCCTTTCCGAAGCCTTTAAAAAGGCTCTTCGTGGGTCGGGGAGGGCGCTTAAGGTGCCCACCGAGTCACCAGGTCCGCAGGCATCCGCGCCTGCGGTTTTTGAGGGTCTCCGCGTCGCCGTCGCGGTAAGACCAGTCCCCAGCGGAGCCGATTCCCTCCAGAGCTCGGAGGGAATCCGCCATTAGCTGTTCGCGCCAACCCGGAAGTCTGCACTTGTTGAATTTCTCTTAAAAAAACAACAACTGTGTTCCATTGCTGCTGCTTTGGTGTGTTCTAAAATAATAAATGAAATACTGGTGCTTCCCCCTCTGCTTTTTGGCTGCCTTTATCTAACTGCCATGGGGGGAGGAAAGAAGAGGGAGGGGAGGTCCCAATGGGCGTAATGGGGCTTACTCACAGGTAAACAGGTAAAGGATGGCAGCCACAGGGTTCATGTGCCTTTAACAGCTGTATGGCAGACAGAAATTCAACAGGTTAAACATTTTCTAGTACAGAAACACATACATGGCTTCACCATGATTGCACCCTCCCTAATTTTGTGTTGCGGCATGTCTCCCATGGCAGAAATGTTGTGAGAATTAAAGAATAGAGGGACTGTCATCCACCAGACTAAAAGTGACAGGTGCGATGCCCTCTTTTCTGTGTAAATTCTATCCCCTTTTTGGATCACTTCAGGATTCCCCACCAAAATGCTGTTTTTTGGGTAGTGCCCTTAAATGTTGTTTCGGGTGGTTTGTGATCCTAATGTACATTCATCTCATTGACTTGGACCATACCGAATGAGTGTTGAGTCTCCTCAACCTTTAGCATGACTCTGGAAGCAATGACACAAAAGGCTGTTTTGGGGTATCATGACTGGCTCGGTGCCCCTGATCTGAAGAAACAGGCTTAAAGTCCCCCTGGTCCAGTCCTTCTATTATTCTGTTGTCCTATGGCAGCCATTTTGTGTTATGCCACACCTCCATGGCAGCCATTTTGTGACTGGCACCCACAGCCTGCCCTCAAAATTCAAAATATGTCCCTGGTCCAGAGAGGTTGATGACACCTGCCATACTCCAACTATTTTCTCTGCCCACCCCCTCTTATTTTCCCTCATAGTGTTTGGAGGAAGGAAAATAAGCAGCAAGTGTGACAGGGAAGGAAGTGATGGTTCTTTTAGTTTAGCTTTTTGTTTGTTTTTTTAAAAAATATTTATTGCAAATTTTAAACACAAAATCACCAAACATACAAAATACCATCCCCACATTATAACAAACAAAAGAAGGAAAGGAAAAAACAACAAGAAAGTAGACATAAAATAGGAAAGAAAATATAACAAAAACAATAATCCACAAATCATATTTCCATAAACATTGGACTTCCTCACATCACCCTTTCCTGCGTTCTCAATAATAAAGTTATAAGCAGCAATTTATTACCTACTGTCAGAGCTGCTTCCAGATCCTAGCTCACAGAGGATCACGCTAGCCAGCGGTCACTTGTAAAAGTCTTTATTGAGTTACAGTTTCCATTCTCAAGCTGCTGCGCGCAACTCTACGTCTTAAGGGTTAGACCGGCGAAGCTCCGTCTGAGTCTCCGCCCCCTGTGCACCAGCTTACTAACCTAGCCTTACTCCACCTCTTCCGTCTGACCGTTCTTCTCTGGGTCCCTCTGCCCCCCGTGGTCTCTTCCTTCCGGGATTCTTCTGACGCTGACCCCCCGGACCCTCCTGTCTCCTTGCGCCGGGCTTTAGGACCTGGCTCCCTTTCCGGGCTGCTTACTGCGCCACCTTCCTGTGCATTTGAACTTGGCGCGCGCGCCCAACCTTCCACTTTCCTCCTGACCGTTTCTTCGCTCTCCGATGGAGGTGTGGCCACTCCTGACTCGTGCCCTCCCTCCTGTTGCGAGCTGCCAGCACTTGATACCTGGCGCCCTTCTTCTCCCCTGCTCTCTGTTGGTGACGCTGGTCCCGATTTCCAACTGCTCCCCTCTGAGCCCCCTCTGGACCCTTCTTCCTGGGGTGTCCCCCTAGGCTCCCCCCTGGCTCTGGCCACTGGTGCTCCTTTCTGTGAATCTTCTGATTCACTGGAAAGACTCGGAGATCTCAGGTCGTCGTCATCACTCATCTTTTCTTCTGCCTCCTCCCCCTCGCTCTCTGTTTCCTCCCTCGCCCTCGCCTCTGCTCCTGAACCCCTGACATCCATCCCCCCTCGAAGCCCCCCCTTCCCCCTCCCCTCCTTCCGGTGCGGGAGCTGGGTGCTGCCGTGTCATGGGGACGAATGTCGGATACAGTTCGCTTCCCGTGGCGGGCCTCTAACCGAAGGCTTCTGGTTCTTCCTCCCTGCTCTCATCGACAACGGTCACCTCTGCTTCCATCTCTGTGCCGCCGTGCTCGAAACCCGGGTCGTCCCCGAACACGTCCATGTCCGTCTCTTCATCGGTCCCTTCTGGAGGCGTTGCTCGCCCGGGACCCTCCAGCCACTTCCTGCGCCACTGCTCCTCTGGTCTATCGTCCCACCAATACGAGGGTTCTGAGGCAGATCCCGAGGGTGACCCCCCCCGGGGAACGGGCGTCTCGTGTCGGTTCCTCGTCCGAGTCGAACCCCTGGAACGTGCTGGCTGAAAGCGTGGGTGTGAAAAGCCAGTCGTCGAAAAAGTCTGCTGGCATGGGTCTATGTGGGAAGAGGGCATGAAACTCGTCTTTGAGCAGAGGTTCCTCCAAAGCGTAGCCCGGCACCCAGCTGTTGGCACTGGCCGGGGTGCCCTCCTTGGCGAGAAGGTATTCTACCCCCTCTTCCCCCCATCTGGAGTCCAAAATCTCTGTGACTTCGTTGATGGGCTCCTCCTGTGCCACTCCACCTTGCTCGGTTCCCTCTCGGAGCGGACTCGGCGCCGTTCCTGGTTCCTGAAATCTGTGAGGTGCCTTGTAGGGAGTGAGCACCGATCTGTGGAACACCGGATGCATCCTGGAGCCCTCCGGAAGCGCCAGCCTGAAAGCCACCGGGTTGACCTGCTCTTCAACTTGGTAGGGCCCCAGCTGTTTATGCCCCAGTTTCTTCTTCGCTAACGACCTGGCCGGCACTGCGTGGGCAGCTAACCAGACCCAGTCTCCCACATGGATCTCTTCGCCAACCCTCCTGTGTCTGTCCGCTTGTACCTTGTATGCGTGTTTCGCCAGCTCCAGGTGCCGCCGAAGCTGATCGTGGACCTCCTGCAACTCCGACGCGAACGCATCCGCTGTTTGCGGCTCCCCCTCCCCCATTCTTTCCAGTCCCGGGAAAGTTCTGGGGTGCCTTCCGTTGTTGGCGAAGAATGGCGTTACCCCCGTGGACACGTGCTTCGTGTTGTTGTAGGCGAACTCGGCGAGAGGCAGGTAATCCACCCACGTCGCAGGCTGTTGATTAGCATAACATCTCAGGTACTGCTGCATGATGGCATTGACCCGCTCCGCTTGCCCGTTGGTCTGCGGGTGTCTAGCCGAAGCCAGGTTGATCTTGACGTTCAGGAAGCCCATCAGCTTCTGCCAGAAGTTTGAGATGAACTGCCGCCCCCGGTTGGACAGTATAGACCGCGGCAGCCCGTGAACCTTGAACACGTGATCTATGAACAGTTTGGCAGTCTGTTCCGCCGTGGCCACCTTCGCACACGGGATGAAATGTGCCATCTTGGAGAACAAGTCCACCACCACCAGCACTGCCGTCTTGCCCCTCGAGCTGGGCAGATCCGTGACAAAGTCCAGGGCCACTCTCTCCCATGGTTCGAACGGGGTTTGCAGCGGTTCCAGCAGTCCCGCCGGCGGTCTGTGTACTGGTTTGGCCCTCTGGCAGGTGTCGCACCTCGCCACATAGTCCGCGACCTCCCCTCTCATTCTGGGCCACCAGAAGTCCCTGGCGACTAATTCCATCGTCTTCTCCGTGCCAAAGTGCCCGGCCGTGGGTGCGTCGTGCAACTGCTGCAGTACCTTGGCGCGAAGATCGTCCCCCGGCACGTAGATGGCCCCTTTACGGAGGAGTAATCCATCGCGAACCTGGAACTCGCCGGTCGCTGCCGTACCCCTTTGCGCCTCTGCCATCTTGGCTCGCGCGAAGGAGTCGTCCTGCAACGCTCTCCTCACCGCATCCAGGTCAACTGTAGCCGAAGCGCACGCCCACACCGTCGGTGCGAAGATGTGCATGGCAGTGGCTGGCGTCGCCTCCTCCAGATACTGTGGTTTACGGGATAGGGCATCCGCCATGACGTTGGTGTCCCCCGGGACATACTCTATTCGGAAGTCGAAGTTTGCAAAGAATTCGGCCCAACGTATCTGCCTCTGGTTCAGGAACTGCGCCGTGCGCCAGTGCTCCAGATTCTTGTGGTCCGTGCAGACCTGCACCGTGTGCTTGGCGCCGATCAGGAAGTGCCTCCACGCCTTGAATGCTGCATGAATGGCAAGCAACTCCCTGTCCCAGATGGTGTAGTTCTGTTCAGAGTTGCTGAGCTTCCTGGAGTAAAACGCTCCCGGCCTCCAAGCCCCCTGCGGGTCTTGCTGCAACAGTACTGCTCCCACGGCTCTGTCTGATGCGTCCGTCTCCACCCTCATTGGCCTGCTGGGGTTGACATGCAACAGCTGCTCTTCCGACGCGAAGAGACGCTTGAGTGCCTGAAAGGACTGCTCCGCCTGTTCCGTCCAGATGAACTTCTTCTTCTTGGAACTGAGCGTGTCCGTGATGGCCGCTGTTTGCATAGCGAACCCCTTGATAAACTTGCGATAGAAGTTCGCAAATCCAACAAACCGCTGGACCTCCTTCCGGTTGCGCGGGCTCTTCCAGTCCAACACTGCACGAACCTTGGCGCTGTCCATGGCGAGCCCCTTGTCTGACAACCTGTAGCCAAGGAAATCCACCTCCGTCACGTCGAACTGGCATTTTTCCAGCTTGGCGTAAAGCCTATGCTGCTGCAGTCTGCTCAGCACTTCCTTGACGTGTCTGTCGTGATCCTGCTGCGATTCAGAAAATATCAGGATGTCATCCAAGAAGCAGACACACGTCTTGTAGAGGAGCCCTGCCAGCACGTGATGCATGAAAGCTTGAAAACAGTGGGAGCCATTTTGCAATCCAAAAGGCATAACTCTGTATTCGTAGGTGCCCAGGGGCGTGAACATGGCTGTCTTCCACTCATCACCCTCCCGCATGCGAATGAGGTTGTACGCCCCACGCAGGTCCAACTTGGTGAACACGCGGCCCTTGCGTACCGTCGCGAGGAGGTCGTCGATCCTGGGCATGGGGAAGTCCGATGGCTTGGTCACACTGTTCAAGATGCGATAGTCCACTACAAGTCTTTTTTGGGGCGTGTCCTTCTTAACAAAGAATACAGGACTGCCCCCCACTGCCTTGGACTCTCGGATGAAACCGCGCTCCAAATTATGATCTATGAACTCTTTGAGTTCCTGTAGTTCGTCCTCAGACATGGAATACAGCTTCCCTTTGGGCAGCGCCGCCCCTGGCAGTAGGTCAATCTTGCAGTCATATGATCTGTGGGGGGGGGGTAGCTTGTCCGCCTCCTTCTCGCAGAAGACCTCTAAAAATCCCGCGTATTTGTGGGGGATTGCTTGCAGCGTCCCCAGCTGCAGCCGCGCTTCCTCCTCCTCTCCCTCCTGCCGGGGCAGAATGCAGTGCTCAGCGCAGTATGAGGAGCCAAAGACTAGCTGCCGCTGGTACCAAGCCAACGTCGGACTGTGTCTGTCCAGCCAACTCATGCCCAAGACAATAGGCATGTCCGACAGTCTGGTGACATTAAAACTGATGATTTCCCTGTGATTTCCAAGTCGCATCACCATTGGTGGCGTTTGCTTCACCACCTGCCCCCCTAGCAGCTCCCTGCCATCCACCGTGACGACCTGCAGGGGCAGCGTGGCAGGCAACAGCTGTATAGCGTGTTTATCGACAAAGTCCTGCCCTATAAAGTCCACATTGCTTCCTGAGTCAACGGTGATTGGCACGTCTAGAGTGAGGCCATTGGGTAGCTGAAGCGATGCAGTGAGCTGCACTACTGGTTTGGGCGGGAGGGGGTCTGTGGGCTGCAAAATCTCTGGGGACTGCTTTACTGACTCGTCTGGCTGGGCCCCAGTGCCTCTGTCTCCAGCCAGACTCCGTCGTTTCCCTGCTGTGTGTCTCTGTGCTGAGTAGTTGCAGTCACCGTCGCAGAGGCTGCAGTGTGTTTGTGGATCCTCTGGGGACACTCTTTCGCCATGTGCTGCGGACTTTCGCAGATGTAACACTTCCTGTTCCCTCTAGGAGGCTTCGCTTTGACTGCTCCCGGTGCTGTGGCTCTGGTTGCTGACTGAGCCCTGGCACCTCCAACCTCCATCGGTTCCGCTCCCCCTCCTGGCAGAGGCGTGGATTGCGCACGCGCAGCTTCCCTGGGAACGAAGGAGAACCCTCTCGCTGGTTCGCGCCCTTCGTCCCTGCTCCATGGACGTTCCTCCAGCCTCACTCCCACCGCCAGCGCCCTCTGAACGACCTCCTGCGTGGTCCTGGGTCTCTCCCCCCTTGCAATTTCGTCTTTAACCGCACTGTTCAATCCTTCCCAAAATAGGTCTCTGACTGGAGCTGAATCTCTGTCCCATTCCAGGGCACTGGCCAGTGCAAAAAAGCGGGCATGGTACTGTCTTACGCTGGCCCTCCCTTGCTTCAGCCCATGTACCTCCTTCCTGGCAAGATCCACGTCTATGCTGGACAAAAAGCAGCCATCCATCGCTTTAATAAAGGCATCCGCGGTTTGGAGCGCCGGATCCTTATCTCTCCACAAATTGCGCAGCCATGCTTTAGCATCTCCATGCAAATGGGACATGATAAATCCCACCTTTTCTTGCTCATCTCTAAAGTCTTTGTCCAGCAGTTGCAGTGCACACTGTACATCTGCTCTAAAGTTGGGGTACTGTTGTAAATTCCCATCGAAGTGAGAGACTAGACCGCCTGTTCTCCCCAACCCAATCCCGTCCGGTTTGGGTGTCAGTTGCCCTTGCTTCGTAAGCACTTCCAACCTGACCTGGAGATCCCTGTAGGCGGCAGCTGCGTCCTCCTCTCTCTTCCTGGATGCAAGTATCTCGGCATTCAGTCGTGTCACTGCTTCTCTGAGTTCTCCTATCTGCTGTTCGGCCGTCATATTGTCTGCCGTTCGTGAGCTGAGTCGTAGGCACCCGCCTTCTCTCCTGTCCGCGAGGCTGTAGATGCCCACAACGGGAGACGGAGCTTACTGTCAGAGCTGCTTCCAGATCCTAGCTCACAGAGGATCACGCTAGCCAGCGGTCACTTGTAAAAGTCTTTATTGAGTTACAGTTTCCATTCTCAAGCTGCTGCGCGCAACTCTACGTCTTAAGGGTTAGACCGGCGAAGCTCCGTCTGAGTCTCCGCCCCCTGTGCACCAGCTTACTAACCTAGCCTTACTCCACCTCTTCCGTCTGACCGTTCTTCTCTGGGTCCCTCTGCCCCCCGTGGTCTCTTCCTTCCGGGATTCTTCTGACGCTGACCCCCCGGACCCTCCTGTCTCCTTGCGCCGGGCTTTAGGACCTGGCTCCCTTTCCGGGCTGCTTACTGCGCCACCTTCCTGTGCATTTGAACTTGGCGCGCGCGCCCAACCTTCCACTTTCCTCCTGACCGTTTCTCCCCCTCGCTCTCTGTTTCCTCCCTCGCCCTCGCCTCTGCTCCTGAACCCCTGACACCTTATTTCAATTCTTATTTTGTAATTCTCAAATATTATGTCCCCGAACTTTAAATATTTTTATCAATATACTGAACTGCTTAGTTTAAACATAATATTACTTCAAGTTCCATTTTTCTTAAACATCACTTATTCTCATGTATCTTTCACCTAAATAATTATGCCATATTATTTTTTATCGTGCATTCTCTCAACATTCATACAGCTTGTAGTGTTTTTGTAGGTAGTCTTTAAACTTTTTCCAGTCCTCTTCCACTACCTCTTCTCCCAGGTCCCGAATTCTGCCAGTCATTTCAGCCAGCTCCATATAGTCTATCAGTTGCGTCTGCCATTCTTCCAGTGTGGGTAAATCTTGGGTCTTCCAATACTTTGCGATGAGTATTCTTGCTGCTGTTGTTGCATACATAAAAAAAGTTCGGTCCTTCTTTAACACCCTCTGGCCGACAATACCTAAAAGGAAGGCCTCTGGTTTCTTAGGGAAGGTATACTTAAATACCTTTTTTAACTCATTATAAATCATTTCCCAAAAGGCCTTCACCCTCGGGCAAGTCCACCAAAGGTGAAAGAATGTTCCTTCAGTCTCCTTACATTTCCAACATTTATTGTCATGCAAATGGTATATTTTTGCAAGCTTGACTGGGGTCATGTACCACCTATATATCATTTTCATAATGTTTTCTTTCAGGGCATTGCATGCCGTGAACCTCACACCGGTGGTCCATAACCTTTCCCAGTCAGCAAACATAATGTTGTACCCAATGTCCTGTGCCCATTTTATCATGGCTGATTTAACTGTTTCATCTTGAGTATTCCATTTCAACAGCAAGTTATACATTTTTGAAAGTACCTTGGTCTTTGGTTCTAACAGTTCTGTTTCTAATTTCGATTTTTCCACCTGGAAACCTGTTTTTTTATCCGAATTAAAGATCTCCCTAATCTGAGCATAGTGTAACCAGTATCGCACTTTGTCCTTTAATTTCTCAAAACTCTGCAACCTCCAAGTATCTCCTACCTTTTCTAGTATTTCCCAATATTTCGGCCAATTGGCCTCCATATTGAGTCTTTTCCGAGCATTAGCTTCCATTGGTGACAACCACCTTGGGGTCTTGTTTTCTAATAAGTCTTTGTATTTTATCCAGACATTAAATATTGCTTTCCTGACAATTCTTGATGTCAGATTTATGTCCGTTTATTCTTTGGCGTAAGGTTTGGCCTGTTTGTCCAATATAGAGAGCTGAAGGACACTGTTGGCATTTGATGGCATACACAATGTTAGACGATGAGCAATTAAATAGTCCCGAGATGGTATGTGTATGCCATCAAGTGCCAACAGAGAAACCAGTAGGAGAACACTTCAATCTCCCAGGACATTCTATACAAGATCTCAAAGTAGCTGTTTTACTACAAAGGAATTTCAGAAATAGACTGGAAAGAGAAGCTGCTGAATTACAACTCATTACCAAACATAAACCATGAAAAGACCTGGACTGAACAAAGACATTGGATTCTTATCTCACTATACATAACTAAACCATTTCTCACCTTCCCACCCCTTGCCTTTTCCTGTAAGACCTATTACAGTCGTTAAGAGTCGTCAAGAGGCTCTCTCAGCTATCTGCCTATCTCCCATTCCCACCACCCTTCTGAGTAACACCCCTCCCCACCTTCTCACTATATAGAAGGATCTGGCAACTTCTGTTTCAGTGTATCTGAAGAAGTGTGCATGCACACGAAAGCTCATACCAAGAACTAACTTAGTTGGTCTTTAAGGTGCTACTGGAAGGAATTTTTTTATTTTGACTATGGCAGACCAACACGGCTACCTATCTACTACCACAAATAAGCATGCCATCCAAAAGCATTATTAAACCCTTCCAGATCCAGGACATCAGTGTTCTCAAGAAGAAACCAATCTTTCAGCCAGCAGAAAGCTGCAGCTTCATAATACAACCTTAAATCTGGCAGGGCAAACCCCCCTCTTTCCTTAGCATCGGTTAGTATTTTAAATTTTATTCTGGGCTTTTTGCCCTGCCAGACAAATTTAGAGATATCTCTCTGCCACTTTCTAAAACATTCCACCTTGTCCACAATCTGTAGGGTCTGAAACAAAAACAACATTTTTGGCAACACATTCATCTTTACAGCAGCAATTTGGCCCAACAAGGAAAGTTTCAATCTAGACCAACTTTCTAAATCTTTTTTGATTTCTGACCAACACTTTTCATAATTGTCTTTGAATAGATTCAGATTTTTAGCAGTCATATTAACCCCTAGGTATTTCACCTTTTTAACCACATTTAAGTCTGTCTCCTTCTGAAACCTTTCTGATTCCAAAGATGTCAAGTTTTTTCCCCAAAACCTTGGTTTTTTGCTTGTTTAATTTAAATCCCGCCACCCGACCAAACTCATGAATCAGTTCTAAAACTCTTTTCGTACTAGATTCTGGCTCCTGTAGTGTCAAAACCAGGTCATCTGCAAAAGCTTTAAGTTTGTACTGTATGGCTCCGACCTGGATCCCTTCAACCAACCGGTCCCCTCTAATCATATTCAGGAGCACCTCCAGGACTGAAATAAATAACAAAGGGGAAATAGGGCAACCTTGTCGTGTTCCTTTCTCTATCCTAAACTCTTCTGTCACCACATTGTTAACTATCAATTTAGCTTTTTGTTCTGAATAGATTGCCTCTATACCATTCTCAAACCCCCGTCCCACTCCCATCCCTTCAAGATTCTTTTTCATAAACTTCCATGAAATGTTGTTGTCAGAGCTGCTTCCAGATCCTAGCTCACAGAGGATCACGCTAGCCAGCGATCATTAAGTAAAAGTCTTTATTGAGTTACAGTTTCCATTCTCAAGCTGCTGCGTGCAACTCTACGTCTAGTGGTTAGATCGGCGAAGCTCCGTCTGAGTCTCCGCCCCTTGAGCACCAACTTAATATCCTAGCCCTGCTCCACCTTTTCCGCCTGACTGTTCTCCTCTGGGTCCCTCTGCCCCCCGGGGTCTCTTCCTTCCGGGATTATTCTGACGCCGACCCCCCGGAACCTCCTGTCTCCTTGCGCCGGGCTTTAGGACCTGGCTCCCTTTCCGGGCTGCCTACTGCGTCACTTTCCTGTGCATTTGAACTTGGCGCGCGCGCCCAACCTTCCACTTTCCGTCTGACCGTTTCTTCGCTCCCTGATGGAGGTGTGGCCACTCCTGACTCGTGCCCTCCCCCCTGTTGTGAGCTGCCAGCGCTTGATCCCTGGCGCCCTTCCTCTTCCCTACTCTCTGGCGGTGACGCTGGTCCCGATTTCCAACTGCTCCCCTCTGAGTCCCCTCTGGCTCTATCTTCCTGGGGTGTCCCCCTAGGCTCCCCCCTTGCCCTGGCCACTGGTGCTCCTTTCTGTGAATCTTCTGATTCACTGGAAAGACTCGGAGATCTCGGGTCGTCGTCATCACTCATCTTTTCTTCTGCCTCCTCCCCCTCGCTCTCTGTTTCCTCCCTTGCCCTCTCCTCTGCTCCTGAACCCCTGACATCCATCCCCCCTCGAAGCCCCCTCTTCCCCCCTCCCCTCCTTCCGGTGCGGGAGCTGGGTGCTGCTGCGTCAGGGGGACGAATGTCGGATACAGTTCGCTTCCCGTGGCGGGCCTCCATCTGAAGTCTTCCGGTTCTTCCTCCCTGCTCTCGTCGACGCCGGTCACCTCCGCTTCCATCTCTGTGCCGCCGTGCTCGAAACCTGGGTCGTCCCCGAAAACGTCCATGTCCGTCTCTCCCTCGCTTCCTCCTGGCGGCGTTGCTCGTCCTGGACCCTCCAGCCACTTTCTGCGCCACTGCTCCTCTGGTCTATCGTCCCACCAATACGAGGGTTCTGAGGCAGATCCCGAGGGTGACACCTCCGGGGAACGGGCGTCTCGTGCCGGTTCCTCCTCCGAGTCGCACCCCCGGAACGTGCTGGCTGAAAGCGTGGGCGTGAAAAGCCAGTCGTCGAAAAAGTCTTCTGGCATTGGCCTATGTGGGAAGAGGTCATGAAACTCGTCTTTGAGCAGAGGTTCGTCCAAAGCGTAGCCCGGCACCCAGCTGTTGGCACTGGCCGGGGTGCCCTCCTTGGCGAGAAGGTATTCTACCCCCTCTTCCCCCCATCTGGAGTCCAAAATCTCCTTGACTTCGTTGATGCGCTCCTCCTGTGCCACTCCCGCGTGCCCGGTTCTTTCTCTGAGCGGACTCGGTGCCGTTCCTGGTTCCTGAAACCTGTGCGGTGCCTTGTAGGGAGTGATCACCGATCTGTGGAACACCGGATGCATCCTGGAACCCTCCGGAAGCGCCAGCCTGAAAGCCACCGGGTTGACCTGCTCTTCAACTTGGTAGGGCCCCAGTTGCTTATGCCCTAGTTTCTTCTTCGCCAACGACCTGGCCGGCACTGCGTGGGCTGCTAACCAGACCCAGTCTCCCACATGGATCTCTTCGCCAACCCTTCTGTGTTTGTCCGCTTGTACCTTGTATGCGTGTTTGGCCAGCTCCAGGTGCCGCCGCAGCTGATCGTGGACTTCCTGCAACTCCGACGCGAACGCATCTGCTGTCTGCGGCTCCCCCTCCCCCATTCTTTCCAGTCCCGGGAAGGTTCTGGGGTGCCTCCCGTTGTTGGCGAAGAACGGCGTGACCCCCGTGGACACGTGCTTCGTGTTGTTGTAGGCGAACTCGGCGAGAGGCAGGTAATCCACCCACGTCGCAGGCTGTTGATTCGCATAACATCTCAGGTACTGCTGCATGATGGCATTGACCCGCTCCGCTTGCCCGTTGGTCTGCGGGTGTCTAGCCGACGCCAGGTTGATCTTGACGTTCAGGAAGCCCATCAGCTTCTGCCAGAAATTCGAGATGAACTGTCGCCCTCGGTCGGACAGAATAGACCGCGGCAGACCGTGAACCTTGAACATGTGGTCTATGAACAGTTTGGCGGTTTGTTCCGCCGTGGCCACCTTAGCACACGGAATGAAATGTGCCATCTTGGAGAACAAGTCCACCACCACCAGCACTGCCGTCTTGCCCCTCGAGCTGGGCAGATCCGTGACAAAGTCCAGGGCCACTCTCTCCCATGGTTCGACCGGAGTTTGCAGCGGTTCCAACAGTCCGGCCGGCGGTCTGTGCACTGGTTTGGCCCTCTGGCAGGTGTCACACCTCGCTACGTAGTCCGCGACTTCCCCTCTCATTCCGGGCCACCAGAAGTCTCTGGCGACTAATTCCACCGTCTTCTCCTTGCCAAAGTGCCCGGCAGTGGGCGCGTCGTGCAGCTGCTGCAGTACCTTGGCGCGAAGTTCGTCTCCCGGCACGTAGATGGCCCCTTTACGGATGAGCAATCCATCTCGCAGCTGGAACTCGTCGGTCGCTGCCGTGCCCCTCTGCACCTCTGCCATCTTTGCTTGCGCGAAGGAGTCATCCTGCAACGCTCGTCGCACCGCCTCCAGGTCAACTGTTGCCGCAGCGCACGCCCACACTGTTGGTGCGAAGATGTGCATGGCGGCCGCTGGCGTTGCCTCCTCCAGATACTGCGGCTTACGGGAGAGAGCATCCGCCATGATGTTGGTGTCCCCCGGGACATACTCTATTCGGAAGTCGAAGTTCGCAAAGAACTCAGCCCAACGTATCTGCCTCTGGTTCAGGAACTGTGCCGTGTGCCAGTGCTCCAGATTCTTGTGGTCCGTGCAGACCTGCACCGTGTGCTTGGCGCCGATCAGGAAGTGCCTCCACGCTTTGAACGCTGCATGAATGGCCAGCAACTCCCTGTCCCAGATGGTGTAGTTCTGTTCGGACTTGCTGAGCTTCCTGGAGTAAAATGCTCCCGGCCTCCAAACCCCCTGCGGGTCTTTCTGCAGCAGGACTGCTCCCACGGCTCTGTCCGAAGCGTCTGTCTCCACCCTCATCGGCCTGCTGGGGTTGACATGAAGCAGCTGTTCTTCCGACGCGAAGAGACGCTTGAGTGCCTGAAAGGACTGCTCCGCCTGCTCTGTCCAGATGAACTTCTTTTTCTTGGAGCTGAGCGTGTCCGTGATGGCCGCTGTCTGCATGGCAAAGCCTTTGATAAACTTGCGATAGAAGTTCGCGAAGCCGACAAACCGTTGGACCTCCTTTCGGTTGCGTGGGCTTTTCCAATGCAACACTGCTCGAACCTTGGCGCTGTCCATGGCGAGCCCCTTGTCAGACAACTTGTAGCCCAGGAAATCCACCTCCGTCACATCGAATTGGCACTTCTCCAGCTTGGCGTAAAGCCTATGCTGCTGTAGCCTGCTCAGCACTTCCTTGACGTGTCTGTCATGCTCCTGCTGCGATTCCGAAAAGATCAGGATGTCATCCAAGAAACAGACGCACGTCTTGTAGAGGAGCCCCGCCAACACGTGATGCATGAACGCTTGAAAAACGTGGGAGCCATTTTGCAATCCAAAAGGCATAACTCTATATTCGTAGGTGCCCAGGGGCGTGAACATGGCTGTCTTCCACTCATCTCCCTCCCGCATGCGAATGAGGTTGTACGCCCCTCGCAGGTCCAACTTGGTGAACACGCAGCCCTTCCGTACCTTTGCGAGGAGGTCGTCAATTCGGGGCATGGGGAAGTCCGATGGTTTGGTCACACTGTTTAAGATGCGATAGTCCACCACAAGCCTTTTTTGGGGCGTGTCCCGCTTCTTAACAAAGAATACAGGACTGCCCCCCGCTGCCTTGGACTCTCGTATGAAACCGCGCTCCAAATTATGATCTATGAACTCTTTGAGTTCCTGCAGTTCGTCCTCAGACATGGAATACAGCTTCCCTTTGGGCAGCGCCGCCCCCGGCAGCAGGTCAATTTTGCAGTCATATGGTCTGTGGGGGGGTAGCCTGTCTGCGTCCTTCTTGCAGAAAACCTCCAAAAATTCTGCGTACTTGTGGGGAACCGCTTGCAGCGTGCCTAGCTGCAGCTGTGACTCCTCTTCCTCCCCTTCCTGCCGGGGCACGATGCAGTGTTCAGCACAAAAGGAAGAGCCGAAGGTTAGCTGCCTCTGGTACCAAGCCAGCGTTGGGCTGTGCTTGTCCAGCCAACTCATGCCCAATACAATGGGCGTGTCCGATAGTTGAGTGACGTTGAAGCTGATGATTTCCCTGTGATTCCCAAGTCGCATCACCATTGGTGGCGTCTGCTTCACCACTTGCCCCCCTAGCAGCTCCCTGCCATCCACCGTGACCACCTGCAGGGGCAGCGTGGCAGGCAGCAACTGTATAGCGTGCCGGTCGACAAAGTCCTGCCCTATAAAGTCCGCATTGCTTCCTGAGTCAATGGTGATTGGCACGTCCATGGTGATTCCATTGGGCAGCTGGAGCGATGCGGTGAGCCTCACTACTGGTTTGGGCGGGAGGGGGTCCATGGGCTGTAAAATCCCTGGGGACTTCTTCACTGACACGTCTGGCTGGGCCCCAGTGCCTCTTCCTCCAGCCAGACTCCGTCGTTTCCCTGCTGCGTTGCTGCAGTTACCATTGCTGAGGCTGCAGTGTGCTGGTGGAGCCTCCGGGGACACTCTTTCGCCATATGCTGCGGATCATCGCAGATGTAACACTTCCTGTTCCCTCTAGGAGGCTTCGCTTTCACTGCTGCCGGCGCTAGGGCTCTGGCTGCTGACTGAGCCCTTGCACTTCCAACCTCCATAGGTTCCGTCCCTCCTCCAGGCGGAGGCGTGGATTGCGCACGCGCTGCTTCTCTGGGAAGGAAGGAGGAGCCCCTGGCTGGTTCGCGCCCTCCACGCCCTTCGTCCCTGCTCCACGGACGTTCTTCCAGCCGCACCCCCACCGCCAGCGCCCTCTGAACGATCTCCTGCGTGGTCCGGGGTCTCTCCCCCCTCGCAATTTCATCTTTAACCGAGCCGTGCAATCCCTCCCAAAACAGGTCTCTTACCGGAGCCGAATCTCTGTCCCATTCCAGGGCACTGACCAAAGCGAAAAAGCGGGCATGGTACTGCCTTACGCTGGCCCTCCCTTGCTTCAGTCCATGTATCTGCTGCCGAGCAAGATCCACGTCAATGCTTGATAAAAGGCACCCATCCATCGCTTTAATAAAGGCATCCGCATTTTGGAGCGCCGGATCCTTATCCCTCCACAAATTGCGCAGCCATGCTTTAGCATCTCCATGCAAATGGGACATGATGAATCCCACTTTCTCTTGTTCATCTCTAAAGTCCTTGTTCAGCAGTTGCAGTGCACACATTACATCTGCTCTAAAGTTGGGGTACTGTTGCAGGTTCCCATCGAAGTGAGTGACCAGACCGCCTGTTCGTCTCCCCAACCCAATTCCCTCCTGTTTGGGTGTCAGTTGCCCTTGCTTCGTAAGCATGTCCAACCTGACCTGGAGATCCCTGTAGGCGGCAGCTGCCTCCTCCTCTCTCTTCCTGGATGCGAGAGCCTCGGCATTCAGTTGTGTCACTGCTTCTCTGAGTTCCGCTATCTGCTGCTCAGCCATCATGTTGTCTGCCATTCGTGAGCTCGCTAGTAGGCACCCACTTTCTCTCCTCTCCTTGAGGCCGTAGATGCCCACAATTCATGGGACGGAGCTTACTGTCAGAGCTGCTTCCAGATCCTAGCTCACAGAGGATCACGCTAGCCAGCGATCGTTAAGTAAAAGTCTTTATTGAGTTACAGTTTCCATTCTCAAGCTGCTGCGTGCAACTCTACGTCTAGTGGTTAGATCGGCGAAGCTCCGTCTGAGTCTCCGCCCCTTGAGCACCAACTTAATATCCTAGCCCTGCTCCACCTTTTCCGCCTGACTGTTCTCCTCTGGGTCCCTCTGCCCCCCGGGGTCTCTTCCTTCCGGGATTATTCTGACGCCGACCCCCCGGAACCTCCTGTCTCCTTGCGCCGGGCTTTAGGACCTGGCTCCCTTTCCGGGCTGCCTACTGCGTCACTTTCCTGTGCATTTGAACTTGGCCCGCGCGCCCAACCTTCCACTTTCCGTCTGACCGTTTCTTCGCTCCCCGATGGAGGTGTGGCCACTCCTGACTCGTGCCCTCCCCCCTGTTGTGAGCTGCCAGCGCTTGATCCCTGGCACCCTTCCTCTTCCCTACTCTCTGGCGGTGACGCTGGTCCCGATTTCCAACTGCTCCCCTCTGAGTCCCCTCTGGCTCTATCTTCCTGGGGTGTCCCCCTAGGCTCCCCCCTTGCCCTGGCCACTGGTGCTCCTTTCTGTGAATCTTCTGATTCACTGGAAAGACTCGGAGATCTCGGGTCGTCGTCATCACTCATCTTTTCTTCTGCCTCCTCCCCCTCGCTCTCTGTTTCCTCCCTTGCCCTCTCCTCTGCTCCTGAACCCCTGACAGTTGTCAAAGGCCTTCTCCGCATCTATAAAAATCAACACTGCTTTTGTATTAATGTTCGTTTGCAAAAGTTCCAAAATGTCGATAATATTCCTAGTATTGTCAAACAAATGTCGACCTGGGAGAAAACCTGCCTGGTCTTTATGAATTACTTCATTTAACACTTTTTTGAGTCTACTTGCCAAAATGTCTGCAAAAATTTTGTAATCCACATTTAGGAGAGAGATGGGACGGTAGTTCTTAAGTTGTGTCTTTTCAGTTTCCAATTTAGGTATCAATGTGATGAAAGCTTCTTTCCACGATTCCGGTGCCTTCTTCCCCTCCATGATCTCGTTGCAGACCTCCATTAATGGTTGTATCAGATAGTCTTTCAATGTCTTATAGTACTTGGATGTAAGCCCATCTGGTCCTGGAGACTTGCCCAATTGCATATTCTGGATGGCACCTTCAATTTCTTGTTGTGTTATTTTATAATTCAGAGTTGTCCTATTTTCTTGAGACAGTTTTGGTAATCCATTTCTTTTTAAAAATTGCTCTATCTCAATCTCTTTTTGCGGCCCTTGCGTATAAAGTTGTTTGAAGTATCTCTGGAAGCACTTTCTAATTTCCTCAGGGTTCTGGATGTTTCTCCCTTCAATCTCTAGGTTTGTAACCGTGTTCAATTTTTGTCTCTTTTTCAACTGCCATGCTAGCAGTTTCCCACATTTATTTGCTGATTCAAATGTCCTTTGTTTCATTAACTTAATTTTCCATTCAACTTCCTGATTTATCAGTTTAGCATATTGTGCTTGGTAAAGTTTAATTTCTCTCAGAATCTCCTGTGACTTTGGTTTCAATCTTAGCTTTTTCTCACCTTCCTTTATTTTCTCCAAAATCTTATCCTTTTTCTCATTCTGTGCTCTTTTCTTTATCGTATTCTGTTGTATCAGAAACCCCCTCATAACAGCTTTACTTGCATCCCAGATTACTCTTTTTTCCACTGTAGTATTCAAATTTATTTCAAAATAGTCTCTTAAGGTCTTTTGGGCCTTCTTAATAATCTCCTGGTCTCTTAACAAGGTGTCATTCATCTTCCATCTGAAGGAGCCGGTTGGAGTTAGTCTCATTTCCATTTTCATTGCGTTATGGTCGGAGCAGGTTTTTGGGCAGATTTCCACTTTTCTAGTCTTAGGTGCCAGTACTCTAGTTATCCTTATTTGGTATATTCTTGTCCATGTCATTTGGGCTTCAGAAAAGAATGTTCCTTCTCTTCCTAGGGGGTTCTTTGTCCTCCAAATATCAATCAAGTCCATATTATCAGTTAGTTCAAAGAAAGTTTTAGGTAGTCTGCCGTCTTTTTTCAAACTTTGGTTTTGTGACTTATCCATATTTGTAGAGACCACCCCATTCATGTCTCCCATCATAATGATGTTGCTATAGTCCAGAAAGTCCAGCATTGTCTCATGCAGTTTCTTGTAAAATTCTGATTTCCCCTCATTCGGTGCATAAATTCCCAATATCAAAAACTTTTCACCTTGAGTTTGTATCTCAATTGCTAAAATTCTTCCTTGCTCATCTTTAAATAGAAGTTTCGGTGATAGGCTCTCTTTTGCATATATCACCACTCCTCTTTTCTTAACTCGATCCGATGAAATAAATTCTTGGCCTAATCTCTTGTTAATTAGCACTTTCCTGTGGAGCCTAGTCACATGCGTTTCCTGCAAACAAATAATGTCCAATTGTTCTTTCTTTAATAAATGAAATATTCTTCTCCTTTTTTCCGGGGAGTTACAGCCATTAATGTTCCAGCTAAGAAGCTGCAGAGACATCCTGGACAAATCTGTTATTCGTTTGGTGGTGGTGTCTCTTTCTTCTGGTCTTCAGGCCCCAAAGGTGTAGGTATAGGCAAGGGCCCAGATCCTGGGGTTCCTATGATCCCTTTGTGAAGGTCTTCTCCGTAGTCGTGCAGAAACTTTTCTTTGTCCTCGGCTGTTTTAATTTTCACCTTCTTCCCTCTAAATGTAAAGGATAATCCTTGGGGAAATTCCCACCTAAAAGGAATCGAATTGCTCCTCAACAATTTTGCAAGCTCTGTGTAGGTGGATCTGAGGTCCAAAAGTTGTTTTGGGATATCCTTGTAAATTTCTGCTCTCCAACCTTGAATTACAAGTGACTTTTCGTAGTGTAAACTTAATATTTTATCTCTTTCTTCCTTCGATCTCAAAGTAATCAAACAGTCTCTGGATTTGTCTTTCTTTACTACTCTTCCAAGTCTAAAAGCAGTTACGATTTTAAACTTGTCTTCTTCCAAGGGCCAAAACTTAGTTTAGCTTTTTGAAAAACAAGAAAATGCCTAAATACAGTTGATTTAAAATAATAATAACCACCTGTTATTCTGGTTTCTGTCTGTTACTTGTGCAGTGCTTCCAGTATGTTGCACCTTCCTGTCTTTAGGAGAATTCCAGGCATGCTTCTGCTTTGTAGAAGCCATTTAGCAGCCATTAACTTCTCTGGGGGAAAGTGCAGACAGAAGAAGCACTAGGCTGACAGCTCCTTTGTCTGCAGACCAGATTTGCTGGTAATTTTTGACAATGCAACTCTCTCTCTCATTAGAGTGCTAACATGACAGTCGCTCATGGAGAAAGTAAAGACTTTTTTGTTGCAAAAAAACACACACAAAAAAAACCAACTATAGACACAAAGAAACAATTTCTAACCTTTCCAAACACTGGCCTTCTTATATGTGAAAAAGCATTTCTAAAATTGTTTCTAAAAACAAACTGTTCAGTACTATAGACCCTGTATAGCTGATGGACAAGGAAAGGGGAGGTTGTGATATATTATGTACATGTGATGGGAGCTGGGAGGCAAATATTGAAAATGTGGCTTACTACAACCCTGAAATGTCTACCGTATATCCCCATATTGCAGGTGGATAGAAAAAGCTGCAGCCAAGTAACTTATAATGATGTAATGCTATCTGCCATTTATATGCCTACATAGTAGAATGGAGTGGGAATGTGTATCATGAGCTCTGCATTTCAGATGGATGCTAAGGTTGACAGACAATGGCTCATAATAGCTCTCTAATAAACAATCCGAAGAACTGCCTCCTATTCAGCCTCTTATTGGTGAATTAAAACATCCAACATGCCCTTTTCATTGCCATACTACAGAGTACACAGGTATTGCCAAGATGCAGGCAGTTATGTAGGATACACAGATATTTCAAATAAATTCATTTCGTCACACAGTTATGCTGGAAACAGACACCACAGCAAAATATATCCTCCAAAAAGCAAAACATATAGTATGGGGAAATTTAGCTAAATTTGCTGCCTCCTTTGCTTCCTAACCTAAAGCTCAACTGAACACAGACATGCTGGGCTCAGCTCACAAACATCAGACTGCACCAACCTGTTGACCTCCAGATATTTTGGACTACAACTCCCATCAACTGCAGCCAGCATGTTGTATGAAGCATCACATACACACACAAACACAACCGCTGTGCTCTTAGCACTCTTACCATATAAATGGAGAGCCTAAAACAGGAAACCAGGGTATATGTGTTACCCTAGACTTTTCCTATCCTCATGGGTTGTACTTGGGGAACATGGGGATAAGATGTGAGGCTGGTGATGCACCCCCAGAACAGTGTCCTCAAATGCAGGGCGCTCCCCCCCCCCATGGCAGAGAATCATTGTGGTTCTTTTTAATTCAGACATCCCCATTGCATCATTTTGCTAGCTCTCCAACAACATGCAGAGGGAATAGTGTTTCTCTACCTGCACAGTTTTTGGATATATAGCATAGCACTTGACCATCCTTTACACCTGAACTTTCTGCACCACGTTACCCACTGGAGAGTTATGACCCCTCTAGTTACTTGCTTTTGCAGAAACAAACATGACTCTCTGCTAACTCCAGCTGCCCAATGCAGGGGTACTTTCCTCCCATCTGCAAAGCTCTGCCAGCTTGTTCCGGCTCTATGGAAAGCGGCTTAGGGCTGAGGTGCCATAAGTGAAACCAAGTATGACCTCCTTGGTTGAGATGCATGCTAGCTTTTACTAGACCAAGGTACTGAAGTTGGATAATAAGGCAGCTGAGCTGCACAGGACTCTTCTTCAAAAAGGGCAGGCGTTCTGTGCTACTGAGAAGCTGCCGCTTTGAATATGGCGCAACTCCCTTGTTTTTGTCTGGGGTCATCTGTCCTAGCGTTTTATGGTGTCGAGAGCTTCCACCTCAGCAAAGGAGCAGCTGTAAAAGCCTCGGTGATGATGGGGGCTCAGGAAAAATAAACTAGGGCAAAGGCGACGTCTCTCCAGAGGCCGAGACTCCCACCCACCGCTGGCCCCGCCTCGGAGGGGGAAAAGGAGAACTGGGGAGATCGGAAGAACGAGGTGGGCAACCCCTAACTCAGTCGGGTAAGGGAGGTTCGCCTCCACCCAGTCGGGCTAAGGTAGGTGGGGGACCAGCAGGATCTGGGGTGACCTGTGCAAGCCCCGCGCCAACCAGTCCTGCGCGCCCCCCTTGGCTGAGCAGCCCAGCAGTGTGGCCTGGCCAAAAGACCCCGCCTGAGCAACTGCCTGCCACGAGGGGGCCGCTCCCCTCTCGGATTGGCACCCGTTTTCCCCACGATTGCTGGGGTACGGGCTGAAGTTTCCTCCAGTCGTAGGTAAAAGAGCACTTGCAAAAGAGAAAAGTCCCCCTGTGCAAACTTGCACATCGCGACACGCCCCCCTCCGCTTGCGTTTCTGGCTCCTTTTTAGCACTAGCACGAGGATTTCCCTATCGCCCAGTCCAGTCTGTCTCTGCATTCCCGCCGCAAGGGGGACTTTCCTTCCCAGTTCCGGGATGTAGTTCCGTCTGTTTGCACAGCGAAATGCTTTCTATGCAATTATCTGGCCGCGCTTGGGGACCGTTTGATGTGGGATGTGTGGATCCGCTGCTTTTGAGTGTTGTGCCCGGTTCTTGATCGTATCCTTTCCGACCGTGCTTATTTTGATGGTAAAGATGCCATTCTTGTTTTGGGATCCGGCAGCTTTGCTGGTGTTTGTGTTTCTGAGATTCTAGCCTTGGGCGGCGGGGAGTCTGAGTGACACACTGAAAAACGCACCAGTGCAACGTTATTCATCGGTGGTAAGGAAAGTTTTGTTTTGAAGTTAATATTTCAACTTGCTAGTCGCTGAAAACCCGTTTGAAATGTCTTTGGCCACCCACTCGGCTGAAGCACCTGCTATTCTTTCAGACTGAGGGTACCGTGTCACTACCGCTATACTAAGGGGAATCAAAGAGTGCAATTTATAATCGTGGGATTCCTTTATGCAGAGTTCTCGCTCATGTACTCCTAATTGCAATTTATCTGAGAATCCCTTGGGGAATACGGTATTTGTCTTTTACTAGCCTCCAAGTTTCCCTTTTGTGTTGCAGGTTGAAGGGATGAGGAAGACAAGTGTCAGCTTATGTGTTTCTCTGAAAGTAAACTACCCATCTTGAGGTACTTGGAAGTTTAAGGCGTGGAAAAAAACTGTTACTCTCCTAGTTTGCTTTTCCTATATTATATGCAGTATTTTGTTCAGATCAGGATGTGTGTTACCCTGCTGAAAATATTTTACTGCTTGGAATAAGGAGCATGTTGCTGCAATCCATAGCAATTTAAGAGTCAATTCCCATGAAGCCTCTCAAAGCAGTTTCACAATGCAATAAAAACCATGTAAAACCATTTAAAATAAATTCAGGTATGGACTCTTTTGTTATTGCAAGTGGCTTTGGTGAGCAACTATTAGTTGGGATCTACATTTGTAGTTGATTCTCCACCTGAGGGTCTGTAACAGCAAGTGTATTTTTGGTAGGTGATTGGAGGGTGACCGGGTGGGATGGCTGCGGGACCTGTTATAGACAATTACTGAGTAATTATTTTCATTCCTGCTTGTGGGTTTCCAGCTGTTGTCGGACTACAACATAAATTTGTGACAAGTGGCCCTAATTTTTGGTAGGCTGGAATAATTGATTTGAGCTAAATCCAGACCTACTTTACCCAGCCTAAGCATTGACTGGGGTCAGAATTTACCTGAAGTAACAGAGAAGCTTCCCTCCACTGTAATTTGAAGGCAATGGAATAAATGCTGGAAAAAAATGAATAAATAAGAAGTCTGTGTTCCAAGTCCTTACAAATGCAACCCACATCCCTCTGTAATCACTGGTTAAATGCTCATTGGCATTAATGGTTCCAGATGTTGCCCAAAGCCTTTAAAACCTGCTCCTGGCTTTATGGTGGCATATGGTGTGATGACCTGGCCATCTTTTTATCAGTCTAGTCAAGAGGGGAGGTTATGAGCGCCACTGTTCACAGATGTCTCAGAATAGCTTTCTCTTGGGAGCACTGGCTGAGAATTTTGTTAAGCACTATTAGCTGGTCCATTTAAATTCAACTCCTTCACAGCAGCAATACAAAACATATACCCCTAAGAAATGTGGTGTGAGAGAGAACACATGTGACAATTACACTTTAATTTTGAGGGGACAGGACATTTCTGACTACTTTGAAGCTAAAGTAACTTTCTTTTGCCTCTCAGTGTGTCTGAACAGGTAAAACGAGTGTCTCCCAAGTTGAAGTTTGGCCAAGGGAGTTGCAAGCGACTTTCTTCTTGAAGTACCATGTCCACAGATGCTGATCCCTCGACCTTAGTGAAAGTGCTCCACTTGGTTTTCCTTTCAACTTTCTGGGGAATGCAGATCTGGGTGACTTTTATAGCCAGTAGGTTTGGACCGTTCCACAGCCCCACTCTTTGCACGGAGATGCTTAAAGGCCAAATTAATCACAGATAATTTATTTAGGGAGGGATTTGACATTTGGAGAAATGGGAGTGCTCTGAACTGGCATATGCAGTGAATTCAGAAAGGGAAAAGGGGGTACTTTAGCTTGGCAGTAAGATGTAGGCTGGGTAAATAGGGATAACACTGGTTGGCAAGAAGATTTACTTTCTGGATTGGTGAGTCTATATTCCTAGACACCAAGCAACTGAATGATGATGATGATGTGAAGGTAAAACCACCAAGTGTGGAAAATCCTAATAAACAATGGAAATAAGCATAGCTGACAACTTTTGGATTTGAAAATGCAAGGGCTCAGCAGCCTCGCCTGTCCCGGGGGCAGTCTACGGGATATCTAACAATCCGGGATAGCAGCGGGAAGCAGCAGGAAACGGCACTGAAATAAGGGAATTTCCCGCAAAAAAGGGAAGCTTGACAGCTATGGAAATAAGCCATTCTGAAGCTAGAAGAGATTATCTAAAACTGTATACGTCTGTTAATTTTGCATCCAATGGTTTTTTTAAAAAAGCTATTATTTTTAGCATTTGTATCATTTAAATAACCTTGTTCCTTTGTGCTCGCCCCACTTGTTCTTGCAGGTTTTGTGATGGGCAACAATCTCTCACAACATACATTCGGATTCATTCAGAGTTGCCTCTTCCCTTATTACTTCCACATTGGCTCAGCTTGTGCTTTCATCAACCTGACCATATTTGCCATGTGTCACCCCAGCGAACTTCTCAACGAGGAAGAAACCATGCAGGTAGTGGGCCCCCTCTTTTAAATATCACGTGCATCCGTTAGTCCGCCATTCTGCTTTGCTACATGGCCTCGCTTGTGATGGCATGCCTGCCTTAGGAAGAAGTGGTCAGACCGAGAAGCCACCCACACTTACTAGCAGGGCACTCTTTCTGTTTCCTGTAACTACCACTATGGCTGTAGGGGGTAGTATTCAGACAGTAGGTGGTGGGGCAGAGCAGCAAAGGAGCAGTTTGGTGACTTGGCACAGGAACGGAACTTCTTGCACCAAAATATACCCTATTAATCCTAATTTGAAAATGCAATGGCAGGGCCAACCCACAGGGTTATTTTAAGGATGATATGCACTGCTGGGGCCACAGGGACCTGCCTAGGTACCAGCCATGAATCCGAATATTATTCCTGCAAAGTGATTGCAGCTACATGTGGTATGAAAACCCCCCACATACTAGCTGATGCTACCCGACAATAAATAGTTCATAGCATAACTATCTTTCCTTTCCAGATTACAGTCTTCTTCATTTGTGTCATAGTTGCTGCTCTAAACGCTCAGTGGTTTGGGCAAGTGACTTCAGATATTATGGCCGAAATGCACCTGATTGAGCAAAGCTATGGCTTGGGAGAGGATGCTGGGTGGTTCCCGCAGAAGTCCTTTATGCGGCTGCGTCAACTGGATTCTCATTACAGGGAGCTGACAAGCAGACTGGGCATCTATCATGGTTTCTCTTCCCTCTGCAACCTGTGCTGCATCGCATGCAATGGCTTGAGCCTCTACTATATGGCTGCTCACCTTTCAACATTGTAAGCACATGGGTAAATAACCTGCATGGGCATGATTGTGAAAAGATGGACTGCAAATGGCAGAAGCCATGGCTTGGGTTGCTGCAGAGTGCTCCTCCAAGCAGGATTCACAGGTGCTTGGATCAGCCTGTTCTGCTATAAATTTTCCAGCCATCATTGGATTGGCAGCCCATGCACTAATCAACCTTTCATAGAACACTGGACTCCTTGTTGATCAATGAGACATCTCATTGTAATAGTAATACTTGGTCAGACAATTATGAGACAATATAAATACCACCAAAATACTTGATGCAAGTAACAGGTTTCTTTTTGAAAATGAAAAATTCGTAAGCAGATGCCTACAGCTGAAAAAGGATTTGTCACTTTATTTGCCCTCTGCTCCCCCTAGTCTTCTAAAGGACCAGATGTTAACCTTTTAAGGTGGCTGCAGCCTTGCTAGTTATGGGTATCAGCTTAAGGGCACCTATGACTTCCTAACTGTGCTTGGTCCAATCTAGGGAAAATCTCTTCTGATATCAAATATATTTGATACCAACTTCTGAAAAGGTAAAATGCTCTTCCCAGCCAAAAGGTGACTGTTTTTTAATTCTACCATGGATTATATTAAAGCCTTACGTTCCAAAGAGCAACAACAGATGCGGTAATAAAACAAAATCTAAATGCAGTACAGTAATGAATTTGTTTCCCAGACGAAAGTACCCTATTGTAAAATGCTCCTGTTCTTTATTTGCTATACAACAGAGGTCTAGTTTCAAAAGTCAAGCAGTAGTTTTCCTTTTCCCTGGAGACAAGCACTAGCCAGGTTTGTTCAGGTAGTACTTGCCCTTCTATATAGGTTGAACTCAGGAGTAAGTTGCTGTGCAGCACATCCCTTGCCTTATGTTGTGTTTACTGGATCTTCCCACCTCCATGAAAAGTGATGCGAGTTCCAAGTTCAGAAAGCACTTGCATGAGAGCACTTCAAAAACAATTAAGCTGTATACAGAGGGATGCCATAGATAGACTCAGTGTGAAGGCGCATCCTTGAGATATTGTACTCTAGAAACAAGTCATTTTATGTTGTATTTTTACTTGTTGTACATTAGCAGCATGGAGAAGGATGCTACTTTGGCCACAACTTTAGCAACTGGGTGGGTGTAAGAAATGTACCTCTAGAAATTAAAACCATAATTTAGAACCTATAAAATGTGCCCAGCTCCTTTTAAAACCTATTTTGGATAGGTTAATACAAACTTGTCACAGCAAAAAGCCAGCAAAATTGTAAAGCTCTCAATGATGGCATTCCACATTCCTTTGCTGAAGTGCACAAGACAGTAGTGAATAAATCGCAGCTGTGGTTTAATCTCTGTGCCTATTGAGCAGGCGAATGCTCTGTATGAATCTATTGGAAAAGTAACAACAGGTGGCGGGCATTTAGGGGGTCCCCCCCCCACATTCTAACTATTCCTAAAACAGAATTGTTAGCTGTACTTGCATAGCATTCGATGCAAGTATGCTCCTTGATCCCAAGATACAATTACTTTATGGCACTTAAATCTGTAAAGTTATACTGTGTTGCCCCAAGCTGCTAGTAGAAGCCCCATTGAGATTAACATGGTTTATGGCAAACTGGATACTTCAAGAACTAATCAGATATTGGGGGGGGGGCAGGGGGAGGTCTGTTTCTCTAAAGCAAAACTCAGTGTATTAAATATCTAGGTGAATAACGTAACAGAAGCCCTACCAGATCAGGTGAAAAAGAGGCCCATATAATTTGTGCATGTTGTACTCACAGTGCCCAAGCAGATACGTGCGAGATGCCTGCATGCAGGACCCAAGTGCCACAGCCTTCTCCCCACCTGTGATACTCTGCAACTGGTATTCAGAGACATAACTGCCTTTGACAGTGGAGAGCGAGGTTTTCTACTTAACATATGCCCCATTTTGTTCTATTCCTTTACTTTTAAGGAAATGTGAACGATGCTTATTCACCCCAATTAAATAGAAGTGCAGTTTCTGTGGTTAGGATTAGGAAATCTGCCATCTCAATTGTTGTAGAAGAAGATACATGTGTACAAAATGTTGATCTTTCAGTTTATGAAGGCCGTGTTCCATTATGTGTTGTATTCCACCCCAATCCCCTCAAAAAATGTTCATTCACTTTAGCCAGTGGACCTTCTTCCCAAAGAAGTAGTTTTTAGAGAAAGGTGCAAGTTTCACCAAAACCAAAAAGGTAGGAGTCCCAGCTTTTATGAAGTACCTGCAAAAACAATTAGAAAGTCAACCTCCAGTCTTGGCTCACAACATTTTAAGATAACCTATATGCTTGTGTTTGTGCATGCATGTTTGCTTACACTACCATCCCGTTTCCCCACCCCATTCCACACTGAAAGATACTGGAATAACTTGATAGGTTAGATTCTCAGCCTGCTCTACAAATCTGGAAGAAGATAGGACAGAAACATAATATGGGTGGGATTCACCTAACAAGCCCGGTCAGCAGAAGCTCTTATGCCCAGAAACTGGCTCTGGGCAGGGGTCAGGAGAACCTGCAGAATAGCGCACAGTGGAGAGAAAGGTGGGCTTCATTCTGTCTGGCAAGCTGAAATGTTTGCACAGAGGGAATGCTCACCACAGCACGATGCTCAAGTCCATCCCCTGCTTTGATTGTTGGAAAATCTAAATGGCTAGGTTGGTAAGAAGAGATGTCCCCACTGCGAAGATCCATGACATTCTAAAAGTTCAGGCAGGCGCAACTGCAGCAAATTACCCTTTCTTTAGAAGCTGGTCACCTAGCCTTTTGCTGCAAGGCAGTCTAAAAATACAGCCACCTTTCAGTGCAATGGCTATGCATTGTTATTTCCGTAAGTAACTGTCACGTCTAGCTGGTGCCACCAAGAGAAAACTGAGGCAGCCCTGTAGTGAAATGGATGAATAAGCTTCAGCTGAAGCTGATACCTCTAATCTGAAGCGACAACATATGGGCAGTTTTGTTGGCTGTGGATATCTAAGACTACTGTATCCTTAACAGCAGAATCTGCTGACGAGCAATTATTTCTCTGTCAGATTACTGTTAGACAAAAAAAACCCTTCTTGTTTTTTTGAAGCAAATAGATGGATCCTGTTGATTCAACATTACACACGTGTCATTTTGACAATAAAGATGAGTAACATGCAGTCCCTAGCTCAGAATCTCACCTTTGGTGCTGCAGCGCTTGTAGCAATGTGATTTCTGTGTTTATCTGGTACATCTCTCCTTTTTCTTCATCCTCAAAATATAGCTGTGCAATTTAATATGAGAAACAAATCAACTAAATATGTGAACAAGGAGAAGCAACATTACCTGTAAGGCTTAGTACGTTATTTATGCAGGTCAGCAGGGCATCCATAATACTAACAACCAACTACTCATGTGATGAAAACCCCTTTCTATTGCTTCAATTTGAGACTGCAATTTATTAGGGCAAGTTCTGGGAGTCCAGAATTGTGGTAGTTTAGGGGTTGTTTTTTACCGGATTTAATTTTATTTCTATTTATTGCTTGCCATATACTTCAAGCCTTTGGAAGAGCTAAATAAATGAATTTTTATTCATGCCTACAAATCTAAGTACTTAATGAAAGTTTAAAAACAATTTTGCAGTTGTTTACGGATAACACAACCCTCTGATTTGAGATTATTCTCTGCCTGTCTGACCTATCTGTGGCTATATCAGGGTTTGGGAGTCTGGCCCTCCAGATGTTTTTGGACTGCAAATCCCATTAACCCCAGCATCGCCAATGATCAACGAAGATGGTAATTTTAGACCCAACAGCATTTGAAGAGCCATAAGTTTCCCATTCTTGGCCTGGGATGCAGGTAGAGGCTGACTTAGGCTCTGTCAAACTCCATGATGAAGCTGTTGCTTAGTATACTGTTGTGTGAAGGCAAAGTGTGGTTGCTCTCTCAGTCTTTGCTGGAAGACTCCTTTTTACTCCCTCTAACCTCAGTCTTCCTGTCCCCCCTCTCTCTCCACCTCTGCTGGAGCCCATTGCTCCCCTCCCGCACCTCCTTAGGGTACAAAAGGTCTAGGCTCCAGGCATCCCACATGGGGCTACACTGCTCAAGGTTATATATATTAGAATATCCATTTTAAGAAAGGACAGATAAATGCCAAAAGGCGTTGTATCTTACCTCCAGTTCACTAGGAATATATTTCTTTTCTACATCCCAGGGAGGTAGTTCTTCAAACATGACCATTAAGTGGTCAATAAATCTGAAACACAAGATGCATCATGTTACTCTCCAAGCTATTAAGTTCAGCTTCAGCAACTACTAGAGTTGAATTCAAGTAGATACTGTACACTGACGCCTTTCGAATTCAAAGCAATGTAGCTTCATTAAAGGCTGCTAACCAACGCAGTATTTTTAAAAATTACATTCTTCAATGCTTTTTTTCAAAATAGGCATGCTCAGGAAGATCATAAATCTATTCCCTTATTTAAGGTTAATCCAAAAATAACTACCTTCTCACTGATCAGTCTCTAAAATAGCTCACAAACACCACTTCATATTAACATCCTCTAAGACTCCAAAAGCTTTGGACCACAACTTCCATCATCCCTGTCCACTGCCCATGCTGGCTGGGGCTGAAATGAGTTGTAGCCCAAAACATTTGATGGAAGGCATCAGGCCGGGGAAGACTTGTTCAGACATTACTCTGAGATTAGCAGATGAGGCTGGCAGGCATGCTCCCACTCCTACTCTTCACATTCAGAAGACCTGAATGGTCTTACCACAGTACTGGAAAACACGGCAAATAAAATGTGTGAATTGAACCCACTGCCTTCTCCCTTCCATATTATGTTCATTTGGATTTATATAAATTCAGCTTTACAAAACAACCACCTCGATTCTTCATGAAAAGAGGAGATGAAGTCAGTTTGCCCATGCTCAGGGTACAGGAACAGCACAGGCCAGGTTAGGCTGCCATTCTCATCTAAACAGACTTTGGCACCGATATCATTTTCTGAGCCAAGTCCATCTAAAGACATCTCAGCCAGGTCTGCTGATATCGTCGTGTCTTCCTTAGAGGATGCTACAGACAATTTGATGTTCCGATCCTACATCAGAAGAGAAAAGAAAAAAATATGAGGCAAGTATCCACATCTTTACACATTTAAAATATCCAGGGGCAATTCTTCCCATCAAAAGAAAAAGCTACCTTGATAGCTTTGAGTAAGGCCTCCTTCCGAGACTGTTCCCTCTTCTCCTGCAATTTAGCTTTTCTGAAATCCCTCTCTTCAGTGCGCTGAAAGACAGACAAAGCTACATCGTTGCTGTGGGGAGGAGAATGCTGTTCCACCAGTCTTAGTCTACTGTATAAACAGGTTTCCATTTGCCCCCTTCTAACCTTTAGTCTATCAGCTTTAGCTCTTGTTTCCAGAAGTTTCTTTTCTTTCGGATCTATTCTCAATCCCTCCTCGCACCATGTTATGGCTTCAGAGAAGTGTTTAAGTTCCAAATGGCACAGTGCTCCTAGAAAAGCAATACAATGGTACCTCGGGTTACAGACGCTTCAGGTTACAGACTCCGCTAACCCAGAAATAGTACCTCGGGTTAAGAACTTTGCTTCAGGATGAGAACAGAAATCGCGCAGCAGGCCCCATTAGCTAAAGTGGTGCGTCAGGTTAAGAACGGACCTCCAGAACAAATTAAGTTCTTAACCTGAGGTACCACTGTAGTTTGTTTCACATATGTCCGCAGCAAACACAGATACACTCAACTAATTTTTAAAACATCAGTGTGGCAAACAGGGAGGTACACTTACGCTGGTCAATTTGTTTCCAGACTGAAGGCACTGAAGAGCCATAGAGGCCTCCATTCTGGGCTGACATTTATTTATTTTCTTACATTTATGCCCTACTTTTCTTCCATCATACAACCTAGCATGACCCTACATTTATCATTACTTTTAGAAGTATTTATAACCCACTCTTCACCGACTATTTTCAATCTCAGAGCAGGGAGCAACATAACAAATAATAAAAACATGTCCAGTAAATAATAACAAATTTACAGTTCCATTATAAGGCAAACAAAGCTAAACTACAATAAGGGCACCAATTGCAAAGATCTCCCACTCCTTTTCCAAAGTAGCAACACCACAAAAAACATCAACAAAAAAGACAAGGGTGGAAATAAGCCTCAACTCTTGTTTCTTTCTTCTTCCTGGTCCCAACAAAACTCGCAGGGCTCAAAGTTGGTAGGGCTGCTGGGAAGGATGTGGCAGGTGGATTTGCGAGCATCTTCCATCTCCCTCCTTACTAGTGAGCACAAACAGCATTCAGCATCCTCCCGTGGTTCCCAGATGCTAACTAGACCAAGACCTGCTTTGCTTCATTGGAGTGGTGGTCTCATGTGCTTTCAGACCACATGCTGCCCCTATACATGCTGCATATAACTTTGTTCCAAGGTTCCCATGCTTCTTCCTTCTCTTTATCTCAAGTAGACACAACCCTTTTAAGTTGCATTATGTTATTATTTCATGGCACTTTGAAAGTTTACTTTTCAAGAATATTCTATACAAACTTTTATTGCTGTTATACAGTGCCCCCACTTTCTTAATTACATGGAGGCCTCTAGTAAAATGCAACTGTTGAACATTCTTTTACCTCTTGTAATTGCCTTGAGGTGATCGGGTTTCAGTTTTCTTGCTGCGATAGCATCATTGAGAGCAGAGCGATAGTTACCTAAACAAAACATACCTCTGTAAAACCTGGGTCATTACATTGGATTTTTAAGGGAGGCTGGCAAATTGCTCCCTAAGAAACACTGGGCTACACTGAGGCAAGACACGTGAAGTCTTCAAATATGACATTAATTTATAAGGATAATGAAAAGAGGAGGCATTATAATAGGTAAGATACAGATTCCAAAAGCTGCCCCTTTTTTAAAAAATGTATTTGATAAATAATAATTTGATTTTGCTGCAAAAACTTCAACACAACCTATTACTTCTTGGCTTTCTTTTCAGAATCTGCATTTGAGGCTATTCATCCCTATTAAAAACCAACAGCATTCAATTCTTTTTTTTAATCCATACTAGCTGCTCAAGAGACATCTCTGCTTGCACATACTGAATCTTGGGACCTGGAATTCATTGGATCAAATTATGTCTAACAAAATTTAAAGCACTGTAATGTGGACAGTGCCAGCCAAACCAGACGCAATATTATGCATATTTGAGAGTAAGTCCCAATTAACTCAGTGGTGCCTATTTTCTTTGGGAGCTCCACATACACTGCTAAATTAACATCTAACAAGGATATGGGTCTAAAATTTAGCATCCTCAATACTACTTGTTTGTTTGTTTAAAAAAATTCAAAAACAACTTTATGACTGCTGGAACATACAGGAGAAAGTTCTACCTTTGATATTTTTCTGCTATATAGAATTTGAGCTAGGCACAATTTTGAATGCAATACATTACCCAAATAAAACTGGGCTGCAGCTCTGTTTGTATGAAGAACAGTATTCAATTCTAGGTCATTGCACTTCTTTTTCAGTCCTTCTGAATAGGATATCACAGCCTTCTTATAATCCTTTTCCTTGAAATAATCATTGCCCTCATTCTTATAGGTCTGGGCTTGAAAAACACCAATAAAGATAAACATTGCAATGTTAGAAAAGCAATCATAAGCACTCCTTTAAAAGTCAAGTTATCTATAACAGATAAAGCACAGATCTTATGCTTCCCAGAAAACTCAAGCTAATCAGCCTGCTATGCTATGTTTTTTTCCTTTTACACCAAAGGGGGTCAAGGATATTTCTGCAGCTATTAAAGTTTTTAATGCTACGATAACCTCTCAATTTTTTATGGAGCTGCGTGTGCCGGCCAAGTTAAATTTCTACAAGTCCTATGAGCCCCAATATGTATTTTTTGAAATGGGACGGTGCCTTTTCAATATAAACACTTGGTTGT
Source organism: Podarcis bocagei (assembly GCF_964188305.1). Classification (NCBI taxonomy): domain Eukaryota; kingdom Metazoa; phylum Chordata; class Lepidosauria; order Squamata; family Lacertidae; genus Podarcis; species Podarcis bocagei. The sequence continues at coordinate 60,100,229 of NC_138129.1, forward strand.
TAACCTTAAAGCTCTGGCTTAAGATCTTTATTTTCAAAATGGGAATACAGTAGGGCCGTCAGCTCATTTATCTGTGGACACCTATTGCAGCATTTGGACAACGGTTGTGACAGAGGCTATACTGGACTGTCAGCCTTTCTCCTTCAAATGGGACACAACAGAGCACCTGCCTTGGTAAGACAAAGCTGGGATGTCTCTTTTCAAGACATTGAACTGATTGAGACGAAACAATTATGCCCTTTGATGCCTAGAGAAAGTGTTGCGAGAACAACGTAAATTTCATCAGCTGATACATTTATAGTATGTAAGTGGAGACTACCTTCAGATGTTTGGTCTTCATAAAAAATAATAGACTGAAGACAAGCAAGGTCAGGATTCTGCTTAGGATCTATTTCAGCAGGAGCTTTCCTCATGAACATTGGGATCTGGTCAAATTCCTGTCAACAAATGCAGACAGCCCAAGTTACCAAGGATAGAAGAAAAGGGTTCAAAATAGCCACATGTCTTTGGAAATATAGCCTTTATTCGAGATACTTAACAGAAGAACTTGCATTTCCCCCCTCCATACATTGAATTTTGTCCCTGGTTATTTCTAAAGAATTCACTTAATTCATAGTTCTTGGCTTTCTAGGTAAGTAATTTCAGACTTAGCATCAGCCCTTGCTAAACCTTCAAAGCCACCATTTTCCTGTTACAAAAACACAAAACCAACAGGAATGTAAGATATAGATCCTGTAATATCCGTCATTGAATTATATTAAATTTCTCTATTCTTTCAAGTCAATTCTTGTTTACCAAGAAAGACACATTGGCAAGGTTAGCACATAATGCTAAACCATTGTTTATTAAACTACAGTTTATTAAACTGTATCATCAATAAACTAGTTAATAATAAACTAGTTTAATAAACAGTATAGAAAAATGTGACTAGAGAATTCATCATCTTGAAGACCCAAGATCTGCCCACGCTGGAAGAATGGCAGACGCAACTGATAGACTTTATGGAGTTGGCAGAAATGACTGGCAGAATTCGAGACCTGGGAGAAGAGACAGTGAAAGAGGACTGGAAAAAGTTTAAGGACTATTTACAAAAACATTATAAGTTGTATGAATGTTAAGAAAATGCACGATAGAGAACAACATGGCATCAGCAATTTAGTTGAAAGATATATGAGAATAAGTGATGTTTAAGAAAAAGATGAAATTTGATGCAATATTATGTTTAAACTTAGCAGTTAAGTATTTGATAAAAATATTTAAAGTCTGAGACATAATATTTGAGAATTACAAAATAAGAACTGAAATAAGGCAATAAATTGCTGCTTATAAGTCGATTACTGAGAACGCAGGAAAAGGGAGATGTGAGGAAGTTCAAAGGTTATGGAAATATGATTTATGGAAAGTTGTTTTCGTTCTATTTTTTCTATTCTATGCTTATCTTTCTGTTTTTCTCTGTTCTTTTTTGTTTGTCATATTTTGGTGATGGTATTTTATACGTTTGGTGATTTTTTGTTTAAAATTTGCAATAAATATCTTATAAAAAAGAGAATTCATCATCTTATTCAACATCTAGCCCTCCCTCCAGAATTCTAGCCCTCCCTCCAGATGTTGTTGGATTCCAATGCCCATCAGTCACAGTCAGCATGGTCAAGGGACAGCAAAGAGGAGAGCACAGTCCAGCAAAGTCTGCAGAGTCACAAGTTCCCAAATTCAAGTTACAATTTTTTAAAAAATTTTTTTTATACACTGACATGTATTGTCAACTTGCAACCCAATATGCAGGTTTAAAATGCTACCCACTCTAATGTCACAACACACATCCCACCCCTTGGTTAGAAAGTCAACATCCACTGTACATGGTCAAGCTGTAAGTTTCAGTTGCCAAATTGTGTTGACAACATTGTGCCAACCTAATAGTTACAGTTTGCAGGTGTCCTCTATTGTTACATGCAGATTCAGTATATACCAGCAACTGCTCCTTGATAAAACAATGGTGACAATATTTTAAATGTCAACGTGAAACATTAATGTGCTGCAAAAACCCATGGCTGTCAGGAAAACCTGTCCAGAAGTTGGTCATGTTCTCTAAACTGCTCTCTTATATCCAGGTGTGGGAGATGACTGGTTATTAACACTGGAGGCAAGGCATTCTGCACAAGCTCTAGAGGCACTCTCATCTTTACTGCTGGTTCATATGCCTTGAAGTTGAAAGCAGGCTCCAGAATTGACCTCTGGCTCAAACATAATTTAGTAGAGCTAACCAGCAATGCTCACAACAAAGAACCCTGTTAAGATCGGTACCATCAACCCTCGCCCTGCAGTGGTCAGGAGGAAGACGGGGAATTAGTGGTTTGCAGGCGGCTAGCCAGTGTTTGTTTACTTTATATCTTACCTTTCATCCAAGGAGCTCAAGACTGCGCGCATGATCCAACCCCCTTCCACATGTGATCCCAACACCAACAACAACCCTGCGAGGTCGTATAGGCTGAGAGAGGCAGTGACCGGCTCTGAGCCACGCCAGCAAACTGCTCGGGCGAGTGGGAGATTTCGAACCCGGGTCCTATCCCGACATTCAAAACTGCAGATCAATTCCCCCCAAATGCTCACCCTCTGCCTACCTGGCAGGGCTGTTGGAGAGGACGGAAAGGGGGGGACAAGAGGCCGGTGAAAAGAGGATAAAACTAAAAGGCTGGAGACTCTTCTCCAACCTGGCATCTCCCCAGGAGCCCGTGCAGTCGAGCGCGGCCATCGGGTCCTCCCTCGTCCCGCCGCCCGGAGAGACGCACCTGCTCCCAGTTCTCGGGGCTGAGGGCGCCCGCGTAGCGCTCGGGGCCGCGGAACCGGTCCAGGAAGGCATCCCAGCCCGCCTCGTGCTCTTCCTCCTCCTCCGCCATCGTTTTGCGCTCCCCTTCCAGTCGCAGCCAGGCTCGCTCGCTCCGCCCTTCCGGAGGCGGCGGCTTCCCGCCCCTGCTGAGCCCGAAGCGGGAGGAGCCCGATGCTGCTTCCCTGGGCCGGCAATGGGGAGCGCGGCGCTGCAGCGGGGCTTTTGCAAGCTCGCTCTATACCGCCCCGCTTTGTTTTAAATTATTTCGCTTGTGGGGGCGTCAGTTGTCTGGGGTTGTAGGCGGGAAAAGCCGAGCTGAGGAAAAACCAGTGCCGGATTTACATATAAGCGGGTGGCGCTGTGGGATGCGGGTGGCGCTGTGGGTTAAACCACAGAGCCTAGCACTTGCCGATCAGAAGGTCGGCAGTTTGAATCCCCACGACGGGTGAGCTCCCGTTGCTCGGTCCCTGCTTCTGCTAACCTAGCAGTTCGAAAGCACGTCAAAGTGCAAGTAGATAAATAGGTACCGCTCCGGCGGGAAGGTAAACGGCGTTTCCCTGCGCTGCTCTGGTTCGCCAGAAGCGGCTTAGTCATGCTGGCAACATGACCCAGAAGCTGTACGCCGGCTCCCTCGACCAGTAAAGCGAGATGAGCGCCACAACCCCAGAGTCGTCCACCACTAGGCCTAATGGTCAGGGGTCCCTTTACCTAAGACGACTAAACAACAACATTGGTATTTAAAAGGGGCTTGCAGGAGTGTTGTATACAAGCTAATAAGTGACTAGGGCATGCATGCCTTGATCTTCATAGAAAAGCCTGTAATGATGTAACTATAGCAAGCAAAAGTCCAGGAGGCTGGATTCTGTAGGGAATTGATGTTCTTTATTATCCAGGTAGCTGGTAAATTATCAATTCCTTTTATGGTCCTTTATAATGTTCTTGCTGAGGTTCAGTATAGGAAGAGTGATATTCACAGCCTTTTTGTTGTTGTTGCTGTTAGGAAGAGCTATGCCCCAAGATCCTTTCTCCTCTTCCAGTCCAATATTAATTTCCATTGGCCGATCTCCAGAGGTTTATAACAGCAAGAAGTCTGGAAGGGGTGTGGCGGATACTATTCAGGGCTCTGGAACTCCTTAGAGCATTTTCAGCAGCAGTGTCACCGGCCTCCGTCTTGCAGTTGCTTTCAAGCCTCTCCTTCTGATTGGAGAGAACAGAAGAAACGCGCTCATGGGCATGTGCTGCAGCTATGCACACAGAAGCATCTGGGTCATGCATCAAGCCTTCAAGAGCTGAAAATGAAAGGGAAACATTAACACATAAGGGGGCTCTGATCCAAATAAATGCTAAACCTTTCACATTAAGCCTTCAGCTATTTAGTGTCCTTGTGGTTGTTGTGGACATCTTTAAAAATAACTCCACAAATTTTATGATTTGCACATATTTAGTGAATTTGCTTATTTCATTTTAGGGTGGATCAAAACAGAGAAACCCCCCCCCCCGCTATAAGTAAGTCAGAAATTAGCTCATTATAACAAAAGGGGGGGGGGAAACTATGGAAAATCACATTTTAAAATTTCTTGCTCTCTGGCACCATATGGTGTTGTGTGTTTGTAGCGCATTCAAATCACTGTTTCTTTAGTAATATGCCTGAGTCCTGAGTTGCACATTATTATTATGGAAGTTATTATTAGGGACCGATATAATAGAGAGATTGGATGTAGAGAGAAAAGGCACAAGTCCTGAAGGGAAAGAGCCTTACCTACAACTATTAGCTACCGAAACATTAGCCGTTATTTCTCTGCAACTGTGGAGATCAGAGTTTACATTTTAGGAAGGAAATATGACAGTCCCATAATACTGCAGAGTTTTCGGCAGACTTAATTTCCTGAATTGCAGCATAATTGTGTCCAAATCATTTTGTGAAACCATATCATAGAATCACCCTTTTACAGCCTCTTTTTCTAAAACTGATACCCTACAAAAAACAAGACGGTAAATTTACATATGTATAATAGAGATTTGAAAAATACTTAAAGGTGTTTATATATTACCCTAAGCGCACTTTGATTTCTTCCCCTCCCTAAGTATCTAGCAGCTTGTGCAATTCTGAATGCAACTGGGAGAAAAAAGCAAAGTTGATTTTTCTGATTATATTGTGTGATTTTATGTATCCCATATGAAAGGATGTGCTCTACTTTAAGCACCACTTGTTGAATATTAAAGAAAAAATACATTGCTGCCTCAGGGTGGCCTCATAATGTTTTAAGGTGCTTTCAGTATTTTAATAGCAAGAATAATTGATGTGAGTTAATTCATAAATTATCAACCAATAAGTCTTTGAACTTTGCTTATATTCTGTCTTTTTGTGTGTCTATATTATCTTTCACGATTTTGGCATTTTAATAAAAATGAAGGAAGAAAGAGGAAAATATACACTCTATAAAAGTGTAACAGTCTCTGCATCTCATTGTCTCTCCTTTGTGTTCAGCTCTCTTCATTTAGTACCTAAAGACATGACAGCAATAATCTTACAATTTCTCTATTTAACCTACCATGAATGATCATTTCCAAGTCTGTAGTTCCTGCCTTGCTGTCCATATGTTGTACTAGAAAACCTAAAGGCAACACACAAGGATTTAGTTGTCATTTACTTGGGTCAATGCCTGGTAGCAACGCGTGTAACTAATTCTCCTTGAAAACAAGCCCTTTGTTTCAATGAAATGTCTTAAGAAAGTGGGTTTAAAATTGTTATATTCTCAAGGACAAGGATGCAACTCTGTACTGGTTATCAGGGGAAGGGAGGGCTGGATGTGTGTTCTGAAGCTAGCATTTGCTGAGTAGAAGCTTTCATCCAAACAGATGTCCACAAAGCAGCTTTATCGGCATCCTTTCAGCATAGCAGTGGCAAACCTTGCTCCTGAGATGAATGAGGCTGTGCGTTTGAACTGTGACAATGCCTCTTGCTTGTCTGGATAAAAGAGTGTGTGTGTTTGTATAGAAATCTCTGGGTTTGATGTTGCAGGAATGTAGCCTACTGTACAAAGGTTAAGAGTCCTATCCCTTGTTCGATGAACCCACTATTAGAAAGCTGCTTATAAGTGAATTTGGCCCTTGGGTTTAAATAAATTCCCTAAACTTGTTTTAGGGAATTTGCATGATTTTAATGAATCCTCTCCACAGTAAAACAAAGATCAAAAGGTCCTGGCAAGAGCTAATGCAAACAGTTGAACTTGTGTTTTTCATTTACCAAGGAACACGATGGAAGCCCTTTTTATCGGAAGAAGTTCACTCTGAGTGTAGTAAAGGTCCTGGTACAAGAATCTCTGGAGATTTGCCTCTTGCTTCTGCACCTGGAAACTCAAGAAATGAAGAATTGTCGTCATTAAAAATAAAAATAAAGAGTTGGTGTGAGAGTTAGGAAAGAGCTACATAAATAAACATGCAACCATTATCATCATCATATCTGATTTTTTAAAAAGACTGTAGATGGACAAATATCAGCTTGCTGTGAAGAATCAAATGAAGAAAGCTGTGCATAGCCTTTCATAGCGATGAGCAGGAGGAGGGATCTCAGTGCTGCTGCGCAACTCACAGCATGGCTTTTGTTCCTGCAACTGGCTGCACTAACAGAAGAGGAGGAGAGCATCTTTGAAAAATCACCTCTTACACAGAAGCAACATTTGGATCGAAAGCCATTATGCGAGCTACATGGCAGTGTTGAATTCCACCCCAGAATTCAAAAATGTCACAATTAGGGATGTCACTCAGCTCATAATCTTTCAAAAATATTATCACCCCACTTTGCCCTTAATCTAATCTAGACATTTATAAAAAAACAAATGAATGCAAAAAATTGTGGCTGTTGGTTTTTTTGTTTTAATTCCTTCAAGGTCATTGCCCTTGCCACAATCAGGCTTGTGTTCTTGCCTCTCTTGCTGTCCTTGTCTCGACTCCTTTGTACCAGCAAATAACTTTTAGTGAAGCACTGGGAAGGGTTTGTATTCAGTGGTAGAGCACGCATCTTCCATGCAAAACACCCTGGGGACAACCCCTGGCATCTGCAGATAGGGCTGGGGAAGACTCTGACATCCTGGAGAACGGATGCTGTTTAATGTAAAGCAATAGTCAGAAACTTGTAGACAACATACAAGGTACTGGCAGGTTTCATCCAGAACTTCTTCATGCTCAGGCCAAGCTTTCCTGCTGACAACCTGCTTTGGTAGTTTCCATCCCAGGAACTGAAAGGATTCATTTAAGGCGTAACTACATTCCTGCAAGATATGGAGATGATATATTGTTTTTTTACACCATTCAGAAAACAAAATGGCCAACTACTGAATATTCTTTAGAAGGGACACACCTTCTGGTATTTGCTCATCAAGGGACAGAAAATGTGAATGTTGAGGTTTAGTATATTTACACTCAAGGAAGCATGAAAACACTGTCTGGGAAATGCATCCGGAAGACAAAATGTATTGAGGAGTTAGTGATCTGACACAGAGCCCTTCCTGCCTGTTTCTTCCCCCTCCCTTGCTCTTGTTAAGTTTTTTGATGGTGTGAGAACAGTCTTAGATGTTCTGAGAACATTGGGAGGAGGTGAAGCCTGACCCCCACAGCTGCCTCATCAGTTGTGAAGGATAATGATGGGTACCTTCTTTGATGTTGGACATTGTTTTGAGAAAGGGAGGCATTGGGAGGGGGGCTATCTATAAAACTGGACAGTTCAGGCAGAGTTTCTTTGAAGCTCGTGCACAGACTGATTGGCCGCAGAGCCGTGCAAACTGAGGCTATCTGGGTGAGTCGCTTCGCTGCTTCATGAGAGCTTCCAAGCCAGGCAGACTGAAGTGCTTGCTTGGTATGTATATGTTGCTTGCTGTTTTAGAATAAAATTTTTAATCTTCTCACTCACTTGTGTAGTTTGTATTGCTTCTGAATCTCATTTTAAAAGAACCACCTTGCCTTTGGCAAGACCAGCACTCAGATGGGAGGCCGAAAAGGCTAGAAGAGAGAACTTTTTAAATTATCTGGTTGGTGAGAACCATGATGGTTCCCCTGAAAACAAAGAAATGTTGGCAGAAGCTTGCCTTGTGGATGTCAGGGTCCTCCTCTTCGAGATGCAGAAGTAATGGAACCAAGTTTTCTAGTACCTGATGCCTCATTGAATGCTTGTTATTTTTCTTAGCCCGTTTCACCATTTTCCCAAAAAGACATATGGCGGAAGCGCGGACACTTGCTCTTTCCTGTCTCAGAAACAAAAGAAGGCAGTGAGATTGTTTCAGTAGAGAGTGACATGCAAACTGAGCCTGATTAAAAATTTGTACTCCCATTTCTCCATTATTTTTTTAAATGATAATTTTATTTCATTTATGAATCATTTCCTATGAAGCACCTCAAAGCGATTTCACAATACAACAAAAACATATGCCAAGCTAGTGCCAAACATATTGCTCTGGTTTCCTTTGGACCACATCAGTGAGGCTGAGAGGTGGGGTCTTTGTCGTCTGGGCAGCCCAGAACCTCCATACACCCTGCCCAGCCTTGCATCCTGGGGAGATCACTTCGGTGCTGCTAATGCAGCGGTTTGACTTCACCCCCAGAGGCGCACTCCATTGTCTCTCGAGACAGACGGATGCCAGCAACAACAACAAAGGTATCTAAAACAATCACATAAAAGTAATCCAAAAGCATTATATCTTAAAAACAGTTAAAAACAATTACACATACTGCATATGTATGTAATGTAATACTACTGGGATAAAAAATCTCCACTTAGAAGGCTTGTTGAAAGAGGAAAGTCTCCAACAGATGCTGAAAAGGCCATAAAGATTCCACCTGTCTGAAATGTAATGGGAGTTCAAAAGGTTAGATACCAGCACAGTGAAAGCCAGGTTCCCCTTCATGTGGAATGAGCCTTCTGATAAGATGGAATCTGCAGTATGTCCTCTCCTGCTGAGTGCAGTGATTGGTTTGGTATGTAAGGGATGAGATTATTTTTCAGATATCCTTGTCCCAAGCTGTATAGGGCTATATGGAACGGTTCATACGAGTGAATAGTAGCTGCTGCATTTTGCCCCCCATAGGGGGATTCTGATTTTGGGGTATTGTTAAAGGATGACAAGTTGTCTACCTTATTAACAGCTATTGGCTTATCTCCATTTTTTTACCTTACTGAAGCTATGCAGCATCTATCTCTGGGCAGGGTTATCAGCTGTCAAATTTTTATTTTGCTCCCCTAAGCTCAGTGTCACACCTATGATTCTCCCCTGCTATTTTATTCTTACAGCAACCTTGTGAGGTTGGTTAGGCCAAGAAAAAGAGCTACAGCCACAAGGACACTGAGTTTCTTTAATGGCACTGCCAGACTAGGGATCTGAACCTGAGAGTCTTTAAGTCCCACACTCCAGGCACTGCACCATATTGGTTCTCATTGTCAACGTGACCTCAAGAGAAAAGCACTTTTGTGAGAGGGTAGGCCTGCCTGTTGGTTTGTAACAAAACCCTGCTAGTGTGACACTGCTTTCTTACATCACTGAATAGTTCCTGAAGAGAAAGGCTGATATCGCAAATACAGTCTGCTCCTTCTGGGCCATTAAGAATCTTCTCAATTTCAGCAACTGCCTCTACAAACAGCTGCCCATCCATCCCAGAAAGACCTTTTGTCATGGCAGGCAATACAATCTTTACTTCCTCCTGCACAGAAAGGCATAATTTAAGTTAATAAACAGCCAAACCTCGGTTCTCGAACGGCTCCGTTTTTGAACATTTTGGCTCCCAAATGCAGAAAACACAGAAGTACGGTAAATGCTCCGGTTTTTTAAACGTTTTTCAGAACCCGAACATCCGACGCAGCTTCCGTTTTGAGTTTCCTTATTGAATTGAGGCTTCTGCTTTCAGTTTTTGAATGTTTCGGAAGTCAAATGGTCTTCTGGAATGGATTACGTTCGAAAACTGAAGTTTCATTGTGCCAGACCTATGGATAACAAGCTATCTGGATGTTATGTTTAAGCATGAAGCAGTGGACAAGAAACATAATTTTAAGGCAAAGAAAGTGAAATAGCAATGGAGAATTAAGATTTCTTTGTAATATAATGTACGGCACTCACCTTCTCCAAGTGATAAAGTCTATTAAAAATAAAATCTTATACATGCCTGCTCAGAAGTAAGCCACACTGGCGTATCAATATTTCCAATTTTGGGAAAATTTTATAAGTGCATTCAACTGAGAACACGTTAAAAAATCTTCATGCTAAACATGCAAAATGCTGGAGAGCAATCCATGTGCCTATAGATGTTTAGGGCACAATTTGCTTATGCCACGTACTGGAGAATTTGTGGCCATAACTCATAGGCTTTGGAGATTACTGCTATTTTTTGGATGGGATTCAATTCAACATACTGGAAAATTTAGGTTGCTCAATTAAAGTTGATTTTGTGCTCTTGCACAACAAACACACTTCACCCAAAATCAGACTTTTTGTAATAAAGAAAATTATTGGAAAACACGCTGGAAAGTATGGGCTAATGATTGATTGACACAACAACATAGAACCTCCCCACAAACAAATCAGAATGAATGATCAGTACAGTAAATAGTTCATGTTGTCTAACTGTTCCACAAATTTTGTGCAAATTGAGCTGAATGCAATTAAATCCTCAGCAGATATTTCTGAATTTATCAACTAAATCCAGTGAAATCATATGACGGGCCCTGTTGTTTACCTTTCCTATCCAGTATGCAATGTTAACCAGTCCTTTGATACACAATGCCCGGATGACTGGGTTTTCATTAGCCAGTCCTCGCTTCAGACGATACAAAGAATATTGTTTGGGAAGTCTTCTGGCCTCTGACATACAAAGAAGCTAAAAGACAAAGAAGAGGTCCATGAGAATTTGGTTCACAAGCAACTGCCTGCTTCAGTTTCCTCCAGAGAGATACACCCCCAAAATCCTGTTCAGATGCCAAAAATGTACTAACTTGTTTCTGGCACTTGGTTATCAATCCTACCCAAAATTTCAAAGTACACAGTGGCCCTTCCAATGGACGCGCAATCTGTTTCTTCGTCCATGTTAAGCAGAAATGGCCTGCAGCAGTTGCACCCATCCATTCTTCTGCCTTCCGGGGGATTTATATTGTTTATTCTTTGTGCTGCATTCAACCACAGCAGGGGTAGAGAATCTCCAGCATGTGGACCAAATTTGGCCAGCACAGGTCCCAGTTTGTCCCATGAGGCCATTTCCCCTGAGCCATGCCTACTTGCTGCACATCTGATGTCATATTTGACATGACCTGATGCCAAATGTGTAGGCAAAATAAGGACCAACCTAGCATTAGAGATCCTGCACTTTCTCAAATATTACTAGTTCTGTTGTTACTTATTTTGCCACAGTTGAACAGCTTCTGCTTTCAGGTAGGTAGCCGTGTTGGTCTGACGCAGTAGAAATATATATATAAATAAAAAAATTGTCCAGTAGCACCTTAGAGACCAACTAAGTTTGTTCTTGGTATCAGCTTTCTGCTTTGAATAAGTAAAACCGTATTGCTTTAATAGACCAAATATTATTTATCTAATTTATTCTGCCAGCATCCTACCCAAAATGCAACAGGATGAAGCGGCTCTTCAGATGCACTGCTACAAATATATTCTGTTTGATCCAAGTCCACTTACACCACCAGTAACAACTATCTGAGAACATAACCACCGAGTCACAGGTGGGCATTATAACTATGTTTGTACAACCATCCTTGGAATCAAGGCCAACAAGCCACTCTGCATTCCCAGAAAGGCCTCTATGGTTCCACAGTGCAGAAGTTGCATCTTCCTTACTTCGCTGAAGAAAGCCAATCCTGTGATCTGGTGCTCTTCATCACCTCGCTCCAGGAAGGGAACTAGGAGGTACAAGATCCTCAAAAGGTCATAATTGGAGGTCTGAAGCATGATTCTGGTTAGGAAAGACAATGCAGATGCACACCGTTATGGCCAGTGGTTAACTCTACACTTGGGAATTTTGGTAAATGTTTGGGGTGCTCTAACCAAATGTTAGGGACGTGCGTGGCGCTGTGGCTTAAACCACAGAGCCTAGGACTTGCTGATCAGAAGGTCGGTGGTTCGAATCCCCGCGACGGGGTGAGCTCCCGTTGCTCAGTCCCAGCTCCTGCCAACATAGCAGTTCGAAAGCACGTCAAAGTGCAAGTAGATAAATAGGTACCACTCCGGTGGGAAGGTAAACGGTATTTCCGTGCACTGCTCTGGTTCCCCAGAAGCGGCTTAGTCATGCTGGCCACATGACCCGGAAGCTGTACGCCGGCTCCCTCAGCCAATAAAGCGAGATGAGCGCCGCAACCCCAGAGTCGGTCACGACTGGACCTAATGGTCAGGGGTCTCTTTACCTTTACCTTTAACCAAATGTTTACCACTGCGCACCTTGCAATAAGGCCTACTCCCCGATGGTGATCTTTACAGCTGATGAGGAGCTCCCAGCCCCGCTCCTTCTCAATAAGAGTAAACTCACAATAGCACCTCACAGCTAGGAGAAGAATCTTCAGTGCTGCTACAATATAGCTGAATTTAAAAATAAAATAAAATATGAGACACACCAAGAAGCAGGTGTAGCACAGGGGCGACCTCCTAGTTGGGAAGTCCCCAGTTTAAATGTTACCTCTGCCACAAACCCACTAACTAGGTGGCCTTAGGCCTAGACTCAACCCTCCATCTGCAATATGGGGATAATATTAGTCTGCTTTACAGGGCCAGTGTAGGATTATCGATGAAGCACTAGAGCACTTTGGAGAAATTCTATACAGTTGTACCTTGGTTCTCGAACGCCTTGTGACTCGAACGTTTTGGCTCCCGAACGCTGCAAACCTGGAAGTGAGTGTTCCGGTTTGCGAACGTTTTTTGGAAGCCAAATGTCCGACGTGGCTTCTGTGGCTTCCGCCTGAGTGCAGGAAGCTCCTGCAATCAATCAGAAGCCGTGCCTTGGTTTTTGAAAGTGTTCAGAAGTCGAACATTCTGTTCGAGAACCAAGGTATGACTGTATACACAATTTAAACACTGTTGCTCAGCACTTGCTGAAGCTTCTGAATCAGACTCAGGAGCAGCCCCATATACAGCATACACTGCAGTAATCAAGCCTTGAGGTTACTAATGCATGGACTACAGTGGTCAGGTTATCCCTATCCAGGAATGGCTGCCTAGTCGTACTCCTGATCTGTTTCTGCAGGACATACATTTTGAAAGGACACCACTCCCTCCACATCTAATCCAGGAGACTTGGTGGCCTGCAGGCCTTTTAAACCAGCCCATTACCCTCTCTTCAGCATCTCTGCTTGCCTGGCAACCTTTCCTCTGCCCACTTCCTGCAAAAGAGCCATGTTTGGGAACTGCCACTTTTATCATTGCAATCATTGGAGAATGCTGGCTCCTCTGATGTGTGTGATGCTGTGTCCACCCACCAGTGCCCCATCAAGGGCATTGCCAGAAATTAAAATGGCGGCCTCCAAAACCACCTGCTTTTTTCAAAGGGAAGGGCTGGGACTCAGGGCAAGGCAAAAGTGGTGGGCCCCTTTTGTGGGGGTGGGTTGTTGCAGCTGCCTGAGGATGCTGATGCCAGGGCTAGATTATGCCCACCGACGATCTGCTCTGTATGGGTGAGATTTACTCAAGAGAACCTAGCGCATGGAAGCATGCCGTTACAAAGGAGCACGTTCACATGTTCTCGGGAGTGCGTTTGGCCCCTACCATAACAATTTCTCTCATATTTACCCCACAGGCTCAAATTCCTCCTGAGAATCTGAGTTCTTTATTACGCTGTGCCTGATGCTATAGTGCACCTGAACAAGCAGTGCCATCAGCAGCCGGGGGTAGATGTAGAAGGCCACTTCTGAACTTTTGGGCATAGATAACAGCTTCGAGAAAGCGCTGGCAGCCTGAGGAAGAGGGAGAAGGGAGAGGGAGAGAGACACTGTGGTAAGATCTTTTCTCTGCAGAGCTCATTTATGTTTCTGGGAGTTGTTACTCCTGAACCACTTATCCTTCCTGGACTAATTTTAAATGTAAACACCTCTTCCCGAGTTAGGTCAACGGTCTGTGCAACCTCTGTATAATTAGGTATATATTATTAGGTATAATAACTGCAATTGATTTGAAAGCCTAGTTAACAAGGATGTGATTTTGGCAAGAATGGGCACCGCCTGAAAGAAACGCAACCGTAAGCCTATTTATTCACAAGTAGCAGTCACTGGATTCAGTGGAGTGAACAGGCAAGCAAGCTCAGGACTGCAGGTTTCGAAAGGTAGCACTGATTCATGCAGTACTGAATGCCAATGTATCATTGCAGATTATGTATTAGGGATTTCAACACTTTTGCAGTAACATCACTCAGTTCCTTTACAATCTCCCTGCATGGAGAATGCTCCCTGGTGGACCCCGCACGGCACATTTGTTTAATGTGACTGCTAGCAGGTCACATGGCCGGCAGTTACATGAGTTTACATTTGCTAGGAAGCAGCAGTGAATGTACATGCTAGAAAATACCTGTGCATGCAATCATTATGTGATGTGACATGTATAGGCTGCATGCTACTTCCTACAAGGGATTTTGTCACATTCAAAGCAGGTCCTGTGCAGAAGGAGTTTCGGAAGAAGTGCTGGAACTTGCTTTAGGAACAGAAGAAGCTGCCTTCTGCTGAGTGGACCGTTGGTCCATCTAGCTCAGTATAGCATACACTGACTGGCAGCAGCTCTCCAGGCCTTCAGACAGGGTTCTCTCCCAACCCAACCTGAAGATGCTGAGGATTGAATTTGGAACCTTTTGCAGGCAAGGCAGATGATCTGCCACTGAGCTATGCCCCTCCTTCCTTTTTTCTAGGGAGCTCATTTGCAAAAACCATCCAGACAAGTTGGTACAATTCCTTACAGCCAGAGGTGTGATATAGTTTCCCGTGACCTTTGGGCTCAGCTGCAGCTTTTTCAGCAGTACATTCACAAGGAGAGTTAGGTCATCATTCGAACACGTTTTGGTCAACACGTGCCACATCTCAGAAGCATACCTGCAAGTTCAGGGGAGGGAAACAGAAACATTTCGGGTTGTACACCCACAACCATGAACCATGTCAGTTGCCCCCCAAACTGTTCTGAGTGCATAAATCAGAGATGGGGAAGCTGTAGTCCTCCAGATGTTGATGGGACTTCAGCTCCCATCTGCCCCATCCAGCGTAGCTAATGGACAGGGATGCTGGGAGCTGCAGTCCAGCAACATCTGGAGGACCACAGCTCCCCCATCCCATGCATAAATGAAGACTTTGAAGAGTCCCCAGAGAGCAACAGTGGCTGCAGTGGTGGGATCAAAAGTATACCATGGAAACCAATCCACCAGGAATGATACGTTATGCTTAAGTAACTGAGGTGTAATACTGTTATTCGGACCAATAGAAATTATTGATTGGTCCTCAAAGGGAAACATTCACAGAGATATGGCATGCGAGGTGTTATGTAGTGTAGTTTCACCCTGGGCCAACAGGGGGATACTGTATATAGTTTTCACTCAGGTCTGTAGATAGTTTTCACTCAGGTCCGCGGCAGTTAGTTTAGGCGGGAACTCTGAGCTGTTGTGGTTACAATGTTGACAGCCGGCTGCCTATAAATACAGGCCGGCTGAGCTGTTCGCAGTCAGTTCTATTCCAGCTTATCTTAATAAAGAGCTACTTGAAGAAATCGCTGTGCCGGCTGCTATGTCAACCCTCTATTTAACACTGGCGACGAAGGTGGGATGGATGGACATCAGAGCACAGCCAGATGCGGCCAGCCTCTGAACTGAGCTGAATCACAGAGCGAAATCACTGAGTGAAATCACTGAGCGAAATCACTGAGTGAAATCACTGGGCAGAACCAATTCAGAGCTGACTGTTCTGGCTAGAGCACTGTGTTCCATCCATCGCCCTTCACGCCGGCATCGGAATCATGGCTTCATTTGTGCCTCTACCGCCGTTTGCGCCAGCCTCTGAGTCATGGGACTCCTACCTCGCTCGGTTCGACTGCTACCTCCAAGCCAACGAGCTGACAGCAGTACCAGTGGATCGGAAGCGGGGCCTATTCCTCAGCCTCTGTGGGCCTGAGGTGTTTGAGACGGCCCGAGCATTGGTTGCGCCTGAAGCAGTCCAGGCAACACCATGGGACACGATCCAAGAGAAGCTCCGCAACCACTACGCACTAAAGCTGTCCAAATTTGCTGCCCGCCATGCGTTCTACCACCGGAACCAGGCAGAGGGGGAGTCAATCAACAACTACGCCACCGCCCTGCGACAGGCTGCAATGCACTGTGAGTTCCGAGACTTAGACGATGCCCTGATGGATCGAATCGTCTGCGGGGTCCGGGACATCCATCTGTAACGGCGTCTCCTAGCCAAGCCAGACCTCACGCTACAGAAAGCCATTGAGGAGGCTGTGGCCTCAGAAGCTGCTGAACGCTCCGCCCAGGAGATCCGCAAGTCCAGCAGCCCGCGTCTTGCTAGGGGGCCAGTTCCGGTACATCATGAAGAGGCCAGCAGTGATGAGGCATCCTCCAGTGAAGACGATGACGTGCACCAGACAAAGCGGGAGCGCAGGAAGCTCCAACAGAAGTCCAAGGGCCAACCGGAATGTGCTGGCTGCGGAGGCGACCATTCCCGTGCCAAGTGTCGATTCAGAGATGCCATCTGTAGGAGGTGTTCCAGAAGGGGCCACATCGCTAAGGTCTGCCGATCGGCTCCGTCTGACACCCCCCCTTCATCGACTCGCAAGTTCAAGTCTTCACTCCAGTCTGCCAAGGAAAGTTGTTTCGCTCTCACCAACTGCCGCTGCCCGTCTGGAACCACGATTGGCCAAACCGACTCGTATACGCGACGCAAGCTGAACGTCACGGTGCTCATTGAAGGAGCTCCATGTGACATGGAGATCGACACCGGGTCTGCCCTGTCCGTCGTGTCATGGAGCCCCATCAAAAGACTGGTACCCAGAGTATCCAAAAGGCAACTCGACTCTCACCGCGTACACCTGAGAGACTACCAGGGAAACGACATTCCCGTGGTAGGCGTTGGCCGGTTCCGGATCGCCTTCAAGGATTTTTCGGGCCTGCTCCGGTTGGTGGTGGTCGAAGGTCAGCGGCCAAGCCTCCTAGGGCTAGACTGGTTTGATGCCCTCGGCCTGGAAGTCACCGGCATCAACTGCATCTCTAACGCAGAGACTGAGGGTCTGGTCAAAGACTTTGCCGAGGTTTTTGACGGCACCTTGGGACAATATACTGGTACGCCCATCTCCTTTAGCCTTGATCCACAAGTCGCCCCCATCAAGCTCAAGCCACGCCGGGTTCCCTTTGCTCTCAAGGCTAAGGTGGACGAACAACTGGACAAACTGATCGCCCAAGGAGTTTTGGAGCCCATTGACCACGCAAAGTGGGAAACCCCCATCGTCACGCCTGTCAAGCCAGATGGGTCGGTGAGAATCTGCGCTGACTACAAGTGCACAATCAACAAGGCACTTCAGCAGCACGCTTATCCGGTTCCTGTTGTCCAACACCTGCTGCATTCCCTGGGTGAGGGTAAGGTCTTCGCTAAGCTGGACCTTGCCCAAGCCTATCAACAACTGCCAGTCGATGATGCCACTGCTGAAGCCCAGACGATCGTCACCCACCGGGGGGCATTCCGTTGCCGCCGGTTGCAGTTCGGGGTGAGTGTGGCTCCTGGCATCTTCCAAAGCCTTATGGAGCGTCTCCTGCAAGGGCTTCCGGGCGTGGTACCATATTTTGATGACGTCTTGGTGTCTGCAGAATCACACCAGCAGCTGTTCGAGCGCCTCCGTGCTGTGCTGACCAGGTTCCAGGAGGCCGGGCTCAAGGTAAAGAGGGAGAAGTGCCTGATTGCCGTTCCACAGGTAGAGTTCCTGGGCTATCTTATCGATGCCTCCGGCCTTCATCCAACCACATCCAAGATCCGCGCTATCCAGCAGGCCCCCACCCCAAAGGACAAAACGGAGTTGCAGGCATTCCTGGGGCTGCTGAACTTTTATAACATGTTCCTGCCCCACAAAGCCACTGTGGCTGAGCCTCTTCACCGACTCCTTAGCACTAAGACGCCTTGGGCCTGGGGTCATCGAGAGACGGCGGCCTTCAACGCGGTCAAGGCTCTCCTTTCTTCAGACAGTGTGCTGGTACAGTACAGTGAATCCAGGCCGCTGGTCCTTGCCTGCGACGCCTCACCTTTTGGCATCGGTGCTGTCCTTAGTCACCGTTTCCCAGATGGAAGAGAAGCACCGCTCGCCTACTTTTCCAGGACACTATCTCCGACGGAACGGAATTACAGCCAGCTCGACAAGGAGGCATTGGCACTTGTGGCTGGAGTGAAGAGGTTCCATGAATACCTCTATGGCAGGACTTGACCTCATCACTGACCACAAGCCACTCCTGGGCCTCCTCGCCGGTGATCGTCCAACTCCACCGGTCCTCTCACCACGCATGCTGCGATGGACTGTTTTCCTGGCTGCCTACCACTACCGGCTCATCCATCGCCCGGGGAAATCGATGGGCCATGCCGACGCCCTCAGCCGTTGCCCTCTTCCAGCATTTGTGGAAGACCCGGCTCCAGCTTCATCGCTCCTTCTGATTGAGGATCTTCCGGCAGCGCCTGTATCGGCTGCCACTGTGGCCTCCGCGTCTGCCCAGGATCGCACCATCAGCCGGGTGCTCAACTGGGTGTGGAGGGGGTGGCCACAAGGGCCTTTTGCATCGGAGTTCCAGCCCTTCGCAACCAGACAACATGAACTCTCAGCTCATCGCGGCTGTCTGCTGTGGGGAGACCGCGTCGTGATTCCCCAGGGACTCCGTCAGCGCGTCCTGGAGGCTCTGCACGTTGGCCACCCGGGAATTGTCAAAATGAAGGCGTTGGCTCGGTGTTACGTCTGGTGGCCTAATATGGACGATGCCATCACTGCCTGGGTATCCGCCTGTCAGGCGTGCCAAGAGTCGAGGCCTGCACCACCGGCAGCTAAGGGACACACCTGGGAGACGCCAAAGACACCCTGGTCGAGGGTGCACATCAATCTGGCTGGCCCCTTTCACGGCCGGACCTTTATGGTAGTGGTGGACGCCTATTCCAAATGGCTGGAGGTCGCCCTGATGCCCTCCACCACTACCGAAGCTGTCATCCGGGTGCTGCGAGGCCTGTTTGCAACGCATGGGTGTCCTGATGTCCTTGTCTCTGACAACGGACCGCAGTTCACGTCAGGCACGTTTGAGCGGTATCTTTTGGGACTGGGCATCCGCCATGCCCTAACGGCACCTTTTCATCCATCCAGCAACGGGCAAGCGGAAAGAATGGTGCGCTCGACAAAAGAGGCACTGGCGCGCCTGGACCGGGGAGACTGGCATGAGCGGGTCGCCGAATACTTGTTCGTGCAACACATCACTCCTCATGCGGCCACAGGGAGGAGTCCTGCTGAACTGCTTATGGGCCGCCGCCTCAGGTCACCGCTCGACCGGCTACACCCAGACTTTGCCGTGGCTGAACCCCCAGGCTGTGCCAACGCACCACGGTCATTTGTCCCAGGAAACCAGGTCTTTGCCCGGAACTATGTGGGGGACATTCCTTGGGTGCCAGCCACAGTAGTGGGAGTCACTGGACCTCGCTCGTACCAGGTGGCACTCGAAGACGGACGTTTGTGGCGACGGCACATAGACCAGCTTAGGCGCAGGTTTGGCGACTTAGACACTACCGAGGTGCCCCCAACTGCGCTTGCGGCTCCAGAAGAGACACGTACAGATGGCGAGGCCCCACCTACACCTCCCTCGCAAACTGCCAGCGTGGAGCCGAACCAAGCCGTCTCAGAACAGACTCAGACCACTCCACTTGCGGAAGCTCCACCCACAGCAGCGGATCCAGGGGAGTTGGTTCCAACGCCACCTAGGGTCGCACCACAGCCTCAGCGAGAACTGTGTGGCCCTCCGGACTTGGCTACCAGTCCCCGGCGGTCTGGCAGAGTTTCCAAGCGCCCAACTCATTTAAAGGACTACGTTGTTGGACAGGTATCACTGTTGGTCTAAGTATGGGAAATGTAACCGATATGCTTTTGTGCCTAATTGAACCATTACGCGTAGTGCTGTATATAAGGAAACCATTACGATTGTAACTAACGCCTTATCTCGGTGGGGAGGGGTGTTATGTAGTGTAGTTTCACCCTGGGCCAACAGGGGGATACTGTATATAGTTTTCACTCAGGTCTGTAGATAGTTTTCACTCAGGTCCGCGGCAGTTAGTTTAGGCGGGAACTCTGAGCTGTTGTGGTTACAATGTTGACAGCCGGCTGCCTATAAATACAGGCCGGCTGAGCTGTTCGCAGTCAGTTCTATTCCAGCTTATCTTAATAAAGAGCTACTTGAAGAAATCGCTGTGCCGGCTGCTATGTCAACCCTCTATTTAACACGAGGGGAAAGTCCCAAGCTGCACTTTGTAAAGTGGAGAGGAGGTGGTGTTCTGCAGACTTGGGGGCCAAACTAGATGTGACCCCTGAGGCGTGTGAATGCATCTCTGTCGCTTTACTTCCCCCTCTGTCCTCAAATAACAGCCATGCCTCTCTCCTTAGCATCAGAAATCCCTTGTTCTATTTCCCCTCAATCCAGAGCAATCCTACATTTCCATAACCAGACCAGGCTTCTGCTCCGACCCTCCTAAATCCACAAGCTGTTTGCTTTTTCCATATGGGAACTGGTTGTGAAGGATGACCGCGGGAGGCCATTCCGGTTCCCACTCTCTCCTTGCAGGAAAAGGTGGCACTCATAAGAATCTTCCCTGCTGGCTTTAGGTATTTTCTGATTTGTATTTCCTGGAGCACTGAGGCCTGATTGCAGGTGGGAGAGAATGGGAACCCGTGTTCCCATGTTCCCCACCCCCCACCCCAAGGTGTCCAGGGATTGAAGGCTGACCCAGCAGGACTAAGCATCACTGAACTATGTACCTGTCGATTGGTAAAGGGCACTGGAGAAGGGCACTGCAAACCTCTGCCATGTAGGTATGAGCCAGCTGGGCCAGGACCCACATCATTATTTGCCTGTCCTGGTACTGGTAAATGGAACCAAGCTGCTGGTAGATCTTATCCACAATTTCCGGCACCTTGAAGGGAACAAGCATGCTTCAGTTAAATGCCCTGCTAGAGGGAAGCAGCGCTGGGGCAGGGACCACACCACAAGGTACAAACCAGAGCCCTCAAAGAGCAGAAAGCAAACATATATTTAAAGTATGTCACCCAAAGCATCCTGGGAACTGTAGCTTTGTCAGGGGTAAACTGCAGTTCCCAGGAATATTTGAGGGAAGCCACGTGCTTTAAATGTGTGGTATGGATGCGACCCCCTGTTTTCATGGCCAAGCAACAAATCATTAAGATATTTATTATTTAAGATTATTTAAGGTATATAAGATATTTATTATTGCTGTACTTTCACTGCTAGGGAGGGGGAGAAGTGCCTGTGGGATTTTCCATCTCAAGTGCCAAAATAATGTGACTGGACTTAGGCTGGGGAGGCTATTTGCTCAGTCAGCAAAACATCTGAGGCTGGTCCTGGAGGTGAGAAGGCACAAAGATCCCCTGCTCTGGTCATTTGGGTTCTCCTGAAGATTGGGTGGCCATCTGTCATGGATGCTTCAGCTGAGATTCCTGCGTTGCGGGGTGTTGGACTTGATGACCCTCGGGGTCCCTTCCCAGCCTGCAATTCTATGGTACAGGGAGCACGCGTCAGCTGATCAATAATTAGGTACTGACACAGGAAAACATCCTGTGAGCACTGACAGAGTCTTGCCAAGACCATTAATGGTCCTTCACCACAGATAAACTGTAAAACCCATTTACGGTTTATCCCAGGGTATAAAAAGGTAATGGTGCCTCTGAAGAAGCTGCCTCTGTCACTGCTGGGGTCTCTACTAGCTCCAAACATCTCCTACCTGCCCATGTAATCTGTGCACGTATCGCTGCAGGATTACAGATGTGATGTCATGTGATGCCGCAGTGGTGCTCCTATTGGCTTCCTTTAGGCAGTCTATAGCAGTCAACAAAAGCTCTGTGATCTGTAGTGCTGTGAGGTACGGCAGAAATTCCTAAGAGAGGAGACACAGGGGAGACACAGAGCTGAGAGGACAACAGCAAGGCAAGCTCAACTGGCAGGGCTTCCTTGTTCTAAGAGACCTTTGCAGGAAGGAATTAAAGGTTCTGTGGAGGAGCCCGTTCTTTTACCACATCACTTGGAAGTTAAATTCAACCAGCTACTCTGGAATTTGCTCCCAAGTAAAGGTGTACAGATTCAAAACCTTGTTCTCAGCTTTTCATCTTATGGAGAAAACCAGACCAGTTCTTCTAGCTCAGTACTGTCTTCACTGGCTGGTAGTACCGGTAAGTCTCCTGGGTTCCAGGCAGAGGACGTTCACAGCCCGGCCTGGAAATCCCATGGATTGAACCTGAGACCTTTCTTACCCAATGCACGTGCTCTCCCACTGATCTTACAGCCCTTCCACAAGTTTAAATCAGAAAACTGAAAATGGGGGAGATCCCATGCATGCAAGCTCAGAAGTGCCACACAGTTCAATGGGTCTTTCCCCTCTCAAGGAAGTGCATGTAGAATTGCAGCACTGCTGACCTATGATCTGAAAGTGGAAATCTTTGCCTCAAAACTCACTACAAAGATGTAGTAATAATTATGGTTCCACCCCTACCTTACACCCTATCAGGACTAAGTTACGATGGCCTCTGCAGTTTGCATATCCTCTGCGTTGCATCATATCCAGCACTGAACAATTACCTGAATAATATGGGTGATATTTTGATGAGACGTAGTAGGGTCATAGGAACCCAGAATCTCTTCATACAGTTGGGTCTCTTCTGCTTCCAGGGAGTCACTTTTGTTTTCAAAGCCTAACGAGAAAAAGAGTGACTTTAAAGTTTCTCCAAGTGGAGAGTTTGCTCTCAGGCTGCTGTGTGGGTGTCTGGAGTTCGGAAAAAAGGGAAAGAAGGAGCCAGAATGGCTGGCTAATGACACATAATGGCCAGTGGCCAAACTGTTCCAGCCACATCTTTTGTTAGGGAAATTGCAGGAAAATGGCACAGAATGGCCAACAAACACTTTGGGACTCACCCACAGCTAAGGTGGGTGTTGGGTTCAGTGTATGACAGCAACAACAGAAGTGTGTTTTGGAACAGGAAAGGAAGGCAGAAAGACACAGGCTGCTCCCAGGAATTGCATGCCAACTAATTAAAGTTGTGAAGCTTGTTTATTTAGATGATAGGCATACTGCTCATTGTACAAGCCACAGCACAGTAAGCAACTAGAACAAAATAAGCTGTTTGCCTCCTTCAATGCTCCACTTGAACGTTTGCAAATAAAGCAAATATTACAGAAATGGCATATATCTCTCATTGCCTCTTCTCCAAAAGGAAGCCAAACCCTGGATAGCATTGCCCCTGGAATCTGGAGATGTGGGGATGCATAACAATAACCTGCATCGGCCTGCCCTGTTATGTACTGAAGTTCTCACCCTGGGCTAGCAGGGGGATACTGTAGATACTTATGCAAATGAAGGATTGAAAGTGATGTTCAGTGATTGGATAGTTTGTATGCAAATGAAGGATCGAAAGTGACATTCAGTGATTGGATAGTTTTAGACAGCTGATACAGTTATGTTGTTCTGGAGCTCTATATAAGCAGGCTGACTGAGCTCTTCAGTCCAGTTCTGTTGTGGCCTCTGAATAAAGAAGAGCTGTTTGAAGAATCGCTGTGTCGTCTGATATGTTCACCCACAACTTAACATGCCCCATTCCAAAATCCTCATTAATTCTCAAATTAGCTCTGGAAACTGCAGAGTGGGTATCCTGCTGCAACTGAGATGTGACCACCCATGATTTGGCACTGAGCTATAGATCAATAATATCTTCTCCACCAGGGACCTCTCTCAAAGTCCCACTTTGTAGCTACGTTAGGCTTCTGCACAGTGAGGACTACAGGGGTTGTAAGCACAAAATCCAACACACTATGGCAGAGACAAAAGGAGCATCAAGGGCAAGCAGACCCGTGTCTGCAGAACAGCTAACTAAATAAAAGCACTCTTTGCTGTTGAACAAAATGGGCATGTCTCTCCAGATTTTTGGAATCCCCTAACAATGATGCAATGCATCAAATTAATAGTCTCTGCTGTGGATCTTTCCAGAATACTTCTTTCCACATGAAATAACAGAAAGTTGTTTTGTAAACTTTAAGTTGGTGTGTGATTATTCAGCTGCAAAGCCGAAGGAAAGCACACACTGGCTTCTGATACCATTGAGAGACTAAGAAACAACAAAGTGAATTGGACTCCTTGGCAGGTTTTGAATAAAGACTCACACACTTTTTATTGACAATAACTAGTCAGATAAATTAAGGATTTATACAGTTCTGTAACATGCAGAGAATAGCATTTGTAGAGAAATCAGAGATTGGAGCTGAGGGAAGTCGGGGGAGGGGAGGGTGGGTCATTTTATGGGGGGAGGGGGGAAATTGGGGGGGGAATCAAGGATGATATGTTTTAAGGTAATATGTTTTGTTTAAATTCTTAATTAAAAAAATATTATTTTTAAAAAAGAGAGAGACTGCACCCCCTGCCTCGCAACAAGAACATTGCGGCAATAGGAAGACCAATCTGGCTCCACTCATTGGCTAGTGAAGGTTCCTTCTCCTTCCCCTCCCTGTTTCATGTCTGTTAGATTGCAAACTTGTAGTCAGAGACTATCTTGTCTTTTGATATATGTGCAATGCTTAGAAAATAGGCACCTTATAATAACAGTCGTCCTGTAGTTATTTGTCTGCATGTGTGTGCAGGTGTTTTGTCTTTTGCTAATGTGGGGGCCTGGAGTTTCTAAGCACCCCTGTTTTTTCTTCTGTGAAATGGGTATTATGTGGTGCCAACAACAGTTGATTCTTCTTCTTCTTTATTAAATTTATTAAACACCTTCTCTCACTGCAGGCAACTCAAGGAGTCTTGACAAAAAATATATATTTCCAAATGTGCCCTTGGGCCAAAAAGAAGAAGAAGAAGAAGAAGAGGAGGAGGAGGAGGAGGAGGAGGAGGAGGAGGAGGAGGAGGAGGAGGAGGAGGAAGAAGAAGAGAGAGAATCGGGGATTCCTGATATAATGCAATACTGCCTTTTCAGTACTGGCCCCAACTTGGTGGAATGCTCTGTCACAAGAGACTAGGGCCCTACGGGACTTGACATCTTTCCGCAGGGCCTGCAAGACAGAGCTGTTCCGCCTGGCCTTTGGTTTGGACTCAGTCTGACCTTTATGTTTCCCTCCCCTTATGGTCTTGATTTATTGGCTACTTTAAAATGAGGCTGCATTTTAAATTGCATTTTAACCTGTATTTTAAATTGGTTCCCCCCCCCCTTATGTTTTTACCTTGATTTTATTGTGTGTTAGCCGCCCTGAGCCTGGCTCTGGCCGGGGAGGGCGGGGTATAAATAATAATAATTATTATTATTATTACCCAGATATAATAAAATACAGGACATAAGAAGAGAGTGTCAAGGGCAACAAGCCAATGGCTGCCAAATAAAGTACAGTCTACTACTTCTATATAGATGCATAGTTTGGATACTGGAGTTTTCACAGCTCCTATCTTACCCTTTTGGCGCAGCATAAGGGAGTACAGGAAATACATGCCTTCCATAGCCTGTTCACCAATTTCCTCTTGGGGGTCATTGAGACGCAGACACAGCTGACCAATCAGACGCCCAAGCTTAGGACATCCATCAGGTGACACCTGAATGGAGAAATTAAGAGTGCTGTCTTTTGACACAGAGGGGAAGAGAAGGAATCTTTGTGGTTCTTGAATGAAAAAAGTTCCCTTGTTTGGATGAACTGATGTTTGGAATTACCGTATTTTTCACTCTATAAGACGCACCAGACCATAAGGCGCACATAGTTTTTGGAGGAGGAAAACCAGAAAAAAATATTCTGACTCTCAGAAGATAGAACAGCAAAAGGGATCGCTGTGCAGTGAAAGCAGCAATCCCTCTTGCTGTTCTGGCTTCTGGGATAGCTGCGCAGCCTGCATTCGCTCCATAAGATGCACACACATTTCCCCTGACTTTTTAGGAGGGAAAAAGTGAGTCTTATAGAGCAAAAAATACGGTATATTGTCTTTTTTCTGATGAGCCTTGTATCCTGTTCAGGCTATTCTCCTCACACAAGGAGAGGGAGACAGGGCCATGCTAGCTGCCTCTACCGACTCCACCATGCCTCCAACAGCCAGCTCTGCCACCCCTCCACACACAAACAACTGCAGAAGAAAGTCTGCTGCACTCTTAATGAGAACAAGTGGTTCTGAGTCATGAGGGAAGCCTCCACAGAGACAATAGGCTTTGTGCTGCAGACACTTCAGAGTGCCAGTGTGTTGTTGTGGTTAGAGTGTTGGACTAAGAACTGGGAGACCTGAGTTCTAGTCCCCACTCGACCACAAAGCTTGATCTTGCTTCTGAGCCTAACCTACCTCACTGGACAAAAAGGAGGGGCGGGGAGGGGGGGAGAAACTATGTACACCAACTGAAGTTCCTTAGAGAAAAGGTGGGATATAAATGTAATAATAATATTTTTATTTATCTGATTCCATTTATGAATCATTTCACATAAATATATCCAAGCAGCTTCACAGTAAAAACCACAAACACTTAAAAACAATAGATAAAAGCAGTTTTAAAACCATTTCAAATCCGATTCAGATAGAACTGGGGTACAGACCTCCACTTAAAAGGCTTGTTAAAGAAGAAAGGTCTTCCACAGGTCCCTGTGTGATATCTAGTGGAAGGGAGTTCCAGGGGCTGGGTGCCACCAAACTCAGGGCCCAATTCCTATATCATGTGGAATGGACTTCCTGGTGAGAAGGCATGTGCAGAAGGCTCTCTCCCTGTATATATAGAGGGCGAGATGATCTTTTAGATCATCTGGTCCCAAGTTGTACAGCTGTCTATGGTCTTACTTTTGCCCTTCCATGTTGCATAGGGGTGGCAAGGCTGGGCAATGGGGATGTGACGGAAGTGCTGGCTAGCTCTCTCCCAGTGATCCTAATTGTGTGGGGCAGAATACCTTCACAGGGTTTAGATTCATACCCATTATCAGTTTGTAGCAGCAATACTGTGAAAAGGCTATGGCTCATGGCTGTAGCATGGTTTTTGCAGGATATAAGGGATTCAAGCTATAATAGGCCGGTTTTGTCTCTAATAGACCATTTGGATATTAGAAAATGTCTTGTTCATTTGCTTCTGGCCATCCCAGACTATAGTCACTAATTCCCCACCCCCTTTTTCAGTAGAAGAATAGTGATGCAGAAATAAAGCACCAGATTCCAGTGAGTACCAGTCCCTAAACTTGCTAGCACAGTCAAGAGAAGAGACATAGGGTTGCTCTTTTGTTTGGTGTGTGCATCCCTTGAACCCATCCTAGGCCCCTCTAACCTTTTCACAGTCTCTATCCACTCATTTCAGAGCACAAGAGGAATGCAATATTCACACTACAGAGCCATTCACATCTACCTCCATTTTCTGTCTTAAACATTTGCAGGTCTCACAAGACCCATTGCCCAGTCGCCTCAAGCCAGAGGGCAGAACTCACATGAAACGTGGGGCAGGTGGCTGCAAATTTTAACAGGGATACATAGGTGTTCGCTGCTCTTGCCCGCTCATGTGCTTGTCCTGATATCATCCAGGGCATCAAATGCTGTAAGGGTAGTGGGAGCAAACTGTTAGCAACTGTATAAGAAGAGAAAGTGCATACTATTGTAATTCTTCAAAGTCATGCTTTTGTCTTTCAGAAAGGAACCCAGGAAGCTGCCTTATTCCAAGTCCAGCCATCATTTCATTAAGCTCGCTATTGGCTACGCTAGGGTTCCCCAAACTTGTGTCGCCAGCTGTTTTTGGACTACAACTCCCATCATCCATAGGTAGCAAGACTAGTGGTCAGGGATGATGGGAACTGTAGTCCAAAACAGCTGGAGACCCAAGTTTGGGAAAACCTGGGTGGGGAACTTCAGGCATGGACCCTTCAGGTTGCTCTCTCAAAGCTGTCAAAACCTCACAGAGAGGAAGTAAGCTAGGTTACTTCCTTCCTCATTTCCCCTCCCACCCTGACACTTTTCCTGGTTTCCAAAGATTAAAGAACATGGGGAAAGGGCACTTCCTGTGTTACTTCCCAATGTCAAGGAAATCGAAATTCCACTTTGGGTGCTTTCCTTCCGGTCTTTAAAGTTCTGAATAATGTCATGCTAAGTACTGTCAACAATCTTATGGCTTGCTGTCTGGCCTCTTATTCCCGTTGTTGTAACTCTCCCTGACCAAACTGAAAGGAGCCATTCTGAGTGGACATCTTTGAAAATTAATTTTAACACCCCCTAAGAAAAACAAAAAACCCACAAGTAGATTTCGGTGAATGAGGCACTTCTCTGCTCCCTGAGCAGCAAATGCCATTTCAACCAAAGATCTGAGAGAGCGTGGTGTAGCAATTACACTGTTTGACTATAACAGGGCACAAACTGGTTCAAATCTCTACTCAGCCATGAACCTTATTGGGTGATCTTGGGCCAGTGAGTATCTCTCATTCCACGATGACTCACATGGTTGTTGTGAGGATTGTTTTGGCACGAGGAGAACCATATACACCAAGAAAGAAAAGAAAAGAAAGACTACTTCATGAACCTAGCTATAGGGCATATTCTCATCACTTGTGATTCTTTGAGCCACAAATAGATAACAGGAGCTTACTTCTAAGAGTGTGGCCAGTTCATCTATGTTTGGTCTTTCTGCCAATAAGCTTTTCAGCATTGATTCTATAGCCTCTAAGGTCTGCTTGTACAATGCCTGAGAAGGAAAAAAAATGTTGCATAATATATTACTATAACATTGCAGGTGCAACACCTTCGGGAGAGGAAAAGGCTAAAGAGTAAACTCTACACAAATCTGGAGTGGGAAAATACCTGCACGTCAACTTCTTCCTTGCTCTGACTTTGTAAGGTGTCAACCGAGGGCAAGGCAAAGACGCTGGCAATGCAAGTGCTGAGCAGCTTCTCTTTAGGCCAATGAGAAGGCTCCACTTGGCTGAGGAATGGCGGTCGGGGAAGAAGAAACAGAGCATTCAATGTGCGTTACGATTCTTCCTTACGGAAGTGGAGCGGTCAGCTTAACACAGAAAAAGTTCAGAGTACTGAGGAAAGAAAATAAACTATGTCTGAGCTGTGTAGTGCCTACTGGAATGGGCAGGCTACAAAGCGGTAGCCACTGACCAGAATCTGGTGTGGGTATGCCTACCTTGAGCCCATGGCTCTGACTGGAATTCAGAACTACCAGGGTAAAGATCAGAGGACTCCATGCTCACCAATATAGGTCACGTGATTCATCAGTAGCGCAATAAAGCAAGCCAATCCCTTCCATATCAACGGAGCTGAGACAGGTTTGGCTTTTCTATGTAGTTTGTTTCAAATAATTCCACAGATACAGATGATGATGATGATAATAATAATAATAATAATCTTTATACCCCACCCATTTGGCTGGGTTACCCCAGCCTGAGGCAGTCTCTTCCTGATGGCATTATTCAGCTCTATTCTTAGCACTTTTCTTCTGAGCTTTGCTTCAACATTTGGGTCAGGGAGGATGTTGGGTTGTAGCTCCGACATACCTTAGGTCCTGAATGAGAAGCATCCCCTGACAGCGCAAAGCTGTGGAGCGCGAGTCAATGCTGTCCAGAGGCAGGTCTAAAATCTGTGCCTGTGAAAGAGCAGCAGCAAATTCTGTGAGGAAGAACTGTTCACATGTCTGCTCTGTTCACCAAAGTTGCTCTACAGCTGCACTAATGTGTGATTCCCCCCCCCCCCTGCACAGGTCAAACACTTACACCAATTGTACAAGCTATTAAATACACAAATAAAGGATGTGCATTGTATCTGACTCACCATTGTTTGCTCAACCAGCTGCAATTTCTGATTCCCATGCTGATAATTTTGATTACCGTTCCCACTCATTTTTGAATCAAATTCCTGTGAACGCATATGAGACTAGCAAGAAAAGGGTGGAAGATTTCAATAGCACTTTCAAATATGACCATATTTGTTCAGAACCAGTTTCCAGAGCCAGTTGCATCATAACATGTGAAAGGAGGGCAATAGAATGCTGAATGGCATTAGACATTCTGCTGATTGCCTGGTATTCTCTGCTTTAACACAGAAAACACGCATTGAACATCAAGCCAGTAAGGTAAAGCTAAAGCTAAAGCTAAAGATAAAGATAAAGATAAAGATAAAAGATAAAGGATCCCTGGACGGTTAAGTCGAGTCAAAGGTGACTATGGCGTTGCGGCGCTCATCTTGCTTTCAGGCTGCGAGAGCTGGCATTTGTCCACAGACAGTTTTCCGGGTCGTGTGGTCAGCATGACTAAACCACTTCTGGCGCAACGGAACACCATGACAGAAGCCAGAGCGCATGGAAATGCTGTTTACCTTCACACTGCAGTGGTACCTATTTATCTATTTGCACTGGCATGCTTTTGAACTGCTAGGTTGGCAGGAGCTGGGACAGAGCAACGGGAGCTCACTCCCTCGTAGAGATTCAAACCACCAACCTTCCGATCAGCAAGCCCAAGAGGCTCAGTGATTTAGACCACAGTGCCACCCGTGTCCCCATCCAGCCGGTACTGGGATACAGGAAGGAAGCAATACCTTTTTCGTGGAAAGCTGTTTACTAAGACTTTGAACATAATAATCGGAAATCAGTACCATCTCTGCTTCCTCTATTTCCTTCACTCACAATCAGTTCACCTTCCCTTAGTCTTCCCTGAACAATGTGCAAGAAAGTAATCCCTATGATTATACAAGGGCCAGGTCGTCTGAATGGGAAAAGGAAGACTAAGTTCTAAGAGCTCATGTCACCATAGTAAAAAGAAAAGAGGAAGATTGTTATTTTGCAAGACTTTGAAGTCAGCAAATCATCTATGAGCTAACATGGAAGGTGAGTCCGTGACTGGGATGGGCCCATGAGAAGAGGGACTCTCATTATATTGGTATAGTCTGATCTCCTCCGTTAGCACCTTACCCCAAATTGAAATTATCTACTATTCACTAAAACTTTATGCCTTCCAAAGTTGAGCTCTTGCACTGAAATAAGTTCTGAAGGTATCTAATATTAAGGTTCAGGTATGTGCAGAATATTGCAGATGTGTATTTACTGTCGAGAGGAAAGTGCAGGCAAGGGCAAAGTTAGAGTTAGCAGAGTATTAGGAACAGTTCCTACCATTTTATCACGGTCATCAGAGGCTAGCGGTGTTTCCTTTTCCTTTCCTTTTGCGTCATACAGCATCATCCCATAGGCATTGCTGGAGGTTACTGAAGCTGTTACAAATAAAAAGTAAATGGAACTGAGGTTGCAGTTGATACGAAAATGTCTCCTGGTACTGTTACTCTAACACAAGGGTGGATAACCTTTGGCCTCCCAGATGTTGCTGCCATCATCCTTGGTCATTGGCCCTGCTTGCTAGAGCTGGGAGTTGTAGTTCAGCAACATCTTGAGGGCCAAAGTGTTCCCACCCCTGCTGTCGGGGTGTGTGACAATAAGCCGAGGTTTACTCAGACTTGTGCAAAAATCTCCTTCCTCCAAACATGACTCTTTTGTTCATTTCTAATCTTGAGCCATTTATTTGGGACTCTTTCTTTGAAACTCAATAGTAGGTCATCAGGAAGTTAAAACATAGTTTCATGGTGCAAATTAAGACTTCCAGCTGAGGAAGGGTTCTATGCAATTAGAAATCCTCCAACTGCAATCTTCATCTAACTTCATCTAACCATAGCGAAAGCTATGGGGTTTTGGTATCTATCTATCATCTAATTACCAACATTATTTCCATTCCACTTAATATATATAAAAAACTCACTCACAGTTCTTTCTCCAGTCTCTGCCCCTTTTTCGGCAGTTGCTTTAGTAGACTGGTAAAAATCTAACTATCAAATTGCCAGTCTAATTTTGATACAACGGCAAAATCAGAGCCAAAAAGGATAGATATTTCTTGACTTCACACAGGCCCTGTCTGGTTTAAAGCTGTTTGGTCAAGTACTTAGGAAGTTACCTTATAGTGAATCTGGCTATTGGTTCATCTAGCTCCGTACTTGATTACAATTTTTCACACAAGTGCCTGGTGGGCATCAGTGAGGAGCCTGCTGTTTCAATATTGTGTAAGTTCTGCCTGGTGGTTTAAAGTAGTAACAGATGCATCGTTGCACCTGTGTTTTATTTTACCACATCATTTTAAAACTTGTTATCTCACTTTGGAATTGCCGGTGGCAATAAAAAGTGGGTAAGAAATTATTTAAATAAACTAAACTGAACTGGGTGATATCCAATGTGAGTAAACATCAGAGTAGATTCCACGGACTTGATTCCAGTGGGTCTACTCTGAATGTCACTTAGCTGGCTTGCAGTGGCTTCCCAAGGTCTTTTGGATGTTACAGTTCCCTAAAGATAAACATTTAGAAGCATTAACCTAGGCAACTAAGGTTCAAGCTTGTGCATTGTCAGACACACATTGGAGAGTGAGCTAAAAGATTCGAGATTTAGTATTTATGCCTTATATATTGTACTTAGTTCTTCACTCTACATATTTACTCTCCAAACCCTAGAGGTCATTTGTCTTCACCTTCAGAAATTGCATCGGGCAGGCAGTTTTCCAACAGTAGGGGATTCCTGGATAATTCTCTCTTTGTCGTCAGGGGGCACTGTTGAATTGTTTGGACTTCAGCTGACTCTTCATTCTCAGTTTTTTTTATTTCTTTTTCCATCTTTGGGATCACAGGGAGTTTTTGTTTGTTAAGTACCAGAAGAGAAACTGATTCTTCACCAGCTAGAAAAAGATTGATGGTATTGTCCTTCCCTCATTCATTCACAAAGATCTATAGTAAGCACCATTTTGAAAATCTTGACCCATAGCTTGACTTCTCCAGACTTAGGCTTTCCAGTCTTGAAGACCGATGTTCACGACATGAGCAGTGTTCCTGTGTGAGGGTCAGGAATTTAGAATGTCAGTGATGCCTCACTGGTGAACTTCAAATATTTTGCCTTGCAGATTTTCAGCTGGCTTTGGTCCTCCTGCTGTTGCATTGCTGTAAGATGGCTTAAGCCATGCTTTAGTTTAGTGTCACCTGAATCTGGGCTCATAGTTTCTCTTGCTCCAGACAAACTACATGCAACAAATAAGGTTTGTCTCCAGTTTATAGCTCAAGGTTTTTCTGGAGGAAACAACTCATGAGCCCAAACTCAGGCAACATGCTAAGGCAAAGCATGGCTTACTCACAGCAGGACTTGTGGATGAACAAAGTGGCCTCAATCTGGCAGCTTCCACACTCATGCATTCCCATCAAACCATGGCTTGACTTACGTGTAAACTAGGGCATATAGAGTTGTGGTGGAATTAAGCCTTCACATTGTGATTAGGGCTGAAGTCTGTCCAATACCCTATTAAAAACAAAGCAACTGTATTGGAGACCCCAACTGCCAGACTCTCTTCTGAGCTGATCGGTAGAGAGTTCTGTGTACATACAGAAGTTATCAGCTTTTATAGAGATGGTGATGTTATTACAACTTGATTAATTAGAGATCACAAGATATTAGCTGGGGGGAAAAGGAAAACAGCATTCAAACCCTTCACCTTTTAAACTTTATGCGGACTTTATGCTTGTTTTACTCTCTAACCAAGGAATTTAGATAGAAAATGGCTCAAGCCTACACAGTCCAAGATTCTTGCAGAACCCAGACCTATACATTTTGGTTCCATAGGCAGCTCTTCTAGTCCCTTTAAGAGAAGGAAGTATAAAAGACAGTCTAGTGTCTTTGTAAAAAGAAAAGTTGACAACCAATTCAGATTTTGATATGAAATGTTTGGAAAACAGTAGTCAGCACTGGGAATGTGAAACCCAATATGCCTTGTGGTTGCAATCACAGCTAAAGAATCTCTGACAGATGACCATCCAACCTCTCTTGAAATACCTCTACGGAAGGACAGTCCACCACCTCCTGAGGGAGCCTGTTCCACTACTGAACAGCTCTTACTATTGGAAATTTCTTCCAAATACTTCATCAGAATCATTTTAATCCACTTGAATTCAGGTCCCATGCTCTGGAACAGCAGAAAACAATTTCGCTCCATCTTCCATGTGATAGCCCTTAAGACATTTGAAGGTGGCTATCATATTAGTTCTCCTCTCCTCCAGGCTAAACATATCCAATTCCCTCAACTGTTCCTCATAAGACTTGGTTTCCAGACACTATCATACTGGTCACCCTTCTCTGCAGACCATCTAGCTTGTCAATATTCTTCTTGAACTGTGGTGCCCAGAACTGGACACAGGACTCCAGGTGGGATCTGACCAAGGCCAAATAGAGTGGTACTATTACTTCTCTTGATCTGGGCAGTATACTTCTTTTATAAGAGGCTCAGCTGATCCCTACAGAAAGCTCACACACTTGCTTACTTGTTGGTGAACACTCACAGCCATCTGCTAGCTTCACATTCCTTTTCCTCGGATGGAAAAAAAGGTCTTGCTAGTCAATGTCACAATGGAGATGTTTGTGTCATCATTCAAGCCAACAGTGCTGGTTGTATAGTATCTAAGACCCTGAACACAATGGGTAAGGTAGCCAACCATGATTGTAGAATAATACTCACTGTCTTGAGCAATGCCCTTTCCTTGGCCCTGTCATGTATCCCTTAGCAGTATGCTATTGTTTTGGCTAGGGAATCATCCCTACTTCCATCTCTGTTTCTTGGGATTTGCATAGAAATAATCCATAATTAAACATGCCAAACAGATTTGTTACATTTATATTTAGTATCTCAGAAACATGGGACTGAAAATCAGTAGAATTGCCAAGGCAACCTAGTCGTGTACTAAATGATGCTGAAACATTTGTGGATAAAGGTATTAGACCAGATACTGAGGAACTGATGGACTCAACCAGAGAGACTCAGTTGAGCAGATCAGAAAAAGAAATAAATACACTTGCTTACTTGTTGGTGAATGCTCCCAGCTGTTTGCTGGGTTCACATTCCTTTTCCTCTGAGGGAAGAAAGGGCTTACTAGTCAATGTCACAATGGAGAGGTTTGTGTCATCATTCAAGCCAACACTGCTGGTTGCATTGTATCCAAGATCCTGGGTAAGGGAGCTGAACATGGTTGTGGAATACTGTAATACTTGCTGTCTTGAGCACTGTCCTTTCCTTGGCCCTGTCTTGTATCCCTTAGCAGTAAGCTATTGTTCGGGGTAGGGAATCATCCTTACTTCCACCTCTCAATTATTTCTTCTGTCAAGAAGGATGATTCCGAAGGAGCCCTCCACTTTTACTTGTCCAGGGAGGATGGGTGAGAGAGAGCCCAAGTATATGAAACAGAGAGACCCCCCCCCAAAAAAAGGGAGGGTAAAAGGTAAAGGTAAAGGGACCCCTGACCATTAGGTCCAGTCGTGACCAACTCTGGGGTTGCAGCGCTAGCTCATCTCGCTTTATTGGCCGACGGAGCCGGCGTACAGCTTCCGGGTCATGTGGCCAGCATGACTAAGCCGCTTCTGGCGAATCAGAGCAGCGCACGGAAACGCCGTTTACCTTCCCACTGGAGCGGTACCTATTTATGTACTTGCACTCTGACATGCTTTCAAACTGCTAGGTTGGCAGGAGCAGGGACCGAGCAATGGGAGCTCACCCCATCGCGGGGATCCCCCCCCCCCAAATTCTCCCAGTCACAGGAACACAGTGGGAGGAAGCAACCTGACACTTCATTCTCATCTCGCAGCACACCAGCAAGAGTAACTACAACCCCAGACGAAACCAGAGTCATTATCCCAGGAGATGCTGGCTTCATGCAATGGCTGCTTTTGCTTACATGCTGATATTCAAGCAGGCCAATCCAAGCCATATTTATTTGGGGATAAATTCCACTGAATTCAGTGGGGCTTTCACCCAAAGTTAGTGGGCACAGGACTTCCTTTGCAGTAATTCTAAGCACAGGGAACCATGCCTGGTTATGCCTGGCACACCCAAGGGGAGCCAGAGCCTGGGTCACATCCTGGTCCAAAGTGGGTCACAGTACCAGCACTATCACCACACAAATATCTGGTAAAAAGAGAGAGAGAGAGAGAGAGAGAAATGGGTTCCCCAATGCACTTTGGGGTTAAAGGAGAGTCCTGGATTTCAAAAGGTTGAAAACTACTGTCTTAAGTGATCAGTTTGCTGCTGGTTTGAGATTTGTACAATTTGACAACAACGATGCTCTAAGCAGACTGAAGCTAAATTCCACAGAATAGGATTTATTGTAAGGATGCTTTTATTCCCAAGAAAATGTGTGAGAGATGGTAGGAAAGGTGGGGGGAGAACGACGACCAATAATGGTAACATCTCTACCAGATATCTAAGTTAAATGGTTATGCACTTAAATGGTATTTCAGAGTACTCAAAGCATTCCACCTATGTAGTTCTTGTTTGGATGTAACAAACTATGTTTTTACATTACATGAACAAGTACAGGGATGGGGAATGTGTGATTCTCCAATTGTTGAACTCCCATCAGCCCAAGGCCCCATAATAATAAATGCAGTCATGGAAATATGACAACATGCAAAAACAAAATGAGGCATGTGGGTGGGGGAGGAGGAAATAAGACATAATTTGATTTTTAAAAAAGAATACTTTTCCAGTCTCTTTCTGTGCAAATGCACTTATTCTTGAGGGAAAATCTTGCTTACATGCAATGTCACATTTAGCATGTGGCAAAATCTGCATCACTTAACAAAATAGTACTGGTAATGTCTTTTATCAAATCTCATCTCTTATTTGCTTAAATTTGCAGTTCTAAACTTAGCGTGTTGCAATTTGATCCACTGCACATAAAAACAAGTTGCAAAACTTAACAAGTGCCTATTTTTGAGGCCCACTTTAAGCTTGAGGCCCCAGGCTAAATTACCATTCTCTGATTGGCTCTGAACATGGCAAAGGGTGAGGGAAGATGGGAGGTGTAAGCAAACACCTTCTAGAGCAGCGGTTCTCAACCTGTGGGTCCCCAGATGTTGTTGGACTACAACTCCCATCATCCCTGAGCTCTGGTCTTACTAGCTAGGGGTGATGGGAGTTGTAGTTCAGCAACATCTGGGGACCCACAGGTTGAGAAAGGCTGTTCTAGAGGGTCACAGGCTTTCCATTCCTAGCTTACGGTGCAATCCTAAACATAGCTATTCAGTAGCAAATCCTGTTTAATTCAATGGAGCTTATTTCCAGTTAGGTGGGGCTAGGATTGCAGCCTTACTCTCTTAGCCATGCTGAATGCTCACAACTGCTTTATCATTGGGAAAAAGTTACAGGAGTGTGGGTATGTCATATTTAAAGCAAAACAATATTCAAACTTAGCTGTATATCTTTTAATTAAGTGAAATGCTTATGAATACTGAAAATTCAGATTACTGTACATGATCTTAAAGAGGGGAAGAACAGCAGCAGCCTATTTGGCAATCAGGTGTCAGGATTTCAGAATAATAGCCAATTTAATTGGCTCACTCAGAAGCTCAGCATTAACCAGGTTCCATCAATTTTGTTGTTTGGAATTTGTTTTCCATACTTAGAAATTGAACCCTATAGTCAGAAGAGGAAAAATTACTTTTAATCAACATGCAGATGGGGGGGGGGTAATACTCTACTCAAGAAGGCATGATTTTTCTTATATATAAAAAAAGTTTACAAAGATCAACTTGGTATATATATTTTAGCAAAGTCCATCTCGAATCCTTCCAGGAAGTATTTGACTAGTATAATCAAGACCCACTAGTATGTAAGCAGCAACTCGGTCTTTGAATTCATGTAGCTGATGATCAGATAGGACAGATCCAGTTAAGTACTCAGACAATGAGAGTCCCTCACACAGAGGCACAGCGCACCTAAAAAAAACTAGAGGTGGGGATTCGCCTTTTGCTTCCATGACCACAGCTGCACTGGCAAAAACATAACTGCAAACTTTCTTTTTACCCTAAGGCTTAATTACATCTAGCTTCAGGCTGCTGTCCCCCAAATAATTGTCAAGCAGGACACTATTATTATTTTGCATAACGAAAGGCCGGCCTTTGGTTATGCAAAATAAGCAGTGGGAAAACTGTGGCCCTCCAGATATTGTTAGCCTACAATTCCCATCACTCCTGGCCATTGGGTCATGCTGGCTGGAGATTATGGAAGGTGCAGCCAACATCATCTGGAGGGCTACAGGATCCTCACCTTTGCAGAAGACCCCAAATGTACAGATGGAACTGTCTGCTGTTGAAATCGAAGGACAACCAAGTTTGCACATGAGGCTTTGGCATATAGGCAGCACCATATCTGCCTTCACAGTAATCCTTGGGCTGGAAGATAAAAATAAAAATAATTCCCATAGACTCCCATAGCCATATGCTTAAGATGGCAGAGGGGAAACACTGACATTTCAGTAATCAAAAGCTACATATCCAGCATTTAAAGAGTTTGCACTTTACTCAGCAAGTTAATAATGGCTTCTTTGGTAAGGAACAAAGTCTCATTAGTATTTTGATTGCATACTTCAAATAGAGAAGGCTCATCCAAAACCTTCTTGCCACCTATTATAACATAGGGGTACCCAAGTTTACTTGCATCCTTTAATCTTTTACCAATGGTGAATTGTGTCCGGTCATCCAGTACTATCTCCTCCTTAAGCCAAGGGGCTGCTTCAACAATACAGTCATATAAATCCTCCAGGAGCATTGCTCCTTTCTCCTCCTTGCTCCCTCTCTTTGGGGGAATAAGGCAGACTTGATAGGGTGCAATGAGGCTTGGCCACCGAATGGCATCCTCAGTAGAAAGCACCTCAATGGAGGCTGCAAGAATCCGAGTCACACCCAGCCCATAGCAGCCCATTTCAGCTGGAATATGCTTATTTTCTGCAGTGCGGACGGTAGCGTTAAAAACAGAGGAGTATTTTGTGCCCAAGAAGAAGGTATGGCCAACTTCAATCCCTTTGTACTCAGCTAGTTTCCCTTTGCAAACTGGGCAATGCTTCTCATCTGGGTTTATCGTTTCCTCATTGGCTGCAAAGTCACAGCCTGTGCACATCATCAATCGGTCCTCACCAATGTCAGCGGGCAGCTGGAATTCATGAGACATCGTCCCCCCAATGCTTCCAGTAGCTGCTTGGACTTTCACAAACCGAAGGCCTAAGGTGTTGAATATGTTGCCGTAAGCATTGCACACAAGGGCGTAGGTCTGGAGGGCAGCTTCCTTGGAGGTATCAAAGGTGTACATATCCTTCATATAAAATTCTCTGCCACGCAGCAACCCAAAGCGTGGTTTTGGCTCATCTCGAAACTTTCTTGTTACCTGGTACAGCAAGAGGGGAAGCTGCTTGTAAGACAAATGGCCTTGGGAAGCGATTAGGTCTGTGATGGCCTCTTCATGAGTAGGTCCTAGGCAGTATTCTTGATTGTGCCTGTCTGCCAGTCGTAATAGTTCACTGCCCATGAGTTCCCACCTTCCACTGGCTCTCCAGAGCTCTGCTGAGCTCAATGCGGGCATGTTCACTTTCTGACCCCCTATAGCCTGCATTTCTCGGTCTATCACTCTGATGAGCTTCTCCAGTGCTCGAACAGTGTAGGGCATATAGTGGAAGCAGCCGGGACTGGCCGGGTAGATAAGTCCTGCTAGTAACATCAGTCTCTGACTTTTACACGTCAGTTCACCTGGTTTGCTGGTTTGCTGTGATGCTATGCTATCCTCCCGCAGATTCATCGACTGGAAGTGCTGGGATACACACTTTTGTCTTGCGTGAAGATCAGAATAAAACCTGCAACACTGTTGCTGCCTTTGGCACCAACCAATCCAAATTTTCAAAGCAGGAAGAATCGTTTTCCCTCTTCTGAGAAGCCCATCCATTTTGAGACTCACAGATGAAGCTTCTCTTTCAAATCTGCAGGCAGAGAGAGAAAATAAAAGCAACTCATTTCACATAAACAGATGCACATTTTATATCTAGCCAAAAGAGATTCCCCACATATTTTAGCTACTGTGAGAGCCGAATGCATTGAACACAGCCTGTTTGGCTAAACATGGGGCTGAATGGTTCTAGCTGATTCAGTTAACTGGCAAATAAATGAGGAGTTTCTAGAAGAATGTGCTTCCGACAACTGTCTCAAATGATGTTTAAGACCTGCTTCATCACCTTCAAAATGTATGCACAGGCACAAGAATATACATTTGCAATGCTCACACAACAGCTGTACAGCTTCCCCTGCCCCACTTAGGGTACACATCTGTACAGAAAAGGCATATTGGCCCTTCCATTATCCCTGACCATCGTCCCTGACCCATCAGTCTGGGGCTGAACCCAGCAACACCTGCAGGGCCAGAGTCTTCCTCATCCCTGCTGCAATGCAAGAAGCTGCATGTTTTAATACCAACAATGAGCTAGCTTTTCCTATAGTTGCAAAGATAACATTTGAAGAGCCACGAAAAGCAACCAAGTGTCTTCACGGTCCAAATTAAGATGTTGTCCAAATCTGTTAACGCCTCCAGAGACTTTTTGAGGAAGCAGGAAAAGAGAAATAAGAAATTCCCCTGCTCGTCCCCCAATTACATTGCTATTGTAACATTCGCGTCATTTCCATCACGGGGCACCTATCTATATGGTGCCTGTTTTGACATTTCTGAGAAGAGGGACGCCGGCGGATTGGGCGCAAAGGTGCAAGAGCTGCCTCGGGGGGAAGTCCTACTGAGTACGGCTTCCTTCCGAGAAAAAACACAAAAGCACTGGACTTGCACGAACCTCGCTGAACTGGAAGCGCAGCCGAGTCAAGTTTCATACGCAGCAGCTCCTTGAGAAGAAAAGCGACCATAGGCGCCGCTGAAGTGCAGGGTGCAGTTTATATCCCCGGGGAAGCTTGCAGGGCCAGACTTGTCCTTGCAACGGTCGCCGGCGTTACCACCCTACGCTGCAACTTTCCAGCTCTTGCAGCGCCCGTGGCAGAAACCACGCGGTGGCGGGACTGGGGTGCAACAAAGTATGCAGCAGCTGCGCGTGCGCAGCAGCGATGCCCCGTCCCTTTCGGAACGGAGCCGGAACCATAGAGTTGAAGGAAACGAAAGAGCGACGCTCTTTCTCTCCCCTCCGTCTCGGGCGTGCAGATGAAGTCCGCCAATAACCATGGCGATTTAGGTTCAGGCAGCCTCTCGTGACACGTGAAGAGGCCTTGCTAAATAGCATCCCTACTCTTTAAATCCTCCTCTTTTTAGGCTCCTTGCTGCAGAATTTCAGTTTGCCGGCCCGGAGTAATGGGAATAGATATGAATTAAGAAAATGACTAACTAAAAAGGCCAAAGCAGGAAAAGTTTAGCGGCTCCTTTTGTTTCTGCGCTTTCAACGCGCAAACAAGTCCAGAAGTAACTGGAGGAACACTCACGTTAATATCCTTGTAGGGATTCGCACCACTTCAAATCCCTTATTGGTAAACGGAAATTTGGCAGAAATTTAAGAAAGGCTTCGCCCACCGAGCCACACAAACCCCCTACACAAAGCAAAATATAGCTTAAATTTGTGTGCTTGAGGAAGAATGACAGGCGATATGGAAAATTCCGAGAGATGCTGCTCTCCCTTAGATTCATTGGGGAAGGCTGCTCCCCTTAGGCAACCATTTGAGAGAATAGGATATTCCCCATCCTCCACCCTAAATGAAGCCCAGCACTGTATCTGTAGTGTTGAAATATTATGTTCTGGGGGAAGTTCTCGGAATGGGTGGCTAAAACAGTCCCTGCCTGGAAAATTACGATCAAAAACAGGTATGGGCAACCTTTGGCTTTCCCTGTGTTGCTGAATTACAACCTTCACCAGCCACAGCAAGCTGGTCCGATGGCCAGGGAAGTTGGTGGAAGTTGAGTAATACCTGGAGGGCCAAAGGTTCCCCCACACCTGTTCTAAAATACATTGCACACAAGGAAAAGGGGGTGAGAAGAGATATTTACCTTTTTGACTGCACTTGGCTGTGCCACATTTACTTGCACTTCTGTAACTTCTAGGCTTGGCTAATGTAGGGTGCTGTGTGTAGAGCTGCCCTTAAGGGCAGTTCGGAAGCATCATTCGGTCTAGAAGGCAGCTTTTTACGGGTGGGAAAAATGCATGCCCATATAGCCTATTTGCATCCGTTGCACTGACTATCACTATGGCTTGAGGCCCAGTCTAGATACTGTACCAAAGTAAAAATATCACTCTTTCAGTAGCTCCATGTGATACTTTCATTTTTTTATTCCCCCCAATTTTTTTATTGTTTTTCCAAATTTATAACAAATAGAAAAAAGAACATCAAAAAACAAACAAACAAACAAACATTTATCCTAATTGTAACAGTTCCACTTTTGTTAACATTGTTGGGTGACTTCCTCGAATCCCCCTGGCTGAGTTTCCATATAAATCATTGTAGCTGTTTTCCAAAACTATTTTCACTAAAATTTACTTGGTCAATTAATATCTTTCTTTCTCCATGTGATACTGTACTTTCAGTTGGTTTGATGCTTGTCTCTTTGTTGTCAACAACTCTCTGGTCCTAAACCTTTTCCTGTGAAAGTCTGTCACTTTCTCCATTCTAATGATTCTTCTACAAAGCTTGCTTCACTGTTAACTGCGCAATACTGTAGAGTATACAGTTTACAAAACCAGATTGGCCATATATTTTGGGTGGGTGGTTTTTTTGTTATCTGATCAGGCATAAGAGCAGTGAGATTTGCACCCCCCCCCCGAAGTTGAAGAAGCCTGGTAGCTGTAGGATAGAGTTAGTTTTGGTAATATGGGAAAGTTTGACTTAATATTTCCTGTTTTCTTCCTTCCTTACGCACTAAATCGTTTCCTCGGGGCAACAACATGGGGGTAGGAGAAGGGAGTGGTGGGTAGAAAAATTGGCTTTCACTGAATGGACGTTTTCAGACTATCCTAGGGTAATTGTTGCAAATACAGTTATGTGCGGTCATTAGGGTTTTTGTTGTTTTTGTTCCAATGTGTATCATTTTACATCAATGGGTGCCAACATTTTGGGGCTGTGGTTACATTTGGAATTTTGAATGGGTGTCATGGGTACCAATCTATTGCTTTTAAACTGGTGGGGTTTTGTTTTTATTTGTTACTATGTTTTTTTGTTTTGTTTTTATGTTGTAAACTAACGTTTGCTCATCAGATAAAGGGTGCTAATTATAATTATAATTTGTCAGTGGTGTAGTGTAGGGGGGTCTACTGGGGAGATTGACCAGGTTGCAAACATTTTTGGGGTGCGTCTCTGCAGCTTCCACCCCGACTGGAGACCCTCCCAATCCCCCCCCCACCTCATCTAAGCAGCATGCTGAGCAGGAGCTGTAGTGAGAATGGGCCCTTGCATCCCTCAGCTGTGTGGTATCCCCACCAGCGGAGGAGGTGTGTAGACAGGAGTCTTGCAGCAGCAGCAACCCATCCCCAGCACAAAGAAGCGTGCATGCATGTCCCACCACTGCTGCACAGCTCCCTCTGCGAGCAGCAGTGTGCAGTATGGAGGTGCCAGTTAGGGGGCGCAATATTTGTCTTAAGGGGCACAATGCTAGTCTTGCCATTGGCACTGGCAACCCACACTACACCACTGCAATTTGACGAGGCAATGGAGCAAGGGATGATGTAATCTGTTCTTTTTGTTTGCCGCTTGATCACATTTCCCAGAATTTACTTTTACCCCTATTCTCACTTAAAGTTCAACCAGGTTTTGAAACACATGTTTCCGGTTCTCAGGTGCATGGCAGCTTGCAGAAAACATCATCGCTGCAAAAGAGGCACTTTCACAATTTATGCATATGATACAATTTGCTTCCTTCCCATAGGTGGATGTTGTCTTCATTTGGGGAAATCTCCATGTCAGGTTGGATTAGCATTCATAGGGCATTAGGGTAGATAGTTCACATAGCATAGCTAAGAGTCTGACTTTCAAGAAATCTCAACACACATCCTTTTGGGAAGTTACTTTACTCATGGTAGATTTTTATCTCCAGAAAACGTCAGTGCAATGCATCAAGGATAGCCCTGCAATACACTGACCTTTGTTATTGTGGGTGTGCCTTTCATTGATTACATTAACACTCCTGATCCCACCCTGTAAAATTATTCTTGCTATGATTGGTTAGGTCAGTCTTTATATAACCTTCAAGTATTTTATTGGGAGCCTGAATGTTTTAGAAACTGTGGAACTTCTGAGGCAGAAACTCTAGCCCAGAGTCGAAGAGTTCAGTGTCCTATTCAGTGTCCTGTGTACCTGAAGCCTTGCACCATCTAAAATATAACCAGAACAATCTGAGGCAGTTTCAGCAACCCAAGAAGATGTCTGATGGGACGTAAGTACATTGTGTGCAATCTATATGCTTTGATTAGGATGATGGTTAAATAAAATAACAAAGTGTGCCAGTTGCGTGACTTGATTCATGTTGATTAAGCAAGCTTTATTATACAGGAGAAGTTCACAGAAATAAGATGGGAAGGGTAATTAACCCGATGTATTAAGGAATAAAAAGGCAGCAATTTGGCTTTTCTTTTTTCCTGATGATAATTTTTATTAAGTTTCAATTACAATCCAATAATAGCCTCATTTGCAACAATACCAAATTATAATACAGTTACTAATACCAAT
The DNA here is from genome assembly GCF_964188305.1 of Podarcis bocagei. NCBI lineage: Eukaryota > Metazoa > Chordata > Lepidosauria > Squamata > Lacertidae > Podarcis > Podarcis bocagei. The sequence continues at coordinate 60,144,785 of NC_138129.1, forward strand.
CATTCAAATACTGAATTACCGGTATATAATTTAGGTGGCCCCCCCACATGCTAGATTTGATGGTTTTCTTTATTTCTGCATTCCAAAATCTTCCTAATTTCAATTAAATTCCAGTTAAAATAATCCCTTATACAACAACTGCAGTATTAATAACGTCTATTCGTGTTGACACATTAAATGATTTATAGAACTACAAGTGAGGCACTCAAACTATATCCTTGTTTTTCCTGTGTGTGGCAATTATTCTGTTCGTGGTGTTTCTTCCTGTCCTTGTAAAATGTTATGTCTATCTTTCCCCCATTGTTGCTGTTCTCCATCATGCCATGCGTGGAGCCGATACAGTCATACCTCGGGTTGAATGCGCTTCGGGTTGAGTGTGTTTGAGTTGCACTCCGCGGCAACCCGGAAGTAACGGAGCACGTTACTTCCAGGTTTCGCCGCTTGCGCATGCGCAGATGCTCAAAATGATGTCATGTGCATGCGCAGAAGCAGCAAAAGCGACACCCGTGTGCGCAGATGCGCCGTTGCTAGTTACGTTTGCTTCTAGATGTGAACGGGGCCCCGGAACGGATCCCATTCGTATCTAGAGGTACCACTGTATCCCATTGTTTTTCAGAAAAGTCTCCATTGCTCTGTCCCGTGCTTCGTCGTTTTGCAGCTTTAACAACAGCTGTAAAAATCACTCTGTCCCAATAAATAACCTGTTTTCACCATTTTTCCTCTCAGCCTGGGAAGAAGAGTGGTCTGTCGAACTGCAGATGACTCAGTAATGAACCTTATCAGTTCCTTGGCAAGTTCATAGACTCCTTTCATCCTTTCATCCTTCCATCCAACTGAAGATAAATGAGCAATTATACTTCCAATTAAATTAAATTCCAAGTCCTTTTAGCATTATTCAGTTCACTCCGTAGATAATAAAGGATGTGGAAGAGTCAGTTCTAAGTTTCCATTGTAAATCTTTTGCAAAATAGAGCTTCCCTCCCCTTTTCCTTTTTTTTACAAACACAGTTTATATTCCATATCTATAATCCAGTTTCACCCCTCCTCACTTGTACATATATAATTTGAACTAACATTCAAGGGAGGGTTGCCGAATCATTAACGTAGAGAAGAAAACTTTATATCAAGAAGCTGTAGGCTCCCCTCCCCCTCCCGTCTTTTGCACCAAATGAAGTTTTCTCTCAAGTTCAAACCTTAACGACCTTTTTGCTGGTTCTGTTCCGCAGTTTATGATCTCATTTCTTCTAGCATGCACCTGTACTTTAGTCCGCAATTTCTTGATACAAAAAGGTGTGAAAAATAGAATGGAACTTTTTGATTGTGATTAGGAACAGAAACAAAAATTGGTGTAAAAAGCTTTTGTTGGATTTCTGGCAAAACAACCTGCAAAAACTAACTTGTAAGCCTTAGGTAATGGTCTTTCATTGGAAAGAGAAACAAGACAGGTGTGGCCTCTGATTCTCAACCCCCCAAATAATAACCCCTAAGTAATAACTATTATTTAGTTATAATTGTAATAAATTTGCAATAAAAGAGGAATGAGATGAAAATAACTATGATGTTACATGAAGCTTAGCAAACACTATTTGATAAGAGAAGGGGATAAGCAGAAGATGGGTTAAAAATTAATTTAAGTAAAGCAGAGTCTACAGTACATAAATAGTAAATCTTTTTGGAATTGAATCAGTAGTCCTTATTATTTGTCAATTACTGATTTCAAAAACAGATTAATTAGTGGAGGCCAATGAAAGACTTATTAGAAAATTGCACCTAAATTTTCTAACATGAAATAGTCTACTAGGACAGTTCTGTGCATGCTTGCTCATGTACTCAAGGACTGTTTCACTGGGGCTTTTCTCCAGGAAAGGTGTGCAAGAGATTGCAGCAAAGAAACCTCCAAAGAGGTAATGTGAAAGACAGACACGTTAAAATTCATCATTTTCAAGTTTGAAAAGATATTGTGAAGTAGCTAAGAGAAGAAGGGGGGAAATGTTGAGGAGAAGACTTGGGTAAATGAACAGAAGTGGGGAGATTGGAAATTAAAGCTGTGATCCTATGCCAGATTATCTGAAAATAAGTCATGTTGATCAATCTGGGACTTTTGTATAGGATTGCATTCCTAAAAATACTATAACGAGGTAATCAGATATAAAAGAAACCCATAAAGCATCCCTGTTAACCTCTTTATGTTCTGAACAAATGGCTTTAACAACTGGGACAAAAATATGGCTGTAGAGAATAGGAAGTGTTTCCATAATGAGCTAGTTAGAAAAAGCAAAGGATCGATGGGAGTTACATGACTATGCCATACTCAGAGTAGACTCATTGAAATCAGTGGACAAATTAGTCATGAATAGACCCACTGAAATCAATAGGCATGTCAGTCCCTCACTTCTGGCTGGAAGGACCACAGAATGGGGTTCAGAATAACTTCCTGTGATAGGATAACAAACCGATAGTCTGCCTGCATGTTTCAAATTCCCCACCTCCTCTGTGTTCTTTGGTAGATGTCTGCGCAGAAGAAAAGGTGCACATGAAATAGAACCCAAAACTGATCTGACCCGCTGGCGATTCTGCTCCGTGGAAGGGCGGCAGAAATGGTACTACGTGACAGACAGTGAAGAATGTGCCCGTGAACAGAATGCACTTGAGGCTTACACCTTAGGGCTGGACACTGTAAGTGGCTTAATGATAACAGATGGTACAACACGGAAAGGCTACAAAAGGAGCCCAGGGCATGAGCACTGCTGGCTTGGCCCTGCCTAGCAGCAGTTTCCCAAGGGCTGGGTCATTTTTCTTTTGGCTTCTCATCTTCTGACACCTCAGGAGCACAGGAAGCTTGGTGATTGCTTTCATAGAATCATAGAATTGTGGAAGGGATCATGAGGGTCATCTCCCCCAACCGCCTGCCACTTGGTGCTCTACAACTGCAACTTGATAATGTCAGGGTTGAATATGAAACCCTACTTGAAAAAAGACAAGCCTGCAAGATGAATATGACAATCTACAGGAAATACTGAAATACATAACTTGGTTATCACTTTCTACAAGGCAGCTTCTTCATGCTTGTTGTCTGTAATGATGACTGAATTCATCTGCAAGCAATTTGCGGCCTCAGTGTTTGGTTCTTAGACTTGGAAAGGGAGTTGGACTACATGATCTTCTGGTCCCTCATATTCTATAGTTCTCTGATCTGAGAGCTCTGTGGTGTTCTCCTAGAGAACAGCCACTGTCTTTCTCTCAGTGATCAATCTCCAATATACTGTGCCTGATACTCATTTCCATGATGTACAGATGATGCATCTGCATGAGGCATTTTGATGTGCATGAAAATACTGAGGCACATGAATCCAATATGCGGTTTGTTTGGATAAAGGCCTCTGACTGACGGCTGGATTTCTAAACAGTTGTGATATCCCATATTGTGAGATGTTGGCAGGTGTAGATTTCACTTGAAATGTGGTTGTAAAACATAGTTTGGGAACTCTCTCAGGGCTAAACCATCCAGTACATTGAATGACTTTTTGTATTTAACATGGCTGTTGTTTTAAACCGAAACAAGTTCATGAGGGCCCAATCAGGATAGGAATTGGGGTGGGTGGGGAAGAGAGAGTTATCCCTTTCCCAGCCTGCCATGTCTCCAGGCAAATAGCAGCTGGCGATGGGCATTTCATTGAGACTGCTGCTAGGAGGGGAAGTGTTAAATGACACCTCCCCATCTGTCATGGTTCCAATCCTGACTACCCTTCCCTGTTATATTTATTTTTAAATGACTAATCAGATGCATTAAATGTAACAAGACATTTTACACAATGCATACAGTGGTGCCCCGCAAGACGAATGCCTCGCAAGACGGAAAACTCGCTAGACGAAAGAGTTTTCCGTTTTGGAGGTGCTTCGCAAAACGAATTTCCTATGGGCTTGCTTCGCAAGACGACAATGTCTTGCAAGTTCCTGCTGGTTTTTTTCCCCTCCCCCCCTTTTCTAAGCCGCTAAGCCGCTAAGCCGCTTATCAGCTGATCCGATCAGCAGATAAGCCGCTAATAGCGCTAATCCGCTAATCCGTCAATGGGCTTGCTTCGCAAGACGAAAAAACCGCTAGACGAAGAGAATCACAGAACGGATTCTTTTCGTCTTGCGAGGCACCACTGTACTTTGTCTTGTAGATAGTCTGTTTAGTTTTTGTGCATTTCTCTTACTTTTCCTATTTTGTTTTACAGAGCAAGTTCTTTCCAGATTTGCCCAAAGCTAGCACCGCCCAGGAAGCAGTCCAGAAAGCGATTAAATTCTTCTCTGGCCTGCAAGCAGAAGATGGCCATTGGGCCATGGAGTGCTCTGGTGTTCTCTCTCTTGCACCAGGTACATGGACACTAGTGGATTTACCACATATACATTAACTGGCTAAGGAGGACCTCCCTGTATATTTTCTATAAATTTGTTTATCTTCTTTTACCAGACAGACACAAATAGGTAGACATTTGGAGAAACCTCTTAAACTGAGGCCTTCTTTTAAGAGTTATTATGCAGTGTGTAAATGTTTCTCGCTTGAGACACTTCTCCACTCTCTGAAAACTTCTTTGATCTCAGTGTCATGAATGTCTTCTTCCATGCATGAGAGGCTATACCTTGAACCCTCTTAATTCAGAAGGGAGTTTTTGTAATTAAGATATATATCCCTGTTATCTTCCATCACTGCATAATTATTTCTGCTGACAGGAGTGTCATGAGTCGACACATAGTCTCCCATTACCTTCCCTGGAAGTCCGATTCATCAGATGTGTATGTTCTTCAAGCCAGATTGCCTTGGGTCACCTGCCTGGGAAATTCTTCATTCTCAGAATTGCCTATAGTTAAATTTATATATATATTTAAATCCCTCTATTTAGGAAAACTAAGTCTAGCCTCTCTCACAAAGCAGAATACTTATTCAGTATATTCTGAACAGGGGGATAATCCATTGAATCCATTGTGCAGGATACTGTCCATCGGTGGCAACGTACAGCTGTATGGGGATGTGGTAGACCAGATGATTTAATATTTTTTCTTCCCCTTACAGTTAATCTTAATTATTTTTTTTAACTGTCTTTACTGAAAATTTTAATATTTTCTGTAAACCACTTAGCGGGATTATGCCACTGAAGTGGTATATAAATAATTAAATTTGATTTGCGTGCAGATCAAGATGAGAGAGAAATTTGATTCAGTTTCCAGTTAAAGGTCTTATTAGCACTTTCAGAAACAGTATGAGAACTGAAACACAGGCATTCTTTGAAGTTCGCTCTTCACTAATTTTTGTAGTTCATTTCCCCAGCCAAGTAGTGTGTACAATGGCGTATACTAGAGTAAAAACACAAATCTTGTTATGTTTGACCTTTTTCTTCTGTTTCAAGATGGTAAAAACAAACAAACAATGGGGTACAAAAGCATAAGTTACGTTTCGATATCCAAACAGGCGGTTTATTGGCAAATCATACCAAAGTTAAGATTGTCAAGTACTACACATGTTCTTCTTCTTTTTTTTAACCAAACAGCTATTTTGATGTCATGTTATGCTGCCAAGATCTCACTACCAGAAGAGGTCGAGAGAGAGCTCCTGCGTTACATCCTCTCAAAACAGCTTCCAGATGGTGGCTGGGGCCTGTAAGTAGTTCAAGGAGGGTGTGAGCTTTTCTAGAGTGGCCTGAGAAGAGATGCTCTAATTCTGCATATCTTTGTCTTGGGCTGGTCCATGATGCAATTCCCCTGTCAAGGCTTCTTTAAAACACTTCTGCATTCTGCTGTCTTTTGACTGTGAGCCTTTTATTTGCAATACTCACCATGTGAACTGGGCACCAGGGTAGATGACCAGAATGCCAGCTGGACTCAGCATGAACTGAAGTTGCCCAGCTGTGGCAGAGAAAGATAGAATTGTGGCATGAGGAGTGGAGAGAGGCAACAATAATGAAGATATGGTAGCTGACATCGCTATTGCCTTTGAAAAGCACCATCTATAGGAAGTATTACTATTGATAAATGGTGTGGTGAGGCCAGGTTGCCTCCATCCAAATGTATCCTGTCAAACCAATAGCAAACCACATAATGGATCGGAGTTTGACTGAGCTTTGAATCTGAATTCTTAGTAGCATGGTATCAACTTTATTTAGCTGGAATGGAATTTCAACTGGTGCTCAGGTTGTATGAGCTGCTCTCAAGCCCATGCTGCCTCATGAAAGGAAAGATTTCAAAGCACCAAATGCCCTTCATTAAGGCATTACTTTTTTAAAAAGGTAATAGAAAACAAAAGAAGGTATTCTGTGGTGTCCTGGCTAATGGTTAGCTGACTGGGTATGGGTGAGGCAAATTCTCAGAAGAGCGTTTGAATTTAAGGTAATGCACCAGAAGAATGGAAACTAAACAATTCAAAGAGATTTCTAGACCTCTGGACTCACTGGTCCACTTTCTAATAGCTCTTTGATTTCTCTTTTAATGTAGTCACCTTAAAGAACAGTCAACAGTATTTGGCACAACCTTTAGCTACATAGCTATTCGAATCCTTGGACTTGGGCCTGACCATCCAGATGTAGTGCGGGCTCGGATAAATCTCCATAAGAAAGGTAAGGCAGAAATCTCCGCCAGGGCTGGATCAATCCATTTTGCTGGAGTGTAGTGCCCAGGCAAAGCTGGGAGCCCTGATGTAGTTATTTGGGAGCATCTTCCTATTCTGTCTCTCCCCCCCCCCTTCCTCCCTTCTTTTTTGGGTCTTTTTAGAAATCACCATAGAATGATCATAGAAATTGTGTCCATGTCCCAAATAGAAGATGCTGGTCATATCTTCCCTCCCATTTTCCCTTTTCTAAAATTTATATTGGGAACTCTTGGGAAGGGGGAAATGGACCTGCCCTTTTATGCCACTCTGTAATGCACAATATACAGTGATAAAATTTTATTTTACTGTATTCTTAGAAATACAAAGAATGAGGTGAATTATAACCTTCCTTTTGCAGTAGTGTTTTACGGTGAACCCCCCTCTTAACTACTGCTTAATCTTTTTGGTTTTATGAAGAAAACTCTCTGGTACTTGGAGACTTAGGAAAGTTAAACAGGGAAAGGTTTTTATTTTACAGAAACAAGGTGGTAAATGCATAGCTTCTTTTCAGTTATTTCACTTCAGTTCCTTAAACTTAAGTGAGTAGATGTTACAGCTTTGGTCTTAATACCTGGGGTCTTAAATAAGGTGGTGCTTGCTGTCAGTTTCCCAACTTTCTGTAAATCACACTCCTGAGGCTCTAATAGGATAACAGGTGATCACCCTCCAACTGGTTTGGGAATCTGCTTTTTCTCTAGAAGTTCTGTCACCTACTTTCTGAATTGGGACCCCAAGTAGAGTGTCCCCCTCATAACTCTACTTATCCTGTCCCCAATTCAGCTTCCCAGTTTTTCTCTTGTCTGTACACTCCTAAAAAGACACTAATCAATGTCTTTCAAACTAAACTCAACAGACTTCCATCTCTGGTTACAGATATTGTCCTCAGAGTTTGTTTGTATCTAGCTGAACTCAAAGAACGCCAACTCTCAACTCTTCTCTCCCCAACTGTCTCTACGGCTTTCTCTTTTTCCTCCCAAAGTGCGGACTCCATACACACACACCCCTGCCCAGCTAGCTGTATCCACAGCCACTCAGAAGGAGGCTACAGCTCAGCACTCTGGTGGAATTCCAAGGCACTTCATCACTAAACTCTGGTCTAGCTGAGCTTTCTGTCACACATTCACATAAGGTTTAATGGAACTAGGAGGTGAGGTGGTTCCTTCTGCATGGATACAGTCTGAGAAATACATAGCATATGTTTTCAGGATGATCAGGGCATTCACCCTGTCTCTGGGTAGCTTGTGCAGTTATAGGAAAAGTGAGGAGGGAACCCTTTGGGTTCAGCCAGTTCAGAAACACTGCAGTGAGCATAGTTGAAAGTTGTGCAACTGCTACTAGACTTCCTCTCCAATGTGTGGAGTGTGGCCGGGCCAGGCAATGAGGGTGCGATTGGGCAGGGGTGGGGGGACTGGGCCAGTAAGCCCAGTTCTCTTTCTCCCCCTCGTGTGATGAGGACATAAAACCTGCATAGAGGTAGTGTTGGGTGGTATTAAATGTGGACACCACAGCAGTTCTTATACTCATGTCTCCTCCTGATATGGGTAAGAAGAAATCTGAAAAACCACATGCCATATGGCTCTCTCTAAATAATGAGAACAATCCTAGAAAAAAGAAAGCTAGGATTAAATGTATTTGTCGTCTTCCTGTACAAAAGAGGGTCTTTCCAAGCACTATTTCCCTTTTTATAGTTTTGCAAAGTATCTTCACAGTATCTTCACAGCAAGGCAATAATCATATCTAGGTTTTCACTGTAAATTTATTTGGCTTTGTTCCCTTCAGTCTACAGAAGCAAAGATGTTGATAATTCTCTTTCCAGGTGGCGCTCTTGGAATCCCTAACTTGGGCAAAGTTTGGCTGGCCATTATGAATTTGTACAGCTGGGAGGGAATGAATTCACCATTTCCCGAGTTGTGGTATGTGTCTGAAAGTTTACTGATCCCCACCCCACGCCACCAATCATGAAATCCCCCCCCCAATGTCTACAGTTTTACACAGTAGACAAATTCTTTATTAAATAACAGTGACTTGGAAATTGAAATTAATCCATATTAATCTTCACCACTCTCAGAGGTCCAAAGAGGCCTGGGCTAGTTCCAGTTTTTGAGGCCCCTAGCCATAAAAAAATAAAGTTAAGAATGACAACTCTGGAAAGCAAAATAATGCACCAACAATATAGTGGGGAATTTTTGCTTTGTTTGTTATTATGTTACCGGTTTTTGTGTTTTTATACTTTAAATTGCCCTGATCCTCAGATGAAGGGCAATATAACCTGCTTTTAGTGTTACCACTACATCCAGGATTCCTGACATTGTCTTCCATGAACCTGTTTCTTCCATCTTTCTGAAATAGGCTGTTTCCTACATGGCTGCCGGGACATCCCTCAACATACTGGTGTCACGCTCGCCATATCACCCTCGCGATGAGCTACTGCTATGCCACTCGCCTGACTGTAGAAGAAGATGAATTGATCCAGAGTCTAAGAGAGGCAAGGCAACATTCTCCAAACATCCCACCATCCTTGGTCAAAGTGGGACTCTCGTACTCTCTTGGATCTGCACTTGGGGGATTGCTTGCTTGTATCTGACAGGGAGAAGGCTGAGCTGGGTGTCCTTTTTCCATTTAAGGCAGAAGTCGAGCTCAGAGCATTGGTGTTTCAAAATGCCATGGGAATATTTATTTTGGAGAGAGGCGGGAGCATGGAAACATGCCACTTGGTCACCCCTATTCTAGCGGAGTGCAACTTTGGGAGGGTAGAACTTGGAGTGGAGATGGTGCTCATGGCATCACCCTACCAAGTCACATAAGTCTCTCTCCATTCATGCTTTTATTTTAATTTATTTAAATGTTTCTGTGCTTCCTGTGCCACAGAGTATTTCTTAACACTTTGCCTCTCTTCATAAAAACTGATGAACATCAATTTTGCCTCCTACATCACAGTAATACCACAATTGCCCTTTTTGATGCTTTTCTTTCTTTCTTTCTTTCTTTCTTTCTTTCTTTCTTTCTTTCTTTCTTTCTTTCGGTGTCGTAAAAGGAGCTTTCTTCTCCCCTCTTCTGTGCTACTGGAAAAACAAATCAATGAAGAACTGTTGAACCATTAATCTCTTTCTCCTCTAATGTTTTATTTATTTATTTATTTATTTATTTATTTATTAATAATTATTTATTATTTATTATAACATACTTTTTCATTTAAGTATCAAAATGGTGATGACGTAGACTATAGCTCATGAAAGTTGATGCCATAACACAGGGAGAGGAAAATGCTAAAATGAATTTGCTGGGGGTTTTTTAAAGATCCGAAATGACATTTGTCAAGTACACTAATATCCTGCTGCTTCTTTACTATGAAAATCATTTCACTTCATGGTTTCCTTCTAGGAGATTTATGTGGAGGACTTCTCCACCATTGAATGGCCAGCCCAGAGGAACAATATTTACGAAGCCGATTTGCATTCTGCACACAGCTGGATGCTGGATGCTGCTTTTGGTGAGTGATTTTGGAATTGGCAAGTCTTTTTCTGGGAGTTCAGGCCTCCAACGTAGGTTTCCTAGGGTTTAGTTGACACAGAGAAAGAGACTTCTGTTGGTATAGGCAAACACTTTTCACCAGAGGATATCCATGGGAACATACAACATTTCCCAAGTTTCATATTATCATATGTAGCAAGCAAATACTTAGCCAATTACAAGGACAAGGGATATTGAATCACACTGTGAAGACAGTGTGTGGGATCCCTCACACGATCCGAATTGAGATTTCTACCCCGCCCATTACTTTTACAGTGTGAATTGGGATCCCCTGCCATTGTGATCAGTTAAGGAAAAACAAGATATGTAACTACTTGATGCAGGGGTGCCAACAGGATTATCTGGGTCCAATGCATTGTACCTTGATTGGGCTCTCTGACTCACTTGCCAAAGAGAACGCAGATCTGCATAAAATGTGTGTGTGTTGTGCAACATGCAAATTTGTGTCCTCTTTTGCAGGTAAGGTGGAAGGCCCACAAATGAAGAAAGACACGTTTTGCTTCTTTACATTCTCATAGTTTGGGGGCCCTACTGATCCCAATGAGAGCTAGTGGGAGGGACCCAGCAGCAGTTTTATGGTGCTTAATGACCCCCCCCCCATTTGCTTCCCAGTGAACCTTAAAACTATCAAACTGTTTCATTCCATTTCTCTAGATGTAACCTTGCCCAAGCCAAAGGAGAAAATCTGGCAGGGATTGTGATTTTGGCTCTTCAATTTTGGGGGTGGGTCCAGGGTGGAGGTTTGTTGGGAAAGATTTTGGGAGGGGATCTGCAAAAGGTTAATGGAAGTTGGGGGTAAATGAAAAGAAAAAAAACCAAATGACCCCAAACAACTGGTGCCCACCCGTGGTAAACCCCTTCACTCACACCCATGTTCTTTTGCAGATTCCCCCCCCCAATCATATTTGAAATTAGGGGCTGAAATCCTGCCTCTGTTTTGAGCCAAAAGATCTTTCAGAAGTAAGTGCCATTGAATTCAGTGGCGCCCTCTTCCAGGTAATTGCATGGAGGATTGGAGCCCAAAACACACGAGGAAGATAGAACTGCATTAACATGATTGCGATGTTCATAGTGACTCTCTTATTCCTTCTGCAGCTACTTTCAATTTGTATGAGAGATACCATTTCACCAGTTTCAGAAAGCAAGCCATTGCAGAAATGTATGAGCAAATCAAGGCTGACGACATATTCTCGAACGCCACCAATTCTAGCCCGGTAGGTCCTTTGTGAAGAAAAAATTGTACTGGGAACAAATTCCTTTTGATGACAGCATATACTCATTCTCCTGAGGAAGCTTTGCTTCAAAAACCAAACAAAGAGCTATATTTGTGGCAATCTTGTTCTGCCTGCTTGGAAGAGTTTCTGTGTTTGGCTGGTGAGATACAGACAGGTAGTTGTGTGGCAGATGAGAGTGCTAAGCATGCAGGTATTGCAGAGGGGAATTCCTAACTGGAATGATATTCTCTTTTGTCCTGCAGACTTGTAAAGCATTTCATGTGCTAATAAGCAGGTATGCTGATGGAGCCGATTCTCCAGCTTTTCAAGAACATATCTCCAGGATCTATGACTACCTTTGGTAAGCCTGGCATATTTATTCAAACCCATCTTTGTAGAATCCTGAACATGGTCTTGCATAAGTGTGCTTTTGCAGACCTGGATCCTTCCTCAAACCAAGGTCAATCGGACTAGGAAATGTAAATGGTGTGTACACCTGTGACAGCCGTAGTATGTGCACACATGAGCACAGATGGTCAGATGGCAGCTTCATCACTAGGAGTTCCGGGGGGGGGGGAGTTGGGGAGGGAGGGACCAGAAGTGGCATGCACACTCTGTAAAGACATCTCTGCCCCAGATGTGAACAACACTGTGCAAATGCAGCTTGCAGTGCAGTAGGAAAAAATCACCTTGTTGTGTTTTAAGCTACATATGTGAACATATCCTTATTTGCAGCATAGGTGGAACTCAGAAAGGTGTCATGCACACCTGTGTCCTACACATTGTGTTGTCTGGAAGAGATTTCAGGGAGATTTTGCTTTTTGGCTGTTCTTGTGGCGCTGTGGGTTAAACCACAGAGCCTAGGGCTTGCCAATCAGAAGGTCGGCAGTTTGAATCTTCGCGACGGGGTGAGCTCCCATTGCTCGGTCCCAGCTTCTGCCAACCTAGCAGTTCGAAAGCACATCAAAGTGCAAGTAGATAAATAGGTACCGCTCCGGAGGGAAGGCAAACGGCATTTCCATGCGCTGCTCTAGTTCACCAGAAGCGGCTTAGTCATGCTGGCCACATGACCCGGAAGCTGTACGCTGGCTCCCTCGGCCAATAAAGCGAGATGAGCGCCGCAACCCCAGAGTCGTCCGCGACTGGACCTAATGGTCAGGGGTCCCTTTTCCTAAAGCCTATTCTATTTTATTCTAGTCTTGTCAAGCCTTGGTCTCCTGTTATGCAATGAAGTTAGAGAACTACATGGACTTGCTTCTTATAATCTCTGCTTCTTATATCTCTGCAGGATTGGACAAGATGGTATGCTAATAAAGGTACAGTAGTGTGGACCCAGATGTTGGGAATTGCTATGGCCTACAATTTGCATTGCTTTGGTGACTCTCAAGCTGAGTTGTCTTCTGCCTGCCTGATATCAAAATATCAGGAGAATCCAGTCTTGGATCTCCTGCATATTGTGTAGCTTCACCCCAGGATTAGGGCTAGGAGGCAAGATGTAACATAACACAAGGTCATGTAGCACCTATTAAAAATGCTGAACCAGATATTATCTAATATGCTGAAAATCCAAAGACTTGTGTTGCTTAACTGAGTTTCAGTCCAGCAGGAAAGTTCAGATTTTTGCAAGCCATGACTGCAGAACAAGGGGAAAAGTTCTTGAACCCAGGGGAATTGAGCAGTACAATAAAAAATCAGGCAAGTAAACATGTGGAGGAGCCCTTTAATTACTGATGTATTCTTAGTGTTCTTGCTTTCTTTTTAAATAGTGCACTGGAACATACATTTTAAAACAGAAAATAAAAATGTGAAAAAACAGTTGTTTAAGATCTCCCACAACTACCACACAATTCTGACCACATGAAATTCAGAGGCTTCCACACCAGTCCACCCACATCTTTCCCCATCTTCCACTCAGTTAAGCAGGAGGCCTTATCACAGTTCCATGAGACGTTCCAGCCCTTCAGGAGTGTGCAAAGCAAGGCCAGTGGGGGAGGGTGTAGGCCGGGAAGTGGACATGACTGGGGAAGCATCCAAAGGGCTGGTTAGAGAGGACTGCATTCAGCTCCCAGGCCAGTGGTTCTCCACCCCTGATCTAATGGACAAAACTCTTCTTCCTTTCTTTATATCAGGTCATGGGATCACAGACCTGGGATACATCATTTGCCATTCAAGGCTTCTTGGAGGTATCATTTTATATTGTCAATTCTTCTGCTTTTGTTCTCTCCACAATAATTTCCATTTACATGTATATTTTAGATGAATGAACTGGCATGTAGATGGTGTGTGTTCATTATTTAACCAAAGCACATGCATTACGAGATCCGAACACCTCGTATGCCTGTCATGGTTCACCAGGAAAGGCATGTTCTCCAGGTGATTCTTAGGACATGAGGTCCAGAAATCCACACACTGAGTATTCCTTTTGTAGCACTGAAGTTATCCCTGAAGAACTTGCATTTATTTTTGTGGCTGTCCAAAGTGATGCTTTTATGTAAGTGTCTGAGATTTTCTCTGTGACTTTCCTGGGTCAGAATCCTTAAGCATAACTTCTGTCTTTTTCTAGGCTGGGGTTCAGAACAATCCTGACTATGCATCCTGTCTGAAAAAAGCCCACGAATTCTTGAAAGCCTCTCAGGTAAAGCACTGATCCTTGGAATAACATACACAGGGAATCAATACTGCTTTCAGCTGTCTCAGCAAAAGAATCCGGAGGGAAACGCTTGCCTCTTTTTGCAAAGTAACATGTGTTACTCATCTTTCATGTGTTACTCATCATGAGAAGGAGCTATTAGGGTATCAAAGGCAATGGGCTTACTTGACCTAGATGTTGAAGGGCAGTTTCCAAGGTTGTATGGTTTCCCCCAGCCCTGCCTCTGATATCCGTGCATTTAGACATGGATGCCTGCATAGGCAAAGCTTAATGTGTGGGTGTTGTGGTCATGAAATGTTGTGCAACCTTGGAAGCAGAGCCAGAGTGTGGTCCAGCTGCCTCTTGATCGCATGAGATTCATTCAGCTGAATAATGTGTCATGGCAGGACTATAGAATAATAGGTTTTTTAATCTGAAGCCCATGTGATCCTTGACTAATGTCAATTCGGTTCTATAGTGTGGCTTCAGTCCTGTGTAAAACCTTGTATATCCACTGCAATTTACCTCAACCGACACTATGGGTTGTACACAGTATGAATCCTATTCACAGCAAACCCATTTAGGTTAATAAACATGCCCAATTTGAGTTCATAAATTTCAGTGAGTCTGCTTTGAGTAGCGCTGGTACTGAACACAACCCTATGTGCTGCCATTGTATCAGGTTGTAGCCATATTCTGTCTTCTAAATTACAGACCATATTTCTGACTGAGTTAATTTATTTTCTATTGTTTATTAATTATTGCATAGCCCATCTTTTTCTCCAAGCAGCTTACTGAACTTTTCTTCCTCCTTACTGAATCCACACAACCACCCTATGAAGAATTTTAGGCTGAGAGGAAATAGAGATTGGCATCCTGGTCTCTCAGGTCCATTACTCAAACTGTTATGCCACACTAGCTTTCTCTGGTTATAAATATAATCTGATTGTCTTTTATTAATATGCTGCTAATCTGTTTTTCAGATTGTAGATAACCCACCTAACTACCAGAGATATTATCGCCAGATGAACAAGGTACATCCAGAATTGTGTCCTGTCTGTGTGACACATAGCCAGCAAAAAAAAAAAAAAAGAGTCTTTAAGTGTTAATTCTGAGAACCTAAGGAGCCTGCTGGTTTAGGCCAGGACCCATCTAGTCTAGTATCCTGAAAGAGAAATGTGGATCACCTGTCAAATTCCTGGTTGCTTTATTGGGATCTTTTTGGGAGGAGATTATTCTACACTGATGGCTGCCCAAGGAGTCCTAATGTATTTTCTTCAATATCCAGGGTGGATTCCCCTTCAGCAATCGAGAGAATGACTGGATAGTCAGTGACTGCACTGCTGAGGCCATGAGGACATTGATGCTACTGGAGGAAAAATGCCCCTTCATAGAAGATCATGTGGCACCTCAGCGCCTCTTTGATGCTGTCAATGTGGTGAGAAGGGGGAAAGCTCAGAAGAGAAAATGGGAAGCAGGCAGGAGGAAGCTATTGTGGGAAGACTGAAGTCATCTAGGATTCAGTAATAGTGCTGAGGAGAATATTGGTTTTGTGGGACCGTAGGCTAAGAGAATTGGTGGAAGTGTCACTATGGCAGCATTGTATCCTCTGTGAAGGATGATCAGTCTTGAAGTTTGAGTTTCTTAAGCTCAGGTAAAGGGTTGTAAGGTAGCAGGACTGAGAGCGATCTTCCCCAATAAGCTGGATCGAAAGCTCACTGGGGATTAGGATTGACAACAGACGGACTACTGATTTTGTTCAGTGGAAAGCAGCTATTACATGCTTACGCTTTACTTAATCAATTTGAAGTCAAATATATAATGAGTTAATCTCCTTCCATATAGTGGTAATTTGGAGTTAAATCACATTTGATAGAAATACGCAAATTAGCAAATTTTGTCCTGGAATCCTCATCATAGTCGCAAGGAGCAGTGACACTTTCTAGTGTTTGCTAGGAGAACAGAATCTCCCAATCCACTGAGTTCTCCATTTCCCTAATATTTCCCCCAGAGGGCCAACTGGCACGACTACATGTGTATGGAGAACTACTCTCCATTTGTTTAACTCCACTTGAAGTAAAGAGATTAGATTTTCAAGGTGTGATTTTACATACCCCTATAATATTTGGGGCTTTTTAGTTTAGGAAAAGAGCAAGTGAAGTAAGGGCACAGGAGTGGCTGGTGGGACTGGGCAGGAGTGCACCTCTGCAAGTAAGACAAAGCACACCATGCCCATTCTTAAACCCTTTGCCTTGCTCCCTCCCCAATCACACTTGTACTTTTTTTTGCAGATGCTGAACATGAGAAATTCTGATGGTGGTTTTTCGTCTTATGAAACCAGGCGTGGGAGTTGGCTACTGGAGATAATGAACTCCTCAGAGATATATGGTAAGAACACAGCCTTGGTATTAGAACAACTTAAATGGGAATCTTATGTGAATTTCTGGTCATCTTCACAAGCAAAGTCTGTTTCATAGTTTGGGGGATAGATGCCAAGTCACGCAATCACAGCTTTGTATGCGTGGGAGCTTTGGGAAGGCAGTGCAAGGGTTCTGGCAGCATCCCAGAGCCTTTGCACCACGTTTCCCAAAGGTGGGGGAAGCACTTACTGGGCTTTGGGAAGGAGGCATGAGGGCTCATGCAGTGCCATTGACAGTGGCTGCCAATGAGTCTATGGACCTAATTCAACATAATTGGTTTTCAACTACACCACATGGGTCTTGCTTATTTTAGAAGCCACCTCTCGCAGGATGACCCTAGCACCTCACAGCCTTCAGGGAGGGCACACATTACTTTGAGGGTATTGCTGGGCATGCCAGCAGTGGGTGTGGCCAGAGCCACCTCCTTTTGCCACACCCTTTGCACGCCTGCTTTGCTGATTGGATGGCACGTTTGGTTGCTAGGCTTTTGGTGGTTAAGAGCTGGCATTTGACCTGTTGCTTTTATAGACACCCCCCCCCCGCCCGCTGTTTAAACTGCTAGGTTTTTGCTCCCTTTTTAAGGATATAAATCTGTAAGCCATCTTGAAAGGTAACATTCTGGACTTTGTTTTTCAGCTGATTGTATGGTCGACCACACCTATATAGAATGTACTTCATCAGTAATGCAGGGATTGAAACATTTTGGGAAAAGATTCCCAAATCACCGGGAAGATGAAATCAGGTAAATATATGAGGGAAAATCAGGCAAATGTATGAGCTGAGAATGATGTTATTGTTACGTTATAATACACATATTCTCTATTCTAGAATTCTGTATTCTAATGCTGCAACAAACCAGCACAGCTCTGGAAAATGCAGTGCTTCCCCCCCCTAAAAAAATGTTTAGGGGTACTCTCATTTTCCTACTCACATTGAAATACTGCCCCTCAATGAGGCCAAACTTCGATTCACAAAATGTTTAGGGGTATGCGTACCCCCCCAGAAAAAAGCACTGGGAAAATGTATATGTATATGTACACATAGCATGCATGTTATTTCCAACATGGAAGTGATACTTTTGTGAGATACTCATCTCATGTACAGCTGCTGCTGGTGGTTTAAATATCCTTAAAGACTGATGAGGAACACTTTTCATCTTAATTAGCAATCACCTGCTAGGCTGGGAGGTCCTACTACTGGGTCACAGCCTGCTCTAAGGTGGGTCACAATAGCAACACTAACGTCGTTAAAACATTAAGAAGTGGGCCACTAAATGCATGTTTGGGGTGGGTCCAAGTTCCGAAAAAGTCAAAGGCTACTTTAGGCGGCTGAATGCCATTGTTACAAGGGACTTGGGTTAATTATTGTCTGTTTAGCTTGAAATATAAGAAGACTCCTTTGTTTTTCTTCTCAGTGATACTCTAAATAAGGCTTTGCAGTATTGTCGTAATATGCAGAAAGCTGATGGCTCCTGGTTAGGGTGAGTGGCTTACAAATATTCCACACTGAACTTGACTGCGGCACGGGTTGGCTTAGTTTCTGAATGCATACATAGCATTCTGAAAGTAGGACTTGAAGAGGTTGTTGATGGGCTGTGGAAACCTTCACCTTTCGAATGACTTTCCTGCACAACAGTTTGGCAGACTGCTACCTTGCGTGGAATGTGACACACATAGTGGAACTCTTGCCTTTAGTAGCATCCCTAGGCTGCCTGTTACCTCCAAGAAGGAGACCTCCAGAGCTTCGTCTGATTCATCTGCATTTGTACAGTCTGCAGTTTGTGCTTTCAGTATTCTGCAAATATGAAACATTTCTGCGATGAAGGGTAAAACACGTGCACAGAATGGGATTTCTCACTTCCCACTGTGGAGGGTTGTGCTGCAGCCTAAGTCTGTGCATGGTAAAGAAAACACAGGAGCACCAGCCTCTTTTTAGAGGTAATGGGATCCTAAACTGATGTGTAAAATGGGCAATTTCAGAATGTGACACCTAAGAGGGCAGTTGGGAATCTTGTTCACCACAAACAACTGATTGCTAGTGTGTCTAAGGAGTGATTAGAGACCTGCAGCCTAAAATGTAGTACCAATATCCAGGTGTCAGCAGCTTGCTCCACCCTCAGTTACGGTAATCTATGTTCTTAGGCAGGATTAGGTAGTTGCACAAACCTTCACACTGTCATTATACTTAGAGAGAAAACATACTGTACTGTTGGTAACACTATGTACTGATCCCATACTGATCCCTACATGATTCATCAGGAGTATTCACACCATAAGATCTACAGCCACTAAGTAAAATAACTGGTTATATAAATTAGATCTAGTTAGATCAATAGCAAGCAACGAAAAACGCACAACTAGTTATAGCAACAAGAGATTCTGGCTTTGACCAGGAATTTCACTGCAGGTTTATGATGAATGAACTTGGCTCCATCCCTCCTTTCGCTACTTTGAAGAGAGTCCTGTCTGTAGACGATTAAACTTTGAAAAACTGCCACCAAGAAGAAACCTTCTCCTCATCTAGTTGTTCACTGTTTGGTGCAGCTAATGGAGGGATATGAAAGTTTTGGAAGAAATGCAGAAAAAAGCATAGCTGCGATAGCTCAGATGATAAAACATGAGACTCGAAAGATTCTTGCTTTGCAGGGGTTGGACTAGATGACCCTCATGGTCCCTTCCACCTCTTTGATTCTATAAAACAGTGAATGAAAGGGCATACTCAAAGGGTGTAGTCTCTCATTTGTCTCAGTATCTTTCATTCAGCGGCTGATGGGTTTTTCTTCCCTGACAGGCGATGGGGCGTATGCTTCACATATGGCACCTGGTTTGGACTAGAGGCATTTGCATGTATGGGATACATCTACCGTGGTGGGTGAGTAAGCAGCCTTTCGGGTAGAAGACTAGTATGAATGTTGCTCTGCTGGGAGCCCTTGATGGAGCTGAGCTTCAGGGGTGTGAAGCGGAGAGACCGTCAGGCTCCTGCACCCAAAATATCAAAGGCAGGGGAGTCATGTGCATATAATATTGACAGCGCCAGCCCCAATGCATGCTTAAAAAGGATAAAGGGACCCCTAACCATTAGGTCCAGTCATGACCGACTCTGGGGTTGCGGCGCTCATCTCACTTTACTGGCCGAGGGAGCCGGTGTACAGCTCCCGGCCGAGGGAGACGGTCACGTGGCCAGCATGACTAAGCCACTTCGGGCGAACCAGAGCAGTGCACAGAAATGCTGTTTACCTTCCCCTAATGCATTCCCTAATTTACTCAGAAGTAAATCCAACTGAGCTTAGTGGGCCTTACCTGTAGGTAAGTGTGCATAAGATTATTTGGATGCAGTCAAGGCCAACAGTGGAACAAAACCCAATGAGGCATCTCATGGGCTGTTTTTTCTCTTTCTTCTCTCATATTTTCCAGGGAGGCATGCAAGGAAGTGACCAAAGCCTGTGAATTCTTAGTCTCCAAGCAAATGGAAGACGGTGGCTGGGGAGAGGAATTTGAATCCTACAGGTTTCGCAAATATATTCAGCACACCGTATCCCAGATCCACCAAACCTCCTGGGCTCTGTTGGGGCTGATGGCTGTTAGGTAAGCACAGAAGCTGGCAGTTACCTACCTTAGCAAAGGCTTCTGTCTGCTTTTGCCCAAGTGGTTTCTGCAGCAGCTAGACAAACCAATTAAGGCGTGCTAAAGAAACATGCTAACTTTTGGAAACTTACAGAGGACAGAATTTTCCTACAGCTTCGTATGTAGATGTTCCCAGGTGCTTCTTAGTCCAAACAATTGAAATAATGCCAAACAAAGAGGCAGTTAAGGCTGTCTTAAGGACTGGATGGAGGCCTCACAATTTCATTTCTTTATCTTCTTCACTTTTCTGAACTTGTGTGAAGGACTCATGCACTTACAGGTCTTTCCACTAGGGGGACCCATTGAGTTTCTGTGAGCTCCTGAGAAGAAAACTGATAGGCTTTCCCTGCTGATAACAGAACTAATGACCAATATTTTTGTGGCTTTGCAGATATCCTGATGTTCGGGTTCTGGAAAGAGGAATACAAGTTTTGATTGACAGACAGACATCGATTGGGGAGTGGCCTCAGGTGTGTTACAACTTTTAATTTCTTTTCTTAATCTAATATCCTCATATCAATATAATTTCAAGGTTGACAGGAACAGTATATTTCAGCCACCTATGGAATTGATCATGTTCTCCAAATATATGTAAAATGAATGAACGCAGAGCCTTTTCCACCAAGTACTGAGAGTGGGGGTGGCTAAGCTGTTGCCTTCCAGCCTACATAGGCAATAGACAGGGATGATGGGAGATGCAATTCAGCAATATTTGGAGGACCAAAGGTTATCCACCCCTCACTTACTGAATGAGGCAGATCAGAATGTACTCTCATTGGCATTGTTGTTGTCATAAAGATGCTTCTCGTACATGGCTGCAATGTATTGTGGACACACATGGACACTTGTGTGGCATTGGCAGGTGAGATCTTACAAGTGCTTCCCATATTCTCCCTCTATTGGACACTCTGATGTTCCTGTGGGAAGTATTCTGTTGCCTTAGGCACCCAAGTGATTCATGCACCTGTCTTGTTCCTGCTGTAGCATCAAAATGTGCCATCAGGATTGAGATTGTGTGGTATCAGAGCACAGGACACAGCTGGCCCTACTGTTACATACATGTGGCAGCTCAGAGGGGTGCTTTTAAAAAGCCATAGACTGCCAGTTAATTATTTTATTTTTTAATCATGGAACCATTTGTATATTCTGCCTGAGATGCTACAATGTCTTTAGTCGCCTTTCCTACATTTTAATTGGCTCTGGTCTCTGATTCCTGCTTCCAGAGTCTTGTTTGCCAAATAAAAGCTCGATTATACTGTATGTGACAGTTGCTCTTCAAAGAGGTTGCAGTGATCATACAACTGGGTTCTCAGATGGAATTTAGTCACCATGAAGTCAGGACAGAAGACTGCATGTCGGTTGTTCAGGAATTTCTCTCTTGCCTCTCCTCAGGGTGACATCGCTACAGCATTCTACAAAGCTGGTACTCTGCATTACAATGCCTACCGAATCATCTTCCCTATCTTTGCACTTGCCCGCTTTACTCGGCTATATCCCAGCAGCCCTGTCGCTAAAGGACTCCTGAAGAATGGATCTGTGCATTCAGAGCAGAGTCAGAATGGAGGGTGCTGACCAGAGGTGCAGTGTCATTCCTGAGAGCTTGGGTTTCATCCTTCTCAACATCACCCAGTGCTTTTCTCTCTTGGCTGATATTCCCCTTGTAGCACGATTGCACTTTGAAATGCACAAACATGCCCCAAAGAAAGTGGACAAAGAGGCACGTTAGCTTAATTTCCTGGTAGCGATTTGCACCACTTCAAATCCCTCACTGGCAACAGAAATTTAGAAAAGGCTTTGTCCACTGAGCGATTCATAACCACGATCCACATTCCTACACAAAGCAAAATACAGCTGAAATTTGTGTTCTTCAGGAGGAATAACAGAGGGTGTGGAAAATTCAAGATATGTTGCTCTCCCTTTAATAGGTGGATTCAGTGGGGATACCGTTAGGCAACATTTTGAAGGTACAGGATATTCCCCACCCTCCACTGTGAATGAAGCCCAGCATCTCTGGGTTATTTGTGGGGCCTGCCTGGTGCTCGTTCATTCCCGCCCCCCCAAAATATTGTCCAGCCCACCACATGGTCTGAGGGATGGTGGACCGGCCCACAGCTGAAAAAGGTTGCTGACCCCTGTGCTGAGTATTTGGCCCTCTTATTGAAGGAGGGGATTTATCACACTGACTCTTCCAAGGGGTCTTTTGTGCTGAATAATTGTAGTGGAGAATGTGGCAAGATTTTTGAGTGATGCCATGAAATGACGTTACCATAGGTCCTAAGAGCCATTTTTGTACCTCATAATGTCCGGACAGTTTTATGCTAAAGTATCTCCTACTATGTTTTGTTCTCTGTGTTGTGTTCTAATCCATGTATACAATGCACTTTTTCTATGCCAATAAAGGAGATTGATTGTTTGCATCAAAATCCAAAAAAACTGTACATGTGCACAGGGGGAATAGTGATTCAGAAATCTGAAATCAAGTATTTCAAAGCAAGAGATAATCAATTCCTAGTAGGTTTTCCTAGTAGGTTCATGGATGCACAGCGCAGGATCTCAGCATGAGACAGTGATGTTCAAACGGGGAGACAGCCCTGTAGATCTTTGAATAAGATTAATTCCTCAAAAAAAGTAATGTTTAGACTGCATTGACAGCACTGAGCAAACGGGATCCCTGACAGTGATTAATAGTGGGAATAAAATGCATTGCAAACTAACCAGTTTGGCTTTACCCCCAGATTAAAACATTCTGGCATAAAGCATATAATACTGGTTCTATCAACCTAATGCATTTGTCTTGCAATCACCTCTTAATCTGAAGCTGTATGAGTGTAGGATGGGTTCTCCCAATACTTAATAGTGAGCTGATCTCTAGAAATCCTTTGTGCATGATGCAACTATGAACATCCAAAAAAGCTATTAACAGCAGAGCACTGTGGCAGTGGAGCAAGGGATAAAGTTACTTGTTCTTCTGGTTTGCTGCGGGGCCAGATTTCCCAGATTTTTCTTTTACCTTTGCACTCTCCTAGCCAAGTTTTAAGATACAGGTAAATACATTTTCATGGATCTCAAGTGCTTGGCAGCTTGCAGAAAGTGCCATCACTTCAGAAAGGCACTCTCACAATTTCTGCATATGATACAATTCTCTTCCTTGCCTTATGTGGATATAGTCTCCATTTTGGGGAATCTTCATGTTAGGTTGTATAAGCATTCATAGTGCACTAGGGTAGATTGTTCAGATAGCATAGCTAAGAGTTCGACCTTGAACAAATCTATACATACATCTTTGGAGGAAGCTATTTTACTCATGATAGATTTTTATCTTCAGAACCAGTCCCTAGGCATACTTTTAATTTATTACATTAACACTCCTGATCCCTGTAAAATTATTCTTGCTATGATTGGTTGGGTCAGTCTTTATATAACCTTCAAGTATTTTATTGGGAGCATGAATATTTTAGAAATTGTGGAAAGTCCAAGGCAGGAACTCTAGCCCAGAGTCCAAGAGTTCAGTGTTCTATTCAGTGTCCTGTGTGCCTGTCTGGCAACATCTAAAATATAACCAGAACAATCTGAGGCAGTCTTCTTCAACCCAAGATGATGTCTGATGGGACGTAAGTACATTGTGTGCAATCTATATGATATGATGGATATGCTAGGCAGAGGCATAGCAAGGTCAGGTGGTACCTGGTGCTGAAATTTTTTTGTCACCCCCCCAAAGAACTACTTCCAACCTCCACCGTCAGTTAACTCATTATTATTTATTTGCTGCAGATACTGATACCTATTTTCAACTTTCCCTCCACCCTTTCAGTTTTGCAAAACGTTTATGAGTTTTTACAATTCCTTGCGGAAATGTTGTATCAAGCACTTTTCTTTTCTCTGATTTTATATCATGCACTTGTACATGCACATACAACTTTCATAGCAGCATAGAAAGGGGTCACATGAACAGTTTTTACATGTCTTGTAGTCCACTTTTATGCATGTCAACTTGAAAATAAATTTCACTTAGATAACGTGGCTTATTTATTTCTTTATTGAATTTATATGCCGCCCTATACCCTGCTGTCTCAGGGCGGTTCGCAGAACAAAATCACTTCTTGGCTTAGTCCCAAGTGTGCATAGGATACCAACTTTAAAATAAATTTTGAAAAAGCACCAGCAGGACACACCGTGGGGGTGGGGTGGGGGGTGGGAGGTGAAAAACTAGGAGAAGGAGGAAAAACTAGGAGGGGGAGGAGGTGAAAAACTAGGTGAGGAGGAGGTAGGCCTTTCATAGGGTATAAGGCTTACATGCATGCATACCAAAGAAGATTCAGAGCAAGAAGTCAAAGTATGACCATAAGTATTCCCGCAATTTTTTTATATTTTTATTGTGAGCACATGAGGAACAAGATTTACCACCACAGCAGGTAAGTCTGTGTGTTCCAGTAGTGGCTGGCACCTGTTGGGACTGATAGGGTGGAAGGGAGGTAGCCCAGCAGCGCGCGGCACCAGAGCGAATGACAGGCAGAGCCAACTAATTCTAGTTTTGCCTTCATCCTCTTTCCCTGCTGAGTTTTACAAGAGACTAATGAGAGGAAGCTGGCACAACCAAGGCCACCCCCTGCACTGGGTATTTGTAAGAAGGCAGGCAGGTGGGTGCTGGCTGATGTTGGTGGAGCACTGCCCCATTCAACCTGACACACCAACTTCCATTGCCAGTGTGTACTTGGTCTCCAGCAAGCAGAAGACCAGCTGAATGTTCCTCTTCTTCTCCCTCACCCTCCCCACCACTCCATTTTGCCTGAATGGCAGCAGAGATCAATCCGCTGGCAAGAGATGCCCATGTGTTCTATGGCACAAAACCACTTCCTTTTGATCACTAGAAATGTAACCCAAGGTACCACTGTAGAAACAAAGACAAGCGTGCAAGGTGAACAGGCCAATCTACTGGAAATACTGAAGTACCTAAGCCTGCAATTCTTACCTTTGGAAAGGGAGTTGGGCTTCATGGGCTTCTGGTCCCTCCTATCCTATGGTTTTCTGATCTGAGAGTTTAGTCATGTTCTCCTAGAAAACAGCCACTGTCTTGCTCTCGATGATCAGTCTTCAATATACTGTGCCTGATACTCATTTCCACGATGCACAGATGATACACTTGCATGAGGCATTTTGATGTGTGTGAAAAAATACAGAGAAAGGCCTCTGACTGATTGCTGGATTTCTGAACTGCTGTGATCTCCCATTGATGTGAAGCATTGTGAGATGTTTGCAGCTGTAGATTTCAATTGAGGAATCATGGTGTGGTTGTAAAACATTATTTTGGAACGGTCTCTCACAGCAAAACCATCCATTGCATCAAACAACTTATTGTATTTAGCATGACTATTATTTTAAACCAAAACAACAAGCGCAATCAGGATGAGCATTGTGGTGGCTGGAGAAGAGGAAGTTGCTTCTTTCCCAGCCTGCTGGTATCTCCAGGCAACTATAAGTAGCAGCTGGTAAGGGGCGGCATTTCATTGCGACTACTTCTGGGAGAAGAAGTGTTAAATGACACCTCCCCATCTACCATGGTCCTAATCCTGACTACCCTTCCCTGTTATATTTATTTTTAAATGACCGATCAGCTGCATTAAATGTAACAAGACAAATGTTACATTTCCATACCTTGTGTTGTAGATAGTGTTTTTAGTGTTTGTACATTTCTCTTATTTTCCCTATTTTGTTTTACAGAGCAAGTTCTTTCCAGACTTGCCCAAAGCCAACATGGTTCAGGAAGCACTCCAGAAAGCAATGAAATTCTTCTCTGGCCTGCAAGCAGAAGATGGCCACTGGGCCATGGAGTGCTCTGGTGTCTTCCCCTTGTGCCAGGTACAGGAACACCAGCAGATTTACTACTTATATATTAACTGGCTAAGAAGGAACTCCTTGTATATTTTCTATAAAGCTATTTATCTTCTTTTTTACCGGATAGACTAGGCACAAATAGTTGGACATTTGGAGAAACCCCTGAAACTGCTTAAAACTAGTTTTGACTGTACCAAGCTGTTCACCAAAATAACTACCTTATCTCACTGGTCCATTCAACTGGTAGCAACCCTCTGTGGTTTCCACAGCTCTATGTGGAGATGCCCAGGAACGAACTTGGGATTTTCTGCACCAAAGCAAAAGCTATCACTCTTTCCAATGAAGGCAGAATAATCTAGAAGAATAGACCTGTGAGTCTTTAGCTATGAAAGGAAAAAAGAGATCTTACCTGTGACCTTACAGCTAAATAGGTTTTCATCTTCTTGGGTAAGCAGAGATGTTTATCTTATTCAAGCCAGTTCAGACTGCCTTTGGTCACATTTTTGGAATATTCTTGAGTCTCAGAATTGCCACTAGTTAATGTTTTATCCTTTAAACAAAACAATTCACCCCTGTTTAGGAAAACTAAGCCTTTCTCACAAAGCAGAATATATTTTCAGTACATTCTGAACAGGGGGATAATCCATTGAATTCATTGGGCAGGATATTGTCCATTGTTGGCAACACATAGGGGATGTTTTTTTTTTTAATTTTTACTCTCAATCTGAATTATCTATTGTTTTTATGGATAATTTTAATATTTCTTGTAAACCACTTAGAAGTTTTACTACATCGAATTGGTAAACAAACAAATAAACAAATATATAAATATATAAATGTGATTGGCATGAAGATTGAGATGAGAGAGAGGCCTTATTAGCACGATTGGAAACAACTCAAGAACTGAAACACAGGCATGTTTTGAAATTCACTCTTCGCTGAATTTTGTAGTGTAGTTCTCATGCCAAGTAATGTGTCCAGCTGCATATTCTAGACTAAGGTGTGCATATAAATGCATTTATTCATGAAAATAACATCAAAAATGCATAGTATCAGGAAAATTGCTTTGCAAAAATGTGTATATTAGGATGGTGAATTTTCATGAGGGGTTTTCTTAAAAATCACAAACTGATGTGAAAAGGTGAACTGAACTTTGAAATGAGGAAGTGAGAGGAGCTGAATTCAGGGTCAGGTTTGTCCTGTGGCATCTCCTGATAGGACTGGGTAAGACCTCTCTGAATCCCCAGATGGACCAGCAGTTTGAAGGTGCTTCACAGAGAAGCCTGGCAGCTGCAGTTCAGTGGTTCACCACACAGGGGAAGTGCATATACCTCCAGGCAATCTCTGTAAGCAGTATCTCACATTGAAAATTGCAGGTACAAATTATGCACCTTCAAGTAAAGTGACAGAAGCAATGATCTTTTGCCTAAACTTGCTGGATGATGAAATATTGTTATCCTTGACCTTTTTCTTCTGTTTCAAGGTGATAAGAAAACCCAATAGTGATACAAAAGCACAATATAATTTTTCATATCCAAACAGGTGATTTAGTGGCAAATCAAACCAAAGCTGAGATAGTCAAGTATTATAAATTGTTCTTTTTCTTTTTTTAACCAAACAGGTCTTTTGATGGCATGCTATATTGCCAGGATATCATTGCCACAAGAGGTCAAGAGAGAGTTCCTGCGCTTTGTTGTTTAGTCGTTTAGTCGTGTCCGACTCTTCGTGACCCCATGGACCAGAGCATGCCAGGCACTTCTGTCTTCCACTACCTCCTGCAGTTTGGTCAAACTCATGCTGGTAGCTCCAAGAACACTATCCAACCATCTTGTCCTCTGTTGTCCCCTTCTCCTTGTGCCCTCCATCTTTCCCAACATCAGGGTCTTTTCCAGGGAGTCTTCTCTTCTCATGAGGTGGCCAAAGTATTGGAGCCTCAGCTTCACAATCTGCTCTTCCAGTGAGCACTCAGGGCTGATTTCCTTCAGAATGGAGAGGTTTGATCTTCTTGCAGTCCATGGGACTCTCAAGAGTCTCCTCCAGCACCATAATTCAAAAGCATCAATTCTTCGGCGATCAGCCTTCTTTATGGTCCAGCTCTCACTTCCATACCTCACTACTGGCAAAACCATAGCTTTAACTATACGGACCTATGTCGGCAAGGTGATGTCTCTGCTTTTTAAGATGCTATCTAGGTTTGTCTTTGCTTTTTCCCCAAGAAGCAGGCGTCTTTTAATTTAGTCTAATTAATTCCTGTGCTATATCCTCTCAAAACAGCTTCCAGATGGTGGCTGGGGCCTGTAAGTAGTCCAAGGAGCTTCTCTAGACTGGCCTGGGGAGAGATGCTCTAATTCTGCATATCTTTGTCTTGGGCTGGTCCATGATGCAATTCCACGGGAAGGCTTCTTTAAATCACGTCTGCATTCTGTTCTCTTTTGACTGTGAGACTTTCATTTGCAGTACTCACCATGTGGACTGGGCAGCAGGGTAGATGACCAGAATGCAAGCTGGGCTCAGCCTGTGCAGCTGTGGCAGAGAAAAATAAAATTGTGGCATGAGGGGTGGAGATAGGCAGCAATAATGAAGACATGATATCGGACTTCACTATTGCCTTTGAAAACCACCATCTGTAGGAAGTACTAAAATTGATAAATCGTCTGGTGAAGCCAGGCTGGCATCATCCAAATGTATCCTGTCAAACCAATAGCAAACCACAAAATGGTTCGCAGTTTGCATTAAGGTAATATATCAGAAGAATGGAAACTAAACAATTCAAAGAGATTTCTCGATATCTGGAGTCACTGGTCTATTTTCTAATGGCTCTTTGATCTCTCTTTATGGTAGCCATCTTACAGAACAGTCAACAGTATTGGGCACAACCTTCAGCTATATAGCTATGCAAATCCTTGGACTTGGGCCTGACCATCCAGATGTAGTGCGGGCTCAGATAAATCTCCATAAGAACGGTAAGGCAGAAATCTCCAGCAGGGCTTGGTCAATCCATATGCTGGAGAGCAGGGCCCAGAAAAAGCTGGGGGGTTCTGATGTTGTACAGTTATTCGGGAACACCTCTCTATTCTTCCTTCTTTCCTTCCTTTGTGGGCCCTTTTTGAAATCTCCATAGAAACAATGCACTGAGCATAGTTGAAGGCTGTGCAACTGCTACTAGATTTGCCCTCCAATGTGTGGGGTGTGGCCAGGCAACGAGGGTGTGACAGGGCAGGGCTGTAAAAATGTGGTTACAAAGCACGGATCCACATGGATCCTCAGGATTTTTGCATTGGGTCACCCCAAACTCACCATCAAATCACATGTCTGTGGCCACAGCATGAACCACAAAAATCATACATCCACTGTTTCGTTCAGAATATTTTTTTTCTTGTTTTCCTCCTCTAAAAACTAGGTGTGTCTTATGGTCAGGTCTGTCTTGTGGAGCGAAAAATACGGTATATCTCTTTTTCATTAAGTGAAAAATATGGGGTGATGGTGGTGATTTTCTTCTAAATGGAAGAGCACACCCTCAGGTTGCTACAATTAAGTTGAATGAATGTATATATCCAAAATCAGGTTATAAGGATATAAGTATCAATATATGGCCACATTAAGTTTTATTATATTTTATGGCTGGTGGTTAACTACTTATATGAAGAAGTGACTGGTGAAATGTGAGGGCTAATGATATACTAATGATACCTCTTTGATATGTGCAAACACGCCCCAAAAGGAACAGGACGAAGAGGCACATTTACTTAATTTCCTGGCAGGTATTCACACCACTTCAAATCCTTTCTTGGAAAATGGAAATTTGACAGAAATCTAAGAAAGGCTTTGTTCGCTGAGTGGTTCTTGACCATGACCCTCCCCCAGCGCAACACAAAATATAGCTTAAATTTGTGTGCTTGATGAGGAATGACAGAGGGTATGCAACATTCAAGAGATATGGATTCAGTGGCAAAGGCTGCACATGCTAGGCAATAATTTGGGAGGACAGGATACTCCCCACCCTGAATGAAGCCCAGCACAGGAGAAGCTCTTGGAATGACTTTCAAAGATCAGCAGTTAGGACAGTCCCTGTCTGGAGAAAAGACATCACACACAAGGAAAGGAAGGTAAGAAGAGAGGATGATATTTATTTTATTATGCATTCACATATAGCTTGTTTGCATCTGTTGCACTGACTATCACTATGCTTTGGGGCCCATTTAGGTGCTATCTGTGATCTTTAAAGCTTTACATGATCTGGGATCCATATAGCTAAAGGACTGGCAGTCCTTTTATATGGCTGTGCACCAAAGTTAAAAATCTTGCTCTTTCAGTAGCCCCATTTGATACTTTCAGTTGGCTTGCTGCTTGTCTCTCTGTTGTCAACAACTTTCTGGTTCTAAACCTTTTCCCACTGAAGTCTGTCACACTGTTGTTCTCCATGCTGGCGATTCTTCTCCAAAGCTTGCTTCACTGTTACTTGCACAATACAGTATACATTTTTCAAAACCTGATCAGCCATATATTTCAGGTTTGTTTTTTCGTTATCTGATCAGGCATAATAGCACTGAGATTTTTTTCTTCAAATTGAGGAAGCCTGGTAGCTGTAGGATAGAGTTAGTTTTGGTAATATGGGGAAGTTTTACTAGTTCCTTCTGTTTCTTTCTTCCTTAAGCACTGGGTGGTTTCCTCAGGGCAACAACATGGGGGTGGGGGAAGGTCGTGGATGGTAACAAAATTGACCTTCCTTCACTGAGTGGGCATTCTCAGGCTATCCTAGGGTAAGTGTGGCAAATTCAGTTATGTGCAGTCATTAGGGCTATTGTTTTTGTTCCAATGTGCTTCATTTTACATCAAGGGTTGACAACATTTTGGGGCTTGTAATCACTTTTGAATTTTGAAAGCTTGTCATGGGTACCACTCTCCCTGATTGCTTCTCCCTTCACCAGTCATTCCCCTTCCCAAAGACAAGGCTCAGGTTAATTTGCTGCTGGTTAACCTTTGGGTACTTAAACAATCAATGGCTTTTAAACTGTGGTGTGTGTTGGGGTATTGTTTTTGTTTGCTACTACGTTTTGTGTGTGTGTGTATCTATCTATATGATATGTTATATATGAGTATAGCAAGATAGCTTGAAATAATGTCTGTGTCATAATGTAATTACTGACATACTGTAATAAATAGCCCCTGAAGATTTGGAGTATGAACCAATGAGCAATAGGCATGTATATTCCTAATAAATCCTACCTTATATAACATAGTATGAAATCACTATGTCCCAAGTGAATGACCAATAGCTTTGGATAAATGAGGAACAACAACAAAACTCCTGGCTTTCCAAATTCTTCACAGAACTGTTCTGGTCTTTGGACGCAATTCTTGTTTTCCTTGTTTTCAGACTAAAGGCTGTGTGACATGCATGAGCAAAAAGGGGCAGGAGTGTGACAATTGAATTCATCTGGGATTTGGGTATAAAGGCTAAGTCTACTGTAAAGATTTGAAGAGGTAGGATTGTGCATTGGAGCATAGTGATTAAAGTTATATGAAGGCATTCACCTTTCTTGAAAGACGATGGAAGAGTGCGCCATTGGAGGTAAAGTCAAACTGTTGGAGAGGTATAGTGCCTGCCATGGCTGTAGAGACCAATATGGGAGAGATATGTTTTATTGCAGAAAAGATATCTGGCTTCGCTGGTGCAGATGCAACATGGTGTTTTGTCTATCTGCACTCTTCAGTTTATCTGAACAGTAGTACATCAGGGTAGAACCAATTCAGAGAAAGTTTTCTTATTAGTAGGAACACAGTGTTGGGTGTCAACATGGGAGAGCCATATTCAAGTGCAGATTCACCCAAAGTTGCATGGATGACTTTGGCTAGACAGTGCCTCTCAGTTAAATCCACACCACCAG
This sequence comes from Podarcis bocagei, assembly GCF_964188305.1. Lineage (NCBI taxonomy): Eukaryota > Metazoa > Chordata > Lepidosauria > Squamata > Lacertidae > Podarcis > Podarcis bocagei. Next base: position 60,176,547 of record NC_138129.1, read on the forward strand.
GTTATGGTGAGGACAAGTGAGATAGGAATTTGGATTCCCTTTGTAGCTCTCTGTCTTTTCCACCTCGGCTACATACGCACCACACATTCAGAACATCCTTCCCAAAGAATCCTAGAAACACTTAACAAACAACATCTCCCAAGATCCTTTGGGAGAGGGAAATGTGCTTTAAATGTTCAACTGAGGATTATTCCACAGCCAACTCTACATGGAAGAATAGGGCTGCCTCCACATCATAAGGAACATGCAGCCCCATTCTTCCATGAAGAGTTGGCTCTGTGGAAGAATCCTCAAGTGAACAATTACAACAAAATGGCATGTGAAGAAAATGGGGAAATTAAGAAATCAATAAATTGAAACAGCAGATTCACATGAGTGACAATAGTCAAACATTTAGCCAGCTGTAGAAGCATATAATTGCTTTGCGGAAGCAATCTAGCAATACACCCATCTTTGGCATCTCTTTGACTTCTGTTTTGGCCCTGATACGCTCAGAACAACACAGTATAAAAAACTCTTTTATGAATTCCCTGTGCTACAGTGGTTACAATGAAATAAAAGCCAAAGCCAAGCCTAGATTATTTAGTCAGTATAGCATATACAGAAATGAAAAGGACTACACTTAAATCAGTGATTATTTATGTCAGGGAACTGACATCAGAGCAGAGGGGAGAGGCGAGGCTCCCAGATTCTGCAGGAGAGGGAACGAGTAAGGGAAGAAGGAGAATGTTATCTGGGGAAGGAAGTCCAGGTGACACCAGGAAGAAGGGAGAGGCAGAGAGCATCTCGGAGGTGAAGCTCCGAGACTCTTCCAGTGAAGTCAGTGAGGAGGGTGGAGGACCACCACTCGGCACGCCCACTCTGCGCAGCAGGCTTCCGCGCAGAGAGGCGAGGCGAAGGTTGTCCGTTAAGGAATTCTTATGCTGGAGGAAATTTAGGAGACGCCCACTCACGGATTCTGCTAGCGACTGAGCAGCAGCACAAAGGGCTGCTCAGTCAAGGAAAGACACAACCACACCTAAGCAGTTTGGAACGGCTGGAGATTTACACACAAGCAACCCCATTTCCCGTGACAATTTACATCAGAATTGAATGTGTGCAGGGGAAATAGTGATTCAGAAATCTGAAATCAAATATTTCAAAGCAAGAGATAATTCCTAGTAGGTTTTCCTTATGTTCATGGATGCACAGTGTAGGATCTCAGCATGAGACGGTGATGTTCAAATGGTGACTCAACCCTGTAGATCTTTGACTAAGATTAATTCCTCAAAAGAGTAATGTTTAGACTGTATTGACAGCGCCGGGGCAATGGAATTTCTGAGAGTGATTGATCCTGGGAATACAACACATTGCAAACCAACCAGCTCGGCTTTACCCCTGAATTAAAGCATTCTGGCATGAAGGAGATAAAACCGGTTCTATCAACCTAATACATTTATCTTTCAATCATCTCTTAATCTGAGGCTGTAAAACTTTGGGTGGATTCTTTAGTGAATCCATATTTATAAATGCTTTGGTGGTTGATGCAACTGCGGACATCAAAAAAAGCTCTTAACAGCAAAGCACTGTGGCAGTGGAGCAAAGGATAAAGTTATCTGTTCTTCTTATTTGCCCCTGGGCCAGATTTTCTAGATTTTTCTTTTACCCTTGCACTCTCAACCAGGTTTTCCTAGATCTCAGATGCATGGCAGCTTGCAGAAAGCATCATCACTGAAAAAGAGGCACTTTCACAATTTCTACAAATGATATAATTTGATTCCTTCCCATATGTGGATGTTGTCTTCATTTTTTGGAAATCTTCATGTTATGCTGTATTAGCATCCATAGGGCATTAGGGTAGAAGGATCAGATAGCATAGCTAAGAGTCTGGCTTTGAAGAAATTTCAGCACACATCCTTTGGGGAAGTTACTTTACTCATGATAGATTTTTATCTCCAGAAAAAGTCTGTGCAATGCATCAAGGATAGCCCTGCCATACACTCACCTTTGTTATTGTGGGTGTGTCCTTCACTGATTACATTAACACTCCTGATCCAACCCTGTAAAATTATTCTTGCTGTGATTGGTTAGGTCAGTCTTTATATATAACCTTCAAGTATTTTACTGGATGTGAGCCTGAATGTTTTAGGAATTGTGGACCTTCAGAGGCAGGAACTCTAGCCCAGAGTCTAAGAGTTCAGTGTCCTATTCAGTGTCCTGCGTGCCTGTCTGGCAACATCTAAAATATAACCATAACAATCTGAGGCAGTCTTCATCAACCCAAGAAGATGTCTGATGAGACGTAAGTACATTGTGTGCAATCTATATGCTTTGAATTAGGATGATGTTTAAATAAAATAACAAAGTGTGCCAGTTGCTTGACTTAATTCATATTGATTAAGCAAGCTTTATTACAGGAGAAGTTCACAGAAATAAGATGGGAAGGGCAATTAACCTGATGTATTAAGTAATAAAAAGGCAGCATTTTGGCTTTTCTTCATTCAGAAATACTGTGGAAAATAGAACAGAAGTTTTGTATTGTGATTAGGAACAGAAATGAAAATTGGTGTAAAGAAGTTTCATTGGTTATAATAACTTTGAAGAAAAAGATTTGCAGTTGAGAAATGACATGAAACTAGATGTGTTGATGATGTTAAACTTAGCAAACCCAATTTGATAAATGATGGGAATAACTAGAAGATGGGCAAAATATCTGGCTGCATATAAATTAATTACTAAAGCAGAGTGCAGCACAGTACATACATATTAACTCTCTTTGGAACTGAATCAGTGGTCCTTATTATTTATCAATTATTGATGTCTAAAACAGTTCAATTAGTGGAGGCCTATAATAGGCCAATTACGAGAAAATCACCCCTAAATTTTAAACATGGAATAGTCTACTAGGACAATCCTATACATGCTTACTCAGAAGTAAGTACCACTGTTTCACTGGGGCTTTTCTCCAGGAAAGGTATGCAAGAGATTCCACCAAAGAGATAATGTGAAAGACAGACACGTGAAAATTCATCATTTCCAAGTTAGAAGAGATATTGTAAAATAACTAAGAGAAGATGGGGGGGCAGTTTTAGGAGCAGACTTGGGGAAATGAACATATTTGGACAGATTGGAAATTAAAGCTGTGGTCCTATGCCAAATTATCTGAGAATAAGTCCTGTTGATCAGTCTTGGACTTCCATACTTAAGAACCCTAAAATGAGCTCTGTCATTGGAATGAAGCAGGATATAAAAGAAACTCATAAGCCATCCCTGTCAACCACTTTCTGCTCTGAACAACTGGGACAAAAATATGGTTGTAGAGAATAGGAAGTGTTTCCATAATGAGCTAGTTAGAAAAAGCAAAGGATCTATGGGTGGTATATGAATACGCCATACTCAGAGTAGATTCACTGAAATCAGTGGACAAATTAGTCATGAATAGACCCACTGAAATGAATAGACAAGTCTGTCCCTCACTTCTGGCTGGAAGGACCACAGGAAGGGGTTCAGAATAACTTCCTGTGGTAGAATAACTGAAAATCTGCCTGCATGTTTCAAACTCCCCCCCCCCCCGTGTTCTTTGGTAGATGTCTGCGCAGAAGAAAAGGTGCACATGAAATAGAACCCAAAACTGATCTTACTCGCTGGCGATTCAGCTCCGTGGAAGGGCGGCATAGATGGTACTACGTGGCAGACAGTGAAGAATGTGCCCGTGAACAGAATGCACTTGAGGCTTACACCTTAGGGCTGGACACTGTAAGTGGCTTAATGATAACAGATGGTACAACACGGAAAGGCTACAAAAGGAGCCCAGGGCATGAGGACTGCTGGCTTGGCCCTGCCTAGCAGCAGTTTCCCAAGGGCTGGGTCATTTTTCTTTTGGCTTCTCATCTTCTGACACCTCAGTTAGGAGCACAGGAAGCTTGGTGATTGCTTTCATAGAATCATAGAATTGTGGAAGGGATCATGAGGGTCATCTCCCCCAACTGCCTGCCACTTGGTGCTCTACAACTGCAACTTGATAATGTCAGGGTTGAATATGAAACCCTACTTGAAAAAAGACAAGCCTGCAAGATGAATATGACAATCTACAGGAAATACATAACTTAGTTATCACTTTCTACAAAGTAGCTGCTCTGTGCTTGATACCTAGAAAGCTGAGTGAGTTCATCTGCAAGCCAGAGTCAGTGTAGGGTTCTTACTTGTGGAGAGGGAGTTGGGCTACATGATCTTCTGGTCCCTTATATTCTATGGTTCTCTGATCTAAGAGCTCAGAGATGTTCTCTAGAAAGCCACTTTCTTGCTCTCAATGATTATTCTCCAGTATACTGATAATCATTTCCATGATGCACATATGATGCATTTGCATGAGGGACTTTGTGTGTGTGAAAATACTGAGGCACATGCATCCTCTATGCAGTTTGTTTAGAGAAAGACTCCTGGATTTCTGAACAGCTGTGATCTCCCACTGATGTGAAGCATTGTGAGATGTTTGCAGATGTTGATTTCACTTGCGGAATCGCAGTGTGGTTGTAAAACTTTATTTTGGAATGGTCTCTCAGGAGCAAACCATCCATTACATTAAACAACTTTTTGTATTTAACATGACTGTTGTTCAACTACATGAGGACCCAGTCAGGATGGGGATTGTGTTGGGTGGGAAGGAAGGAGTTTTGCCTTTCCCCGCCTGCTGGTGTCTCCAGGCACATACAAATAGCAGCTGGCGAGGGGCGGGGGGATTTCATTGAGACTACTGCTAAGAGGGGAAGTATTAAATGACACTTCCCCATCTGCCATGGTCCCTATCCTGACTACCTTTCACTGCTATATTTATTTTTAAATGACCCAACAGTTGCATTATATGTAGCAGGACATTTAACACTATGCATACTTTGTACTGTAGCCAGCCTTTTTAATTTCTGTACATTTCTCTTATTTCCCCCATTTTGTTTTACAGAGTAAGTTCTTTCCAGACTTGCCCAAAGCCCATACGGCCCAGGAAGCAGTCCAGAAAGCGATTAAATTCTTCTCTGGCCTGCAAGTGGAAGATGGCCATTGGGCCATGGAGTGCTCTGGTGTCGTTGCTCTTGGACCAGGTATAGGAACGCTAACAGACTTACCACAAATACATTAACGGGCCTCCCTGTATATTTTCTATAAATCTATTTCTTTTTTTACCAGATAGGCTAGGCACAAATAGGTGGACATTTCGAGAAACTTCTGAAACTGCTTAAATCAGTTGTCTTTCTTTTGCCTGTACAAAGCTGTTCATCATAATAACATAGGAAGCTGCCTTATCCCACTGGCACATCTATCTCAACACTGAACTGGTAGCAACCCTCTGTGATTTCCCCAGGTCTATGCCCAGGATCCAACTTGGGATTTTCTGCAACAAAGCAAAAGCTATCACTCTTTCCAATGAAGTCAGAATCATCTAGAATAATGGACCTGTAAGCCTTTAGTATGAAAGGAACAAAGAGCTCTCACCTTTCAGAAACAGCATGAGAACTGAAACACAGGCATCCACTGACATTTGCTATTCACTGAATTTTGTAGTGCAGGTCTCCAGTCACATAATGTGTAGAATGGCATATACTAGAGTAACAACAACAGCAGAAACAACAATAATAGCTTTGCAAAAATTTGTATATTGGGATGGTGAATTTTCATGAGAACTAAAATAAAAATAAAAATCACAAACCGATGCGAAAAAGTGAAGCAAACTTTGAAATGAAGTGAGTGAAGCTGAATTCAGTTCAGTCCCTGCATGCAGAAGGTCCTAGGCTTGTCCTCTGGCATCACCTGATAGGATTGGGTAAGACCCCAGCAGTTTGAAGAAAATTCACTGAGAATCCTGCTGCCTGTTGTTCAATGGTTCACCACACAGGGGATGTGCATACAGCTCCAGGCAATCACTGTAAGCAGCATCCAACATTGAACAGTCCAGAATGAAATCATGCACCTTCTAGTAAGGGGGCAGAAGTGATGATCTTTTGCCTAAACTTGCTAGATAATTAAATATTGTTATGTTTGACCTTTTTCTTCTGTTTCAAGATAGGAAAAAACCACACACCACCTATCAGGGGTACAAAAGCACAAATTACATTTTGATATCCAATCAGGTGGTATCCAAACAAATCAAACCAAAATTGAGATAGTCAAGTATTATACATTGTTATCTTTTTTGAAAAATCAAACAGGTTTTTTGATGTCATGCTATGCTGCCAAGATCTCACTGCCAGAAGAGGCCGAGAAAGAGCTCCTGCGCTACATCCTCTCAAAACAGCTTCCAGATGGGGGCTGGAGTTTGTGAGTAGTCCAAGGAGGGTGTGATGTTCTAATTCTGCATATCTTTGTCTTGGGCTGGTCCGTGATGCAATTCCCCCATGAAGGCTTCTTTAAATCACTTCTGCATTCTGCTGTCTTTTGACTGTGAGCAATACTCACCATGTGGATTGGGCAGCAGGGCAGATGACCAGAATGCCAGCTGGCCTTAGCATGTACTGAAGCTGCCCAGCTGTGGCAGAGAAAAATAGAATTGTGGCATGAGGGGTGGAGAGAGGCAACAATAATGAAGACATGATTGTGACGTTAACATATGAGAGAGTGCTGGAGGTGAAATAGTTAAACAGGTTACCCAATAAGGACCCAGGGGGGTGGAGTCATAGGGACTATAAAACCAGCTCTGGGAGGGGCGAAGGGGGAAGTTTGTTGGGAGTTGGGTGGTTGGTTGAAGTGGGAGTGAATTGGGCTAGAGTTTGTGGGTAGGTTGAGTTAGTGTAACGAAATAAACTGAGTCAGGAATACTTAGGGCCTAGGAAGACAAGTAAATATCTGAGAGGTGGTTTAGTGAGCGAGAGCATGTAGTGGAAGTTATAGGTCTGGATAGGCACCCCATGTTTGTAATTGACTGATACCGTTTATTAAACCACACGCTTGTTAAACTGCAATAAATAAACAAAAGTTTATGTTCCAATTTAACCCTGACTGGACTCAGGGTTGTACGAGGTAGAGCCTGGGTGGTGGCAGCGGGAAATATAGTGGTGGCACAGGGATCAATAAATGGTGAAACGTCCGGGGACCCTGTGTGATCACCGCAATGATATCCGACATCACTCTTTCCTTTTAAAAGCACCATCTCTAGGAAGTATTACAATTGATAATGGTCTGGTGAGGCCAGGTTGCCTCCATCCAAATGTATTCTGTCAAACCAATAGCAAACCACAAAATGGATCGGGGTTTGACTCAGCTTTGAATCTGAATTCAGATCTGAATTCAGAATCTACATTCTCATTGACCAAGATCAGCTTTATTTATCTGGAATGGAATTTCAACTGGTATTCTGGCTGTATGAGTTGCTCTCATGCCTATGCTGCCTCCTGAAAAGAAACATTTCAAAGCACTACATGTCCTTCATTAAGGCATTACTTTTTTAAAAAAAGGAAATAGAAAACAAAAGTAGGTATTCTGTGGTATCCCACCTAATGGCTAGCTAACTGGGTATTCTTGGAGTACGGTGGTACCTCGGGTTAAGTACTTAATTCGTTCTGGAGGTCCTTCGTTCTGGAGGTCCGTTCTTAACCTGAAACTGTTCTTAACCTGAAGCACCACTTTAGCTAATGGGGCTTCCCACTGCTGCCACACCACCGGAGCACAATTTCTGTTCTTATCCTGAAGCAAAGGTCTTAACCTGAAGCACTATTTCTGGGATAGCGGAGTCTGTAACCTGAAGCGTATGTAACCTGAAGTGTATGTAACCCAAGGTACCACTGTATTCTAACAAGTTCTCAGAGAAGTTTTTGAATTTAAGTTAATGCACCAGAAGAATGGAAACTAAACAATTCAAACAGCTTCTTAGACATGCAAACACTCTGGTGTACTTTCTAATGGCTCTTTGATCTCTCTTTATGGCAGCCATCTTACAGAACAGTCAACAGTATTTGGCACAACCTTTAGCTACATAGCTATGCGAATCCTTGGACTTGGGCCTGACCATCCAGATGTAGTGCGGGCTCGGATAAATCTCCACAAGAAAGGTAAGGCAGAAATCTCCGCCAGGGCTGAATCAATCCATTTTGCTTGAGCGTAGTACCCAGGCAAAACTTGGGGGTCCTGGTGTTGTACAGTTATTTGGGAGCACCTCTCTATTCTGTCTCTTTTCCTTCCTTCCTTCCTTCCTTCCTTCCTTCCTTCCTTCCTTTGTGGGTCCCTTTAGAAATCTCCATAGACTGGCACATTGACACCATTTCTATGATCAAACAGAAGATGCTGGTCATATCTTCCCTCCTGTTTTTTCCCTCCTCCAAAATTTATATTGGGAACTCTTGGGAGGGTCTGGACACGGGCCCTTTTGTGCCACTCCGTAAAGCACAAATGCAGTGATAAAATATTATTTAATAAATACAAAGAATGAGCTGAGTTATAGCCTTTTTATTGCAGTAGCATTCATACATAGGGTTTAATGGCACAGTGGGAGGTGAAGTACAGTGTTACCTCGGGTTAAGTACTTAATTCGTTTGGGAGGTCCGTACTTAACCTGAAACTGTTCTTAACCCGAAGCACCACTTTAGCTAATGGGGCCTCCTGCTGCCGCCGCACCGCCAGAGCACGATTTCTGTTCTCATCCTGAAGCAAAGTTCTTAACCTGAAGCACTATTTCTGGGTTAGCGGAGTGTGTAACCTGAAGCGTATGTAACCTGAAGCGTATATAATCCGAGGTACCACTGTAGTTACTTCTGCATGGATACAGTCTGAGAAACATATGCATATGGTTCCAGGATGATCAGGGCATTCACTCTGTCCAATATAGAAATGAAGAGGGGACCCTTTGGCTCAAACCTGTTCAGAAACTCTACACTGAATGTAGCTGACAGCTGTGCAGCTGCTGCTAGATTTGCCCTCCAATGTGTGGAGTGTGGCCAAGCGAGGCAATGAGGGTATGACAGGGCAGTTAACATATATAAATATATTAAATTCAGTCGTTGTTACAGGCGTCTAAACAAGGTGGAAAACACAGCTTATTTTCACTTCAATTTCTTCAGCTAATTGCCTAGGTGTTACAGCTTAGGACTTACGTAATACTTTGGTTCTGAAACAGGGTGGTAATATCTTTTTATATATGTATTTTAATATTTTATTTTAAGAATTTGTTGCTTACATTTTACATTCATATCAACACAACAAAACACTACCTTTTGGAGGTTCTCAACCCCCAGACTTCCCCCCATCCTCCTCCCCGGTTTCCCATCATTACCACTTATCTTTTCTGCATCTTTATATATTTCTCTAATTTATTCATTTCCCTTATTACAAAACTTACCCTAATTATCTCACCAGTGCTATTCTAAGCCTGCTAAAGTTTTTATGTGTTTACAATGCTCCTTCAGATATTCTACAAAATTAGTCCATCTTTAAAAAAATATTTTGTCCTCTTGGTGTCTGATCTTCCCAGTCAATTTCGCCATTTCGGCATAGTCCATTAATTTTGTTATCCATTCTTCTTTTGATGAGGTTCTTTCTTCCTTCCATCCCTGGGCATATAACATTCTCACTGCTGTTGTCGCATACATAAATAAGACCTTTTTCTCCTTTGGGATTTCTTCTCCTATTATACCTAATAGAAAAGACTCTAGTTTTTAAATAAAAGTTATTTTAAACATTTTCTTTAATTCATTATATATAATTTCCCAATATGCTTTTGCTAATTTGCAGGTGCACCACATATGGAAAAATGTGCCTTCTTTATCTTTACATTTCCAACATGTACTTGACATTTACTCGACATATCATTCCACACTTTTACATAATTATCTTGAAATAAGTTTATATTTTTTTGATGTTAACCGACCCCTAAATATTTTACTTTTTTATCTTTAATTCTGTTATTTGTTCAAGTTCATTTTTATTTTGTTCTGTCATATTTTTAACCAGCATTTTTGATTTTCCTTTATTTAACTTAAAACCTGCCACTTGGCCAAATTCATTCAATTTCTCTAATACTTTTGGTACCGATTCCAAAGGATTTTCTACCGTTAATACTAAATCATCTGCAAATGCCTTAAGTTCCAATTGTGATGGCCTAGTTCCAATGGCCTAGTTCCAATTGTGATGACTTTGATTTCTTCATCTGTTCTTATCTTTCTCAACAAAGTCTCTAACACCAGAATAAATAACAGGGGTGACAATGGACACCCCTGTCTTGTTCCCTTTGTTATATTACATTTTTCAGTAACTGTATTGTTTACTATTAATTTAGCCTGTTGCTCAGAATAAATTGCCTCAATACCCTTAGCAAACACCTGTCCAAAATTCATTATTTCAATTACTTTTTTCATATATGTCCATGATATATTATCAAAAGCTTTCTCTGCATCAATAAAAATCAAAGCTGCTCGCTTATCAGTTCTAACGTCTAGATATTCAATCACATCAATAATGTTCCGTAAATTATCTTTCATATATCCATCTGGTAAAAGACCGGCCTGATCTCCATGAATTCATGGGTGTAATTCAGGGTGGTACTTTCTGTCAGTTTCCCAGCCTTCTATAAATCTTACTTGTGAGGCTCCTCTAGTATAACAGACCAGGGGATCAGCTCACCCGTCCGACTGGTTTGGGATTCTTCTCTTTCAAGAAGATCTCTCCCCTTCTTACTGAATTGAGAATCCAAATAATATGTCCTCTCACATGTGCTGTTCCCAATTCAGCTTCCCAGTTTTCTCTTGTCTATATACTCTTAAAATACACTAATCATTGTCTCTCAAACTAAGTTCAGAGACTTTTTTTCTGATTACAGAGTGGATTTAACACACAGCTCAGGAGCTATACAACTATCCAGCTGAATGCCAGAACGCCAATTCCTTAGCTGCTTTTTTCTCGTGCCTACGCCAAGTGCTGTCACCACCTCCCTCTGGCTACCTGTACCCACAACCAATCAAAAGGAGGCTGCGGCACAGCACTCTAGTGGAATTCTGAGGCACTGCATCACTAAACTCTAAACAAGTTGAGCTTTCAATCTCACAAGGCTATAAACATATCTCGGTTTTCACTGAAGGTTTCTTTGACTTTGCCCCTTCAGTCTATGGAAACGAAAAACTTGTTAATTCTCTTTCCAGGTGGTGCTCTTGGAATCCCTCATCTGGGCAAGGTTTGGCTGGCTACTATGAATTTGTACAGCTGGGAGGGAATGAATACACTGTTACCTGAGCTATGGTATGTGTCCTAAAGTTTACTCATCCCCAACCCACCCTGCTGATCATGAATTGCCAGAGAAAGGTCTCTGCTGCAATAGTATTACACAGTAGACAGATCCTTCACTAAATAGCAATGACTTGGAAATGGAGACATCCATATTAATCTTCACTACTTTGTGTCTTTGTGACAGAACCTGTTCCTCACAGGATATCATGTAGAGGTTACTCAGATGAAGAACATCTACTCATGAGTCAGAGTGAGGTATGGCTGGTTGCCATAGCTCTGCCTGATTGGTGAGCAGACACATGTCATGGATGTGGCATATTCTGCATGTTAAGGAGCAAAAACTGCAAGCCGCAAATGGAGCTCAAACTGCAGCCCATAGGCCTGGGAAATGATTTTAATGATTTTAGGACTGCTTTAAGCAGTGCTTTCCCCCCTAAAAAATTGTTTAGGGGTACTCATTTTCTGACTCATATTAAAATACTGCCCCTCAATGAGGCCAAACTTAGATTCACAAAATGTTTACATGTATGTGCACCCCTGCATACCCTCAGAAAAGAAGCGCTGGTTTTAAGAAAGAAGTAACCAGAAGCTTGCAGAAGATACTAGGTTTCAGGAACTATGTGTGTAAAGAAATGCTGAGACCATTTGGTCTCTGTGACCAGTGAATTCTTGTCTATCACATTTTTTTTTGTAATAGGGTATAACAGAGTTTCAATCTGTATATATAAGAGACTATGGACTCAGCTATACAGCTGCAAATAAAACGTTTTAAGTGTGTTTTAAGTGCAATATACAATGTGACACAAGATGGCGATGGAAAGCCATATGGAAAATTCAAGGTATTTTTAAAAGCATTTTCAGAACATTTTTTATATGTGTGTAGATTCTACCTATATAATAGTTTGCTCATGTGCAACCATCTGACTTTTTGATGTGCTTGGGATTACAAAACACAGCTACAAAGATGTTTATGCCAATGTGCACATCATGGCAATGCTGCACTGGTGCCCTCCAAACTTTATTTCGAAGCTCAGAGCGCAGGCACTCTCAGAGGTCCAAAGAGGCCTGGGCTGCTTCCAGTTTTTGAGATCCCTAGCTATAATAAAAATGAAGATAAAAATGACAATACTGGAAAGCAAAATAAGGCACAAAAATATAGTGGATTGTTTTGTTTGTTATTATGTTATGCATTTTTGTCTTTTTATACCGTAAACTGCCCTGTGATCCTTGGATGAAGGGCAATATAACCTGCCCTTAGTTTTACCCCTACATCCAGGATTCCTGACATTGTCTTCCATGAACCTGTTTCTTCCATCTTTCTGAAATAGGCTGTTTCCTACATGGCTGCCGGGACATCCCTCAACATACTGGTGTCACGCTCGCCATATCACCCTCGCGATGAGCTACTGCTATGCCACTCGCCTGACTGTAGAAGAAGATGAATTGATCCAGAGTCTAAGACAGGCAAGGCAACATTCTCCAAACATCCCACCATCCTTGGTCAAAGTGGGACCCTCGTACTCCCTTGGATCTGCACTTGGGGGATTGCTTGCTTGTATCTGACAGGGAGAAGGCTGAGCTGGGTGTCCTTTTTCCATTTAAGGCAGAAGCCGAGCTCAGAGCATCGGTGTTTCAAAATGCCATGGGAATATTTATTTTGGAGAGAGGCGGGAGCATGGAAACATGCCACTTGGCCATCCCTATTCCATAGGGGAGGGCAACTTTGGGAGGGTGGAATATGGAGTGGAGATGGTACCCAGGGAATCACCCTGCCAAATCATGTAAGTCTCTCTCCTACCACATTTTTGTTTTAATTTATTTTAATGGCTCTGTGCTTCGTGCTCCACAGAGAATTGCTTCAGACCTTTGCCTCTTCTCCTAAAAACTGACAGACAACACCCATGTTGCCTTCTCTATCACAGTACTGTAATAATAATAATAATAAAATTTTTTATTTATATCCCGCCGTCCCCAGCCGAAGCCGGGCTCAGGGCGGCTAACAACAATCAAATAATCAAACAGTCAAATAGTCACACAATCTAAAAATATTTCATTATAAAAATTAATTAAATCAAATTGATGGCAACCAATTAAGCAAAATTCTGTGCAGGTTGCCAGAGGAGGGAGTCAGGCTGCGCCCTGACCAAAGGCCTGGCGGAACAACTCTGTCTTGCAGGCCCTGCGGAAAGATGTCAGGTCCCGCAGGGCCCTAGTCTCTTGTGACAGAGCATTCCACCAGATTGGAGCCACAGCCGAGAAGGCCCTGGCTCTAGTTGAGGCCAGCCTAACCTCTCTGAGGCCTGGGACCTTGAGGATGTTATTATTTGCAGACCGTAGGTTTCTCTGTGGGGCATACCAGGAGAGGCGGTCCCGTAGGTACGAGGCTCCTAGGCCGTATAGGGCTTTAAAGGTTAAAACCAGCACCTTAAACCTGATCCTGTACTTCACCGGGAGCAAGTGCAGCTGGTATAGTACCGGATGAATGTGATCTCGCAGCGAAGACCCCATAAGGAGTCTCGCCGCGGCATTCTGCACCCGCTGGAGTTTCTGGGTCAGTCTCAAGGGCAGCCCCACGTAGAGCGAGTTACAATAATCCAGTCTGGAGGTGACCGTCGCATGGATCACAGTGGCTAGGTCAGGGCGAGAGAGATAAGGGGCCAACTGCTTAGCTTGGCGGAGATGAAAAAATGTCGCCTTTGTTATAGCTGTAATCTGCGCCTCCATAGAGAGGGAGGTATCGAAGATTACACCCAAACTCTTAACGGACGGTGCTGGCACTAATTGCACCCCCGCAAGAGATGGGAGTTGCTCCCTCGATCCCATATCGTCCCGCCCCAGCCAGAGGACCTCTGTCTTCAAAGGATTTAACTTCAACTGGCTCCCACGTAACCATCCAGCCACAGCTTCCAGACATCTGGTCAGTGTGTCTGGGGCTGAGTCAGGATGGCCATCCATCAACAGATAGAGTTGGGTGTCATCAGCATACTGATGGCAACCCAGCCCAAAACTCCGGACAAGCTGGGCGAGGGGGTGCATAAAGATGTTAAAAAGCATCGGGGAGAGAATCGCACCCTGAGGCACTCCACACACCAAGGAGTGGCGCAATGACAATTCCCCCCCAAGCGCCACCCTCTGTCCCCGACCAGAGAGAAACGAGCGCAGCCATTGAAGGACTGTGCCCTGGATCCCCATGTCGGCAAGGCGGTGGTCCAGGAGTTCGTGATCGACCATGTCAAAGGCTGCTGACAGATCTAGAAGAATCAGCAGCCCCGACCCGCCTCGATCCAGCTGCCTGCGGAGATCATCTGTTAGGGCGACCAGAGCCGTCTCGGTCCCATGACCAGCGCGGAAGCTGGACTGGAATGGATCCAAAGCAGATGTTTCATCCAGAAACCTACCAAGCTGTTCAGCAACCGCTCTCTCAATCACCTTACCCAGGAATGGAAGATTCGAGACCGGGCGGTAATTGGATAGATCTGAGGGATCTAATTATGTTTTCTTTAAGAGCGGACGCACCACCTGGGTGGGATATTCAGTTCCCCTGGGAATATCCCGGTGCCAAGGGACAAATTGATGATATCCCCCGGGGGGCCCGCACCTCGTCTGGACACGCTCTAATCAGCCATGACGGGCACAGGTCAAGAGGACAGGTGGTGGGCTTTCCAGCTTGGAGGAATCTGTCCACATCGGCTGGAGATATCCGGTCAAAGTGGTCCAATACTGGACCCGAGGACAGTCAAGGGGCCTCCAGTTCCTTTATTGTATCCAAATTGGCAGGGAGGTCATGGCGGAGCAACAGGACCTTCTCCGCAAAAAAGCTCGCAAATGCCTCACAGCTGTGTGTCAGATTGTTATTTAAATTTGGCTGTCCTTCAAGGGACGTTAAAGACCGAATTATACTAAATAATTGCGCCGGGCGAGAGCTAGCGGATGCAATGGAGGCCAAGAAGTAAGACTTCTTAGCGGCCTTCACTGCCATCTCATAGGTTTTCATAAAAACCCTATAAGATGTTCTTGAGGCTCCGTCACGGGCACCCCGCCATACTCGCTCTAGCCGTCTGAGGTCCCGCTTCATTTTCCGAAGCTCCTCGGTAAACCAGGGAGCCCGGTTTCTGCGGGGTCGCAGAGGGCGCTTAGGTGCGATCTCATTGATGGCTGCCAGGAGCTGGGTATTCCAGCCCTCAACAAGCTCAGTCAATGAGTCGCCAGGGGGAGCAAGGTCCCGCAAGGCTTGACGGAATCTATCAGGGTCCATCAGCCTCTGCGGGCGAGCCCAAATCGGCTCGCCACCTAAGCAGGGTGGGGGTGGAAAGTCAATCCTGGCTTTCAGAGCGTAGTGATCAGACCATGGCAGCTTCATCGAAGGAGACATGATCACATCTATACCGGCGCCAAAGATCAAATCCAGCGTGTGGCCTGCTTGATGTGTGGGGCCCGAAACAAACTGGGAGAGCCCTAGTGTCGCCATGGAAGACACCAGGTCCAGAGCCTGTGAGGAGGGAGTGGCATCAGCGTGGAAGTTGAAGTCCCCCAGTACCAATAGGTTAGGGAACTCCAAGGCCCAGCTGGCCACCAGACTCCCCCTTTTTGATGCATCTTTTTCTTTCTTTCTCCCTTTCTTTTTGGGTGGTAAAAGGTGTTTTCTCCTCCCCTCTTCAGAACCACTGAAAAACAAATTAATGAAGAACTGTTGAACCATTAATCTATGGAGTACCCTCCTCTAATATTTAATTCATTAATATATTATTTATTATAACATACCTCTTTTCATATAAGTATCAAAATGGTGATGAGGAGGACCATGAAAGCTGATGCCATAACACAGGGAGGGGTGGGCTCCCTTCCTAGTACAAAGCATTGCGTTATGTGGGTACAGAGCAGATTTTGCCACACTAACATGAATTTTCTGGGGTTTTTTAAAGCTCTGAAATGACAGTTGTCAAGTACACTAATATCCTGCTTCTTCTTTACTATGAAAGTCATTTCACTTCATGGTTTCCTTCTAGGAGATTTATGTGGAGGACTTCTCCACCATTGATTGGCCAGCCCAGAGGAACAATATTTACGAAGCCGATTTGCAAGCTGCACACAGCTGGATGCTGGATGCTGCTTTTGGTGAGTGATTTTGGAATTGGCAAGTCTTATTCCAGGAGTTCAGGTCTTCAGCGTAGGTTTTCTAGGGTTTACTTGGCACAGAGAAAGAGAGGAAGAGACTTCTGTTGGTCTGAGGAATAAGACGTGCATGTCCTTGGCCCAGACATATATCCATGGAAACATACAACACCTTCCAGGTTTCATATTATCACAGCTTGTTAGCTGGAAGCAAACAGTCAGCTCTGAGAACAAACACAATACAAACCTTTGTAGCAAATACAAGAAAGAGCCTTGCTTTGTGAGCAAGAGGCCTGAACCATGCTGTGGACATATGCCATGGCATTATGGGTTTTGTTGTCTTGGAACCATTCATGGTGATCATCACTGTGGTTTTGCCTGTCAGGCTACAGGGTAGTTTGGGACAAATGATCGTAGAAAAGTTTTTGAGAAGGGGATCTGCAAAATGTTCGTGGAAGTGTGGGCGGGGGTTACCACAGATAGAAGGCATGGCATTTGGGGTTTTCCTCTGTGTTAAAAAATTGATTGTTTTGTTTTTAATATTTAACTTTTGAAAGCTAAATTGTGCTTGTCCTAAATTGTGTTTGCTAAATTGTAATTGCATGGAAAATTGCAGCCCAAAACACACGAGGAAGATAGAACCACATTAACATGATTGCGATGTTCATAGTGTCTCTCTTATTCCTTCTGCAGCTACCTTAAATTTGTATGAGAGATACCATTTCACCAGTTTCAGAAAGAAAGCCATCACAGAAATGTATGAGCAAATCAAGGCTGATGACATATTCTCAAATGCCACCAATTCTAGTCCGGTAGGTCCTTTGTGAATGTCTTTCAGAAATAATTGTATCGGGACCAAATTACTTTTGATGGCAACATATGTTCCTTCTCCTGAGGAAGATTTCCCTCAGAAACCAGTATACTTCCAAAGGTGGAACTATGCTTGTGGCAATCTTGTTCTGCCCACTTGAAGGAGTTTCTGTGTTTGGCTGGTGACATGCAGAGACATAGCCATGTGGCAGATGAGTGTGCTAAGCATGGAGGTATAGTGGAAGAGAATTTCTAACTGGAATGATATTCTCTTTTGTCCTGTAGATTTGTAAAGCGTTTCATGTGCTAATAAGACGGCATGTTGATGGAGCTGATTCTCCAGCTTTTCAAGAACATATCTCCAGGATCTATGACTACCTTTGGTAAGGCTGGCATATTTATTCCTTCCATCTTTGTAGTGTCCTGAACATGGTCTTGCATAAGGTGGTTTTGCAGACCTTGATCTTTCCTCAAAAAAGGATCAATCAGACTAGAAAATGTAAAGCACATTCACATCGTACTTCAGAATGGTGTGTATACCTGCGACATCCGTCATATGTGCACAGATGAGCTCAGATGGCAGTTTCATCACTAGGAGTTCCAGGGGGTTGCAGGGGGAGGGGCAGAAAGGGCATGCACACTCTATAAAGATATCTCTGCCCCCATCTGATTTGAACAACCCTGTGCAAATGCGGCTTGCAGTGCAGTGGGATAAAATGACCTCGCTGCATTTTAAGCCTGTGATGTGAACATATCCTTATTTGCAGTATAGGCAGATCTCATGCACACCCATGCCTCACTCATGGTGTTGTATGGAAGAGATATCAGGATGATTTGGGTCTCCTATTATGCAATGCAGATAGGTAACTACATGGTCTTGTGTCTGCTATAATCTCTGCTTTTTATATCTCTGCAGGATGGGACAAGATGGTATGTTAATAAAGGTACAATAGTGTGAACCAATATGTTGGGAAATATTATGGGCTGCAATTTGCATTGCTTTGGTGATTCTGAAGCTCAGCTGTCTTCTCCTTGCCTGACAGTACCAGCTTCATTGAAGTAAATATCAAAATGTCAAAATATCAGGAGATCCAGTCATGGCTCTCCTGCATAAAGTGTAGCTTCACCACAGGGTTAGGGCTAGGAGATAAGATGTAAGATAATACCAGGTCATGTAGCACCTTTTAAAAATGCTGATTCAGATCTTATCTGATGGGCCAAGAATCCCAAAACACATGCTGCTTAACTGAGAGAACAAGAGGAATTGATCAGTATACAATACAATCAAAACAAGGGCCAAGCGAAGGTGCAGAAGAGCCCTTTAGTTACTGATTTACCCCCGGTGCTCTTGCTTTCTTTTAAAATAGCGTATTATAAAATAAAAATGGGAGGAAACCAATTGTTCACCACTCCCACACAATTCTGACCACACAAATTTCAGAGGCTTCCACACCAGTCCACCCACATCTTTCCCCATCTTCCACTCAGTTAAGCAGGAGGCCTTTTCACCGTTCCATGAGACGTTCCAGCCCTTCAGGAGGGTGCAGAGCAAGGCCAGTGGGCGAGGGTGTAGGCCGGGAAGTGGACATGACTGGGGAAGCATCCAAAGGGCTGGTTAGAGAGGACTGCATTCAGCTCCCAGGCCAGTGGTTCTCCACCCCTGATCTAATGGACAAAACTCTTCTTCCTTTCTTTATATCAGGTCATGGGATCACAGACCTGGGATACATCATTTGCCATTCAAGGCTTCTTGGAGGTATCATTTTATATTGTCAAATCTGCTGCTTTTGTTCTTTCCACAATAATTTCCATTTACATGTATATTTTAGATGAATGAACTGGCATGTAGATGGTGTGTGTTCATTATTTAACCAAAACACACACATTACGAGATCCGAACACCTCGTATGCCTGTCATGGTTCACCAGGAAAGGCATGTTCTCCAGGTAATTCTTAGGACATGAGGTCCAGAAATCCACACACTGAGTATTCCTTTTGTAGCACTGAAGTTATCCCTGAAGAACTTGCATTTATTTTTGTGGCTGTCCAAAGTGATGCTTTTGTGTAAGTGTCTGAGATTTTCTCTGTGACTTTCCTGGGTCAGAATCCTTAAGCATAACTTCTGTCTTTTTCTAGGCTGGGGTTCAGAACAATCCTGACTATGCATCCTGTCTGAAAAAAGCCCATGAATTCTTGAAAGCCTCTCAGGTAAAGCACTGATCCTTGGAATAACATACACAGGGAATCAATACTGCTTTCAGCTGTCTCAGCAAAAGAATCAGGAGGGAAACGCTTGTCTCTTTTTGCAAAGTAACATTGACAAGTAATATCAATTCGGTTCTATAGTGTGGCTTCAGTCCTGTGTAAAACCTTGTATATCCACTGCAATTTACCTCAACCGACACTGTGGGTTGTACGCAGTATGAATCCTATTCAGAGCAAACCAATTCAGATTAATAAACCTGCCCAATTTGAGTTCATAAATTTCAGTGAGTTTGCTTTGAGTAGCATTAGCACCGGACACAACCCTATGTGCTGCCATTGCATCAGGTTGTAGCCATATTCTGTCTTCTAAATTGCAGAACATATTTCTGACTGAGTTAATTTATTTATTCTTTTCTATTGTTTGTTAATTATTGCATAGCCCATCTTCTTCTCCAAGGAGCTTAAGGTGGCATACATGGTTTTCTTCCTCCTTACTGAATCCGCACAACAACGCTGTGAGGAATTTTAGGCTGAGAGGAAGTAGAGATTGGCATCCTGGTCTCTCAGGTCCATCACTCAAACTGTTATGCCACACTGGCTTTCTCTGGTTATAAATATATTCTGATTGTCTTTTATTAATATGCTGCTAATCTGTTTTTCAGATTGTAGATAACCCACCTAACTACCAGAGATATTATCGCCAGATGAACAAGGTACATCCAGAATTGTGTCCTGTCTGTGTGACACATAGCCAGCAAAAAAAGAGTCTTTAAGTGTTAATTCTGAGAACCTAAGGAGCCTGTTGGTTTGGGCCAGAACCCATCTAGTCTAGGATCCTGAAAGAGAAATGTGGATCACCCGTCAAATCCCTGGTTGCTTTATTGGGATCTTTTTGGGAGGAGATTATTCTACACTGATGGCTGCCCAAGGAGTCATAATATATTTTCTTCAATATCCAGGGTGGATTCCCCTTCAGCAATCGAGAGAATGACTGGATAGTCGGTGATTGCACTGCTGAGGCCATGAGGACATTGATGCTGCTGGAGGAAAAATGCCCCTTCATAGAGGATCATGTGGCACCTCAGCGCCTCTTTGATGCTGTCAATGTGGTGAGAAGGGAAAGCTCAGAAGAGAAAATGGGAAGTAGGCAGGAGGAAGCTATTGTGGGAAGACTGAAGTCATCTAGCATTCAGTAATAGTGCTGAGGAGAATATTGGCTTTGTGGGACCATAGGCTAAGAGAACTGGTGGAAGTGTCACTATGGCAGCATTGTATCCTCTGTGAAGGATGATCAGTCTTGAAGTTTGAGTTCCTTAAGCTCAGGTAAAGGGGTTGTAAGGTAGCAGGACTGAGAGCAATCTCCCTCAGTAAGCTGGATCGAAAGCTCACTGGGCTTTAGGATTGACAACAGATGGACCATTGATCTTGTTCATTAGAAAGTAGCTATTGCATCATTACAGTTTACTTACAATTTGAAGTCAAATACATAATCTGTTAATCTCTGTCCTTACAGTAGTAATTTGGAGATACAGTGCAAATTAGCAAATTTTGTCCTGGAATCCTCATCATAGTCATGAGGAGCAATGACACTTTCTAGGGTTTGCTAGAACAACAGAATCTCCCCATCCACTGAGTTCTCCATTGGCCTAATTGTCAGCATCGCCCTAGAGCCAGTGCACCAACTGGACTCTTGCACCTCAACCCCGACTGGGCTAGGCGAGCTGGGTAGCACCGCCAGAGACCTCCTTCTCACAGGAAACGGTCACAGTGCTGTGGACTCACAGCTTAGAGCTGAGAGCACCGGATTCACTGTCTCAATAATACAGTCGTTGCGCAGCAGAGTTTTGCAGAGTCTTGCAGAGTATAAACCACTCGGAGAGCAGCTCTGTAGAATATCTTCCTTTTATTCTGTAACTACAACTATGATACAAAACTATATACAGAGCTGAATATTCTAAGCATAAATCAATGCTACACTGAGAGTCTGCAGCTGCTCTTAGCAGCAATCTTATCTCTAGGATCTCTAACACTCTCACTCTCTCCGATACACTGACTGACTGACTCTCACTCACACACACAGATATGTTGCTGGGTAGAATAAGTAGATAGGCAGGACACGCCTCCTCTTCTCTGGAGAGTCAGCAGAGACCACCAGGAGATGATCAGGAGATTCTTGGGTATGGGAGGGGTGAAATCTCCTCACTAATATGGTGAGAGAGGGCCAACTGGCACAACTACATATGTATGGCGAGCCACTCTCCTTTTGTTTAGTTCCACTTAAAATAAAAAGGTTGGTTTGTCAAGAGCACAGACTCTGATTTTACACACCATTGTAGCCGGGTGGAGTGGCGCCTGAATTGCATTTGGTGCTTGTGGCAAAGTCTGAAACAGCAGGAATCTATCCAGACTTGAAAAACAGAAAATGGCCACATGAATCATGGGAATTCTTGCATAGAAAGGGGCAACTAAAATGATGAAGAATTTGGAGGATCTCCTCCATAACATTTGGGGTTTTTTAGTTTATTAAAAAGGCAAGTGAGGAAGGGGCACAGGAGTGGCTGGTGGGGCTGGAGAGGAGCGACCAGCCATGTTCCTCTGCAAGTAGGACAAGGAACACCATGCCTGTTCTTAAACCCTCTTCCCGCCCCCCCATCCCACTTGTACTTTTTTGCAGATTCTGAGCATGCGAAATTCTGATGGTGGTTTTGCTTCTTATGAAACCAGACGAGGGAGTAGGCTACTGGAGATAATGAACTGCACAGAGTTGTATGGTAAGAACACAGCCTTGATATCAGAACAACTTAAATGGGAATCGTTTGTGAATTCTGGTCCTCTTTACAATTTCATAGTTTTGGGGATAGAGACCATGAACTGAAGTCACATGTTTGAAGGCAGTTTGTTTTGGCCATAGGACCTTGGCAATTGTTCACGTTGTCAGAGTCCACTGTAGGTGCTGATAGGGGAGATGTTCTAAGGCAGGCTGGTGGTTGGTTTCTGGAACAGGCAGAACAAAGATGGCGTGATACGGACAGTCCATGTGGCTCTGACCATGGAACCAAAATGATAAACAGGTACACAAAGTCAGCCAGAAATCAATGGTCTCTTCACATCACACATCGTCTGACTGTCAAAACTCTGAAGCCACCTCTCCCAGGATGACCCCACCACCTCACAGCCTTCAGGGAGGGGACACTTTCCCTTGAGGGCATTCTTCTGTGAACTGCATGCCAGCAAGGAGTGTGGCCAGAGCCATCTCTCCCTCCTTTTGCCACACCCTCTTCTCTTCCTCTCTCTCTTTTGCTCTGTGCCCAACAGGCTGCTAGGGGAGAGACCAATAATTCTTGCAGGGTTCTCAACTGTTTGCTTGCAAAGGGATTTCCTCTCACATCACCCCATCTGTTTCACCTCCACCACCATCTTCCTCTCCCTTTGGGCTCTTCCTGCGCTTCTAAAAATAGGCTGAGGCCTGTATGTGACCCTCTGAATGCAGGTTGCCCACCCCTGATCTAGACAAAGAAGGATCTCGCTGATAGTCCTCTGCACAAAATGCATGGCCGGTTTTCCTGATAAGCTTTTGGTGGGCAAAGGGCTGACATTTTGACTGTTGTTTTTATAGAGTTTTTTTTTTCTCCTGCTGTTTAAACTGCTAGGTTTTGGCTCCCTTTTAAAGGATATTTTCGGGGATGCTAGCATTTTATAAATCTGTAAGCCACCTTGAAACATAAAGTAAAATACTTCACTTTATGATTTTCAGCTGACTGTATGGTCGACCACACCTATACAGAATGTACTTCATCCATAATGCAGGGATTGAAGCATTTTGGGAAAAGATTCCCAAATCACCGGGAAGATGAAATCAGGTAAAGGTATGGGGGGAAATCCCCAGAAGCTGAGAAGGATATTATTGTTACAGCATGAATTCATATTCTATAGTCTTGAATTCTGTATTCTAATAGAATATTCCATGTTAAGAGCTCAGGAATTGCAAAGACTGATTTTTATTTTTATTTTGTATTTGATTGCAACTCCAGTCATTATTTAAAATATATACATATACCTCCATCTGCTTACATCCCTGGCAACTAGTGATCACACGGTACATCTGAAGTGGACTCCAGTCCATAAAAACTTTTGCCACAATAAAATGTGTTAGGCTTTAAGGTGGCACAAGACACTTGGTTGTTTTCGCTGCAGCAAACCAGCACAGCTACCCCTCCGAAAATGTTTATGTACATGTAACTTACAGCATACATGTTATTTCCAACATAGAAGTGATACAGTATGTAAAGTTGTTGCTGGTGGTTTAAACAAAGACTGATGAGGAACACTCTTGATCTTAATTAGCCATCACTTGGGAGGCTGGTAGGACCACTACTGGATCACAGCCTGCTCTAAGGTGGGTCACAATAGCAACACTAACATTGTTAAAACATTAAGAAGTGGGCCACTAAATGAATGTTTTGGGTGGGTCCAAGTTCTGAAAAAGTGGAAGGCTTCTTTAGGCCGTTGAATGCCATTGTTACACGGAGCTTGCCTTAATGATTGTCTTATCCAGAACCTGGTTAGCTTGAAATGTAAGAAGACTCCTTTGTTTTTCTTCCCAGTGATACGCTAAGTAAGGCTTTGCAGTTTTGTCGTAATATGCAGAAGGCTGATGGCTCCTGGTTAGGGTGAGTGGCTTACAAATATCCCACACTGAACTTGACTGTGGCACTGGTCGGTGGAGTTTCTGAATGCATACATAGTGTTCTCAAAGAATGACCTTGCTGACTGAGCTGTGGAAACCTTCACCTTTTGAATGCCTTTCCTACACAACAGTTTGACAGATAAAAAGGAGAGAACTAGCTAATGCAACACACTGCTCCATTGTTTCAGCTGGTGTGTCATCCTAGTAGACGAAGTGCTGTGGATCAGCTGACCACTTGTAGTGTAGTTGACAGTCAGCTGTCCTATGTTGATACAGCCTATGATTGTGGCCTATGATTGTGGCCCAGTGCAACCCCTCGGGGGGATGATGGGAACGCCTGTCAATTTCTAAAATATAAATTGGCCAATAGTGACCTGATAGTGGAGTGGGGCTTCAGCAGCAGAGATAGATACTGAGGGTTCACTCCAGTCCTCCGCTGGAGTATTTAAGCCATCTGCACTGGGAGCCAGCAACATAGTTGGCAGCTGATCATCCCACCCACCTAAAAATTGGCATTGCCTTTGAGGTAAGTGGGCAATGTGTATGGAGGACCTTGCTGTGGAGATAATCGGTCACTGTTTTCAGGACCAGGAAGGAATTTGCATGCAAACAAATTGGGCCCAATTGGTGGTTTTGCCTTCTCATAGCAATTGTCACAACTTTCAGTGGATAAGGCATGGGATGAATTTTTGGTCTATTTCTTGGGGGGTAAAATGGCGCATCACCCCCTTCATTTGGTGGCTTATCTCAGGGAACCCTGGTAAAGGGGTTTGGGTAGAAGATTCTGTCCAGAAGTCCAGATGGGGGCAGACAAGCATAGAACTTTCATTTGGTGGCCTGGGGGGGTGGTCAGTTTGGTTGACCTGTGTCTTGAGGTGACCAATCACAGGCACAGTCCTGTTTATCTGCATTTGCACTGGTGACAGCTTGCTCTTTTGGTATGATCTACAAATATGAAACTATTTTGGGATGGAGGGTAAAACACAAGCAAGGAACGGGATTTCTCATAAATGCACAGAATTGCCTTCTCGCTATGGAGGGGAATGCTACAGCCTAACTCTATGCACGGGAATGAAAGGATGAGTATGCAGCCTCTTTTTTGATGCAATGAGATCCTAAAAATAAACAGAGCTGGATCAGACTTAACCCTGATGCATGAAATAGGCAAATTCAGCATGTGACAGCTAAGAGGGCAGTTAGGGGTCTTCTTCACAACAAATAACTGATGTTAGCCTGTCTGAGGAGTGATTTGAAACCAGCAACCTAAAATGTACTACCAATATCTAGGCATCAGCAGCTTTTTCCACCCTCAGTAAATCTATGTCTGTTCTGAGACAGGATTTTGTGACCGTTCAACTGAGCAGTCTTTTAACAATGTAGTTGCATTAGGTAGTTGCAGAAACCTTCACATTGTCATTAGGCTTAGAGAGAAAACATACTGTACTGTTGGTAACACTATGTACTGATCCCATACTGATCCCTTCATGAGTCATCATGAGAATTCACACCCTTAGATCTACAGCCAGTAAGAAAAATAACTGGTTATATAAATTAGATCTAGTTAAATGTACAAGAAGAAAATAATAAAATAACAAGTTATATAGCAATAAGAGATTCTGACTTTGACTAGGAACATGAAATTCAAGAGATTCTCGCATTGCAGGGGGTTGGACTAGATCAGGGGTCAGCAAACTTTTTCAGCAGTCCCCTAGACTTGTGGGGGGCCAGACTATATTTTTTTTGTGGGGGGGGGGGAGAACGAATTCCTATTCCCCACAAATAACCCAGAGATGCATTTTAAATAAAAGGAGACATACTACTCATGTAAAAACATGCTGATTCCTGGACCGTCAGCGGCCAGATTTAGAAGGCGATTGGGCCGGATCCGACCCCTGGGCCTTAGTTTGCCTTCCCATGGACTAGATGACCCTCATGGTCCCTTCCACCTCTATGATTCTATGAAACAAACAGTGAATGAAAGGGCATACTCAAAGGGTGTAGTCTCTCATTTGTCTCAGTATCTTTCATTCAGCAGCTGATGGGTTTTTCCTCCCTGACAGGCGATGGGGTGTATGCTTCACATATGGCACCTGGTTTGGACTAGAGGCATTTGCATGTATGGGATACATCTACCGTGGTGGGTGAGTAAGCAGCCTTTCGGGTAGAACATTACTATGAATGTTGCTCTGCTGGGAGCCCTTGATGGAGCTGAGCTTCAGGGGTGTGAAGTGGAGAGACTGTCAGGCTCCTCCACCCAAAATATCAAAGGCAGAGGAGTCATGTGCATATAATATTGACAGCGCCAGCCCCAATGCATGCTTACTCAGAAGTAAATCCAGCTGAGCTTGGTGGGCCTTACCTGCAGGTAATTGTGCATGAGATTCTTTGGATGCAGTCAAGGCCAACAGTGGAACAAAACCCAATGAGGCACCTCATGGACTATTTTCTCTCTCTCCCCTCTCATATTTTCTAGGGAGGCATGCAAGGAAGTGACCAAAGCCTGTGAATTCTTAGTCTCCAAGCAAATGGAAGACGGTGGCTGGGGAGAGGAATTTGAATCCTACAGGTTTCGCAAATATATTCAGCACACTGTTTCCCAGATCCACCAAACCTCCTGGGCTCTGTTGGGGCTGATGGCTGTTAGGTAAGCACAGAAGATGGCAGTTACCTACCTTAGCAAAGACTTCTGTCTGCTTTTGCCCAAGTGGTTTCTGCAGCAGCTAGACAAACCAATTAAGGCGTGCTAAAGAAACATGCTTCTAAGTTCATGGGGTTTGGCAAGAGGGGGCTGATCTGCCCCAAGTTCATTTCCTCCAAAGTCTTTTTCACAAAAGCACATTATCCATTCACTATGAGTGCATTGCATCACTTGCATAAATTTGTTCTGGATCTGTTGGCTGAAGCAGGCTAGCCGTGGGAGATGGAGCTACCAGCACCCAAAAGCAGTGAGCTGTGTACCTTTAAAGCACATGACTTTCCCTAGAGAATCCTGGGAACTGTACTTTATCCTTCACAGTGCTGCAGTTCCCAGGATTCCTTGTCGGAAGTAATTTGCTCTAAACCTACGGTGTGTTTGCAGCCTAATCCTCCATCACAAGAGGACCTCCTTCTGGAAGTATCTTTGGTTGTGCTTATTTTCGTTGGGTGCCATTACTCCTTTGAAAACCTATGGAAAAACAGGCCACAGACTTCCCGCTCACATGTTGTGTCCCTCATGCTGCATAGCTAGCTTTTGTAAACTTACAGAGGACTGAATTTTCCTGCAGCTTGGTATGTAGATGTTCTCAGGTGCTTCTTAGTCCAAACAATTGAAATAATTGGAGAAATTTCATTTCTTTAGCTGCTTCACTTTTTGGAACTTGTGTGGACTCATGCACTTACAGGTCTTTCCCCTAGGGGGACCCATTGAGTTTCTGTGAGCCCATGAGGGTTTCTTTCTTTTAAAAAGAAATTGTAGTCATATAAGCTTCTTCCCAGGAGAAAACTGATAGGCTTTCCCCTCGCTCCAGCCCCCAGCCCTCACTGGGTGCTGATAACAAAACTAATGTCCAGTATTCTTGTGGCATTGCAGATATCCTGATGTTCGGGTTCTGGAAAGAGGAATACAAGTTTTGATTGACAGACAGACATCGATTGGGGAGTGGCCTCAGGTGTGTTAATACTTTTAATTTCTTTTCCTAATCAAATATCCTCATAGCAATATAATTTAAAGGTTTACAGAAACAGTATATTTCAGCCACCTATGAAATGGATCATGTTCTCCAAATATATGTAAAATGAATGAACGCAGAGCATTTCCCACCAAGTACTGAGAGTGGGGGTGGCTAAATTGTTGCCTTCCAGCCTACACAGGCAATAGACAGGGATGATGGGAGTTGCAATTCAGCAATGTTTGGAGGACCAAAGGTTATCCACCCCTCACTTACTGAATGAGGCAGATCAGAATGTACTCTCATTGGCATTGTTGTCATAAAGGTGCTTCTCGTACATGGCTGCAATGTATTGTGGACACACATGGGCACTTCTGTGGCATTGGCAGGTGAGATCTTACAAGTGCTTCCCATGTTCTCCCTCTATTGAACACTCTGATGTTCCTGTGGGAAGTATTCTGTTGCCTTAGGCACCCAAGTGATTCATGCACCTGTCTTGTTACTGTTGTGGCATCAAAATGTGCCATCAGGATTGAGTTTGTGTGGTATCAGAGCACAGGACACAGCTGGCCCTACTGTTACATACATGTGGCAGGCCAGAGGGGTGCCTTTAAAAAGCCATAGACTGCCAGTTAATTATTTTATTTTTTAATCATGGAACCATTTAGATATTCTGCCTGAGATGCTACAATGTCTTTAGTCGCCTTTCCTACATTTTAATTGGCTCTGGTCTCTGATTCCTGCTTCCAGAGTTTTGTTTGCCAAATAAAAGCTCGGTTATACTGTATGTGACAGATGCTCTTAAAAGAGGTTGCAGTGATCATACAACTGGAATCTCAGATGGAATTTAGTCACCATGAAGTCAGGACAGAAGACTGCACGTAGGTTGTTCAGGAATTTCTCTTTTGCCTCTCCTCAGGGTGATATCGCTACAGCATTCTACAAAGCTGGTACTCTGCATTACAATGCCTACCGAATTATCTTCCCTATCTTTGCACTTGCCCGCTTTACTCGGCTATATCCCAGCAGCCCTGTCGCTAAAGGACTCCTGAAGAATGGATCTGTGCATTCAGAGCAGAGTCAGAATGGAAGGTGCTGAGCAGAGGTGCAGTGTCATTCCTGAGAGCTTGGGTTTCATCCTTCTCAACATCACCCAGTGCTTTTCTCTCTTGGCTGATATTCGCCGTGTAGCATGTGCTGTTTTTCTTCTATTATAATGCCACATTAGATCACTTGAAACATTCCTATAAGATCAGAATGAAGGACGCATTGACAATTTAGAGACTGTCTTTTCCTTGCCAGGCTAACAACATGTCTTGCGACCAGGAACAGCTTAAACTATCACATGAGCTAATGTCCAAGCATGAATCAACAGGTGTTGGCTATTTGGAGAGTCCCGCAAGAAATTCATTATTTAAATGCAGTGAGTATATCTCAGAATAGCAGCACCAATGTAACTGGTTGCACAGGAGTTCCAGCTTGGTGCCGTGGCCATGGGTGCCATGCAGCGTGTATGGCCTTGGCACTGAAATGTGTGGGTTCCCGTCCTCTATATGGGGAATTTTGTAGGTGCTCAGCCATGCAGGGTCTCAGGAAGTTGGCACCCATGGGTTGCATACTTGATAAGATCAGTAAATAAGTTACGGAATATGTGATTCTGAATATGACTGTTAACATATCTGGTGGTTTTAATTAATTGCTCTGGAAATGTGGCAAAAGAACAGCCCCACAATCCGTTCAGAATTAATCCATTCTGTGAGTTCAATATGTGGCCTAGCAAGAAGCCCACATGATATGTGAAGACAACGATTGATTCAAAGGCAGGTGCAGAAAATGTAAAACATACCTAACAACAAAATATAGTGAATTTGGAGGCTTTCATTCTATATTTTCAACAGACAAAACCAAACAGGTACCTACATATTCTTGTTTTTTTAAAAAATTCTAAATAAACATTTGCTATTATATCTCTTTTTCATTAAGTGAAAAATATGGGGTGATGGTGGTGGTTTTCTTCCAAACGGAAGAGCACATCCCTAGGTTGCTACAATTAAGTTAAATGAATGTATATATCCAAAGCAAGGACATAAGTATCAATATCTGGTCACATTAAGTTTTGATGGTTGAGCCCCATATCTTTGGCCCAATCAATCATAACTGATTTTACCTCCTCATCCTTCGTGCACCATTCCAATAATATCTTATACATTTTTGCTAAAATCTTGTAGTCATTATTCAGTATTTCTGTCTGAAATTTTGATTCTTTATCAGCAAAACCCCTCTGATTTAGATCTTTTCTGAACATCTCATTAATTTGAAAAAAGTGCAGCCAGTCATTCACATAATCCTTGACTTCTTCAAATAATCTCATTTTCCATTTTCCTTCGCTTTTACACATTAACTTCTCATATGTCACCCAACCCCCTGTCATATTGACTTTCTTCACACTCATCGCCTCCAATGGCGACAACCAATATGGAGTTTTTTTGTTCCAACAAGTTTTTATATCTTTTCCACACTTCAATCAGAGACCTTCTTATGTGATTTTCAAAACCTTTATGTACCCGTTTCTTGTCATACCACAAATACGCGTGCCACCCAAATCTATTATCAAAATCTTCCAGATCTAACACATCCGTGTCTTCTAATTTTATCCATTCCTTCAACCAACAGAGGCAAGATGCTTCATAATACAATTTCAAGTCTGGCAGGGCGAAGCCTCCTCTTTCTTTAGCGTCTGTCAATATCTTAAATTTTATCCTCGGCTTCTTACCCTGCCAGATATACCTTGAAATTTCTCGTTGCCAATTTTTAAAAATCAGAGTGTTGCTGTAAATCACTTACACCTTACCTGCTTCCCAGTAATAAATGAAGGCTATTTTACCTCCTGTTGACCTGCTTCTGTGTGCTATGCATACATACATAGTGTAAACGTTTTGAGCTTGTTTAATGTTTTGCTTTGGAAAAAATTAAGCATGCTCATTTTTTAATATGAGCACACATACCTCGACGCCTCCATGTATATGGGAGAATAATACTTGGTGGGTGCTCTAGAAGGTATCACATTTTATTATATAGCTTTTCATAATTCTTTCCGCAAACTATGGGGAGAGCTAAACCTCTTTCTATGCCACGTGGCTGAAAAGCAAACCAGCCATTCAAAAGGAGAGTGAGCGTTCATTCCGTCTACCTTTGTTAAAGTCACACTTCATGGTCTCAAAGAGCAATTTTACCAGCTCAGTCTTCCCTCTGGCCACCATGGCTTTGGAGAGCTCAAGTACCTCAGCTGTGTAGTGACGACACACTAGCCTAAGCTCCTGCTGCACTCGCTGTTTGGGATATTTCTCCTCAGCCTTCTTCACCCACAACTCTACTTCCTTCATCAGCATCTCTGTATTCATCCTCTTCTGACTGAACAAGGCAAGCAGCATTTCCATTAAGCAACGGAAGCTCTCTGTGTAAACAGAACCCACACCATCCAGCTCTATTGCCTGCTTGAAGCATTCCATGGCATTCAGGTCTTCATTTTTTATCCGAAGGCATTTCCCCCTCAGCAGCTGGATTTCAGGCAAAACATTCCCCAGGTCTAATTCCATGGCTTTAGCAAAGAACACGAGGGCATTGTTCACGGCATTTTCATCTACAAGTAAAAGTTCCTGCATGGCATCTACTCCCATGTAGTAACATACCTAGAAGAGCAGTGGATGGGCAGGGAGGGAAAGGAGGAACACTCAGTATTTATTTAAACAAACATGTCAAAAGAACAAAGATGGCTTACAGCTTGCAGAAAACAAATCCATAAATGTTCACTGTTGAGTAACAGCCAGAAAATACATTTTTTAATATAATGGTAATGAACCATATTTTTTTCCCCTTGAATATCTTGTACTTTCTCTTAAAGCACGGGGGGGGGGAGGGGGAGGGGCGGGACCTGTGGCACTCCGGTAGTTGTTAGACTGCATTTCCTGCCAGCAATGGCCAATGGTGAGGCATGATGGGAGTTGTAGTCCAGCAACATCTGGAGGGCCATAGGTTTCCCCTCCCTTTCTTAAAAGCTTGTAGAGTGAGGCTGTGTGTTAACAGTGAGGCTGTGTAATAACAGAGTTATAGTCAAGAAGCCCCTGTATGATCAATCATTAAAGAAACTAAAACAGGACCTCAGTGACATTCAGCTCTTCATTTTTTATCTGAAAGCATTTTCCCCTCAGAATGGGCAAGTTGAGGGAGAGAGCTCACCCCACAGAGACAAAGCTATTCCAGGGCAACGTCAGGGCTTTACATAGGTCAACACCATTGGAACCTTGAGTTGGTTAAGTAGGCTGCTAGGCAGGAACTTTCTATTAAATTAATGTATTATTTTAGAGAAGGGAACAAAAGATTCACAAACTATGGCCACTTCAACAAGGCTTCCTCCCAAGCACCTGGCTTGTGGGTGAGTCACACCAAATAAAACCATAGCAAGTAGTCGAACTGAAAGTTCAGAATAGCTCCTTATGTTGCTCATCCCTTCAGAGATCCATGCACATACAGGAACTTCTCAAGATGTTACTAGTGGTTAAAAATGGATATGCTCTCATCACATTCTGATTACATTTCTCAGATCTCTCTAGAATTAACACTAAAATTAAATAATTAAAAAGTGCAATGCTAACAATGTTTACTCAAAAATACTATTGGATTCAAATAACGCTCGCTTCCAAGGTACTGAAATTAAGAATGCAGCCTTAGCCCTGTTAAAGCCTGAATGAACAACAACACTTTTATTAACATACAGATAAACTAAAGTGAAGACAATGAATATGTCTGGACAAGGTGGTTGCTTTCACTCACCTGGCCTAGGTCAAGGTAAGTCTTCAGACACGGATGCACCTTCATGACGTTCTCAAGATCAGCTTTGGCATCAGAGAGGTTTCTCTGGTCTGGCATTCCTCCCAGGCCCATCTTCACACGATCCAAATCACGCAAATATAGTTTAAGCAGCATCTAAAAATAAAGAGCTATTAAACTATTTTTTGCCCTCCCCTCCTTACACATTAGTTTGTATGACTGTTCTCTATTCCCCAACCTCTCTTGTTAAAAGGGTCTCAGGGCTCAGAGCTTGGAAAGACCCAGTGGTACCATCAAGGTAGGATTTTGGGGCTGAAGTGTGGGACCCCCCCATTCCTCAGAATGAGAAGGGGAGGCCTCAGACACAGCAAGGCTGACTCACCACATATGGAAGTAAGTGAAGTAATGCATACGACCATCTGAAGCCCCCTCCCATAAGTCCATTAAGTTCAGAGTCTAAATCAGTAAATTACTGCCTCTGCCAGATACTGCCCTTCATTCACTTTTAATTTGTATACCACCTATAATTACTATACACAAGGTGGTTTACAAGCTGAAGAGGTAACAAAATGGGACAACAAAGATTGCATACTTAATAACAATCTGATCCAATACAAAAAAGTCACAATAACTTTAAAATAAACAGCTTATATCAAATAGACACAGATATTACTAAGCTAGATGGACCAAGGCAGGAAGCACAATGCTGACAGACACCACCACCCCTGCCCCTAGTAATACAAAAAAGCAACAACCCCCAGCTGGTCTCCCATAGCACTTGTATGTTACAAAGGCCTTGTTTTTAAAGGAGAAATACATACCTTGGCACGCATGCAATATGCCTGCCAGTTAAGTACTGGATCTGGCAGCACATCTAAGGCCATGTTGCAGACTGCCATTGCCATCTCTTGCTTGCCAAGGAAGTGGAAGATTTTTGCAAGGCGGTTCAGAACCAGTGGGTTTTCTCTAGCTATCTCTATTGCCTTAAAAACAAACAAATCCACAATACATTGTTCCATTAGTGAACTTCTCCTTGCTCTGTTGAACAATGGGCAATGAAAGGAGAAATTTATGTGTCAACATTCAGCTTGGCCGCCATTGTACATTATGCCCTTTGGAAGGACTGAAGTGTGTGAGGACGTGAATTGAGGTGGCACCTTGCTCTGGATGAGAAGGAAATGAGCAAAAGAGGGCATCTCTTCCCTTCTGTCAATTACAGCACTGCCTTATATATATCTACTCATAAGCAAGTGGTAGCTGGCACCCATTGGAAAGGGGGAAAGACAGGGAAGCCAATAATAGGTACACCCAGAGTCAACGAATTCTAGTTTTGTGTTCATCCTCAAGGGTAGAAGGGGTCTTTGTTTTATAATACACCCGCATACATCCATAATTATAATTAGCACCACTTGAAACACTCACAGCATTAACACCCCAACAGATCTTGCTTCTTCACTGGCCACAGCTTTGGATCTAGCACAGGCCAAATACATCTCTCTCTGCAGCTTCTAGCTTCAGCTTTGCAGCTCCACCCACTCTGGCTATCGTTCTGCTAGCAGCAGGGCAGGGCCAGATTAAGATAATTTAGAGGGCCTCCATATATATCTTATTCAAAATATAAACAGTAATAAACAGTAAAATAACATTTTATCTTTCAAAATGAAACAAAACCCACAGCAAGGTGGAAAACAATGTTTATTTTTGCATACTTTTTGTATACTTTTGTATACAGTACTTCCACTTTATTTATATTTGACAAATTTTTCTCCTACTTTTTCTAATTGCTAAGTCTTTGATCAGATCCTCAAAACTAACCTTACGCAACACATCTGCTTCTAAACTTAGTAGAAATAAGGCACCCAGACTGCCTTATTGCATAGTTGTTCTGTTGGGATTTTTTATATAAGGTACTTCAAGTGAGAAAATGGAAGCTCAGCTGAGCAATTTGTGACTATTAATGTTAAAAACCCATCAAAGGAAAATTTCTGTGGTGCCCCCCCCCCCATTTTGCTTAATGGTTAATCCAGCCCTGCAGCTGGGTGAGGGGTGTGTGGGAAAAATCTCACCCATTTGTTTTATGGTACAGAGCAACTTCTTTGATTGTGCTAAATCATGGTCCTTAACTAGCCAGGTAAAGCCATTAACCTGACAAAGGAACTGGTTTGGAAAGCTTGTTCTTATGCATTCTACCCCCCCCCCCCGATAGGGGCCCATGGTATCATCCAGACAGGACCCCCCAAAAAAAAACCCAACAACTCGTAACCTACTTTTCCAAAGCAGTCGAGCGGATCTGTCCCAGAGTACCCACAGTCATGAATAGCCATAGGGGTATCTGAGAAGGAATATTTCCTTTCAAACAATATCCCAAGATAGCACCAGGCCAAGGCTAGAAGAGAAGGACAGAATTGAAAGCAGGGCAATATATTACAAACGGCATTGTAAATTCCACTCTACCTTCTCCAAAGCAATTCAAAATGATTTACAGACAGTTACTGAGGTTGGGTTATAGTAGAAAAGTTCCAAAGGAACGTTTTATGCCACCTTAAACCAAGCACTGAGGTTTCCTAGCTGATGAAACAAACCACTTGTGAAAATAAAGAGCACAGTAGTTTGCCTCAGTGGGCATGGAGATTGCAGCAATGAAGACTCAGTTGAACTTCTGCTAGCTGAGCTGAAGAGCCCAATTACACACACCTGGGTTGCAACAGTCTTGCGAGATGCAGAGCTGCAT
Organism: Podarcis bocagei; assembly: GCF_964188305.1. Classification (NCBI taxonomy): domain Eukaryota; kingdom Metazoa; phylum Chordata; class Lepidosauria; order Squamata; family Lacertidae; genus Podarcis; species Podarcis bocagei. Next base: position 60,211,747 of record NC_138129.1, read on the forward strand.
GTGTGAATTACACATGTAATTACATGGTTTCGATTGTGCAAGTGACTTCTCCTACCTCTATAATGTAGGCTGGAGCACTTCAGGACTTGCTGAAGCAAAACCAAGGTTCTTTTGAAGGCTGGCAACCTTTTTTCCTCATCATTGCCCTTGTTCATCCACATCGCATCCAACCTGAAGTGAAGAGAGAAAAAGGCTACTGTGATTTGTTGTTCTGCATATACAGAGCTCTAAAACTGGCAAGCAAATGATTTACTCCAAATGCCACTGTTTTACCCCCATCCAATGGGTTTGGCAGCAATATTTCAAAACAGTTAATATAAAATACAAAAGACATAAAATGCAATATATAGTTCCCCAAAATAACCACCATCTGCTGCAAAATAACCCTTTGAGGAGCGTTTCTCAACTGGGGGCCTTCAGGATATTCCAAGGGGGGCACAGGTGAAAGTCGTGTAAATGGGGGGCCATGGAGGGAAGTGAGAAGTGAAGAAAACAGGAGTGACTGAGAAAAGAAAAAGAAAAGAAAAAATATTTTTAACAAGAACTTTACAATTATATGTCTATTGTAGTATAGTACCCCATATAGTGAACGCCCATTGCTCGGACCCAGCTCCTGCCAACCTAGCAGTTCGAAAGCACATCAAAGTGCAAGTAGATACCTTCCGGCGGGAAGGTAAACGGTGTTTCTGTGCGCTGCTCTGGTTCGCCAGAAGCGGCTTAGTCATGCTGGCCACAGGACCCGGAAGCTGTATGCCGGCTCCCTCAGTCAGTAAAGCGAGATGAGCACCGCAACCCCAGAATCAGTCACAACTGGACCTAATGGTCAGGGGTCCCTTTAACTTTACCCCATGTAGTATGATTAATCTTTTTTTAAAAAATACACCATTTCTACTTCAGTTATAGGAAGGAACACTTGTTATAGCTAAGCCATTGGTTGTAGCCAATAGAAGGCTTTTTTCTAGGCTAGTTGCAGTGTTGGGAAACAGCTTTGGGAGTGGTCATAACTGGGGAGGGAAAGATTAAGGCACAAAACTTGTCAAATGTTGCGCCTTATACAGTAATGAATGATGCTTTGGCAAGTCTTTCTGCAAAGCATTGTTCTTTGTCCTTTCTAATTTTCATGTGTCTATATTGTTGACACTGTGCTTTCCACGACAATTGATTTATCTCTGATTTTGTAACAAAATTTTGTAACAAAATTTTGTAACAAACAAACAGATTTTGTAACTGATTTTGTAACAAAACCCCCATAGGGAGGAAAGATCGTGGATCAAAATCTCTGTGGTTGTCTTTGATCTAATGCTGATTGGTTCATAGTTCTGTATGGTGCAAGGTGCCTACCAGCACAGTATATGAAATACAGCCAACAAGAAACATAGCAGAAGTAAATGGAAAACAACCCCCCACCCACTCAACCTAGCCTTAACAACAGTACTTATGCTCATTCAAAATAAGTATTTCCCTGTGCGCTATGGTGGTTCTAAGGCTATAGCGCTGATAAATTAGGCCCTAATCCACAAATGCTTAACTCTAATAATAGTGCAATAGTGCATCTACTCAGAAGTAAGTCCTACTTCAGTTGGGATACTGCCAGGGAGACAAAGTCCATCATGGCCCCAAGCCGTCTGCCGGACGATCCATTGATCTCCCGTAGGCACGCAGTATCAGCAGTTAGCGACATGAGTTTCTAGAAAATATCTTGCCACATTCTAGAGCTCATGCACACTCTATCAGCAGATAACGCACAGCAAAAGTCGCACTTAGGAGAGCATTATTTACAAGTTTTATTCAGCGTTGATCAGAACAAAGAAAGACATGACTGCCTGCGTCAGTGTCTCGACACAGAGAGAAAACGAAAGCAATAGAAACATAAACATCCTGTGAACAGGAAATACGCAGACTCTGTGACTCACAGCCTGCTCCCTTTTAAGGTGGAATGGAAATATCCTAACAATTTCCAGGTAAGTAACTTTCCTTCCAAGGCTAAAAAGGTAAAGGGTGATTTTTTTTTTTTTGCTGCAAAGTCCGTTCACCCCTCTTGGTGCAGCAGCGTTGCGGGACAGCAGAGGCTTCACTGGGGCACCGACAAGGGAACTGGAACAGCGGTGCCCTTCCTGGATCCTAGGCTGCACCCGGCTTTAGTGAATAGGAATGCAGGCTAGGGACTCGTGCTGTGCCAGGGGGCAGAGCTGACAGCTGCCCCTCCTGAACCTGCCTTTCTCCTTTTCTTTTTGCATCTGAAAGTGATATGCTTCGTCCATGTTGGGCCTTAACTCACTTCAGAAGTTCTTGTGTGGTATAGTGGCCTTTGCCAACCTGGTGCCCTTGAGCTGTTTTGAACCATGACTCCCCATCAGCCATGCTGACTGAGGTTGATGGAGAGTTGTAGTCCAAAACAGCTGGAAGGTACCTGTTTGGCGTAGGCTGGACTACAGCACTGGACTATGGATCAAACCATATAATTCTGGGAGGTCTGTGATCAGATGTCCTCATGGAGATCTTGCAGTTATGAATAATGATAAATGCGGTCACAGGAATCCTGATTCAGATCAGGGCAGCAGTGTTAGAGTTTTTTGTTTCTTGTTTAACTCTTTTCTAATGCTGCTTTCCTGACCTGAATTGCTCCCCCATTACCTGCAACTCGTCCCTTGTGAGACAAATTTCAGCCAGGGTAGGGGAATAGGACATCATAGGACCACACCTCTGATCCAAGTCTGGAGATGGCAGAATTTATGATTGAAAAACATGCTAGGAATCTGATGCAGTGATGTCTAGTTGGACCACTCAGCCACGAAACTCACTGGCATTGGAGCAAACGCCAATCCGTAGAAAACATGAGTTGCCATTTCCTGGACATAGTCAGAAATCACTGAAATGTCTGGGAAAATCTGGACATATGGCAGCCCACGTCAGTAGTGTAGATTTTGGCGAATTTCATTAAAAATAGCTCAAAAACTATGGCAACCCTACCATTTGCTCTAATTCAGCAGTAAATATTGGGTTTTCCTGGGGAAAGCATCGGGCTAATTTTTATAGAGCACTCAGACAGGAACCGGGGAAGCACAGACCTGTGCCCAAGAAAGCACGGGGCAAAAAGTAAATGTGGATAAGCCCTAAGTGGATTCCATCACAAAAAGTTCTAGACTTGCCCCTTGGAGCCCATCTTGTTTCTGTTTCCTTTGAGGTGGCTTTTCATCCTGGATTCTTGCCTCACCTGATGTGCAGGGTGGCCATAGTGAAATACCAGCTTCGTTTCTCCTCCAAAGGGATCTGAAAGAGGGAGAGAGAAGTTCTTAGAAAAGCAGTATTTGCCTCCCTGCAAATACATTTTTAAATATCATTGCCTTCTATTTATTTTCCAACCATTCTTTGGTCGTGGAATCCAAGGTGGCATTCATGTGGTTCCCAAGCAGTGGCCACCCAACCAGCCACCTGCTTAGCTTCTCTAAGGTGATGGGCTTCAGGTGCCTTCAGGTCTGTGCTGAACACCAGTTGCTCCATTAAATCAAGGACTTTGGCAGCTACTCCTGTCCTTGCCATGTTCAATAATGTAATATTAATAATGCAATGCATATTAGGAGAGATGCACATTAAATGGTGACAAGAAAATCACAAACTGATGCAGGAATGTGATGAAATGAACTTAAGACTGGGAAAATGGGAAACTAAAAGAAATCAAAACTGACCAATTCTTTCATTTCTAGAAGTAAATCCCACTGATATCAGTTGGATTAATTCCAAGGAGCACAATCCAGAGAACATATTCTTTTTCTTGTCTCTCTGTGTGTCTGCATATATGCTGATATATACACATTGATTCACATTCAATTGATTATTGATTGATCGATCAATAAACAACTCAGACTAATTAGCTAAGATTTATTTAATTGGGCAGCCATGAGTAACAGGAAACGGGCTGTAGCTAAAAGAAGCTCTGAGCAAAACAGGTAGAATAGCAACATTTTTATGTGACTCAAGGTGGCAATTATTTTCTGAAACACTTTTGTCATTACTAGTATGGTTAGTTTGATGTCCCCCCCCACTGCTGCTGCTTTCTCTAATGTTTTAAGAAGTTTGGACTCTGCACAGTTGTAGTTTAAATATAAATATAGCCCTGCCCCTCAGTGCAAACATTTTGCTTTGACAAACAGTGCTCCAGTTCAGCCACCTGCATATTCCCTGTTGTCTGTCGCTGCAGGGGGTGATAAACTGGGTGTGCAAAAGGTTGCACCTTTGTTTGGACAGCTTGAGCCAAGTAGTCCAGAATATTTAAAAAGCATCTAATCAGAAAACTGGATAGTGTTAGAAATTGGTGCAGAGGGCTGTTCAGCGACTTCTTGGGAGCACTGCAACCACTTCTCTAATAGGTTTGAACATTCCAAATACAATATTTGAATTGGCCTCATCTTTGGTTATGTCTGGTTCTTTCTTAAAGCCACATGTCTAAAGCATCTTAGATTTATTTTATTTTTTAAATTGATCAAGGTTGCGCCCAGTTACAGAATCCTTGTTTAAATTTACCCCCTCCCCTGTGGCAGCATGCTTCTCCCATCTGGGAGGATACCAAAACAAGCCCCACCTCCACCAGTGTCCATAGCTGTTTCCAGTCCTCCAACTTTTTTTTAAAAAAGTGTTTTTTTATTTTCTTATTACAAAAATTGTACATGCATATCATAAAACATGACATGACCAACCAAAAAATGAGTCACTAGAGGGGTAGAATTCGAAACATATGATTTTAGAGTGCATAATAATGAGGTGATTACAGTTAAGTTCCTCCAACCTTTCCCTGTGATTCTGAAGCCACATTTTCAAAATAACCTAAAGACCTGAAGCTCCTATGCAGCACTGTGCTAGAAAGGTGAGTGTCATGCCCTGACTTTGTACCTGTGTGTCAGCTTCATGGTGGTGAACGAGGGTAGCAGAATGCATTGCCCGGCTGGCAGCTGTTGCTGTAACCTGATGTGTCTGAGCAATGCCCCAGAAAACTATCATGGGCTGGTTGTGACACATGTGCAAGCCATTCTATAGGCATTTCATCTGCTGCAAAGACTATGGGTCTGACATATTGTATCAGCTTTTTCCTAACAGGATGGTTATTAACCACACACACATACAAAAAAGCTTCGACCCATCAGGTCAAATGCCTGCTGGAAGAGAACAGTCTTGGTCAAGCAGTGAGAAGCCAGGGGAGATAGAGAGCCGAGACACCTCCATAGGAAGCTGCCTTGCACAGAGTCAGGCCATTGGTCCATTTAGCTTAGTATTGTCAACACTGACTGGCAGCAGCTCCCCAGGATTTCAGACAGGGGCCTGTTTGGAGATGCCAGGAACTGAACCTGGGACCTTCTGAACACAAAGCAGATGCTCTCCCTCTGAGCCACCTCCCAAAGCAGGGAGCTTCACAATCGAACTGAGGTGCCGTTGAAGCATAGCAGGACAAAAGGGCCTCTCAGCCTCACAAGAGGCCATGAGGATCTAAGGCTCTGATTCTAAAAGTTGGCTTATCAATATTATCCATTGGCATCTCCTTTTGTTTGCTCTTGCACATTTATGCAGGATTAGGTGTCTGAAGGCTACAAGTGGTTTAAATGAAGCGGTGGTTCTTAATGAGAAGAGCTTTCTCTTGGCCTGACTCAGCTCCCAGAGGGGTTGTTTCCCTCCAAAATAGCCTAGCATACAAAAAAGCACCTTTCCCTACACAGATCAACAGCTAAGATGCCTAACCTACCTCACAGGGTTGTTGTGGGGATTAAATGATGAGGGGGAGACCATGGATGCCGCCTTGAGCTCTTTGGAGAAAAAGCTGGGATATAAAGGCAATAAATATATAACAACAACTAATGCAGCACCCACACTTCTAAAATATTTCTAGACAACAGATGGGTATGGTGTGCCTTCTGAAACAGAAAATGAAAAGGGGTGTGCATGTGTATTGGCTAGTATCCCTCTTCCAACGAATGACCCATTGAATGGCACATGACATCAGAAGGTAAAACAGCCTGCCTACCTGCTTCCCATAAGCAAGAGCCTTGCCGTAGAGAGTGAGGCCTGCGGTTAGTTTCTCCATCTTCTCTTCTTCGTTCACCAGCCCAACGTCGAAGGCATAAGCATAGCCCTGCTCAGCCAAGCAACGGGCTGTTCTGAGCTGGGGGTCCCCTTGCGGCTTGTGGTCTTCTGAATCCAAGCCCATTAAGAGGGAGAGTCTTTCGGTGCACCTAGCCTCTTCTTGCTCGTTGTTCAGCCTGTCATAAACGTAGGCGAGGTTGGCCCAAGCGTTCAGATTCTCAGGGTCCTCCTGAGAGATGCAGAGGAAAATCTCCTTGGCTTGCTCCACTTCTTCCAGGTAGAAAGAAAAGACCCCAAGGAGGTTTCTGATGGCATACTGCTGCAAGCCAGTTTCGAGCTCTAACTCATAGGTTAGGCTTTCTCGTTTCAGCTTCAAGTCTCTCCCTTGGAAATTCATAGGTGAAGAAGACTCAAAGTTCAAGTTCATATCTAAGTGAAAGTGACCTGGAATGTAATCCATCTCGTCAATGAGAGTATCAATGTCCACCTCGGCTTCTTCCATTTTCACGTTGGAAAGAATATCAATCACTCCAGGCTCTCTCGAACAGCTACTTTCCCCTGTTATTTTTCCATTCAAGACGTGGTTTTTTTGTTTGTTTTACTGTCCTTTCAGGGTATTTGCCTTTGGAAATCCTCCACCTCTTTCTCTACCTGTATTTCTGGTTTAGCTGATTCACATGAAGTCTGGGAAGGGAGGAGCAAAATAGAACGCTTGTCATTCCACAGCCAACCAGCTGGTTCAGGGTTCTCATTTGGTCAGTGAATCGCAGAAAGCAAAGACAAGAACTGCTTAAGCAACCCCTCATTTGTCAATAAAGGAGAAAGCTCCAGGTCCTGGAAGGCTACCGGTGTATGGCAAATACAGTGATCGGCTCCTTTGAACAAACTTGCATTTCAAGTACGTTATTAACATGCCTTTGAAAAGGCTAGCAGCAGGGAGAGCAAATGGTGCTTCACCCCAGCTACCCATAATGCCAACCCATTACGAGAAATGCTTTAGAATGTCAAGTTTGGAACTGAGTAGGACGCAACCTGGTACAAACCATATTGTTGCACAGCACTCCAATCTCCGAGCAGTGCAAGATCCCAGAGTTTCCGGGAACTTACCCAGGGTTTGCATTTCCTTTTGGAAATGAGACACAGCGGAGACTCTAAACCACTGAGCCTCTTGGGCTTGCCGATCGGAAGGTTAGCAGTTCGAACCTGCGCGGCGGGGTGAGCTCCTGTTGCTGTCTCATCTTCTGTCAACCTAGCAGTCTGAAAGCATGCCAGTGCGAGAAGATAAATAGGTACCACTGCGCTGGGAAGGTAAACGGCACTTCCGTGCCCTCTGGCTTCCATCATGGCCAGAAGCGGTTTAGCCACGCTGGCCACATGACCCAGAAAGCTGTCTGTGGATGAACACCAGCTCCCTCGGCCTAGAAGCGAGATGAGTGCAGCACCCCATAGTCACCTTTGACTGGACTTAACCATCTAGGGGTCCTTTACCTTTACTTTTCCCCAGTGCTTTTTCTCTGGGGGTATGCATACCCCTAAACATTTTGTGAATCTAAGTTTAGCCTCATTGAGGGGCAGTATTTCAATAGGAGTAGGAAAATGAGAGTACCCCTAAACATTTTTTTAGAAAAAAATGCACTGCTTTCCCCTACCTTACATATCTATACACAACCTAAGCCTACAATAGAGGGGTTCACAGCATTAGCGTCTCAAAAGGGCCTTGTTTCTCCCAAAGCTGCAGCCTTGGATTCAAGCAGAGATCAAACATTGTGCTCTGCCTCTCTGGCTGTCCAGCCTGCAGCTTAACTTTTAGGTCACATTGCACACACTTTCAAGTCTAATCTCTGGTTTTTGTCTTTCTTACTATCTAAGAAGTAGGAAAGGAGGGGCCCCACCCATTTGTCACCTGGCACAAAACCCCTTTTCTTGGTTCTCTTAACGGCCCATCACCTAAACATAGGAAGCTAGCCTGCCTTCTATTTTAACACTTGCTGGGCCCAGGGGTTAGAATGGGTCTGGCACCCAGTTTAACAATATCAGCCTTGATTAAATGCTAACGCTTGCTGGATCCAGGGGTTATAGGAGCCTGGCACCCACAAACTCACAGAAATATAAAAGACAAATTACCATTCCTTGTTCCTTTTCCCCTAGGGGTGGGAAGTTCCAGAGGTAGTCTTGGGTTTCCTTTGGAGAACCCTGGAGATTGATGGTGTCTTCATAAGAATTTTATTGCTTGTATTGTGAAGACAAAAACATTCCTTCAGCAGGTAGGGTAGCTGCTAACCTTGCATCAGAGTGCAGCCGATACAGCCTCCGATTGCACCCCCATTTACCTACCTCCATCTAAAACAGGGATGGGGAACTGGATCTGTCTATCAGGTGATTGTACCTTCAGGTGTGAAGGAAAAAGCTCCCTTTGCAGCTGGAGCGCCTTAAGAAGACTCTACTTTGCCTCCCTGGCTTGAATTCAAGCTGCAGCTGCAAATAACAAATCAGAAATGCGCTCCTGGTTTTTCCTTTGCAGCCAAGACTTGGCTCTTTTCATATTTGGCATCTTTTGAAAGTGCCAGTTTTCCCTACCAAGGAAGAAATGAGGACCTCATGGCTTGAACTTCTCCTGCTTGATGTCATATATGACAGCAGACATGGGAAAGGTAGGTATGGCTTGGCAGTCCAATTTCTGAGGCCTAGCAGGCCTGAATAGTTCCATGGGCTGGAGGTTCCAAACCACTGATCTGAACTCTCAGCCACACTACCATCACCACCAGGCTGGGATGTGGATAGTTTCGGTTATCATCCTTCACTGCTCCCAACAGCAGTGTGTCTAATTCAGGCATAGGCCCTCCAGATGTTTTGGGACTACAACTCCCATCATCCCTGACCACTGGTCCTGTTAGCTAGGGATGATGGGAGTTGTAGTCCCAAAACATCTGGAGAGCCGAGTTTGCCTATGCCTGATCTAACTGCATGTGTGAGGAGATGCCTTTCTCCCAGTGATTGAAACACCTGGTACTACCTGGTCATGGTTGCTGGGGAGCTCTCATGGATGGGGGTGCTAGTCTCCTCTGTGGTCCCCACGGAACCTCTGAAAAGCGGCAGTTGAAACTGCCACATCAGCTGAGGCCTGGAGAGGGATAACTGCCACTATCACCTCCCCACCCTGAAGTTTATAAGTCACCACTACCTTGTCAAGGAACCTCGTTGTTGTATTATTTTGTACTATTATCACTTTTCAGTTACTGTCATCTAGCCTGGAGGCCACGCAGAAAGGTCTTCAGAATATATATATATATTATATACAAATATATAGAAATCCTGGTGTATCATAAACATATAAATGATTCTTTATTTGCTGCAAGACTGGCTGCAGACTACAACTGTTTCTCTGCCTCTCCCTTTAGCTGAAAGGCGTTGGCTCCTGAAGGTTGGATGGAGGGGCTGATCCTTCCACATGTCACGATCAAGACAAGTGGTGACAGCCCTGAAAGAGCAACCGTTGTACACCACCTCTCCCACTCCCTAAACCTTTCCCATATTTTTACTTCAGCTTGCAGTGCGAGATAAACTGTGGAAGACTCATATCACCTGGACATGCCCTAAATCACAACAATGTCCTTTTGTACCACATGGGATTTCTGGCACTGAACCACCACAGGTGCCTTCAGCACTGAGAAATCCTCATGAGCATATCAGGCTGTCTGAAGAACCTGTTCCTCCCAGCCACTTGGAAACAGAAAGCCAAGCATCTAGTGTTGTCATGGCAGTGAAGTTCCAGAGCTCTTGTCAGAAGCAATCTCCAAGAAGGAAGGGGGTTGTCCTTCTTCTGCTCCAAGCATCAGAGGATGGAGGAGCCAAAGGGATTCACAGGTGCCCCCTTTTGGAGTCAAACGGCAAGGTAAGGGCTGCTCCCACAGGAATCGGGTTGGTTTCTTTTTTAAAAAAATAAAAAAAAGATTACACCTTCTCGAAGACAGGGCATAACTTGTGCTAGGGCTTATCAACGATCAGTCCTGAAAGACGGAAAATATAAGAGTCTCTGAGCATGTGGTGAGTGGCTTTCCCACTTGAGAAACCACAGCCATCCTTCCCTTAGGAAAAACACCAGAAGCCTTTCTTTTGGGAATTACAGACCTGGATATTCCCAAAAAAGCAAAAGAATTTTTTTTATATGCCATGGTGGCTGCAAGAGTTCTTATAGCAGCAAATTGGAAGAGTGATAATATACCCTCAAAGAAAGAATGGATTTCAAAATTAGTGGAATATGCAGAATTAGATAGCCTGTCTGAAAAAATAAAGAACAAATCAAAACAAGCATTTATTTCAAAATGGGAAGCCTTTAAAATATACTTGAAAAATAATTATCCCAGTTTAAATTCTGTCGCAGCATTTGAATAACTTTAGTAGCAGTTTTAAGTTTGCAGTGAGAGATAACATAGTTCAATCGTATTTACATTTTGATCAAATGTATGGTGTAATGGCAGTAAACTAATGAAGATTATCTGAGGTAAGGAGTGGACAGGAAGTCGGGTCTATAGTAATAAGACCATTTTCAGTTTGTCATTTTGTGTTTAACATCGTGCTTAGGATTTTTTCTTTTTGATGTAGATGTTGTTGAGGATGTTGTTGTTTTTATTGTCTTTTTCTTTTATGTTCTTGGGATGCTGTATGTGGATATCTGGTTAAATTTTAAAAAAAAATGAGAGAGAGAGAGAGAGAAACCACAGCCATCCTTCCAGATTTCTGGGATTTTGAGCAGAGGGCGCTCTTTTCTGGCAGCTTTGAGTAATGCAGGCATTTTGTGTTTTAAAAACCAAGCAACAGTTCATATACCACTTGTGTTCGTGGTACAATGCTTACAAATAATTCACCATGGATTTTAATTTTGCAAGAAATGTAAGTTGTCACATACAAATATTCACACAAGTATGGATCATATACACTTTCTGTCTTGTAGATCTGTTTTTATCTTGGTTCAAAGTCCATGTAGACATACCCTAAGTCACAATCCTACACAAGCAAACAAACATACCCCTGAACCTGCTCAGAACTGAATTCTGCGCATCACATCAACCTAGAACACAGATCTGTTGGCTCCTTAATAGAAGACAACTTCAACCGCACAAATGTACTCATAATAAGACATAATAGGGTTGTAGTTTCCTTCCATAGCGGGAGTGTGCAACCTGTGGCCTTGCAGATGTTTTACTCCATCATCCCAGAACATTGGCCACACTGGCTGGTGCCAATAAAATAATAATAATTATACTACTAATAATAATTTTATTATTTATTTCCCACCCATCTGGCTGGGTTACCCCAGAAACTTTGAGTGGCTTCCAGCACATATAAACGCATCATAAAACATCAAACATTTTAAAAAGGAGTCCAACAACATCTGCAGGGTCACAAGTTGGGCACCACTAATTCACAACTTAGAGGGCTTCCCATTTGCCTCAGCTGTTAGACTAGACACTTCAAATTCAATTCAAATGTTACTTCTATTACAAATGCTTTATCTCTGTAAGCACACCAGCTTGCCAGATGAAACAAACACCCCCTTTCATGTGCTGTTCTGGGGATCCTCCCAACAGCCCCTTGAACCAATTTCAGGGGGCAGGGAGGCATATAGGGGGAAGGATTTTAATGTAGATTACCCTGTGCCAGAATTCTGCAAGTCAGATCGAGCTCTGAAACAACCTCATACAGGGCTGGTCCTACTATTAGGCAGACAGGCAAGTACCTCAGGCAGCAGATGCTGGTAGGTAAGGAGTTGTGTGAAGGTGTTGAAGGACCAAGTGGCATGTACCCCCTGCTGCCCTCAGGTATGATGGGGGGGTGCTGCTGCTCATCATTACCAGGCAGCACTGAAGTAAGAGTCAAGTGCCCACCTGCTTAGCTTCTGTATATGGAAGTGGGGGGAGGGAGGCACCATCTTGTCCTCCAGGCTCCAAGTCAGACAGCAAAACACCTGGACTGGTTCTAACCTTATAGACAAATTAACTGGAGACCAGGGCTTTTTCTCAGCTGGAATTTGCTGGAACTCAAGTTCCAGCACCTCTCAGGTGGGTGCCATTGCCCTTCTGAGAGAACAAGGGGAGTTCTGGCACCTCTTTTTCTCGAATAATAGCACTGCTGGAGACACTGAGATGCAGGATCTGGATTTTGAAGCAGCACTCTGCACCATTCCAAACACAGGTTGGCTGCCTATACATACCCTGAAGCTATTACTGTATTGTGGTTATATAGCTAGAGTGTCAAAAATTGTTTTGAAAGCAACTGTGTTACATGACTTTGATTCAAATGGCCCCAGCAGGATCCTTCAGCTCTCCATATTTGTATTTCTCTGGCTAGATTTGATGTGTCAGCAATTTATCCAGATGTCAAGAGACCAAGTACTTACCTGCAGGCCCCATACACCAAAACGGTCTGCTCAGACTTGGTGAGTCTATATCTCAGGGTGCCTCACATGCACAAAGCAAACCTAGTCTTCAGTTTTACTGTATGCGTGGTTGAACAATATTTTTTTAATGTACAGTATTCCCTCCACCACCACCACCCCTACCCCGCATTTACTTTAGACCACCCAGAACTTTGTCTCCCACTATAGCTGCAAACTGACTATTTACAGAGGGACAATCTCTTGGGAGTTTGCTGTTGTGATGTCAAACTATTTCATTTGAGTAGTCCGCTCATAGAAGCAGTTGCTTGCATGCCACCCATGTGGAGTATCATACAAGCCAATTTAGATGTACATTGCCTAGCCCTAGAGGGATTCCACTCCTTGATCATTCTAGAGCACGGTCAAGACATACTTGGCTTTTCTCTAATGAAATGGACTGGGACTCTGAGTCCTAATAGGAGTGCTCTTTTTCATGGTTCTATCCAGCCATGCTTTCCTCCAGGATATGCTATTCCACCCCCACTTCAGTTTTTCTTTTCCTTTCCAACTGATACTCAACATTCTGTGGCTACTAAATGTGCTTGATCCTCCTTTCCCCCCCTTTTGGTGGATATTTTGCCCCCTGAGGGTCTGATTTAATATCTTTTATAATCAGTGCTTTTTGCCTAAAAAAAATGTTTAGGGGTGTTCTCATTTTCCTACTCATATTGAAATACTGCCCCTCAATGAGGCCAAACTTCGATTCACAAAATGTTTAGGGGTATGCGTACCCCTGCATCCCCCCAGAAAATAGCACTGTTTATAGTTCTGGACTTGCCGATTGCATGGTCGGCGGTTCGAATCCCCGCGGCGGGGTGCGCTCCTGTCGTTCGGTCCCAGCGCCTGCCAACCTAGCAGTTCGAAAGCACCCCCGGGTGCAAGTAGATAAATAGGGACCGCTTACAAAGCGGGAAGGTAAACGGTGTTTCCGTGTGCGGCTCTGGTTCGCCAGAGCAGCGATGTCACGCTGGCCACGTGACCCGGAAGTGTCTGCGCTGGCTCCCGGCCTATAGAGTGAGATGAGCACACAACCCTAGAGTCTGGCAAGACTGGCCCGTACGGGCAGGGGTACCTTTACCTTTACCTTTATAGTTCTGGAAACCTCGGGGTCTCTCAAAGCATTATGACACCACCTCCTTGTTTTTCACTGCCTGTGTTTTAGCTTCATTTCTGTCAGCATTCACAGCCCGAGTTTGCTATTGGAGAGGGTGAAAGTTGTCTTCTCCTTGAGCAGAAGGACGACGGCATCATATTGTTATGAGTTTGGGTGCCAGAGTTTGTGGGTGCAAAGCAGCCACCATTCCTGAATTTAGTAAGTGTTAGAATTGAATCAATGCTTGTGGGCTGCCAGATGCTGGATTTAGCATGTTAAAATACACGTCAAACCAGCTTCCCATGGCAGGTAAATCACCTGGGGAGACAGACTATTATAAGAGGACTAAGAGAAGGGACAGAGCCATCAAGAAAGCAATGGACTCTCTGGCAGCCAACAAATGGGAAGAGCCCCTCCCTGAGCTCTGTGATGGTTAGTCAGAAGCTAATGCCAGAGTTTTTGTTAAGAGGAAGTTTTAGGATTTCAGTTGGCTGTGGTGTGACTGAGGGGGGAAAAGTGTCAGTCTGTTAAATGCAACAAAAGGGTGGTCAAAGCGTTATGTGGATAGAGAGATTGAATCCAAGGCAGCAGCACTGGGAGAAACAGGACCCTCTGGGAGTGTAATGCTTTGAACCCCTCCTGTCAAAAACCTTAGAGGAATATTACCACAAGAAAGCTGTTACAAAGTAGAAGGGATGGTAAACAGTGGGTTAAATTTGAACTACTTATAGGTACCGGTACATACTAAATTTCCAGTGTTAAATGGAATTCTTCATAACTGTCTCAGTAGTGACCCCACCTATCCTCTAAGTCCCTCGCCTGGTAGCGGAAGGTAGCGGAAGGAAGAAACTTATTATACCCTCTGTTTCTCCCCCCCCCCACTCATTTTATTACTTGCTTCTGCTCTACAATGATAGCTCAGTCGGTAGAGCATGAGACTCTTAATCTCAGGGTCATGGGTTCAAATCAAAGATTCCTACATTGCAGGGAGTTGGACTAGATGACCCTCGTGGTCCCTTCCAACTTTACAATTCTATGATTCTGTGTCTTTCCCGCTGGTGCAACTAACCCCATTCCATTCCGTTCTAGAATATGAATTATGCTACACTGGAGAGGGAGTATTATGGTTTCATTTGTGGATGTCAGAGGTATTGATGTCAGAGGTATTGATGAGTGATGTGGGTAGGTGGATTGAGATCCAAGAGCAATATCTGTAGTTTAACAGATATCAGTCGATGCCTTCATTAGCACATTAAAATATCCTGCTGAAACGGGATAACTAATGCTGAAGGATACCCATTGAACCAGGGTGCTTCAGAATGTACAGACTTTTTACCTAATAGTTTATCTAGCCCTGGTGATGCCGTTTTTTGAAGGAACTGTAGCTATACAAGCAAATGCAGAAAATAACCATATCTTTCTTTAGAACCGAAAATTAGGACCAGGCACCTACAGTATTGACTATGGAGGCTTCAGTTCTAGTCATCTGCATAAGAAGATGTCAAGCTCTAGTTGGGCGAAAGCCCAGGAGGCAGCAAGGCTCACCAAAATGCCACATTTCAATTTTAAGGAAATATGCAGCAGGGCGAAAGCTCTGGTGAGTGTTTGGCTTCAAGCTCTTTGTTACATGCTGGTTTAGTCAAGGGGTTAAAATATCAGCTAGTTTCATTTCAGATACAACCGAGGACACGGGCCCACAGTTTTCTCTGAGACTGGTATCAACTTTAAGAGTATTTTCCAAATGGCATGTGGTTTGTCTTTGTTATATAACCAAGAATGTTATCATTGTGAAATATGAAGGAAAGGCCCATCAAGCGTAACAATGGGCATCAGGCAAGTGTAAGGGGGAATCTTGTCACCGCTGTCTATTTCTCAGGCAAATACGCGGGTGGCATTGTGGTCTAAACCACTGAGCCTCTTGGGCTTGCTGAACTGAAGGTCAGTGGTTCGTATCTGTGTGAAAGGGTGAGCTCCTGTTGCTCTGTCCCCGCTCCTGCCAACCTAGCAGTTCAAAAACATACCTGTGCAAGTAGATAAATAGGTACCGCTGTGGCGGGAAGGTAAACAGCATTTCCATGTGCTCTGGCTTCCATCACGGTGTTCCGTTGTGCCAGTAGCAGTTTAGTCATGTTGGCCACATGACCCGGAAAGCTGTCTGTGGACAAACGCTGGCTCCCTCGGCCTGAAGTGAGAGAAGTGCCACATGCCATAATCACCTTTGACTGGACTTAACCATCCAGGGGTCATTTACCTTTATCTTAACCATAAGCAGTATTATTTAATATTAATAAAATACTATCAAAAACTAAGTAGGAAGGAAGCAAAAACAAAAAAAGATTAAAAAGAGGTGCTTCCACTCTTCTATCTGCCAATTATATATAACACAGTTATTTCCAATATTTGGCATATACACTCCAGAATAACTCCTGATGAATTATGACATTCATATCTGAGCCTGGCTTCCCTAACAAAGGGGTCATGTACCAGGTCAGACCTACCTTTCAATCACCGCCACCCTAGTTTCTGCCACTAGCCGGGGGCACAATCTGCTGTGAAAAATAAAATAAAGCCTGGAGCTATGCTCCACCTCATTCCTGTGCTGCCACAAACTCCACATACCAGATGGCTGTTTTAAAGCTGCACATGCCATCTCTTAACCCTATTCACGTGCATCCTTTCTCTCTCCAAGAAAGCAAAGCTGGGTCCTGGGACTTATGAGTACTCAGATTTTCTACAACTCCAAGAGAAACGTCCACACAGCATTAGAGGAATATGTGACACCGGAGCAGTGAGATTTAAAGACCGCATCAGGGTAGGCATCTGTCCTTGTCAGAATGAATTGTGTGAAATGCATCATTCTTTGCAAATGGTTTTTGCCATATCTACTTTGAATTTTCTATTTTTAGTATCGTCTTCAACTTTGTTACCTGGATTGTGGGGTTTTATTTGTTTGTCTTGGTTCCTTTGATCCTGTCTTTCAAACCACCAGTTGTGGTGCAATTCCGTATTGATGCAAAACATATTCCATTATGCATTCCCGCCTCCATGATTCACATGGAATGGAAGATGTGTGGACAGCTGAATCTTGAGCCATTCACCACGCCAACATATTCCATTATGAAAATAATAGAGATTTTTATTAAAAGAAATTGTCTCCATTTTAAAGGAATCATAGAGTTGGAAGGGATCCCCGACTCTATGCTCATCTGCTTCAACCCCCTGCAATGCAGGAATCTCAACTAAAGCATCCATGACAGATGGCCATCCAACCTCTGCTAAAAAAGGAGAGTTGACAACCTACCAAGAACATTCGGTCTTTAAAACCTACGTTATGGGTCTAGGCTGAAAAGTAGGCTTAGAGAAACCAGACCGTGAAGCCACTGTCCCCAGTAATGTGAGCCTATGTCTCTCCAGAGCATCAAGAAAGGCGGGTGGGACTGCAGCATCAGCATACAGAAGTCAACCATTTGGGTTTTGTTCCTACTAGGGGGGGTTACCAGAGGTGGACCGTGGGTTCTCAAATTACAGTGGCGCCCTGTGTGACACTAAAATTTGGCACCTTCCACCTCTCTTGCTCCGCTCTACAGCATTGTTGTGATGCCCCCAGCAGCACAGTGCCCAGTGCAGCCGAACTGGTCACACTACCTTAAAACCGCCTCTGGGTTTACATTTGGCTCAACATCTAAAACCCCCTTGTTCTAATGTGTCATAAATGAGATTGCAGCCATTATGCATGTACTAATGGCTGCCATTGCTATGGTCACCTGCTTTGTGCTCCTTTCAGTGTGTACATTCCTCCTTCCTCTGCTCCTATCACCTGTAGAGTCTACCACCTGCTCATTACCTCAGGAGTCCGTAGGTAGGGGTGGGAAGCCTGTGGTCCTCCATATGTATTGGGCTCCCAAGTCCCATTATTCCCAGCCAGAATAGCCAACAGTGAGGAATAATGGGAGTTGTAGTGCTACAACAACTGAGCTTGTGTCGTAAAAAAAGAAAGGTTTTGATGTAGATGGAGAGTTGGCGTGGTGAAAGGCTCAAGATTCAGCTGTCCGCACATCTTCCATTCCTTGTGAATCATGGAGGTGGGAATGAAGGGCAGATATATTGGCTGCCTTCCAATGGTTTTGTGGTTTAGCACCAGCAAAATAAAAATTATTCATCACCGGACTGACACATTTATGAAGCAAGAGTGACTCACAGTGGATTAGTAGGTGAAACACATTAAAAAAAAAAAGTACTACAACTCTTAACTGCTGGAAAGATTGCTTTGCCTGCAAAATACCTTTAATCGCAGTATTATTCATTGCGTTGTACTGTTTTCTTTGTTCTGAAGTATTGTGCAGAATTTCCAGGAATTGTTTTTGTAATGTTTTTCTATAATCAACATATTCCAAAAAGCCAGGTTTTTCTACCCTCACTTAGGTCACAGTAGCAAAGATGATATCAATAGTACCACAAAAGGGAAACTGTCTTAAAGTATCAAAGGATATGGACATATGTAATACTCTAGTCTGTGCGAGGTTTTGGTTGTTTTTGTAGCTGATACAAATCTCAGTAAAAGTGTGTGTGTGTGTGGGTTTTTTTTAAAGGGTGTTTTCTCATAGCACCTCCTTGCTCCTGAAGTCAAGGGAAGGCTCCTTGCCTTCCTACACGAACCTGAGCTATTTCCTCTGCAAGAGGCAACTAGGAAGCAATTGGTAGACATGAAGAACCAGCTTATGTACATGTAGCAGAAAACAGCAAGGCGGGGATTAATAACCTGTGGCCCTCCAGATGTTGTTGGACTCCATCAGCCCCAGCCAGTGTGACCCAGGGTCAGGGATGATGGGAGTTGTAGCCTAACAAAATCTGAAGGGTCACACGTTTCCCATCTCTGATCTAGAGTTTTTCCTCTGGCAGGCCTTCTGTACCTTTAACAGCAGTGTGACAAGCAGAAATTCATTCTGTAGGTGAAACTTTTCCCATTGCCCCATCCAATTGCTGGGGAAAGCTCCACCCTTTGAATGCCTGCTGCTTTCACACGAGCCCTACCAAATAAGAACTACCAGCCCAAGACTTCGCTAATAATTATTGAGTATTCCTCCTAATTAGTTTGCCAGGTGATTAGACAACACTAGCTATTTAATGAACATAGAGTCTGATTTGTTTGCAGGAAGGTTAGATGACATGGTGTCATAATAAATGTGACTATGTATGTGCTTTCTAGTGCAATTCCCCATCATTTCTCTTAATGCAAAATGTCCAGTATTTTGGTAAGATGCACTTGGTGAGCAGGAGCTCAAAATCAACTATAATTGCATAACATGAAATTGCCAGCATGTGGTTGCATTCAGCTCAAAAACAGCAGCAGTCTCGAAGCACCATTGGAAACAATGTGGAGTCCAGATAAGAGATGGGCATTGCTCTGCTGTGGTTATGTTAATGCTCTCTCTCTCTCTCTCTCTCTCTCTCTCTCTCTTTCTCTCCACCCTAACATCCTAGGAATGTTATCCTGGCCCAGGAACCTATGGAAATCCTTATGCTGCCCTGGATAAAAAGGAAAAACGCTCTGTGACTGCACTTGGAATAATGGACAGTAAAACTTCAAAATGCTTCGCCTTTCCCAATGTGGCAAGTTTAGTTTCTTAGTTCTCTGCTTAGCTGCTCTCAATCTTCAAAGTCTTCCTGTTGAACTGGCTGGAGAAGGCTTGTGTTGCTGATACGGGATCGCATTCCCATACCATACCTTTGGCACGGGATTATTATCCCATGTAGTTTCATACAACTACAGCCACATCAGGACCAAGTCCTTGCCTATTCAACGCAACAGATGCTACACTTTTGCAAACTGCTTAAGAAGGCTCTCCCTAATACTTTCTTAATCCTTGATTTCAGGGAAGTGGTTTGGGACCTGGCACCTACAATATCAAAAATGGGATGGATGAGATGCTGAAACGCGTGGTCAGCTTAAAAGGCCCTTATGAAACCTTCACAGGAGACAGGTCAAAGCCTATTGTCTGTGGGCATTACGCTACTGATGTATGTACGCTCATCTTCTTTGCTTGCAAACTTTTTTTTAAAGCGTCATGTTGCTGGTTAGTAATTCAAATGATAGAGTTGCCAAACTTCAGATTGACTGGCAAAACATCAGAAAATCCATGAACCTTCCCCACACTGCTTCTTTTAAGCCTCCAACTTTTGGAGTAATGGAATTAAAGAAGATTCTGATTGTCTTTAAAAAGAAGAAAATATAGAAACACAAAAAGAAATAATTTTGTATGTGTTGAATTTTGAAGTTTTGTGTTCTGTCAGGTTCTGCTACTTGGAACACTGGTGATTCAGATGAAAAATGTCTAAATTATTAGACAGGCATTTGTAAGAGTTCAAATGTCTCCACTGTAATATTGTTTTTAATGTTTCTAACACTCCAGACCAGGGTGAGCAAACTATTCCGATTATATTGATGATTAAGTACTTATTTAGCATTTTGTCACAAGTGTTCCAATACACCGCATATTCCATTAATTATCTCAGCACCCTTACAACAAATCTTGTATTATACAATACTACAGATGGATCTGAGGCTAAACAATGCAAATAACTGCAGCTGTTTGGAGGAGGGTGGGCATAGGAAATCTTGGGGATGGCCCTTTCTTCTAAATTTTCTGCCAGTGATAAATATTGCATTGCTTTCCTTTTCCAAAATGGATAAATTTACAGGTTGAATGAAAACTGTATAGAAAAAGCAGTCAATCAGCGGTGGTAGAGGAAAAGCAGAATCAGGGCAGATTCTACAGTTCAACAAATTCAATTGCATTACGTGCATTTTAACTGTTGTAAGCCTACACAATGCATGTTGAAAATTCATTTTATATAAGATCATTGAACCTGATACAATCTTCCTTCAGATTATTGAGCTTGTGTGTATGTGTGTGGCGTGTGAAAATTATAACTGTATTCCATGAAAGAACAGCAACAAGAGTACCCTCAGGTGACTTTCTTCCTTCTCCTCCTCCTCCTTTTGTAAAATTGTACAGATTTGATATACAGTTGTACCTTGGCTGTTGAACGGAATCTGGGTTTGTGGCATTCGGGAGCCAAAACATTTGAGTTGCCAGGTGTTCGAGATCCAAGGTACAACTGTCTCCTTTCCTTGTTTAATGTTTCTAGAAAAAGTCCATCGAACTGAGTGGCACCACATTGAAGAGCTTCCTGGAAGAACTAGAATCAAGGGATAAAAGGAAGCACGGCACTTTCGGCAGTCTTGTTTGGAATCCCAAGTGCCCCTCCGATCGGATCTTCTGGGCCACTGTCAGCCAGTGTCCACGTGAACAAGTAGGTGACTTTCCATTGCTTCTTGGTTGCAATCACAGTGCCAGTTTCTTCCGGATGGCAGGGTTGGGAAGTTGTGTGAGGTGAAAAGGGTGAGTGGGGAACAAACATCAAAGAACAAACAGGCTGCTAGGGCAGTCTACTACGGGCCCCAGGCTATTATAGAACTAACTCCTCAGCTTTAGGTAGATGCCGAACTGCAGCTAATCAACCAAGCAGAGTTGAGGGCAACTAGCCACGCACCTGGAGTCTAGGGGTTTGGGGGCAGAGTCCATTGTGAGATAGCATCAAATTAATATGTTTTGGTGGTTGTGTTTCAACCTTTGTTTCATAAATGTCATAGGCGTATCTTGCTCCAAGTACATAGAAGCCAGTATTTTATGTGACTTCCAAACTGGTAAGCACTCAATCACACAATATTGCTAGTCAAGTGAACAAGGGGAATCTCTAGCAAAACGTTGTGCTGTGTCTCTGGCTCAATGTAGCTAGCTGTATCTCCCCCAGGATACTTTTCTATACTCTTTGTGCTGCTACACAACTGTTGTATTCACTGGTTCAAAGTAATTTATTTTACTTGTTACAGTACCAGACAGGGCCAGGCTCATACGACATAAAGCCCATCAAGAGAAAAGAGTATGAAAATCAGCCACCGTTCTGGATTGGTGCAAAAAGATTTGACAGGAAAGCATACCGTCTGTTTGTTGGAAATGCTGTGAGTGGGAAATTATATGATCAGAGTTTGACTAAGAAAGACCGCTTACCGTAATTTTCCCAGTGGCAGAAAGGGAGAGAATTTGAATTCAGTTTGCATATAAAGGTGCAGCTACCTAACTTGCCCTTCCTGAAAAACTATGGAAATCAAAACACAGCCATCTTTCAAAATTTGCACTTCTCCAGATATTCCAGTGCAGTTCTCCTGCCAAGTAATGTATGTACTAAATGGGAAAATGAGAAACGGAGAGAAATCAAAATGGATAGATTTGCCTGTCCTGAGAAGGGGCTCAATGGAGCAATGGATATCTCACATGAGCCCACCAGGAAGCATGGCAAAGGCACGAATGGTGAAGTGGCAGAGAATTGGATTGGTTGGAAACATTTCCTCTGCCACTGCCAAGTTGCAGGTGGGGCCACACACACATCCGGCCATCCCTGCCTTATACTTTGACCACGCTCCTATGTGTACTTACTTAGAAGTAGGACTATTTCCCCCCAAGCAAACACATTTATGATCAGGAATTTTGCAGTGCTCAAATAAAATACTTTTGTCTCCACTAGGCTCAAGTGCCCCTTACTCTGTGCTGGGTTGAGGGAATCTATTTTAGATTGTTTGATAGTGCCGCATCCCTTTTGCTGATAGGCTAAAACTCCTTTTAGTAATGATGTGCCAAAGGGATGGCGCTGGCTCTGTTCCTCCTTCTCCTTGTGCCCTTTCTTGTATCATCTGCATTCATCTTTTCTGGGTTCCTGTGGTGAACTGGAACAAAGCTGGGAGGACTCAGTCAGCGAAAGCTTTCATTTGAAAGAGTTCACTTCCACTTAGGGAACAGGTAAGGACTCCCAGGCAGGGTTTGTTCTCTCTCCTTGATCCTGGAGAGCAGGGAACTTAAAAGAGGTCAAGAATGAAGGGCTCTTTCATAATTGATGGGGAACTTTGCTGGTGGTGATTAAGTGTCACGGATAAAGTTGGCAGAGAACTGAACTTACCTGCCGGCGGTTCGAGAGTTTTTAATGCAATGGAGGAGCAAATCGTTTTGCTCTGGCCACTGGGACATCTAAAAAAAGCCTACTTCAGAGGGGCCTGCTCAGCGATCTGGGTTCAAATAGCCAGAGTTAGCAAAATGAATGAGAATTCTTGTACACATATGGAAATGAAAGAAGGGATTGATGTTCTCAAGTACAAAACATGCAAATGGGGTGTTGTTGATAGCCGGAACAGCCTCTCTCTGTTCTACTGCCATTCTTACCCCAAGGGGACGGGGAGGACCCTTTGCAGAGGCGTTTTAGATACATGGCCTCTCCCTACAGCAATTGTACTAATGGCAACATTGGAAAAGAGGCATAGCTCAGAAGAAGAGCCAGTGTTTGGCATGCCAAAGGTCCCAGGTCCAATGTTTGTCATTCTCAGTCAGTGGGTGGGTGGACTTTCACCTGAAACCCTGGACAGCGGCTCCCAGTCAGTGCAGACAGTGCTGAATTACATGGGCCAATTTATTTTTTAGGCAACTTCCTAACAGCAGCAAGGGAGAAGGCTTTGCCCCCAATAAAAGGCTAGGTGGATTGTGGAACATTTCCCTCTAGCAGGGCCACTGACATTTCTGGTGACAGGAATCCCAGTGTGAAATCGTGGGGGGGGGGGAGGGCTGTTGGAGGACTAGATGGCATGGCCTAATATAGGGTCAAGCCATTGGTATATTGTCCAAATAGATTGGTTTGAAATCATTCTACTCATTAGACTAATCCACTGCACTTACAGAGATTCATGAACAAGTGGAGTGAGCCTTTGGATTGTGATGTCAAAGCCTTTAAGGCTATGTTCACAATTCTTTCAACCCATTCTCCCTTTGAGAGGATCAGAAGTCTTCCTTTAAGACATGTGGGGGGAGTCTGTGGCTCTCTGTATGTTGAACTACAACTCCCATCAGCCCCAGCATGACCAATGTCCATGGACGATGGAAGTTGTAGTCCACCAACATCTGGAGGACCTTACGACAAGATATGTAGATATATATTGGGTATCAATGAGGTGGATGTCTGTTCCAATGTTATAAAGATGAGAGGTGGTATCATCTTCACTATAGTGCAGCTGAACATTCATGATGTCACTCACAAAAATCAAAAAGTCTCAGACATAACAGGGAACATTAACAAGCAGTTGTGAAAGTAGTCCAAACCTGTGCATTTTGCCCTTCTACTGTCTAATGCCAAAAGGGGATTTTGCACAGAGGGGATGCTTAATGCCCATTCATCTCCCCAGCATGAGCTTACTTTCATTCCATTGGCCAGACAAGAAGTGGATGCTCAAGGGCTTTACAGATCTGCATCTCAGGATACCCAAAGCTGCTCCTTGTCTGCTTTCCTGTTTATAGAACCCAGTTGGAGTTGGCCGCTATGATACTATGAAACATGAGAAATACCGAAAGAAGATCAGATACCGTTCGCTTTATATGCATGATACACAGCGTTACCTTAGTAACCTGGAGAGGGACAAGTGCTTACAGTAAGTAAAAAAATTACAAAACACAGAGGAAGCAGCAACTTCTAAGTTCTAGCAGTACGTGAAATTGTGCTTGAGCAATTCATTCGAATTTGTACACTTGGCCTAATTTGCATGCCTTGTTTTGGATGACAAGTTTTGATTGTAACTTAGTTTTAGAATTTGGAAACTTTTCAGGATCTAGAATAGTAATAGAATTGGGCTTGTGAAATGTTGAGGATTTGGCTCAGGCCAGTGGGACAGGAAGCGTTTAGAGTGAAAATGTCTCATGTGGAGATAAAAAGATGTTGCCCATTCTGCTTCTGTAAGGCTAAACAAACCAGGGGAACAATAAACTAGAACCCAGAAGGAGTGGAGCTTAACTAGAATTCCTAAAATTAATTCTTGAATTGGGTGCAATTTTCAGCTCATTTGCATCTCTTTGAAGGTAAACATTTTGCTGGCTTACTGTTCTAACAATTCAATCTTCTTTTTCAGGGAGAGGATTACGCCTGTTAATAAAGGCCTCCAAAAACTCTGTTAATCCACCTGAAGCCATGTTGCTTCCTGAAACATAGTTAAGTCACCAGGTATCAGCTGCATTTCTGGTTAATGTCCATAAAAAAATCCTGCCAAGAGGACACAGACACCTCAACATTTGCTATATCGTATCCCGTACCCACCTACAATCATTTCTTGGTAATTATGTATAACACTCAAATCAAGACACTTGGTGGAATATGGTTAATGTGTTTTTTGAAAACCAGCATGCTGATGTAATTATATCAATATTAAAAATGCTAGACACAAACTGAACTGCTTACTGTTACAAGTAGTCAACACCAACAAAAAATAATAATTGTACTAGTCAGTTGTATGAGTAAAGAAAGCACAGTTTGCAGTTGCTACTAGTTCCTCCAAATATTGCAGACAATCAGGGTCAGGTGTTTTTAAAGTGCCTCTCCTCTGCCAGGGATCTACCTGGAAAGTCTGAACTCGTATCAGAAGC
This sequence comes from Podarcis bocagei, assembly GCF_964188305.1. Classification (NCBI taxonomy): domain Eukaryota; kingdom Metazoa; phylum Chordata; class Lepidosauria; order Squamata; family Lacertidae; genus Podarcis; species Podarcis bocagei. The sequence goes on from NC_138129.1 coordinate 60,236,858, forward strand.
ACCAATACATGCTGGTTGATGGTGATGGAGGAGGAGGAGCTTCTTGGCTCCAGTGTAATACCTGAAGTTAACTTGGCAGGTGTACAATGTATGTACACATATAAACCTTGTGCAATCCTTCAATGCAGTCACACGAACAGAAATAGCAGCAGTTGCTAGATATAAGACTGTATCCCGACAGGGATGATTGGCATGAATACAAGTAGTTGTGTTTCCTATCAATTTGTTGTTTCATTGATGATTAACACCACTGAACATTTTCTTGCTTTTTTGTGGGTGGGCATATTCCCTAGAGATCTCATAGGGTAGCATTGACTGTCACAGCATTTGAACACTAAATGGTTCGATCCTATTTGGTGTATGAAACATTCTATTTAACTAGACCAACATGAGCCAACAGGATGCTTTCCAGATGTTGATGCAACTACAAGGACCATCATCCCCGACCATGAGGTCAACAATGTTAAGAGGGCACATATTCGTTACTTCTGAATTAGATAGTACTGAAGCACAAGGAATTGAAGTATTAATTCATTCTGTCAATTCCTTTAAGGACATTTTATTATACTTCTGAATAAATGTTAACTTGCACATAATGTGGTAAAATAATGCCAGGCAAGACCCTGTAGGAATTTATGGCAAGGTTTACTTTTGAGACATTTTATAGTCTAATGGAGGCATAAATTCTTTTTTTTTAAAAAAGGATGCAATACAACATATTCTATAAATATGGATGTGATCCCAGGATTAGAAATAACAGTTAAGTCTAGGGAAAAGCTAAAGATTGAATTTTGATAGCTTCAAAAATCCTATGAGCACTTCCAAAAGCTCCTGAACCCAGCTTCTATGAAGACCTACTTGAAAGTTTTCAAAGAGTTCTGCCCAATAAATGACATTTCCAATGCGTCTTCCATTCAAAGTGACTTGAGATAATAGAGACGTACAGCAAAGATCTTCTCAACACCATTTTATTCAGTCACATCAAAATAGCATATATTTTTTATGGTCGTAGCGCAAGTTCTGCCCGAGAGCAGCAGTACAAAACAGCTGACAGTTGCAACGTAAGTACACTGTGGCTGCTGGTATAAAATTAGGACATCTGAGTGGTTGGGACTCTTTTTCACTATGGTTGTAGCAAGAGGACAAACACACTTGCAGATACAGCCTGTGATGAGAAACAGAACCGTGTGCGACACAAAGACATACTCTACAGATTACAGACTCTGGCACTTTCCCCCCCTTTGCCTTTAGAACTCATTCCTGCACAGATAAATAATGGCAAGCATGGATTGCGCTGTCAACTCTCAGTCCCTTTCTGGATTCAACCTATGCCCAACACGCTGGCACAGCTACAGTGGCTTTTTACTGCCACTGCCACTTCCTACTCTCACAAACATTACGAGAATGGTTTTCAGATGTGCTACAGCAGTGTATGCAGGGCTCTCCCCCATCAAGGAATAGTTATCAGATGGATCAGTCTAAATGCATGTGCATTACTGAGTAGCTAAAATATGCTCGTTTATTCTCTTCCAATAAATAAAACCATCAGCTGGTCATAAATAAAACCCCACAGACAGTAAGATGTTTTCATATTGTCTCACCAAGCCGAACATTTCTCCCTATGTTCAGATAAATAATTCCACGTGAGAATTTTTGAGTCTTGACTAGTCTTTGGATCAGATTTTGGTTAAACTTGGTGCAATGAAAAGGAAAGAAGAAACCCAAACCCACTTAACCCCTGTAAAACTGATTACAGATGTGAAGCGAGTTTTATTATGGGAAAGTTCATGGCCCCAGCTAAACTTAACCTATTGCTATTACATTAAGTTTTTAGGAAGCATTGATGTTAGAGGCCTTGGGGGCTTATTGCTTCAGTGCAGAAGCTTTACCCTAACAGAAAAACCACTAGCTTGTAGAATTGTGAAAAAGAAAACAGCCATGTTAACATTTTAACATTACTCAGAATGTATGGAAGAGGGGGGCACACATAAAAGTAAAGTTGAGGCCCGCTCCTCTCTCACTAGTGTGCAACCCAAACCCCTGGACCACTAAGGCTAGGTTTAATGAATTGTAGCCGCTGCTACTTCCACAGCCCTACTGACAACACACCAGCCAGTGTGGAAGAAGCAGGGGGCAAAATTCCCCCTCACTAGAACAGCTCCCAGGGCTGGGCTGGTGGCCTAGTTCGGGCCTGTGGCTGCCAGCAGCTGGGATGGCTCAGGATCCAGTTGATCATGTGTTGGTCTCTCAACCCCAGGTTTCTGCTGAATATCACCAGCTGTATCTGTCACCCACCTTTTGAGCGAGCACTTTGGAGGGCTTGACAGATGGCAACATATCTCTCTTGCTGACAGATTTAGGCAGAAGGACAGCTCTGCTTCATCCAAACCCTCTTCCTTTTGTTGGGCAGGATGAGGGTAAAGAGGATGAAGAAATGGTATCCCTCCTCCTACAAGGCTGGCTGCGTGCAAGTTTGGCTTCTGGATGTACGTGGCTCTCTTAAGGCTTACTGAAAGTGGGACTTGTGGGTAAATGTGCATAGGATTGAGTTACATCATACAAAAGCTTAAGTTTCCTTTCACCTACATGTGGGGTGCATGTTCCGACATTTTAAAAATCTGGATATCTACTCCTACCCCACCCGCATTTCCAAACGCTAATGAAGTCTAAAAAATAGGATGGCTAAAATGATCCAGGTCTCTTCCAGTTGATTAAGGCACTAAAAATAAAAATAAAAACTTCCTAAAAATAAAAGATACCCATGGTGAATACTGCCTTTCAAACTAAAGTTATGTGCATCATCTACCACACAAAACCCATAATTTGCTACACATTTCAAAAACAAAATAAAGCCTAAATTAGTTAGGCAACAAAATGAAACCACTTTGCTCAGTGTCTGATCAGTGTTGATCTTCTCCGTGTATTATGGAAAATGAGGCCAATCTTGCATTTCTGACCATCCATTTAAACTGCTAATCCAGTGTTTGTTAGCCAAAAAACAGATAATCATAGCATATTCTGTATCTTGTAGCAGCAGCAGCGATACCAAAAAGCAACACAGGAAAACAAACAAGCAAAGGCCACCCAGCGGCAGTTTGCCCTGAAGACTTGTAGAACTGGGGGCAGGAGGGAGAACAGACAAAAGCAACATCATTTATAAACAGGAAAGATAAATGCACCAATCCCTCCACAGTGCATACCAGCAAGTCTTCCCCTGCATCAAAGAAACCTTGATGGACACAACTAAAGAAAAATGTAATTCAAAGTAAAAGAGAGAGGCTGAACAATTCAAATTGCCTGCAAACAATAACTTCCAACGCTTTCAGACAGACAGGTCTACAACTGTGAATCTAATGCATGGTTACTTTTAACAATTCAAATGGAAATCCTGGGAAAGCTTAGTGATATGGTATAGGCAACAGTGACGTAATTTAAAGGCAGTCTCATTTGGCAGGTATTTGGCACTACCCTCGCGTAGAGGTGATTTTCTAAATTACAGGATCCCATCCCATTACATTTGTAGTAGTGAAGCTCCTATCAAACTCCCACTGGCAATTGCTAGCTAGACTGCAGTTCTAGCATCCTCAAAACTCAGATTTTTCCCATTTTTCTACAGGAAACCACTAAAAGATCTATAGCAAACCTATAATTAAACCTTATAGGAATTTCCATTTCTAAGCTATAAGATTATCAAGTGTAGATTTTTTTTTCATATAAAGGCAGGAGTTTATATCTCTTAAATCACAAATATGCTTGAAGTCTTTGGGACAGCAACAACATGCTTTCGTTAAGGGCAGAGCAATTAGTTATTGTAAAATCCAACTTCACCCAATTTCTTGCTCAGGTGAGTCCGATTTAATGTCTTGCAGATTTGCAGATTTTATCATACACCTCTGGAAAAGCATCATTACAATGAAGTTGCTTCCTCAGCTTGTGGTACAGTGAGCCATCAAACATTTCCCAGAATTCCTCACGGGTCATATAGCAATCAGCATACAACATCTGAAAACTAAAAGGAAGAATGAAAAACAGATCTTAAAATTGTTGCATCAGAAGGTGGCAGAAACTATTGCTCATTTCTTAGAGCAGGCTATTTTGCCAGCACAAACGTTCAGATCTTGTCCTAAAGGAACCCTTTTGTCTAGTCCCCAGTACTCCAATAGAACCCCATGAAACCAATTCTGAATTTTAGAACAGAAAACACTTCAGACTGCTCAGTAGCCCCAAAAGGGGAGTCTGTCATAGCAGCTTATAATGAAGCACATTTTTGTTAAATTATATATGTCTTCAGGTAAAAAGGATCCTTAAAAAACCCCTGACCAATAAAAAATTAAGTTAAAATTCTTTTTGTTTTTGCAACATCGTCATGCAGCAAGCTGAAAAGTTAACTGCAAGAGAGTTCTCCTAACAACTTGAGAGAATGCCCTTTCGGGACTTAGACCCTTACCCATGAACACTCCTTACAAACTTTTCTATTTGCCTGGTGGAAGCCTTAGCTTCGAAGTATTTTGTTTTGGGCTCTCCGTAGGCTCCTACGTCCACATAGAGCTCTGCTTCATCTCCTTTTGGGTGGATCATGCCAGGGTTATTGGGCAAGATGAAGGGGCAGAGCCACAGAGGATAAACCTAGAGACAACGGAAGAACAAAAAAAATCACGACAAAGCAATACATGGGAGCCGCTACCCAGCCCTTCTGAATCCTGTAGTCGAGACATGTTTTGTTTTACTACTGCTACTAAGAACAACCTGGAAGGTAGGAAAGATGCTCTTACTTTGATGTCACTGTGGAAGGTTTCGATACATTGCTCAAGGCTTTTCATGGGGACCATCATGTCTTGTACAACGTGATGCTGCTCATAGAGCTTCCGAATTGCTTCTCCTTGGGTCAGTTTTAAGAGGGAGATTTTAGGAGGAACCATCCAACCAAACAGGTAGCGGAAAACAGGGTTATTGCCAAATGGGATGATATCCTAGAAAACAGACCAAATGCATGTCGTGAGAAAACTACGCGTTTCAAATCTGGATCGCCGACTTCAGAAATAACTGTCTGCCTTAAAAAACAACACCTCAACACTTTTTCATCATTCATCATTCATTTATTTTAACAAAATTCACATGCTGCAGTGGTACCTCGGGTTAAGTACTTAATTTGTTCCGGAGATCCGTTCTTAACCTGAAACTGTTCTTAACCTGAAGCACCACTTTAGCTAATGGGGTCTCTCGCTGCCGCCGCACCACTGGAGCACAATTTCTGTTCTCACCCTGAAGCAAAGTTCTTAACCCGAGGTACTATTTCTGGGTTAGCGGAGTCTGTAACCTGAAGCGTATGTAACCTGAGGCGTATGTAACCCGAGGTACCACTGTATGCAGTTTACAAAAATCAAGTCGATTACAATTACTAGTGGCACTAATTAGTACATACAATAAAATAAAATAAAGCTACAGCACATATGGATTTAGCTAATTAGCGACTAATCCCACATAACATTGGAAGGATTTTCTGTGCAGTGAGCTGCAGCAAAATGATGCTTTTCGGTCTGGGGAATGACCGCAACCATTTTTCCAGTTGGCTCACACTGGCGCTTACGACAAGCCCTGAGGGGAAATGCCTCCCCTTTGCTCCCGTAGCTTGAAATCAAAGGGCATGGGCAAATGAAATGGGGTTTTTGCACTAGCCGCTGATCAACTGATATCAGGCAACCAACAGGTAGGCAGCTGTCAAACTGGCCCATGGGAACTGGGACACGTCAGCTGGTCAGATCTAGTTCCTACCCTGATATATAATATGGGGAAGAAGTTCGGCCTAGTCAGCTATTTCGCTAACTAGGTTTATCATTACCAGAGAGAGGGTTGAATTGATAAGGATGTGTCTGTGAGCTTGATTGACAGCTAATATGGCATGAATTGGAACCTTACCTGGAGCTCCCAGAATATGCTCCGTGTATGCCTGTGGTAGTATTGCCTTGCAGGGATATATTCCGTTCCCGTCTTGTTAGCCTTTAGATAGTTCTCCACGTGCTTGAAAAACCATGGCTTGTAGTAACACCCAATTCTGTTGATCTTAACATGAACAGAAACACAATGAACACACCAGCACAAAAGCTACTTTGCCTGAAGACAAAGTTTCATAACGTGGCTCTAATTACAGCTGCAATTGAATGCAAGTTCTTTTAATGCTCAGCACATTTCTGCAACTGTTAAGAGTAAGATTGCCAAGGAAACACCAACAACAGGTTGTGTTGATCAAGGGTCGCTATGAGGGTTGCTGCTCCAGATGTTGCTGCACTACAATTCCCCCCCCCCAAGCATTGGCCAGCAATGGCTGGGGCCGACTGGCAGTTCAGTCCAACAACGTCTGTAGGGTGACACACTATCTATCTTTGATGTAAAGTCATGCAATGTACATCATTTACATGCAAATGTCTGTATGCAATCAACACTGGCAATTTTTTTTGTAGATAAGAACTGTCTACAGGCCAATTCTGTGCACTTCTATCAGGCAGACTGGTTTGCCCCAGGCCTGTGGGAGAAATAGTTTTGTAGAATGACCTCTCCCACCAGATTAATTATGTGCAAGACATTCCACTCATGGAATTGATCTGCCCAGTATTTTGTTAAACTAGTTTAACAGTCACTCCTCCATCCAGAGAACCATGGGAACTACTGTTCTGTAAGGGAGGCTGAGCTCCAAAAAAGAATTCACAATACTCTCAACGAACTACTGTTCTCTAGGGGAAGCTATGGCATTAAAAATACCATAAAAACTAAAGGAAGCCTGTACTGCAGATGGGCTCTCTAAACTTTAGAATCAATGAAGGGCAGAGATTGGTTTTCAGAGGCAAGTTTGGCTAGTTCTCCCCCTGCCGGTGTCCTATTTACCTGAAGAAGTGAAAGAATCAATGTTGTTACCTTACTATGATCAGCTTCATTGGTCAAAACTCCGGTCATTATGACAGCTTCTTCTAAAGAATAAACCAGACCCTCCACAAAATGGTTTTCTTTCTTCTCAGATTCTTCAGCAAATCTCTTGCAGATTGTCTTCAGTCCTCTCACAGGCTCATAATGCAGCTTTACATATTTTTTCGCTGGGATCATTTTTATTTCAGCTGCCACCAGGAAGCCCAGTGTGCCACAAGACCAAGGAACCGCATAAAATAGGTCTGAGTTCTCCTCCTGCAAAAGGCACGCAACACTAAGTCGCATACAGATACAGAGCAGGAATAATGTCACAAACCACAGCAAATTAGAATGTTATCTTACCGGTGTACATCTCACATGGCTCCCATCAGCAAGAACAAGTTCATAGGCCACGCAGGAATGCTGAAACAGTCCATAGATGTGGGAGGACGATTCAATACCAGTCCCCATGATCAAACCGCCTGAACAAGAGATCATTGCACAACAATCACATGAATTGTATTTTCATTTTCCAGAGGACTTACTTAAATAACAAGTGAATTTTCACAGCTTGGGAATCATACAGTGAGCATTAGATCTTATGCATCACAGAAAAGTATAAAAATAATTTGCTTTTAATTGCTAAGTGGAACTGTATTGAAATATTTAAGAGTTGTAGTTATATTTTACAAATCCCAAGATCTCTCACCTACAGTAAGATCATCAAGTTCTGGTACCACTGGAATAGTCCAGCCTATGGGGTTGAGGTGTGCTGTTAATTGTCCCATTGTGACCAAGGGTTCCACACGGACAACCTAAGGAAGAACACATTTTATATGCGAAGACTGAATGCCACGTCAATACAAATCTGATGCCGAAGCTGTAACACAGAAATGCACTCTGCCCCATCATTTGGTGCACACCTTAAAAGTTACCTCGGTCTTTGCGAATCAGGAAATACAGTGGAAAAGAAATACTTTAAACAGGTTAGTGTTGCAATCATGCTTGCCTATCCTGGATGTAATTAGGCAAATTACAACTAGGAAACCCGTAGCATGAATGCTTTAAGACTGAGCAGCACAACAGTACTTTCTGCAGCAGACAAGGCAGCTAAGGTTGCACCAACAACTTGAAAATTTGGCCCAAGAAACTCCTGTCTGCACTGTTTATCACAAACATAAATACTAGTGCATGAACAAAGCGTAGGGTCATGCCTCTGTTCCTGGCTATTGTACCTTCCACTTGCTGGGCAGAGTTGTGTAAGCCAACTTCCCATGAACAGAAGCCTCATCCTTCAATTAGCATACAGAAATGGCAGGTTTCATTTCTTTCACAATCAAGCAGTTATCTACATTGATCTCCTTTAATAATAATAAATGCATTTTGCAGTGGTTCCAACCCTACCTTTGGAACTGAGTCCAGAGAGTAGCACTTGAGAGTGCCTTTCAACCCCTTGGTGGCTACATTATGAACTTGCCACAGCTTACTATCTTACAGGTATCTCCAATGCTATTTACCATATTTTTCGCTCTATAAGACACACTTTTTCCCTTCTAAAAATTAAGGAAAAATGTGTGTGCGTCTTATGGAGCGAATGCAGTAAAAGGCGAAAGATTTATACGATCTGAAGAGAAACCAGCCTTTGAAAATATTTCTTGGAGTTTTATGAAGAAGAATCTATTGGGGGTGGGGGTTGGTAAAGGTTTTGGAAATGGTATAGGTGCAATCTACTCAGAACAAATGGCTAAATTAATTGTGAATAATGTAGTGACGGAAGAATTTAAGATTGAGAAAGGAACACGACAAGGTTGCCCAATCTCTCCATTGCTTTTTATTTCGGTCCTGGAGGTTCTGCTAAATATGATTAGAAGGGACCAATTGGTTAAAAGTATACAAGTGGGAGCTAAACAGTACAAACTGAAAGCATTTGCAGATGACTTAGTATTGACTTTACAGGAGCCAGAATCAAGCACTAAAAGAGTATTAGAATTGATTCAAGAATTTGGTCAGGTAGCAGGTTTCAAATTGAATAAGGCGAAAACTAAAGTTTTGGAGAAAAATCTAAATGAGACTGAGAGAGAGAAGTTTCAGAAGGAGACAGGACTGTCACTGGTTAAGAAAGTGAAATATTTAGGGGTTAATATGACTGCTAAGAATGTGAATTTATTTAAGGATAATTATGAAAAATGTTGGACTGAAGTGAAAAAAGATTTAGAAATATGGTCAAATTTGAAGCTATCGTTGTTAGGCCGAATTGCTGTGATAAAAATGAATGTATTGCCAAGAATGCTGTTTTTGTTTCAAACACTGCAAATTTTGGACAAAATGGACTGTTTCAAGAAGTGGCAGAGAGATATCTCCAGATTTGTCTGACAGGGCAAGAAGCCTCGTATAAAATTTAAGATATTAACTGATGCTAAAGAAAGAGGTGGATTTGCCCTGCCAGCTATCCCGCCGGCTATCCCAGAAGCCAGAACAGCAAGAGACTATCCCAGAAGCCAGATCCCTCTTGCTGTTCTGGCTTCTGGGATTCATAATTCCCCTCCCCTTGTTTCCTCCCCCCCAAACTAGGTGCGTCCTATAGAGCAAAAAATACGGTAATATCTACATGAAGCTATTGGGATCGGTCATTATGTGTTTTGGGGTAAGGTGCCATCAGTATGCTGATGAAACTCAGCTCTATCCTCCGTAACACCTGAAGTGGGAGAGGCTGTACAGCCCCTGGGATAGTACTTAGATGCAGTGGTGAAATGGATGAGGAAAAACAAGCAGAGCTTGAATCCTGCCAAGATGAAGGCACTGTAGGTGAGTAGTTTCCGCATCCAAGATGCGCAGGCAACTCTCCATAAACACAGAGAAGTAGTGGTCAGGGGAATGGAGCATTTACTTGCCCTTGCGTCACTGGTGTTTCTACATATTACTGGGAGGGAGATAGGAAGGTGCAAGGAGTGCCAGATTGGTTCCACCAACAAGTTTGCACTGCACCAACCTGGCCCCTTGCAGTAAGCTGGAGTGACATGAGGTCAGGTAAGTGCTGCTGCCCCACTGCCTGCTACTAAGACAGAGTGAGCAAAAGACAGCAATTCTGAAGACACCAGCTAGTGGGGAAACATCCTCAGTAGTACTGCCACACCAGAGGTCCTGTGTTCCAAGGTCTGATTCTTCCGCTTCGAAATCATGCGCCTCACCCTTGGTCAGGCACCTCAAAGAGGACCAGAAAGCACAGAAACCAACAGGCTCAATGATGTTCAGCAATGGCCACATCCCTTGAACAAAAGCTCATCACTTAAATAGAAGGATCAATTCCAAGCTTACCATTCTCTCAGTGTCCACTTCCAGAACATCCATCAAGTTGATTGTTATATTCTTAAGCGTCTTCTTGTACTTTCCAACACGAAGAGACACTGTAAGCCAGCCAGGACGTCCTGTGCACATATATGTTTTTAGCCCTTCTTTTTTCCATTCTCGTACCTGCAAGAAAGGAAGATTAATTTAACACCTTATATATAACAACTTGATGTTGTTTTTGCAAGTAAACAGATCTGCATCTGAGAAAACTGATTCTGACTAGAAGAATCCTACGTACACTTCCCTGGAAGTCCCATTAAATATAATGGGGCAACTGAAAGCAAACATTTACTTATCAAAATTTATATACTGCTTAATTTAGAAAACCTAAGCCAACAGTTCCTGAACTCCCCCTCCCCCAGATTACTTGAAAATTCTTGAGGGTCTTGGTGGACCACTTAATGGTTTTTCTGCCTGTTCTCAAGATAGTACCTTTAACACAAAAGGTTTTAAAATTTGAATTGGTATTGCAATTAAGACAGAATAAGAGCCTACTAGGGCTGTGTTCACACTCCCACTGTGCTCACTGCCATTCCGGTGCAAATGCATCCTGGACTTTGTTACACTACTGTTTTATGAGTTTCTCCCCAAACTAACTTCACACTGATTGAGAGTCCTTAAGCCATTCGCAATTCATCTCCAGCCAAGGTGTGAACACTTCTACATAGGGAAAAGGTGTCACTGCCTGCCAGTGCACTCTAATGTGTACACAAACAGACACAAACCTTACACTAGTGGAGCCATGTTGATGTGAAATTCACTGGGGCAGCAGAAGGGACTTCACTGAGCTTTAAAGTGGTAATGTGAACACACTCTACTATCTGAAAAGCATGACAGCACAGGCCAGTCTGGCCTTGTTTGCACTGTGATGAGCAGAAAACTGCAGTGTGAGGTTAAAGTATCTCATGCTAATGAACCCCACGATGATGATTATACAGTGCCATTGGTGTGCACCGTGTTCTTCTAGCTCTAGCATGTCTCCTCTTAATGGCCTTTTCTCTACACTAAAAAGCCCCAAGTGCTGTAACCTTTCTACACAGGAAGTTGCTATTTTCATCAACAGGAACGAAAGAGTAAAGGCTTGTTTGGTATAATGTTGTAATCATTCAACTTGTTTTTATTATTGCTTGTAAGCCGCTCTGAGCCCGGCCTTGGCTAGGGAGGGCGGGGTATAAATAAAAATTATTATTATTATTATTATAATGACCTGTCAGGGAGACACACGGCACAGAATAGGCTCTCTGCAATTTGAATGCTTCCTGATTTATGGTTTCCCTAGCATCAGGCACATACCTACGCAAGCCACATACGGACTCCACTAATGTTTATGCCTGTTATCCATAAACAAGAGGACCACTGAAGACTAGGTGTCCCTTGTGGTCCTTTCCAACTCTACAATGCTATGATTCTATGAAGAAGATACTGTCTAGAGAGCAATAATGTGCCAAATACTGGCACTGCTTTCTTGCAGCACCTTTCCTTCCACTTACAATTTCTTTGTGTAACAGTAATGGAATGCCTTCTCTGCTGAAATACATCACTATTTGTACTGACAATCTGCCGGTTTCTGAAAACACACCTGTTTGCAAGATGTGTCCCTTGATATCTTCATCTGGGGCAACCCACTTAGATGAGCATCATCTGATTTTCCCACCTTTTAATTTTAATGGTACCGTTTTCTAGTGTATTTTAATGGCTGGGGTTTTTTAATATTTTCTAAACTGCTCAGAAACCTACTCTAGCATTACATGGTATATAAGTAAATAAGATATTAATTTAGCACTGTATCACTGCTACAGGCCCACAGCTGATTGGTCAGGAACGGGGAAACTGACTCCAAATCACATCAGCCTCAGCTAGCAAAGCCAATAGCTGGGATGATTGTAGTTGTAGTCCAACATCATCTGGAGGGCCACAGGTTTCCCATCCCTGCTTTGGTCCAAGGGTGCAGCCAGAGATGCAACCCAAAGTAACAGGGCAACAACATAATTGTCAGGATATCTCCTCTGAGTTTTTGTATGAGAAAAATTTCCAATATCAGCAATATCACAAAACTGCTAAAAAAGGGGGGGGGGCATCAGACTCAATGGTTGCTGTGAGTAGTCCTGATCTGCAACTCAAGACTTGTATATAGCCTCATTCAAACCTCTGGCCAACTTCCATGCTTGAAAACCTCTGCTCCAGGGAAGGAAGGCCAGGAACACCCCGAGTCTTACTAGGAAAACTGAACAGCCTGCGCTTCTTCCAACTTGTAAACCCTTTTGGGGGGACTTTCCCCCTCCGCCCGCCCTTCTCACCTGCTCCTGGATGTTGCGAACACGCAGGTTGTGCTGCCGGGGCGCGCTGTGCATCTTCTGCACCATCCAGGCGCGGAACTGGTAGTAGATGTCGAAGAGCACGGAGAGGGGCAGCAGGAAGAGGCAGACGAAGACCCAGCGGTGGTGGACCAGAACGTACGCGAGCCCCTTGTAGCGGGCCCACAGGATGAGCAGCAGAAGCCCGACCCCGAGAGACAGCAGAGGACCCATCGCGAACCCTCGCCGGCACTCACTCACACGCAACGCGCCTAACAACCCAAGTCGTTCTCCTAATCGGATCCGCTCGACTCCCGCAGCACCCAACAAGCCGGCACAACTTGTTTTGCACAGCCGGCCTCTTCAGTCCCCAGTTGGCTCACCTAGCAGCCACCTGTTCCAACACCCCCCGAGACCCCGCTACCCTCCGCCGCCTCTTCCCACGTACAACGGTCAGCACCGTCTTAGCAGCGCGCCGCCCTGTGCAAAGCAAGGCGGGCACTCGCCCCTCTCCTTTCCTCGCAACGGGGCAAGTCTCTTTACAGAGTATGTCTGGAGACCCGGGTTCAGAAGAACCGCGTCGGGGACACGCGCGCGCCTTCCCCACGACCGTGTCACACCCGCTCGCGGACCGGCGTCACCCCCAGCTCGCGAGTCGACCGTTCCTCGCGCTCCCCTCCGCAGCCCAGCCGAGCCAACGTTCGGCGCTTAACACCCGGCGCTCCGCCCCCGGCCCGACTCGAAGCGCAGCCCACCTCCCTCCTGGTTGGCCGGTCGGGCTACTCGGCGGTGAGGAGAGGGACGACGTCCAACCAATGGGGTGGCGCCGTTTGGATCGGATCAGGCGCTGAGTGGCGGGATTGGCTGGCCAGGGAGGCGAGGGGGCGGGGAGCTAAACACCCGTACCGGCCGGGTGCCTCGGAGCAGCACGAGGCCAGTTGGCCGAGCGAACGCCGTGTGCCGCCTCCCCGCCCTAGGCAGGCATGCAGGCTGGGTGCTCTCGCCCGGGGGGGGGGGGGAATGACGCTGCAAGGCAGGGTTTTTTTGTATGGAGGACCCAACCCCCGGTTCTGTTCGTGAACTGACGAATAGTGACCCGTCTCTGGTCCTGTGGAGGGTTCCCCGCAAGCCATGCAGCGGGGGAATGCCCGTCCTAAATTGCAGCCAGAACAAAGAGGCCTCTTGCTCGGATACCGAAACACAGGAGGGAAATAACGTTGCAATCCTTTACACACCGGAGAGTTGATCGGTATAGGATTGCGCTTAAGTATTTTTGCAAATGTGCCTCCTCTGCTCATGGGACAACTCGCATGCCAAGGGAGAATTCCCCCTGCCCTGCCTTGCTTGCACACGCAGATACAGTTCTGTGGGCTCGGAAATGCAGTTGGCACGCTGGGGTGAAACGGCAGCCAGGGTCTGGAGCAGCACCAGGGGGGCATCCTTTCAGGCCACGTGCTGCCTGGTGGCACCTCGCCTGGAACGTTGTAATCCTGCCCCCTTTGTCCGGGGCACGGTGCCGCGGCACGAGGCGAACCATCTGCAGCCTTTGGGCGTTCGCCATGTTAGAAGCCGTGTCCAAGTTCTGAATCTTCACGTTGCTTGCTAAACAGAGAGCTCTTTGTGGGGTCTGGGTAAAAGGCGGATCTACACGGATCCTCATGGATCCTCCACTTTTTAAAAAATAACTCCAACAAATGCAGTGTCAAATCACACCTGGAAGGCACGATTACAGACTGGACTATAAAAAACGTGGATCCAACACTTTACCGCGCTGCAGCACCACAAAAACATGGATCCGAGGCACGGATCCTCATGAATTCATATGATTTTTATATTGAAACAAAATAAAAACACCATGATACTGTAGACCACATCTTAGTCTGTAGGCAGAACCAAAAAAATCACGCATCCACTGTGTCGCAATGGCGCAAAAACATGGTTAAAAAACACGGATCCTCATGGATCCTCCTGATTTTTGCACTAGATCAGCCCAAAGTCGCCATCAGATCAAATTTCATGGCCATGGGCACAGCATCCACCACTAAAATCATGGATCCACGGCTTCCTGGCCGTACTGCAACATGAGCGTCAAGATGCACTATCTATTTTCACATATGGACCAGTTTCCTGAGAACCTGGGTTCAATGAGTGACGAGCAGGGGGAGAGATTCCATCAGGACATGAAAGAGATGGAGACCAGGTATCAGGGTCGCTGGGACGCAGTCATGATGGCTGACTATTGTTGGACTCTGAAGAGAGACCTCCCTGCCGCTGAGCATTCCTGGAGTTCCAAGAAACGGAAGTTCAAGCCCGGAAGTTTGAAAAATGATGAAGCAACATGCAATTTACATGTACTTACCTTTATCTATGCCCACCATTCAGTTTACAGTAAACCTGACCTGATGGAGAGAAATGGATGCCATTTCCTGATTCAGCAGTGCAAAAATACCCTATATCGGTTGTAGAAATCTAGACAACATTCAAAAAGTAAAAAATTGTTGCCCAGTGTAACCTTTAGCTTAAAAAATAGCAACAATATCTATGTAATGGAACAGTGCAGCGTACTAGCTAGTGTCATAGAATCATAAAATCATAGAGCTGGAAGAGACCGCAAGGGCCATCTAGTCCAACCCCCTGCCATGCTGGAACACACAAGCAAAGCACTCCTGACAGATGGCCAGCCAGCCTCCACTTAAAAACCTCCAAAGGAGACTCCACTACTCTCCGAGGTGGCATATTCCACTGTCCAACAGCCCTTACTGACAGAAATTTCTTCTTAATGTTTAGGTGGAATCTCTTTTCCCATAGTTTGAATCCATTATTCTGCACCCTAGTCTCTAGAACAGCAGAAAACAAGCTTGCTCCCTCTTCAACATGACATCCCTTCAAATATTTAAACCATATTTCTCCATATTGAACTCCATATTGTTGGTTTTGGCCCAGCTCTCTAGGCTATTCAGGTCATTTTGAATTCTGACCCTGTCCTCTGGTGTATTAGCAACCCCTCCCAGTTTGCAGTCATTTGCAAATTTGATTAGCATGCCCTCTATTCCATCATCCAAATCATTTATAAAAATATTGAATATCACCCGGCCCAGGACAGAACCTTGTGGAACCCCAATAGTCATTTTTTTCCAGGATGAAGATGAGCCACTGATGAACACTCTTTGGGTTCAGCCCGTCAACCAATTACAAATCCACCTAACAGTATGACGTGTGATCAGACGTTGAGTTTGGGTTGGCCCAATGCAAAAAGTGTGAGGATCCATGAGAATCCGTGCTTTGAAACCACGTTTTTGGGCCATGGTAAGACCAGAAAGCCATGGATCTGAGTTTTTTGTTGTGCAGGCTGTGCCCCTGGCTATGACATGTGATTTGACGGTGAGTTTGGGTTGTCCAAATGCAAATAGCATGAGGATTCAGGAGGATCCGTGCTTCAAAACCACGTTTCTGGGCCACGGTACGACCAGGAAGCCGTGGATCCGTGATTTTTGTGGTGCATGCTGTGCCCATGGCCATGATGTTTGATCTGATGGTGACTTTGGGCTGATCTAGTGCAAAAATCATGAGGATCCATGAGGATCCGTGCTTCAAAACCACGTTTTTGGGCCATGGAGTGACCAGGAAGCCGTGGATCCGAGTTTTTTGTTGTGCAGGCTGTGCCCCTGGCTATGATGTGTGATTTGACAGTGAGTTTGGGCTGGCCCAATGCAAAAAGCGTGAGGATCCATGAGGATCCTTGCTTCAAAACCACGTTTCTGGGCCACGGTACGACTAGGAAGCCGTGGATCCGAGTTTTCTGTGGTGCAGGCTGTGTCAAATGTGTGATTTGACAGTGATTTAGGGGTGGCCCAATGCACAAAGCGTGAAGATCCATGAGGATCCGTGCTTCAAAACCACGTTTTTGGGCCACGGTTTCACCAGGAAGCCGTGGATCCGTGATTTTTGTGTTGCATGCTGTGCTGATGGCCATGATGTTTGATCTGATGGTGACTTTGGGCTGATCTAGTGCAAAAATCATGAGGATCCATGAGGATCTGTGTTTTTTAACCATGTTTTTCACCCCTGCGGTCCCCCGAAACAGTGGATGTGTGATTTTTTTGATGCTTTCTACAGAGTAAGACATGGTCTACAGTATCATGGTGGTTTTATTTAATTTGAATGAAAAAATCATATGAATTCATGAGGAACCGTCTAGATCCGCCTTTTACCTTTTTCCCTCTTGGTGAAAGCAGAACTCAATCCTACGCATTATTGTTATGATCGTTTGATTATGATGATGCTGCGTATTGTTATGCTGTGCATTATGTTGTTGTTGTTCTGCTTAAATTATGTTTGTAGTGTTGTATTCCGCCCTTGGATCTTTGGATAAAGGGTGGTATATAAATTGAATAAATTAATAATAATTAGCAGAAGGAGAGGGATGAGTGAGTTGGCAGAATTCTTGGTCTGCTCTGTAACAGTACCCCCTAGATTGCAGGTGGGGAACTGCAACTTTTGAAAGTTTGCACACACAGCAAGATACAAACATACTGTGTTCTTCTAAAATTAAAATAAAATAAATGATGTACCAGTTCTCATATCTTGGTAAGCATGTTGTGGGTGCCATGGGCAGCAAAAAGAGAGGTGCTTGTTTTCTGTGCCTGTGAGTATTGTAACAAAAAGCTCTGCATGCATACAGTTAATGCCAAAACATTCTAAGCAGTTCTAAATAACCAGTTACAAAACATTAAAACAAAAATCCATAATTAACTACTTTTATATATTTTGGAAAGTTGTTTGGACATCTGTTAATATACAACCAAATTTTGCAAAAGGCTTCCTGCAATCGAGCAGGTTTTCATCTATGTATGGATGCAACAGAGCGGCATAGAATAAAATAATTGTAGAGATGGAAGGGACCCTGAGGATCATCTAGTCCAACCCTCTGCAGTGCAGGGATATGCAGCTGTCCTTTATTGTGATTGAACCTTCAACCGTGGCATTATGAGCACCATGCTCTAACCAGCTGACCTATCCATTGAAACATTAGAAGATGAACATCCATCATTAAAACACGCAATAAAACAATCCCATTAAAACACAGAAATGAAAATAGGAGATTCAGATAAAGTTATCAAAGTTAAAATCATCTGGCCTTGTAAGAAAGCCTGAAAGGGAAGATTAAACATAAGCACTGGATAATTATATAATGGATGGTACAAGATACAGTGCATCACATCTTCAATTCGGCCTTTCTGCACAAGCCCAAACCATCCTTTGCTAGTCTGTTAGAAAATCTGCAACCATATCTAGACATCAATAGGCATGGCTTGGAATCCAAACTCGGTAAAAGCATGTCTGGAACAGGGAGAGGGGCAGAGTATATTTTGATAGATAGGTGGCCCTTTCATGGTCTGGTTTGATTTCACTATACCAGACAGCAGACTTAAAACTCTTCATGTATTCAATATTTCTTTTAGCATCTTTGAAAAAAATTATATCCCAGCTCTTACAGTCAGATGAACCCTGCATTGACCTTGTTGTGAGAATCAAGTAGCTTACCATCAAATATCTGCTAAATTGTGTCCAACCTTCTATATTCTGTAAGTCTTAAAAACACAATTTTGCTAAACGTTGATCTAGCACCACTGATAGTTTTTTGTAATACATTGGTATCTCAGGTTAAGAACTTAATTCATTCTGGAGGTCCGTTCTTAACCTGAAACTGTTCTTAACCTGAAGCCCCACTTTAGCTAATGGGGCCTCCTGCTGCTGCCGTGCCGCCGGAGCACGATTTCTGTTCTCATCCTGAAGCAAAGTTCTTAACCTGAGGTACTATTTCTGGGTTAGCGGAGTCTGTAACCTGAAGCATCTGTAACCCGAGGTACCACTGTACAGTATAATGGATTTGTGTATACATAGAATCATAGAATCGAAAAGTTGGATGGGACCCCAAGAGTCACCTAGTCCAACCCTCTGTTGTGCAGGAATCTCAACTAAAGCATCCATGACAGATGTCCATCCAACCTCCACTTAAAAACTTCCAATGAAGGAGAGTCTGCACCCTCCTGAGGGAGTCCATTCTACAGTACTGTCGAACAGCTCTTATTGTCAGAAAGTTCTTCCTGCCTGCTGTTTACTTGGAAACTCCTTTCCTTTAACTTGAATCCATTGGTTTGAGTCCTACCCTCCAGAGCAGGAGAAAACAAGCTTGCTCCAGCTTCCATGTGGCAGCCTTTTTGATATTGGAAGATGGCTATCGTATCTCCTCTCAGTCTCCTCTTCTCCAGGCTGAACATACCCACTTGTTAGAGAAGGGAGGCCTACTTCAATCCTCTATAGTGCACCGGCTGTAAGATACTGCCACATGAATGTACAAGAACATATACTGAATTACATAAAGTTCATCTCTACAATGGCTACCCTAAATTGCTACATACCCTGATTTTCCTTCAGATTGCTAGATAGATATAGACAATTGAACCTCACATTCTCACACATGGGGTGAGGAGCATTTATATATCTTTCAACATGGAGGTATCAGCATGTCAACAAATGGTTAAGATGAAATTTGGCTCATACTCTGACTACTGGAAAGTTTACCATATACAGGACTTCCGGGGGCGGCGCGAAACTGCAATGGCGGTCCTCTTTGTTCTCTGAAGAGGGGCTCCGCGGAAAAGGGTCGTTCGCTGCGGCATAGCGACGACCCATCAAGATAAACCACGGGTAGAGTGAGCCCGTGGCCGTGGGACTCGGCGGGCACCAGAAGCTGCTCTGAAAACACAGAAGGGACCCCGTAAGGAGACCCGGAGTGAAGGAGGGGTAGCGGTGCTGTGAGTTCATCGCTCTTTCCGCGGAAATGAAGCCGCGCGGCTGTTGCAGATGAGCGCTGATCCTTCTTCCTAAAATCAACACCAAACTGCAAGTAACACACCCGTGAGTAAAGGGGTTTAAAATTTGGCAAAGAATTTCGTAAATTTGGCTGAAAGCGGGAGACGAGAAAAGGGAAGTCCGTCTTCCGACATTGCTGACAAGATCAAAGCAAAGCTTTAAAAAGCGGAAAGCGCTTGAAACGGGACTGTGGGAAGCTTTAACTTCTTCGTGCTATCAGACCTGCTTGTTTTTTTAAACTGAAGGTGGAAATGGACATTGACTAAAAGAAGTAGTAAATGGGGACTTTCCTCCTATCTTTTTTCTTCTTTGGGCTGTATTTTTAAGGAGCCAGATCGTCGGGCTGCCAGAGAGGGAGACTGTGTCAAACTGCGGAAACAGTTGTAAAAACTTTGCTGGAACGTAACTGCTACATTTGAGCAGAAAAGATTGGATGGGATACTGTTGCAAGCACCTCTTGTGAAACTTTGTTGAACTATAAAAGGTGCTTTGGGAAACTTTGAGTTTCTGAAGGGACTGTTGGACTATTGGATTTACTGTCTTGAAATAATTTGGAACTTTAATGGCGGATTATTTCCTTCTTTGTCTTTGAAGCCTGGTGGCACTCCCCCTATAGGGCTTTCAGATTATAAAATCCTGGGAACCGACTTTTGTTTTGAATTCCACTTTACTGGTTGTTTACTTCTGAATTTGTCTCTCCCATGGAACAACAGACAATCTGACCTTGAACACTGACAGATGTGTAATGAGTGGTGCAGGGAGAACAAGAGCATCCAAAGCTAAGGAATCTAAAGAGGCCAAGGAAAAAGAAAAAGAAAGAAAACCAACACAATTTGTACAAACAACACTGACCCAAGGACGCCGATCGTCGGTTCCAGCTGTACTGGTGTCTCAGAGGGAAGGGGAAATAACCGAGAAGTCCACTGAAGAAGATATGGCAGCAGGTGGGTCAGATACATTATTAAAACAAATATTGGAGCAACTATCAAGTTTAAACCAGAAAGTGGACGATCAGTCTTTGAAAATAGATAAAGCGACCTCGTCGATTCAAAAATTGACTGAACAAGTTTCCCAGCACACGCAAGCTATAGAGAATTTGCAAGGAGCAACAGCGGAAAACCGGGAATTAGCTGGAGAAGCAATTCAGAAAGTGGGAGCTTTACAAAAAGAAGTTGAAGAAATTAAAGGAGAAGTCAAGCCCCTGCACAAACAGGTGGGTGAACAACAAACTTATCTGTCAATGGTGGAACTGAAAAATCGCGAGAGCAACATCAAATTGAGAGGCATCCCGGAACTCGAGCAAGGTGACCTGATTGGATACTTGACGCAGGAATTCACGAAGTTCTGGGGTTTAAAGGAGGATACAGATTTCAGGATTGTCTCGGCATATAGACTGGGAAGATTGGTAAGGAAAGACAGATCCAGGGACTGCTTGATAATTTTAAGATCAAAGGAAGAGAGAGATAAGATCCTAGGTCTTCACTTCAAAAAAGCAATTGAAATTCAAGATAAAAGGGTGGAAATTTACAGAGATATTCCGAGACAGTTGTTGGACCTCAGAGCCACCTATACAGAACTAGCAAAATTGCTGAGATACAACGCAATTCCCTATAGGTGGGAGTTCCCACAAGGATTATCCTTCACCTACAAAGAAAGGAAGGTCAAAATTAGAACACCTGAAGATAACCAAAAGTTCCTTCACGACCACGGAGAAGATCTCCAAAAAGGAACAGATTGGCTTCCAACCCTACCAACACCAATACTGCCTGGAGGCGGGCCAACGCCTGCACCCTCGGGATCTGAGCAAAAGGAAGGCACCTCACCCTAAGAACATCTTAATTAGAACAGGATGTCTCTGCAGCTACTTAGTTGGAATATAAATGGCGGGAATTCTCCGGAAAAAAGAAGGAGGATATTTCATATCCTAAAAAAAGAACAATTGGATGTAATATGCCTCCAAGAAACACATGTGACTAGGCTCCATAGGAAAGTATTAATTAATAAAAGACTTGGCCAAGAATTTATCTCATCTGACAAAGTTAAAAAAAGAGGCGTTGTAATTTATGCAAAGGAGAACCTGTCACCAAAATTTCTATTTAAAGATGACCATGGAAGAACTCTCGCAATTGAAATTCAAACACAAGGAGAGAAGATTTTGATATTAGGAATTTATGCGCCAAATGATGGAAAATCAGAATTCTACAAGAAGCTGCATGAGACAATGATGGACTATCTGGATTATTCTAACATTATTGTGATGGGAGATATGAATGGGGTGGTGTCAACAAATATGGACAAATCCCAAAATCAAAACTTAACAACAGACGGCAGACTTCCTAAAACTTTTTTTGAAATGACAGACAATATGGACTTGATTGACATTTGGAGGACAAGGAACCCCTTGGGTAAAGAAGGAACCTTCTTTTCTGAGGCCCACCTGTCATGGACACGAATCGACCAAATTTGGATATCTAGAGGGATGGCACCGAAAACAAGAAAAGTGGAAATCTGCCCAAAAACCTGCTCCGACCATAACGCCTTGAAAATGGAATTGAGACTTATCCCAACCGGATCCTTCAGATGGAGAATGAATGACACCTTGTTGAGAGATCAAGAGATTGTTAAGAAGGCCCAAAAAACCCTAAAGGACTATTTTGAAATACATTTGAACACCACGGTGGAGAAAAGAATAATCTGGGACGCAAGTAAAGCTGTAATGAGAGGGTTTCTGATACAACAGAATACAATAAAGAGAAAATTTTGGAATGGAAAAAAGGAAAAAATTCTAGAGAAAATAAGTGAAGGAGAGAAAAAGCTGAGAACCAAACCAAAGTCAAAAGAGGTGCTAAGAGAGATCAAATTCCATCAAGCACAATATTCGAAATTGATCAATCAAGAGATTGAATGGAAAATTAAACAAATGAAGCAAAGATCGTTTGAATCAGCAAACAAATGTGGAAAGTTGTTAGCTTGGCAGTTGAAAAAAAGACAAAAGTTAAACACGGTTACAAATTTGGAGATTCAAGGAAAAATAGTTCAGAAACCAGAAGAAATAAGAAAGTGCTTCCACAGATACTTCAAAGAGCTTTACGCACAGGGGCCTCAGAAAGAATCGGAAATAGATCAATTTTTGAGGACAAATGGATTATCTAAAATAAGTCAAGATAAAAGATCAATCCTTAACAGCAAAATAACTCAACAGGAAATTGAAGGTGCCATCCAAAATATGCAGCTGGGCAAATCTCCAGGCCCGGATGGACTCACCTCCAAATATTATAAGACTTTGAAGGAGTTCTTGATACAACCGTTGTTGGAGGTTTGTAACCAGATCATGGAGGGGAGGAAGGCACCGGAAACGTGGAAAGAAGCATTCATCACATTGATTCCCAAGTCAGAAAGGGAAAAGACCCAGCTTAAGAACTACCGTCCCATCTCACTCCTGAACGTGGATTACAAAATATTTGCAGACATTTTAGCAAATAGACTTAAAAATGTACTAAATGAAGTAATTCACAAGGACCAAGCAGGCTTTCTCCCTGGTAGACACATGTCTGACAACACCAGGAACATTATTGATATATTGGAGTTGTTGCGAATTAGAAACACAAGGGCTGCTTTAATCTTTATTGATGCGGAGAAAGCATTTGACAACATTTCTTGGATGTTTATGAAGAAAAACTTGAAAGGGATGGGAGTGGGACGGGGGTTTGAAAATGGATTAGAAGCAATCTATTCAGAACAAAAAGCTAAACTGATAGTGAACAATGTGGTATCGGAGGAACTCCAAATTGAAAAAGGGACACGACAGGGGTGCCCTCTATCCCCTCTGTTATTTATTTCTGTTCTGGAGGTATTGCTGAATATGATCAGGGAGGACCAGTTGGTGCAGGGTATAGTGGTCGGAGCGAAACAATACAAACTGAAAGCTTTTGCAGATGACCTAGTCTTGACAGTACAGGAGCCAGAATCTAGTACAAAAAGAGTTCTGGAACTTATCTTGGAGTTTGGTCGGGTGGCGGGATTTAAGCTAAACAAACAAAAAACAAAGGTTTTGGTCAAAAATCTGACACCTACAGAGATAGAGGGGTACCAGAAAGAGACAGAGCTAAGTGTGGTTAAAAAAGTGAAATACCTGGGGGTATCCTTGTCCACTAAAAACTTAAATCTTTTTAAAGATAATTATGAAAAATGTTGGTTGGAAATTAAAAAAGACTTGGATATTTGGTCAAGATTGAAACTTACCTTGTCAGGCCGAATCGCAGCTATAAAGATGTGTGTTTTGCCAAAAATGTTATTCTTGTTTCAAACCCTTCAGGTCGTGGACAGAATGGAATGTTTTGGAAAATGGCAGAAGGATATATCTAAGTTTGTCTGGCAGGGCAAAAAGCCCCGAATAAAATTTAAAATATTAACTGACTCAAAAGAAAGAGGGGGGGTTGCCCTGCCGGATTTAAGGTTGTACTACGAAGCTGCAGCCTTCTGCTGGTTGAAGGATTGGTTTCTGTTGGAAAACACCGATGTCCTAGATCTGGAAGGGTTTGATAATGTGTACGGTTGGCATGCATACCTGTGGTATGACAAGGCGAAGGTTCACAAACTGTTTAAAAACCATATTGTCAGAAAATCAATTTTTGCCGTCTGGATGAAGTACAAGGACTTATTAGAAAGTAAGACCCCGAGGTGGTTATCACCAGTGGAAGCCAAGATTTCTAAAAAAAGGCCCAATATGGAGGCCTACTGGCCAAAATATTGGGAATTGATCGAAAGAGTTGGAGATAATTGGAAGCTCCAAAGCCAGGACAAACTTAAAAGTAAGGTGCGAGATTGGTTACATTATGCTCAAATTCAAGAGGTATTTAAAATGGATAAAAAAGTGGGTTTTCAGTTGGAGAAATCGAAACTGGAGACGGAGTTACTAGAACCAAAGACTAAGGTACTTTCGAGGATGTATGACTTGCTGCTTAAATGGAATACACAGGATGAGACAGTCAAATCTGCTATGATAAAATGGGCACAGGATGTAGGACACAACATTATGTCTGAGGACTGGGAAAGGTTATGGAACACCGGTATGAAATTCACGGCATGTAGTGCCTTGAAAGAGAACATTATGAAAATGGTATACCGGTGGTACATGACCCCAGTCAAGTTGGCTAAAATATATCATCTTTCTGATAATAAGTGTTGGAAATGCAAAGAGGCAGAAGGGACATTCTTTCACCTATGGTGGACCTGCCCGAAAGTAAAGGCCTTTTGGGAAATGATACATAATGAGCTGAAAAAGGTATTTAAATATACCTTTTCTAAGAAACCAGAGGCCTTTCTTCTGGGCATGGTGGACCGGAAGGTGCCAAAGAAGGATAGAACCTTGTTTATGTATGCAACCACAGCAGCAAGGATCCTTATTGCAAAGTTCTGGAAGACACCAGATTTACCCACACTGGAGGACTGGCAGACGCAGCTGATGGACTACATGGAGTTGGCAGAAATGACTGGCAGAATCCGAGATCTGAGCGAAGAAACAATGGAGGAAGACTGGAAAAAATTTAAGGACTATTTGCAAAAATACTATAAGTTGTTTGAATGTTAAGATTGTGCACGATTAAGAAACGTCACGCCTCTGCAATTTATCTAGGTAAATGGTAAAGTAAGTAACGATGAAAAAACGAGACAAATTAGAAACAAAATATTATGTTTATTAAAAGTTTTGAAAACAAACTACAAACTTTTGAAATTGGTAACATAATAAACTCAAAGGCATTATAAGATGTGAAACAAGATAATAAATTGCTGAACTGGTTAGAATAATGAAAGCAATGTTGAGAGGATGTGAGGAGGTCCAAAAGAAAGTGAATTTGATGATATCTAACTTTTGTCTTCTTTTTTCTACTTTTCTTCATATATATATATAAAAATGTTTCTTGTATGTTGCTATGTAAATTAATCTGTTAACCTATGGAAAGAAACGCAATAAAAAAATTTTTTTTTTAAAAAAAAGAAAGTTTACCATATACAGTAATAGATATCAGCATTCTGGCACAGAATAAACCAAGTCATACCTGGCAAGGGACTGTCCATGAGGAATGGAGATGCTGGTGTCTCTTTGGCCTTGGCTTTAAAGGGACTCTTCTACTAGCAGCTAAAGAGATAGATCTACAGTTGAAGAATGGAAACCTCATTTATGAGTAGACAGATATGGATGCTGCTTGTTGGAGCCTGGTATCTTTGCCCATTCCCAAAGCTCTGCTTTTAAGCCATTTCTGCAGACTGAAGGCTGGGGAGATGTGAAGTCTTTATATTGCCTCTTTGTGGGCTGCTTAAATGCCTTTGTGAAGAAAACAAGAAGTTGTCTGTCAGGCTGCCTACCTGTGTCTCCACTGTCTCAGAAAGCAACTTGAAAATATATTTGTTTTCTTTCCCTGGTTCCCCCCACCCCCTGGAGGAGAAATGCTGCTTCTTATGTCTTAGTTTCAGTTAAGGCTAAAGTTTCAAGGATTGCTCAGATCAGCCTTGTTGCCACTGGTTTATTGAAAAATTACTTGGTGTACTCTCAGGAGTACACTGAGTTCCAAAAAAATTACTTGAAGCATTCTCTTACCAGCAGTCATGTATTGTTTTGCTAACCTTCTAAACCAAGGGTGTGCGCACAATATATTTCACAATCTTACTCCATCAGAGCACTTTCCACATTCCATAACAATATGCCACAATCTCATTCCAGAGCTATACACGAAATAGTGTGTATATTTGTGTGTGTGTGTGTGTCACTCTAAAAGAGCAGCCTCTCCCCTTGCCACAACAAATAATGCCTGAACACTGGGTCTTTTACTCTGAGCCCCAGATCTGCTTCCCTTCTTCCCCTTTTAAACTTCTTTGCAAAATCATTGTTTATACACCAACTGGCAGGGCCAGCCAAAACAGAGCCAGCTTGGGGCAGAGTGAAGCAGCCCACCTTAGGCAGCAGAAACCTACAGGGTAGCGTCAGCCCTGCTGCCAGGGATCCATAGTGATGGCTTCCGGTGACACCTTGCAAGATCTTTGGGACAGTGTTTGAAACTCCCATTGTTCTAGGCACATTTTGTGACGGAATTTCATCAGCGCGAGCAGTTTCTGAGCTCTGGGTGCAGTATTGCACCTAAGATATCAGATTAAAATTGCAAAAGTGGAAAGAAAGGAGGGCCTTTTTCTGCCTCCCTACTTCCTGCTACTGTCTGAATGTGTAGCACACAGGTGCTTGCATGGTGTACTTGAATATATCCAGTATTCTGAATTTGCATAAATGGTGTATCCTCAAGTTGTGGAGAAAGAAGGGTTCATCACTGCTCAGTGCTTACGCCTACACAGGTAAGCCACCTGAAGCTTACTTTGTTTCAGTTACGTAATGGGTGGTGGAGGAGCATGTGGATTGAGTTCAGTTTGATTCTGATGTATCCAGGTGTGTTGGATTTATCATCTGTAATTGGTTTTATTACAGATTATCTGTAATCTGCTCTGTGACAGTTTTATGGCAAAAGGTGGGATTGGAACACCCAGTGTTCAAAACTCCCATTGTTCTAGGCACATTTTGTGACAGGGAATTTCATCAGTGCGAGTAGTTTCTGAGCTCCGGGAGCAGTGCTTGCGCCTAAGATTTCAGACTAAAACTGCAGAGTGGAAGGAAAGGAGGACCTTTTTCTGCCTCCCCACTTCCAGCTACTCTCTGAAGGCTGGAGAAGAGATCCTCTTAAGAATATTAGGGAGGGGGGCAGGGGAAGGACTAGACCATGTGAAAGATTTTAGCTGCAGTTCATTCATTTTCAGCTTTTTATTCTTGTTTTTTTTTTAAAAGCGCACCTATACATTCCACTGTTGCGCCCATAACATAGGTTTAAGGTGCCATTTAGCTCCTAGCTTTCATATCTCTGTTTCTAACACTGCTCTGGAATGCATGGAGTTGATGGGTTCCAGGCAGCAGGAGTGGTGGATGAGAAGTTACTGAAGTCATCATTATCGTAAGGTCTTTGAATCTGAGTGATGCTATGAAATGGTTTGTGAGACACATTTCTGGTGACTTTATGAGCACGCCTCTGCAGTGACCATTGTGCCATTAATCATTGTGATTTCATATGGAACAGGATTGAAAGGCATTGAAAGTTTGTTGCAAAGCTCTTAACATAGATCACCTCCCTCTCTCCCTTATGAAAGGCACTACTGTGTCTCGCTTGCATTGGTCTGTATACTTTTTATTGCAAGCTTTGCCTTATTATCACGTTGGTGCAGTGTGCATCCCTGTGTGGGTAGTCAATTTGAGCAAATGTTGTCCTTACCTTTCCACCAAACATGGTAGCTGGTGCCATGCAAGTTCTGAGGGTATGGTTTCGGAGCTTCAGAGAAATGGAAACAATTCTTGTTTTATACTGGCTGCCTCTGCTGTGACAATTCATAAGTCTTTCTCAAGCGTCCTCATAAATCTCTAAACTTCCCCATTTGCTTGAGACTAACGAGAGGCAATGTTTTTGATATTTGAATCCAAGATGGTCTGAAAAACGAGGAAATTACACACTTTGAACAGGTGGTCCATTGTCACTATTTACAGTAGTAGGCAGGCCATTAGATGAAAAGCATTTGTCCAATTTGGGGGTGACAGCATTCGCTGAAGTAGTGATGACCATTTCTACCTCTTGATCACTGCTGTGCTCATCCATAACAACCCAAAGATGTCCTCCATTGGCGAGGTCACAGAAATCAGCACTGACTCGACCAATGGTGATAGAGGACAAGGGGAAACATGCAGTGGCGCAGGGTGGAGTTTCTGTGGAATATTTTATATGTTTATATTTTAATCCCAGGGAGGCAGAGACCGAAACCAAGTGGGTGGGGCGACCCCTTTCCTCACACTTTATTTCTGCTACCTCCCTCCTTCCACCCAGATCTTCAGCTGATTGCATACAGAGGGCTTTTGAAATTAGATAAATGTTGGAAATGTAAAGAGACTGAAGGTACATTCTTTCACCTTTGGTGGACGTGCCCAAGGATTAAGGCTTTCTGGGAGATGATTTATAATGAAATGAAAAGGGTATTTAAATATACCTTTCTGAAGAAACCAGAGGCCTTTCTCCTGGGCATGGTCGGTCAAATGGTGCCAAAGAAGGACAGAACTTTCTTTATGTATGCCACAACAGCAGCAAGAATACTTATTGCAAAGTATTGGAAGACACAAGATCTACCCACTCTGGAAGAATGGCAGATGAAGGTGATGGACCACATGGAATTGGCGGAAATGACTGGCAGAATCCGAGACCAGGGAGAAGAGTCGGTGGAAGAAAATTGGAAGAAATTTAAAGATTATTTACAGAAATATTGCAAAATTAATGAATGTTAGAATGATGTCAGAATGAAGTTAAGTGGTTTAAGCAGCAATGTTATAAAGGTGTATGCAAAAATGGATTATTAACAGGTGAGAATCCAAAGTTATAATATATTAAATCAAAGGATTAAGATAAAAACAAAGAGGGAAAGAAATTGCTGAATTAACTAACTGAATTGGAATACAAAAAAGGGAGGTGTGAGGAGGTCAGGGAAGCAAGGAAATGAATGTAAGGTGGAAAGATTGATGTATTTTTTAAAGTGTTTTTTTAATCTTTTTTGTATTTTGTATTTTTCTTTTATTCTTATTTCTGTCTTTTTTTCTTTTCTTTTTATCTATGTAATTTTTTTCTTTGAAACCTTAATAAATATCATTAAAAAAAAAAAGAAATTAGGGCCACATAAAATTCGGCTAAAGGCCTCATGTGGCCCTAGGGCTGCTGCAGTTTGCCCACTCCTGCCCTAGTGGTTGCATCTCTGCCATGGAAGCAGAGCATTCACAAGTTAGAGATTTGTCAGTTCAACGGAGACTCTTCTTGAGGTTGCTTATTTACACTATTCTCCTTTTATGAAATAATTTTTGCAAGGGTAGTCTGTGGCCGCTTCCCTTCCTGTAAACTGATACATATGAGGCATTTGATCCTTGGGGGTGGGGAACCCCCCCCCCCTATAAATTCAAGTTAGTTGGACCTGGGTGAAAGGAAGGAGGGAGGGAAAAGCGCTGCATTTGTGTCCCCGTTTAATTCATCACTGCAAGGGCCTGAGATAATGCCTGTCACACAAAACTTCCCAAAATAGAGCTCTTTGCTGCAGAGAAGGTTGCGGGGAGGGAAGGTACAGTATATGAGTTTCAGGAGGCAGAGTTCCTTTAGATCTATTAAAAAAGCTGTAAGAATTATTGCTGAGTAGAACGCTTGATTATGCAACATGAAGCCTTCTCTTTGGCTTGTCATATAGCGAGTGACCGAGAATATGGTCCTGGTTTAACACTTTTGAGGGCAGCTCTGCCTTCCCCATCCCTTTGATGGCTGGGTGTGTGTATTAGGGTGACACACAACACATTGCAGGGGAAGGGCCCTAGCTCAGAGGCACAGCTTTTGCACTGCATGCAGAAGGTCGCAGGTTCACTCTACTGGCAGTCAGTACTGAGTTTGATGGACCACTTCTCTGATTCAGAATAAGGCAGCTTCCTATGTTCCTACATAGGTTTTTCTTTGCCAGCCTGGGCTGGGGGAGAGAACTGTTGCTGGTGGGGGGGGGAGGCTTTGCTGTGGTGGAGGACCCAACTTAATAGTGGTGGTAGGAGAGCCTGTTGAAAGCATGTACTGTACACTATTTTATGACATTTTTGTTGGTGTAATAAAGATATTGCCCTGGTATGGACTTTTTCTTATGGACCAACATAGCTACTTTTAATATCCTTGTGTTTATCCTTTCCACAGTTTCTTATAATATGGAATCTTGGGCATTATTATTATGTACTATTATGTGCTTATTCTTACTTTCTAGTAATGGGAGTTGTTTCTTCCAGCCTTTTGCCAACTACTGTTTCAGCAGAAGCTAACTTATTCCCTACAAATTGTTTGTATTTAGATAGTATCCCACCCATCCAATCTACCAAGTGAAATAACTTTGGGATTGGTTTATATCTTATTCTCTTTAACATTGTATATTACATTAATAACTTTATCCCAAAAGTTTCTTATTTATTTTCAGTCCCATCAAAGATGCTTGGAACATACAGTGTAGGGCCAAACTATGGGATTACCAGCCTCATATAACCAACATGCTTAAGTTTAATTAACACATGAAGAGGTTAATACCATAGAGTAAGCTGTCCTGCCAGGCTTAGCTATGTCCACTTCCCCTCACCTGGGAGGTAACCAAACCTTTGTTCTCCCCCAGTCCACCTGAGAGCCTCATAGTGTGAAGAGGTTTGAAGAGGTTTGAGCTCAGCCACATGGCTTTCACCAGCCATTCTTGAGTTCCTATATGCCAATACAGTGGTACCTCGGGTTAAGTACTTAATTTGTTCCGGAGGTCCGTTCTTAACCGGAAACTGTTCTTAACCTGAGACACCACTTTAGCTAATGGGGTCTCTCGCTGCCGCCGCACCACTGGAGCACAATTTCTGTTCTCATCCTGAAGCAAAGTTCTTAACCCAAGTCTGTAACCTGAAGCGTCTGTAACCCGAGGTACCACTGTACTTTAGGAACTTTCACTACTTCATAACTAAGCCAAGTTCTACTGCCTCTGAGCAACTTTCTGAAGCAATCGAACCTGACCTTTGGAGAGTTTGTAAGTGAACCATTTTAAAACTTACCAAAGACGTGTGGTCTTTTAGTATGGTAGGGAAAGAGGGAAACTTTGGAAGGAAACTTTTCCAGGGGGCATTTTGGAACTCCCATCACCCCAGACCAATGGCTGGGCTGGCTGGGGCTGACAGGAGTAGGAGCCGAGCACCTCCTTATCCTTCTGGCAGCTGCCCTTTCTCCTTTCCTCTCCATGTCTGATTTATGCGAGGCACTCGCCAGAAACAGGCATTATCACCACCGCCATCCGCCTGCCTGGCAGAAAACACGTCCAGGTGTACTTCGGAGGAAGTTCTCCCTTTGTCCTCCGGAGGGCGCTGCTGCTAAACGCAAGTTCCCCGCGGGAGCTGCGTTTGCAAGGCGGCATTCTTTCGCCAGCCGAGCTGCTGCGCGCGCGGCGCTTTCTCTTTCTGCCCCTCGGGAAAGTCGCCTTTTTGCACGGCTGCGCTGGCTGCCTTTGAAGTGCATGGGGGAAACCCGCGAAGCTGCCGCCGAGCGAAGTAAGTATCGCAGGGCCGAGGCTGCAAGGGGACAAAGCGCGACGAGGAGTTGCACGCGTACTTCGCAAGCTCGATCTCTTGCTGAAGCACGCTTGGATTGCGCGGGGCGTTGCAGGCGATGCTACGCTGTCTTGCTACGTTGCACCAGCCGCTTCGGTAGTTGCTCCTTGCTCCTGGCTCGAATCGTTTAAAAGTTAGCCGTCGTTGACGCTGCAACCAGTAAGGGATTCAGAATGGTCTGCAAGTCTCCCAGATCAGTGGCAACTCTGGCAATTTATTTTATTTTATTTTATTTTAGCAAGCACGATTATTTTGCTCGAAGCATCATTCGTTTGTGTGTGTGTGTGTTTTGTTTTGCATGTTTGCTTCCAGCCGGCACTCGCGGAGATCATAATAGCATTAACAGAGCTTTTTCATCCTGTATCTTAAAAGCCCAGTGCATTTTCTTTGTAAGAGTTGAGTACAGCTGGGGCGGGTGAGAAGGGGGGGTGGGAATACAGAACCCATTTCCATCTAGGCTTGATGGGTGCTTTCGCGTCGCGCTTCTTCGCCTCCCTGCTGTATTTCTGCGGTTGCTAATAGCGTTGGATGGACGCAGAAAGCAGAAAGATTGGCGGGGGAAGATGCCATCATCACACTTGCGTTTTCTGAGTGGGACGGAGGAGCCAAGAATCTCGCGTCCTTAGATTTTGTTTAGTAAAGAGTGCGATCCTCCAGCCTGGTGAAGCCAGTTTAGACCCATATTTGTATAAACCCAGTTTAATCTGTTTGCTGATGAATCATAAAGCTTAGCGGAGCCTCTCGACCACATTCTGCACAACTTGTTCTGTGCACTTACCCTGCAACAACTACAGTATTAAGCTTGTTGGATTGACCAGATCTCTTCTTCCTTCCCTGCCATGCACACAGTGACTTTAGATCTATTCCTGCAAGACATTTCCCATTAAGAATAGCCCACACTTGTAACAGAAAGCATCTCACAGAGCTGTAATTAGTAAAATACAGAGCTAGGTTTCCTAAACGTGTAGCACACAGGTGGTTGCATGGTGTACTTGAATATATCCAATATTCTGAACTTGCATAAATGGTGTATCCTCAGTAGTGGAGAAAGGAGGGTTCATCACTGCTCAGTGCTTACACCGACACAGGTAAGCCACCTGAAGCTTAGTTTGTTTCAGGTACCTAATGGGTGGTGGAGGAGCATGCAGATTGAGTTCAGTTTGATTCTGATGTATCCAGGTGTGTTGGATTCATTATCTGTAATTGGCTTTGTGTGATCTGCTCTGTGACGGTTTTATGGCAAAAGGTGGGATTGCAACACCCAGTGTTCAAAACTCCCATTGTTCTAGGCACATTTTGTGACAGGGAATTTCATCAGCTCTGGGAGCAGTGCTTGCGCCTAAGATTTCAGACTAAAACTGCAGAGTGGAAGGAAAGGAGGACCTTTTTCTGCCTCCCCCCTTCCAGCTACTCTCTGAAGGCTGGAGAAGAGACCCTTTTAAGAATATTAGGGGGGTGGGCAGGGGAAGGACTAGACCACATGGAAAATGAACATAAGATTTTAGCTGCAGTTCATTCATTTTCAGTTTTGTATTCTTGTTATAAAAAAGTGTGCCTAGCCATTCCGTTGTTGAGCCCTTAACCTAGGTTTAAGGTGCCATTAAGCTCCTAGCTTTCATATCTCAGTTTCTAACACTGGCGAGACCTCAAATAAAGAAATGTGCATGCTAATGTTTTGTTTCCCCTGCTAGGATGGTGTTATCTGGGGGGATAACCCTACATATTATGGATCCTGTAGCTGTTTATAGAAGCCATACACTAGAAGAGGGCAGTAGCTCAGTGGTAGAGCCTTGATTTACAGGCAGAAGTTCCCAGGTTCAGTTTTTGGTTTGGGGAAACCCAGTCAGATGGTGGGGTATAAATGATTTATTATTATTATTATTATTATTATTATTATTATTATTATCTCCAAGTAGGTATGGAAAACTCCTGAGTGAAATTCTGGGGAGGTGCTGCCAGTTCGTGTCAATAACATTGACCTAAATGGAACTCATAGCCTAATTCTTTATAAGGGAGCTCCTATATTTTACACAATATGTTAGCCCCAGCATGCCCTCCGCCTTCACTTTCCATCTCCCCCAAAGCAAAGGTTTTTCTTCTTCCTTGAGTTCAAGAAAAGAATGTGGCAATGTGTTGCTTTTGACTGGGCAATACGTAGAACGGGCAGATGACAAAACCCATCCAAAACTGCCTCCACAGGAATGGCATTTCAAGTAATTGTCAGCTGATGAAAAGTGGTCACTAATAATAACAGGCATAGGCAAACTTGGCCCTCCAGATGTTTTGGGACTACAACTCCCATGATCCCTAGCTAACAGAACCAGTGATCAGGGATGATGGGAATTGTAGTCCCAAAAACATCTGGAGGGCCAAGTTTGCCTATGCCTGTAATAACGATTATGGAAGCCTGAGTGCAACCCATCTTTAGACACTCCCAATATGTTCTCCTTTTTAAAGTTTACTTCCATCCAGAATTTGCAGCAGGAGGTGAGTCTTAGTGGGTGTAAAAAGTACTGCCTGGTGGCAGAAAAGTTTTCTTTCCTCAAAGGCATCAGCCCCATGGGCATAGCTAGCTGCTCCTGCCCCCGGAGCAGCGGGGGCAGGGCGAGCAACTCACGGGGCGCTGCGGCGATCCACCCAGGGAGTCTGCCTGGCGGACGCAAGCCCCACGCTGCCATTTTGGGCATTGCGGGGCCCTGAGCCACTGCGTCACTCCCAGGAGATACGTGTGGCTCAGGCGTGCTGCAGGCCAGGCCCCGCAGTAAGTGCCGCCCCCCTTGGTGTGCCATTTTGTCACTCCCTCAGGGATGTCACCCAGGGCGGGCCGCGCCCCCTGCACCCCCCTTCTTATGCCCCTGATCAGCCCAACCCGTTATGTATCTGAATGCTGATTTAGAAGCCGCCAGCATTCTCCTCTCAACAACCTTGGCCTTGGTGGGCCCATGCCGGTACTGGGTGGGGAACGAGGCAACAATGGGCAGAGGCTAGTTTCTCCTACATACACACACACCCAGCATACTTGGGTAAGCGAAAGGTCCAGTCCCAGTTCAGGGACACATTCCTGCCAGTCCAGAAGACTCAAAGGTGGTGTAAAGGCCTGGGCAGAAAGGATGTGGCTGGGCAGGGTGCATGGTTTGAGAGAGTCCCAAGAATCAGATAGAGAAGCTTAGAGGGCTGTATCCCACCCACCCCTGAGTCTGAGGCCCCCCCCCACCCTGCAACTTAAGTCACGCCCTTGAGTGTTAAGCCTAGTATCTGCAACAGCACAATTTTGTGCATGTTAACTATGCTCAGTGTTCTTTAGTAAGTGTGTTTGGAATGGAAGCCTGGCAGCAGCAGCCTTATTCAGAAGTAAGACCCATTGAGTTCAATGGCACTTACTCCCAGGTTAAGTGGGTTTAGGATTGCAGCCTTACTATTGACACATAAGTGGGGACCCGTGGACCTGCCATTCCTTCCATTAAGCAGCCCCTTTCAAGGATGCTCTTCCCACCCCCACCCCCCAGTTTTTCAGTATTCTCCCTTTCCATATCTTTTCAAAGCTTTGAACTTTCTCAGCCTTTGTATTTACATATTTTAGTAAATGTATACCCTTCCTGTTCATCTGGTGCTGCCTAAGACAGCTAACAAAACACATGGATATGAGTATGTGTGTGGATAGCTCTCTCTCTGTGTGAAAACAAGATAAAATACAAATAAATAAAAAAATGCAGATCTCTTATCAGGGCAAGGAATAGCTGAAACAAGACTGTAAAGGTGCAGTTCTAAATACATGTAACTTAGCAACTAAGCCCTGGATTGAGTAGAACTGACTTGAGAAGTAAGTGTAGGATCGCGCTGCTAAGTTTTGGGATTTTGATCTCGCAGCCATTGGTGTGAGGAGGGATCCACTACAATTCCCCTCCTCCTTTTCTGGAAGCGTGGGCTGAGGATGCTGAAAATGTCACTGCTGCAGCTTTTATGCAAGGGGGAAGAGAGGACTTTTTTCCTTATGAAACTGTCAATCTCCCTTATTATTTTGTAAGCGATAAAAATTGCGTTAAGCTGTTAGCCTCCCCCACAAAAATCATCCTAGAAGGCTGAACTGGAAAGTGTTCGCTGTGTTGCCTCAGATGCAAAACAAATGGCAAGCTGGTCTTCAGCTGACTCGTAGAAAAACTCTCTGATTCTAACTTCTCGTACCTGACTGAGTCACCATCCTTCCTGTCCACAAAGATGGATTCCTCCCATGCCTCTGTGGTTGCTTAATCAATATTTTCACCCTCCTTATACCAGTTCAGACTGTCCACCAAGCCTACTGTCCACTGTAACTGGCAAAAGCTCTCTGGGATCTTGGGCAGAGATCTTTCCCCATTACTACCACCTGATTTTGTTGTTGTTGAACGTGGGACTTGGGTTGAACTTGGGACCTGCTGGCATGCAAAGTGTTAGCAGTAACCAACAGGCTGTGTACACAACACTATACCTTTAAAACACAGTCAAAGAACATCATTCCCTCAAAGAATTATGGGCACTGTAGTTAACCCCTCAAAGAGTTACGATTCCCAGGAATTCTTTACAAACTACAGTGACCTGTATTCTTTGAGAGAAAGAATGGGCATTTATTATAATTATCACAATCCCTCCACATTTATATAGTGGTTAAAAGCTTGGGTTCTAAGCCTTTTCCTCCAGTCTGTAAATGATATAATATATTGCTGCATGCTGCCCCAATTTCCAAGCGGTGCGAGATTTGAGGGGTTCCAGGCACTCGACCAGGGTTTGTGTTTCCTTTTGGGAATGAGGCACTGTGGAGACGGTAGTGTCTTGATGATATATGGTTTGTTCACACATATATGCAACCTGAGCCTGCGATGGAGGGGCTCACAGTATCAACGACCCCAAAGGGTCTTGTTTCTCCCATAGCCACAGCCTTGGATTCTTGCAGAAATCAGCCATGGTGCGCTCTCTCTCTGCTTTTCCAGCCTGCCACTTTTTCTTCTAGGCCACAGCAAACTCTGCCCTCAAACCCCAGCTTTCTCCTTCTAACTATCCGAGAGCTGGAGGAGAAGCCCCCCCCCATTTCACATCTGGCACAGAGCCCTTTCCTTTGCTGTCTTAATGGCCAGTTACCCCATCAGGAAGTTAGCCTCCCTTGATTAGTTGGCTAGGATTACAAGTGTCTGGCACCCACAAACTCATAACAATATGATCTGTTTTTGCCCTTTTGTTTGGTGGAGAGGATCCTGAAGGGGGGAAGCATTGACTGAAGCATCTTAGTTAATAAAATGGTTGCGTCCCATCTCTTGGCTTTGTTCCTGGTGGCCACAGAGGCATCCCACGAAATGTGTGGTATGCAAGGAGCCTGATCCTGTAATCCAATTTATTGTAAGCAGACTGTCTCTGTAAGGTTAATTAATTGGTGTTGTTAAGACAGGCACCGTACCACGGCTTAAGCCCCGTATAATCCTTCAAGTGGATTTAAGAAGGATTGACTCACCCACATTTTGTAGACCCAGCAGGTAGGTAGATATTCCTTTGAAACCAGTGTGAGTTGTTGGCGACGAAGCTAGATCTTGAATCGAGAAACAAAGGTAGCTCACATTTTAGCATCTCTTTATATTTGCAGCATATCTGAATATTATTAATTCAGTTATTTACCAAAAGGGACCACGGTGGGTTGCAGCAATTTAAAAATATTGGGATGAATTCAGCATTGTGCTTTGTTGAACATTCTGTCAGTGCAAACTTTTCAACTTGCCAGACAGAACAATCCCCCTCCCCTCTTCGCTGTGCTGTTTTCGGGGTTCTCCTGACCCTTCCCCAAAGCTGTTTTTTGGGGGAGCAGGGGGAAGCCCAGTTGCACAAGTAGAATACCTTGCCCAGAGCTTCTACAGTTGGGACTTGTTGATCACAGGACTATTCCATTCTAGGGGTTGGATTCAAATCTATTGCCTGTCTCCCAAAGAACCTTTGAATATTAGACAATCTTACCACCTTATTATTATTTCTGCGATACCCCTTTTTGGCTGTTCAGGCTGTTGAAAAGCAGGAGCGCACAAGGCAATGTCTTCTGGGACAGCTTGTCTCTGTGGTCTCAGACCACCATTTCCCACGGGGGCACAAACTAATATAATTGTTGGTGCTGCGGGAGATCCTTTCATAGACTTGGAAGGTGTATTTCCAGGGCCTTAGAGACTGCAACAGACAATGCATCAGTTCTGCTGACCTTGCAAGGTACAAACCTGAGAGTCCCTGACAGTAATCGCCATCTCCCCTCTTAATTTCTCTCTGACATCAAGTACGTTACTATGGGAAATCTTACTGCAGGGATAGGCAACCTGTGGCTCTTCAGAATTCAGATGTTGTTGGACTCCAAATCCCATTAGCCCCAGCCAGCATGACCAAATGGTCAGGGATGGTAGGAATTGCAACCCATCAGCACTTGGAGGGCCACCAGACTCCCTGGCCCACACTGAGGATCCAAAATTTAGAGCATCTTTAGAACATCTTAGTAAAAATTAGCCAGGTTCAGAGTAGAGAGAAAGACCTGAGCACGCTGGCAAAGGGAGTCTGGAGGTAACCTCTGCAGCAGCCCAGATGCCAGTCCCCAGATCCATCTTTTTAGGTACCAGCGATGGCTAGGCATTTTTGTTTTTGCACTCCTGACAAAGACCATTGACTTGGCCTTGTCATATGGGACAGACTCAGCTCCAGAGTAGTCCCATGTTTATGTGATTCAAGAATCGTTGGGCTGTGCCAGGGATGCATTCCCCAAAGCTGAAAGAGGCACTAGATTAATACACTTCAGATTCATCCAATCTGTCTGCAGCTTTAATAAATCTGATTTCATCACATCTCTTCATTAAATATGGATAAGATCATCCAGGATTTCTTTCACTGCCTCGTAATTCAGTTTCCAAATTAGCTTGCCCAGCTCATGTGAAAAGTGCAGTTTCCACTCGTCCTGAAGATGACAAATTAATCCCAGTTTCTAGGTTTCTCTGCCTCTGCATCAGATCTGAGATTGCATATTTCAGAACAAACACAGGGCTATTCACTCTTAGAGATTTATCAAAACAATTCCCTCCCCTTTCTCTCTTTATAGCTTGCCGTTAACCTTCAGACTGGGCCACGCTTTGAAATGCTGTAATCTTTTGTGCATTGTCTAATTGTTGCAGGTGTTTCAAAAATTATAATGAAAAAAATTAATAGCCAAACAAATCTTTAAGGTTCCCCGCAGCAATACAACTTGTACGCCTTTTAAGGTAATTGCTAAATCACTTAGTCCTCGGAATACGTTTTTCTCCCATTTCATCTTGCGCTTTCCCTTCACTCGAAACCTTGCATATTATGATTAACACCTGATTCATACAAAGCATATTCATTTTTGCATGGTTATCGACTCAACTGTGCAATTACAGTGATTATTACACCCTAGATCTAGGGGTACATCCTGTGCAGCCTCCACTCCAAAATCTAGATAGCATGCGTGGCATCAATAATTATGGAATTATGAAGACCTGGGAGCTATGGCTCTCATGTCATAAATAGACGACAAGTAGTCAGTTGCCATTATGTGTGAATCTGCTGGTAACGGCAGTGGCCTTCAGCTCATGCATAAGAAGAACCCGCTGAATCAGGCCAATGGTCCATCTAATGATCCACTGAAGTCCAGGATCATGTTCTCACAGTTGGCAGTTAAGACACCTGTGGGAAGCCCACAAACAAGACAGGAGCACATCTGCCTCCTTGCAATTCCCAGCAACTGGCATGCAGAGGCAGCCTGCCTGGGACGGTGCAGGTAAAACACAGCCAGCATGACTAGTAGCCATTGATAGCCTTGTCCTCCAATCCTTTTGTAAAGGCATCCAAGATGGTACCTGTCACTGCCTCCCATGGGAGCCAGTAGATTAGGGTTATTTTAATACTCGTCCAGTCTGTTCCACACAATGAATCTATCTTAGTTGTGAACTGCAAAACTCTTTTATTTATTAATAGGATTTCTAACACACCCTTTATCAAGTAAAAAATAAAATAAAATCCCAGGGCCAGAAATGAATAAAATATAGTCACAGATGGAAATTCAGCAGCGCTGAAAACAGAGAGTCAGGGCTATAGGCACAAACAATTTAAGCACCACTCTAAACAATAAATGCCTGGGCAAGCTCAGTGGTAATCTAGGATTGGAACCTGGTTGGTAATTTGGGTCGCTTCCAGATGACCTGTTTATTGAGCATTCCTCCTTACTTGTTTGCACCAAGTTTGCAGGGAGGTTAGATGGCATTGAGCATTTGTTCTGATTTGTTTGTGGGGAGGTTATACCATGTGGCATCAAACAGTTGTTATCCCACACTTTCCAGTGCATTTTCCTGTCACCTTATCGCAAAAAGTCCAATATTGGGGGCAGTGGGTTTCTTGAGCAAGATGGCCAAATCAGCTTTCATTGGGCCACCCGAATTTGCCAGTATGTGATTGAAGACAGCGCTAGTCTGGAAACGCCCAAAGTCAGATATTGGTTGATGTTCACACAGAAGGATCAGTCATTGTTATTATTTATTACATTTCTATAGAACCCTTCATTTGAGCATCACGGGGCAGTTTACAATATAAAAACGCAAGAATACATAACACAGTAACAAGCAAAATGGTTTGCTTTAACCGTGCTCTGTTTGACAGAAGGGACGGCATCAACACGTTTAATGAAAAGTTGTGACAAAAACTGCTACCTGCAATAATTAACTGGCTGTTACGTTGCTCCTAGTGTGTTGGGAGGACAGCATTCCTTTCGTCCTCAGTTCATGCTTTGTGTTTTTTATTTTCCCCCCATTCTTTCCCCACTGTGATGGTTTCTCTTCTCCCCTTCCCTTTTTTTCACCCCCAGCATGAATCAGAACATCAGACCTATTTCCTGGTGAAACTTTAGATGACCTGTATCTTCAGCCTCTGTTTTTAAAATGGCAAGTGGTACTTTGCGCCATGGAGTGACCATCACTGGAGCTATCCTGCTGGTGACGGGGACTCTCTGTTTTGCTTGGTGGAGTGATGGCGAGATGGAAGCCGCCCCATCTAGCAGTGAGCCAAAGATCATGCCTGATGGAGAGGTCGGACCAGTGGCAAGCTCTTCCTCCTCCTCATCTAATGCAATGCTCAGGTCCATAAGCTTCTTCTGCTGTGGAATTGGCGGTCTCCTCCTCCTTTTTGGCCTTCTGTGGTCAGCCAATGCAGGGATAATTTCTCGCCGCTATCAGTACCATTTTTCCAGGGACCTTCATTACTCCACCGTGGAGCCTCTTGAGAAACAGACCTGCAGGTCAGCACAATCTTTGCGCCCAAACCTGATGGGGGTAGATTGATGCTTAGCTAAAACTAGGATACGACGTCTATGATGTACAATGATAAAATATCACTTTGTGGTATCATTTTTTTCCATTTGCTGCTTTTGATCTACAGCATAGCATTTTCCCTGGCTAGCACTGTTTCAAGGTGAACTCTGCGATCTCAGTATATTGTTGCTTCCCACATATAAACCCTTTACCCCTTGGAAAAGAAAAGGGAAGTCAAATGATCAAAGGTTATGTGAAAGTTTCACCTGTATACAAGCCATGTTTGCTTAGCAAAGCACAATGGAAAAAGTAATCGCTGCGGCCTGGTGATGATCAGTGGCCCATGAAATGCACATTAACCAGTGGGAATGTGGTCAAGTTTGACACTTGATATTCTAAATATTGTGAAAGGGCACAAGTCTCCGTAGTGTACGGGTACTGCTAAAGTGCTAGAGGCATCTGATGCAGGGACAAATTCTTCACTTAAATTGATGTTGTATACATTTATTAGTATTTTTTGCACTTCCGGTCTGTGTAATTCTAATATACCCACAGAAGGTACATTCGACTAAAGAAAATTCTCTTGTGCTTTCTCTATACCCAGTGCTTTTTTCCTAAAAAAAAAAATGTTTAGGGGTACTTTCATTTTCCAGCTCTCATTTTCCTACTCAATGAGGCCAATGATTCACAAAATGTTTAGGGGTTTGCGTCCCCCTGCATCCCCCCAGAAAAAAGCACTGTCTATACCTATTCATGTGGGTTTTCCCCACAAGAGGCAGCGATGGCCAACAATTTGGAAGCCTTTAAAAGAGGGTTAGGCAAATTTGTGGTGGATGCAGCTGTCTGTCACCGCTAACCCTGATGTCTGTGTCCCAGCTCCACTGTCAGAGGCAATAGGCTTCTGAACACCAGTAGCTGGAAACTGCAGGGAGGCAGAGTGCTCCTGTGTTCAGGCACTGCTTCTGGGTTTCCCACCAAGCATCTGCTGAGAACTGGATTGGCCCTTAGCCTGACCCAGCAGGCTCTTCTTATGTTCTTATATAATGCACAAGAGACCCACAGTGCAATCCTGTATATACCCGCTAAGAAATAAGGTCAATAAGATGCATATCCCAGGTAACTGTGCATAGAATTGCAGCTGCATTTACATGTCACGTGTGCCGTTGTCCTTGAGGAACACATGAAAAGAGGTCGGTGGGGTTTTCTTCTTCTTCTCTCTTCTCTCTGACTTTTTCTCTCTACATTTGACATTGAGACTTCAAGATTAATAGCTACAGCTGTGGAGTAGAAAGATTACTAATTGTACTGAAATTATTAATCTGGCTTGCATATGCCCTTGCAAACCTTATTTTGCATCGAGATACCTCTTTCGCTGTGGGTTAAACCACAGAGCCTAGGGCTTGCCGATCAGAAGGTCGGCAGTTCGAATCCCTGTGACGGGGTGAGCTCCCGTTGCTTGGTCCCTGCTCCTGCTCACCCAGCAGTTTGAAAGCACGTCAAAGTGCAAGTAGATAAATAGGTACCGCTCTGGTGGGAAGGTAAACGGCGTTTCCGTGCGCTGCTCTGGTTTGCCTGAAGCGGCTTAGTCGTGCTGGCCACATGACCTGGAAGCTGTACTCTGGCTCCCTCGGCCAATAAAGCGAGATGAGCGCTGCAACCCCAGAGTCGGCCACGACTGGAACTAACGGTCAGGGGTGCCTTTACCTTTTCCTCTTTTTAAAAATAATGATTAATGGGTTTTTATTTTGCCTTGGTTTGTTGCAGCACCTGGGATCCAAGCAGCATTCCCTCCTATGAAGAAGCCTTGAATTGCCAGCCTGCTGAAGACACCCCAAACTGCACAGAGCCCAACAGCCTGAAGGAGAGCAGGCCCCCCTTGTATCAAGTGGTGGACGAAAATGACACACGCCATGCCGGCCGTAGGCGCAGTTCCTCTGATAGCGTTTTGTTCCGGAATATTCTGCCGAGGCTGGAGTCAGCATCGTGGGACGACTCGAGCGTCGCCTGCGACACTCCGCCCCCTAGCTATGAGAGTGTTCGCTCGTGCGACGGATGACCTTGGGATCAGGTTCATCTGTCTTGGGAATCTCTAGATTACTATTGAGCTGACACCTGCCTTTTTCTTAAGCTAGTTATTTGTGGCAAGCTGGAGTGGAAAAGCTAAATAGCTATTAAAAATACGAACAACTGTTTTGTCTTTTCGTATGGGTCCCTGCCGAATTGTCGGAGGTCAGTCTCGACATTGCTTTTTTTAGTGTGCGACTAATGTGAATACAATGCTTCATGTGCCGAGAATGATGCTTCAGAAGCACATACTAAGTGCATAGAAAATTCAAACTTGCGCTAAATGAAAGAACTGCTTTCATAGGTTACACTGCTACAGGCCTTTAAGGACAGTACACAGCTAATTTGGGTAACCAGGCTATGGATATATGACATTTTGAAAATGTTCTGAAATGCTCTTAATAAAATTACTATCAATTCTGAATTGTTTTATATGCATAGCGGGGATATAGGCAAACGTGTTTGAGTTCTGAACACCAAAGGCAATATCCAATGCATGCAGTGAAACTTCCTCTTCCTCTCCTGTGCCCTCCAGCTTCTCAAAATCACCTCCAGGGGGTTGGGAACCTCGTGAAGCGGATTTCTTTTGGGGAGGGTTCGGGGGAAGGAGGAAGAAAGGAAATGGAAGTCCCATGGCATTGGTACAACTTTGCTGGATTACAACCCCATGTATTGTGGCAGAGAAAGGTTTCTTTCAGTGCTGGAAGGTTTCCTAAGTAGCCCCTAGAAGCCATTCTTTGATTATATTTGGCCAAATGAGGTCATACTTAATGGGGACAAAATTCAGTTTCAAGCCAGCATCCCAGTCTTGAATATAAATACCATCTATCGAGACCACATTATCTTTCATAGTTATGATGAGTGAATGGTCATCAGTAGGTCTGGGCTCCGGAGTGTTTCTGGGGGTGCTTTGCAAATGTTGCTGATGAGCTCCTGAGAATGTTTTTGTGAGCTGGAATGTTTTTGTGAGAGGCTGTTGGTGCTGGTTTCAGTGGTTTTTATGCATATACCTCTCTATGCAGGCAAGCAAGAGGCATTATCGTAGTTCAGTGACACCTCATCCAGGCAAAAGCAGGAGGATGCAGAGCAAACCCAGTGAGCGGCATAGCCTGAGAAGAGGGCATGGCTGGGGAAAGTCTCAAGGGCCGGCTAGAGAGGCCTTGGATTGCTGCATTTGCCCCTAGGCTGAGATTGCCCATCTCTGCCTGAGGACATACAAGTCTTAAGTAGGCCCAAGGAAGATGCGGGAGGGAAGACAATCCCCAATTCGTATTAGGATGGTTACTCATAAGTTACCAAAGATAATATGCTTCTTCTGCTGCTGAGGAAGAATCCCATGTCATCTGAAACATGGGGGGGAGGAAGGGGGCAGCAGGATTGCCTTCCCTGGAAGTAACACGATTTAGTGGAACCACTGCGTGCATCTATATTTGGATTCTGTGAGGATCTAACA
This sequence comes from Podarcis bocagei, assembly GCF_964188305.1. Lineage (NCBI taxonomy): Eukaryota > Metazoa > Chordata > Lepidosauria > Squamata > Lacertidae > Podarcis > Podarcis bocagei. Next base: position 60,281,312 of record NC_138129.1, read on the forward strand.
GATGAGAATGAACAGTTTATTTTCCTAGGTTTTTTATGTTTAAAAAAGTAATTGTTACGGGGGAGTATTAGGACTGAGTCACATGTTTATTTTGAGGTGATAGAAGTCTTCAAGCAATGACTTTACTGCTTCATTTTCACATGGGAAGTTATTTGTCTCAAATATTGCCCACATGAAAATCTCCAGATAACTACGTAAAAGGAAACCGTTTAGAAATAACATTTTCTCTGATGACACGGTAACTTTGGTGATTCTCACACAGGAGAAATTTCAATTTCATGTGAAGATGAGGTGGTCAAAATCTCACAAGCAGGGGCTTTATCCATACCCAAACCAATTCCTTGAATCTTATAATGGGTAAGGAGAAGTTTCTTCTTCTTCTCTTAGCCTGCCTTATCTCTCTTCAACTCATTTCCACCTATTACTCCCCTTTTTATTTCCCCCAAAGTATTAACAGTAGTCTGTTTACCCTTAAGCTACAAAAGACCTCTGGACGTTTTCCAGTACTCTGTGCAAATACCTATTTCCTATTAATCTCCTTATTTCATAAAATGTTTAATGACATTTATTTAGTCAGTGTATGGACAAAGGATACACCAAGACTTCTGTGTTTTTACCAGTTGCAAAACAGGCAGGAATCCAACAGGTAAATATTTCTCAATTGCATCTCCATGCTGGCAAAAGAAGTTACGGTTGAATTTATGCCTATTCTACAATAGTTCACTCCTGATTCTAAAGTGTGACTGCTATGGAAGTTCTGATAGGAAGTATTTGGAAGTGGGCAGGCTGCGGTTTTGCGTCCCCCTGCATGTGATCAGATGCAAACAATTAGGATCAATTACTGGTCATATAAATGGAAGCCATGAAGCTAGGCTACTGTGAGAAATTAAAATGGCGGCTAGGCCTGAGTTATTGTTGACACCGCTCCCCACCAGATAAGCCCTTGAGGACCCACAGGCGGATGAGGGAACCAACCCAACAGGTCATGTTGTGAAGAGCCCCCTCCATGCAAGAGTTAACCAGGCGGGTGACAGGCAAGCATTCAATAGGTGAAACATCACTACATCTCCGCAGTGCGAAAAAGAAATCACCTGATCTGAATGTTGCTATCGCACAGTTATTAAAGTACAGAGACTCTCAGAAACAAAGGTAGCAACCTTGTTCAGGAATTCAGAGCACAGGATGTCTGCTGCTGCTTTTTTATTTTGGATAGGACACCATAACAAACTTTACTGATATAAAACCTGATTTAATATTGTAAAAAGTAAGCTAGCATGGGTGGCATAGCGCAATATTTAAGCCACAACACAAACCAATGAAACAGAACATGTGCTGTTGCTCCCACACTGTGCCAAAAGGTAGTCTAAATGTTAAGAGAGAGAGAGGGAGAAAAAGATTCCCTCCGCTATACATAAAAATATAACCAATAGTTGTATGTTGATACAGTGCTAAAGAAGGGACGGAGTTCTCCATTTGCAACCCTAAGGTCACTTAGCTCCATGGAATACAATGCTGGTGTTGAATCGTCCTGAAGCCAAGAACCACTTTAGAGAACAGAATTGTTCCTGTGTGTGTCTCAAGGGGGAAGTTGAAACCTTTTCGCATGACACCTGTTTTCCAAATGTTTGTTTACTAAATAGTGAAGAAACAAGAGATCGCTGTGAGGGATATAGACGGCCCAGCTATTCAGGTTTTCTTATGTCATCTGCCTGTAAATGTCAGTTTGAGATAGTCCCCTCCCCTTTGCAACACCAGCAGTGGAGCGGTTACAGCACACTGCAACCATTGCTCCCCAGCCTGGAGAAGGTGTCTAGGTGATAATACTCCACGATGATTCATTGTGTTAAGAAGTTACGGGTGTCCTTGTTCAGTGTATGAAATATACTCCGAGTCGAGTGTGGATTTCATGCTCTTTATTCAGCTCATAGTAGCGAGGAATGAATGTTTCCCCACAATATCTGCTTTATATACATTATTTACACAATGGGCCGCACGTGATTGGCTAATTCCGGGATTTTCCTGTAGTCCAATCAGGTTGCGGATTCACTTCCACCTGGAGCTGGATTGGGTGGCTCCTGCGGACCCATCATACTGCTGCATTGTTCTAGGACCAATCAGACTGCTGCATTTTGGATCCTATTGTTCTAGGACCAATCAGACTGCTGCATTTTGGATCCTATTGTTCTAGGACCAATCAGACTGCTCCATTTTGGATCCTATTCAACTCAGTACATAACAGTGTGCAACTCAGCCCACCCCAACATTAGAAGCATAAGTATACCTTAGGTGGGGGTGCAAATTTATGAGGAAAGGTTAAGAAGGACAGCAAAGAGATACTTTCCAACAAAAATTGCTCAGGCAAAAACAATTGCAAGCAAAGAATCCAGAATTTGGCAAACGGGATCAGAACTACAAAATTAAAGGTTTGAAGGCAAAAGGGGCGGGGGGAAGAAACCCCCAATGTTAAGAAGGAGTTGATTTAAGAATTAGGTCAGTGTGTGTGATCAAACTGCCATGATGAGAAATGTGGATTGAGTGGAGCGTGGCCGAATTCAGTAGGAAGTAAAGCAGCACTGAGTCTGCGGACATCTCATAATATGCGCACTCAGCTCACAAACTAACCCACGTTTATGGCTCAGCCATGTTGGGTGGCTCTGCAGTGGATAGTAAATGTGGGCTGATCTGGGAGCCAAGCGTGAAGTTATCCTAGGATGCATCACTACCACATAAAAGACAGCTTGGATTACTCAATATTTGTAGCCTGCCAATTTTGTCACATAAAATAGAACCCTTACAAAGCTTTCTTTCTTTCTTTCTTTCTTTCTTTCTTTCTTTCTTTCTTTCTTTCTTTCTTTCTTTCTGCCTCAGCTTGAGGATTGCTTACAATAAATAACTGAAATTATAATTCCTTAAGGGGCAAGGTGACACATATTAATGTTCCTTTAAGAAGTGCCTTCAGCAACCAAAGATCTGGCAAACTTCACATCTGGAACCCTCAAATTAAGTTTCAGGTAATTCGAGGAAAGGCAGCATTGTGTGCAGCGTGGTATTGTCTGTCACATGTTCGATCAATTCTTCCTTCAAACTAAAGAATAGGTTATGTGGGTGTTAGACAATGGATCTGGCAGCATCGGGAACGCAATTAAGTCTGGTATTTTTAGCAGGGTTGCACCCTTTTATTGGTTAAAGGGAAATATTCTACTCTGAAATTAACTGCACACAATATTAGATTATCTTCTCTATATGTATTCTTGTTTAATCTTTCCCCGTGCTACCTAGTTAAATGTAAAGCACAATCCTATGCAAGTTTACCCAGAAGTAAAGTCTACTCTGTTTGATATTAGATCTTATAAAACCGGTTCTAAAGGATCTCCACTGGCTCACAATATGTTTTTGAGCATAATTCAAAGTGTTGGTGCTGACCTTTAAAGCCCCAAACAGCCTTGGCACAGTATACCTGAAGGAGCATCTCCACCTCCATCGTTCAGCCTGAACTCCTCTGAGGGCCTTCAGGCTGTTCCCTCACTGCCAAAAGCGAAGTTACAGGGAACCAGGCAGAGGGTCTTCTCAGTAGTGGCGCCTGCCCTGTGGAGCACCCTCCCTTCAGATGTCAAAGAGATAATTAACCATGCAACTTTTAGAAGACATCTGAAGGCAACCCTGTGTCAGGAAGTTTTTTAATGTTTGATGTTTTATTATGTTTTTATATGTGTTGGAAGCCACCTAGAATGGCCGGGACAACCCAGCCAAATAGCCAGGGTATAAAACAACAACATCAGCACCAGCAGCAACCACAACCACTTAATGCATCCATGAATAAAGGGCTGCCAGTGTGTTAATAGCCCTGCTCCTGTGCCTTTCCCCATTGTTTTGTTTCTCTATGAGGCAAGCATAACTTGTTTCATTTCTTCACTTTGGGCTGTTGCTCAACGCTCAAGAACAGGGCCAGGAGAAAAGCTGGCAACCCTGACATGAAAGATGCCAAGCCAGTGAAATCACTTCTCTTCATCTGATTTACCATCTCTAATTTCATTGAAAAGTTAATCCTTCTGCAGCAAAATTACATTAGTGCTTCAGAGACAGAATATAATCTCTTCATAAAAAGCTGAACAGGGGGAGGGGGACATCAGCTCTTAAAACATGCTGGATTTTGCTAGTGATCATTTCAAATGAAATGGACTTTAAATGCAGCTCTGAAATTTATCAGGGGCTTCCACATAAACCTAGCATGGATACATTTCCTGAGTGTGAATTTCATGCTCTTTATTCAGCTCATAGTAGCAATGAATGAATCTCCCCAAAACATCTAATTATATATACATTAATTACACAATGGGCCCCGCGTGATTGGCTAATTCCAGGCTGCTCCTGTAGGCCAATCAGGTTGCGGATTCACCTCCTTCAGAAGCCTGATTGGCTGCTCCTTCAGGCCAATCAGGTCACTGATTCACTTCCACCTGGAGCTGGATTGGGTGGCTCCTGTGGACCAATCAGACTGCTGCATTCTGGATCCTATTGTTCTAGGATTCAGCTCAGTACATAACATTTCCCATGATACTTTACTCCTGATTTGTTGCTGTAATTATTGTTGAAAGCTCTCCTAACACTTTAGGATTGGTAATTCTTCAGTGGCTTGGAGGTGTTATGTCTGACTTAACTATCATGAAGATCAACAGGATTTGTGAAACACTTTATGAAAACAGCTTTAAAGGGATGGTACAAATAGTTCTGGAATCCTAAATAATTATTACTCCTTTCTTCCTTGAGTGAAATATCCAGCTAGACCAGCCTCAGCAACAATAATTCCCATGCTTCCTTACTGAAAGGGAATGTGGGGCAGCCATTTGCAGCATAAACTGTGAGAAGGGAAACCCCAGATCAAGTGGAAAATAATTATAGGAGCGTCTAATCTTGATTTTTCAGCTTTCTGTGCAGAGGAGTGACTACTTCACACATTGCAAAGATGCCTCTTGCGGATCATGCACTCAGCCGGCAGCCAACTTTTCGGTTCATCGTGAGTTTCCTGCATTCCATTGTGCTGGATTACACACATTTTCAAGAAGCAAAAGTTCAAGAGACTTTTTAAGATAAGACTTTGCTTGCTTTTAAAACAGAGGATTAACCTTGTGGGAAACAAAGGACAATGACTTTAATTCCTTTGCCCTTAAAGTGATTCAGGCAAAATTTGGAAAAGATTTAAGGGTGGATTTGCATAACCTGTACTACGCCAAAGGGTGGTATGGGGTGCTGGGGGAGGGGTAGTACCTCTGATGGGGGACACGTCATGCTTCTTCTGGGGTAGTTTGTCCTCTTTTGGTCCCCACCCTGCACTCAGCTCTCACCTATGGCTCCTAGAAGCAGTCAGCATGCAACAGCAGCTCCAGGAAATGGTTTCAACTGGCCAGCTAACCAGGTGAGGGTAACCGATTGGCCTCAAACCTTTGGTGAGTTAGGGATTTCCCTTGCATGTGAAGACAGGCTCTGGCAGACTGAGTGAACAAGACCAAGAGCGGTCCAGTGGTCAAGAAGGTGGTATCTTCATGTGCTATAGAGGAAAGCGAGGTACGGATGGGGTTTGTCAACCTGGGAGGGTAGCCCATCTAAGAGAAGGAAACTCTGATCCTAAACCTCTGCTGCCTTCGCAAGAAGAAAAGGCTAAGGAGTAAACCTTACGCAATCAGGAGCAGAGTCCCTAAGATGGTTGGATGGCGCCTTGTACACATCCTTCTGGCAATTCCTGCAGCCAAGCTGGTGCAAAAGTATTGCTCTTCTTTCCTTTGTACCACATCAGCAAGCCCAGGACCTCTATGCACACTGCCCAGGTTTGTGTCCTGGGAAGGTCACTTCAGTGCTGCTAACACATTGGTTTGACTTCACCCCTGGAGGCACACTCTATTGTCTCTCGAGACAGGCAGATGCCAACAACCCAAGTCTGCATCCCCCACCCTACGTGGCATAGATGTATCCCACTCCTTCCTCCCATACACCTGAAAGGATTGCTTGAGATATGATACACATATGATATACAGTGCTGAAAAATGCTGCACATGTACAACCCAAATGCAGTCCCCAAATCCAAAAGCTGTAAACGTAGCAAAACAACCTGAAGCAACTGAAGTGCAACTACTGCTGTTATTGGCAGTTGCTCACCACCCACTTGAATCTGGTTATAAACTTAGCCGCATGATTGATTGATTTTGCTTGTATGAAATCCCTTTTATGATGTCTCTTTCCTAAGGTGCATTAGATGGTTTGTTCATCGCTCGATAACCTGGGACAGAGTGGTATGAAATGTGCAGGCACCTCAAGGGCTGGAGAGAGGCCACAGAATCCATGATTCTGTGGAATTTCCATTTTTGGACACAGGGCACACCACTGCTTAACTAGAGGAACACTTGTGGAGAAGGCCTATAGCTTCCCTGCCCTGCTTGCAGGGATTGGGAGTTTGTGGCCTTCCAGATGTTGCTGGACTCCTATTCCCATCAGCCCCAGATGTCCCCACTGTGGAAGGATGTGTGGATCCAGAATTGGCCTCCACAGTCACTTACGGACTCATTGTTAAAACCTTGTTTATGGAAGACGATCTTACTCGGCTACGAGTGATCACCAAAGATAAGAAGATATCCAACATCTGGAGGACCACAGGTTTCTCACCCCTGCCTTAGAAACATATGTTTGGTCATGGTGGGATGCACGATTGAGGACCACTTCACACATCAGCTTATATTGGCTCAGTTGCATCTATCTTTTTAAAAGCTGGACTTCCCAGACTGCTCTTCAGGGTCTATTGTGTATCTAATGTGTGCTGTAAAATCTGTGAGTAATGTCAACAGCTGATAATGGTGTGTTTCAATGACTACTGGAGCAAGATTCATGCCTCATCTGGTGTCGACTCTCTCAAGAGCTAGTCTTGTTAGAGAAGGATATTTCCACTGGGGGCTAGTAAATGAAGCCAAAGCTCCAGAAATATGAACTGAAAATATATGGATGGCCAAATAAAGATAACTTCTTAGGAGCTTGGGGAGCTACCTTACTCGGGGTCTTCCTACATTTACTTCTATGGTAGAACAGTTGCTGTTCAATCAGATTCTTTTAAGAGTGAATTTGTAGCTGATTGTCTGCCCCTTTGGTCATACGCTGCTGAATGTGGGGTTTTTCTTTCCACACTAATGGAGGGTTTTGCCTGAATTGAGGGAAGTTCCACGGTTGTCATTGCAACTCTTACATACCCCTATATTCATCCAGTCAGTAAATATTGGAAGTTATGAGCATGAGCGGGGGGGGGGGGGAAATGGACCTTTCATGGCTTAAAACAAATTTATGCCAGAATTCTAATCTTGTGGGAGTATGGGAGATTAGAAGAGGAACTACATGTCTTTGGTGAACCTGGTTATTGTGATGAAATGTTGTTTTCTGCAGCTTACAATTGCTGTCACAAACAGTGCTTGGATTCAGTAGCATCATCTTCATAGGCCATGCCTTTCCTCTGAACTGAGCTCACAAACTGACTGGTCAGAGGGAGGTGGTGTAAAACAGATGTCTTCCAAGCCATACCCACCAACCCCCTCAGCCAAGAAACCAGGATGGTGCTTGTTTACTGCACAAATGAAGATGTTGGGGATCCATTACAGATCTTTCAGAAAAGTCAGGGCTTTTTTGTGGTAGAAAAGAAATGTGTGCTTGTGAGTTCATTATTCTGGAAGACTCGGCTGAATAATGCTGACACCATGTGCCAGCATGGCAAAATATCTGCAAACTTCTCCCCCCAGCAATTATAGCTATAATTGGTAAGTTTACAAATGCCCCAAATCAGACAATTTGTCCATCCAGCTCAGCATCATTCAGACTGACTGGCTGTGGCTCTCCAGGGTTTCCCCCACTGTCAGTGTAGGTTGCTAATAAACTGGAAGGGTATATATGCACTTGAAGAATCGAGAAACAATAAGAAGAAAGGTTTGAGGGGAGGATTATTTAGATTTCTGATTTGTGAACAACTTCCATTTTTGGAGGTTCACAATTTAGGCTGGCTTTCTTACATTAGGCTAGCTTTCTTCAGCTTTCCGCAGCACTTTTGGTGGCGCAGCTGTGTAAAATGCCCACTAGATGGCAACCTACTCCCAAAACTTTTTCCTTCTACAAATCTCAAAGGTTTTAAGGAAAGGAGGGGGGGACCCAGCAGAATATTATCAGCTGCTTGAGGAGAAAAAGCCATAACCTAAGCAATCTCCCTTGCCTCCAAGCCCATTCACCTAACTATAACATAAAAAAATGAAATCCGTATTATTTCTGATTTCACTAATATATCCCCTGACAGGTGGGAAAGAAGATGCGAGGAACTGCATTTCAAAGCCACGCAGAGACAAGAAAAGGGTGGTGATTTTTCATTCATCCAAGAAGAAAATTGTAAAAATGGACCGATTACTAAAATCCTGCATATAAACTCAAAACTAGCAAGCTCCAACAAGGACTGTGAGAATGGTTCCTAAGGCAGGCAGGCAGGCAGGCAGGCAGGCAGGCAGGCAGGCAGGCAGGCACGCACACACACACACACACACACACACACACACACACACACAGACATATTTTTTTTGGGGGGGGAGGATGAATAGAAACTTCCACTCTATCAACATGCATTAGCAGACTATTAAAGCTAGTCAAATGACTTATAGTGGAATCCTATACAGGTCTACTCAGAAGTAAGTCCCATTGAATTAAACAGGGCTTCCTCCTAGGTAAATGCATACAGGCAATGCAGTCTGAAGTTTGTCAGTATAACTGTAAATGATTTTGAGAAAGCACTTTAAAGGGTGGGGCTATGATTGCCATTTGATAGTGAATGGCTCATCTCCGTGAGGGATTATATTTATCCTGCCCCACATAACTGAGTTATTGTGAAAGCCTGTGTGAAAGCAATGGGGTGGGAAGTGGGGGAGGGGGGGTGACAGGAGCAAAATGTAGCCATTGTGATAACTGGTCTGACTGAAAGAACACATTTTGAGGGGGCAGGGGGGATAAGCGATCTTGTGAAGCCTCCTTCCTATTTGCCTTTCATAAGCAATAACTTCATTATCCAGAGCCTGGGGGAGCCACCATTGTCATCCATGCAAGATTGCACACTGCGAAGGCCATGCCATCTGACAACACACAGAGGCAGGAAGGTTATTGTCCCACCAGAGAGTCCCCTTAAGGTCTAGACAAAGGACCAGACTGTGGAGCAGTCAGTTGGCTCTCTGGGTACTGTTTTCCTAATTCACCAGTGAGCCTCTGAAACCTGGCAACTGGGATCCCGTTCTAGAAGGGTCCTAAAACCTCCCCTCCTGAGTCCACACCCCTTTGGCAAAGCATGCTTGGCTTTTGCGCTGTATATACCTAGGGGGAAGGTTATTGTGAAGTGTCCCTGGGCAATGTTACTCATGTGTGAATGGAAGGATCTTGTTTGCATTCATTACAAACCCATTAAAAGCTGGCTGGCTGAGACCTGGGCAGGACTGGTCTGAAGGTTGCAGCTGACACTTGTCCCCTTGCTGGGTCTCTGCACCATCTCCTTGCAGTGCACCAGAGTGAGGAAGGCTGCTGTCTGGGTCAGGGACAGGTGAAGGGCTGCCCAGCCTTTCTGGACTCCCCACCACCACCCACACTTTTCCAGTGCAAGTTCTTTCCATGAATTAGCCTGCCCAGAACTTACCTCGATTTCAATCTCTCTTCCTGGATCCCAATGGCTGAAGAGAAAACTTTTCGCCATGGGCTCATCGTCTTGGGAGTTTTTCTCGTGATGATCGGAATGTTCATCATGAGTGTGGATAAGCCCCAGATCTACATCACTTTTTGTACCTTAGGGGCCTTGGTCATCGCTGCGGGGATCATTTGGAGCATGTGTCAGTGCTACCCGAAGGTAGGAAACAGTCTACTTTTCCTTTTTTCTAAAGAATGTGCTTTCAACAGTTGCATTTTGGGGGTATCAAACTCAGACTTCCCAAGAATATATTTGGGCTCTTGGAAATGGCGGGATTATATGTTCCCTACTCTTTATTGAGCTTGTTAGCCTTTTAAGAAGTAGAAACTTAAAAATATTTTACTTGCAAAGCAATCAAATTTTTTGGTATCCTTTACTTTACACATTGGTTTCCTTACTGTTGCCACAAAAATAATGTTGCCATCGCAGGATAGATATTAGAATGATGTCACAATATAATGTAGTGGGAACTGTAGAAAGAATAAGTTAGGTAATGGCGAATCTAAGGCTGTTCCCTGTTGGAGTTGCAGCTTGAATCTTCTTTCTGGAAATCTAGGATTTGATTGAAGACACAGTTTGGAATGTAAAAATAAAAATAAAATGCCTTTCTTCTAGGGAACCCCTACATCTCCTTGGAGATAGATGAGAAAGAATCACTTTGCCCAGGGTGGACTGCCTCCTGAGCTTTATTTGAGATCCAAATGATACACCACATTTTCTTAATTAAATTCAGTGTTTGTGCATGTGTTTGTGTGTAGCTGCTCATTTGATGGGAGGAAATAACCCCCTTGTTCCAAGGAGTTATCTTCCCTTACTTCCCCGCTTTCCCTCCCCAGATCAGAGTTGTTTCTGTTGACGTGGAGTCTGAGAAGTTTCTTGTAAAGAACACTGCTGCTTCATCTGTTCAAAATGAGATTCCCGAGAAGAACAGGTATGTTTGCGGAAACCAAGCTTGTAAGCTTCAACTCAACAGTCTGCAATCTACTTTTTAATTAGAATACAGTACTCGCCTGTGCATATTGCAAACTGTGTTCCACAGAGGGACAAGGTCAACGTCTGGAAACGCTGGCACAGGGCAGTGAATTGCACAATTTAAGTGTATTTTTAAGCAGGAGAAAAGCGGTGTCTTTAGGGAAAATATAAAGCTCCTCAGAGGTGTGTGTGTTTGTGTGTAAAGCATGGAACAGCTTTGGAGACCTATGCATAGGAGAGCAAAAGGCAGCAGTATTTGCAGCACAATCCTATGCTTGTCTGCTTGGAAACAGATCTCATTGAGTTCAATGTGGCCTACTCTCAGATGTGTGTATAGGATTGCAACCTCCATCTCATTTCAGTGTCTAGCCCTGCTATATATAATCCAATCCAGAAAAATCATGTGGGCCTCCTTAGGGTTCATTCTGCACTGGCCATAAGAACAGCAGCTCCTTTGGCCTTGTCTCTCTGGGCTGTGCAGAAGCTATAACTGGTTAATCAAGATAAAATTATGGCAGCTTAAAAGAGCTTATTCTCCACCTCACATCCAAGCTTCTTCAGAACAGTGCCTCTCTCACCCTAGAGATGGATAAATCCTGGTGAAATGTAGTAGGTGGTCTCCTGCAGAGTGCAGTGACAGGTTGGGTATATATAGGGTGGATCTACACACAGGGGGAAACCGCTATAAATAAGCCAGAAATTAGATCCGTTATAATAAAAGAAAGATAAAACCCTATGGAAAATCGCATATAAAATTTTTCTGCTCTCTGGCACCATCTGGTGTTGCATGCTTATAGCACATTCAAATAGTTGTTGCTTTACTAATGTAGCTGAGTCCCAGAGGTGAGATAATCTTTGGCTATCCTGGTCCCAAGCTGTATAGCGCTTTGTACCAAGTTCATTAGTCACTTCTTCCCTTCCTCTCAACATTGACTAAGGGCAAGAGCACAGCCTGCTGCCAGAAGGCCTATTTTATGTACTTCAAAAGCAGTTGTTTTTCTGATTGAAAACCTGGACCCGGCACCAGCCTACTGTGCATTAGCCCAGCCTCAGAGGCGTCCATGGGCCACTCCATTCCTGGCTATATGTCATTTACTTGCTCAGATCTCCCTTCCCACCACACTCCATCCATCAACTTCCCTTAAACAGCGCAAGACAATTTTCCATAATACTCCAATTGCCAACAACAGAAAGGAAAGTGAAACTAAAGTAGCTGGAGGCAGCATAGCCTTGGCATACAGACTGATGGATTTTGTATGTCCCTTTCTCCTAGTCAGCCAGGAGGGAATGGAGGACAGGTAAGAAAAGCAGGTCTCCTGACAGCTCATATCCAGATAACGAACAACTGCGACACGCTTAAGAGGAAGCAAACTTGACTAGAGAAATGCTAGGTCCTCTGAAGCTGCTCAAATTTCTGAATCCGCAAATAATCAGATTCCTGTCCCCTGTTAATAACAGATCTGGTGAAGTAATATTCCACTTTCTCATGTTGTTTGCTCAGTTCCCAGACACCCTACACCAGCCAGAAAGAAGCTGAAGTCTATGAGAAAAGCCTGCCGTCTTATGAACAGATCCAGATGAAAGTGGCAGGTGCAGAATCTGTGGGTGTTCTGTCTTCCCCAGTCCCACCGGTCAGGGCAGAAGGATGTACCCAGCCTGTTGTACAGGCCAAGGCAGAGGTCCACAGGGATTCAGAAAGCGATGGAGACTCCTGCAAGGACCCAATGTCCCAGAAGGACTCTACAAGGTTGTACTGGTGAGTAGCTCATGCGGTGCGTTCAGGGGCTGGTTTGAATTGCACACCACCCTGAACCTTATGGTCACTCTTGGTGATTTCTATTAGGCACTCTGGATAGAGAAAAGTTTGCAATGGTGGGATGGTTGTCAAATTATATAAATATTAGTTGGTTGTATGCATTTTCATTGCTTGATTAAACAAAATGAATAAATGAACATCTGCATAAAACAATGTTACTAATGCAGGTGTCAGAACCGACACAATCTTTGTAAATATGTAATATTCTATGTTAGAAATTATATCCTTTTCTATGTGTGAGATATGGTGCAATGATATATATGTACTACACACACACACACACACACACACACACTGTATATATAAAAAGTGCATGCGAGAGAGAGAGAGAGAGAGAGAGAGAGAGAGAGAGAGAGAGAGCGCACCACTGATTGTTTATCTGGGAGCTCCTTTCGAACTGAACAAAACTGAACAGGGGTCGGCCACTGTGACAAGAGGATGTTGGATTAAATGGACCACTGGCCTGATCCAGAGCAAGGCTCTTCTTACGTTTTTATGTTCTTTAACTGATTAATCTAACAGATTAGCAACATTAGTTGATTAATCTGTTATATTAATCAGCTAATGTTACCATCCCCATAGAAGGTGGAGCTAAATATAAGATGCATGCTAGCTCTGTATCAACGAAAAGCCAACACAGTCTGTTCTGCCCGGTGTTGTTCCTTCTAGTTAAAGCAGGCATCACAAGCCCAATACCCTCCGGGTGGAGTGCAACTCCTGTTAACTCAGACCATTGGGCATGCTGGCCGGGGATGATGGGAGTTGGGTCCAAGAACATCTGGAGGGGACCACATTGGTGACTCTTGAGTTCAAGATCAAAACAATGCTGTTGGGCTGGCATGGTCAATAATATTTAATTTACCCTTAGAAATCAAGTTAAATAAATCAACAACAGCTGGTCATTCCAGAACCAGGGATGTGCCGGTGAAAAGCACAGCATCTGCCTGGCTTGATTTACTATAAATGTCCTAGTAGAAACACAAAACAGCTCAACAATCAGCCTTGGAAGCTATGTCCTTCAATGAACCTTCTCTTTAAATTCTAGTGAGTCGGAAAAGTTTCCTAACCAGGCGCCACTGGCTTCTTTCCAAGAGGAAGCTGACGCCTCTTCCGTGGAATCTGCAGCCAACAGTCCGTTTCTGCAGAGGTGGGAAAATGTCTCGAAGCCTATGTCTCCAACAGAAAGCCAGCTCAGATTCAAGCTTCCATCCTATGAAGATTTTGCCCTGATCGATTCCCTGACGGCGGAAGGTCAAGGTCAAAACAATGAAAGGATAACGGCACCCAACCAAAGCCGTTGCCCTATTCCTGCCCCCAGAGGAGATGGGGCATTGGCTACAGTAGGGCCTGAACGACTGGAACACAGAGCTACGCATAATGTAGAAGAGGATGACATGTACTATGGAATAAAAGAGGGAGCAGGAGACGTCCCCTCATCGGTCGGTGCTGTCTCTGAACCAAAGGACTAAGCATTAAAAATTAGGAATGAGCCCGGGAACATTCTCATGGGAGTCCAAATCCAAAGAGATGAAAGGTTGGGTGGGGGTGGGGAGTGGCTCAGACAATAAAAGGGATGCCCAAGCCATGGTAGATTGGTCCTGCTCTCTGGGGATTTATAGGGAGTGATGGAGAATAAGAGTTAGGACCAAAGCAGAAGAACAAAAGTTTGGCTGTCTGTTGAAGTGTCTTAAGCTGTCCCTCCACTTATGCTCAACCTGTATATTTGTAAATAAAGTGAAATATCACCAAATCCCATAAGCCCCCTGTGGTTTTCTTCCAAAGGAAATCAAACCTGGGTAGCACTGAACCCCTAAAAGTTCTCACCAGCCAGAGAGATGATTCAGAAAAACACTATAAAGGGGAAACAGACTCTGTATATGAGAACGGCGCCCCTGCTGAGAACATATATATTGTCCCAAGGGGGAGAGTCATGACTTTTCCCTGGGAGTGTGGATCGAGGATCCATGACTCGCCTGAACATCATCTTTTAGCGCTTCTTTGCCATTTATGAAATGATACTCTATTGGGATGCAGGTGGCACTGTGGTCTAAACTCTAAACCACTGAGCCTCTTGAGCTTGCCGATCAGAAGGTCAGCGGTTCAAATCCCTGTTATGGAGTGAGCTCCCGTTGCTCTGTCCTAGCTCCTGCCAACCTAGCAGTTTGAAAGCACACCAGTGCAAGTTGATAAATAGGTACTTCTGCAGCAGGAAGGTAAACGCCTTTTTTGTGTGCTCTGGTTTCCGTCACGGTGTTCTGTTGTGCCACATGAAAGCTGTCTGTGGACAGAGATGAGCCTGAAAGCGAGATGAGCGCTGCAACCCCATAGTCGCTTTTGACTGGACTTAACCGTCCGGGGGTCCTTTACCTTTACCTTTTACCTACTAAGGCTGCCATTTTCTAAATGTACAAAAATGTGTTTCTAGTCTTTTAGACTCCTTTAGCATTCTTGCCCCATCATCCACAGATACCTGACTGTATATTGGTGTGATTGTACTTCATGTCCATGGACTGCTTTGCTGAGGACATGTTCGATGGTGGTGGTTCCTGGGGATTGGATGATATATCAAACAGTGACACTTTTAACATGAAAAAGAACTGGTCAGAGGTTTACGAAGTGCTTGCGTGTGGGTGCCAAAGCAGCTCAGGGCTCACGCTTCATTAATTGGCCCGATCGCTATGGAGCGGCTGATGTGCAGGAGCAGCAGCAGCCAGACAGAAGGCGGATCGTGTGCCCTCAGCACCTTTGCTTCTGAGGTCCCGCTTTCTGCTCCGATTCATGCCTTTTGGCCATTGGAGGTCTGCTTGCTGCAGTGGAAAATCCGGAGTGATTTATGTTGCTTTCGGAAGCCTGCCAACTGCTCAGCTTGTCAGCTTGCTTCTTCCGTATGGGGAGGGAGCCAAGCTCCCAGGCAGCTGTGGGACAGCAGCTCCATGAAACTGACAGCGCGTGGCAACAAAGGGGTTGGTGTTGGCTCCGTCTTAACTAGGCTATCTGAGTATAAAGCCAGTAGGGCCTGTTTTAGAAGTTGCACTCATGCCTGTTCCTTGGGGGCAGAAAGACACCATTTGGAATATGGCATCGAGTTCAACAGGACTTACTGCCAAACAACTTGTGCTTAGCATCACAGCTTTGGGAACCACACAAAATATTTTATTCTGAATGGATTAATGAATCTTAATAATAACCCCTGCACCCTAAGATAGCAGCATTCCATCCCACATTTCTCTGGTGAAAATAGGGACGCCCTATTCAATAATAATAATAATAATAATAATAATAATAATAATAATAATAATAATACCCTGCCCATCTGGGCAGCTTCCAACAAATATAAAAACATAATAAAACATTAAACATTAAAAGCCTTCAGATATCTTCTAAAAATTGTAGAGTTGCTTATCTCCTTGGCTTGGGGGTCACATAACTCCATACCCTCCAACATTTCCCAAGTTAAAATAGGGATGTCCTAAGGAAATGTGGGACATTCTGGAATCAAATCAGAAGCTGTGATGGCTTCTGCAAATCTGAGACTATCCCTAGAAAAAAGAGGCACTTAGAGGGTCTGTAGAAGTTTATAGGACCATATACACTGCAGGCACTCCAGAGAAACCACAACCATTAGGAAAACGTATTTTCTTCAGGGACTGAAGGGTGCTGCAAATCTCAGGAGTCTTCATGCATGTCTTGGCTTCTCAAATAAGCTTTCAAGTGACCTGGAAGCTGAGTATTTTTAATGTTTCAATTCCGCAATGGAACAAGACGCTACTTGTTTGTAAGTAGACTGCAGTCCAATGCTCCTGGTAACTAACAGCAGAAGAGTTCCACACAGTTTAAATATCCCATCAGAAGCTGGTTTAAGACGTGACCTGGAAGAGGTTGGTTGTCTCGAGCCTCAATTTTTACGAAACACTTGACAATGCCAGAAGCAGTCTTGTGTTGCAACCAACCCCCTGGCTCTGTAACTTGCTCCATTTCCCATTTGTGCTTCTGATACATCACTTCCCCACCCCTGACAGCTGCAGGAAATAACGTGGACTGAAGACAGATTGTGAAAATGATGGCGTAATGATGTCAGAAGTGACCTCAATGGCTGTGGGTGGTTTTGTTGCTTGGTCCCTTCTGTCCCGCCAGCTTTAGTACTTTGCTAAAGCATTGTGTACTTGGCATAAGCTGCCCTGACAGTGGTAATCCTACTCGTGTACTGTGTCAACAGCCATTTAAAATGTGTTGTTTGCACTAAATAGAAAAGCCCAGTTCGTGACCCTGAGGTGTCCTTCGTAGCTTCACTTGACGTTTGTAGAGGCTGCAGCCCCAGATCCAGTTACTAAGGTACATCCCGTATTCATGAATATTCCATGTGTCCTCGAGTAGATAATTGGAACCATCTTGTTCTGTTCTGCGGGTTCCCCTTCGCTTCTTTTTTTCCTATTCCCACAAGTCTTGTGAGCGGTGACCCCACCACCAATATCCCTGCCAACCTCCTTGACTGGGACAGTTATTTATGACTCTTCCATCTTGGCTCTCGTAGCTATTTTGTGCCCACGCGTTGTGTCAATATGTGTTGTGTGTGCCACATGTTGTGTGCCTATATGTATCCCATATCAGCTCTGACTACACCCACTTTCATTTTCACCACACCCACTATTCCATTTCCTTGTTCCTCTGGCATGTGGCCCCCCAGAAGGCTGGATTTGAAGGAAGGTGGCACCTGGCCTGAAAAAATGTTCCCCACTCCTGGCTTAGCCCATCAAAATAGCTTTTGAGGGGTGTCAAACGGAACCATCCTCTTCTGGAGCACTGTCAGGCTGGATAGAACAAAATGGAAAACATCCTCTTGCAATTTCCAGCAAGAACTCTTGATCTGTGTATTTTCCTAGCCTTGCTGGGTGGGAGAAAGAAGTCTGCAGTAGGCATGGATTTTTTAAGGGGGTAGAGAGATTGGGGGCTTTGCAAGGTGCAATGCCACCTTCTCATCAGCTTGCCAAAATAGATAGTCTGGTGGTCCAGTTTCATAGTGCTGCCCTTTTCTGTCTTCCTTGTGCCCTGGTTCCCTCTTATATTCCATTGCATGCATCTCTTTCTATTAAATAGTGGGTTGACATAGCAGCCGGCACAGCGATTTCTTCAAGTAGCTCTTTATTAAGATAAGCTGGAATAGAACTGACTGCGAACAGCTCAGCCGGCCTGTATTTATAGGCAGCCGGCTGTCAACATTGTAACCACAACAGCCCAGAGTTCCCGCCTAAACTAACTGCCGCGGACCTGAGTGAAAACTATCTACAGACCTGAGTGAAAACTATATACAGTATCCCCCTGTTGGCCCAGGGTGAAAACTACACTACATAACACCCCTCCCCACCGAGATAAGGCGTTAGTTACAATCGTAATGGTTTCCTTATATACAGCACTACGCGTAATGGTTCAATTAGGCACAAAAGCATAACGGTTACATTTCCCATACTTAGACCAACAGTGATACCTGTCCAACAACGTAGTCCTTTAAATAAGTTGGGCGCTTGGAAACTCTGCCAGACCGCCGGGGACTGGTAGCCAAGTCCGGAGGGCCACACAGTTCTCGCTGAGGCTGTGGTGCGACCCTAGGTGGCGTTGGAACCAACTCCCCTGGATCCGCTGCTGTGGGTGGAGCCTCCGCAAATGGAGTGGTCTGAGTCTGTTCTGAGACGGCTTGGTTCGGCTCCACGCTGGCAGTTTGCGAGGGAGGTGTAGGTGGGGCCTCGCCATCTGTACGTGTCTCTTCTGGAGCCGCAAGCGCAGTTGGGGGCACCTCGGTAGTGTCCAAGTCGTCAACCCTGCGCCTAAGCTGGTCTATGTGCCGTCGCCACAAACGTCCGTCTTCGAGTGCCACCTGGTACGAGCGAGGCCCAGTGACTCCCACTACTGTGGCTGGCACCCAAGGGATGTCCCCCACATAGTTCCGGGCAAAGACCTGGTTTCCTGGGACAAATGACCGTGGTGCATTGGCACAGCCTGGGGGTTCAGCCACGGCAAAG
Source organism: Podarcis bocagei (assembly GCF_964188305.1). Taxonomy (NCBI): domain Eukaryota; kingdom Metazoa; phylum Chordata; class Lepidosauria; order Squamata; family Lacertidae; genus Podarcis; species Podarcis bocagei. Next base: position 60,299,847 of record NC_138129.1, read on the forward strand.
TCTGGGTGTAGCCGGTCGAGCGGTGACCTGAGGCGGCGGCCCATAAGCAGTTCAGCAGGACTCCTCCCTGTGGCCGCATGAGGAGTGATGTGTTGCACGAACAAGTATTCGGCGACCCGCTCATGCCAGTCTCCCCGGTCCAGGCGCGCCAGTGCCTCTTTTGTCGAGCGCACCATTCTTTCCGCTTGCCCGTTGCTGGATGGATGAAAAGGTGCCGTTAGGGCATGGTGGATGCCCAGTCCCAAAAGATACCGCTCAAACGTGCCTGACGTGAACTGCGGTCCGTTGTCAGAGACAAGGACATCAGGACACCCATGCGTTGCAAACAGGCCTCGCAGCACCCGGATGACAGCTTCGGTAGTGGTGGAGGGCATCAGGGCGACCTCCAGCCATTTGGAATAGGCGTCCACCACTACCATAAAGGTCCGGCCGTGAAAGGGGCCAGCCAGATCGATGTGCACCCTCGACCAGGGTGTCTTTGGCGTCTCCCAGGTGTGTCCCTTAGCTGCCGGTGGTGCAGGCCTCGACTCTTGGCACGCTTGACAGGCGGACACCCAGGCAGTGATGGCATCGTCCATATTAGGCCACCAGACGTAACATCGAGCCAACGCCTTCATTTTGACAATTCCCGGGTGGCCAACATGCAGAGCCTCCAGGACGCGCTGACGGAGTCCCTGGGGAATCACGACGCGGTCTCCCCACAGCAGACAGCCGCGATGAGCTGAGAGTTCATGTTGTCTGGTTGCGAAGGGCTGGAACTCCGATGCAAAAGGCCCTTGTGGCCACCCCCTCCACACCCAGTTGAGCACCCGGCTGATGGTGCGATCCTGGGCAGACGCGGAGGCCACAGTGGCAGCCGATACAGGCGCTGCCGGAAGATCCTCAATCAGAAGGAGCGATGAAGCTGGAGCCGGGTCTTCCACAAATGCTGGAAGAGGGCAACGGCTGAGGGCGTCGGCATGGCCCATCGATTTCCCCGGGCGATGGATGAGCCGGTAGTGGTAGGCAGCCAGGAAAACAGTCCATCGCAGCATGCGTGGTGAGAGGACCGGTGGAGTTGGACGATCACCGGCGAGGAGGCCCAGGAGTGGCTTGTGGTCAGTGATGAGGTCAAAAGTCCTGCCATAGAGGTATTCATGGAACCTCTTCACTCCAGCCACAAGTGCCAATGCCTCCTTGTCGAGCTGGCTGTAATTCCGTTCCGTCGGAGATAGTGTCCTGGAAAAGTAGGCGAGCGGTGCTTCTCTTCCATCTGGAAAACGGTGACTAAGGACAGCACCGATGCCAAAAGGTGAGGCGTCGCAGGCAAGGACCAGCGGCCTGGATTCACTGTACTGTACCAGCACACTGTCTGAAGAAAGGAGAGCCTTGACCGCGTTGAAGGCCGCCGTCTCTCGATGACCCCAGGCCCAAGGCGTCTTAGTGCTAAGGAGTCGGTGAAGAGGCTCAGCCACTGTGGCTTTGTGGGGCAGGAACATGTTATAAAAGTTCAGCAGCCCCAGGAATGCCTGCAACTCCGTTTTGTCCTTTGGGGTGGGGGCCTGCTGGATAGCGTGGATCTTGGATGTGGTTGGATGAAGGCCGGAGGCATCGATAAGATAGCCCAGGAACTCTACCTGTGGAACGGCAATCAGGCACTTCTCCCTCTTTACCTTGAGCCCGGCCTCCTGGAACCTGGTCAGCACGGCACGGAGGCGCTCGAACAGCTGCTGGTGTGAGTCTGCAGACACCAAGACGTCATCAAAATATGGTACCACGCCCGGAAGCCCTTGCAGGAGACGCTCCATAAGGCTTTGGAAGATGCCAGGAGCCACACTCACCCCGAACTGCAACCGGCGGCAACGGAATGCCCCCCGGTGGGTGACGATCGTCTGGGCTTCAGCAGTGGCATCATCGACTGGCAGTTGTTGATAGGCTTGGGCAAGGTCCAGCTTAGCGAAGACCTTACCCTCACCCAGGGAATGCAGCAGGTGTTGGACAACAGGAACCGGATAAGCGTGCTGCTGAAGTGCCTTGTTGATTGTGCACTTGTAGTCAGCGCAGATTCTCACCGACCCATCTGGCTTGACAGGCGTGACGATGGGGGTTTCCCACTTTGCGTGGTCAACGGGCTCCAAAACTCCTTGGGCGATCAGTTTGTCCAGTTGTTCGTCCACCTTAGCCTTGAGAGCAAAGGGAACCCGGCGTGGCTTAAGCTTGATGGGGGCGACTTGTGGATCAAGGCTAAAGGAGATGGGCGTACCAGTATATTGTCCCAAGGTGCCGTCAAAAACCTCGGCAAAGTCTTTGACCAGACCCTCAGTCTCTGCGTTAGATATGCAGTTGATGCCGGTGACTTCCAGGCCGAGGGCATCAAACCAGTCTAGCCCTAGGAGGCTTGGCCGCTGACCTTCGACCACCACCAACTGGAGCAGGCCCGAAAAATCCTTGAAGGCGATCCGGAACTGGCCAACGCCTACCACGGGAATGTCGTTTCCCTGGTAGTCTCTCAGGTGTACGCGGTGAGAGTCGAGTTGCCTTTTGGATACTCTGGGTACCAGTCTTTTGATGGTGCTCCATGACACGACGGACAGGGCAGACCCGGTGTCAATCTCCATGTCACATGGAGCTCCTTCAATGAGCACCGTGACGTTCAGCTTGCGTCGCGTAGACGAGTCGATTTGGCCAATCGTGGTTCCAGACGGGCAGCGGCAGTTGGTGAGAGCGAAACAACTTTCCTTGGCAGACTGGAGTGAAGACTTGAACTTGCGAGTCGATGAAGGGGGGTGTCAGATGGAGCCGATTGGCAGACCTTAGCGATGTGGCCCCTTCTGGAACACCTCCTACAGATGGCGTCTCTGAATCGACACTTGGCACGGGAATGGTCGCCTCCGCAGCCAGCACATTCCGGTTGGCCCTTGGACTTCTGTTGGAGCTTCCTGCGCTCCCGCTTTGTCTGGTGCACGTCATCGTCTTCACTGGAGGATGCCTCATCACTGCTGGCCTCTTCATGATGCACCGGAACTGGCCCCCTAGCAAGACGCGGGCTGCTGGACTTGCGGATCTCCTGGGCGGAGCGTTCAGCAGCTTCTGAGGCCACAGCCTCCTCAATGGCTTTCTGTAGCGTGAGGTCTGGCTTGGCTAGGAGACGCCGTTGCAGATGGATGTCCCGGACCCCGCAGACGATTCGATCCATCAGGGCATCGTCTAAGTCTCGGAACTCACAGTGCATTGCAGCCTGTCGCAGGGCGGTGGCGTAGTTGTTGATTGACTCCCCCTCTGCCTGGTTCCGGTGGTAGAACGCATGGCGGGCAGCAATCTTGGACGGCTTTGGTGCGTAGTGGTTGCGGAGCTTCTCTTGGATCGTGTCCCATGGTGTTGCTTGGACTGCTTCAGGCGCAACCAATGCTCGGGCCGTCTCAAACACCTCAGGCCCACAGAGGCTGAGGAATAGGCCCCGCTTCCGATCCATTGATACTGCTGTCAGCTCGTTGGCTTGGAGGTAGCAGTCGAACCGAGCGAGGTAGGAGTCCCATGACTCAGAGGCTGGCGCAAACGGCGGTAGAGGCACAAGTGAAGCCATGATTCCGATGCCGGCGTGAAGGGCGATGGATGGAACACAGTGCTCTAGCCAGAACAGTCAGCTCTGAATTGGTTCTGCCCAGTGATTTCGCTCAGTGATTTCGCTCAGTGATTTCGCTCTGTGATTCAGCTCAGTTCAGAGGCTGGCCGCATCTGGCTGTGCTCTGATGTCCATCGATCCCACCTTCGTCGCCAGTATTAAATAGTGGGTTGACATAGCAGCCGGCACAGCGATTTCTTCAAGTAGCTCTTTATTAAAATAAGCTGGAATAGAACTGACTGCGAACAGCTCAGCCGGCCTGTATTTATAGGCAGCTGGCTGTCAACATTGTAACCACAACAGCCCAGAGTTCCCGCCTAAACTAACTGCCGCGGACCTGAGTGAAAACTATCTACAGACCTGAGTGAAAACTATATACAGTATCCCCCTGTTGGCCCAGGGTGAAAACTACACTACATAACACTTTCAAAGCTAGACTATAAATTTAGCAGGTATCTTTGTACTTTACTCATTGTCTACCACAAGAAAGCACACCGCCTTCCCTGCAGATGTTTGGCCCTCTGATCACGTACACAGAAATAAGCAGCCAAAGGTGAAAACAATGTCAGGGAGTTGAGGAGGATTGTTTATACAATTATAAGAAACACTTGTTGGGTGTCACAGCAAGAAAACAAAAGAAAAGAAGAAAAGCACATGTTTCCTAAACATTGTTTTCAGAAGTGCGAGCAGCACACAAAAGAAAAATGGACCCCCCTCCTTGTTTAGACTTGACTCATGTCCCTGCTCCCAGCTGCCTGACTCCCCAAGGCAGGCCTTCCAACAGCGGCGTAGCGTGGGTTGTCAGCAGCCGGGGCAAGGCAAGTAATTTGCGCCCCCTAACCAGGGCAAGGCAAGTAATTTGCGCCCCCTAACCCCTAACCTGCCGCGTCAGGTGATCTGAGGCGAGTTGCCGCTGGCGCTGCCGCCCAAACGATGCCGCTTGCCCGGAGGAGGAGGAGGGCAGAGAAGCGAGGAAAATGCAACATGGCCCAGCAGCTGCAGCGGCAGTGGCGGCGGCGGGGCTGTGAGGAGGGGCTGCCTGGCGCGCCCTTCGCGGCCCTGACACGGGGACCGCGGCGAGCGCTGAGAGCCGCTGCCAGCTCGTCGGTTCCGCGAAACATGGGGCTCTGCTACAGCCTGTGCCCGAGGCTCTTCAGCGACTCCGGAGGCGGCGAGCGCCCCCCCCAGATGTTGCGCCTGGTGCAGCCGGCCCCCCTTGCACCCCCACGCTACGCCACTGCCTTCCAAGTCCTGAGAGGTTTGCTTGCTCTCACCTCACTCTAGGACGTGATGTGCTGGCCAAGCTAGATGGAGTTTGCTGCTGTTGGGTAGCTGAATTATGCTAAACAAACAGCAAAGGCAGGACTGTGGGATTGGGATCACAGCATGGTTGTAGGGTTTAAAAAACTGCCTGCCCCTGTCGCTGTTCAATTTGGTATAACCTGCCCCCCTTCACACACATGGAGAAATTCGCTCCAGTTCACTGTTAAAGGAGAACTTGAAAGCTTTGCATTTTCCAAAACAATATGCAAACTGAAACACTGCTCTCCTTTGAAATGTGAGCTTCTCCGCAGTTTGCAATGCAACGCTCCAGGCAATTAATGTGTACAAAAATGCATATACTATGGTAAGGCGTGCATATAAATGTGTATATAAGGGAAAGTAACATCAGAATGTGCATTATTTTAGGGGAAATTGCTTTGCAAAAATGCATACATTAGGCAACATTGCACATAAAAACGTGCAGGAGAAATTTCCAGAGAACTGCTGACAATTTAAAAATAAATACATCACAAGATGACGTAGCAATGTGGAGAACTGAATTTAAGATTGGAAAAATGAGAAACAGAGAGAAACTGAAAAGGGCATATTCACTCCTGCAGAAGGGTGACTGAGCACTTTCATTCACGTTAGTGACCTAAGCCTAATTCTTCTGGTATGTGCCTGGATCCCTCCTACAAAATACTGACAGTCTGGGGCCCCCTAAGATGCCAACAGCCACTATTTTCATCACAGAGACATAAAACCACCAGTGTTATTGCAGTGCATTCATCCCAACAGCCACAGTGGTGTTGCAGCCATTGTTTACATCAACCTGTAAAAAACGTATTTTCATTGGATTCCTTGTCTTAACAATTAAGGTACAACTAATCTGTGCTAAGTGAACATGGACTCTGGGTTAAGAATGCAAGAAGTGCATTGCCAAGTCAGTTGTGTCTCCATCTAGTCCTTAATTCTTTGCAAAATCACAGTGTCAAGCCAGTGTGAGAAGGTCCACTAGAGACTGGCCAGTAGTCCTCTCCTGGACCTGATTTAGGCCACTTGTGAGATGAGATCAGTGTGACGGTTTTATTGTTACTGAAAAGCAGGATTCAGCCTCCTGGACCATTGGGACAGCACTGTCCTGTTATATAGAGTGATAATTCCTGTTAAGTCTTCTGTGTCCTGCTGCTTTTGGCTGCATAGCTCAAACCTGGAATTATCACTTTTGGCAGGGGTTAAATATGGCAGGGAAGGAGACATTCCTGCATGAAATTAAAACATGCAAACAGAAATCCCTGAGCTTTTGGCTGCCTAATTGTAGAAAAGTCTGAGGCAACACCCAGAGCCCTGGTAAATAACCTTGACATAGGGCATGGGAGGCAATAGACTTTGCAGCATTACCAGACATAACTCACCTGTGAGAAAATTAAAACCAGGTGCTGAGCTTTTCAGGCACTGCAGGCTATTCCCTGTGGAATAGGCATGAGGCACTTGGCTGGGGTTGTATATAACCTACTAAGAAGCTCCAGTTTTGCTCTGGTGATCCTGTCTTCCCAAGAACATAAGCGGTGCAGTGAAAATGGAGGACTTGCGGGAAATGTGCACCTAATATCTGGAGGTAATGTTAGGTAATCTATTCCAATCCTTTGCATTGAGGTAGAATCCATTTGCAAAGAGGCACCTTAATAGTTAGTGTTTGATTTATTTACTTAAAATATTTTCTATGTTGCCTCACATTAAAATGATACCAAGACTGTGTACAACCCCCTGCCACCCAATTCAGTGTACAATAAAAACAATCCAGAAAACAAACACAATCCAAAAGTTCTAGATTCAGGTAGGTAGCCATGTTGGTCTGACGCGGTAGAAATATATAAAAATAAAAATAAATAAATTGTCCAGTAGCACCTTAGAGACCAACTAAGTTTTTGGTGTGAGCTTTCATGTGCATGCACACTTCTTCAGATACACTGAAACAGAAGTCACCACACCTATATATAGATAGTGAGAGGGTGGGGAGGGGTATTACTCAGAAGGGAGCTTGTATCTTTGCTGTGCTATTCTACTCCTTGTTTTGGTTCCATTTAGCTGCTTATATTAAGCAGAGAGACTGTGTAATGGAGGTTAAGATGCTGGACTTGTATGAGGGAGAGTGGGGTTGTAAATTCCCGCAGAACCATGAAGCTGGCTGGCTAACTGCCGCCCAGCCACAGACTCTCAGCCTAACCTACTATTAAATGGAGCAGCCCCTGGGCTTATGGAGGGTGGGCTGTAAGCATGAGAAATAAATACGAAGAGTACAAAAGCTCCTCTTAATAGTGGGTTGTTCTTGCCTGTACCCAGGGATAGAAGCAGGCACATCTGAGTGTATATGGTTATTTACACAAATAATTTGTGTTCCATCTTTCTCAGTGGGATCCAACACACAGAACTCCAGAACTGGGAATCTTGTAGCAGCCTGCCCTCTGCTGACTACATTTGTACACACACCACTCTGGATACTTTATAATGCAGTACAATTGTGCCTTGGTTCCCAAACGGCTTGGCTCCTGAACACCGCAAACCCGGAAGTAAGTGTTCCAGTTTGCGAATGTTTTTTTTGAAGCCAAACATCTGTTTCAGCTGTCGGCATTGTTTCCATTGCCAATCAGCCAATCAGAAACTGTGCCTTGGTTTGCGAACATTTTGGAAGTCGAACGGACTTCCAGAACGGATTGAGTTCAGGAAGCAAGGTACCACTATACTACATAGTTGTAGGGTTGCCATACGTCTGGAATTTCCCAGATATTGCTGGGTTTTGGCCGTCAAAAACTATGTCTGCGTGGAAATCACTTAAAATGTCGGGGGAAATCCAGACATATAGTGTGGATTTTGGCAAACATCCTTTAAAATAGCTCAAGAATTAACCCCCCCTCCGATATTTCACAAAAAAACTCAACATTTTGGGCAAAACTAAAAACAACAACAACACAACTCAACAATTTGGTCAAAAAGAAAAAAAAAACTCAACAAATTTGCCATTTTGAAATATGGCAACCCTACACAGTAGGTTCTCTTAGCTTTTAATTTGTGTTAGCATCTTAAAAAGTAGAGACATCACCTTGCCAACAAAGGTCCGTATAGTAAAAGCTATGGTTTTCCCAGTAGTGATGTATGGAAGTGAGAGCTGGACCATAAAGAAGGCTGATCGACAAAGAATTGATGCTTTTGAATTATGGTGCTGGAAGAGACTCTTGAGAGTCCCATGGACTGCAAGAAGATCAAACCTATCCATTCTTAAGGAAATCAGCCCTGAGTGCTCACTGGAAGGACAGATTGTGAAGCTGAGGCTCCAATACTTTGGCCACCTCATGAGAAGAGAAGACTCCCTGGAAAAGACCCTGATGTTGGGAAAGTTGGAGGGCACAAGGAGAAGGGGACGACAGAGAATGAAATGGTTGGATGGTGTTCTTGAAGCTACCAGCATGAGTTTGATCAAACTGTGGGAGGCAGTGGAGGATAGAAGTGCCTGGCGTGCTCTGGTCCATGGGGTCACGAAGAGTCGGACACGACTAAACGACTAAACAACAACAACAACCACTAAGTACAGATGATCATCAAATTGCCCCTCAAACCACAGGTAAAAAATGAAGATGTAAAAGGAGCACTTGTGATATAACAACTTTATTCCGATATACAGTATATGTATACTTATGATACACAGCCCCGCATAGGCAGTAGATAAGTAGGACTAGAATTGTTCTTAGGTAGTAGAATGGAGAGCTTGATGGCAGAAGTGGAAAAGACAGACTATGAGCTGGGGGGATCTGGACGCTCATATCGGGCCCTGCCAGAAGTCCTTAGGATTGTGCATTCAGGATAATTTGCACTCAGGATGCCATATTCAACCCTGCTATCAATATTGTCTAACTGCTTTGTGCTTGCAGGTTTTGGGGTGGATGTACTGCTTTGTTTCTGATCAGTGCATGTCCTGTTCTTCCTGCTGAAATTTCTTCTCTCTCTCTCTGGTTTTTCTTGTGCTGTGGGGCAATTGCCCCTCCAGATGGCAATAGTGCGGTAACATTGTGGAAGCATTGCAGAACTAAAAAAGCAGAATGGTGTGTAAATGGTGATAGTCCCATATAAATGCAAGCACCCTGTCAATAGCACATGGCAGAAGACAACCACAAACACACCAGTCTGCAGTGGTCCTCAGACGAAGGAGAAACGCTAATTTCTGGTCCTTCAAAAAATAACAATATCTATTGGAGCCTGAAGTCACTTTTTGGAGAACACACTTCTCCATTGCCTCAGTTGCAGCTTTTACAGAACCCCCTCCCCTTTGTTGTTGTTCTTCTGGAAGCTTGTCACACATATTCATTATCTCATTGTTTGTTGTCATTTCCCGCCAGTGAGGAAGGGGCTTTTCCTGTTCAATTTGTCTTTTCTGTGTGCCCATTTTATAAAGACCCTGGTGGAGAAATCCTGGATCTGGGATTGAGAGCAGGATGCAACAATTCTCTTCCAGAGGCTGTCAGAAGGCATTGTAAGAGGGCACAAAGGGCAAATGCCCCCCAGTTGCCCCCCCAAAAAGTTCAGAATTTGTAGATGACCCTGTGGGAGCAATATGGACCTGGCCCAAATATCAGTGCTCTGTATAGGTGTATCTGGATGACAGGCTGTGGCAAAAATTGGTATACTGTATTGGTATTATGGCACTTGCTTTTCTGATTTTCCGATTCTATCAGTTTGTGCATGTGTATAGATGTCTGTATACATACATACATACATACATACATACATACATACATATATACATACAGTTATATAGCTGGTTAGCTAGAACTGATGCTCATTTTTGGGTAACTATTACAGTGCTTCCAGATTGGCTGTTTATTTGCACAAAATGTGATTGTTACCCTGCACTTTCTAGTGCAATTTTCCATCCCTTTTTTAACTGCAAAAAAACCTGATAAGAAAAGTTATGGAAAACTACATTGCAAAGTGTGAGATAGCAACCACTAGGTTCCACATGAGGAATGCTTGAGAAGCAGAAGACATCAAATAAACTCCATGCAAGTTGCGGATGTTAGCGGCAGGAATGCTCAGTAATCAGCCCGCCTGGGAACTCCCTCTTTCACTGATAAGAGTCTTGCCCTGCTTTCTATATTTTTGGTGAGCTGTCTGCCTGCCTTTTTGTCTTTCTATCAAAGCTTTGCTTGGGTGCCAAAGCAATCAGGAGCTTCTTTTTGAAAGCAAGCACAGCCAAGTTTTTAAACACTGCAAAATCACTCTTGAGGAGAGAGCATTTGTGATGTCACGAGACAGCTGCCAATCAATACTGGAGAGGATTAGGTACACATGACAATGATGTGAGTGTGCTTCCAGAACACAGCAATGACTCTTTCTGTGTTTGTGCATCCCAACTCTACTACTAAAGTCTCTCCTATACAACTATTGAGCCCTGTTTCTTTCCCTATCCTTCACTACCCTTTCATGCTTTGATTCCCAAACGAATGGTTGGCTTATGTACTAAATACATGCTTTGCGCATCAGGTTTCTGGATCTTTCCTTACATTCCCATAAGCAAGCAAGCTTTGAACCAAGAAAAGTCCTACCACAAGAAATGGTTTGGTGCCGCAATGTTCTTTGGGCTCAGCTTCATTAGTAAAGAAAAAGGCGTTCTATATGTGTTATAACTCTGTGACACCAGATGGCACTGTGGAGTCCCATCATTCTCCAACGTGATTTCCCATAATAAAGCTTACAACGCATTTTCCTGAAAGGCTTTTTTGATGTGTCCAGCCCCAGTTGCTTTTGACCATCCCAAGTGGAATTTGTCCCTCTGGAAGATATTAATTTAGCCTTCTGATATAGAATACTCATGCATCTGAAAAAGGAGACTCTTGCTGCTGCAAGATGTGTTAATTGGATTATTCCACAGGGCTCCTAATTTGCTTTTCCCCAGTATAGTCTTAACATTGGCTACCCTTTTGGAACAGGCCCACTTTGCCTGTTCTGCCCTGGATCTCAGCCCACCAGGTTACAAACATGCTGATCGCTTTTACTCCATGTATCCTGTGAAGTAAATTAAATCAATTTATATTAGAATCCAGGAATATTCTAATATGACAGGAGCAGTTGGAATTCGTCTTTTGGATAAACGAAAGCAGGTCACTGAATTCATCTCTTTCCAGATCTGTTGGCTTTCCTCTTATTTTGGCACAAGGAGCTTTTGTTGTTTGGTGCCCAGCAGAAGATTTCTTCCTGCTCATGAACAAAGATGAAAAGATCTAGCCTATTAACTCTTCTTGCACCACCAAGAAGTTCCTGATGTGAAGCCTCACACACAGGCTAAGCAGGCCCCCTTTGTGCAGGGGCTCCCAGCTCCTTGTGGTCCCAAGATCCCATTTTCTGCTGTCTGGGAGGCCTTATGGCCAGCTCTCCACAGTGAAAAACTGGAACAACTCATATGTGTTTCAGGATCCAGCCAACTGCCGGCTTTCTTGGCTTGCCAGTTTGCCTCTAGTCCATAGAGAAGGAGCCAATCTTTCAGGGAGGCATCAAGCCAAGAGCAGCGACTGTGTGAAATTGACCGCGAGAGGCACAGAGATTCTCTCTTCCTCCTCCATTCATTATGTAACACGATTTCAAATGTAACATGGGATGGGTTCAAATTTCCATTTTGTGTGTGTGTGCATTTTAAGCTAATCGGATAAATTTAAATCGCCCTGTTCAGAATTCTGTAGAGCAGGAATGCATGTTATTTGCTGGTATTCATTCACTGAAAAGGAGCCCTTTGTTGTTGCTGTCCGAAAGATGCAACATAAACATCTTCACTAGCTATCCAAAACATTCTTGTAAAGAGCCCAGACATTACTTAGAAGCTCGAGGACAAAGGTGAAAGACCTTCCCAGGTGGTCATAAGTCAGGTACAGCCATTGCAGGGGAGACACACACTTTTCCTCATAATAGTGCGCTGGCTGGAGGAATATTCCTTCCCCAGAAACAAATTAAGGTGTCTTATTTCTGCCCCCTTCCATTCCACAGGTGTGAGAGCCAGATAGACTTTGATTGTAGGCAGTCCAGGAGAGGCACTTGCCTGAGTCCCTGGAAGCTGAGGTGCCTAAGAAGATGCCAAGGATTGAGCCCTAGTTCATTCAGTCTAGAGGATTGTGGGTTCACAGAACTGTAAGATTCTGATTGGATAGTACCATGTGGCATGACTTGTGACAAGAGGCGCATTTGTGTGCCTCTGAGCCCATGCCAGTTCACACAATTCACAAACACTTTATTGTACTTCTAAAAAAAAATCAAAGATTAAACAACTTAATAAAATTATTCATCTCTCCCAGGCATGGGGAACCTCAGGACTGTGATCTGAATGTGACCCTCAGGCCTTTCCCAAGGCAAAAATGCCACCCCCCAGTGACAACACTGCCCCTCTTTTCTACCCAGGGCCGGATTTAGGTTTGATGAGGCCCTAAGCTACTGAAGGTAATGGGGCCCTTTATATGGCCAGCTGTCCTTTGTAAACAACAAATTGCCGCTGTTTTATGTGTTGAATATATGCTCTACAGTTTGGTAATTTATGGACCTAATGGGTATCAAAAGCCATTTGCACATAACAAAATATGTATTTTATCAAAGCAGGCGGGGCCCCTGACTTACATCATAGGAGCCTACACAACACAAAACACTGTTGCTGTATGTAGGTTTTATTTTATTTGTTTTTTATCTTATATTTTGGAAATGTACATCCAGTTCTTTTCCTTTAATTTTTTTTGGGGGGCCCCCAAGAGAGTGGGGCCCTAAGCTATAGCTTGTTTAGCTTATACGTACATCCGGCACTGCTTATACCCCATCTCTGTGCTGTCCTTGAGTGCTTTTGTCTGACAGGAAATGTGCCATTGAACTATGATAATCCCTCTTGTTTGCCTGGATGGAGAGAGAGGGTTGTGTAGAAACCTCTGACTTGTGCAAGGCCTGTGGTACGAAGCCTGCAGTACGAAGGCAAGAATTACATCTGTTGCTCTAGCTCTGCCTTCTCCTCAAGAAGGTTGTCCCTGAGGTGATGGGGTCCTTGGACTGAGAAAGGTTTGTCAAAATTTTAGGCCTTCCCTTCTCTCTGGAGTAGTCCCATTGGGAGCAAATCGTATGGGTTAAGTCTGAAGAGGCGGCCAACAACCAGAGTCACAGCAGCAACCCACAAAACATACAGACTGTAAAATCAAAGGCACCACAGCATGTTGTGGTTTTTGTTGGAAATGGGCTGAACTGGATTAAGCCCCAAACATCTGAAGGAGGAGCCACATCACAGGCTTTCCAACCAAGGCCGTCCGCTGAGCTCTTCCTGGTGGTTTCTCTTGCCAGTTCCACCTCCCCCTCCTCCAGCGCACAGAAATTATTGCCCAGCGTTTCACGATAACACTGTTTTGAAAATGTCCTGGCCAGAACATAAAAAAGAGAGGAAAACACTGCTGTTTTCTTTTCAGTTATTCTTCCAAAAATATGACTTAGTTGAGTTTTGATCATTCCACAGCACTCTTATTTGCTTGAGAGCACATTGTGTAGCTCCTTCGGGCATGGTCTGTTTCGGCCTCGCAATTTATGTGACAGAGCAATTTGCTGCAGAACAGCAGAACCACGGAATCAGAGGTAGGCTTGGGGGGAGAAACTTGATTCAGTTTGCATTTAAAGGTGAATCTACCTAATTTGTATTTTCCAGAGCAACAGGAAAACTGAAACGCGTCTTTCGAAAGATGCGTTTCTCCTAATTTTGCAAGGCAGTTCTCCTTCCAGTTAAAGTGGACGAAAATCCGTACACCGAGGTGCATAGAAATTAATATATATACGTAAATGAAAATGGTACACAAAGTGCATTATATAAGGAGACATTGCATACAAACTTGTGCATATTAGGAGAAATAGAAACTAAAAGGCAGATTAATTTTCCTGAGGACCTTTAAAAAAACAAAGCCACAAACTGCTGCAGCAATGTGGAGAATTAAACTTAAGGATAAATGAGAAACTGAGACAAAATGAAATTGACACATTCACTCATCCTTAGTTGAAAGGGGTCTTATAAGTCATCTAGTCCAATCCCAATCAGTTCAAGAAAGTCGGAGATCTCAAGCATCCCTAACAGGTGGCCGTCTGGCCTCTGCACAAAGACCTCCACTGAGAGAGAGCCACCCCACCCAGATTAGGTTTCATTGTCAAATTGCTCTTACCACAAAGACATTTCTCCTAACAGTTGACCCAAATCTACATTCTTTGCATTGATAAAGTAATTCAATTGTGTCGCTGGTTCATTTGATCAGAAGCTGCTTCTAATTCCTTTGCTCTCTCTACTTCTGTGTTCAGGTGACGACTGCACAGTAACTCTAAGCCGGAATGACTTTCTAAGGCTGACCATGGATTCCTGTCCCATTTGTAGCAGAGAAAAGCTGAAGCTGTTCTTTGCTGCCAAAAGCCCTGGATGCAGCACTGCCTCTGCACAAGAGATCCAGAAGCACTGAAAGGGTCCTGGCATAGGGTGTGTGAACATCATGGTGAACTCTCTGATGGTAAGAGCTGTACGACAGTGAAGGAGACCCCTTGGGAAGGTGGTGGGCTCTCCTTCCTTGGGGATTTTAAAGCAGAGGTTGGGTGGCCATCTGTCATGGATGCTTTAGTTGAGATTCTTGCATTGCAGGGGGGTGGACAATACTATGCTTCTCTGATTATGCTTTTGGCACAATGCCCTTCCAGAAAGAAAGGCTAGGAATTGTGTTCAGTGTTAGACCTACTCAGCAGCAGACCCAATGACATTAATGGGCAGAACTAACTTAGGTCTGTTCATTTCAATGGGTGTAGAACATAGTTGGATATAATCAAAGGCTGCAGCCTTAATTGGCATGCTTGGTGACTCAAAGTGATGCCACTGAGTGTGAAAGGTGACATAAGGCGATATGGAAGCTCTGTCTGTGGCAGTAGCAGCTGGTGGTGTGGGGCAGAGTCACCCTCCCAATACTGGTGGCCCAGCAGTTTACAGAAATGGGGCTGGGGCTGGGGCAGAGGCAAAGTTGGGCTGTGTACCAGATTGGTTCTGCCGGTGCATCTGTCCAGTGCCCTGACCTGCCCCATCCAAGCAAGGTGTAGAAATGTCTGCATCGGGAAGGCTGCTCCCCGTGGCTCTCTGCTGCTCCACCCCCATGTTTCTTCCTTTCTTATTTTTTTAATTGTTATCTAATCTGCTTTTATAAATGTCTGCCATGTGAGTTCATGTCAATACGGAAAGCAGCAACTAATACAAAAAGCAGAATAAGAATGTGAAAAAAGGAAAGAACAGATATTTGCAGAGATATTTTTATTTTAACATTATATTGCAATCTGCCTCGAACATATGCAGATGGAAAGATGGGGTTTAAATGATGATGATGATAATAATAATAATTCATAATATTTGACCTGGGCTTCATAAAGTGTTCATTCTGTCTCTATAGGCTCACCTGTATTTGACAGTGTCAAAGGCAGGATCCATAGCTCTGTGGTTAGACCACATGCTTGGCTTGCACAAGACTCTTAATCTCAGTCTTGGGTTCGAACCCCATTGCAGGGGGTTGGACTGGATGACCTTTGGGATCCCTTCCAGCTCTATGAGTCTATGATTCTAAGATTACTAGGTTCAATCCACGGGTCTTTCAGCAAAGAGAAAATCAGCTAGCAGGAGTGGGCTACATATGTGCTTTGTTTTGAGTCACTGCAGGCCAGTGGTGGGTGGAGCCAGTCAGAAGTGGGCGGAGCCAGAGGCAAAGGTAGGTGGCTCAGTGGATGCCACTCTGACCCTTGTATAGCAGGCTGCATTCAGGCATGCAAAAGTCAGGGAACCCTACAGCGCGCCTCTGCATCCAGGCAACTGAGGAAAGCAAGAAACATTCTGGCAGTTCAAGGTCACATTCCAGCCAGGCAAAGACACTCTTTCAGTTGAGAGGGGCTGTGCCCTAGTGAGGGCCCTGAGGTGGGGGATAGAGAGGTCTCTCAGCCTTTCTTTGTGTGCTATGTTCATTCTAGTTCTCTTGGGAAATTAAAGCTGTACTTCCTTGGGATGGAAGTACTATCGTACCCCGAAGAAACAAGAGTCTGGGGAGTACTGTAGACATTTTTTCCAGGTTTCCTTCAAAAAAGCTTTCCAAAGACCCATGCCACAACATGCCTATTGCTTCTCGAATTCCTTACATACACAACTGCTCCCCCTTATCCCCTTGAGACGCAGTCCTCCAATCGTGTTCATGCATAGAATATATACAGTACATTTTTCCTTCTGCAAGCTATGCAATGGAATGCGTTTGAGAAAGGAAGAAAGAAAGGAAAAAAACCCCACGCGAAAGTAATCCTGTAATTTGACGCCAGGAAAAGCAAAACGGGGCAGCAACTTGATCTCCAGGGATGAGAGAAACTCCAATTAATGTTTAACGAGATAGGATGGTCCGATGGGATAATAGTGGCGTGATCCGGCACATCCACGCCCCAAAAAGATTTAGAGGAGCACATGGAAAGGCAAAGGGGAGGAGGGAAAGTCGAAGCGGCGAGAAAGAAGCGGGCGAGGGGGGTGTGCGCGCGCGCTGTGTGTGCAAGCGAGCTGTGGGATGCGATTCCCATTTGCTGATCCTTCGCCCGGTGCAACTGCCGCCGAGCCAAGGGCAGCTCGCGCCAGCAGCCCGCTGAGTGCAGGGCCCGCCGGGTTCTAGGCTCCGCCCGCGCCGGGTTCTAGGCGTCGCGCTGCGCTCCAGAGCCGAGCCTTTCCGCGCGCGGCGGGTTCTTCTCGGTCTCTGCCGACTCCCGCGTTCTTCCCAAGCGGGGGACACGATGGGCGCTCCGCTGCTGCTGCTGCTGTTCCTGCTGGGCGCGCTCTCTCCGGCTGCTGCCAACCTCGACGATCCGGACGAGGACGACGACCTGGTGGCGTCCTTCGCCTTCGAGGAGGAGAGCCAGGCCGACTTGGGGAAATACCGGAGCGGGTCCGCCGCTTTCCATCGGAGCAATAAGGTGACCATGATGGAGAGGAGGACCCGAGGGACTCGGAAGGCTCCGGCTGGTGCCCTTGCTTCTTCTCTCCCACTCGCCTTGGGGTGGCCTGGAGGGGCACCTCCGTCCTCCGAGGCTCAGGCTCGGGTTCTAGTTTGAGGACTCTGGTCGTTCCAGACAGGCGGGGTTTGGGGGGCAGCGAGAGCCCCTGGCTCCCGTGCAAAAGTAGCTTTACGCGCTGCAATGGAGCTTATTGATTATTTCATAAAATGTATATATGCCTCTTGACTGCCGAAAAAACACATCGAAGAGATTAAAAAAAAACAAAAAAGGCTTGGGACCTTAGGCTGCAGTTGCCCGGGAGTATAAGCTACAGCGAATTCCGTGGGACTTCTGAAGGGACCCCATAGAGGCCCCGGGTTCGCATTGCACAGATGCTCGTTCCTTTGCTTGCGGGCAGGCAGCCCCTAAACCAGAGAGGATCTTGCCTGGCGCTGCCTTGCTCCCTCCCTCTGGAACCCCCCCCCGCCCCACCTGAAGCCGAGTGTGGATTATTGGGAAGCTTTGCGTGCCTGCTTCCAACCCCAGCATCTCCAGGCAGGACCTGGAATGGTTCCCTGCGTGAAAACCCTGGAGGGCCGCTGCCAGTCCGTGCCGGCAACGCTGAGTTAGAAGCGTCTGACTCAGTTTGAGGCGGCTTCTTAAATGGGCTGTGCTTTCTTGGGCGAGAAGGAAAATAATCTCTCTGCACATTGTCTCTTTGTACATGCCCCAGGCTGCTCTCATCATTATAGTCAGCTTCACTTGTTTCTGGGCAGGGCTCTGGCATTCAGAAACATTTCCATGGGAGGATCCTAGGTTGACTTGAAGTCCTGTTTCTGTGGCACTGCTTCCCCAACCCCTTCCCCTGTCTGGAAACTTGTTTTCCCCATTTGGAAGGATACTAATGCATGCTTTGGCATTTCTGCTGCCAAATTCAGACACCCGCGGTAGGTCAGGACCTGGGATGGGCTTATTATTAGCATCATTGTTCATGAAGCAAAGGCTGTGGTGGGAACAGGGACCCAATACCCCCCTCCCCTGTTATTTTGGATCTATTCTGTTTCCTTATGAAATCATTCCCCTGTCCTCTCTTTTTTGGGGAGGGGGGTGTTGTCTCTTGAAGAAGGAACATTTGAAATGTTAGGTTCAGGCAGCGGGAGGAAGAGGCTTTGTGAAGCATCCATTTTAGGAAATTTGGCCAGGCACCAGTCATATACTATTGTAACGTTGGGCATGCCTTAAAGGCTACCAGGATATTTTGCAACGAATGCACACCTGTTGCATTTTGCCTTCACTCAGAACCTCCTCGTCTGCTGAAAGGTAGATCTGCCTATTAAGGTCTTGTGATCTCTGGTGACATGGCTTCTATTGGAACTATTCATTTTTAAAAAATGCCTGCTTTGTCTTGCATGTGAGTTGAAAGATCTGGCATCCAGGGAGCGGTTGGGAAATGCAGGGGGTTGTTCTCCTGGCACTCTGCGTTGTATTGTCTTTCTTTTGTCTTTGGGGCACTTCTGAGCCTTGCCTCTTTTGATTGGATGCCTTTGTGCAGTCCACCTGCCTTGCAAGCTCCAGCCATGATAGAGAATATCTGCTGCCTTGGCTTGTGCTGTGCAGGTTGCACGGCTGACCTACCTCCTCTCAAGGGAGTGTCAGGAAGAGTCAAGGTGCTCTTGCAAATTCACTTCCTTGGCTTTTAGAGGTGGAGTCTGCCCAGCGATGAACCAGGTGGTATGGTCAATACTGGAAGCAGCGAGCAGTCAGCATCTGGATTTCTTAGATGTGTATGCAGGTCCTCCCTCCCCCCCAAAAAGGGTCACTGGATTTTGGTTTTGGCTTCTTTTAAAAAAATCAGAACAGTGTAGGGGTGCGTGAAAAATGAAAAGAAAAAGGAACACAAATGGAGATTGCTAAAAGATGGGGGGGCATCTATATGTGATCAACGCAGGAGATCTATAATTGGATCTCTTGGCATCTTAAGAAGCACTTATAGGTGGGGTGGGGAAATGATTTGGATCAGGATTTAGTGCTGAAAGACCGGTTTTTAAACATTTTCCCCAGTTTAAATTTCCTCTGCCCAACGCTGCTACAGAGCTGAGAGAAAGAACATCCAGTAATGGTTTATGTCTTCCACGCTCCACAGCTAATAGCAGCTTCTGGGAGGTGGGGATTTTAAATCACGGAAACAGTGCAGAGAAGAAGCTCCCCGGCCCCAATTCACTCAGCATCCAACCCTGATCCAAATCGGAGGATGTGACTGCTTTTGAGCAAAGATGTTGGGAGGTCTGATTCTGGATCTCCCATGTCCCTTTCATCTCAGCTCTGTGCGATTGACTAGAAGATGGGAGAATAATTTGCTGGATTCAGCAAGATTTCCTTCACAAAATTCCTGGTCCTTCTCCCTTTCTCATAGTTGCCTGTGATATCAGCTTCCTTCTAAGGGGCAGATTATACATGACATGGTGATGTGTGCAACAAACTCCAATTTTTTAAAAAAATAAAAAGCAGATTTTTAGTAGAGGTGTGTGAGCTTGTGTTTGCGCAATCCTTTCTCTGCTGATCAGTTTCCTCACTCAAAATCTCTCCCTGCTCCTGCTATTTCTTACACAAAGTTCTATACGTTTATATCCATATCTGTGGGTGGAATTGCTAGGAGAGAGAGATTTTGAACTGGGAAAACGACCAGCACATCTTTCCTTCACTTTCAAAACCACATCAATTCTCAGTTGTCATTCACTACGCAAATAAAGATTGTGCTGCTTTATGTGTATGCGCTTAACAAGGTGTTGTTTGCTTCTTGAAGTGGCTGTGTTGAGCCAAAAAATGTTAAGTCAGAGGAGTGGTTGAGTGGAATCTGTTTCCTTTCCAGTGAGGTGTTAAATACAGTGGTGCAGTAGTTACCGTAATTTTCGCTCCATAACACGCAGTTTTTTGCTCCTAGAAAGTAAGGGAAAATGCCTGTGCGTGTTACGGAGCGAATGCACTCGACCGGAGCCATGGCTGCCGTCAATCAAGCAAAGGAGCCGCTTGCAGGGCTTTGAACGGCTCTAGCTTTGCTTGCTTTACAGCCAGGAGGAGGGGGAGGAGCTGAGGAGGAGGGAGGGAAGGAGAGCCATGGCAGCAAAGCGGGCAGCAGCCGCTTACACGCGAGGAGGGACAGACGGGAGCCATAGCAAGCCGGGAGAAGGCAGGCAGTTCAAAGCCAGCAGGCGCTTTTAAAGTAGCCGGTAACAGCTGCTGCAGCCTCAGCTAGCAAAGGTCCCAGCGCTCTCTAAATGGAGCAATGAGGCTGCAGAGGGACAGGAGGGCTTGGATCAGGAAGGATAAAGTTTAAGCAACCAGCAGCAAAAAAACCCCAAAACCAACCTGGAGCTCTGAGCCACGAGCGCAGTGAAAACCAGGAAGTAAAAGAAAAGGCTATCCCCCCGCTTCTCAGCTGTTTTCAGGCAGGATAGATTTGAGCATTGTCTGGGTCCTAGTGCCCCTACTGCTTTTTGTGCTCCATTGTATTGCTGCTGGTGGCTGCTTATCACTCAAACTGAACCTGATACCAGTAGCCACCTGTACAAACAAAGTAGAAGGCTGCAAGGAGGAGAGCTTTTACACAGCTAATAGCAAATCCCCTGCAATCCAAGTCCTCCTCACTTGCTCAAATCTATTCTGCCTCAAAACAAGGAGCGAAGAAAAAGGCTGCAAACTGTTAAATGGAAAAAACCCCAGGCACAGGGCAAATACCTTAAGTATACCTTTAAAGCAACAGTGCTCTTTCCCTCCCTGCTCAGCTCGCAGAAAAGCTGCTTCTCCACCCACCCCACGCGTGCTCCTTATCCCTTGAGTGCTTTTCCTTCCCTCCCCACTTAAAACGTGGTTACAAAGCACGGATCCACATGGATCCTCAGGATTTTTGCACTGGGTCACCCCAAACTCACCATCAGATCACATGTCTGTGGCCACAGCATGAACCACAAAAATCATACATCTACTGTTTCATTTAGAATATTTTTTTCTTGTTTTCCTCCTTTAAAAACTACGTGCGTGTTATGGTCAGGTGCGTGTTATAGAGCGAAAAATACGGTAATTTTGAAATGCAGGCCCTCTTCGTGACAGCACACCCACATCTCTTCTGAGGCTGTAAAGCCAAAATGATTTTTGGATAAATGCAGGGACCCCTTTCCAAGTTTTGCTTAATTTGCAGCCTGGTGGAGAATTCTGGTGGACCTCTAAAGCTTGCTCGCTATTTTGATTAGCCATAATAGAGGGTGGTTGGTTATCTGGTCATTTTGTCTTTTAGAAAAGCTTTATTTGGTTGGCACACAGAGGAGGCCCCCCTCAGGGGGATGTCGCTGTCATTCCTGCTATGAAATCGGTGGCGCTTAGCTCCTTCTCTGCCACACCACTGGCTCATTTCATATGCATGTCAGAAGAAGTGAGCATGCAGAAGAGGCAGTGGCCAGCATGTGGGACTGGGAGCATAATCTCACACTTTCTTAAGGGCACCAGAGCCCCACCCTGTGCTTGCGCCACCCCCCTAGTGGGGCACGCGCTTATGCAAATCACCTACCGACTCTCTACTTCTGTTTGTCTAAACGCAGGACTTGTGGCGCCTGCCAGGGCAATACATCGTGGTGCTTAAGGAGGAAACCCACAAATCTCAGACGTCAAGGACCGCCAAGCGGCTGCAGGCCAGAGCAGCCAGGCATGGCTACTTGACGAAAATCCTGCATATCTTTGAGGACCTGTTCCAGGGCTTTCTCGTGAAGATGAGCAGCGACGTGCTGCACATGGTAAGTCCCTCTTTCTGCATCGGGGCTGGGGAACTCAGGGTTGCTCCAGATGTCAGCCCCAGTCAGCATGGTCTATGGGCGGGGACGAGGAGAGTTATAGTCCATCACGGTGCAATCAGAAATGTCCAGAGTGTGGAAGAAACTATTGTCAAAAGTATGCTTACAAGTTGGGAAAAGGCAGGCCCACCAGTCCTGTTGCCTCCCCCCATTTCCAAGTCAGTCTCCTATCTCCTCCTCCTAGTCCCTGACAGAGCCCAGCAGTATTTACAAGCACAGTAGGTACTTATTTACGTTCAGATCTTGGCATGTCTCTCATCCAAGGCTCCCCTGGCTCTACAGTTTTATCAAATGCAGCATAAAATATACCTTGTGGGGTTCCACCAGTGGAATGGGCGTTCTTGGCTGCCCACAGCTCCAGTATCTGCTCCAGAGGGTTGGAGAGATTTGGAGAGGTCTGGTTCGCCAGAAGCAGCTTAGTCATGCTGGCCACATGACCTGGAAGCTGTACGCTGGCTCCCTCGGCCAATAAAGCGAGATGAGCGCCGAATCCCCAGAGTCGGTCACGACTGGACCTAATGGTCAGGGGTCCCTTTACCTTTACCTTTAGGGGAGCCATACTGGAGGAAGAGGAAGGGGAAAAGGGGAGGACCCATGCTGCAAGTGAAAGTCTCCGCCCGCGCCATGCCAAATGCCACCCAAACCCTGGGAAGGGAGGGTCTTGTAGGCCATCTAGTTGAAACCTCCCTGCTAAGGATGGAGCAAGACTATGGCTGTCTTTGAATATATTTTGTGCAATGCCATATCAACAACAAATATAGATATTTTTAAGAAATCTGGCTAGTAAAAGCAAGGCACCATCATCTCAACAGCTGTTAATATCTGTAAAGGGAAAAAAAAGGTTAAGAATTTGGCTTTTGAGGAACAGAATCTGCTGGGATCTTTTGCTTAGTTAAAACCAGCCGCATGTATACAGTGGTGCCCCGCAAGACGAATGCCTCGCAAGACGGAAAACTCGCTAGACGAAAGAGTTTTCCGTTTTGGAGGTGCTTCGCAAAACAAATCTCCCATGGGCTTGCTTCGCAAGACGAAAATGTCTTGCGAGTTCCTGCGGGGGTTTTTTCCTTTCCCTCCCCTTTTTCTAAGCCGCTAAGCCGCTTATCAGTTGATCCGATAAGCTGATAAGCCGCTAAAAGCCGCTAATAGCACTAATCCTCTAATCCGTCAATGGGCTTGCTTCGCAAGACGAAAAAACCGCTAGCACCACTGTACAGATGTTTCTTTTTCAAGTGAGATTTCTTTCAGTTTCAGACTCTTCTTTTGGTGCACTAAGCAGAATGCTTAAGTGAGCAGAAAGAAAAATTCCCAAAACACTTTGGGGGGCTAATACTTGTGCATCTGTCTGCTTTTTGTCGTCCCTACCGTTATTATTATTTTTTAATCATCTCTGTGGTATGAACTTTCACTAAGTCCCTATTCCCCATTGCGTGGGGCAATGATGTGGGCCTTCTGGCAATGTGCGACTGGCCGAAATCGACCAGGATCTACTGAGTGGTGTTTGAGTTGTTTTTAGTACACAAAACTGAACAAGTACACCATGTGAATTCTACTTGTTGTATAAATATCTCAAATTGTTTTTCCCATAACCAGTAGTGGGAAGGCTGTGTGGTTGTGTTGCTCTCTTGTCTTCCTGGGGCTGCACATGGCCGCCGCTCATAGGCAGGAAGGGGGAACAAGGCCGCAGGAGCTCAACATGGCGCAGGAGCAGAAGGAGCAGCTGGGCTTTGCTCTGCTCCCACACCATACTGAACGCCTCCTTCTCTCAGTCAGTGGCAGCGAGGCACAGAGTTGTGAAAAGTGGGGGTCAATGTAGGCCGCCATCCCTGTGTAGCCTTAGCAACCGGTACTGCCGGTAGGCCAACTGTAGTTGAACTAAAATATATGATTGGGGTAAGAATAAATAAATCAGGGAAGTGCACTTTTAAGAGCTTTGCTTGGAAAATGTGCTTTAGTTGGAATGCTTGAAAGTAAGTTAAGACATCACAATTCGGCAGCATGCTCTTCCTTTATATTGTTTAAATCTTAAAGAGAAGAAAAATGAAAGATACTGGAGATGGACCAGTTAACATTCCAATATTAGTACAGTAAACATCCAACTTAAACTTGTGGGCATTCAGCTTTATGTGTGTGGTAAAAAAATAAAGAACAATTTAAAGGGAGGTGGTTCTGGGGAATATATGACCTTGGCAATCCTCCCCCCCCCCCATTGAACGGGAGGGCATGACTCTTAATTTCAGGCTCATGGGTTTGAGCCTCACAGTGAGTGAAAGATTCCCTTCCAACTCTACAAGTCTGTGATTCTGTTTTCACTATATGTGACTTTGGCTTTCGGCGGTCTCCCTGGAACATAACACAACATAAGTTGTGGGCTTACTGTGTGGCCAAAGATCTGTGCACGCATGCACGCGCACGCATACACACTGATTCCCCCTTTGAAACCGAACAATTTTACTGGCATTGTACTCATTCCTTATGTTACTAATTGATATTATGAAACAATGCATTTTTTAAAATGGATCTTTTTTTTCTGCAGAAAAATACTTAACTTGTTCACTGAATTTATTTCCTCCCCAAGGAGCCCCAGGGCTGCAGATAGACATACAATTTGAAAGCAAAGCAAAAACATTCTAAAGCAGTTTAAATATTCTAAAAAACAGTAACAAAAAACATCTAAAAGTTTTGGTTAAAAACGTTTGGTTAAAAAGCAGTTACAGTTAGAACATTCTTAAAGTAATTGCTTTACAGTTAAAAGCGTTCTTCCATCCAGTGATCACAGCGTTGCTGGGAATGATTTTGCCACCAAACGATGCTTCCCAATTTCCCCAACAGCCTTTGAATGACTGTAGTGTGGTGTTTTGGCTCAGAGTGCTGGGTTTGTTATGGTGATGTGAATACCAGGTTCAGGTCCCTGCTCAGCCACAACGTTCTCTTGTTGGGCAGGAGTGCATGCTGTGTTGACTTTATGAGATTATGGCACGGCTAATGTTCTGACCTCCTTGGCAAGATACAAATAAGAAGCAGCTTTCCTGTTTGTCCCCATGGGAAGTGTTTGGGAGGTGTTTTGTGATGGCTTTTCCCCTTGCGTTCTGAGAAGGGCATATTTGCATGGACTCCTATGGCTTTTTACAGGACAACTGATAACCCAGTGGTCCTTTCCAAACATTTCATAATCTTACGATAAGGCAGGTGCCATTTGAGAAATCCAAAGTGATGCAAGACTCAGCGGAGGCAAATAGGTTTGCTTAATCACTTCCTAGCCGCTTATGATGCCAGATACGCTTCAGGCTGGTAGCTCTGTGAAAGTCGGCGAATCAGAGGACTTAAGAGCGTTGCAACGCTAAAGATGATGCCAGGTGTGCCGCTGCTTAGGGGAAATCATCCGATGCAGAATGCAAACACTCCTGGTTTGGGTTTTAAAACAACTCGTTGACACGGCTCTCTCTGCAGGGTTTTAGACATCCATGTGCAAGTTGCGACAGGTGCAGGGAAGAGCATCTCATGCCCTCTGTGTGGCTGTGCTTGCGGTCACAAAGGCTTGTCTGCACACGCATAAGGGAAGTGGAAGGGAAAATATTCAGGAGCGCTCACAGATGGATGTGTGCGCATGCATGCACATACCCAAAGAGAGAATGGGCGAGAGGATTAGAATTTGTGTGGGAGCACGAGAGAGATCGAGATTGTGTATGCGTGTTTGGTGTATGTTTGTGGGGGGCAGCGACCACAGAGTTAGCCTGCAGCAAGGAGATTCTCCCACAGTCCGTCAATGGTGTGCTTCCTGCATGCAGTAGATATTTACCAACAAAGGTCTCAAGCGCTGATTGCACACAGGAGAATTTATGACTTGCCGCTACAACAGTTGGAGCTGCTTTGAGAAAAAGAGGCTGGAAAGGCTCCCTAAATGGTGGCAAAGGGGAAATTAGCAAATATGAGCTAGATGTCAGACGTTGGAAGGAATTTTGTCAGACATTGGCATTGCTATTAGAATTATCCAGAACTGGAGGAGTATGTCTTTTTCCATTTGTTAAGTACCCGCCGTAATGCTGAGTTCGAGAATAGCTGCATAACTTGTAATGGTAATGACAAGAAAATTAAAAACAAAGCTATCAGAGATTATAAAATTAAGAGAATTGTAGAGCTGGGACCCCCCCAAGGTCATCTAGTTCCGCCCCTGCAGTGCAGGAATCTTTTTGCCCAATGAAGGGAATGGACTCACAGAAACAGTTACGGGAGCAAGTGATGTTGCTGGATGTCAGGCGTAGTTGAATACATATATGAAACAGAAGCCTGCACAATTTTGTAAGGAGGACATGTTGTGCATAGAGAAGAAGAGAAGTCTTTGGTCTCTGTCCTGCCATCTTTCTGGGTCTGATGGGATTGCAGTCTAGCAACATCTGGAGGACCAAAGGTTCCCGAGTCCTTCTCTCAGCCCCTCCGCCTTGCCTGCTGCACTCCTGTCCTTACCACCACCAACCTTTTCATTTTCCTCTCTCATCCCTACCCTTGCCCTAAATCTCCAGCACCTTCCCACCCTGCTAGGCTTCCTCATTCCAGCATGTCTCTTCATCTTCCTCAGTACCAGCCAGACTGGCTTCTGATTCCTGCAGGGAAGGAAGATTCTGCTTGTGCTTCCAAATGAATATGGAACAAGGTTGGATGGGCAGGTCACCACACAAGGCAGGGCCTTCTCAGTGGTGACACCCCAGTTCTGTTGAGATCAATTTGAGCCGCACTCACAGCTCCTCCAGTTCACCTGTTAAGCATTCATCCTGATTTGCTTGCACAAGGTTTACACAGAGTTTAGATTGTATCCAGTCTTTATTGAGCGTTCGTCCTGATCTGTTTGAGCCACCATCTGCATGTTAATCCTCTGTTGACCTACTTTTCGGTGCATTTCCCGCTCACTTTCGAAACCAGTTTCTTTTTAAAAGTGGATTTGTTGCTCCAGGGCACTAATTGTATAAATCTGAATTTCCAGATGCTCTCTCATTGATGGGGAGGAGCTGCAGGGAGAAGAGGAAATTACACAAATGGCCTCTCTCCACATTCCGTTAGATGATTTTGGACTCCACCTCCCCTTAGCCCCAGCCAACATGGCCACTGCTCAGGTTGATGGGAGTTGTAGTCCAGCAACATCTGAAGGCCCACAGATCCCCCATTCCTGTTATATGCTCTGTATACTTTTAGGAGAAGAGTAGGATGATGTCGATGATATTTCTTGCATGACTTGCACCGTTCGTCCCGTGTCGTCTTTTGTGCAGGCTTTGAGACTACCGCATGTGGATTATATAGAAGAAGACTCCTATGTGTTTGCTCAGAGCATTCCCTGGAACCTGGGCCGGATTGTCCCTGTGCAAGACGGATCTACTGAATATAATCCTCCCAGTAGGTGATATTTCCATTCAACCATGTGTGCATGAGATGCCAAATATCTATGGAGTCAACAACAAAATCCTATGCAGAGGGATGGCGCTACCTATCACTGATTTCTTGGTCTGCCACTATGTGGTTCACATGGGACTGCATTCCATGGGTGTGGGGCCACCACCAATAAGGCCCTGTTTCACATGCTTGCTGCCCTTACAGCCCTATTTGGGCCTGAGACCGTCACATGACAATAGCGAGACCAGCTCCAGATCCAGTGGATCTCAGGCTGGCTTAGTCCTGCCCCTCTTTTTCCCCAGGAGAACTCCATCTGGGGGCTTTCTGCTGGCGAATAACTTGCCAGCTTGCCTCTCATCCCCATGCTTGGCAGCTGACTGGGCTGAGCCAGTGGAGATGAGCAGAGGAACAGCCTTGCTGAATCCACCCACCCAACCCGGCTTGGTGTGAGGGTTGCTTTGAATTGCTCTGCATGTATTCTTTTTGCAACATAGTTTTTATTCATTTCCTTCTCTAAACTGTTCAACATGATTGCATTGGGATACATCTTTGTTTACTTTAGAGCATATGACATGCAACAATTACATGAAATTTAAAATGGAAATAAAACAACCATAAGTACTCAGGTAAACGTTTCTGAATCTATTAACAAAGTTGTGTCAAAATGGAGACCTTCAGGTGACAAGCAACTAGTAAGTTTAATAAATGAATGAAATAGGTGTTTGTGCCAAAATGATTACAATTGTTGCAGATATGAAATTTTATATATAGTAAATTGCATTGATTGCTTTGATGGGTAAAAGGTATTTTGTATCAGTAACAATTAGAATTTATAGGAAGGGAGGAGGAAGCGGGGAAGGGGGAGAAATTAAAACATGTACTTCATTATACACATGTTTCTGATTAAAACATAAATTTAACAATAAGCAGAGTGGATTTTCTGAATATCTCTTTTTGTTTTCTGCTAAAACCACTAGATGGTTAAATGCTGAGACCTCAAATAATTACTGGATAGGCTACTTCACTTTTTAAATAGCGAAGTAGACTGACTCACCCCCACCCCAATTTCCGCTTTCCGAAGATTGCAAATCTGGCCTTAACGACACAGAAACAGAGCAGCCAACTCACTTGTATTGCCTTTGATCACCAGAATAGAAGGGATAATCGTGTTAAGTCCAATCTTCCATTTCCTTTCCTGCCTGCTCCGTACAAGACAAAATTGGAGCAGCTCCCTTTATAAATTGCTTGCGCAAGATAAACCTCATTGTATATTGGCATGCTGGGATGCTGCGTTGAGAGCAATGCCTTCACTGCCTCTTGGCGTCACTGGCTGACTCTCTCCTCTTTTTAGACAGGGGCGACCTGGTTGAAGTTTATCTGCTGGACACTGGGGTCCAGAGCAACCACCGAGAGATCGAGGGCAGAGTGTTCATGACTGAATTTGAGAACGTCCCAGAAGAAGATGGCACTCGCTTCCACCGACAGGTACGCCAGCTCTGCTTCATGAGCGATGACGACTTTCTTGCCACCTTCCCCTTTTACCAGGGACGTTGCTAGAACCCTATGTTTATTATGATGGCTCAACCCTGAAACCTTTAGTCCTTGGAGGAGATTTGTGGGATTAAGCACCAGTTACGGTGTTTCTGTGGGAGCAGCATGTGTAATTCAATCTGTCAGTTTCTTCAGGCCCGCTTTTTCGTTATGTTGAAAAGGGATGCTCGCAACTGTACCCCTGGGAAGTGGGTGAGTTCTTTGACAGACACTCACCATTGTGGGTGCTGAATGTGCTTCTGTGCATCCCAGTGAGATGCCATTTGTGGACAGACCTGACTGCAGCCAGATTCCCTCTGACCAAGATGTTGGATCCTAGTCTTCCCATTGGGTCACTTCCTCTCCTCCAGGGCAGAATGGCCTCTTAAGGTGGTTTCAGATATGTACATTGCATGGAGATTTCCAGACTGAATGGCACAATTGCGGTGGAAATCTGTGCACATGCTGAGTGCCATCTTAAGAGGCCTAAAGCCAGTGAGATAAGGTCCAGGGCAGCATTTTTCAAATAAAATTGAACCAAAATTTTCATACCAACTAATTTTTGCGCTGCAGTTTGACACCTGAGGCTGGGCTTTCATCCTGCCTCTGTGGGTTGAATTGAAGGGAAAGCCCACAGAAGGAGTCTGGTGGAAGCTGACTTTTCAACCCTGATGGCCTCCACCCCAGAAAAGCCACTCCTTTGGGTTGGGGTACCTTGTTGAATGGGGTGGGATGTGATGATGATGATAATATATTATTTATACCCCGCCCATCTGGCTAGGTTTCCCCAGCCACTCTGGACGGCTTCCAACAAAGTATTAAAATACAGTGGTCTGTTAAACATTAAAAGCTTTCCTAAACAGGGCTGCCTTCAGATGCCTTCTAAAAGTCTGGTAGTTGTTGTTCTCTTTGACATCTGATGGGAGGGCGTTCCACAGGGCGGGTGCCACTACCGAGAAGGCCCTCTGCCTGGTTCCCTGTAACTTGGCTTCTCGCAGTGAGGGAACAGCCAGAAGGCCCTCGGCGCTGGACCTCAGTGTCCGGGTAGAACGATGGGGGTGGAGACGCTCCTTCAGGTGCAGTGCGCTCAGGAGGAAGGAGCCAGTCCTCGCAAATTGAGCAGAAGCACCTTATAGGAGCTACCTCCACCTGACCTCTGAGGATCCTCCCTTAGCCCTTTACACCAGAGCCTGCTCCATTCAGCAGGGTCCCCTTTCTCCAGGGAGAGGTTTTGGGGGAGGGGGAGGGGCTGTCAAAAGGTGGGCAGAGTGTGAAAGCCAGCTTCAGCCAGCCCCCTTCTTCAGGCTTCCCCCTTGGATTCTTCAGTCACAGTGAGGCTTTTGTTCAGGCATTATCAATCAACGTTTTTGTGCTTTGCTGAGTTATTGTCGCATCTGAAAGGCCCCATGTGCTCTTGTCATGCTTTAACCGTATGTGTATGGCAGGGGAGGCCCTGTAACATTCATGACTTGCTTTTTAACGTGAGCTGTCATGCCGACAACTTGTTCCCTTATTCCGTTGCTGAATTCCTCATAAAAACGTGTTACTGTGTTTGGCGGCACCACTGGGATGGTGTTTTCTTGAAGCGGGAAGTGTCAGTTGAGCAAGTAGGCCAGAGGCAGTTCAGCTGCTTTTTATCTGTAATGACAATCACTCCTTATGTGAAGGATCAAGGGGCTTCCAGCCTCTCATATTTGCGGCACAACCTGGATCTGCTTAAAGCCCCTAATCTTTTTCTTGACCTCTGCAGCCCCCCCCCCTCGATTTAGCATGTTAGTAATGGGGAGGGAGAGCAGTCAGTTCTTCACAAGATGAGATAAAAGGGTTCAGTTGTTTTTGTCTAGCGAAGGGGTGAATAATGGGGCCGTTGGACAGAATAGAATTTCAAGATAGCTTTGAAAGGATGAAATTATGGCTCCAGTCATGCCTACCCTTTTACATTGGGAGCATTTATTCTTCTCTCCCTGCGCCTTCCAATAATGGTAGCATTTAATCAATTACTGTCCTGAATTATGTCTTCACATCACCCCGACATTCTACCATTGCTCTTTTTCCAAATACAGTGGTACCTTGGGTTACATACGCTTCAGGTTACAGGCGCTTCAAGTTACAGACTCCGCTAACCCAGAAATAGTACCTCGGGTTAAGAAGTTTGCTTCAGGATGAGAACAAAAATTGCGCGGTGGTGGCAGGAGGCCCCATTAGCTAAGGTGGTACCTCAGGTTAAGAACAGTTTCAGGTTAAGAACAGACCTCTGGAACGAATTAAGTTCGTAACCCGAGGTACCACTGTAGTTTTCAGTAAAAATTAATTTAGAATTCTGTAATATAATTCAGTACTTCACATTCTTTGGGTTCCTCTTTTTCCTCATGTCTGTTGAAGGCAACGGAACCACTTGGTTCTTTAGCCACGCAGAGGCCGCAGGGTGGTTTTAGACCCGAGGACGTGAAGGATTGCCATTCATGGTGTGCGCGAGGGGGCAGAAGCAGGTGATGAATGGCGAACTTTATGCTTTGTGGCAGGCCAGCAAGTGTGACAGCCACGGGACCCACATGGCTGGCGTTGTGAGTGGGAGGGATGCCGGCATCGCCAAAGGAGCCAGCGTGAGCAGCCTCCGAGTGCTCAACTGCCAGGGGAAGGGCACTGTGAGTGGCACTCTGATGGGTGAGTAAGCAGCAGCTGTTCGTCAAGGGGGAGCAGAACTCTGGAGTCCAATCTGTCAAATCCCAGCCAGACTTTGGATGTTGCTGATCCACCACCGCCTGGGGGAGGAGCCTGTTAGGTTGAATGGACTTAGATATTCAGTCCAGTTCTTATGAACTCAGCTCTCGCTTTGTTTGGCCCCCCCCGGTCAGGTTTAAAAACAAAAGGGGGAGAGAGAGAGAATGCGGTCAAAATCTAATTTATATTGAGAGACGGAGCTTATTTTGTGGTTTCATATTTGAGGACCCCAAAGGAGAAATACTTACGAATTTAGTGGAAGTATGTTGACCTCCACAGCCCACTTTAATGGTTGAATGGACCTGTCAGCTGGACTCTAGCCCAAGAAAGTTTCTGCCATAACAAATGTTTGTCTTTCAAGTCCCACAAAAGTCTTCTGGGGTTTTTTTTGTTTTGTGCTATCAAGGGCTGACCCTTTTGTCCATTGCACTTTCATGGTTCCTAACTTTAAAACAAACAAGACGTTTTCTTCTCCTTCCTTTTCTGCATAGTAGGACAGATGTGTGTACAAAAATCTCCTTTCCCTCTTTCACATGTGCTCTACTGGTTTGTCTCCCCAGCTCAGAAACAGGGCAAAGCACACACTGTGAAGAGTCGTGCCTTGTGCTCTCTCTTTTGAGCAAGACAGCTCAGCTGCCCATTTCCTTTTTTTCACATGACAGGATTGGAGTTCATTAAGAAGACCCTGGATATCCAGCCCTACAGCCCTCTGGTTGTCTTGCTTCCCTTGGCTGGTGGCTACAGCCACATTCTGAACATGGCCTGCCGCCTGATGGTCCGGATGGGGGTGGTGATAATCGCTGCAGCGGGCAACTACAAGGAAGATGCTTGCTTGTATTCACCGGCATCAGAACCAGAGGTACGTGAGAGGGTTAGCTTGCTCCCTTGTTCTAGGCCCGTAGTAAAGTAGTCCAGTAATTATTTGTGGTGCCCCAAGGAAGCTTCCAGATTATCTCATCACGGGTACATCTTTCACATGGTTGTAAACACAGCGCTCTTCCATTGAGACAGTTTGCCGCACGGACCTGCCACTCATCCACTGTGCGGTTGCCAAGTACTGACTGGTGCACACACCTGGGCTAGCCTACCTGCCATTTGATGGAATATTAGCACTCCAGGGCAAGGCATGGAAAGATGGGCGACTGCTGCCACCTGCATCCTCCAAACCAAGGACTGGGCAGCTTACGGATGGAGAAAGATTGCTGCCCTAGAACATGCTGCGGATATCTTGGCCAAGCCACAGGTTCCTTTCTGCGACTACATTGACTCCAGATATAAAGTGGGGGAGGCTGGCACTTAGCCTTGTGGGTTGTGATTCTCAGAGCAGGGTCTATACCACAGCCCACTTATAGAGTTGGCTGAAGAGGAATGTTCAAATTAACTGGGATCTCTAGTGACATTTTGGGGAAAAGATGGTTTGGGGAGGAAAGTAGCCATTAAAAACACACACGCTAATATTTTCTGGAGTCTCTGGTCACATCCACACCATGCTCTCTCCCTATAGCACCATTATACCACTTGATGATAATAGTCGTGGAGAATCCTGAAATCTTGTTCGGGTGCTGGGAGTTGTAGCTCTGTGAGGTCAGCACCCTTCACAAGCCACAGTTCTCAGGATTCTTTGGGGGAAGCCACAACTGTTGAAGCAGCGTAAGAATGCTCTAAACCAGAGGTTGGCAATCTAAGGCCCATGAGCTGCCACCGAACCAAGCCGCCCAGTCGGCAAGTCCCGATGCACTGTGCTAAACCAGAGCAGCGCAGCGTGGGGACTCTTCCACGGTGCTGGAAATCACTTCTGGGCATGCCCAGACGCTGAAAATTGCTTCTGCACAGGCACGGTTTTCGGCGTCTGGGCATGCGCAGAAGCAATTTCCGGCACCGCAATTTCCGGCACCGCGGACATGCACAGACGTGATTTCCGGCGTTGCGCTGCGCCAGCCCAGCCCACGGAGGATCTCGCGGGAGTGATCCGGCCTATGCCCAGTAAGCCTGGCCACCCCTGCTCTAAACACCTGGGGTGGACAGGACCTCTTCCTGGTGTTTCTGGGTGTTTTCCCATCAACGTTGCACCCTGTGCTTGTGCTGTTTAAATATACACTAGAGTTTAAAGGTAGGTTTGACAGTGGAACTAATTACTCAGGCCAATTGGCAGTGGGATGTCTCTTGCAGAGGACAGACAGTCCATCTGCTGGAGGTTTCCTGCATTTGATGGCTTCTGCCATCTAAGACCCTCTGTGACTCTAGGAGTTTGCCTTTCTTCTTTGCTCCACGCCAGCCATGATTAGGTCTCGTGTTGTCATAGGTTATCACGGTGGGGGCCACCAATGTTCAGGACCAGCCTGCTTCCATGGGCTCCTTGGGGACCAACTTTGGCCGTTGTGTGGACATTTTCGCCCCCGGAGACGATATCATCGGTGCCTCCAGCGACTGCACGACTTGCTTCACCTCGCAGAGCGGGACATCCCAAGCAGCTGCGCACGTGGCAGGTAAAGACCTTACGGCAGAATTTGTGTGACTGCTGCACGGCTCCCAGCAGGGTCGAACTCACGGAATCTCTCTGTGTCTCTGGTCACACCCACTCCAAACATTTAAAGCACATGGCTTCCCCCAAGGAATCCTCTGTAGTTTGTCAAGGATGCTGGGAATTGTAGCTCTGTGTGAGAGGTGAACCGTGGTTCCTATAAATTTTTTTTTTGTGGGCGGGGGGAGCTGTGTGCTTTAAATGTGTGTTAAACGTGCTTCAAATGGCCCGGTGCAGATGTGACCTTTGAATTTGTCGTTTTGAGCCTCCCATTCTCAATGGTGAAAGGCAAATATTTTCTCCCGCCTCATTTTCTCTATCTCATCAAGCAGTCAAAACCCTAACACAGAACAGTGAATTAATGAAGGTTTTCCTCATAGTGGCCCCCATCACTCAGGACTGCATGCAATTACAGATATGCCTCCACTCCTGCAGCTTCATGATTCATCGATGGCTATTTTTCATATAGATATTCCCCCCCCCCCGTCCCACATATTAAGCACATGCATGATGGCAGGAGGAGGATTGCACTAGCTAATAACAATAACAATAACAATAATAATTTATTTTTTATACCCCACCCTTCTGGCTGGGTTTCCCAAGCCACTCTGGGCGGCTTTCAACAAAATATTAAAATACAATAGTGCATCAACCATTAAAAGCTTCCCTAAACAGGGCTGCCTTCAGATGTCTTCTAAAAGTCTGGTAGTTGTTTTTCTCTTTGACATCTGGTGGGAGGGCGTTCCACAGGGTGGGTGCCACTCCCAAGAAGGCCCTCTGCCAGTGCCCTGGATGTAAATGCGCCCGCTGGATTCATCCCACATTTGGCAGTAGTGTGAAAGGGACTCTATGTACATAGGGCTTCTCCATGGGTCTAAGCCTAGTTTCAAGACTAAATCAGCCTTGGTTGACCTGATGGATTACCTTTATCATGAGATAGTGGGAGGGCAACCTTGTTTCTCATACTCAACCTTGTTTCTCTCAGCTGCCTTTGGAAAGGTTGGCCATGGTCTCCTCCTAGATGGACCGATTGGGGTGTGTGTGTGTTGGAGGCTCTATATTGCAGTGGTTCTGTTCTTACCTGTGTGTTCAAGCCTGGAAAGTAACATCAGGGGAAGTGCTTTTTGGCCTGGTCCTAATGCTATGGAGCTCAATAGGGCGCCATTTTGTCCCCAATGCTATTTAACATCAATATGAAGCTGTTGGGAGTGCTCATTAGGGGTTTTGGAGCACACTGCCGCCAGTATGTTGACGACCCACAGCTCTGTTTCTTCATAAAATCTAAAAATAGGAGGGGGCTGTGCAAGCCCTGGACCGGTGCCTCAATGCAATGGTGGACTTGATGAGGGCTGATGCACTGAATTTGAATCCTGGGAAGACAGGGTGGATAGGTGGTTCCATGTCTGGAAGATAGGGCCGTTGCCTGTTATGGTTGGGATTGCACTCTAAAGGAGCAGGTACACAGCTTGAGGGTTCTCCCAAGTATGTATTTGTCATTTCAAACCCGTTAGAGCATGGGTTCTGAAACTTAGGTCTCTGGCTGGTTTTGGACTACAGCTGCCATCATCCCTGGCTACTGCTCCTACTAGCTAGGGCTGATGGGAGTTATAGTCCAAAAACAGCCGGAGACCCAAGTTTCAGAAACCCTGCAACATCTTTGTGTTATTACAGCCTCTGTAACGAGAGAGGAAAACCGGGATATAAATTTCCTAAATAATAAATAAGCAAGTGACCTCTGTGGTTATAGGTGTGCCTTTTACCGGCTTCATCCAGTACACAAGCTAACAGCTGTATCTGGATTGGGTCAGCCTAGCCACTGTAGTTCACAAATTGGTAATCTCGAGACTATATTTCTGCAATATGCTGCATGTAGGACTGCCCTTGGGCCTAGTCCAGAAATTCCTGCTGGTGCAGAATGGAGGCAAATGGCCGACTGCATGTGACACCTCTGCTAAAACATCTGCAATGGCTACCCACATGCTTCCAGGCATGTTACAGAGAGCCCTGACTGGACTCAGCTGGAAGCTGAGCATGCCGTGTTGCTGGTCCCATCCTGTGGAACACTCCTCGAGCTGGTTAGGCTTTCAAATTTTGAAGACCTGTGCATCTGCTTAATTTTTGGGGTTATCAGCCAGTCATTTTCATGATTATTTTGAAAGGGTTTTTAATGGTGTTTCATATTGCATGGTGGACATTTTGTTGTACATCGGCCTGATATTTTACGAGATGGGTGGCAGCATATAAATACTTTGATAGATAACAAGTAAGTAGCTAGGAATCTGCCCTGTGGCCCATCAGATCCTCAGTGTCTGAAAGCTGTGGCCTTGGCAGGGCACATCCATGTGAAATGACAGCCTGACCTTTACGCCACAGAATATTTTCCCGGCGTGTGCACATGCACATGCTCTCGCCCTCCCCCGCTCCTCAGGCTCATTTGGCAGCTTTGTGCGGCTGCAGCTGGGAATGCCAGCGTGTGTGTCATGGTCTGATAGTGACATGCCTCGTGGGCTGTTGGGCCAAAGGCTGAATGCATCAAAGAGTTAACTGCTGCCAACACATTTCCTTACTAAATGGTTCTGTGCATCCTGGAGGGTGCCTGTGGCGAGTGTAAAAACAGATATTTTTAAGAAATGAAATATGCAGCTTGAAGGGGAGGAAAGGAAAAGGCATTTACTTAACGCAGAAATAACCCCTCCGATTAGGCTATACTGGAGGAAAGGAGTTCCAGATGGCTGAATAATTTGTATTCTGAATTATCGGCAGAAGTAAACGCCCAAGAACAACAAAGCAATTTGCAGATTAGAAGGTGGTTCTTGCTGTTTGCTTTATCCTGACCAAGACCACCTGGGTGTGTGCACCATTCCGTTCCATGGAGAAACTGGCTGTTCCATCCATTGAAGTGAATGGGAAAGCTCTTTAGAGTAAAGCAGTGCACCCATCAGAGAACCTCTCTGCCCACAGTGAATGTATGTGTTGGGCCAAGTATCTTCTGTGGGGCCTTTCTAAAAAAGCAGACATTTGCCTGTGCTTGCCTCTTCTTCTCTCTCTTTGGCAAGAGCATCAGACTCAGTTAAGTAGCCTGGATGTAGAACAGACTACGGGGTACAATCCAGCCAAAGTTAAGCACTTTTATGTCTCATTGAGGTCAATGGGAGAGATTCAAGCACGTGCCCAGATGAGTGGAAGAGCAACGTGAATTCCATCTAAACAGCTGCGCACACAAGAGAGCCCAAACACTGAGCTGTTAATTTCACAGCACACAAACATAATTCTGTGATAACAGAAAACAGAAAAAGATAATCGCCCAATCTAGTTACACACACACACACACACACACACACACACACACACAGCCGCTGTCAAATAATGCAGAGTAATATGCACGTTTCCATAGGAATTGCAGCCATGCTTCTGAACTCCAACCCTGACCTGTCCATCTCCGAGTTGAGGCAGAAGCTGATCCACTTCTCCAGAAAAAACCTCATCAATGAGGCTTGGTTTCCAGAAGACCAGAGGCTACTAACTCCAAACAGGGTAGCTGGGCTTCCCTCCAAACTGGTAGCAGGTGAGTGATCCTTATTCTCGTTGGCTTCATGCTTTAGTAGAAAAGCTTTGACAGGCCATGACAAGGGTCCATTTGACGTCCCCCTCCTCCCGCCTTCCAAAATGCCACTTTTCCAGCTCAACTTTTGACTGGTTCCCAAGCACCTCCCTGAGATGGGTCTCGTGAATGCGTGTGTGTTCTCCAGTTGGCTGGACCAGGGAAAGAGCTGCACTCTGTGGGGCACTGCTAGGCACCTCTAATGGCCACGAGCCACTTCCTTTCAGATGAGCAGCTGTACTGTCGTTCCGTGTGGTCTTCCCTGTCGGGGTCAACCAGCAAGTCGATAGCTGCCGCTCGCTGCAACAGCAACGAAGAAATGTTCAGCTGCTCAAGCTTATCGAAGAATGGCAAGCGGCGAGGCGAGCGCATGGAGGTGATGTTCTGTGGGGGGCAAGGCTACGTTTTGGAGTTGCTGTTTTACATGCAGACACAAGCTTTTCCGTGGGTTATGGAGGCTTGCTGGCACTTCCCTGTGTCTCACTGCTGTGCTTTCCAAATTCCAGGATTACGGAGGCAAGAAGCAGTGTGTGGCTCATAATCGATTTGGGGGCCAAGGCGTCTATGCCATTGCCAGGTGCTGCATTTGGCCCAAAGCCGACTGCCAGGTTCATGCCCCCTCGCAGACTGCAGAGGGCACGGCACTGCAGAGTGTCAGCTGCACCAAGGACGGCCATGTATTGACAGGTATGTGACGACAGCTGTGGGCTCTGTGTTGCCAAGGAAGGTTCTGTGCAGGGAAGAGGACTCCCTTACTGGACCCAGACTTATGTGGCCAATAATGTGTTGTGGCACACTTGCAGATCTTATAGTTTGATGCAGCCCCAGCCCCATCAGCATTGCACTGTGTGGGTTGGGATGGGCTTTCCCACCTGCCATCTTGGGACCACTGTGCGACATTTGCAAGCAACTCTTTCTGAGCTTGCATAGTTTGCACAATTAATAACTACCGGTAATGAAAATGGAACAGTTTATAAGTACAGTCGTACCTTGGATCCTAAACGCCTTGGTACTTGGACATTTTGGCTCCCGAATGCTGCAAACCTGGAAGTGAGTGTTCCAGCTGGCGAACCTTCTTCGGAACTGGAACGTCCGACGGGGCTTCTGACTGGCTGCAGGAGCTTCCTTCAGCTAATCAGAAGCACCACTGAGGTTTCCGAACGTTTTGGAAGTTGAACGGACTTCTGGAATGGATTCCATTCGACTTCCAAGGTACAACTGTATTTGCACTTGGGGAATTCTTCAAAGCTGGATAGAATTTATTTGGAAATTGACTAACACCTTTCTCTAAACTCACACAAGCAGAGTTTATTTTTTTTAAAGCAGCCGGAAAGTCAAGTACTGGTCAAGGATCCTTAAAACAGCATGTAAACCTATTGCATTGTCATGGCAACATCCGCACACATTGCTTATGCATGCACAATGCCCATGAGCAGTACAGTGCATGCACACCCAAGTGGGCAAAACAGCCTGTGGAAACAGGCCTTTCAGTAGGTCTGAACAGACAAGGCTGTATCCCACACTACTGCTTGGTCTTTTCAAGAACAGCAAATTGGGTGATTTGGGTTTATATTTGGGTTCTTGCAAACGACAACATGTGGTAGGATGATGATGTGAATTGGAGTGGGTGGGGACAGACAAGCAGAATGTGATGCTGATGCAGAAACCTCTTCCATACCCCAGCTAATTTCTGACTTGCAATATAAACCAAAGCAAACAGAACAAACAAAAATGGAGATTCCCAATGTGAACATTCCAAATCAACTTGTACCCATGATTGCATTCATCTACACACACCCGTGTCACTGAGCATATACCCTAATATGATCTAAACTGGCAGGTTGCAGCTCTCATTCTCTGGCTGGAGATTTCAGTGACAGCATCAGACCTGAACTGGGGACAGAAAGCCATCGTGACCAGTGTGTTGGCCAGGCAGGTGCAACCGTGCATGCTTCCTGCTGCCATGCGCCCAGCCTAGAGTGCAAGGTGCAGGAATACTCTTCTCTGGAGTACACAGCAAAGGTATGTGGGTGTCGTTCCTTTAGGGCATGAGTCACCAACCATTGTGGGTCCATGGGCTCATTTGAAACCTGGAGAAGCATGCACCTCACCACTTACTCTGCTGGCTATGACAGACAGCTTCTTTCAAGCCTAACTTCAACCTCTGGCAGAGTTTAATCACTTTTGGGCCTCAAGTGGAGGCCACTTGCCATATGATTACTGGAATTTGCTCCATGCCCAAGCTGACTAAGAGACCACGGGACCCTTCTGCACAATGATCTTGTGGTCTTTTAGCTGCAAGTCCATTTCTTTGGGCAGGGATACTTGAACCAGGCGCAGTGGCAGCAGGGTTGTGGGATTCTCTGTATAAGAGGCTGCAAGGGAGAATGAATAGACTTATTTGGGGGTGCCACCTTTGGGGCTGCCTTATCTAGAGGTTTTCATCTTTGTCGGTGTTGACTAACCTTGCCTTCTCCATCACAGGTGATGGTGACTTGCGATGATGGCTGGACTTTGACAGGATGCAGTGCCCAGTCCCATGGCCCCAACACACTTGGGGCGTATTCTGTGGACAACACATGCATCGTCCTGAGCAGCCCAAGGGGCAAAGGAGCAGCAGCTCTGGCCATCTGTTGCAGAAAGAGACTCTTGGAAGATAAGCATGGTTCCAATTATAAGTGACAGACCTGTTCCCACCCCACCCTTTACTATCTATCCCTGGAACTACTGTGTTAAGACCACACCCCCATAACATCACCCTAGTGAAGAAGATATTCTTCCAGGTGGGACTCTAGAAAGCATTTGGGGTGACCTTAGTAGAATGCTCCGAGTTTACCAGTTTGCCAATAGTACCACCATCTTCACTATGGGGAGATGGTTCTAGTGATGCCCTCTCAGTAATACCAATTGAGATGCATCCACAGAATGATGTTGACAGTAGGTTAGTCAATACTTCCCCTATCTGCCTTTTATATGTATGGCCAGCCACTTCCAGCCCTTTAGGATGTGTGACAGCATCGGCTCCTTCCAAGTTTCTTCTTGTCCCCAAACTGCAGGGTAGCCAACCATACTCCTTATTGATGTGAACCACCCAGAGTGGTTTCGTGAAAACAGCATGGATTGGGCAGTGCTCTGGGCTCAAAGTGACATTAATGCACATACATGCATTCACTTAATGTGTTTGACTTCTATGATTTTTGAAGAACTGTTCAGTATTTCTTCAAAAGCTGGGGATAAAGAAGAAGAATGGGAGCTTTGGAGAGGACAACAGGTTTTTGTGGGACCTCAACCCCTTCATGGTGTCTGAGGTGTAACCAGCAACTCCCCTTTTGCAGTAATTAGCAGCTTTTGAACTAAATGTTGAGTATCCCCCTTAAGACATTTAATCTGGTAGCTGAAGCAGGATTTTGGATGGATATAATCAACTAAGTAACTGCATGAGAGCCTATGCAGTGGGACTGCCCCTCCTCCATATGTGCCCCCAAATCTACTGCAGAGGGCTGAGGGAACTCTCAGAAGAGATATAGGGTGCGGGGCAGAAGGCCCCATTATGCAAATGGAAGCTGTTCCACTCGCGCAATAAGTTTCCTATGACTCCATGTCGTGCATTGTATGCTCAGCTTCTCCCCCTCAAAGGGGTCATTCCTTGTTTTAAAAAACCATTTACTATGTTAAGTAGCATTGTACCTATCAGGCCAGTCTTGTTTTGTAAACGTTTTGTTTTCACCTTCTCTCCCCAGCAAACATGGTTAACAAGGTTACTTGTCCAAGACAGAGTAGGAAAATAGTAGGTTAGTCCAGAAGACCCTCTCCTGGGATTCTTAAGCCATAACCTTTTACAGGAGGGAAGGGGAGCCTGTGGTCCTCCAGTTGTTGCTGGACCTACAACTCCCATCTTTCCTGACCACTGGCCATGCAACTGGGGAGTCTTGGGAGGTCCACAGGTCCCCCACCCCTGCCTAAGCACAGAGAAAAAGTTCCAGTGCCTAAAAATTCTCTCCTGTGTTAAGGCTGAGGGATCTCAGTATCTTGCTGTGGTTTAGCAAAGACTGGGGGAGTCGTCATGCCCATGGAGGGGCAGCATTCAGCTCATACAAACACACCCCTGCATTCCTTCAATATTTCAAGTTCTAAAGTGCCTTACAGACCCCATTTGCAATAATTAACAGAGAGCCTTGCAAATTTAAAACCCTCCTCCCTGAAAACAGGGAGTGGTCAGGATGACTTCTGATGCTGCCTTCTAACCTAGAAATGCCCCATCTACAAGGGCTGTTTACTGTGATCCCATGTTAAGGCGGCCATATTTAATTGGCCACTGTTGCCCCTACCTGTAATTGCGGAAGGCACTGCAAAAGTCATCAGCCGAGGTAGAGGGAACAGTTCAGATTTCATTGTTGGCCTCCAAGAATACCACTGAGTGAAGAACATTTCTTTAGAACCCAAAGCACTTAAGATTCAGGAGACCACGAACTATTATTGGCCATAAACCACACATGAGATACTGCGAAGTCAAGCACACTGTTAGTAATTTAGGCCAAATAGTTTGGTTTACTGATAAAGCACTTGGTAGCTATGATTTTAATTTTTGTTTTAAGCAGGCACAAGTCCTTCTCTCCTTTGGGTTTTTAGTCAAGTTTCCCAACTGCTTACATAATCAAAATTTTATCTGTTGATGTATGTTGAAATAGTATGTTAAAAATACTCTGACAGACCAATCCTTCCCTGTTTTCTCAGAAGTGAGGCTTACTTTCCAGGTAAGTCTGCATAGGGCTGCAGTCTAAACAGCTTTTTCATGAGTAATGTAGACAGCATGTTATACTTTGTAAGTGTTTTTGAACTAACACACATATTAACTACTGTAATTGATAGGTGCTTAATGTAAAGAAAAGCTTTCCTCGTGCTGTGGGTTTTACATTTTTATCTGGAAACTATTTATTCTGTTTTATATAAAACATTTTATAATGCCATTTTTTTTTTTGAATAAAGTTTCATATGAATTTTCTTGGGAACGCATAACTGTGTAGTCTCCTCTTAAGCAGAATATTAACTACAGGTAGCTCACAACTTACGCACATTTAACTTGTGTGCATTCAGCTTGGCTTTTTAAACCCCCCCCCAAAAAAACCTGGCAGTCCTGCCAACCATTTGCACCCAATGTGTTTTGACTAGATGCATTCTTTTTGTTAGACAGCTACCTGACATAACAAAGGTACAGATTTCTGCTAGTCTTCAGCAGAAATCTGAAGTATAGGGCAATTTCCTGAGTAAAACACCAGCAAAATGACATCTGACCTCTTTTCACAACCTAATGATCAGACTGGTCCTTTTTGTGTGTGAGAGGAATAAACTTTATTCCATTGACCAGGATTTCCCCCCATGAGAACTGCCTTTTCTTTTCCAGTACCAAGTGCCTTAGGAATTAGTTGGACAAATCCACACACAGCTAAGAGTGCACAGTTGAATCGCATCTGCCACCCCACCCCATAGAACATTCCATTAAACATATATCATATCCATTTTTCATCCAAAAAGACTGGCAGTAAAAGTGATCACAACATAGAAACATGTCACAATTTACACAGCAAACTAGATTTGTTGCATTTGGTTTTTTTTAAAAAAATATTCTTCAGCAGATTCAAGTGATAGCAGCCAGAAATCAAATAATCAACCAATTGTTGTAGTTGAAAACGGTAACCATCAACTCTGTACAAGTGGAAAGAGGACCAGAAAACAGCCTGCAATAATGTTATAATGTATGGTGGTAAAACAGAACATTCCTGGGGTTGAACGTTGTGTTTCAGTCTGAAAAGAGACCATCTTTTCCATAGGAAATGATGGAAGCGCCAATGCCTTTGGACAAACAGAGTGATACTTTTTAATATCACCTCTGTTAACACTCGCTTCTGGTTCAACTTAAAAGTGAAGATAGGTGCTGCAATAAAAATGGGGTGGGACATCAAAATTTATTCAAAATTTTAAAACACCACATTTAAAATTTTGGAGGCTTTTGATAAAATATCTGAATTCTGCCACATTTCAAAGAAGACACGTGTCTTGAGAGAAGCAAATTCAACTGAAATGTCATTGTTTTGCACATGCAGTGTTACCAACACGATTCCTTTGACTCAAAACACATGGCAGAGAATTACAGCTGGAAGATGTATAGCTGTTTCCTTCAGCAGTGAAGTGACCTGTAATATTCACAACCAGTGCACAACTGTGAAGAAAGCTATTGTGTCAGATCAGGTTTTGCAACAGTACATAAAAGTGAAAAGCAAAAAGAGGCACTTTTTGGCTGTTTGTGCCTTTGACTTGGCAAACCTTTCTACAGTGGAGGTAACCCAGGCACTCTACAACTTCCCCTCAATTCATGTGCATGGTGCATTTCATTTAAATTAAGGCAAAATCCTCGAACAAAGGCAAAAGCAGTGCAGAAAAAAATGTGAAAAAACTAAAAATTGGC
This sequence comes from Podarcis bocagei, assembly GCF_964188305.1. Lineage (NCBI taxonomy): Eukaryota > Metazoa > Chordata > Lepidosauria > Squamata > Lacertidae > Podarcis > Podarcis bocagei. The sequence goes on from NC_138129.1 coordinate 60,343,797, forward strand.
ACAGAAGAAGAAGCTAGTACCCAGAGCTGCTAAAGACATCACTTAACTGCATTTCACATGGGAAAACTAAATTGTACCCATATAGCTCAATTGGTTTCCAGTTATTAAGGAACAAATGAACCTGTTGTATTTTCAATGCTGCCTGGCCAAGCAAAACAAAGCCTACAATCTTTGCCTGTGTTATTGTTTTGTTTTTTTTTTTAAAAAAAGATTCATATGTCCCCATGTCACTCAAGGAATCATATACAGCCAATTCCAACTCTCAAATTCAAAAGCATAAGCAAATGATTGCAGATCACATCATTAAGACTACAATTTATTCAATATGTCTCCAAGTGTTAGAATGATGATTTAAGGAGGCAAAACAGCAATAAAATTCTGTCTTAAAGTGCTTTTTTTGTTTTTTGTTAAACTTACTCATCAACATTTTTTTTAAAAAGATCCACTGATGCCACAATACATAAATGTATTCTTGGAATAAACAAAGCTACTTTATTGCTCTTATCCATTTACTTTTAGCATCAGGAAAAAAAGTTACCAATTTCAGACTTCCTTGTACCAAAACCATTCCATAAGGAATAACCATCCTTACACAAAAGGGCTGCAAACCCTTTCTGCAAAGCGCTATACAAATGACCTAGGAGACATATTAAATACAAAGGTCCTTGTGTAAACTGATTCTTAACTAATAATTTACAATGCCAAGTGTAAGTCACACATTTTTACATAATTTTGAATATCACTATTCAATATTTTCAGAAAGATTAAAAATTTGCCCTCCATTCCTAAAGGCAGTCAGATTTTTTTCTTCTTCTGTATAAAAACTGAAAGTTGGTTTTTTTTTGCAGCATCACAGAAAAGCAAGTTTTTTTTACATTCACTCATTAAAGGTTCACATAATAAAAATTTCAACCACTTGATATTTTTCCTTAAATTGGTAAAATCTTGTGACAGATTTTTAAACTCATGCTTGGACCAGCATCCCACAAGAACCACAAGGGATGCTGGGACTTCCCCCACAGCCTGATGCTTAAACTTCTCAGTTGGAGAATCTCTCTTTAGGAAGTAGCATGGCCACTTTTTCTTAGAAAGCGTCACTTCTAAAAGATGAAAGCGATGGGATTTTAACAATATCAGAAAGATGCCAGGGGTTCAATGCTTCCGTTGAACGCTTGTTCTTCAGCTTGCAGCTAACCACTAAGGATCCACATCATCAAGGTCACTTTTAGGTTCACCAATCATCATTGGGGACACTGTGCCCTTTCAAAAACACAAAAGAGTTAGGAAAGCATATGTACTCTTCCAAGTAATGCAGGGGTCCCTAGCCTTCTGGGGTTTGAAAGCACATTTGGAAATCTGAAGCAGGCAACACAATACACCCATTTCACAGAAGGAATAGGCAGTGCCGAGACCACCCTCTCCCAAATAAAACAGATACAGATAAAAGCAGGCAACCTCCTCACCAAAACAAGCAAAATGCCCTCCAACCAACAAAAAACACGCAAACTTCCTCCCTCAAAACAAGCAAGCAGGCAACCTTCACGAAACCAAAACAAGCAACTGAACAAAAAAGTGGGTGGGCAAGAAGCATTGTGGTGAAAAGGAGACAAGATGAAGGTGTGGCTGGATGCATGCCCTTTTATTTCTACCCATGGAAAGTGTGTGGGGGGGGGGGGAGCCAAATGCTCTTTAAAGAGTATTGGGAGGGGCAGTGGGTCTTAGCAGGTGCCAAGTGAAGTGTCTCAAGATGCTATGGAGATCATGGGCAGTACATCGTAGACCCCAGGCACTGTGAACTACCACCGCATAGCTGGCAATTTAGAACTACTCAGTAATTATTTTGCTGATCTGAATGGCACAAGCATCACCAGGAAGGCGCACTATGGTAAATGTATGCCAAACCAAATTAAGCCTCCAAGATGCTGCTGGTAGAGCTAATTCTTGCCTGAGTTCTTTAAAGTCTGAGAGAGTGAATTTCATCTAAGAAAGTAATGTGCTTAAGAACTCCACTATATTGCTTAGAAACAGATGCATCTTAAACCAGGCTAGTATCAAACTTATTTTGGCTATATTGTGAAACTGTTCTGTGCCTGTTACCCTAAGTATTTCAGTATTCTGATGCTTTGTGCTTATCACTCTTTGGTGCTAGACTGGCCTGAAGTCAAATCAAGCTGGGCAACAAGGCCTTTGAAACAAAGAACACTGCAAATGGTTCTTGAGGAAGACAGGTGGTAGGGTCCTACCTGGCTTACAAAAGTTTACATTTCAGCTTTTGACAGAAGAATGCACAAGCTCAATTCGTTTGCACTGGGTGGGGTTTAAAACGAGTTGGAACCATGTGGGGAGCTACTTGCACGAATTACTTTCTATATGAAGCCGTCTCTGCAAAACTCTCAAGTCAAGCAACCACTCTCACAGCTTCTTGAACGCATGAATGGGAATTACGGTTGTCTATAGAAAACAACCACTATTATAAAACAGGTGAGCTTCTGGGGTGGAATTCGAAAGTTTTCAGCATCAGGTTATGCAAAGCAAGAACGGTGAACGGAAATCAAACCATTTCCTAAGTATTAGTCACTCAGCTTTGAAGAGGCAATGCCAATTAGGAAGCCGACAGCAGCAAGCATGCAGGTAACGGACTCAGAACAACCTTGCCCTTTACCTGTGGTAGATGTCTGCCACCATTCTCATTGGCTGGGCTGCTCTCGGATCCGTTACTGCTTCCTGATTGATCCTTCTCATTCAGCAAGGCTGTGGCATATGCCAGCGTGTCCTAAAGGAAAACCATAGGACTTCAGAGCCAAGTAAATACTTTTTACACAATGTTGCTGCTTACTAGGAAAAAGAAATGCTGTGCTTGCAAACAGGCATAAATTGGCACTGGTTCAAATATGGCAAACTGGTTTTTGTTTTTTTTAAAAAGAGCATGGTAGTGATACCATATCAGAGACTTAACAAAAATCCCTTGCTATACTGCAGGGCAGGGGCTCCATTTTCTTAGCCCGTGGGCCATATTCCCTTCTGTGCAACCTTGGAAGACCACATGGTAGTGGAGGGCGGAGCCAGAAGCAAAAGGGGGAGGAGCAACAAACAGCTTTCACCTTTGGATAGTAGGCTAGTTCACACACAGTCTTCATCTTCTGTTCAGGGACACTAACGGACCAAAAGCACTCCAAATGCAAAGGCAGAACAAATGAGGAGTGTGGCCTGGGGAGAGCGCTGAGGGAGAGATGCAAGGAGGGCAGGAGAGCTGGATTTGGCTCCTGGCCCCCAGCCCAGCTGTACGAGGTTTATTTTTTAAAAGAGCAAACTGGAAAGTTATGGCACTTCAGTCCTGTTTCAATGTTTAAAGCAATGGGCAACTTGAAATTATTTAAAAATCAGTCATGCTAATGAATTTCAAGCCTATGAAGACTGGTAATGTATGCATACACGCATGTAGCTTGCAGCATTTGTGCACCAAGTTTGCTGTGCCTTTCATAAATAAAACTTGGCAATCATCGGCCAGTATTACATAGTAATTAGACAGGAGAGTACTGCACACAACAGCAAAAATGCTAGACAGCATTACCATTTTCATTATATTTGTATAAACACACACACACACACACACACACACACACACACACACACACACGGTAACTATAGCCCACAGAGATTCTGTGTAAAGAGTGTCAAATTTAGGCTGACCTGTGCAGAAATAGTGCGCTGAAAGGTTTTGGCGGTTGAGGTTTCATTGGAAACATTACTCTGTGGAGCCCAGTAGTGTTCAGACATCTAGAGAAATATGAAAGCATCCATTAATGGAAACTGTGGAACAGTACTATAGCCACGTGAATAAACTTTTGTAACGAAAGGGTTTAAATTACCTTTATCTGAAGCCACTGTACAGCCCAACTCCAATGATGGGAATTCTCCTTGAAATAATCTTTAGCAGCAGAGCACCTTTGAAATCCAAAGCAAATTATTAAAACTATTTATCTGAAGGTAATTTAGGATCACACTCCCTTTTCATACTTTATGAACTGTCTGGCTGTGCAATTCACTGCCTTTGCTTGTGTGCTGCGATACAGAGCAGGCTGGAGTCCAATGTTTCAGAACGTCTCCAAAGTACAAATTCTTCCAGTTTACAAAACCTTTCCTCCCTTGTCACACGGGGCAATTCTTTCTTGTCACAGTCAGTCAGCTGAGCGGCTATGATACATTGCAGTGATGGGACGATTTTACAAATGACAGAACATCACTATTTTTCAAACAGCACAGGCCTCATATTTGCTGTTCTGTACAGTGTTTTCTTTGAGCCTGCTACCATTACAATGCAACTGAATGCACAGCACTGAACGTTCTTTAGGTATCCATACAACTAGTCTTTCCTGGATCACCGGTTCACAAGAAGCAGACCCCTTATCTAGGTTATAAATGGATCCTACACATTTTATTTGGGCCTGAAAAAGGATAAAAGAGAACTGGCAAAGGCTTGCTGAAGACACAGCTGCTGCTTATAATCATGTGACTTAATACAAACAGAACACACCGACTTCCGTTTCACTGAGTGTTATACTTACTTCTGAGCAAGAGTGACCAAGAATTTGACACACTGATAACAGCGACTGCTGTCCACATGGTTATTACTGTGGTGCATCAGTGCTGTTGAAGGAAAAGAAAGGAGATTAATCAGTATTAAAGACTTCAGGAGTGGGCCCTGCCATAAAGCAGGGAGATTTGGTTCTACATCCTAGTTTGGGCTTCATGTCAGACCACTAACCAGAGTGTAGAATCTAAACCATGGTTGTAGTTTCAAAACGTTCCACAGACAAACCATCATTTCAAGAAGTTTTTCATAAATATTTCTCACTTTCATTGAGCAGCACCAGCTTCTGCAGACAGTAGCTGTAACTACGGTTCGCTAACTTAGACAAAAGCATAGTTTGGTGCAACGTATGAATTTAGCCTATGATTCATGTCTTACTTAACAACAACAAAATGTTAAGACCCCCTTTCTAGTTCAAACATGCAATGAGCTGTGTGATTACAACCTAGGTTATAATAGAGCACTTAAAGATGATGAAATTTGGTTATCAACATACCCCCCCCCCGTTACCTACAGGATTTCTGTTCTTTTGATGCCACCTGCCTCTGACGTAGTAGTCAAAATGATAAAAAGCGCTTCAGTTTCTATATGAACCAAGTCTTCACAATAAAAAAAATAGCTCCTTTTGAATTCACACATCATAAATTTGTTTCTAATTCTTCACTTGAATATATTCAAGGACAGAGATTGTGGGCAGTATCCGTTAGCTGTGGAAGTGTAAGGCTGCTTACGCAAATGATCTCCTCCACCCCCCCCCCCGGCTTCTGTACAAAATGAAAACCCTGTCCAGACGTTTTTTTTGGTGGGGCTGAACTGTTGTCACTGGAAGGGGGAAATTCACCTCTCCTGCATTGCCACTCTGTATCACACAGCTCCATACCCCCTAGAGAGTTTTCAGGTGGAAAGAAGAGGAAGGTTGCTTGTGCAACCTGCCTTTCACTTGTGCGACCACTGGATTTAAGCCATTGATTTTCTTACTGCCAATTTTTTGTTTTGGAAGTTTCCCACAATTTCAAAGTGATTTGCCAGGAAGATGAGAAAAAACAAATCCTCTTTGCATGCATGGAAGAACCTACAAGGTTCTTTGGATCCATTAACACCTCACAGCAGGTTTACTCACCCAGCAATCCATTTTCAGTCTCAAATGCAAACTTGACCCGCTCTATTTGCAAAGGATCTTCAATAATCTGCGAAAAGGAACAGAACAATTAGTTTATACAGACACTTGGAATCTATCGTATAGTTATACATTTCTTGGTTGTACCCAAAGAAGTCTTTCCACTAGTACAAGGACTTCTGCCTGCACAATAGCACTTTCTCTTGATTCTACCTTGGCTAGATTACCTTATATCCATTGTTATGTTAGCAAGATAACTAATATTATGACACTGCAAAAACCAGATAAGGGAAAATCCCTGGTTGTATAAATTAGTTTCGTTTTTGGCATCTATACTCCAATGCTTATCGACTGAGTGAACAATGTAACACAAACAAGCAAAAAAACCCCTGTTTGTTATTAAAGTGTGTTCAGTTACCAATATCTCATGAAGAAGCTGGAAGGTGTTCTTCAATTCATGGGGTGGAGCAGTCTCCAGCTGATTCTGTAAGTTGAAGACGCAGATTTAAGCAGGTAGAAGGGCACGCACATGAATATCAGATTTAGGATAATCATTCATATATGATTTTGCATTTTTAAAACCCCCTAAATTATAACAAGGTGGGGGCTAGATATCTGCACTTTTATCAGAAGCATGTGTCATCAGAGAAATACATTTAAACATTTTTTTTCCAATTTGTTCTGGGGAAGAATTCTTTATTTGTGATTTTTTTCTGAAGAGCATTGGTTCAAAGGCTAGGGTGCTGGAGGACAGGCAGCAGGAACCAAACATATAAAATAGGAAAATTAGAGAAGTGAGAGGTGTACAAACTATGGGCTAGAACATATACAGATCTCCTGCTTCCTGGAAACTAAGCAATTTTTGTTGGTTTTGCTATTTCAAATATAAACGTTTTGCTCTCGTAAAAGCAAGCAAGTTACGTTTATAAATATGAAATATGCTGCACTATGATCTAGGAGACCAGGGTTCAAATCCCCACTTGGCAATGAAGCTCACTGGGTAACCTTGGGCCAGTCGCAGTCTCTTAGCTTAACCTACCTCACAGGGTTGTTGTGGGGATTGAGGAAGGGAAGAACCATGCATGCCAACTTCAGCTCCTTCGCAAAAAGGGTGGGATAGAAATGCAATTAATATGCATGCATGGAGTGCATGGATGAATGGAGGAATATGCCAGAAGCTCTGGCTATTTGTACCTTTTTGCAGAGCCTTTTCATGTGCTACAACAGCTAATGTGTACGGTGAAGTGCAAATAAGCTCTTTCATTCTGAAGAATTGGCATCTGCCAATATGGAGATTATGCAACAGGCAATTCGATTCTGTACTGCACAGAGCTGCTACGTACACAGACATGTGTGTGCGCGCGCACACACACACACGCCTCAGGCACCAACGTAGAACAGGCCATGTTTTGAAAGTGTACCCTGACTGGTTTCTCCTTACCTTGATGAAATGGAGCATGGTAAAGGAAAAGTGCTCATTACAAAAGCAGCAGTACACCACCATCTCAATGAGGACCAGCAGCGATCCAGTTAGCTCCCTTAATGCATACATCACCTAATGAAGAAACACAAAGAGTCAGATTAGGCAGCCGTTCTTTCTTAAAATAAAAATAAAAATCCAGCTTTGGGAAGCTTGTAGATTTGCTCTTTTTAAATGTTCTTCACATTTAAGACCCAACCCAAGCCTCATAATTTATAGGCCTAAAACAGTAGCTTACCTCCATTAAATAAGGCTTCCCCTCAGGCAGGAACAGTAAAGCTTCTACTTCTTCATGGAGGGCCAGGAGCGGTCCAGAGGTGGTAATGCTAAGGGGTGAATGCAGAACACACAGACCAGGAGCTGAAAAATAAACGAAATGAAATGAAATATGGAGGCAGGAAACATGCAGAGGGACGAGTGGTGGAGAGGATAGCAAAAACTTTGATCCATGTGATTTTGGGCCTTCCTGAACAAATACGAGGAGACATCCCCCACCTGCCTGCCTCCTGAGAAAATAGTTGAACCACTACTCCTTTTGAGTAGCAACTTTATATGCAGAGAGTAAATAGCAGGGGTTTGCACTGGTTCTGTGTACTGCAAATTACAAGGTGAATCAGGGTGATTTGGGGAAGATTCCCACATCAGACTGTGCTACTAGCATGGTGCCTCCAGATGGACTGGGGAGTCCCTAAGCCTCCATGTGGCTCTGTGCCCTTGATTCCCACCCCTAGCCTCCCAGAAACTAAGTCAAGCTGACTGGGGGAAACTCCCAAAACTCGGAAGGGTGGAGAGGTGGTGGAATCTGAGAAACAGGTCTAGCTTTGAAACACTGATTTCTTTTCCCAGAGCACTCCAATCAGATATTTAGAGAAGGGATTGAAAGCTATTTCTTTACATGTTCCATTCTTTACAGTGAATGGAAAGATTTCCATTGTATGCCTCAAAGTAAGTGGGAAAGGGGCTGAAGACCAGCCCTTTGACCCTTATGGTAACAGGTCCTTGCTGGGAGAAAACCCCTTTTTCCTACGGATTTGTGCTATTTTGCAGCAACCCCTTTCCATGCAAGTCTCCTTGGGAGAAGAGAATTTGCCTCCAAATGTCTGTGGGAGGCAAAAGCTCAACCCCCTAACTACAACCATTTGGGCACAAGGGTCTTTGCTAGGGGCAACATTCCCCACACTAGATATTTCCTGAGAATCTAGCACTTTCTTCTTCGCCCGCAATTCCTAGTGTGCCCACCCTAAAATGGTCAAGTCTGTCCTTGTGGGAGAAGCGCTGTGAAGCTTCATTCCCTCACAGAAAGGGTGACTGTGCATACAAATTTCACCCAATCCTGGAAGAAAATGAAAAAAAGTGTAACTCGTCCTTTGATGGGAAAAGAATCTAACCTTTAGGTGTCCCCTGGATATAAATGCCTAGTTTGCAGTCTTAATCCATTCTGGAGGGTCCTCCAAGCAAGGACCCACTGGCAAATTTAACCCACTTCTGTGAAAAGGGAAGAAAGTTACAGCTGTTTTTGGATTCTCCATGATCATGAAGGGGTTGAGAAAACAGAGCTTAATTTTTAACAGATCTAAATTGGCTCTGCTCTGAATAACAATGGGTTGAATTGGAAAGACTGGCTCCAAACAGATCAGGCTGCTTCCCAAAGCTTCAGATTAAAAGTTGAATATGGTGGCTGGTGTACACTCCTTCCAAATAGTCACTGAAAACCAGGAGTTGCTCTTGGTGGGTAAACTGAGGAAGTTTAATCTCTTTACTGAAGATCTGCCAAGCTGCATTATTAACAGCGGCCAGTTAGTTTTGTGAAATAAAATACTTACCCACATTCCTTTGTGATGAGACATCAGAGTGCAAAACAAGCAGCGCCACGGTATTATGGAGGAACCCAAACTCTCGAGCTTGTGCTGAACTCCATCTGCGATTCTGTTTTTGTTAGGCAATATTATAAAAAAAGAGTAGAAGATTATTTTGCAAGCCCTGCTTAAACATCATTGCCTGCACATACTTTTCAGTTTTGTGTCTTTTCTTTTCTTTTATTTAAGGGAAGAGCATTTCTAAAACCAATCATATACTTGCTTTAAGTAAGCAGCAACTGTGTTCATATACTAGTAGCAAAGTATAGAGTGCTATATGGAAAACTCATTTTGAGTTTCCAAGGTAGACTCAGTTTTATGGTACAGCAGAGCCTAGGCATATCGCACCATGAATCGGGTTATGTTGCAAGTAGGCACCCGTTTCTGTTTGATTAATGCAAAAAGCCTTCTACCAGCAACTTGTCCCAACAATGGGCAGGGTGTTCCAAGAGGGAGAAGCAATGCATGCAGCAAGTTCAGAACGGGGCTGAGTTGTGCTGAATCACCTACAGGCTTGAGGCAGTCAGTCCCAGCAGCTGCCAAGGCAGGCCAGACACATGGCTCTGCCTCCCTCCTGCCTCAAATGCTGCTGGCAGCGCAGAGCTGGGCCCAAGGGAAGCAGCTGCAGGGAGTCTGGCTGTTTTCTTGCACATACGATTGCAGGGGGAAGAGGAGCACACAGCTTAAATTTCCTTGGCTGCTTCTGTTGGGCTCTCAGGTACAGGAGCAGCGGTGGCAATCGGAAGACAGAGTTCACAATGGTTTTAATCCCAATGGGTAGTTTCTGTAACTAAGTATATGAACTTGAAGGCAACACAAATATTCAACCTAGACTACTGGATGATATTAAGCACCTCATTACCTGGTTATTCTGACGGCTAGGACCAAGGAGAAAGTTGATCATATGCCTCAAGGCAGAATGCCTGAGAAGGAGATCACAAGCTCTTATACCCTGCTATGAAAGGACAAACAGAACATAGGGTCACATCTGTTTCCATATGCAGAGCATGCCTGCACATATTAGATTATGGTTCCTTATTATGCTTCATACTTTCCAAAAGCACATATGATTAAATTATATACTACTGACTGGCAGAGTTTTGAGTGGCTCCACAGCACCAGATTCCCTGTGATTTGCAGATATTTTTTCTTTCAGGTTTGCTTGCTTACCGGTTTAACAATAGGATGCCCTGAACACAAAGGAAGTCCTGACAGCTGGAAACACATGCCCTAAAGACTGCAGCAGACCATTGGAAAGCACCTGGGGAAAGGCATGCTCTCCAGTCAATAGGGCTTGATTTGAGCACCTGTAACAGGTTTAAACTCTAAATGGCTATATAAGAAATCTAGAAAAACAATCTACCTTTATGTGATAATGGTAATGTTTACCCATAACATAAATTTGTCCTAGGACATAGGGCAAATAAAGAGAGAAGTGGAAGAGTGAGTATTTGGTTTACCTTTTGTACAAAATTGTTGAACAAGAAGAAGTACTGGGCACAGTTTTTGCAGTTCTCAGGGACGTCCTTGTCCAGCAGACCAAGCAGCACATCCACTAACTGATGCAGACTTTTCAACTGTTGAAAAGTAAAGATGGGAAGATCTTGTATTATCAGGAAGGCGGATTTAATTAAGGCACATTTAATAATAAGTACAAAAGGCACCTACTGCCTATGGATTTATTAGGCTTGCTTAAGACAAATGCTAGGCAGCTTGGTTCAGCTGGCCATTGGGCATTGCTTCCTTAACACCCCCCTGAACAATTCTATTACATATCCGCCTGGCCTTTGGCTTGGAGCCAATTTGATTCCCTCCCTCCCTTTCTTTCTTTTTTCCTTTCCTTCTCCTCCTGCGATGAGGCTACATTTTAATATTTTAATGTTTCCATATTTTAATGTTGTATTTTAATTTTGTTTTTAAGTTGTAATCATTCAATTTGTTTTTATTATTGCTTGTAAGCCGCTCTGAGCCCGGCCTTGGCTGGGGAGGGCGGGGTATAAATGAAAATTATTAATTATGATTATTATTCTACATTTCAGGACTCACACATATCCTTAGAACAAAATAACTTTATTTAAGAAGGGCGTCAGCGTATACACTCTTAGAATAGAAGGACTATAGCACTTTCAAGTCTGACCACTGGCCCAGCAAATTTAAGTAAAAACACTCAAGCTTAAAAAGCTCGGTATGGAGCACAGCAACAACGACTTTGGTCCGTGTGTATGCAAGGAGCTAGGCAGGACATTTAAGCCTCTTCCTCTGACCACCAACCACCTCCTGAGATTTTACCAAACGTCGACCATACATTCTCCAATGAATCTCTGCAGTTGTAAGAACAGAAACTTATTTTTTCAAGTAGGAGTTTCTCACAACACTTAATACCGCACTTAGACAAAACCATCACAGAATCATAGGATTTGCAAAGGTCTGAAACTAGTTACAAGATTCTGGCAGTGAACAGACTAAAGAAATAAGATAGAATAGCAAGGGCGGCAGAGGGGTGGGGAACAATTAACATATATCATTAATGAAGCAGCAGCATACAATTTTCTGAAGTGCAATGAAATGTTTCGCATACCAGCAGTTACATATTACTGACCTTTTCCTGATAAAACAAGGCACTGTCTAAGGTTTTTTCAAGAATGGTGGCTACAGCAACTCGCACCTCTCTCACACTGCATTCCAGTAGAAAAGTCCTGAAAAATGCACACATGCAATAAAAATGAAGATGCGCGCGATAGAATCCATCTCTCTCATGTGCTAGTAGAAATCTGCAATCCCTGCCTTTTACTCAAGTGTGAAATCCAATATTTACACTTCTTTGAGAGTAGAAAGACTGGATACGGTCACTTAATAGCCAAACTGAAGGTGCCTCATAGAATGTAAATGATATCTATGTGCGTCTGACAGGAATTCTTCAAATCAGCAGGACTTAATACCATAACAAAATAGACAGATTAAAAGGAAGCAGTAATTGACTGCCTAAAGCAATGTAGATAGGCTTTCCACTGAAAGTCGTTCAGTGTGACAGAGCTTGTCATTTGGAGCAGACACATGCCTACACACACACACAATGACTCACTGTGCACTTAATGGATCAAGCAATTTTTATATTCATGTCATAAATTATATTTCCTGCCAGAAAATATATCTAAAAGGCTATCTGCCTCTCCACAAGTAGATCATTCTCTCATATGGCTTATTCATCCAAGTATACAAATTTTTGGGTACATGCCTCTAATGAAGATAAGTGAGTAGTATGTAATAGTTAGACTTGTGTACTTATATTGATACTTACTTTATGAGCTCTCGCCCTTCTGCCTCAACTAAATATTCAACCAACCATTGACAAGCTTCAAAACTTTTAGAAACCAAAGCATCAATGGTTGCAATCCATTCTTCTATGTCAACCCTTAAAAAACACCAAAAAACAATCACAGTAAGGTCAGCAAGACTTCAATATGAGAAATATAAGTTTTCTCTCTTTTAAAAAGCTTTTAAAAGTGTTACCTGAGTTTTTTCTTGGTTCGCAGACATGTCTGGAAGAGGAACTGGACTGCTAGTTGTAAACTTACTCTTGCCATAGATGGATAATGGGGGTGCTTTAACTTTGTCTAAGAAAAAGAAAGTGCATCACATAACACCACAAGTACTGGCCTTTCTGATAAGATTCTTAAACACAGTATTCAGACTGGAACTGAGATGGTGCCAAAATAGTTTTAGGATGGCACAAGAAGGTAAAGAGAATTATCTGAGGTTTCAGAAAAACACTTTGTCAAATGTGTGGTGACTGGTGACTTCCACTCTTCTGCTAAGCTCCTTGGTGTTTAAAGAAAGGGGGGAAACAGCTTCTGTCCCTTCGATTATACTATGGGAGCTGCAATCCAGCACAAACTTTTTCTCATTTTTTGGACCTTCCTCTTTAGCTCAAACCAAACTATGAGTGTGTGTAGTGGGCTCAATATTTGCCTTGTAACTGTATGTTTTAAAATTCTGATCCATTTTCAAATTGCTTCCTGCTATTTGATTTGGTTTTGTGTAAACAAAATTCTGAGGTTCCCATTCACTATAATGGAGAATTGAAAAATGGTATAACTGCCCCCTCCCTTTGACCAAAGTGGATGAAATTTACAAGGGCGAGGGAAGCAGGTATTTGTCTCTTGCCTTTTCTCTTCATACAATAATTAAAGGTGTGTGTATTAAATGCTTCATACCAGCCTTTTCATTCCAGTGGTTGTGTCCTCTGATGGGTTTTACAGGCCTACAATAAGCCATACAGCCTTAGCGTGTCTAAAATGTTGGCCGCAGAGTTTTGGTGTTTCAGTTTTCTTTGTTAAAGCAGAGCAATACAGGAGCTAATATATATGTGTGTGAGTAGCTTCTAACTTCTTAAAAAGTCCTACACCGCTGTGCTTTGACAAAAAACACAATCTAGAGCCCTTCAACAACATTTTGGACAGCCTTCTTGCAAAGAGATGTAGGAAAAAATAGATATATGAGGGGAAAAGTACAGAAACAATAGGACAGAACAACATAAAGCTTTGTGGGATCCTTCATCCAACTTGGTGGAGGACAGCCCCACAAATCACCCTGTATTTTGGCCCACACACAGGCAGTGAACACCCTAAAAGATATAATCAGAGACTGAACATATGTTTTACTGCTGTTAAGTAATCAAAGAGGCCATAATATGCTATATCAACAATGCATTCATTTTTAAAAAAGAAGTTTGCTGCTGGATAGTCTTAATTTCTCCCCCTCTTCCCAATGAGGACAGTTTATCTTGTTCTGGCTCCACTGAGCCTCAGCAATTCACTTCACTTAGTATCTGAAAGATAAAATTCATCACTCACAGCATTTAATGAAGCTAACGATAAAACAAAGCTAAAATAGTCACTGCTGTAGACATCTCTGTTCTTCATAAACTTCAGGTTTTCATCTCTCACCATCTGAAATGACAACACATGTCTGGTTTTAGAAATAAAAGTCAAGGATATGTTTAGAATTTCTAAATCTTTCTTACAGAAAATATGACATTTTGTAAACAAAAGCATCATTAAAAGCAGGATGTTGGAAGCAATGTATATCTCATACTGTATGTTTGAAATGGCATGATTTGGGCTGAATTAGCTGTAATTATCACCAAGCTAATCAAGTCATACTGGAAAGGCTCACTGAAAACATCAGGCTCAGTGTGCTGCAGCAGTGAGATTAATAGCAAATTCTATGTGAAGAATTACCAGCAAAATAAATAGAAAACAGAACTCACATTTATTACAGTGCCATAAAACAGTAACTAAACTTTCACATGATTTTCTGTCATGGCTTCAGCTGAGATTCCTGCATTGCAGGGGGTTGGACTAGATGACCCTTGGGGTCCCTTTCCAACCCTACAATTCTATTATTCTATGTTATAGTGCTAGCAAAGATACACAAAGGAGCAGCTACAATTGAGTTGTCCACTGAAAATGACAGACATATAGGCTTACAAGAGAGAACTATTTCTTCACAAAATGTGATTAATTTATCGATTATTGATTCTTACAACATGAGGAAATGGTCTTCAACTGAATAGCTTTAAAATGAAGCGTCACCTCTAAATCTACGAGATTAAATTTTGATTTTTGTTTTGCTCCAGAACAATTCAGAGAGTAAAAGATATACCTATATCCATTACACCTAGAATTTAATCTATTGAGCTTGTGAATACCTGACATTTTTATAATGTTATCTAGCTGCCATTAACACTGTTTACCTGATATATCCGAACTGGCATTTTCTCTACAAATAAGCCTTTTTTCTCCCCTTTCTTGACCAGTTTGGTCAAGATGGACAAGCGGTCACTACTGGGTCTATGGGGCCGTGGCGATGATTGCGGTGAAACATCTGGTGAAGATGGAGCAGACCTGGGAAATAAAACGCATGTAAGCTCAATGCTGAAAATGTATTCTTCTATTTGCTTGACAAAGTGCAAAGCCAAAGTTCTCAAGTATGTTGTGCATCTAGCAATGCACATTTGATCATAACTTTACGCTCTGCGCATGGAAGGCCTGAACTCATTATATGGCTGATTGTGGCTACAATCCTGCATCCTTTGCTAGGGCAGCAGGCTGTGGAACAGTGTTTTCTAAGAAGCCAGTGTAGCTTCTCCTCCTTCATCAGGTCTCCAGGGCTGTTTACTGCTTGGTGCTGAGTACACTGCTCTAAACAGATGCTCCCATGCATTCAACAACCTGCCAAGCCCTCTCTCACACAGCTCTGCTTCTGCTACTACTAATACACTGTATCTGTAATACCCAATGATGTTCATAACTGAACCATTTCTTTTTCATAATGAAAATAGGCTTCATAGAGTCAGCTGGCCAGCCCCCTGCTAATGGGAAAAAATGAAACAAGGTAAAGAGAAAACCAAAGGTTTCTCTGACTAAATGTTTTTTGGCCATTTTAGCAGGATTTAATGGTGCAAGTATTCGCCCCCAAATGGTTATATCTTTTTCAAGGTTATATCTTTAAAAAGTTTCAATACTGTAGCTTGTACAGTCCTATTCCTTCATATGGTACCCACCTCTTAAGTGTCTTGGATGCCCCTAGTCATAAACATACTCACAGAAGCTGTCCTGAGCTTATGCGTAACCAAATTATAGCCTCAAGAGTACTCCTCTGAACAGAAGATTATAAATTCTGCAGAGGTCCCCCATGGAAGGAATAAGCTTCTGGTTAAGTAGCTTAAACACACACACACACACACACACACACACACACAGAGAGAGAGAGAGAGAGAGAGAGAGAGAGAGAGAGAGAGAGACTAGAGGCGAAGCAAGATGTTCTGCTTGTGCAGGGATCATAACCGGGGTTAGAGGCAGGTAAACTTACAAGGACAGGTCCTCAGCTTCCTGACGCACGACGCTAACTCTGCTTTTCTTTGGCAAAACTGGCGAGTTCTGGTCAGAGACTCTCTGGTAGAAGAGCATGTAGGCATTCCAGTAGCGGCGGCGAACATCAGGATATGGATTTGCTGCGAAGAAGAGATATCCTTATAGTTGACTGACCTGATTCTTGCAGCAGGAATACTGGCCTAACTACAACTTTCAGGCAGTTGTTAATGGAAATCTACACATTCCAACGGGGAAAGAATAAATTGCTGATTAAGGGGGTCAACAAGCAACATTTTCCATGGCATTTTATTTTCCGAAGGCAGGTGGCTCACTTCCGTTTCACGTCAAACATTTTTCTCCCCCCGACCCCCGGGCCAAGAAAAGCAGGTCTGTGCAGGAAACAGCATAGCACTGATATGCATGCATGCTTCACAGTGTGTGTGTGTGTACATGCACAGAAGCAATACACTACACATCACACGCACGTTTCACGTTGCTTCCTACATGGTAATGCCTTCTGTGTAGAAAAAGCATGTGTTTGTGTAGCAACTCTGATCACACCAGTAACACTCTTCAGTTCTCAATTTGTTAAGGAGCCATATGAAAAGAATAAAAAACAACAGGACAGCAACCATACAGTATCTGAGTAATATTATTAAATTTTTCTGAAGATAGATGCCAAACTTCCACATCAGCATCTGTGATCCTGTAACTCAGCCCTGAAGTGAGTAAGACTTAAAGGAGGGGAAAAGTGATAATGGAACACAAAATTTATACTTACACTGGTCATAAACTTTGGGTCTATACTCTCCGCCAAAGCATTCATACTCCAAAGTTTCATCATTCAACTCAAATTCTTCAACAACTGTGTCATTGAATTTGAACCATTTTCCTTTTCCACATCCCCTGTTGGAAACACACAGAAACACAAGCCATGTTCACTGTCAAAGATGATGGCTTAAAAATCTCAACCAAGTTTCCTAATAGCTTTCCAATTCTCATGGCTACCAAAGAGATAATCTGCATTGAGAATGATTTCATGTTAAAATCAAATATGGAACAAAACAGATCTGAATATAAAGGGATCAGAAATCATAGCAAGATGGCAGACACATTCACCACCAGTCTGTTTCATACAATGATTCAAACTTTATAAAGATCATCCCTCCTGTCACACACATCCTTTGAAAGGAAGATTCTGGTTTTGTTTTAAGCCAGAGCTACCCCATTACATTTGCAAAAACTTTCAAGCATCCTGGTATACTTTCATAAAGGTAGAGGTAAAGGGACCCCTGACCATTAGGTCCAGTCGTGACCGACTCGAGGGTTGTGGCACTCATGTCGCTTTATTGGCCGAGGGAGCCGGCGTACAGCTTCCGGGTCATGTGGCCAGCATGACTAAGTCGCTTCTGGCAAACCAGAGCAGCACACGGAAACGCCGTTTACCTTCTTGCTGGAGCGGTAGCTATTTATCTACTTGCACTTTGACGTGCTTTCGAACTGCTAGGTTGGCAGGAGCAGGGACTGAGCAACGGGAGCTCACCCCATTGCGGGGATTCGAACCACCGACCTTCTGATTGGCAAGTCCTAGGCTCTGTGGTTTAACCCACAGTGCCATACAGAGGTTTAAAAAGTGCTATACAAAAATGATGCATTTGCCAATAGGAGTTTGCAAGTTTAACACTGCATGGTCTTAGCTGCTTTAAAGTACTCCAGCAAAGAACTAGAAGAGCCCACCCAGAGCAGACTTTCTCTTTACCGTCTGTCTTTGATAAAGGAATAGTAGTGCCCTGCATGGGCCTGACCGCTGTGCACGATCACCCCAACCAGCTCATAGTTTTCTGTAGGGGCCACTTTCTTCCGTGGGGATCCTGCGCCTCCCTGATCGACGTGTCGCCCATTGTCGCCAACTTCCGAGGAAGAATCTTGCCGGGCCATTCCTGAAACTGTATAGGGTTCCATGTTCAGCATCCAGGGGAACTGTTTGAAAGGAAACACTTCCGATTAAATTTAAACCTGAGCCCTATTACTTGCTTATAAACCTCCTGTAATTACCTAAAACACAGGGCGGCTAACCTTTAAAGGCTGAACACAGGAAATAGTTTATGGGATGCAGAGAGTCATAGAGCAAACCAGAAGGTTTGTCTGTTTTTCCAGGACTCAGAATGGAACTTCCGATTTTTTCCAGTGAGGAAGATTATGGACTTCAGCTCAGAAAGCAAGTCACAATCACTTCTTTTGAAACTCTGCAAGCACCGTTAGTAGTTAGGGCAGGTAATGTCAAAGGCCTATCAGAGGGACAGAGATACACCGTGGGCAACATGCATACTTGGAACAGAATAAATAATGGTGAGAAGTAAAGATTCCATTCCAGAAAATGCCTTTAGAGAAATAAAAGAGCAGCTGTGCTTACCTTTATCTGTTCATCGTACTTAATGGAACGTCCACTTTCCCAATCAAATCCAAATCTCATGAGGTGGATCACCAACAAGCTAGGCAGAGCTTTAATGCACGTCCGCTTTACTGTAGTTCTCTTAAAAATAGAAGAGAGTCACCTCCAGCTACTCATTTTAGCATCAGGGAATGCATACTTCCTGCTCACTGTAGAGAAGTTTTCTTACAATTATGGATTTAGGTTGATAGACTAAAAGAGCAGGAAAACTATTTTCTAAAGACTAACTACTAATTCCTTATCAAATCATTTACAACACGTCTTTTTTCAAAGGCAAAAACTTTCAAACATACAAATGTATGGATTCTGCTTTGCCTAGGACACCAATATTCTGAAGTGACCCCCCCCCCAATATATATATATACTACCCTAGTACTCATCGAAGGAAGCGCAGAATATCAATGTGATAAAGACAAGAACACATTAAACTTGAGGGCTTGGACTAGACTCATTCTCCAGATCTCTAAGTGTACTAACACACCCTGGGTTGTCTCTCTCTTAGAATTTCACAGGTATTTTAACTGTCACCAGGGAAGTGGGGGAGAAGCATTACCTTTTCTTTACATTTCTCACAGTAATATGCATTACTTCCTTCCAGAATTTCTCCTCTAACAAACTGATCCAATGAAATTTCCAGGCTTTGACATGAAGTGACTCCTAGATTGAGAGCCATAAAGGCTTCCTCTCGTTCATACCTACACCAAATTGGATAATGAAAAAGGGTTAGACTGCAATACTACCAACTCTATTGTTTCATGGTTTAAGAGATGTCTCTTTTTGGCAATATCTCTAACAGTCAAACCCACTGCAGACATGAGGCTTATCATCTCCTTTGATGGTTTACAGAGCAATCTTAAGTGTAGAAAATCTTAATTTACACTGGCTTAAGTTAAGCCTATTTCCAGCTCTGTAAAGGAAGAATATGATTCACACCACCCATTTTGCTGGCTAAATTCTGCTGGGTTGTGAGGCCACATGACTTAATTGCAAGGGGTTTGGAAAAGGTCTAAGTCTCTCCTTGCCCTGTTCTACCTCTGCCAGGCCCTCAGAATGCCTCCCTTTTTTGAGACTTCTGTCGGCAACCCTCTACCTCAGACAGGGTGAAAGACTTCTGCCAGCATATCCCCAGCTGAGGAAGCCCAAAATCTGCCAGAACCAAACCCATTCATCCCAGAGGATCTTGAGTTTGGATTGTGCTGTAAGACGGCAGGCTATAGACTCATGGCTCCATCCCATCCTCCCTGCAATTTCAATCCTGGTGAGAGTTTGCTGCTTAAAAACTAGCCATGGTCACTATTTATGAAGAATTAAGAAGTAGTTTAATTACAGATGCAACACTAACCATATTGACAAGAAAATGGGGTTGGGGGTGTCATACAGGATAGGGGAGGCACGTGCCATAGAAACAGACCTATGGAAGCCTTCCTTCACCTGGCAGCCTCCAGAGGTTTTGGATTCCAAATCCCATCAGGCCCACTCAACATGGCCAATGATCAGGGATGATGGGAGTTGTAGCCCAAAACACCTGGAAGGCACTAGGTTGGGAAAGGGCTGGACAAGAGACTTCCCAGTCAGACATCATTTGCTAGGAACATGTTTTCCGTATTTGCAACCAAGCTGCTGTGTTTTATTTCTACTTTTAAAAATGAAGAATTGGCAATGGCTCGTATAAACCCTAACCTATGAGAATTATCAAGGCTTGAGAAATTAATTTAGAAATCTAATGCAATGTGTTGACTGAGAAGCGATCGGGCTCCTCTCCCACATAATCCAGAGAAGGGAGGATAGAAATGGTTGAGCCTTGAAAGAGCTCTGTGCTGTTGCAGAGCAGGCAGGGTTAGGACTGGGTAGGCCATATCCCATGGAATGTTGAAAGCTGCCAAATGACTGACATGGCCCTGCCTGTGGAAAGGAGAATTCCATGCCTGAATCATGCTAATCTGAAAGAAAAAGTTGAGGGGGGAAATCGGCCATGTACTTACAAGAGTTTTTTCTCCTTTAAAATGAAGTCACTGAATGGCACTAAACAAAGATGAAAATCAAGTACTTCGCCTACAATGTTCCAGTAGTTAACATTAAGAGTTCTTTTTTCCAAGTAGGCTACCCGTAACTAGGAATAACCTAGTTAAAATTCACCCACCTATGAGGACAGTCCTTGCAGATTTTCTGATCAGAGTAGATTCCCTGGAAAGTGTTCTTAAATATTTGGTCTCGCCCTATTTTCTGTAAGAGATAAAAAAATGCTAATAGCAACTGGCTTATACATGAAGCGGCTGTTAATGAAAAGAATTACTGTGTAATTATAACACCATAACAAACATAAAAATAACCTTGAGGTACTCATCCATCTGATCTATAAGACTTGTGAAGAACTCATAAGCATCTTGTTGTTCACGCACATAGAGCTCCTTGTTCCACATCTTGAAGATCTAAAATATAAAACGTATTCCATAGAGTCACTGCTTTAAGATACTGAGACTCTTAAGGATAGCAGATGCATCTTAGTTCCCTGGAAAAAGCTTGCCTCCTAGTGGAAGGAGAGGAGAACATGCCAGTGATCTGCACCACTGGATTGTGACCAATAGGGAGAACTATATATTACTGTCCTACCTTGGAAGTCGAACGGAATCAGTTCTGGAAGTCCATTCGACTTCCAAAACGTTTGGAAACCAAAGCACGGCTTCTGATTGGCTGCAGGAAGCTCCTGCAGCCAATCAGAAGCTGTGGAAGCCCTGTTGGACGTTCAGCTTCCAAAAATAGTTTGCAAACTGGAACCGTCGCTTCCAGGTTTGCGGCATTCGGGAGCCAAAACATTTGAGAACTAAGCTGTTTGAAAATCAAGGTACGACTGTATATTCAAACAGGTAAGAGCCCTTTTAGTATTGCTGCGTTTCAGTATGTTTAGACCGAAATCTACATGTTAAAATTGGGGGTGGGGAGAATTACCTTCCAGAAATTTTCAGGTATGTAATACTGCAGCTTGCTCTCCATTAAGTGACCAAAGAGTGACTGAACTTGATAGAACACATTGTCATCAGGATTGTCCATGTCATCGTCAATCGAAAGCAATGCCTTTGGAAACAATTGACAAGGAAAGTTACTGAAAATGCATCACACTGAGGAACAGTTCAATTTTGTCAGGAGTTGGTAAGAGCAGTAACAAAGATATTTAATATTAATATTCAACATACCCAAAGCTTCCTTATTAGCTATTCCCACCTTCAACAAACATACTGGTTAGGAAGATGGAAGGGACGAAGAGTAGGGCAACATGGCTGGCCTCATTGAGAGGCTTCTCACCAAACTGCACTACCTCAAAGGACTGGAATTCATTCTGTCCCCTTAAAGGAACAATAAGGAGGAGAGATCACAAGGCTCCCGTATCTGTCCTCCAAGCAAAGCAGAGCAAGAGCCTGGGCTTCAAATGCCCCTGTGCTCCAACTACGGCCCAGCTGGGCCCAGAGGTATTCTTCAAAGGAAGGGGAAAGAGGGCAGGCAAGCTCCAGCTCTGTGTTTAGCCTCCAAACCTTTTCAGAGAAGAAAAGGAATCCTGCTGCTGTCTGGGAGGCTTGGGGATGATGGACCAATTGTGTGTGTGCTTCTCCTGTTGTTTTGTTTTAGGTGCTTGTGTTTGTGTGCAATTTGCTTTTGTTGTTTGGGGCTGGGTGTTCTCCTTGCTTTTAATTATTTCCAAAGTTATGCTTTTTGTCACTGCTGGGGTATGCGTGTTTTGCCTGGTTTTTACTGTGTTTATTTTGTGATGTGTGTGTTTTTCTGGGGGTGTTGCATGTTTGTTTTGTCATCTACACAAGTGTTTTGCCTGTGTGAGCGTCAACAGTTTTTATTCTGTGACATGGGCATTTTATGGTGTCCCAGAAAGTTTTGGATTTCTAAATGTGCCTGAGCCAAAACCCCACCACCAAGGTTAGAGATCCCCTCATTTACTGCATATGACTCTCAGCCTTGTAATTTCTGAACTAGGTAGTTTTGGATTTACCTCAGAGTTGTGGCCCATTTTCATGATTCAGCACTCCTTCCTTCCCAGAGTCCATACTATATGTGTGAAGTTAACAGGCATTCCAAAAGAATTTGCTTTAAGAACAGTAAATAAAGATTACCTCGGGAAGTCCTGGCTGCATATAGAGCTGTTGGAAGACTGCATTCATGTAACATGTTGCACCTCCATTTTTTAGCCCCACAAATCCTGAAATGGATCGACCGTCTACAGGTGGGAGATACTGGAAGATAGGGAGGCAGAGAGCAGAAATTTGTAGCAAAGAAGTTTTAAAGAATGAATGGATATAATTATTTGAAAAACTGAATATCCAAGAGACTTTCTGAAAGTATTCATTATGGTTCCTTCCAATGCTACAATTCTATGACTCTCATTATTTAATCCATTCTGAAGATCTGACACTTAGTTTCACATATACATAGCTGGAGTGAAAAAAATTACTTCCATTGAAGCAACGCACTTACATCAAATTCCTTGGAAAGAGCTGGATCAAGCTGGTGATGCATAGAGAGCAGCTCTTTTGTAATAAGCTGTAGATTTGAAGGCGAGCTATCTGCCAGCATCACCAGCACTTCATATGCTGCTAATCGGCTATTCACTGTACTGCACCTAGAAGGGAGCAAAAAGAATTTGTTCATGCTGCATATTCAGTTTTCATACTAGCAAGATATATCAAATGACCTACTTCCAATAGTTGCCAAAGGGAATCCAAGTAAAGTTTAATGCCCATCTGTGCAGTCCAATTTTAAAACCGTTCAGGGCATTTTTATTTCCTGGACCAGTGGATGTTATTTATTTTGCAGGGGAAGGCAAGGAATAAAACAAGTCTGTGTGCTTATCATTCCCTCCTAAAGAAAGGGTGGTTCCAGGATGTAAATAAAATGACACTTAAGCAGAAAAGTACTTAGATTTCTGCATAAAATCCCAAGCTCAGTGGCTAAGTTACACCCATAAGAGAAATTTACGAAAACAGTTAACCCGATTTCTTTGTTTCTGGGTATGACATTCAACATTTTGAGGGAGTTATGGACTGTGATAATGCACGGGTTAGTTACACCAGCCCTATGGTCCAATAAATTGTTCAGATGCCTTTCTGCTTCTGAAAGAGGAATTGAGCTTTGCTTTTTAAAACAACTGAGCCCTTTGGATTTTGTAATGGACCGATTATACCCATTCAAATTATGCACAGTAAAAATAAATAGTTCTGGAAGAGCATTTAAAACATTGCTTAATAATCTTCAAGAATCTGAAATGTGATTCTCTACAGATATGGAACATCATGTTCTAAAAATGTAATAAAGGACATGAGAGCAATATAGATGATTTATAATTGAGTAGTATTTCAATATGTTTCTTAATAGCCTCTCTCAGGAACCACATTTATTCTCGGTTATTTAATTTCTCGGCACACTCAAGCACTGCTTATGAAGTTTACTTTAATGTCTTTTTTTAAAAAAGGAAATTGTTCCATTCTGCACAAAGCTGATTGACTATTCAAGGATGGTAGATCCGAGCCCTCTGTGCTTCTTTGTTTAATACAACAAAAGTCCTCATGCACTCTTTACTTTGGATGAAAGTCTTGCTGAGTGGCAGCCACACTGCCAGCTGGAGAATGGCTGTTCAGAATAATCCTAGATGCTCGGAAGAGGAAGTCATCTAATAATGGTTTGATCAAAGATGAACCTATAAAGGAAATAACACTATGTTCAATGTTGACCGTTACATGATTTATAATAAATGATCATGCAAGAAAAAGGTGTCCAGTGAGGGACCATGCTTTTCCTATCATCTCCACTTAAACAGGTCATAGGAAGCAGAGCTGAGAAAGGTCTTACTGGATAACTGCTGCCAGTGTCAGAACAGATAGCTTCACCTTGGCGGAACACAAGCCGGACTATAGCAGCTTTCACTGTATTTAAAGAGCACCACCACCAAAGTTTCCCCTCCCTTTACTAAAACAACTAAGCAATCATTATCAAATGGCATCACATGTTGTTCCTGTTTTATTGTAAGCTACACATATAGCTATTAGCACCCCAGATAACTGTTATTTTTGTTCTAATTGTCTAGTTTATGACCAAAGCACTACGAATCAAATGTGGAAAACAGCAAATAATTTTCATTTAAGACCACTGCTATTTGAAGTATGTTCTAAGCAGGCAGGAAAGTGAGACAACCTCTGCTCACTCAGGTCTTATCCTAAGAGATAGTTGTTCATACTGCCAAATTTGCTGCATTTGCTTATTTGCCTGAAAGCTTAAACCTTGCTCCACAAAGGAGGTGAAGAACCATTCTCTTTCCACTGTGAAAATTAGAACTCTTGTTGCCCATGGCAACCAGATGCAAGCAGCCTGACCTGACAAATTAGGAATTCTGGTGACCTGAAGCCTGAGCGATCTCAGCAGCGAGGAAGAAATCACTAGGTTTAACATTGTAATGACACAACTAAGCACTGAAAGCAAGTTACCTAGCATTTCCTTCTCTGTTCCGCAAAGTGACAGGAGGGTCTTAATGAGCCTCAAATGTCCCGCCAACAACACATTGTCAGCTTCACTGGTTTCACATTCAGCTGCACGGGTAGGTTCAAAGTTATCCAACCACGTGATCTCATCCTCCAACATAGCAGCTGGGCTAATCTTTAGCTGTTCCATTTCTGAAGCTAGGTAAGAAAAACCACATGGGTTAAGCTTACAGAACAGATGGACAAACTTAGGTTAACATTTTGTTTCATATAAAATATATCATTTAGCTTAAAATGAACACAGAATTACTTTTTGGAAATGAAATGTCAAGACACAGGTAAACATTCCTTTTTTTAAAAAAAAAAAGTTATTATAAAGGCAAATAGCATTTTTTTTGGCTCTTTTGCCTTTCTATCACTTGCTGATACTCCTACATACATCCCCTAGTGGCAAAGAACATGCAAGCATTATCCTGGCCACTTTTCCTAGTTCTATAAAACAATGTGAAAAAAGCCAAAGTGGCTCTTGTATGTTATTTCCATCCGCAAGAAAGTTGAATGCTATGGTAGTTGTAGTGTGTAGTTTCTTATGGTCTTGAAAAGGTAGGAAATGGTAATAATAATACATTTATTATTTATACCCCGCCCATCTGGCTGGGGTAGTACTGCTACCCACCTGTGTGCTCAGAGTCAACTACTAATCATTTGAGACAATTAGACTGCACACTAAAACTAAAGAGAAGACCCAGGCAAAAAGTTCATGAGAGAGGCAGATGATCTTTCACTTGACCTCTGAAACAGAGTTTTTGGCCCATGCAAATACAGTCCTGCACAGAACTACAAGGACACAAAGAATGAAGGAAGGATAAGAATCCAAGACAAACACATTTCTCTCTCTCCATAAGCGCAATCAATATTAATTCTTGACTCAACTTCGATGGCACTGGTTACCATGTGGATAAGGGACATTTTCTTATGGTACATTAAGTTTCAAGCAGTTTTGATTCCTATTACTTACATGTGAGATCGTCCAATAACTGGCATCTAAGGTCAAAGTACTCTGTACACTGGGACAAAAGCCTAAAAGCAAATTCAGGAAATTAATACTGGGAGGGGGGGGAATCTCAGAAGCATGCAAAATATTTACAGAAACCTTTACTTTCCCAGGTACCATGTACACATGCAAGATGTTTATTCAGCCCTAGCCAACATGTTGACTTACATTCTATGCTATAAAACAAAGGTTTACTTTTATTTTAAGTTCACAGTAGTGAATTGTTTGTAATGATGATCATCATTCATCCCAGAATAATATGTTGAAATGCTATCAGCTTAAAATCCGCTTCTCTGAAAGCAGATCTGGGATTTGGTGTTCATATTTAATGTTTAACTTTTAAAGCAAACATTGCTGCACATTCAACATCATGGATGCTTATGTTCTTATTGAAAATCAAATGGTAACAGGAAGAAGACTGAAATTTTGTTATTGGCATGTATGTAATTTTTAAACAGAACAAAAAACCCCCACAGCACTATTGGTTTTTTGTGCATTTACTATGATCAACAAATCTAAAAGTAAGTTAGCATAGTATGCTGGCTGATGCTACTGCCTCCAAATGCTTATCCTCTCTTTGTACTGGGTAGACTGTGGTTCAATGCTGCAGTATGATTCAGTAACTTCCTGGCTATTCAATTCCTATTCAAGCAACCACAGGGGAAATCCTAACTTCTCAGTTCACTTCTAGCACTCCCCCCCCCCCCGGTTTCACAGGTTTTACTGCACTTGTCTTAAATAAGCATTTAAGACAAATGCTTATTTTTAATTCTTACATTCTCTATTGAACAAACATGCCTCCAACTTGCCTCTGGTTGACGCCTCTCATGATGCTGGTAGGTGACCAGAGCGGCAGCTGAGCGGTAAGGACGACACTCAAAAGAAATTGGTTTGGTTTTTGTATATCAGGGTGAGCTGATGTGTCTGTCTGACTGAGGGTATACAATTGGTCACAGGCCACGCGACGAATCTGGAACAGGGCAGAAGCACATGTCAGATCACAAAACCTAATACCACTGTCTTAGAAGACTCTTAAAACACCCAAGTTACTATCGTAATTTGTCCAAGCTAGCTGAGACAGACAAGCATGTAAGGAACAGAAGTGACCATGCAGGCTCTTTCTCGAGTGGGCACTAGGGCAGCACCAAGTGGTTGTCGTCCTCCAATTGCTCACTTGAGGCAGGAAAAAATGTCATCAATCCATTGCTGCTTTTGAGGCAAATCTTAGTTTCAGTTTTAAACTGGCACATCTGTATAAAGTATGATAAAAAATGCTTGCAGTTAATTTAATTCCCAGAAGTCTGGTCCTCTAAAGAACACAGCTTTCTCATCCTAGGAACTTGCTTGCTTGAAAGTCAGTGGCATATCCTAAGTAACTTCATCTGTAGCAAATGTTTTTTCAGCTGCCACTGGCATGAACACTTGGTCCATGCTACAGGGCAGAGCATGCAAGAGAACTGCTCTGAATATAAATGCAAGCACCTTACCTCTGCACTTGGCGAGCCAAGTAGTATGTCTATGATAAAGTCAGCAACACAAGGGAGGTTGTAAAAAGATCCTAAGAAAAACACAATGTGGATTGTCACAATTTGTTTCGTGAGAAAGCACTATAGTACTTAATACTCCTAGTATTAAAATATCATTGGGAAAATCTAATAGAATCATTAGCGTTATATGGCGTTACAGTAAAATGTGGGTGCCAGATATAAGCAGAGGTTGAGAGAAAGTAAAAACAGAGTTGGATGGTAACAAATTGGGACTGGGTCTTTGTGGCTCAATTGTATGTAGGGTCAGGAAACAACAGAAAAGCTTCATCCACTTCTCTCAAACCTACCTAGCTGCTGACTGCGGAGCTGTAGGCATGTAACTAAGAGAGACAAGGCCTCTCCTGCAATCAGTGCATCTTTGGTGGATACAGAATGCTGCCTCACACAGATCCCAGCATGTAGAGCTGTTGGTTCTCCTTCACTCCCTGAACTGCAATTGCTTCCTGCAATATGTTAACAAGTGACAAAAGATTAAAAGAAGTGTAGATCTCTCAAGTTAGGAATGAATAGCTACAGTTGTGATAAAGTCTTATGAGCAACACAGAGCTGAGGTCATTGCCCAATCTCAGCTGTTTCAATTCTGTTAAGTCAGCGGTGTACCTGAGCTGCTAAGACGGTTACGAATGCCAACAGGGAACAGCGTGTTGCTTTCTTTGATCGGCTGACTGCTTCCCACCAGGTCAAGCCGCCCTGCAGCCGCCGCCCATGAGAGTCGCATAAAACAAGCAACTGTGGAAGTGAAGTCATTTGCTTCCATTGTCTGGGGAAAAAAAAAAAAAGAATTCTTGTTCAAGATACCAATGTGTTAGGCCAGAAAAGCACTTACACGTGACACCAAATCCAAGGAACATAGTTGGAAACAGGAGAAAAACTCTGGTTTTCTGGAAGTGTAGCATTTTTTAAAAAAGGTACTAAAATTCTGCAGAGGGGATGTTTGAGCTCTGCCTTTAGCAGGGCTACTGCTACCACATTAGACCTACTTACTTGGATTGCAACCCGTGCAGCAGGAATGATCTCCTCCACTCTGATAGAGGACCTGTCTGACACAGATAGCTGGCGATAAGAGGACTTCTCTGGGGTTCCACACATTGACATCTGCCTGGTAGTCTGCCGGCTCACATTACGGAATGGGCGTGACGATAGTGTTTCCACTCCATGTTTAACAATATCGTCATCAAGAAAGGTAGGCATGGTTTGCCCAACAAGCAAAAACCTAAACATAAAAAAATTGTGCTGTTTTGAACAGTGAAGGCACTATGTACCTTAGGAAGATGAAACACTGAGCAGATTAGGGTCATGCATATCTACTGTTGAAAAATCAATCACATACCTTGCCAGCTGCAGACAGATTGAATAAACTCCCTGTCTTGTTTCATAATCCACTTCTGATGGGATGGAGTCTCTCTGCATAACATTCACCACCAAACTGGAAAATAAATTTAGAGATTTTTAATTAAGACAAGAAACATATAACACATGTAGAAGTCTGTTGGTTGAAAATATTTCCCTGTATTGATGAGGATTAATATAATGTGTTAATCACTTAAAACAAAGCAGCCTCACTAACACTATCACTAAATCCGGGGGCCAGTTGATAGGCTCCACCAAATTCTGACTATCAACAGGTGAAACGGGGGAAAGCAAGGGCTCTGATGTAAATCAACTTTTTTCTGCACTCCACAATGTTCTGGACACTGATCCAATGACTGTGCCATCACAATAATGGCAGCACCTGTCACTTCCTTGCTTTCTGTGGTCCAAAGGCATACTCTTCTGTTGGCATGTTATGGCTCAGTTGGTTAGAGCATGGTGCTGATAATGCCAAGGCTGCAGGTTCAATCCCTGTATGGAACAGCTGCATTGCAGGGGTTTGGACTAGATGATCCTCAGGGTCCCTTCCACCTCTACCATTCTATGATTCTAAGCACACAACCACTGGAGACTAGAAATATAAGCAACTCTCATTTGCTGGTCAAGTACTGAACTGCAAATATGCTAAGAGATGACATTTAATACTTACAACCTCCAGCTTATTCTTTTTAAATTCTAATCAACTATTTAAATTTATTATGACTTTATCAGTAGGGCATAGTTAATGCCATCTCAGTGCCTCAAACTATCTACTCCCATTCAAAGTTAAGTGCAGATTCAATGGTCAATGGCATAGTACTATCTGTTATCCTCTTTGACAAAGCATTTTCTGCAAACAGATTTTGGGAGGACAGCACCAACCACTGAAAGCAGTATTGAAAAAGCAAGGATATCCAGGTTCCGCTGCAGTTTTGGCACCTCTTTGTGTAGGATGTGCGAAGAAAGGCTTATGGAAGTGGAAAGGTAACAGGAAAAAACCCTTGCTGCAATTTATTCAACATCATACACACAAAGAAGGCAAACTACCTAGTGTAATTTATGCTGTCCCCATGGTATTTGGAATAGCTGCTCGAATACTACTATTGAGAGCACCATTTACAGATACGAGTATTAAATGTATACTGAGTTGAGAATGCTTAAAGGCTAGTTCTTGCACAGCTGGAAGGTTCCACTTCAGAGTATTTCTTTCAACTAACCTCAAGCCACCTGCTCTGAGAAAATTTTCACAGAAAGATTTGGCACAATTTCTTGCCATTTCATCATCCGCTGTAGGCATTAGCTTGGAACTCAGGACCTGAAAAATATTCAGACTTTAGGTAAGTGGCAGAGTTTCAATGGAGCAATACACTAAGCCCCTCTCTCACCCAAAGTATGCTCAGCTGGTCAAGAGTTCATATTACACTCTAACACTGCTACTCAGAATTAACTCACCATCCTACGGCACTTGGTCATCTGAATTCAATGAGACCTTTCAATAATGTTAATTAATTCTTTTATCAACACCTGTCATATAATTAAGAACATTAACACAGTCAGAGGTCCTTGAATACTAACAAAGCTTTCACGAAGTGTGTTTCAAGGCCCATGACAATCCCTGTCATTTCAAGAGAGAAGGTATGGTATATTTACATAGTATGTGAAAAGAATGGAAGATAAGGAACTACAAGGTGGTGAGGGAGTGCCATGCGACCTGGTAAACAGATGTTTAGGTAGTTGCAAGAGAGCAGGATCACTACTATGGAAACCATGCAAAAATATCCCAACTGTGGACAACTGGAAACACAGTGTCACTACAGCAGAGTTTCATCTTAAGAGAATTCAATGACTCCTTTTTGTTTGCTAGCACTGTGTGTATTCTGCATGTTGGCATGCGGCTGCAGGTGTTTTTTGTTTTTTTGTTAGTCTGGGCTGCTTTTTATTACCATATTTTTTGCTCTATAGGACACACTTTTTCCCCTCCAAAAATTAAGGGGAAATGTGTGTGCGTCCTATGGGGCGAATGCAGGCTCCTTGGCTTTAGCGACAGCAACGTGAAGCCTCCGAAGCGCAGACCTCTAAAACAAGGTGTGTCCTATGGTCGGGTGCGTCCTATAGAGCGAAAAATACGGTACTTGTCTTTTCCCCTTTGGGGGGATGGAGGGTTTTGCATGTTTCTTTTGCCAGCTTTGTTTTGTGTGTGTTGGCATCACCCCATTTTTCTTCTGTGAATTGATATATTGTGGCATCCTTTATATTTTTTTTGTTTTCCAGATGTGCCTCAGAACTCAAAATATTTGAGGACCCAAGCACTAAACTATAGTTTGGCATTAAATGGATGAGCCTCAACAAACCATTGGGTTCACAGACTGCCTTTTCTCTCTCCTCCTCCGAGTTTGTTGATACTTGCCTAAGTCACATGTTAGTATTATGGTATAAACCAGGTCGCTGACTGGCGGCTAAGTTTCATACAGAAAACTTTCCCAACTCTACCTGGAGATGCCAGGAACTGAACACGGGGTCTTCTACATGCAAAACAAAAGAATTGATATTTGACCCTACCCCACACTTCCATGCCAATTTACTCTTACCTCAAGATTGTAAAGTACTCTAAAAGTAGACATTCCTGGGGCAAAAGACTTGAAAAGACTTTCAAGTATTGAAGTAGCACTAGGCTGGTGTTGATGCTTTGTAGACAAAGAAGGTGACTTTGAAGACTGGGAGTTTGATTCAGAGAGTAATGTTTTCTGAGAAAAGAATAAGCATAGAATAATACAAATAAGAAGGCAGTTCTGATATAACATGGTTATATAGCCATGACAGCTAGTCTTTGGAGTCCTGAACTTCCTAAAAGTAATAAAATCTCTTGCAAGCACCTTTTGCTATACTCTATACCAGGGACAGAGGACTCATGGCCCTCTCAATATCGTTGGATTAAAAGTCCATCCCTGACTACTGGTGCAGCCGACTCAGGCTGATGGAAATTTGACGTTTGGAGTGCCACAGATTCCCCATCCCTATCCAATACCATAAAGAACTATAAAATACAATCTGTAGATTTTTACAAAGTTTATGCCACACCCTTCCTTTTCGATGCACCCCAGTGTAAATACCATTTCTCTTTAATTAGTATTTTTTGTAATTTGCATTATTATTTTTTAATAGCTGGCATCCATCTGTCTTGGGAGACAATGGAGGAGTGTGCCTTTGGGGGTGAAGTAAAACTGTTGGAAGGTTGCAGCGCGAGAGATATGGGAGAGACATGTTTTGTGAATGCCAGATTAATTTTAACGTAGTTTGCTAACTTCTATGAAGCATGTTTAGGACCCAATGACTATTTGCTACTATCCTATATAGGTAGCTAGGCCAGCCATCCTTAAGGGTGAATGTTAAATGGGTCTGCGGCTTAGGAACTTTTCGAGTAATAGATTCTGTGCCAACTTTACAGATGAAGCTAGCAAGCTAATACACGGCTGTGCTAACATGGCATTTTTCCTGCCCCAGTGGCGATAAGCACATTAGCCATGCTATCTGAATCCCTAGAAGGAAAGTAATGTGTGCTAAGCAAAGGAATCCCACCCCCCGCCAAAGCAACACATCATTAATAATAAGAGAAATAAAATTAATTTAGCCAGCGATGGTTCAATTCTTGCTCCACAATGGCTAGCATTTCCCCAGCATTTTATAATGCCTACAATTTAACGCCCTATTTCTTTCTCCATTCCTTTCAATCCCAAGCTCAATCAGTAAAACTAGACTATGATTGTGTAGTTAACAAAAAAATATATATACCTTTCGTCCAAGAGAATCTAGCTGATCAAGAGCTTCCTGAATAGCTGGGTCAGTAGGAATCAGCAAAAGAAGCCTCCGTACTCTCAAAGTAATCCTAAAGAATACAAGAGACATATAACGTACTCAATTTCTGCTGGGCTGGACACTATGCTTGCTTGTAAATGCTTCCAAAATTTATTTATTTTTGCAGCCACAGTATTTCTACAGTGTCTTCAATAACACTACTTACCTTGGCTCTTCTAGGTTCGCAAGCTGGTACAGCATGTCAAACACATTACACACAAGAGCCATTACCACTCCAGGGAGGGATTTTTCCTGAGGATTAAGAACACACAATTAACTTCCCTATTTCTTAAGCAATTTGTTAGGGTTCTCAATTTTTAAAAATTGAGTGATATAAATTTAAAACCTGGCCTAGGGATGTCAGCTACTTGCCAACACAAGGCACTGAATCCTGTATCCTTCTTCACCCCCCCTTCACACACACACCCATACCCCCCCCCACACACACACCACTGCAGTGTTGATCTGAAATTCTGCCAAAGAAACCACAGCTTCACATTTCCAATACTTTTAACTTTTATGTACAGAGTGAACCAAAACATTAGACCTTGGAGTTCTAAACTGTGTCATCAAATATAATGAACAGCAGCAGGGAGGATGCTTTCTACGTTTTCCATTTCTGCTTACAGTTAGAACTACTTCAAACAATTCAGATGCATTCATTTCTGAAATGATCACTGAAATCCTGCGTTCATCAAAATCAGATGAGAAAGGTGTGCTAGCAGTTCCTGCTGGATTTATCAAGCATCTCAATTCAACTGGGAAAAAGTGCAGGATCAGTATAAGTAACTGCATGTAGCACTAGCTTACTTCAGTCTTTCCAACTGATTTTCAAATTCTGACAAACTAATTTTATAAAGATTTGAATCACGAATGACCAATGCAGAGTACAGAGAAATGGAAGATACTGGAAAGCATTTTTTTAAAGTGAAATGAAACCAACTTAATTAATGAAAAAGTGTCTTTGTGTGCGTGAAATCTATATTTATCCCCCCCATGTTGTACCTGTTCCATTGCATATGATGAACTGAAGACATTACTACTGTTGCTGGAGCTAGTGGAGGAATCAGCAGAGCTTGCTGATGGGGTTCCACTTCCTGATGTCTTTACTGTAAGTGCTTGTTCTTCAGAAAAGCCCAACTGGTGAAGTAGCTTTTGATCTTTATTCACTGTTAGCTGAAATACAATATCTTTTCTTAGCTTCTGCAAACCGTACACATCTAGAATATTGATAAAATCATCCTAACATACCAAGCTGTCATTTGCAAATATCTGTATGTTTTCCACAGGAGCATTCAACAGCTTTGCTATCTTCCATCTGACACTCCCTATGATCTCATTGCTATGAGCCTGCAAAAATGAAGTGGAAGTTAGTTCATTCATGTTCTCAGTTTTAGGAAGTATTATCAGATAGAAACCAGTGACCCATAAGGGACAAGCGCATGAAACTTTTCCACATTATCCTGCAATCCTAATTTACTCAGCATACACTTGCCATTATATATAACACACTCAAAACATATTATTTAGCACATCCCAATGCTATTATATTCTTTGTATCATGGGTAGGCAAACTAAGGCCCGGGGCCTGGATTCGGCCCAATCACCTACTAAATCTGGCCAGCGGATGGTCCGGGAATCAGAGTGTTTTTACATGAGTAGAATGTGTCCTTTTATTTAAAATGCATCTCTGGGTTATTTGTGGGGCATAGGATTTCGTTCATTTTTTTTTCTTCAAAAAATGAAGTCCGGCTCCCCACAAGGTCTGAGGGACAGTGGACCGGTCCCCTGCTGAAAAAGTTTGATGACCCCTGCTTTGCATCAGCACCCAACTCCCTTTTTGCTGAGAATTTTCACACCTTAAATTTGAGTATTTTAAAATGCAATAAAATTGCAAGAGCATACCTCTACTGTAAAGGTATCTTTGGTAGATTCATACATAACATTAAGTGTTAAAAGATGTCCATGAAAGGAGGCACCGTGAGGTAGAATAGTACGTGGAACGGAGTAAAGGTCCTATGGAAAGAAAGTGGTAAAAGTGACCTTTGACACAAATGATCAAGGAACAATTTAAAATGTAAACTGGCGTAAGCTGATCAACTGAACATTTTTATCTGTGTTTTAGCTGTCACAATGATCCATCCATTATACGGCAAAGCCTTCCCCAACCTGGTGTGCTCCAGATATTTTGGACATCATCATCGCTGCCCATGCTGGCTGGGACTCAGTGGCAGAACATCTGCTTTGTTTGCAGAAGGTCTCTGGTTTAATTCCCAGAAGCTCCAGCTGGGGCTGGGAATGCTCCTGCTATGAAATCATGAAGAGCCCCTGCCTGTCAGTGTAGAGGCCATGCAGCTCCAAGTCCATGCCTTTGCCACTGCACTGTTCATGGGTCTTGTCCCTCATCGAGTCAGCTTGGTGCCACATGGCCTGTGGGTGGAGAGGGTTGCGGTGGTCCAGAATGGAGATCTTCTCTCCAGCCTGCTCCTAGGTCATTCAAAGGAGACCCAATTTCGGGTAAAGCTCAGTGTTCTCATTCACTTGGGTAGCAAGCAGGGCCATGATCAAGGAGCAGGATCCGATCACTGCATGCTACTGTTGTTGCAGTGGGCTGTTGAGGGGTTGTAGTAGTAGTAGTTGTAGTTATTATTAGGACTTCTTAGTCACCTTCCAAGGTATAAATTTCTTCCCAAAGCTTGAGAGACTGGGGCTCCAGGACCAGTTCACTAGATCACTTGCCCTGCCACAGTTCAGCCAAATACAAAAGTAGCCACCACTAATAAAACTGTAGCCTTTTCAATCCAGTTCTGTGTTGGTTCTCATCCTCCTCACTCTCTGATGCGGCCCAAAGTTAATAGAAACTTGCTTGCTTAAACAATGAGTCTACAGTGGGATGTGTGTGTTATTGGGTTGTTGTTTTTATTTTGATTATGTATTTTGTGGTTTTATATTTTGATTTTATTTTGTAAACCACCTTGAGATCTTCGGGTCTCAAGGCAAATCTTAAAAAATGTAGTATAAACACCGACAACTGGGAAACACTGGCCTGCAAGCGCTCCAGTTGGAGAACAGCATTTACCAAAGGTGTCATGGACTTTGAAGACCCCCAAACTCAGGATGCAAGGGAGAAACTTGCTAAGAGGAAGGCACGCTTGGCAAATCCACACTATGATCAACTCCCACCTGGGAACCAATGTCCCCACTGTGGAAGGATGTGTGGGTCCAGAATTGGCCTCCACAGTCACTCACGGACTCATTGTTAAAACCATGTTTATGGATGGCAATCTTACTTGGGTACGAGTGATCGCCAAAAGAAGAAGAAGATAGAGCGGTATATAAATTCAATAAATAAGAACAATAACAATAGAACTTGAAGCCTAAACTTAGCATTGCACTTACTGGGCTACTCAAACTAAAGGGAAATGGGTACCAAAATGACAAAGACTTTTTTTTTTTACCTCTATAGTGATGACGTAGCGTTCTGCCAATAGCAGCAGTCTCTCAATTATTACAAGCTTCGTTGACCTGGAGATTGCAATCAAAATAAATGGGAGACAGTTGGGTGAGACCTCAGTTGAGCTCCTTCAAAATACCTACCAGCCTGACAAAAGCCACCAACACTATGCCCTGTGGCCGCTATCTGATAGGTGCCCCAAACAAATTTCTCACTATCAAGGAGTATGCAGAAGCTGGAACTAAGTTTCAAGGTGGCAACAGTCAAGGAGTTAGATTTATTCACTCCTCCCCACCATCACCTCAGTAACATTTGATTTAAAAAAGAGGAAGTGTGATGTGATGTCTTCACACTGTTTTGCTGTACCTGCTCCACATTACACAATGAAGTGAAGCAGAGCCAGAGAAATTCCTGAACTGGGTCATATCATATTATGCATTCCAAGTAACCACAGATTAGTGATGAAGTACCGGTGGCGGTGGCAGCAAGGAGAAAAAAAATCATCCTTAACACATACTTCCAACCCTAGTTGCCTAGCGAAAGAAAAGAATGGAGGAGTATAAGTAGTAAACTCAGTCCAGTTTTTCCTAAACTTTTGTTATTTGGGGCTCACATAATTCAAGATAAACCTGGCAACACACTTTATTATTTCACCTGAAAAAGGCTTAAAAAGTGAGGTACAACATACATTTTTAAGAAATGTTAGCGGTGAAGAAGGTGTGAGAGAAGAGCCAATAGCAAGACAGCGCTGCAGATTATTGCAGTTTTTGATGCTATTTTATACCTCCAATTTGCCCTCCTTCCCCTCAGGGCCAGGGGGAACGTGGTCAGTGCTTTAGGGAAATAGCACCAGCTTCTGCACTTGGCTGTATTCCTGGGCAATTCATCTTTCCATTTATTTAATTAATGTATCGATATCTCACACCTTTCCATGGTAACAGTAAACTCAAGGAAGCTTACAAATAAAAATACAGATGAGACCAAACAGCAGTAGAAAAAGGATCACAGAAGCCATATCAGCAACAGAAAACATTTAGATTTAAGATTTTTACAGTGCTGTTGCTGGTAAACTGCAGCCTCACTGTAGACTTCTCCCACTTGCATAAATGACTACTATGCTGTTGTACATTCCCTGAGAAATACTACTAGTACCAACTTTGATCTTCTTTAAGCAGCTGTCCAAATCAATTTAATGGAAGTGCACATTATTTGTTCCACGATTACTACACTTGCTTAATACAGGAACAACACTTCTTTTTTGGAACTGGAACAGAGCACCACTTGATTTTCCAAAAGGTGAACATAGGGTATATTATATTGTGCTGTGTTGTATTATTTTCCTTCTCATCACAGGCCAGCATAAGTTGAGTAAACCTTAAAAAAGTGTTTACTCAACACTTCTTTTTGTAACCAGAGACTTGCACCACCCTTCTGGCAACTACCTTCTGCAGTGAATCCTTTGCAAGGTATTTAAAAAAACAAAAACCAAAAACAAACAAACAAATCCCAGAAACATTCATTTGTGGGGACAAATACATTGAATAAACCTATCCTTTGTAAAGTGTTTATGTATGATGAAGCTGTGGGTGCCAGTTCTAATTTCGGTAGTTTCTTTGGCCCATACCCATTTCACACACACACAAGAATACCTGGTTCAGATGTAACATTCTAAAGTTTAGTGGATCAGGAATGTGAGATATGACACTCCTCATTACTGAGCTTTCTTTTAATACAAGCAAGTTGGGCAAACTGTGGTTACAGCTAACCACATTAGCATGGTTTAAAGAGGATTTCATACCATGGTTTTGCACACCTTAGCAAGGCATGGTTACAGAAAACTTGAAACTGAAGGAAGGTGTGAGCCTTCAGCACATTCCCAGTCCTCTAAATCAGGGTTATCTAGAACAAACCAACATAGATCATATTTATCTATTCCTAAACCAAAACCTTACCTGTACGGAGACTGTACCGATGTTGCCACAGTAGGCATTGCAGTTGCTGTTAGCATTTTGGTAGCTCTTGTGACAGCATGTGTCAGCGTTGGACCACCAAGTGCTGAACTGGCTGCCTAGAATGAAAGAAACATCATGCTATTTCTGGATTACAAGGAAGGCCACGTAATGGTGCGGCAACTTCTTCAGCACTGAGAACCTAAACTTTGCCTTTTATCTGCAAAGTAATTTGCTAGCGCCAAGGCATAACAGGCAGACATCTCTACAAACCTTCATTTTAATGATATTCAAGAAACGAGCACTGGCTACTCCCTGTAAATACTCTATCTAGTTAAGATGTTTGAGGGTTACACCCAAGGCAAGTAAACCGGTAAAAGATCTCTGACTCTAGGCTCCTGGCTCCAGTTCCAACCATGGCAAGAGAGAGATGGAAAATACAATTCCAAAAAAAGAATAACTCTACTTGGGTCAAAGGTGGGAGAAGGTTCAGCGTCCCAGGCAAGGACAGGAAAAGAACTGGAGTTGTCTAGGGTCATAAGTCTACAATGCAGTTCCCTGCTGCCCCAGATAATTAGTGGATATAACCCAGCATGGTGGCTGCTCCATTACTCCAGTTGAGAAAGGGCTTTCTGTACAGTACAAGGTGGAATGCTGGAAATTATTTTACAATTATATAAGAAAGAAAAAATAGAACGGGACATTTTTTTTAAAAAAGATTGACACTTACTTCTAATCTTGTATAACAATCTGCAATGAATTTCTTATGGAGTGACACTGAATCCTGAAAAGAATGAAAAGTGTTAAACTATATTAAAAACATTAATTCACACACATGCAGAGAGAGCAAGAGTACATACAGAGAACTGCTACTATACACATATTACTGAATTTAAGCATGAGCACGGGTAGGAGAAAGAGTGTTGGTAATACAACAACGTACACGGTCCATGTCTCTATTCAGACAACCAAAACCATGGCTTGCCATTATGAATGAACAGCAGTAAGCGCACACACACACACGCACAATCTCTTCCCCTTCCCTCTTCCTTCCTGTGCAAAGAAGCATGCAGATGCAGAGAAAGAAGTTCAATTTCAAATCAGTGACAATTTAACTTCAATCGGTGACAAGTTAACTTCAAATCAGTGACAAGCTAATAGTTTGCAGTTCCATACAAATGCAGCAAACTATCAACTGTCAACAAGTGGAAGCTACTAATCTCTTTTCTCCGGGCACGCAAAGGAAGAGGTGGGATTGCACATTTCAGGGGCAATACTGAGGCATTCTACATTTGTTTACAACAACATGCAAGGTGGAAGAGTGAGGACAGGGACACAACCTCTGACTCCCCAGCCTTGTCACCCTCCTTGAGCTGGAGGAATAACTTCTTCTGCAGTAGAGAGCCTGCTCAACTCATTTTGGCAAGGATTTAGAATCCTTGAAAATCACATGAGGAACCCGCATAAATAGAGCAGGCTCTCCACTGCAGAAGCAGCTATCCCTCCAAGTCATGGAGACAGCAATGAGGATGGGGTGCCCACATGGAGCTACCAGGTTAGTCTTTGCTGCCTACTCTCACGTGTTCTTTTAACACAGATACCGAACGCTGGGTTAGGATCGTCTGAAGGCAGCCTACATCTCATCTTCTGGGACAAGTACAGCCACCAAAACAATTCAGAGTTGTTACCTTCTTTAGTCTTGGATTTAGATTGATGTAACTATAGTTTATTATTAGCTGAATAGCTTCATTTGCTATTTCTTCATCAGGTGACTCCATTGCGATCTTCCAAATAAAATCCATTCCTATTAATTCCAGTTTTTCTACATGCTAGACAAAATAAGAGAGAGAGACTAAGATTGTTAGCACCCAGATCAGAGTACACTATTGAAATATTTCACATGTTGCAGAGCTTTATCCTATCACAAACTGAAGATACTATTATTAATAACAAGTAATAGTAATATGAGTACAAATAAGGACTCCTCTAATTATGTTGGTTAATCCTAGAAAAATCCCCTCCCTCCCAAGCACGTAAAAGCAAAGAATTTAACTGTGCTCATGGATTGTTTCATATGAGTAAGTTAAAGAAAAGTGATCTGAGCCCTAAAGCTAATCTTGACTTAGGACAAATTAATGTACTATAGTAGGGTTGTCATATTTCAAAAAGTAAAAACCAGGGCACCCCAAAATTGTTGAGATTATTTAAAGGAACCCCCAAAATTGTTGAGCTTTTGTTAGGGGAAAAAACACGATTTTTTAAAAATTGACTTGCCTAAGATCCAGGACAAAGTGCTGCCTTTCAGAAATTCCCCTGGATATCAATTCCGCCTTTGAAATCCCAGTAATGTCAGGGAAAATCCGTAACTATAGCTTTGAAGAGCCACATTCTAACTGCCACTTCCCAATGGTCACTATTTTATAGCACACACTATTTTCCAAATAAACTTGCCAGCTGTGACCTATGAACTGCACTGGAACAAGTTTATAGAAAGCTGCTTACCAGCTGAGTTCCTTGACGTTTCAATCGATGATCACAGAGGTTCACATTTTCAAAAAAGGTCTTAAACAAACCAAAACCTGTTTTTAAAAATTAACATTTTAAAGGAATTCTGCTATTTTCATTTAAACAAACACAGAAACATTACTCATGCAAAATAAAAGCTTTAAAGTCTGACTTCATTAGTCTCTGAAGCTGTTTGCAATCTTCAGCCGTTATCAAGCCCCCCAAATTTTATTCTAAGATATCTGACTATTATACAGAAGGCTGATAAAACAAAAATACTTACATACCATTCATAGTGATTTCATAAGACTCCAATTTAAGAATTTTTTCTTTAAAAAGCTGCTGCTGCACATCACTCTCGAGATCGTGCTGCCCCTTTGTAAACCATTCAAAGCACATCTGTGAAAAGAGTTTACACTATGGTTCACATTCTGTTTTTAAATGATATATTTTACACTGCTCTAAAATATCCGACATACTATGGTTTACTCCACGCACCAAAATTTGTTTGAGGATTGCTAACAATTTAAGAAAACGCTAGTATCCGTATGACTGAGAATTAAAAGTAATTTTTGTCTACTCCTGATAGCCCCTCAAACATTCATAACAGCATCTTATTTTTTTACAGATTTGCGAAACGATTTTGTTTTCCTAGTGTGTTTTGATTTTAGCCCCAGATCATCTTTAGGATACATTGTTTCCAAGTAAATTAGTGCTACATTTATTCCAAGGACAGCATCTCACCTCTCGATCTAGTTCACAAACATCTTGGCCTGTCACAAGGCATTCCCAGATTTCCCGAGCACGATTCCATCCTAAGTAAAGCGTAGCCTCTTGGAGAAAAAATGCCAGAAATTTGAGATGTGCCTCCAAGTACTGAAAAGGAAGCAAACACAAACTGCAATTAACATTTCCGAACAGACCTTTATGAAACATTTTGCAAATTTGAGCTTTGAGAGATTCAAGCTCGCTGCCTCAGTAAAGAGACAAGTTGCTTCTATACAGGGCTATCCCCAAGTGATCTGGTTTGAACGCCACAAGTTTGCTTACCTCCCGGTACGTGTATCGGCAATCCACTAAGGTTGCTCCTGACAGGCCCCCAGGACCTGCCACAGATGCGGCCAATCGGTGGCATGCTATTAAGCTGCTTGTCACCAGCTTCACTATTTCAAAGTTTTTCTTCAGATCCTGAATAATGCTCTTGGCAGAAGTATTGGAAAAGATGTGTTAAGCAGAGCATTACAACATGCGCAATTAAGACTTTCAAGGCTCGAATACAAGTTTCCCTCGCTGCACCACCCTGGCCATCTATTCAATCAGGGCCTCAAAAGTCTCATAATTTCTATCCTCATTCACCACAGTTTCCAGTCATGACACTAGTCGTGCAGAAGGAAGTACTAAGCACTTCAAATACATCCTTCAGTTAGCACAACACAAAATCGTGTGCTTTCGTTTCCAAAGCCAAATCTGAACTTACTATGAATACTTAGCATTAAGAATGACACTAATACGGCATGGCATTGTGACAGCGATTGCTTTGTTCAAAGAGGAAGTCTAAGTCTGATTTCTATGTAGCAGACCCAGGGTTTGATAGCTGTTTTTCACATCAGTTCCCTACACCACAGGTGCCATGTTAAAGGGAGAAAGTTAGGAAGAGGGGGGCTAAATACAAAGAAAATTTTGGATTCAAGGATGAGACTTTAGGCCCACAGTGTCAGCCAATACGTTTCCTCTACTTAGTAAAACTTAATCAAGAATTACACAAGTAAAGTTTAATAAGGTTAAAAGGATAAAATACAAGGTAACCTTACAAATATAAAGTATTGATGCAGAGCTGAAAAACCCTAATTAAATCATAATTATCTGGATCAACAAAATAAGTAAGGCTAGAGTCTGATACAAGCTTTCTAAAGGATGACTCTTTTAAAAAATGTTAGGAGGAGAGGAGGATACAAAGATAAAATGG
Source organism: Podarcis bocagei (assembly GCF_964188305.1). Lineage (NCBI taxonomy): Eukaryota > Metazoa > Chordata > Lepidosauria > Squamata > Lacertidae > Podarcis > Podarcis bocagei. The sequence continues at coordinate 60,386,321 of NC_138129.1, forward strand.
GAAATAATGGAAGATCCTGCTGATGGAGGGCAGGGTCTGAGGAAAAGCGGCTCAATACAAGACAGCCTTTATTGCGAAAAAAAAGGAGAGTCAGAAGAACATCTTTAATCAGAGCTAATATATCTGACCATGCCAGAGTTTACAACATGGTATGTGAACTTGTGAGTTACACCAGACCAAATATTCGGACACAATCTGAATAGTGGGAAATAGCTATTTCTGGGAGATCCTACTGCTGACAGCTCTTAAGACCACCCAAAGAAACACATTCCCCCCTTCTTTAAAATCTAGCTTGAGAGAGTGAGTTGCATGCTGTATTGAGTACATAATAGCGTTTGCTCAATTAACAGAGCCTAAAATTACAACAATTTGTATGCTAGGGCCTGCAAAAAAAATTGAGGTTAAAAAGTGATCCTCAAATTTGTAAAGCCTGGGAACCACTGATCTATACACTGAAAGAACAAACAAACATTTTTAGGTCCCAAGTACCCAAACCCTCAGTATTTAATGTTGTCCCTGAATGCATCCCATTTTTTAGATTCATTCCCTCCTGATCATTTCTCCCTCCTGATCATATCATATCCCTCCACACAAGACACAATTTTGTCTCAAAAATTATCTTACCTTATCTTGCTTTTGGTAGGTCTGCTTAATAAAGGAGCGTGTGATTTCATGGAGCTGACGTAAAGCTGGTACCACCCACACAAACTGAGGATTATTATGTTGGGATGACTATTAGGAGAAGGTACAGTAATAGATATGCTTAGTAACAATGACTGCATAAACATTCAAAGTTTAATTCCCCATTCCAGATTACTTTTGTTGTCTGTACTATAGCTATTCCTCAATTCCACAAAATCCATTGTTTAGTTCTCTATGTAATATATATAGATTACATTGTGAAGGACACGTGGATCTATTTGCAAATTTCATTCTTGCACCTTCCCCGCAGCAAACAGTCACTGCTTTTGGCAGAAACAAAGGCAAGATACTGGCTATGACTCTCACAAAAAGCAAACTGATACACACACTCTCCCTTTTCAAGGCGTCCTGTGAAACGTGAGAACTAATGAATATGCCAAGCTTCAAGTTCTGCAACATTTCTAATCAAATAAAGTTACATCTAGAAGATTTGGAGGCGGGGCACGCGGAATATACATTCTGAGAGATAGGGCAAACTAACCCTCTTGATGTCTTCTATGCATTTGATGATGTAGCTTCTTTTTATTGCCTCCTTCACTGCATATGCATCACTAAGGATTGTCAAATGCTCCTCCAAGGCTTGTTGAATCAAACTGCTGGGCAATGTTGGAAGATGAGCCAACTCCCAGAGAACCTCAAGAACCTACAAGGATATACACACAGAGATAAATATCAACATTCATTACAGAAGTTAACTTCCATGTTAACTCTTAAAAGTGGAATTTATTACTCATGCCTTTCCAGTGGTTGTCTCTACACGTGCTTCCCGACCAATACGTCCTATCAAGCTTAGCAGCTTCTGTCTCACTCTATCACTCTCAGATTCCCAACTCTACAAAAGGGGAGGGAAGGGGAGGGGGGAATAAATAAAGACAAAACAAAAAACAAATTGAGTTTCAACTAGGCCAAGCTTTGGCTATCCATATTATGATCTTTAGATCCAAACAGACTTCAATATATATATTTCAGTTTCTTGCTGCAGTTGCCTCACCTTCTGAATAAGGACAAAGAGATGATTGAGCTGGTCTGAGCTGAACTTGACAGCAGCTGCTGCAATAATGGTGTGGATGTTCTCTATTACAGTTGACGGCTGTCCTGACTTTAAAGAGGAGAGAAAAACAACAGTAAGGAGACAGCTATGAAAAAAGGTGAACTTGAAAAAATGATCATAGATGTATATTAAACAGAAAATCTGGAATCTTAGGCATTCTCACCCTGGAGTAAACCACTGAAAACATAGATGTTTCTGATTAAACATGCTTAGGTTCACACTGTGTATGTATTATCAAGCAAGAGTGAGGAAGTCTGTAGCCCCATCTTAGAGACTGCAAGAAATACCACACTGACAACTTTGTGGTTTTACGTTCAGGTTTTGGACACAACAAAGGAGGTATTAGTATTCTGTGAAAGGTTTTATACTAAGTGTAAAGGGAAGATACCATTTGCTAGGTGTGTCATTGAGTAAACTGATTACTAATTCAGAAGCACTTTCTGTTTCAGGTTCTGGGTACTCTGGAGGCTAATGGAACCAGTAGAAATGCAGGCATTGTGTAACTACTACTACATAATTAAATAAAGATGAATCATTCGTTCATCTCTAAGAAAAGATGGTGCTTTTGAGAACCTTGGAAGATAAAATTTCAGAAATAAATCCTCAAGCCATGTCAGAAAGGACTCACAATCCTTCAGGAAGGCTGAACTGATTTGTTCGAAATCAAAAGAAGTTGTTAACATAGGTGCTAACAGCCCTTATATGAATGCAGATTAGTACAGTATTTGAAATAAACATTCTAAAGGTAATGCAAATATGAAGACTGTATGGAATACTGAGCTGCTAATTTATCAACCAAACTCTTGGTGCTACATATTACAACAAGAAATATACTTGTGAATGGGCAGTGTGCAAATGTTATTTGTTCTCATATACAACTGAAGTTAACGTATGGCCAAAATCTAAAGAAATGAAGTCACCTTAAAATATTGTAGCAGTATTCTTAGTTATAAGTATCCTATGTAATGTTGAGAGACTGAAAACACATTGAACCACAGAAGTCATCCATTTGGAATACTGGAAATTGTGTGCTTAAAAGCAGTGGACATCACAACTTTGTACATCAACTCTACCTGCATCCCTGCTACACTGTGGCAATGATTTGCAACTCACCTTAGTCAGTCACAACCTACCCATGTCCTACAGTACTGGAAAGGGATAGACTACAAAGACATGCTATAATGTGTGATATTCAGAGACACACAGAGCCTTAAGATCTCTTTTTTTAGAACATGTCACAGGTTTGTCAGCAGAATGACTGTGCTCAAAATAAATGAAGAAGTACGTCACATTGTTGCAACAACGCCAGGAATAAAGAGCTTTGTCACCATTTTACAGACTACTGCATATTTATAAGCTTAACACTGTGTGGATATTCTAAAGACGCCCATATCTAGTTATAAAGTAAATTGGAGTTGCGGTCCTTGTGCTCATTACATTTCTGCACTCCAGAAATTTTCCAGCACAAATTTTCATGCAGAAATTTCCCATTAAATTTATGAATAACCATAAACTGAGGTATAGAGCAGGCCATAGTTTCTTAACATATTCAGCGCACAGGAAGATTTGACATAGTTGCTTCATATAAGAGTACTAAAATTAAGCAGTGAGGAGGCAGGGTAGGGAGAGAACATGCAGCCTTCAACACTTATGTGAAATTTGAATGAACATCGTTTCTGCAAAAAAGAAAAGTGACAGAAGTGCCCTTGAAGATACATGAATTACTAGAGCTCTGTTTATCAAAGTGCAATAACTAAGTAACCAAATAATGAAATGGTGTGTGGGAGGATGGATGGACTGAATAAAATGTACAGATAATGCAAAGGTATGTGGGTGTCAAACAAATTTAGCAAAGCAATTAAAAAAAACTAGCAGTTCTAAAACAAGATAAAAAGAAAATTCATACATCTCTCAATGTTTTCTCTTTCACACAGAATTTGAAGAGAGATACAACTAGAAACAAAAGAGATGAACCTAGAAGCGTATTTTTTTCCAGGGTCTCAGCAAATGTGATCAGCATACTGTTTGCTTTCTTGCTCATATAGCATCGGAGTGTGGTTGTCACGCATCTTCTTGGAAACTTGCCTAAATCAGATTACTGGTCAGCAGGACATGAACAAGGTATGTCTTATGAGGTTTGAGAAAGTCACAACACAAGATAAAGATGTCAGGACTTAATATGGTGATAGGAAAGTACTGAGAAGCATGCATTGAAACAAACCCTTCTCTCTGCTTGTGGCATATTTATGTGATTTCAAATAAAATAAAATAAAATAAAATAAAATAAAATAAAATTCATTGAGGTGTTGTTTGTATTACAAGCAACAAACTTCCCTTGGGCAAGTTGTTTAACAATATGACCTACTGGCCTCCTTCCAATCCTAGGACTGATGCATCTATTTAGCATCCACGAACACAACTTCCTTCCATGAGTCCTAATTCTGTAGAATAACACATACTCCATCTCCATGGATATCTACCGTATGATCAGTCACACTATTATTAACTGCTAAGTTTGGATAGGTTTGGGATCTTTATACATGCACCTGAAAAAGACATTCCACAAATGCTGTCAAAAGAATTTCAAACTCTGAGACATACTGCTGCACATCCTCACCTGTATTCTCCATATTTTTGTCAGCTCATCTAATGATAACTTGCTGCCCAGGAGTTCAATAATTCCTTTTATACGATCACAATATTGTGCTTGGTCTATGTTACCTAGCGAAAGAAAGAGGACAGTGAGCCTAACCAGAAGGAATGCCTTAATCAAGTCTTTGAAATGGTAATAACAAAATATATACTCCTTCAAAACAACCAAGAAGAGCTTCAGTAACATGAAGATCTGTTTTCTAACAACCCTCTCCATCTCATTCACTACACAACTAAGGCCCTTAGTATTTTTAAAAATGCCCTTTCTTACCCGATGGATTGGTGCTGGTAGCACCCAAGATACTTCTAAAAATACCAGAGAATTTGAAAGACTCACTAAAATATGAACTTTTGAATATCTACACCAAAATATTCAGGTACATGAATGGTTCAGACAAGGTGCTGTGGTTTAGCATTACGAGTCTTAGCTCATATACTTTGTTCTCGTACTGCAAAAAGTACACAATTTTAGCTTCCATCTTGTATTAACCATGGTTTTTTTAATCATCCAAAGCCAAACAACACTTCATCTTAACAATGGTTAATTGAAACAAGCCAACTTTCTAAACTATGGTTTGTGTCAATCGACCACTGTTAAGATAAACCACAGTTTGCCTGGGTTTGGACAACATTCTGAATTTATTTTAATCTTGTAAGTGAAAGCTTCACATCATTTCCTTGCAGCCAACCTGGAGGAAGAGGAGTGAGGCAGCATGCAAGTACAAGGCTCACTTTCATTAATACCAAACATAGTTTAGCACTCCTTCTGACTGCAACCACAATATCAACTTTCTTTCTGTTTAAGAATTTCAGCAGGATATTCAAAACTTACCTTCTAATGCAATTGAAAGAACAGAGTTTTCTACTAGCCAGTTTAATAACCGATCTGTATCTATTGCGTTCTTTACTGATTTGGATACAGTGCTGTCTTCAATAAGTTTTGTTACCTAAAAATTAACACAGTGTCATTCAGAGGATTTGTAACAACTAGATATATCAATAGCCAAAGTGTGTAGTAGGAAATAAAATATATAAACTTGAAAGTCAGTTGCTGTATGTATGGGTGGTTCTTGGGAGGGCTGTAAATATGTGTCTTCACTGTGAAGGTTTGCAAGGCCTGAAACACTAAATACTTGAAGATCCAGGGAATAAGCAAAACTATATTCTATTTTTCATTACTGCACTGAGCAGTGCCCAGCTCTGTAAAATCATTAATATTTCAATGGCCTCATGAAAAGTTTATTAGGCCTTTTAAATGCACACTAACACCATATATTTGCCACTTATTCCATAAGTGAACTTCAAATGGATTTATAGCCATGGATAGAATCTAAGAATCTTTTGATTCCTCCTATGCCTCTGAATTTTCTCTTTGAAAGCTTTATGATCCAAATCAGCAATGGTTATCATTAAGTTGTTACGGTTAATATGAGCTAGAGAACTAGCCTTTAACTACTGGATCGGGACCCATTCGTGGGCTGCAGCCTGATTTAAGGTGGCTCGCAAGAGGAGCACTACCACCATGCACATATATGGTAAAAGATCAATAAAATGATCGCCAAATGAGTGTTTGGGATAAAAGTGTGTCCTAGATCTGTGAAAGTTGAAAATACCCGATTGTGAATGTCAATCTAATCAGTTGAAGATTTTAGCATAGCAAACTTACTTCTTTGAGAGAGTTCATTTTTGCACTGAAGTGTGGCGATTTCAGCATACGCAACAGGATATCTAAGCGCAGGTCATCTACGACTGTTACCAAGTCAGGTTGGAATCGCATGCAAAGGAGCTTGATGGCAGACAAGAGTTCAGGGATACTGACCAGTCTCTGCAAATATAAGAATTATGAGTGCTTTTTAGAGATCTCAGAGAAGAATTCAAGCAGCAAGGAAGATACCACCTAAGTTCAGAGAGCCAGTGTGGTGTAGTGGTTAAGAGCGATAGACTCGTAATCTGGGGAACCGGGTTCGCGTCTCCGCTCCTCCACATGCAGCTGCTGGGTGACCTTGGGCCAGTCACACTTCTTTGAAGTCTCTCAGCCCCACTCACCTCACAGAGTGTTGTGGGGGAGGAAGGGAAAGGAGAATGTTAGCCGCTTTGAGACTCCCTAGGGTAGTGATAAAGCGGGGTATCAAATCCAAATCCAAACTCCTTTGAAACTGTACAGGTAGGGCTCCCAAATTTCAAAAAGTGAAAATCTGGACACAAAAGTTGTTGAGTATTTTTTGGGTAAAAGTTATTAAGCTTTTTAAAGTTTTGCATTGTCTATCAAACAAGCTTTGAAAAAGTAATAGCTATACAAGATTCCAGCCTCCTAAAACAAAGAGTGCAGATTTGCAACTATTGTGGATGTAGACCAGGCACAGGCAAACTTCACCCTCCAGATGTTTTCGGACTGCAACTCCCATCATCCCTAGCTAACAGGACCAGTAGTCAGGGATGATGGGAGTTGTAGCCCCAAACATCTGGAGGGCCGAGATTGCCTATGCCTGATGTAGACTGCTACACGGAAGCAACCACTCTAGCAGGGCCACTCTACCAGCTCCACTAAAATACTTGCTTTATTGAGCTCTTCCTGTCCCTGAACAATTCTATTCCATGCTGTCATTATAGAAATTATTATTTATTTTTTAAATGGGTATCCTGAGTTTCTTCTTCCTTTCCAAGCCCTTCTTTCTTGTGCATCATGTGTTTTAGACTGCACGTCTGTAGGAAGGCACTTTCCTGTATTAACTGACTGCATGTAAGTAGCCCAGCTGAAGAGCTGGGTAAACATGTTCTAAATAAATCATAAATATAGAACAAATTAATTTATAAAGGAAAGTGTGTACTAAGCACACTGCAGCTGACAGCATTAATGGCTAAATCTTCTAATGCTGATTATTTGTCAAGTGTCATTACAAGTGTTTCACCAAGCATTAGTTAAGTACACACATGCTTTTAAGCATGGGAGCAGCAGCATTAGCTAACGGAATGTCCGTTTTACACTTTCAAATTGCAGTTCAAGTTGTAGGTCATATCCAAAAAATCAGGTTTTACCTTGTCTTTCAGGTCCTTCTCTTCAACATTCTGTACATATTTAATCATATTATGAATTACTGGATCCAGCATGGGCTATAAAACAAGAAACAGGCATTCTGTATGTTACAGAGAAAATGTATCTCCCTGCTCCAAGGGCTTTCTTGAAATGGAAAACCTTTATTCCTGCACCCTTCTGAAGATCAGGGAAGTTTCTCCAAGTGAGATTTAATGTGGTGCAGGAAACAAAAATTGCAACCACTCTCCCCTGAGTAAAAGTATATTCCACTTATGCTCAGAACTTAAGACTTATGCTAGTGTTCCATTATTTGACACAAACTAGGTACAATTAAAATAGATGTAAGCCAGTTTGATGTGAGTATATGTGAAGTAAGGAAATAAACAAATTAATTATAAAGTGTTGTATCCACTGCTTGCCTGAGTGGTAAACTGCTCACTCAACCAATCTTTTCACCCCCGCCCCCCTGAACAACATCTCTGGAGGGCTTTCCTATGGGCTGTGGAATAGGCAACTCTCCCTAAAATGGGCAAAGGAAGCAAGGTTTTTGTGTCCAGTTTCAGACAACACCCCCCTTCCAGGTAAACAGCCCACGCTGTTCAATGAAGTCCTCCGGAAAGGCTTTTTAAGTGTCTGTAGGGAGGAGGAGAAAGATCAGTTGCACAAGCAACTTTCACATGTGACTGTTAGATACTTCCCAATGTAAAAATAAATACAAGTCTATATTGGGGTGGCAAATGTTAGATTAGGACCTACTGATTGAGCTCTGGGTGGGTTAAAGTAGAACAAGGATTTCCAACTTCCAATTGTTTAACAATGGCAGCAAAATGACACCCCCCCCCCATTCAACTGCTGGAGGAGTAGGCTTTTATGTCGAAGGACTGAAAACTCAGTTTGGTTCTGTCACTAAATACAAATTCCAGGGTTCAGAATTATTTAATTCTAAGTATACAAATTGGATCTCACAGACCGCCCACCTCCAATCTGTACTATAAAGGCATCTCGCAGATTATCTAGAGTTATCCCAAACTGACTGTTGTTTTTAACAATAATAGCATCAATGTTAATGTGAGCATCATTTGGTGTTATTATATTATTATAATATTATGAGTTTCAAAACAAGTATTTTGCAAATGCATTACCTGAAAAACAAACATAAGGCATAGGGCAATGAACCACACTTGTTTCACTTATTTAAAAAAATCTCAGAGCAAGTTACTAATTGTACATAATTTTAAAGAGAAAGTGCTGTTCGTTACCTGTACTACCGAAGAATTGAGATACTCTGCACAAACCCCCAAAGGCTGAACTAAAGAAGATACTGCCTAGAAGAAAGAGAAAGCATTTAAGAACATACACAGAACAGACCCGAGGCAAATGCCACACAAGAAGGATGCCCAAACTGGTCCCTAGCATATGAGGCTAAGACAAGAGAATGGTATTTGATAAAACAGACAGATGAACATGGCTAGTATAGTTTTGCTTGATGACAGCAGCAGCAAATACAGCCTAAAGGTAATGCAATGAAGCATGCCAATTCACACTACAGTTTTAGAAGTTGTGTTTGCTTCACCCAGCACATCTCGAGACTAAAATATTACTTCCGTTCCACAACAACAGAAAATTCGTAAGTATTGAACAAGAGCCAACTACTGTAAAAGATTCATAAAACAAAGGGAAATGATCGGGATTTTAACTTACCCCAAGTTCAATATCTTCTGAATGAAGCTTAGACTGAATTGCAGAAAATCCACCTAATTCTGCAAACTAAAAAAATATACAAACAACACCGTCAAAGACATGGACTATATAAATAAAAGTAGCGTGATAGATCTCAGAAACAGGCATGAATAGATGAGCATTTCTTTCAGTTGTCCACCACAGGAAAATGTATCTGTAAGGTATACTGAGTCTAAGGATTTTACTACTTCAGTGATGGAGGTAAAGGTACAACAATTCTCATAGGAGAATAGGAAAACTACTATTGCAGTTCTCTCTGTCAAAGACTCATATTTTTCTGAAGTTCACCTAGAAAACTCAGTTCAATGGCATTTCACAGGGAAATTGATGACAAATCCCTTTAAGAGGTAAAACTATTTTTCCATATGCATCATCCATTTCTTCTTACTCTATTACAGCTCCAGATAAATGATGAAAACTCACACATGAACATTTTGCAAGAATAATGCTGCATACATGAACATGTGCGCACACACATACAAAATGAGCTTTGGAAGCCTCTCCACAGAACTCTAGCCTCATATTTGGTGCTAAAAATACTCATCCTGCTGACAAAAACATTCAGCTCTCCCATTGTACAAGTGATGACCGCTCTTCATTTCCCTTCAAATACTTCCCATTCCCTTCAGTACCACTATAATTTCATCCACTGGATCTCATTTAAAAATATATGCCTATATATGATCCTCATTCTTCCAGTGCTAACATCCTTCATTCACAGAAGTCCTCTTGCTTTAAATTACAACCCATTCATTCTCTTTTGTGATCTATCTGAATATAGACATGGTGCTAACTCTTCCACTTCAGATCCTTCCTCAAATGTATCTTATTTTCCCATATGTCTTTTGACCAACACTTATTTCCAACTTAATCCCAGCTTAAATATTTGTAACTGTATTTCTTCACAGTCATTCTTGTCGTCACCCCACCCCACCCCAGGAACTGGTTTTATTTTTGTTTAGTGAAAGTCTTTATAGTGCCTTACATGTGCAGATGGTTCAAAATAAATAATGCTTTATCATTTACTTACCCTGTTCACTAAGTCCACTAGCCATCCATGTGGTTCCTAGCCAACAGAGATGTTAACAAATTAGTAGCATTTCCCCCTCAAGGATACTTTCTAAAATAATGGTGTTTTAATTGTGTGTTTCATTTAGAGCTCTAGATTACTTCATGCATGACTGGTCACTGCAAATACAACACAGGCACTGCCTGCCAACAACTGTTCAGATAAGGCACATAACATTTCTGGATGAGATTGTTAGCACTATCCACTTCCCAAACATTGCCTAACCTATTATAATGTATTATGGTCTATGAGTCTATGATTCTATGGCAAGATTAGGATATGGAGTTGGTGACACAGAATCAGTTATATTTATAACCCATAATGGAGTAGAAGGGGTTGGTTTTTTTTTTAAAAAAGGAATGAAATTAGAAGCAAGATTTTGGCAACAATAAGCTCAATGCTGCAAAAGTGTCTAAAAAGTCTCATGACCGAATTTTTATTTATCCATTTATCACTTCCTTATATCACTTCCTTAGCCACTATTCAGATCTAAAAGGACTGGAAATTATCACACCCATACGACAGTCTAAACCACAGCTACAGTGTGGTCACCACTAAGACCTAGAAGAGAGCACTGTGGTTGGAGTGGTAATTAAACCCTTATTATAGTCAAAGTAGCAGAAATAATAGCACACTAAAGGCTACTGTCAATGAGACAGATTGATAAATTGTTAGATATGGGAAAGGGGGTGGGGAGGAAATGGCAATGTTTATTTCAAGTGACACACATACTGCACTAAAACACAACTTAAATTCTGTCTGACTTCTAGTAAGAGACCTGAAGTGTAACATTTACCTTCTGGAAAGTAGATATGGGTGAGACAGCATACATATTGCCCTCTCCAAATACTTCTGCCCAGTTCCTTTGGCATACTTTCATTCGGTTCTTGAAATGGTACTCATTATCAGGATTAAGAGCCTACAGTGAAAGGTGTGACAAGAAAGCAGACATATAGGATTAGCAATTTTCCAATGTAAAACACATTTGGATCAAGTGGCTTTTCATCAGGTTTTCCTTCTTAAGAAAGAGAAGTGTTTGAACATCAAGAAGTACATACACTTTTGCAGAAGCAGGACCAGAACTTCAGAGTGAAGAAATAGAAGACATGGTTTTAGTATCTCAAAACCAATTTTCTTTGACAAAACACTGGGTGGCTATTGGAGCCTAGACTGGCGAAATGCATTGCTTCGGATTATGTTTATGTAGATATTACCATGGATGCTTAACTTTGGCTTTTAAAATGAAAAGTGAAATATTGTGAGTGAAACCTCAAAAACCAGCCCTATACCAGGTTAGACTGTTTGCTCATCTGCTCTAGTATGGTCTATTCTGACAAAGACCAGCTCTTCAGGGTCCCAGACAGAGGGAGATCTTTCCCATTGCCTACCACCTGATCCGTCTAACTGAAGATGCCAAAAATTGAACCTCGGATCTTGAGATTGCAGACTATGTGCTCTACCACTGAGATATGGTCACTCCCTCTTCACATTTCTTAAAAACAGTAAATTGACAAGTTTAAAGTCATTGCAGACAGTAGAATACCAAGTGTCAAAGCAAAGTACGAACATACATCTTGCTAAGTAATTAATTACATTCTCTATAGTTTAGAACCTAAGTGGTTTGAATTTCCAAATATACAGGAAAGCCAAGGTTTGGAGCAGTTCTTGGAAAATGACACAACAGCCATAACTGTGGTTTGTCAGTTCAGACATGGCAAACCAGAATAGTACAAGCCATGGTTCAAAAAACCACTGCAAACCAGGTTTCTTATTCTGATTCAATGGGTGATGGGTCAATTCAGTATGTCTTGTTAATTCAATATGTCTTGTTAATTCAATATGTCTTGTTAATTCAATATGTCTTGTCAATTCAAACATCACATTAAGTCATAGTTAAAAGCTTCCTTAATCATGATTTGGCGGAATGTATTCAGTATGCAAATATAACCAAGAAATGGCTTTTCTAGATTTTACATTTTAATAAGCCATGCGTTTAGGATGAACGGATATTCAGTTGTAAGATTTTCATGCTGAATAGCCTTGAGATCAAGTAACTGCAATACCATTGTGAATACAGCGAGAAGACCAACAGGGATAGGATCTTGCTTTATCCTCTCTGCAGCCAGATCTACTAGTAGCATCAACATGTTGTAGATTCCCTCATGGATTTCGGTACCCCATTTATGAACAGCGCTCGATGTCAACAGCTGCAAAGGAGCACAGTATGTGTTAAAATGCTGACATGGATCTACAAGGGGGAAAAGAGTACTTTTTTGCTAGCCTTGAAATGCTTTTGGAGCTATCTATTTACCAACAAACAACTTCTGAAGGCAGATTTTAAACCTGGAAAGAACAGCCGGCATCTACCTTAGCTCCCCATCCCAGTTTTAAGAAGATTCCATTTTTAGGCATAGAATATTTAGAGAAAACAGTATCTTCAATACATTCCAAGACCAGAGGTGGCTAGGAGAACATCTTCACTTGGCATAACATCACTAATTCACTTAAAAAAACACCCCAAACAAACTCCTGTCCTTATTCCTACAAACTTTTCTCAACCCCATTCTCCTGTCCCCATTTGCTGTCCCAATAAAAAGTGACCTATTTTGTAGAACACCACAAAATTGCTGCAACATGCAAAAGAAAAATCAAATGCAGCTCTTAACTCTGCAAATTTGAAGTGGAATAGCACAATAGTATTTGTCAACCATGTTCATTATTGTAACTTGCCCTCTTCCCCCTTACAGTACTTGCTACAGTATCAGAATGTAGCAAGCTGCCACTTTATGAGTTATATACCGCCTACTCTCCTAGCTACAGCACTAGATAGAATCCACTGTAATTTTCTCTTACACCTACCTTTTTAAATGCTTCAGGCATACATCTGTCCATAAACCTCCTGCAGTTTTCATCAGAATCCGAAAGCCCTTATTTAACAGAGGAAAAAAGGAGGAGTTAGGATCCTGCAAAGTTTTGCAAGCTACGGACTGAAGCTCACAGGGCTACCCAAACAAGATTTTTGTTGGTTCACACAAACACCACTACTGCATACCAATTATTTTAATAATGAAGAAACTCAAAGAAGTTATAGTTTTAATAAGGAGAAATGAATGAAATAAAACAGTGCAGATTTCTAAAAGTCAACACAGAAGCAACAATGCTTTCTAAAGCTCCATATTCTTGTGCTTAAAAGGAAGGGGCAAGGTATTGCTCACAAAGGCCAGGATCCAGAATACTATGAACAAAGGAGACTTTAGATATTTTCTTATTCAACTGTGGGACTTTCAAAAGCAGTTTATGATATGGCACTGGAGTCAGAAATTCTATGAGGGAATGAGAAATTCACATGAGACAGAACAGCTCTATGGATCCCAGGCAGAGTTTGCTGGCTGGCACAGTAGAATATTACAGCAAAGGTAATAAAAGGTAAGCATTGCTCTGTTTTCTCTGTGGATGCAGATGCTTCCAGCTGGAGTGTATGCAGTTATCAGTGACATAAATGCTCTTCACTTCATCTGAAGCATCAAGATGAAAAACGGGGAAGGGGGAGAGATCATACACAAGAGCAGAAGACTGAATCCCCAACCTAGGAACTATTTTGTTTCTTTAATGGTGTTTACTGTCAAACCCTTGGGAAAGGATACAGACATTTCTGAGCACATCAGATGTGCCACACACCATCTGCGGCAGAAGTAAGCAGGCAATGCTTCGCGCTGAACAGCTGCAATTTAGCTATAATTTCATGATGATACTGATTATGCACAGACAACTTAAATAGTTCCCTGAAGCATAGGTCTTGCAGCATCACTTATCATCCTGAGTAAGCATCATTGCACAAAGCACATGCTGTAAACCTGAAGGGTGCAAATGCAGAGTGCTTATATTTACAGGGCTGCACTAGACCGAGGTACACATCTGCACTGTAAACAAAAGATCACACATTCAACCAGCATCTATAAGAACTTCCTTTCAAATGGAGGCCCAATGCATATCCTGTGACTTGGTGATTTTCCACAGCATGTAAAATCAGAAGAGCCAATATGTGCAGGCATGCATAGAATGTATTTATTTATAAGGTTTCGGCTGTAATGCCAGCATCCTCAATGTGGTTTTTGTGTGCATTAGCACCTGTGAAAGGGTCTCTCAATGTCAGTGAAAGCCTCTGTACTCCCCATACCCCATACCATGCTATGACTTCACTCCCTGCCCCTTCAGAAGTAAGAAGAGAGTGATTTCTGCTTGGAAAAGAAAGCTGAGAGAGGAAGTGGGAGGAGTGCCATTCCCACTTCCTCTTCAAACTCTCTTGTTTTCTAGCCTGAAATCACTATCCAAGGAGAACACAGAGTGACCAGGAGAAAAAGTATTTTGTAAAAAAGAAGTAAGATGGGGCTAAGAAAAGAGGGACCTAGTGAGGGAGAGAAGGGAAGGAACAGAACACTGTGTGTAGGTTTTGTCCTTCTCTCGGGGGGTGGCGGTTCTGCATTTTTATTTTTAAATTCTTGTTTCAACTTCTTTCCTCTCTGAAGCAGTCTGTATTTGTCATTCTCCCCTTCCCAACCTTTTCCTCTCTGGTCGTCTACATTTTTTTGTTTCCCATACTTTCCTGGCCACCGGTGTCTGCATTTTACTGTTTGTTTCCCCCTGTTCTCCGGGGTTTGTGAGCCTTTACTTGTTTTTTCTTCCTCCAGGCCTGCCTACCTCCTTCCCAGGAGACATACAATGTAAGTAAGTCGCAGGGTGGGGTTGGGGGGGAGAGACGTACTTTCCAAAATTTGTGACTAGGCATGACACTCACAGCAGTCATGTTATGACCTGCAGCCTTCTCTTCCCTGCCCGCTCCACAGCAGCAATTTTGTGGTGTTATTCACAACACCTTTTGAAAATGCCAAATATGCCCATGGGCCCAGGAAAGCTAGGGGCCCTGCTGTAATTCAATGCAGACAGCTGATTGCTCCCATATCTGTAAGACAGTAATTCTTAATCTGTCCACTTGCACCCTCCTCAATGTATTCCTCTTTCTGAGACCCCATTTCAGATGAAATATTTTTTTTATCCCAACAATTTGCATTTGCTCTGATTTAATAATAAAGGAAAGTGCCTCTGAGTACATGAACAGTTAATTTCCCTTATCCCTTAACTAAGGCACATTTCATTAAGAATGTATGTGATCAGTGGGAGGGGGAAAATCTAGGGCACACAACTCCAGTCCTATATAGATCTGAACCTCAGCAGGGCCCCACTGCTCTTGGCACACTCTGTAAGGCTGGATAACATGCATTCCTCGTCATACAAGGTTCACTTTATTCTCTCCCTCTTCACTTCCACTTCTACAAAGGAGGCTCAACACATTTACACTCCTGTGATGCAATAAAAGGAATCTGAGTGAGCCTTCCAATCACCCTTAAGTGCTTGCAGGCAGTCTCCAAACATGTTCAGTTTAGTGTGGGGAGATAGCTTATACAGTCATTGGCTCATTCTATACAGCTGTATCACCCCCAACTGTGCACCACAAACACAAAAAGCCAAAAAGCCACGTTATCCTCTGTCAACAATAAAACAAGTTTTCTCAGCTTTCATTGCCTGTTTCTGACCATATGCACCAACACTCTAAGCTCAGTAACATCTACATTGTCTGGCAGTGGTTCTACAGGGTTACAGGAGTCTTTCCTCAGCCTACCTGAAAGGTGCCAGATATTGATTTTGGGGTCTTTTGCATGCAAAGCACATACTCTACCAATAACTTTTGGTCCTTCCCTTATGTAAAGATGCCATGCTACTTCCTCACCCCCCCTTTAACTTTCAGCATCATCAAAAGCTCAGGGGTGAAATCCAAACAAGCAGTTCTGCTGACACAAAAGATTTCCTCTTTTCAAGGGAACTTGGCTCTCCATGCTATCTCCCCAAATCTGCTCCAGAGGGTTCAGGCTATCCACAGAACACATTTAAGGGGCACACAGGCAGAGAAGCTCTGTTGCACAATCTAATTTGTTGCATACCACCCCAGAAGTGTAGTCAATTAGACCCTCCACACCAGCTAAGCAAAGTGATTCCCAAGACTTCATTGGAGACCTAAGTTACGAGGCAGGGGCTCTATGAGTTAGGAAGCTCCAATAAAATAAAGACCCCAGTAAGGATTTAGATTCCTGAAACGAGGAAAAAGAAGGTGTGCATGCATATACAGATCTAAGCTACAGTTATCAGTGATGCCACTGGAACCATTTTTGTGCCTCCCTTTGCAAATACCTTTCCAAGTTCCCTTTCTATGTGCCAAGCAGAAATAACTAGGAAATAATTGCTGGGCACGGTTCCCTTCAAGAAGTGGTTAAGGGACACAAGTGGCGTTGTGGTCTAAACCACTGAGCCTACGGGTTGCCGATCAGAAGGTCGGCAGTTCAAATCCCTGCGGCGGGGTGAGCTCCCATTGCTCAGTTCCTGCTCCTGCCAACCTAGCAGTTTGAAAGCATGTCAAAGTGCAAGTAGATAAACTGGTACCGCTTGGGCGGGAAGGTAAACGGCGTTTCCGTGCGCTGCTCTGGTTTCACCAGAAGTGGTTTAGTCATGCTGGCCAGTTGACTGTGGACTGTGACTGTGTTTGTCTGTGGACAAACGTCGGCTCCCTCGGCCAGTAAAGCGAGATGAGCGCCACAACCCCAGAGTCGTTCATGACTGGACTTAACTGTCAGGGGTCCTTTACCTTTTTTAATTCCTGGGTATTCCACAGTTTGAGAAATTGGTTTTCGGAAGACTTTGTGATTTTTTCATAATGAGAAAAGACCAATCTCTTTCCACACCCCCACCGCAACTTAACTAACACCAAATAATCACCTTTAGCATTACATGTATACATTTTTCCAAGTGTTCAAAAGTTCCACTGAAATGTTGCAGACTAGTGTTTCCGCCATGTAATTATACTGCAATTATACTACAAGCATTTCCATATAAAAAAGCATTACTACTAGCCTTTTTAAATCAGCAGCTCATTTGTTCTTGCTGCAACAAAACAACAGTTAATTTTCTATAATTGCCTGAAGAGCCCTGCTCTTGAGCAATATCTTTAAGCAGGTTTAGAAAATAAAATTTCATTTTCACCCCAATATTTGAGCATACCGGCCTATTCAACAGTTTGTTAACCACCAAACAAAATAATATTTAAGAAGGGATATATCTGTGCCTGTCTTCACATGTTCTAAAGATCACCTATAATTCAAAAGTGATTCTGAAACATTCGATTAAAAGGTGAAAGCATCAACTTAAAAATGCACAGCACTCTACTGAAGCCAAGAGAGTCATACTACTTCCAACAAGAAAAGATTTTGTTAATTAAACACCTGTTACCAACATGCAACGTGGAAAAAGGTGAAGTCAAAAGCTATTTGAGTAGACAAGTTTTTACTGTCAAGTCATTATTATTAACATAAAAGTCAACATTTCTATGATGCTACTTTTTTAAAAAAAGGTTGCAACTTACCCAGCCTTGCAAGATAAGTGGATGCAATTAAACACTTGCCAAGAGATTCTTCCCGCTTATATGGAATGGACCAATGATCTGTTAATACTCTGCTCTCCAGTTCATAAAGATTTGTTGTAGGAAACTCGATACCTTCTCCAGAGCAGTTCCCATTTTCGTCATTTTTCTGTTGAAAAGAAGCCACAGTTAGCTGTATGAAGAAGCCACAGTTAGTTGTTCTAGTTACTGGCTGTTATAAAAAGGGATTGTAGCAGACCCATACCAGAAAACCTGACATTCCAACTACAAAGCAACTCCTGTGCAACAGAAATTCTACTTCTTAACTCAGAAAACAAAGCCTATTTGCTGTCCTCTTTTCCCACCATTTCTGCACCCAGCAGAAAAATAAGGAAGTGCCAGAAAAAGTAGGGAGGATTAATGCAGAATCTAGCACTGTGACATATATATGCACAGTGGTGAGACAGATGTACTACCATCATTGACTTAAAAGTTTTCCTAGATTACTGAATCAAAAGTCTGGAAAGGATTGAAGGGCATTCTTCCAATCATTTTCAAACCAAAAAGAAATCACCTAATTATTTAAAAGACATAGAATACAACTTCTGATAATCACATAATTGATCCAACATGCTAACAATGAAGTATTAATTGCCCATCCACAGATCTGATCATACCAGACCCACAAGCCAGCCACTCTAGTCAGGTTCTGCTTCCCCACTATGCAACAAAAATGCAGCTTCTTCTAATCATATAAGAGCGCAAGTCAATCTATGCCGACATTCTGTCCCTACAGTGACCCATCAGATACCTATGGAAACCCCCAAGCAGAACATGAGCACAATAGCATTTTCCGGTTTATGACCCAAAGCAACTGGTATTCAGAGGCATACTGCCAATCATACAGGAGACGATAACTATACAGCCATTATAATGAGCAATCACTAATAGTTTTACCTTGGTACCAACCTCTGCTTTATGGCAGGAGGTGATGTGGAATATACAGCTACCATAGTTCTGCATTACAGTGGATGTGACACTGACTGTGCCTCTCTTTTCTGCCTTTACTGGACTACTCACCTGTCCAAGATCATAATGCATACAAGAAGTGAGTGCACCACTTCTGAGGTAAGAAAGAAAAGTATGACCATGCTGAAGAGCAGCTAGACCTACAACTTTGTGAAGAGCTTTTTCCACGCTGAAAGGCTTACAGCTATCTCATCTGCATCTACATAGGGATATGACAATCATATCAAACAAATCAATATTGATCTATTTGGCCTTGAACTTATCTTCTCCTTTATATCTAAATAACCAAATCATCACTACTGCAGTGAATAAGGAAACAGAGTACACCATAATCTCAAAACAAAGGTTGGTTTAGAATCTTTACAGGCATCTATTTTTTCTTTAGGTTACTGTAGGAGTGCCTTATCTAGTTTATAAACCATTCTACTATAGTTACTCTCTAATTATTTTTTCACATTTTCAGCAAAAGATTCTGAAATCCATAGGTACAGATCTACAAGGCTAAGGTGGATTCCCATAAGGGGAAATAAAAGCAAACAAAGAGCAAGATGGTATCTGACCCACCCCAACTAATGTAGCCCATGTGGACAGCACATTTATTCAACTTATTTATAGTAAAGTAAATAAGGTCATTTATGCCACTTTCTCATCAGTTTCATTTCCTATGGAGCCATTTCTACAAACAGAAAGCACATAACCCACATTTCATTTTATAAATCCCTGCTCTCCCCCCATTCCCCAAACACCACTTAA
The DNA here is from genome assembly GCF_964188305.1 of Podarcis bocagei. Taxonomy (NCBI): domain Eukaryota; kingdom Metazoa; phylum Chordata; class Lepidosauria; order Squamata; family Lacertidae; genus Podarcis; species Podarcis bocagei. The sequence goes on from NC_138129.1 coordinate 60,405,816, forward strand.
ATTTACCTACTTCCATCTAGCAGGCCTAACAATTCAAATCATTTGTTACAATTAATGAAGAGAGGCTTTAACTTTTTTATTATTATTGCGAACAAATAGTTTGAACACCCTAGGTCTAAAGGCATTCAATGCTGCTCAGAGCAGTGGAGCCTATGAAATCCTTCACCATGTACAAGATTGGGTAGTAAGCGCTGACCATTGTTCAGCTTGAGATTTAACCTTTTTTAAAAGTGCCAACAGGATGCAAATTGATGCCAAGCATGGATCTAACAATAAAACTCTCATGGACACACATAGCTACCACAAAAAGACCAAAACCATGACTCACTGCACACTGGCTAGTCAGTGAGCAGGCTATTTTCGATCATTGTATGTACTTGGACAAGGTTCAAAACTTGTGAACTAGTAGTCACAGGTTGTTTTTCCAGTACCACTCCACTGTCTCATTTATTGCTTTCATTTCCTGGTCTAACAAGCACGCTCTCTGTATTAAAAACAACTGCACATTCATAAAATAATGCTTCCTATCTGAGAATGAACATTAAGTGCTGTGGAACAGGAAACTATTATCTAGGAAAGCAACAACAAACAGAAAGCACGGACATTAAATACTATCTTTTCAATGGATTGAAATATAGAAAACAACATTGTGGTTATAGAACAGCATTTGAGAATGGTGAGCATTGCAGTAAGAATGTAAGAAGAATCCTGCTGCATTTTCTCACAGTGGTCAGCTAGAGGTCTATGGGAAATTCAGGAGCAGTTCATAAGTGGCCATCGCTAGTTTAACAGTGTGCTACGTAAAGAAATATGGTACTTCCCTTTGTCCGTCTTGAATTTTCTGTTACCCAGCTTCATTGGACAGCCATGGGCTCTGATATTCTGAGAAAAACCCTACAGCATGAATGCATCTCTATCATGTTCCCCTTCTTCACATTTTTTCTAAGCAAATGTTGGAACCTTCCCTCACACCCCTCCTCTTATTGAACCCTTTTCAGCATTACAATATCCACACACAGGGTCAAATTTTCATTGTGCTATCTGTCAAAACCTCAAAATTGTGTTTCTGACCAGTCACCATTTAGGATTCCCCGCCCCAAAGTGCATCACATGAAAATAGCACTTTTATTCAAGATAACAGCTAGAAAAGCAAGGAAAACTCTTAGATATCTTTATCTTGTGATACCACACGCTACATAATCTCTCAACATTTCTACTCTCAGAACATGCACTTGCAAATACACAATTATGCATCCTAAGTATGGTGGTTCAACTGATTCCCATAGAGATCAAGTGATGCTTGCTCATATTGATCAAGCTTTCATCTGGGTTTCCGTGAGAGCATCTGGGCTCGTGGTATGGCAATGCCTCTATCAATTAACCTAAAACACAGGGGGATCTTTGACTATGAAGGGAAATTCTATAAAAATGACACCCCCTGAACCCCTCCTAGACTATAGAGGTCCTACACTATAGAGAGAGGGGGGGAATGATGTTCTTGAACCATAATGCCATCCATAGGTTCATATATTCTGATGTTTTTGTAGACCCTTTAGGAAATTCCCTAGCAGTTGTCTGCCCCTTGGCCAAGCTCAATGATGTGCACAGGAGAAGAGGCAAAATAAAGACAATCATTTCAATTGAGTAAAGGCTAGAAATTTCATTTCATGAAATGCTATTATTGGGCTAAGTGATGCAATACATATACTGTGGGTTATGGAATACATGTAGGGAGGAATGCTTTTTTTAGTGTGGTGATAGTGGCATCCTGATGATAACAAAGAGAACACTTAATATTTGCAAAGGGATATTTCCTCCAAGAGGAAAAAAGACTGCACAAGCTCAGAAGTGCTCAATCTTGGACTTACCCTAACGCAGTTTCAACACAGATTCCAATCCCTTCATATATCCCCATTTATGTCCCGAGCTCCATCTACTTAACTAGGCTAAAACAAGATACAGCCAATCTTTGACAGAGCCACTACCCACGACCTCCGGCACAGTGCATAAACCTCTGAGGTTTTGCAGAAGAGCCTCCTGAGGTTAGACTGTAGAGCAAGTAGGAGAAGTACAGGGTCAGAGGTTGCTGCTAAGAGCAGAGCAGCAGTCTCCACACTATCCATCATGGCAATGAGAGCCAGAAACAACATCAGATATGTTATTCAGTCAACACTGAACTACTGTGAGGCTGTGCACGGCATCACCACATTATTTGCAAAACTAGCATACCAAACAATGCTACACTAGACAGCAAAATCACAGAGCACTAAACTACACATCATTTATTTATCTGAATCATTTATAAGTCACCTTCAAGGTGTGCCCTCCCAAGGTGCGGGTTTTTAGCACAATAAAACTACATCATAATTACTGAAAAAATAGCACAAAAACCCAGCAACAGGATCACAGAAAGCCTGACAGAACAAAATAAACTTTTCAGGGCCCACATAAAATACTCAAGTGGAGGGTTCAAACACATTTCTTGGGGGAAAGATTTTCAGAGATGTGGTGTCCCGTCTCATCCCCAAAAGCCCCGTCCCCGATATCTGCAAACTTGATTGTTCTTTATAGTAGGCCAGACAACAGAGTCCCCCAAGGATTATCTTGCACCTAGAGTTCACTCATAAGAGCACGGGCAGTCCTTCAAACAACCTATTCCAAAACCATTAAAGGCCTTAAATTTTAAACTCAGCAGCAGTTTGAATTGAGCTTAGAAGAAACTGGCAACGAAAGTAACTGAAGCAGAATGGGTGTTATATACACACAGACGTCTTTGCTCTCCAAGCAACCTGGTGGCTGGATTCTCTACCAATTGAAACTTCTGAGCTGCCTTCAAATGTAGCCCTACATAAAAAGCATTACAGCAGCCTAGCCTGGAAGTAGCCAGTGTGTGGACGACTACAGCAACTGCAAAATAACATCTCACTATCCTAGAGGAAAATCATGTAAGTAAGTAATCTAGTCAGCAAAGTGGCAAGCATGTACATGCAAGTGATACAGTGGTACCTCGGGTTATAAACACTTTGGGTTACAGACTCGGCTAACCCGGAAGTAGTACCTCGGGTTAAGAACTTTGCCCCAGGATGAGAACAGAAATCGCGCGCTGGCGGTGTGGCGGCAGCGGGAGGCCCCATTAGCTAAAGTGGTGCCTCATGTTGAGAACGGTTTCAGAAAGGACCTCCGGAATTAATTAGGTTCGTAACCAGAGGTACCACTGTATTCTGATTCTGCACAAACGAAGTGTGAAATTTGAGGGATATTTGGATGTATCCCTGCAAGTCAGCCCTGCAAGTTATGCTTTCCTCTATAAAATGAATTATTGTTGCCTTCATTTCTTAATGCAAATGCAGGTATAGCTCTTTAATGGAAGCCTAGGAAAACACAACAGTGCGATTCATTTTCTACAGCACAGTTTTCATCAAACATTAAACCACAAGTTTCCTATTTCTTTTAGTTCATCTATATTGCTGCAGGATTATATAAGTTATGGGTACTTTAGCAGCTCTCTCTAGCATTACTTCTTTTTCCCATTCCCAAGGGGAAAATGCTAATCACCACTGTCTTTTCCTTTGGGGTGCCCAGGATTGTACATTCACAAAGATAACACATTCAGAATTTAAATCTTATAATACCAGCTAAATACATTCATAGTGAAACAAGGATAATTTTCCATGGCATGGTAATAGGAATGCCTCCCCCTGTCCTTCTGTCAGGTGCTAGCATCCAGATCAGGATGCTGCCATAGACAGGACATTTTATTCCATACTTGACAGCCATAGGAAAAATGATTTGAACCATAGGTGCATCGAATGATTCACACAATAACTCAGAGCGTATAGATCTACTTAGTTACAATTTTATAGCTCCCTTTTATATGTCAGTTAACACTGAATTTGAAAAGTTCATCTAGACAGTTTTTGATATTAAGCAAAGGAAAGCAAACAATACATGCAAAAAACAGGTGAAAAAGAGTTGACACCAAATGAGGATCTGTTATAAACTGTCAGACCTCTGCCTCCGCTATCCCAGACAAACTTTTTTGTATAAGTAAGTTGTTTTCAAATAAAACCTATAAAAGATTAGGATCCTCCCAGGCCTTTTCTTATAAGAGACTCCTGTTCTTATCCAGAAACATTCAAAATGTGTTTGGTAGAATTAACTTCTAACACTGGCCTCATTTTCCTTCAGCATTTCACTTCCTTATTAAGCAGCTGTCATTGAATAGAACTTCTGACTGGGAAGATGACCAGAAAATGTCTTTACTGAACATTATCTGAAAGACACTTCCTGCCCAGCTGAGCTGCTGTTTGTTCCATGCATAAATGGCCTCCCACTTCCACCAATGATAAACATTTAGATCACATCAAGTGTTAATCTTCGCCTGGAGGTTGCTTCAGTAAACAGAAAAATATTTCACATGGGATTTGGGAACCCTTTAAAGGTGGAAGTTAACAGTAAGAAATATACTAAAGACTATAACAGCTGCGGAGAAGGTTAAAAAGACAATGTCCATAAATATTTTTTATTCAAGAAATAAAAGTGCTGAATGCATATTGAGATTCCAGTTTTGCAGAACCAGGAACCCAAGAATACCACATAGAAAAATGCTTTAATCCTGACACGTGTTATACACAAAATGCATATGGCCTTTTATAATTTACACAAAAGGGTGGTGTGCTGGTGGCACAGTCCTTCCATATCTAAGATTTTAAGAACTCCTCCTTTAAAAATCAACAGAATACAGGCATGACAAAGTTAAACAATGAAATCAATGCTATCACTTGATTTAACTGCAACCCGTAATTTCAGAAAGCTATGAAGTTGGCACAAAAGTCATAATGAACATATCTATGGAGAATGTGAACAAAGTACTGTATTCTTAAGCTTTTACACTATTTTTCAGGCTTCAGCTCCCCCACTTGATTTATAACCAAAAGACAAAACCATTAATATATATACAACTAGAACTCATCCTATTCTTGATTGTAATCTGCTTCAACTGTTTTTAATACTATATTTTTAAACTGTTGCAACTTGAAGGGCAAGTTAAGAAATCTGAGTAATAAAATACAGGAAAACAGAGGAGCAACTAGGTAAAAGCCAAACCATAAAAAACAAACACTCTTAAGAGCTGTGCACAAGTAAAAATTTGCACTTGGCAAACATGTGTCAGACCACTATGTATCAGGTGCTTGGCCTGATAGGAATATGAAAATTGTTTCAGTGTTTCCCAATGAGTTAGAGCTCTGAAATTTGATACGCTGTGGTCAGACCTTTACCTTCAGAGAAGGTACCACATAACTGAATATACCTGTTTTTGAAAATATAACATCTGAATCTGTGGGGTATATATTTATTCTATACAATAGCTGTTCAAACTTTCTAACTTAACTTGTTGCACTTCAGGATGTAGTACTAAGCTATGCAACATGAACACAGACAACTAAATTCTAGCAGTACATCGCACTATAACTGGAAGGAGAGGTGACCATTAGAAGCTCCTAAACTCTTCCCCAGCCCAGATTAAAAACCAAGCCAGAAAGGACTTTCCATTTTACAACTTGCCCTGAAAGACTGCCCTACGACAGTTACTCCCATAAAGAGACCCTCTTGTTCCCAGAGCCACCTGTATGGTAAGCTTCTGTCACCTGCCCATCCCAGTTACACTAAGAGTAGTCCTCTGAAGCAGCCCCCTAGCTCTAACCTTTAGGCCAATGTAAGCCACAGGAGTGGGAGAAGAGAAGCTCGCCCAACTCTGGTTAAAATACTCAATCCCTTCATCTTAAAATCAAGATAGCAACTTTCTGTCTCACGGATAAAAAATATCACTTCTGCACTCTAAACACACGATATCTTTAATTATTAGTTTATTGACAAGGATTAAGCATTCATAAAATGATTCAGAATGTTTAGTGAATGTTTAGTGAAAGCCACAGGAGTGGGAGAAGAGAAGCTCGCCCAACTCTGGTTAAAATACTCAATCCCTTCATCTTAAAATCAAGATAGCAACTTTCTGTCTCACGGATAAAAAATATCACTTCTGCACTCTAAACACACGATATCTTTAATTATTAGTTTATTGACAAGGATTAAGCATTCATAAAATGATTCAGAATGTTTAGTGAATGATGCAATGCTCTTAAATATATGAAGCTATGCATAAGCATAGTTTGCCACAGCAACTGTACATGTGTGAACACACACAAAAATAAAGAACATGATTATAGTGGAACACACGTTACGGTGAAGTGTTCTGCTACTCTCAAGTCTTCCATCACCCAAGATGGGATGGATGGGAAGGGTACTCTGAATATGCCTGTTATAGCAACTCATCTGTGATGAACATGTGTACAGTGCAGAAGTACAAGTAGTGGACTCTTTGTGAAAAAGAATAGTCCCGTTATTTTTTGGCCAATGTGTTATTTTAGATTATTAGTACTGGCTCTGCATAGCTGCTGAACAAAACCAGGTACAGGAAACTGTAAAGGCAGCTTATCTCTGTTAGGACCAAATATTTAGATATCTGTATTTTCCCAAGAGAGTCAAACAGAACAGAAATGGACACAGGAGAGAAAGTCTCTTCTTTTCCTCAGCACTACTGATCAGATCTAATTGTGTGATTCCTGTGACAGCTTTTAAAGAAAGAATCAAAATGTTGGCTAATCCAGTCACAAATGTCCTACGTAGGTGGTTTTTGTGTGTGTGTTTTTTGTAAACTGCTTTGAAGTTTCATTACACTCAAGCAGTATATAAACATTGTGAAATAAATAAATAGATAGATAGTTTGGCTCTTACATGGCACACCAAAAACTGAGTAGGTAAATATTTGGTGGTTATGCGGCACTAATCACTGATGTGGCACTACAGTAATGACAACTGCGAAGAATAGTAAATGCTTAAGAATCAAAACAAGACTTCTGTGCTGGTTCCCAACATAATTAAAATTCCCAACTTACTACAAGAATATGCTCATGGATTCCTATGTTTATTTACCTTTTCAGTCATGATTCAGTTGTCAGCATGTAATTTAGGAGAACTGGGAGCAAGGAAAGGAAGGAGTTCGTACACAGCCAAGCCTGCCAAAAGACCTCCCAGCCAAAGTTCTCAGCTCTATAGCAGACAGGTCCAAGCTCTATACCCCAGGCATCGTTTCTTTCTTCACAACAAAAACCAGCTTTTCAAATTTGAAAACTTTTTATTTATCTGTTAAAATGCTTCATACAATAACATCACTTCTGGAGTCTTGGGGTGGGAATATTATAAGGAATGTAAGTAGTATTTGTTTGAAGGATTTTTATCTCACTCCTCAGCCAAAAAAGGGAGGGCTGCTACTTAGAAAAGCAAGTAATAAGACAGTCGTTGACCTAAAGCTTACAATCTTACTTGACTCAAAAGGAAAGTGGCCTTGGAGGGAGGAGCCAAAAACAAACTCAGGCACTTGTTCTTGTTACAAAATACAACTAGAAACGTAGGGCTGTACCCAACACGGCAGCTTCACCAGTGCAATGGGCTTCCGTGCAAGCAATGGAGCTTCCTGTTCTGTCCCCTTCAGGCCATTGCCTGCTGCCAAATTCAGCTTCAGAGGTTTGGGGGGGGGGTAGAAGAAACAATCCCATTGTGCCAGGTGAACCGTGCTGGTACGTTACTGGAGACAAACCACAAATTCAAACCTGAATGTTATCTAATAAGCATTGCAGGTTGGAATGAGCAGAAAGTATGGAAGAAAAAGTAGAGTATAAGTTAGTTCTTTCAGTGTATGATGGATCAGAATAAGATTGTATCAGAGGTCTACAATGTTGCCATGCTGCTTCTCCACTGACAGCTTGGATGATGTCCCAGATGCATTCTGAATTCCTATCTTGTACAGAAGTCAAAGGAGTCCATGCTGTCCTTGGCCAATATTTAGTAGTGTATCTCCCCAGGAAGCCCCCATCACCTTTCCTGTAGGCAGCAGAGAATATGCACTTGGTAGAAGTGCTCAGAGTGACTCCACCAAGAAGCAGCTGAGGAAGCCGCCTACCTTTCATTCCTATCCCCCAAACCCATTCAATTGTAGGAAGGCTATTCATTTTCTTACCTATTGCAACATAGTCAGAAGCAGCGCACCCAGTGGGAAGTCGCATCACTACCAAGAGGAAGAGGGGCAAGGTGGCAGAGACTGTGCAGGTGTACTGGCAGAACTGGATGTGCCCAGACAGCCCCAACCTCCACACTGCTCACCAGGCAAGTTGCTACTGAATGTCTGGATCAGCTTACACGATCCAAACATTAATTATTGCATTCAGTGACGATCCACTGGAATTAACAGACCTAAACGGCCATTCATTTCAATGGGTCCACTCTGAGTAAAAGTTAACTGACTATAACTCTTAAGTTCCTGACACAATATGCTTTTATGAGGTTTTGTCAGAATGCGTATTTTATACCTCTATTTTTTGCCCATGTTTGAATATGTTATGACTTGCTGCTCATACAACATAGCTACCCATGTGATATAGTGCACAAAATTATTGAGCTTTATAGCTCTAAGCAATCTGGGACAAGAATATTTCAAAAATCTCCTTCTCCCAGATGAACATAACTGAGAACTTTGTTTTCTTAATGAGACTCTTTGCTGGGTCTCTCTATCATCGGAAGTATAGCAGGATAGTGCCAGAGATATAGTATTTTCAGATGTGGTGCCTAAGATTTGGAACAGCTTCCCAAAAGAAGTGCACCTGGGCCTATCAATATCACTTTTAGATAAGCATCAAATCCAGTTCTACCTCAACCACTAATGATGCGATAGTTTTAAAACCTCCTACCTAATTCATGGTTTTGGATCATTTTACCGATTTCGTTGCTTGTAAGCCACCCAGACTCTTTCAAGTAAGACAATCAGGACAGAATTGCTATAAAGAATTGAATGGGTGCTCAAAGAACTCCTTGGTTAACAAAAGCTGCAAAACTATACACACATGGGAGCAAACTCAACTGAAAGAAATATGGCCTACATCAGAGTAGACATGTAAAGTATTAGTATGGGCCCCTCATAATGAAAGAATGAGTCTGCACACACACAAGTGACCAGCTTCCAAACCCTCCACCACTGCAGCCTAGGCATAACACAGCAATCCCCTTTTCCTAGGCTCCAGGCTACATTCCTCTTCTGGTGACAAACCAGGGAACCCAAACGCAGATCGCATTTGAAGCTCGAGTTATGCACCTGACAGCTCATGCACAAGACGCCCAGGAAAACCCGCCTGCTTTTTTTGGGGGGGGAGGGTCAACTCCACCAAGACCCCCAAGGCGCGCTTGGCGGGGTCCCTATTAACTCGTGGAAACTGGGGGAGGGGGCCCCTTGAGAAGAAATCGAGGTGAGGATTCAGGGCTGCGCGGTTCCTATCCTTGCAATCTCTCTCTCTCTCTCAAAACCAAAGCGGTATTTTAAGGCGATCCCGTCCCCCTTTCGATGCGTTTCCAACGGGCCGGTGGGGCCAAAGGTCAGGCTGGGATCCCGCTTAACGGCGGCGCAAAGCACAGGCGAGCCTTGCCCGCTCCCATCCTCAGCCCCGAGACCGTTACCTCGTTCTCCACCACCTCATGGTAGGCAGGGGGCGGGTCGAAGCCGGTAGTGCTGCCGCCGCCGCCTCCACCTTGGCCTCCTCCTCCACCACCGGTGCCTTCGCCGTCCCCTCCGCCGCGGGAGACTCCACCACCGCCGCTTTGCTGGGGGCCTCCCTGTCCGCCACCGCCGCCTCCCCCTCCGCTGTCCATGGGCTCATAGTGCAGGCCGGGCCGCTCGTTGGTGAGCAGCGCCACGGCCTCGTTGATGTCGTTCTTGGCCAGGCGGAGGGCCCTGCGGATGGCGGCCGCGTCCGAGAAGCCCATGCAGAGCAGCGTGGTCATGTGCTGCTCCTCCTCGCTCTCCATGGCGCCTCGCTCCGCGACGCCTCAGGCGCTGCCGCTGCTGCTGCTCCCGCTCCGGCGGCCGCTGCCACCGCCGCCGCCCGCTCTGCGCGCCGCCATGTTGACGGGAACCTCCTCCTCCTCCTCCTTTGGCCCGCCTCCCGCCGCCGCCGCCGCCGCCTCAGGGCAGGACAACGCCGAGCCCCACACCCACCCGGAAGCGGCCTGCTGAAGCCCGGATGAGCGTGGGGGAAGAGGTGGGGGGAGAGCGCCGCCGCGATCACGTGCGGAGGGAGGCGAGGCGAGGCCAATGCCCGAACGTGAATGGAGGGGAGGAGGGGTGTGGTTGTCATGGAAACGTCAGAGGCAACAGGCGGTGGAATGCCGCAAATGCCGCTTCGGGCGAAGCAGCAGCTACTATACTGAGCCCCGGTCACCCCGCCAAGCTTGAAAAGCATTGAAAGTATTCCAGTGGCGTAGCGTGGGTTGTCAGCACCCGGGGCAAGGCAAGTAATTTGCGCCCCCTAACCCGTGGATTTGCGCCCCCTAACCCTAACCCCCAGATGTTGCGGCCGGCCCCCCCTGCACCCCCCACGCTACGCCACTGCAGTATACATTTATCTGGGGTTCTTCACCCCCCCCCCCCAGAAGCCTGCTGCTCCCTCCCCGCGCGCAATGTCCTATTTACGGGGTATTTTTACCAAGAAAAGCTCAACTTTGATTTCCTAAAAGAAGCTCAACAACTTTGGCTGTTCGCCCACCGCACCCCCGAACAAAAATCCTGGCTACGCCCATGGGTGGATCTACCACCACGTGCTTATTTACTTCTTGCTGGTGTTGTTATTTTCCAGACCTCGACCTCACCGTTTTGGAGAAAAGCTCCCCGAATAAATAAAAAAATATTGCCTTCGGGTTCGGTGACTTTGTGGCTGGGTTGTTTCATTTATATGTATGTCATATATATATATTAATATATTTTGGCATTGTTCTTTTCTGTTTTGTAACTTGCCCTGGGACCTTTTGGTGAAGGGCAGGTACTAAATATATTTAAATAAATAAATCCCCATGAGCCAAAGTCTCAAAAAACAACGCCAAGCTTTGTCTTTTTGTTCCATCAGTACCTGGAAAGACAATGCAGGTCCTGAACTTGTTTGGAGATGCCTTTAAGGCATGTAAGGACCAGTCTCCCCTCCTAAAGAGGCATAAATTACCTCCCTGGTCATCAGAAGCTTTTGGACATATTTTGCTTTTCCATATTTCTTTGGTCCATGTGACATTTCTAAAGGCAGAAAATGAAATATTGGATTCTGGTAGTTAGCCATGTTGGTCTGACACAGTCAAAATAAATAAAAAAATTGTCCAGTAGCACCTTGGAGACCGACTAAGTTTGTTCTGAGTATGAGCTTTTGTGTGCATGCACACTTCTTCATATTCTTGGTCTCCAATGCGCTACTGGACAATTTTTTAAATTTATAATCAAATACTGGTTTCTATCAGGTATTTCATCCTCTGCTACTAGTGCAGATTCCCCATCACTTCTTCACCACTCCATGGAAAAACCTGCACCTGCTCAAATTCTGCTTAAAGTGCTGCTCTTGGAGGCATACACACAACAATCATGCAGAATCAGAGCTCTAAATTGAGATCCTGCTGCTTAATTGTGTATGTAACTAGTGGGCAGTCTTTGATTTCTGCTTTCAGAAGCTGCTGCAGCTTTTAAAATTCCTGTAGACCTCAAAAGCCAAGAGATACCATAATTTATTGAACCTCAAAAAAATCCAGACCTTAAGCCAAATTCCAACACTGAAGTGTGGATCTGGATCTGTTTAACATGTTTGATGGATTAATCATATTATCTATAGCGGTGCTTATATACACTGTCACCAGGGGTTTATATATCCTGCTGTGACTCTGAAGCATGGAATTTGTGTGTAATCAGTTATAGCCTGCTCATAGTTGCCTGTCTATGCTATCTGCCATATTTATGTAGGCTCTGGATTTAAGTTCTCCGTGGTCTTGTCCACCCTATTTGAACACACACACACACACACACACACACACACACAGAGTGCCCTATCATTATCTCTGTTTCTCCCCCTCCTACATTCCCTCCACTTCTTGTCGCCTCTTCTGGGTCTCTACGGTTCCTCCCCATAGGTCATTGTTCAAGTCAGCATCACTTTATCTGCATGCTGCAGGGATCCCCTCAATTTTTTTTCTTAAACTTCTGGGTGTTTTTGCACAAGAATAGCATTTCACGTGAACAATGTCGTTCTGGAATGTGCAAGTAACGCAAGGATCTTAAAATAAAATGAAAGCTGAACATGCAATATGTTTCCCTGATGTCAACATAATTCCTGTTTGACACAGGCCAAAGCATAACCGCAAACCATATGGGGGAAACTCACACTTCTGCATACAAACAGACATAGCAATGAAACATTGAGATATGAGCAAAGTGAGGTGCAAAAAAGGAATGGTGGGAATGCACATTACTAAAGCTTATGCATACGTACAGTATTTCTATTTTCCCACAGCTCTTCATGACATTGTTGCAGTAGTGAAACCTCAAATTAGCCACTTGCGGTACAGATGACAGCTTGCAATAACCTGAGCCACGCTGCATGCATTGTCAGAAAATGGCCTATTGCTTGCCTCCGTCTCTAGTCAGTCTTGCAGTGGGCAGGACATGGACCCATAACTTTTGGAAGCACAATCATACATGACCTAGATTATTATGTCATATGACTGTCAAATACACAGCTTTGCAAGTCTCCCTGCTTCCTCTTGTAAACTCCTGATCTTGGACGTCTAAAAGGAGAGGGTAGAAGCCTTTTATTCTTTCTTTCTCTGAACCTAATATACAATAGGAGCTGGAGCAGCAATAATAGAGATTAGATGGGTTATGGAAGATATAAGAGGCAGGGAAACTGCATGGGTGCAAAGCACTGAACCTCCAATTCTGGGGCAGGCCCTAAATTTGAACTCCTTAGAATAATATTGGAGAGTTGCCTTAACTTGAAAGGCAAACCATACTTTTTGGGTTGTGTGTGCAACAATGAAGAAAGCCTATGGCTCATCTGGTAAGATGCTAACTGCATCATTTGTTGCATTGTTGTTGTTAAGTTGTGGGTGAACATATCAGACGATGCAGCGATTCTTCAAACAGCTCTTGTTTATTCACAGGCCAGAACAGAACTGAACTGAAGGTTTCAGCCAGCCTGCTTATACAGTGGTACCTCGGGTTACATACATACGTACCTCAGGTTACATACGCTTCAGGTTACAGACTCCGCTAACCCAGAAATAGTGCTTCAGGTTAAGAACTTTGCTTCAGGATGAGAACAGAAATCGTGCTCCAGCGGCGCGGCAGCAGCAGGGGCCCCCATTAGCTAAAGTGGTGCTTCAGGTTAAGAACAGTTTCAGGTTAAGTACGGACCTCCAGAACGAATTAAGTACTTAACCCGAGGTACCACTGTATAGAGCTCCACTAGAACGCAACAGTAACCATTTTCTGTAACTATCCAATCACTGAATGTCACTTTCAATCCCTTATTTGCATATGTGGACCTGAGTGAAAACTATCTACAGTATCCCCCTGCTGGCCCAGGGTGAGAACTTCAGTACATAACAGTTATTGTTTTGCACATGTTTACATTGCAGGGATGCTGGAAAACACCACTTGTTTCATAATACAAGGCATATAGAAATTCAACAGGGTCTTCTTCCTTTCTGTGCTGAGAGTGCTGCATCTATTAAACTTCTGCCTGCCATGGAACTATTAAAAGAGCAGGACCCCTGTAATGAAATAAAGGCTGACCCAAGCTGCAACAGATATTAATGTTTTTGGATCTTCCAGAGACCTGTGACCTTTCAGTCTCTCTTTGGAAAGACTGCAAGAACTTGTGGGAGTTTGATAGCTAGCCAGCCTAAAAATAAGCTGTGACTGAATCAAATATACTGGCTTTTGCTAGACTGGGTATTTTTGAATGCTATGTGAATGGTTATATTTGCACTACATGTTTTAGCCAAACATGATCTATATACCTGAAGGTAGGATTTTGAAGCTGCAAACAAACAAACAAACAAACAAACAAACAAACAAACAAACAAAAACATTCTGGCATATTTTATTCATTTATTTAGGAAAAAGTATAAATCACTTAATTGTAAAACCCAAACCCACCCTCAGATACCCATTTGAACAGGGTACAGTATGAAAAGCTTTAATAAATCCTGCCCTTTCCAGAATTTTTCTTACTCATCGATACATTTCTGCTTCTTTCATTTGAAATAACTAACATATTTTAACCAACTGTTGCTAGAGGTTCAATGTTATTAAGGCATCATAGGCTGCAATTCTGTATTCACTTACCTGGGAGTAAGTCCCATTGAACTCAATGAAACTTGCTTCTGAATAGATATGTATATAGGACTGGATTGTTGTTGTAGTTCAAATGAGAGTGTTCAGAGCAAGTGGCCAACTTCCAGATATTTAAATTAGTACCAGCATGGTAATGTTATTAAGGGCAGATGATGCAGTAAGATTATATTACAGTGGTACCTAGGGTTACATACGCTTTAGGTTACAGACTCTGCTAACCCAGAAATAGTACCTCGAGTTAGGAACTTTGCTTCAGGATAAGAACATAAATTGCGTGGTGGTGGCACGGCGGCAGCGGGAGGCCTCATTAGCTAAAGTGGTGATTCAGGTTAAGAACAGTTTCAGGTTAAGAACGGACCTCCGGAACGAATTAAGTACTTAACCCGAGGTACCACTGTATCTGTTTAATGAAAATTTTCCACCTATTAGTAAAAAAAGAAAAGAAAAAAGAGGGAAGGGGGAATGAAATAAAAACCTATGATACAGTACTGCTTTTTATTTTCCACATTTATTTCAGCGTTCAAAAACTATGGAAATGCATAAGGTGAGAGAAAAGGTGGTTAATATCAAACACTATCCAGAGTATTACCACTAAAACACATTTGCCTTCAAACCTTCAACACTATGCATCATTCCCCCATAAGAATCTGTGTTTTGTGTGGGTAAGGGAAAATATTTGATAAGTAGGGTCATGTTCCTTTTGAAAAAACCTGTAAAAACATGCGTCTACACACAGAGAGAGATATATGTATATCTGTCTGTCTATCTATCTTACTATGCAACATCAACTAAAGGCCACACCTATCAAATTTGCTATGGCTAAGGGTCCTTTCAGCATTATCTATTCATATTCATAGAATCATAGAGATTGAAGGACTCCTGCAGTGCAGGAATATTCAGCTGTCTCATACGGGGATTGAACCCGCAACCTTGGCGTTATCAGCACCATGCTCTAACCAACTGAGCTATCCAGGATGAGCATATTATATTTGTAACATACTGATACGATACGATGCGATAATCTTTATTGTCATTGTCCCATACAGAACAACAAAATTGAAAATCTACATCAGACATTCAGAAACCAACAAGCCTGCTATCCCAGCTATCCCAGCCTGGCTAGCCCTCTAAAAACTCTGATACTCCATAATAAAATACAATATACTCCCATAGAGAATACCTTACACTGTAGTCTCTACTCAAAATCGCATTTGAGTAGAAACTGTTTCTCAGGCGGCTAGTCCTAGGCTTTATAATCCTGTACCTTCTTCCAGAAGGCAAAAGCTGAAAGAGATCATTTCCGGGGTGCGCACTATCCTGCACTACCTCTGCAGCTTTCTTATGGCACCTGGAAGCATAGATTTGATCCAAGGTAGGGAGAGTGCTTCTCTCCACAGTCTTTTTTTATTATTATTTTATTTGAGAAAAATACACATTTCATACTAAAATACACATATATATACTTACAAGAAAAAATCCAACAAGAAGAAAAGAAAGAAAAAGAAGAAACAAAAGAAAAAAGAAAAAGAAGAAACACACAGAGCATAAACACTGACAAATAATACACTTCCGTCCAACTCGGTCTTGGATTACATATCCTTACATTACTTCTGCAGTAGTACTGTCATTAGCATTATACATCGAGGGTTTTAATTATCGTCTACTGTTAAGTTGTTAATTCCCATATTAATCTCAAAATAATTTAAAAATTTAGTCCATTCATCTTTATCTTTATTTATCTTTATGAGAGCCAGTGTGGTGTAGTAGTTAAGAGCGGTAGTCTCGTAATCTGGGGAACCGGGTTCGCGTCTCCGCTCCTCCACATGCAGCTGCTGGGTGACCTTGGGCCAGTCACACTTCTTTGAAGTCTCTCAGCCCCACTCACCTCACAGAGTGTTTGTTGTGGGGGAGGAAGGGAAAGGAGATTGTTAGCCGCTTTGAGACTCCCTAGGGTAGTGATAAAGCGGGATATCAAATCCAAACTCTTCTTCTTCTTCTTCTTCTTCTTATGTTTAACTGTATTATTTTGCCTTATTTTTTGTGTTAGTCTCGCTAATTCAATATATTGGTATAGCCTCACTTGCCACTCTCCAATCGTGGGTAAATCAGGGGATTTCCATTTTTGTGCTATGAGAATCCTCGCCGCGGCCATGGCATATTGAAAGAAGGTTTAATCTAATTTTTTTATTTCCTCGCCAATCATACCCAAAAGGAACAGCTCAGGAATTTTGGGAACATTATACTTCAAGATTTTTTTCAATTCATCATGGATTTGTCCCCAAAATTCCTTCACTACGTCACAGGTCCACCAGATATGGAAAAAAGTCCCAACCTTGTCTTTGCATCTCCAGCAGGTGTTATCAGCTGTTTTATACATCTTTCCTAGCTTTGCTGGTGTCAGGTACCAGCGGTACATCATTTTCTCTAAATTTTCACGAAGGGTTGCGCACGCTGTAAATTTCATACCTTTCCTCCAAAGTGTCTGCCATTTATTATATTCAATGTTATGTCCGAGGTCTCTGTCCCATTTTACCATCACTCCCTTCACCAAATCCTCTTTAGTATCCCATTCCAGTAATTGTTTATACATTTTGGAGAGGAGTTTATCATTACTCTCTAAGATTTCCACCTGGAATCTTGATTTTTTTTCATTCATCCCCAGTTTCTTGTGCTCACCCCACAATGCATTGATCTGGTGAAAATGTAGCCATTCTTTTATCTTGCCTTTCAACTCATCATAAGGCTTCACCTTCCACCCTTCTTCTGTCTTAACTAAGAGATCCTCATACGTCCATCTTTCACCTGTCATATTTATTTTTTTTATTTTGATGATATCAACTGGGGAGAGCCACCAGGGGGTACCTTTTTCAATCATTTTTTTATACCTATTCCACACTTCCAGTAATGAGCCTCTAACTATATGGTTGGAAAAACCTCTGTGGACCCCACCTTTCTCCTGCCACAGGTAGGCATGCCACCCAAACCTAATATCGAAACCCTCCAAATCTAATAGATCTGTGTTCCTGAGGGTGGCCCAGTCCCTTATCCAACATATGCAAGCTGCCTCATAGTAAAGCCTTATGTTCGGGACTGCAAAGCCACCTCTCTCTCTTGAGTCTGTTAGGTATTTGAGCTTTATTCTGGCTCTCTTCCCCTGCCATATAAACTTGGTCAGGATTTTTTGCCAATTCCTAAAACGGGAGGTGCCTCTAATTATCGGAATATTTTGGAACAAAAACAGTAGTCTCGGTAGAATACACATCTTAATTGCTGCCATCCTCCCTGTCCATGAAAGTTTCAGCCTGTGCCAGGTGTCCAAGTCTTTTTTTATTTCCTGCCATACCTTATTATAGTTATCTTCAACCAAATTTATATTTTTCGGTGATAACCAAATTCCCAAGTATTTTACTTTATTCACAATTTTAATACCAATCTTTTTCTCCAGCTGGATTTTATCCTGGTCAGCCAGATTCTTTATTAAAATTTTTGTTTTCTTCCTATTTAATCTGAATCCTGACAATCTGCCAAAATCCTCCAATAATTCTACCACCCTGCTGGCACTGTCCACTGGGTTCTCCAAGGACAGGACCAGGTCGTCGGCATAAGCCTTCAGCTTGAATTCTTTCTTACCGATTCTTATCCCCCTCACATTTGCTGCCTCTCTTATTCGATTTGCGATTACTTCTAATACCATTATAACTAACAGGGGGGACAATGGGCAGCCCTGCCTTGTACCTTTCATAATCTTAAAGGGTTTGGTCAGATTGTTGTTTATAATCAGCCTGGCCTGTTGTTCTGAGTATATTGCCTTAATGCCTTTCATATAAGGGCCTTCTATGCCTGCCTTTTCCAAACATTGTGATAAAAATTCCCAGGAGACATTATCAAAGGCCTTTTCAGCGTCTATGAAAATCAATGCTGCTGGGATATCTATTCTCATATCTAAGTATTCAATGATGTTTAATATATGGCAAACGTTATCTTTCTGATGTCTATTAGGGAGGAATCCCGCTTGGTCTTTATGTATGTATTTCATTAAAAGCTTCTTAAGTCTACTTGCCATAATGTCAGCGAAGATCTTATAATCGCTATTAAGCAATGAAATTGGCCTATAATTTTTTATGTCTGTTTTTTCAGTTTCTGTTTTTGGAATCAAGGTCATGTATGCCTCTTTCCAAGAGCCAGGGATCTTCCCTCCCTGGAGGATGTTATTAATGACATCTCTAAGCACTGGCGCTAGGTATTCCCCTAGCGTTTTGTAATATTTTGAGGACAGACCGTCCGGCCCAGGGGCCTTTCCATTCTTCATCTTACTAATAGCCTCCTTAATCTCATTTACTGTAATCTCCTTATTCAATTGTGCTCTATCCTCTTCTGTTATATATTTCCCTCCACTTTGATCCAGATAGTTTTTAATTTCTGCGCTATCTTCCTCTCCTCTTTCATACAGCTTTTCGAAAAATTGAATGAACCTTTTTTCTATTTCGTCTGGGTCTTCTATGATGTTATCCTCCATTATTATTTTATTTATCACATTTTGTTTCTTTCTTTTTCTTAGCTGCCACGCGAGTAACTTCCCCATTTTATTTGCCGATTCAAAGTACCTCTGCTTCATAAATTTAATTCTCCATTCTATCTCCTGATTTAATATAGCTGAGTATTGAGACTGCAGCACTTTAGAGGCTCTAATGGTTTCATCATCCGTCGGGTTTGTAGTCAATTTCCTCTCACAGTTTCTCAGTTGAATGAGGATATCCTCTTTCTTTTGTTCCCTTAATTTCCTCCTATAATTATTTTGTTGTATCAAGAGACCCCTTAAGACCGCCTTACTGGCGTCCCATACAATATCTATAGTGGCTTCCTTATTCAAATTTAAGTCCAAATAGTCTTTCAGAGTACCTTTAGCCTTTTCCTTCACCTCTTCACTTTCAAGTAGATTTTCGTTCATCCTCCACCTATATTGTCCCTTTACTTCATTTTTTATTTCCATAACCAGGGCACAATAATCGGAAAGTGTCCTAGGTTGGATTTCACATCTCTTTACTCTCAACGAAAGTACTCTTGTCATCCAGATCTGGTCAATTCTGTCCCAACTCTGGTGGGGTTCAGAATAATGAGTAAACTGTTTAGAAGTGGGATTTTTTATGCCTCCAGATATCAATTAGATCTAAATTTTCCTCAAGATCATTAAAAGATTTCGGCAGTTTTCCCCTATTCAATTTCCCCCTCTTTTCACTCCTGTCCAGATCCGGTACTGGAACTCCGTTCATATCCCCGAGCAGGATTAATTTATGAGCTTCTAGCTCTAATAAAATACGTTCAAGTTTCTCAAAAAACTCTGCTCTGTTTGTATTCGGGGCATAGACCGTCACAACATTAATTCCCCCCCCCCCCGGAAATTTAATTGAATCCCTAAGATTCTTCCTTCCTCATCTTTACAAATCTGTGCAGGCTCCCACTTCTCTTTAACATATATCACTACTCCTTTTTTTTTATTTACCTCCGAATTGATAAACTCTACTCCCAGTTTTTTATTCACCAGGATATGTTTATGTTTCTTAGCAATGTGGGTTTCCTGAAAGCAAATTACGTCATAATTCTTATTTTTCAAAACTTTCTCAGTTTTATTCCTTTTAACTTTCTCATTCAGCCCATTCACATTCCACGACAGAAATTTTAATGTGTGTGTTATTGTTTTCCTTTATCTGTTACGGTACCTCTGGCCGGTATCCCGAACTATAATCTACCGCCTTTGTTTCCTGAGAGCTCCCCCTCCTCTGCCGTCTCTACTCCCACTACGGCCTCATCATCTTCCTCATCTGTTTCTACTACCCTCTCCTCCTTCCCCCTCTCCCCCCCTGTCCGCTCCTTATCTCCCCCTCCTCCTCCTCTCTGGTCCTGGGTCTATTCTCTGCCTTTCCCAAATCTTTTTCATATCTTCTCAAAAACTTCTCCACCTCCTGTATGTCCATCAGTCTGAATTTTTTATCTTTGTAAAAGAAAGCAATCCCTTCCGGGAACTCCCATCTAAATTGTATCCCATTTCTCTTCAAGACGGCTACCACTTGTTTATATCCATCTCTTTTACGTAATAACCTGACCGGTATTTCTTTATAGATAATAATAGGCCTTCCATCAATTCTTAATCTGTTATGGTAGCTCTTTCTTAAAATTAAGTTTTTCATTTCCAATGAGTTAAAGATCACCAAACAATCCCCCAAGAATTTATTAGTTTTTAAATGTTTGGGCCTTGTCATCCTAAATACATTGTCTATGGTAAGTGCCATCTCTTCCTCTCTTAAACCTAGCCAATTAGAGAGTTCTTTAATCATTTTCCCTCTTATATCTTCATTTCTTTCCTCTGCTACTCCCCTAAATTTTAGATGAAGCTGTTTTTCCCGCATATCTGCCATGGCTAGATTATCCCAAATCCTGTCTTGTGAGTTGCTTAACTCTCTTAACTCTTCTTTTATCTTCATTGTCTCTTTTTTCTGTTCCCTCATCTCTTTCTGCAGCTTCTTGTTAGATTCTTCAATTATTTTGGACTTAGTAGAGAGGTCTTGAATTTTAATTGAGAGTTCTCCAACTGCTCCTTCTATCTTTTTATCAATCATCTCCTGTACCTCTCCTAATTTACTTTCCATGTATAATACATTTTGCTTAAATTCCTCCTTTATTTTTGCCCATAAGTTGTCTAAGTCTGTAATTTCTTCCTGACGGGACAGCTTCCTTTCCCCCGGGGTCCCGCCCCCTTTCTTCCAATCCTTTCCATCCTTTCCCGTCATCTCCAAATCTCTCCCCCCACAGATTCACTTCACCCCTGCCTTTACTTCCTTCCCCTTTAAATCCCCCAATTATCAACAATTATAAGCAAAAATAAGGCGATTTTCCAAACAAATTTGACCAGTCCCTTCGGAGCGATATCCAAACGTAGTCCCAAAACACCCCGGAGCAGATTCTGTGATAAATCCAGGGAAAAGTACCAAAAAGGGGGATGCGGGATAATTCCACCCAGTATCCTGACGTTCTCTTTCACTTCACTCTCGCCAGTCCAATTACCCCCGCCAGTCCTGAGTCACGGAAGCAGTGAAGATTGATTGCCCGCAATCAAGCCTTAAAGGCGTATTGCCCAGTTTAGTCCAATTTAGTCCAGTCAGAAGTCGCCTTTCTGCACACCACAGTCAGGGTCCAGGTCGAGGTGGTATGCACAAATCTTTCTAAACCGCGTAGAGCCAATCAAAGAGCCACGCAGCCTCGTCTACTTTAAATCCCCTTGGTCCGAGTCCAACCACCGGGGGAGTCCTCTCAAAAAAGAAGAGGAAAGGCAGGAGAGAAACGGGGAGGGGCGGCAAAAGAGAAGTCTTTAGGGTCTTCTCACTTTAAACCTCTCTCTCTCTTCTTTGCTGTAAGTTTTGCTGCCGCCTCTCTCCTAACGTGATCCGTCAACTCCCCAAAGTTCCTCAACATACAGTCTATATTCCTTCCAGAGGAGGCATAAGAGCTCCAGGAGTATTAATTATAAAGTATAAAAACAGGAAGCAGCTTGTACAACATAGAAACGTGAAGCAGCTTGAACCGCGTAGAAACATAACACAGCTTGATCAGCGTAAACAGCACAGAAAAGATAACTATTAAACTCACCAAAGTTCGGTTGATCCTTAATATCCACTAATGTTCTATAGGTTCTTAAATCCTTTTAATCAAATTGTTCTCAATCCACAACTTAAAATGCACTCACTCAGACAGACTTTCCAAGACTTCCTCATACCGCCGACTTCCCATCTGCGCCATCTTAAATCCGCCACCGAGTGAACTCCCAAACACAGTTCAAAAACAACCAGGCCCCGCCCAGCTCCACTACTGGCTTTACGCTTTGAAAAATGCGTTTTATAAAAACGTTAAAAACGCTGAGGGTCCCGTTCTTGTCTTGAGGAAGCCCGTCGCCTTTCCCAGCTGAAGCTCGAGGCGTTGCCCTGCGGAGTCGGTGCTTTCCCAAATCGTGTTAGCGGCCCTTCGTCTTCTCGCCCTGTCGGCTCAGAGAGACGGCACGACCGCTTCCACGCTGCTGGGAACCTATCCCCTAAGGGTACCCCCCTTAAGGTTTTTGGGGTGCGCTGCGCCCTAGCGTCTCTCCCCAAGCCTCCACAGAGCCCAGAAAACCGGGAGCGAGTTCTCTGCGCTTCCTCACTGGCTGCGACCGGAACCACAGTCTTTACCACCCTGGACAACATTGTTTTTTCCCTGACCGTGCAGCTCCCAAACCACACACACAGACCATAAGTTAATACACTCTCAAGAATACATTGGTAAAATGCCATCAACATATTCCTCTTGGATCAGTAACATAGAAGATAATTAGGTGGTTTTGCACTAGCATTTTTTTTTATTAGTATAGAGCATTTAATTCCATGTTTTAAAGAAATCAGGATAGGATCATTTATATTATACACTAGGAGCTGCCGCTGCTCTCCAACACTGCCAGCCCCACTTCTCCAGCTCCTAGCAAGCCCTCCTCCCTTTACTGTATGAAATATACTCGGAGTTGAGAGTGGATTTCATGCTCTTTATTTAGTTCATAGTGGTGAGGAGGAATGGAAGTTCCCCCAGAATGTCTGACTTATGTACATTATTTACACAATGGGCCCCACGTGACTGGCTAATTCCGGGATTCTCCTGAAGGCCAATCAGTTCGCGGATTCACTTCCACCTGGAGCTGGATTGGGTGGCTCCTGTGGACCAATCAGACTGCTGCATTCTGGAGCATATTGTTCTAGGACCAATCAGGCTGCTGCGTTCTGAATCCTATTGTTCTAGGACCAATCAGACTGCTGCATTTTGGATCCTATTCAACTCAGTACATAACACTGTAATACTCAACATGATTCTCAAATGCCATTTCGTAATCACAGTGGTCCATTGAGGGTTGATCGTTTCTGGTTCCAGTCCTCTGTCTGGATCCAATTCCCCAACCCTGTTATAGATCCATTGACAGAACACTGAGATGATGTGCTAAAGACACACACCCCTCTTTGATGCTAATGGCAACCAATAGTTTTGTTTCATCTATCCATACCCTCATCAACTAGGTGCAAAGCAGCAACGTTTTGAAACAGAGATGCTGTTTCTCCAACAAAAAGGGAGAAATCAATCATTTCTCCATAGAGCTAAGGAGAGTGAAAATGGATAGATGCAGTGCTTTTCCCCCCTGGGGGTACGCAGGGGTATGCATATCCCTAAACATTTTGTGATTCTTTGTACTTTTGTCCATTTACTGTATTTATTTTCCCCTGATTTGAACTATAAAATGGTGATTTTCTTGAGTCAAAAAGAGAATAACCCTAAACATTATTATGATTATTTTTTAGAAAAAAAGCACTGGATAGATGTATTTTCCTGCAGGTACATTACTGCCCTCTTCTGGATGTTGGCAGATCTTTCAGATGAGCCATTGGATTGAACATAATTGCAACCTTGAGATTTCTTGCTGAAACTGGTGTATGCCTTTAGATAACAAAATAAATACACAACCTTGACTAGCAAGCTAGATGAGGGACAAACCACACACGATGCGGGAAATTCATGATTGGCTCTCTGAACTTTTTTGTTTCCTTTCCTTCTTTTACCTTAAAACAGATGCAGGGGTCTCTGAAGTTGATTGGAGCACTGGAAGTAGACATATTAACCCTTGTCATGGATCTATTTTCCATTCTGAATCCCCTTGCTCTCCCAAGCTACAATTAGCCGTGTGTGTGTGTGTGTGTGTGTGTATTCAAGAAAATCATCTATACTTGCATTTTTCTCCCCAAAGGACAATTAGTAAGGCATTTTCCAATGCAGTCTAACACGTCTGCTCCAAAGTTAAGATACATTTACCAAGGCCAATGTGTTTGTGCTCCTTGTCACTAATATGGCCTCTCCAATGGTCACTGTAACTAGTTTGCTTTTATGCAGTTGTGACTGTGATAGCACTAGAATAAAACATGCATGCCCCCCCCACTCTCCCACACTCACCCACCTGATGAGGGAAGTTTTTAATGTTTGATGTTTTATCGCATTATTATTATTATTATTATTATTATTATTATTATTATTATTATTCTGTTGGGAGCCACCCAGAGTGGCTGGGGATAAATAAAAAGTAGTAGAAGTTGTTGTTATGAATCTTATTTCGAAAGAGGGAAAATAGCATAGCGGCTCTGCCCAACCCAGCCAGCTGTTTCTGGGGATTGCAAAAAGGGGATTGTTAAGTTGTGGGTGAACATATCAGACGACACAGCAATTCTTCAAACAGCTCTTGTTTATTCACAGGCCAGAACAGAACTGAACCAAAGTGTTCAGCCAGCCTGCTTATATAGAGCTCCACTACAACGGAACTGTAACAAATTTCTGTAACTATCCAATCACTGAACGTCACTTTCAATCCCTTATTTGCATATGTGGACCTGAGTGAAAACTATCTACAGTATCCCGCTGCTGGCCCAGGGTGAGAACTTCAGTACATAACAGGGATGAAAATCCAACTATCTAGGCAAATGATGAGAAGGCCATCAAGAACAAAGGTGCTGCTAGATACATGACAATCAAAGGGTCATAGCCAATGTTTCAGGTCTATGGGTGCAACTGACTTCTGCAAATGCAGTAGAGCTTCCTCTCTCTCTCTCTCTCTCTCTCTCTCTCTCTCTCTCTCTCTCTCTCTCTCCTGTCACCTCCAGCATCCCCTACCCCTGAGCAGATGTTGTGCTGTTTATTCTTTTGTGTGTCATTTCTTATTCTTTTGTATGTTAAAGGAGTACAGTCATACCTTGGTTGTCAAATGCCTTGTGACTCAAACGTTTTGGCTCCCGAATGCCGTAAACTCAGGAGTGAGTGTTCTGGTTTGCAAATGTTCTTTGGAACCTGAACATCCAACGCGGCTTCTGTGGCTTCTGATTGAGTGCAGGAAGCCCCTGCAGCCAATCGGAAGCCGTGCTTTGGTTTTTGAATCTTTTTGGAAGTCGAACAGACTTCTGAAAGGGATTCCATTGGAGAACCAAGGTACAACTGAATCCAGTAAGAAGAAGAAGAATAATTTATTATTTATACTCCACCCATCTGGCTGGGCTTCCCCAGCCACTCTGGGTGGCTTCCAAGAAAATAT
Organism: Podarcis bocagei; assembly: GCF_964188305.1. NCBI lineage: Eukaryota > Metazoa > Chordata > Lepidosauria > Squamata > Lacertidae > Podarcis > Podarcis bocagei. The sequence goes on from NC_138129.1 coordinate 60,431,225, forward strand.
TAAAATACAGTAATGCATCAAACATTAAAAGCTTCCCTAACCAGGGCTGCCTTCAGATGTCTTCTAAAAGTCTAGTAGTTGTTGTTCTCTTTGACATCTGGTGGGAGGGCATTCCACAGGGCGGGTGCCACTACTGAGAAGGCCCTCTGCCTGGTTTCCTGTAACTTGGCTTCTTGCAGTGAGGGAACCGCCAGAAGGCCCTTGGCACTGGACCTCAGTGTCCGGGTAGAACAATGAGGGTGGAGACGCTCCTTCAGATATACTGGACCGAGGCCGTAAAACTTTAAAATCATTTGAATCTGTCTGATCTGTCTGAACTGCTTGGTTCAGCTGGCAGGAAGAACTCCAGTAGAGTGAAAATACACACTTTAAGCAGGGTGGCGGGATCTCTGCTAAGGAAGGTTGGGACCACATGAAAAAATAGTTCACAAAAAAATAAAAATAAAATCCCCACACTATTCTTTCTCTCTGTCCAAGGTGGGGTAAAGGTACACAAGGCCTGTCCTCTTTTTCACCAGGTCACACTATTATGACCTCACCCTTCTCCATCGCCTCCCATTTTATTTCTCTGCCAAATTAGGACAACACTATGCATTGGATGAAATAGGCTCTTGTTCACAAAAGCTTTTGCCATAATACGTCTGTTTAGTCTTCAAGGTGCTGCAAGACTCTGTCCTTTTTGCTGAAACTTACATGGCTACCAATCTGAAAATGACTTGAAGACAATTCCCATGACTCACAAACTGGGAAGCCAGCGGATCAGGCCCATCTTCCCACCCCATTCTGTTAGCAGTCAGGCCAGTGAGGGAGGAGGGGAGGAGGAGAGGAGGAGAATGTGAGTGGGGAGGAGAAGGCAGCAGGAGACGGTGTCCTCTGCCCACCTCAGGCGGTGTAATTTCTTGTGCCAGGTCTTTTTATGCTTTAAAAACAAACAAACACCAAAGCAAGGTACAGCTGCAAAATTTGGGTGGTCTAAAGGTAGATTATTCTCATCTCCTCATGCATGCAGGGCAAAGTGAACTCCTTCAGTCTTCCCAACCCTCTGCCCTATGCAGTGGGCCACTGAGGACTGTTATTGTCAGTGTGTGTGTGTGTGTGTGTGTGTGTGTCTGTGTGGCTCCCCTTATTTCATGCTGTTAACTGCCCTGAGATCTACGGATGAAGGACGGTATGCAACTTAGATAAATACATACATAAATAAGTATTATATCTTGACCCTTCCTCTTACCAGCTTGGCAAAAGCATACTCCCTTCACTGGGCATGTCTCGAATCCAAGTCCCAAGGCAGCTGTGTGCGCTCTCTGTAGGCAGCCTGCTCAGTGCTGGAGGGGTGTCCCTCTTGGAATGAGTTCATTGGCTCCATCCACATGTGGGCATAACTGCCAGCACAATCCTTGATTGGCTGGTGTAAGTGAAAGTTCAGGCATGCTGTCGATCGTTTTCACTCTATTTTTGTATTTTCTGTTTGTGCATTATCTCCCCCTCCCCTCCTGGCCTGAGCACATGCTGGATACAATTGCCTAGTGCTGGCATATCTCCAGTTCTGGCATAAAGTGAGTATAAGATTGCTCTGTCCAAAGTGCATGTACTTAACTTTACACTGTTAAGCTGATGCAATTGCCGGTGTCCAACTTTCAACTTTGGAAACAAATTTAAAGATGTCATTAACTCGGATGCCTAGCTATGATCATCCACTTAATCTGAATCAAGGTTATTTATTAATTCTAAAATGCGAGGTCATATGCTGGCCTTCAAGGAACAAATGCTTTGCCTTCTTAATTCTTGCTAAGTTCCACCAGATGGCACTAATGGATAACATACAAACAGATTTAACCCCAAATTAGAACAACTCAAATCTTTCTTTTGTTCTGCCACATACTATTTATCCTTTACCTTCTTGGCTTAAACAGATTTGATGTCCTTGATACTCTTTATTGTGATACCATTTTTTTTCAAATCTGAAGCTATCCCCTGAATTGCTGACCATTCTATTTTGTAGGTCATGTATCACCGAAGGCAACATGCTTAAAGCTTACCCTGTTCTCTTCTTTTGCTGGAGGGAACATACTCTATATGTAGCACATCCACCTTGGGCACATCAAAGATCTCTGTGTTATATTTCAACATGCAATAGAAGTGGGTTTGCATATAAATAACAGTGGTACCTCGGGTTAAGTACTTAATTCGTTCCGTAGGTCCTGAAACTGTTCTGAGCCTGAAGCACCACTTGAGCTGATGGGGCCTCCCGCTGCTGCCGCAACGCTGGAGCATGATTTCTGTTCTCATCCTGAAGCAAAGTTCTTAACCTGAGGTAATATTTCTGGGTTAGCAGAGTCTGTAACCTGAAGCGTATGTAACTGAAGCGTATGTAACCCGAGGTACCACTGCAATGGCTGAGACTTAATGGCTGGAAACTAAGCCTTATTGAGGAGCACTTGAAGGGGATGGGTATGTTTAGCCTGGAAAAGTAGAGACTGAGAGGAGATATGAAAGCCATCTTCAATCTTCAAATATCTTAAGGGCTGTCACGTGGAAGAGGGAGCAAACTTGTTTTCTCCTGCTCTGGAGGGCAGGACTCGAACCAATGGATTCAAGTTAAAGGAAGGGAGATTCTAAGTAAACAGCAGGCAGGAAGAGCTTTCTGACAATAAGAGCTGTTCGGCAGTGGAACAGACTCCCAGGAGAGATGGTGGACTCTCCTTCCTTGCAGGTTTTAAAGCAGAAGTTGGATGGCCACCTGTCATAGATGCTTTAGCTAAGGTTCCTGATTCTATGACTAAGGATGCAATATTACATGCACCATTGAAGATTACCTTTTGAGCACAGTGTAACTTCTGAATGAATATACATAGCATTGTGCCCCATGAGCCAGGTGTCCATTTACTGCACATTTAGAGGTATTGAGAATTTGGGCCTGTCATAATAGATATATACATTAAGTTAATTCTACTCTATTATATTACAGGCATGTGAGAGTTGTTATTGCTATAAGTTTTTGGTCCTCAAAGCAACTGACTACAGCAATTGCAGCCCTATCTTCCACACTACATATGTAACCTAGATAATCCTAAAGCATCTTTTTTATGTGGGCAAGAGTAAATCAGTCAATGAAGCTGACTGCCTATCACATGGAAATCACATTTGAGCCTGCTGGTGTCTCTTTTCAGTATAAAGGGTTTGATGGCATACTAAACAGCTGAACCCTAGGCCATGCTTTTGATAACAAGAAGCCACCATGACCTATATTCTGAAAAGTGCCACAGCTGGGGTAGAATATTGTATAATCCTATCTGGCATATTCTCTACCAGCAGGCATTTCATTTTAACTTGGAATGGATCAAGCAGGACTTGAGCATTTGTCCATTCTCCTTAACTCTTGTGAACTGATAAAAGGAACCAAAACATTCTGTGAAAAGTTACTTGGAGGGGAGAGGTTTTGGAGAGCACCAGTAGAAAATGAACCCAATGCAGCATCATTTTTGAAATCAGCTGTAGCGAGAATTTCATAGTAAAGCTTCACACACACATAGTCCTCTGTGGTAACATTTTACAACATTTGTAGCAGCAAATCTTACATCCTGTGAGCATGTATTTAGGTTACTACACCAGTGTGGTGTAGTGGTTAAGAGCGGTAGTCTCGTAATCTGGGGAACCGGGTTCGCGTCTCCGCTCCTCCACATGCAGCTGCTGGGTGACCTTGGGCCAGTCACACTTCTTTGAAGTCTCTCAGCCCCACTCACCTCACAGAGTGTTTGTTGTGGGAGAGGAAGGGAAAGGAGAATGTTAGCCGCTTTGACACTCCTTAAAGGGAGTGAAAGGCGGGATATCAAATCCAAACTCTTCTCTTCTTCTCCTCCACATGCAGCTGCTGGGTGACCTTGGGCCAGTCACACTTCTCTGAAGTCTCTTAGCCTCACTCACCTCACAGAGTGTTTGTTGTGGGGGAGGAAGGGAAAGGAGAATGTTTGCCGCTTTGAGACTCCTTAGGGTAGTGATAAAGCGGGATATCAAATCCAAACTCCTCCTCCTCCTCCTCCTCCTCCTCCTCCTCCTCCTCCTCCTCCTCTTCTTCCTTTCCTGAATTGACTTCAATGTATTTAAGAAACAAGGAGTGCATGTAGATGACTGGTGTTTCAGGCATCAAAAGTCTCAAACTTTTGGAACCCAACAGGTTAGGCAGAGGGGGATTTAGGGGAGCACATTCAGTCACACTGGGTGCAGAGCCTTGAGGGTGCCACAGGGGAAGTGGCAACTATTATTTAGAATGGAGTTTGAGAGGTGAGGGGGTGGCCAATTTGACAGGACAAAGTATTGAGGATTGAGGTGTTAAGATGTAGAGAACTTTAGAAAAAATATCCCTGAATTTGCAAATCACAGGCTAGTATTCCCCCCCTTTAAATCCTGAAACTCTGGCACCAGTCTTTGGGGTTTTTTTAGGCTTTATTTTATTTTTCACGGTTCACAGAAATTCCTATGAAGTTCATCAAATGCCATATACCTTCCTCCAGATTAAAAAAATATAACTGTGTTTTCAGTTGCAAAGAATCTCTGAGCAATGTCTTGGGAAATATGCAGAATTTCACCATTAAATTACCAAGAAAACACAGAACTATCAATTGTGTTAAAAGTTTAGTGATTTTTGTCGATGGGGGAGCAGATAAGCACAAATCCTTTAGAAGCCTAGCTTCAAGAGAGCCTCGTAATCTTGGTCTTTTGTTTTAGAGTACCCAGGGCAAATCCCATGTCAGTGCACTGGATAAGACAGGCTCTGTTGGAATGCCCCAGGGGTGCTTGTGGATTTAGCTTACAGCTTCTGAAATCTGATTTAAGAAGTGCTTGGTAGCATTTCTGTATTTATTGTACTTTGTGCGGTAAGGAAAAAGCTCAAGTGTGTGAATAGATAAATGAACTGGTTGCTTCTCACATGCTTCTCACTGTACATGAGTCCCAAAACATGTCCAAGTCAGGAAGCTCTTGTTGGCTTTGAGCCAGTAAATGACATCATTCCAGCCAGTTGTATCTCATGTGTGTGTGTGTATCTATATGGTCACAGTAGTAAAACATTTGAGGTTGCCGGTAGTCTGAGAAAGCAAGTTCTTCCTGGAAACCTTTATAATTTCCCAGATCTAGAATGCCACAGCACATTGTACCTTTATGTGGCCACATCAGTGCCAAGGATTGAGTTGTCTACCAGCTGAGGCATTTCCAGATATGCACCTGTATCTGGACGTACCATGATGCTTTGCAACCAATTGCACTGCAGCCAGAATCCTTGTAGGGCCACACAGCGAACACCAGAGAAAATATTAATGCAGGTTAAGGCAGGGTTAAGCAGAATGATTTGGTGTATTATGGCCCACAAACCGTGACTTATTCAAAAGAGGGCGCAAACAGCAGATACCAAGTGCACACTTGTCATTAGGGTATGTGAAGACAGAAAGGCTCAGTCCTCTCATTACAGCTTTTTCAAGAAACAAGTTTTAAGGTGGAGATAGAGGGAGGAGGGAACCGAAGGAATGGCGAAGCTGAAGAACTTACAGTATGTTTTTGTATATGTGCAGATTTCATTTTTGAGAGCATTTTCTAAAATGCTAAGCCACAAATGCCCGGGTTGTCGATTCCTAGCAAACAGTATGAAAAACAACGTCAGAAGCAATCAGCATCCTTAGGGCGGTGGCCCATTAGTGGAGGGCTTGCTAACTGGAATCACTTTGGGATACATAATTGTTTCTGACACCCAAGCTGATCCGACCCTGGGTATCTCTATATCCAGCAAATCACCCATGACAGTTTTGATAATTTGAATTTTTCGACCCAAATCAGCGTATGCAAAATTGCTTCAAGAGAGAGAAAGAGAGGAAAGGGGGGGGGGAGAGCCTAGGTAGAGAAGAATGGCTGCTCAGGGTCAGGCTATGAAAATGCAACCACATGAGTGAGCCTACAGACATGTCAATTAGTGGAGGGGGGGCTACTCTGTGGGGCTTGCAAGACTCCCTCTCCTTTCCCTTAGGCTTAATTAAGAAACGAGAGGAGGTCTGCCATGTGAAATTAAAATTTGGGGGAGGAGGTCACTTCAAACAGGACAAGGTTGGCATTGTAAAAGCGGGCTTCTGGATTTGCTGGGTGCTCAGAACTGATTAACACGCCAAATGTGATGAGCTCATGCATCAGTAACCCATCCAAATACTATACATTTCAGAAATGAACAGCATTTCTAGTGCATGTGTGCTTTCTGCTTTAATTTAGTCAAGCTAAACGGAAGAATATGGGAGATGTCAAATCACATCTTTATAGGATGGTCTTTTAGACCCAGCTTAGACAGGATGCCACGCCAATAATTCAGGACGTTGGTGTGTTATAAAGAATAGGTTAGTTTAGGATTAGTCAGCACTCCTTTTGGACTTTGGCACTTCTTTTAATTAAAGTGTCGTAGAAGTTGGGAGAGTAGAATTGTCACTAGACTGAGGAGTGCCCTTCTGCTTCCTATCTCTAGGTGCAAAGTATGGGAATCTGAAATATCACAAAAGAAAGCAAGGGTAGCGGGGGTAGTGGTGAGATTTTCTACTGATCCAAGAGAACTAAACAAGGAAAGTTGGCATTCATATTCTGCAAAGTTGCTTTACATCTCAGCAAAGAGAACCTAAGAATATAAAAAGAGCTGTGCTGGATCACGCCAGTGGCCCATCTAGTCCATAATCCTCTCCTCACAGTGGCCAGTCAGATGCCTTTGGGAAGTGCACAAACACACTCTTCATAGAATCATAGAATCATAGAATCATAGAATCATAGAATCATAGAATCGGAAGAGACCACAAGGGCCATCGAGTCCAACCCCCTGCCAAGCAGGAAACACCATCAGAGCACTCCTGACATATGGTTGTCAAGCCTCTGCTTAAAGACCTCCAAAGAAGGAGACTCCACCACACTCCTTGGCAGCAAATTCCACTGTCGAACAGCTCTTACTGTCAGGAAGTTCTTCCTAATGTTTAGGTGGAATCTTCTTTCTTGTAGTTTGGATCTATTGCTCCGTGTCCGCTTCTCTGGAGCAGCAGAAAACAACCTTTCTCCCTCCTCTATGTGACATCCTTTTATATATTTGAACATGGCTATCATATCACCCCTTAACCTCCTCTTCTCCAGGCTAAACATGCCCAGCTCCCTTAGCCGTTCCTCATAAGGCATCGTTTCCAGGCCTTTGACCATTTTCGTTGCCCTCCTCTGGACACGTTCCAGTTTGTCAGTGTCCTTCTTGAATTGTGGTGCCCAGAACTGGACACAGTACTCCAGGTGAGGTCTGACCAGAGCAGAATACAGTGGCACTATTACTTCCCTTGATCTAGATGCTATACTCCTATTGATGCAGCCCTCCTGTGGTTTCCAGCAACTTGTCTTCAAAAGCATACTGTCCCCAACAGTGGAGATGGAAGATATCCGCTGGGATTAGAAGCCACTGATAGTCTTCTCCTCCACGAATTTTGCTGTTGAGAGTAAAGCATCACTGCTTGTTACAAGTTCACTCAATCACTTGGAGGGGGAGGGGTGATAGACAGAAAGACAATCTATTTTTCCTTTCCCAATACAGTGGTACCTCAGGTTAAGAACTTGATTTGTTCTGGAGGTCCATTCTTAACCTGAAACTGTTCTTAACCTGAAGCACCACTTTAGCTAATGGGGGCTCCCGCTGTGCCGCCGCACGATTTCTGTTCTCATCCTGAAGCAAAGTTCTTAACCCGAGGTACTATTTCTGGGTTATCGGAGTCTGTAACCTGAAGCGTCTGTAACCCGAAGCGTCTGTAACCCGAGGTACCACTGTACTTTCCTAAGTTAACTATATGTTGGTATGTAGAATGTTTATCCCAGGTTTTCCTTCCTTCCTCCTTCTTGTTCAGTTAGGCTACATGTATGTTGGTACTCAGAATAGATTTGTTTCTCAAGGGTAATAAACCTTAATTTTATTTTTTTATTCTTTCAACCAGCCATCTTACCAGACAAATCAAGTCTGCATTCTGCTGCTGTACATTCAGACCTGCAATATGTATAATCCTCTTTTGAAGCTCTAGAGAGGGAGAAAAACATCTCTATATCCACTTTTCCCATGCCATGTGTAATTTTACACATTTCTATCATGTCACCTCCTACTTGCTTTTTCTATAAACTCAAAAGGCCCAAATGCTTCAACCTTTCCCCATAAGGGAGTTGCTCTATCCCCTTCATCATTTTGTTTTCCCTTTACTGAGCTTTTGAACAGAGAAAATGTGAGAGCCAGCAAGTAATGTTTGTTGAACAAAACAGGCTTTATCCTTTGAATCTCCAACCGCGGGCTGAAGGAATCGCTGGTGTGTTGCGCGAAACATAGTCCTCCGGTTGTGAGGAGGCCTTTATTTCCTTCATGGAGCTACAATTCCCAGAGTTCCCTGGGAAGTGGGATTGTTAAACCACTCTGGAAATGGTAGCTCTGTGAGGAGAATAGAGGTCTCCTCACAACTATTAGTATCAGCATACGGTATTAGATATGGTACCAGAAGCCTTAAAACAGTTCCCAAGAGTCTATGTGGAAAGCCACGATTTGGTATGATTCTTCTTTAAACGTATAGTGCAGATAGAGCCTTATACGGTGTTAAACTAATAGAAGAAACAATTAGTGTTCCATTTAGGTATCAAAAACAGCTTCTGCACCAACACTGGTGAAGCTTTGGTGATGAAATCCCATCCAAGATTCAGGGACTCCTAAACTCAGAAGGTTTCGACCTAATCAGCATAAGGATGAGTTGCCTTGTTTTGAAGCACAGCAGCAAAAAGCACATTGCAGATGTTGTTTGAATGAACGTTGGCAACTTTCAGAATGCTGGATTCTCAGCATTCTTGGCTGCTGTGGAGTAACCCAAAGCACTGCAGCAATTGAATTCAGAGCGTCTTCATTAGCACACTTCTCAGAGTTTGGTGGAACACAGTATAAATCCCCAGGTACTCTTCTACTTCAGGCTCAACATTCTCAAAATACATATGGAAATACTTTTGACTTTGCATTCCCTTCTCAAGCCCCTCCAGTTTAAACCTACATTTGTACTGCACATTAAAAAGGGAAACCTTTCAAGCCCTGAGCAATGTACACAGTTCAGAAATACATGAAACTCAAAGCTACACATTAATCACAGTCACGTTTCAACTTTGGAGTGGAAACTCTGAATGTTGCTTGGACTTCGTTGCACGGTTAAAAGGGAAAGGGAGATTTCCAACCTTTGAAAGTCAGAGTTCACGAGCTGCCTCAGGTAAAAAGAGAAATTGCGTTAATGGTCTTCATCATATTTCCTCCCTGGGGCACTTAGAAAAGTCTCTACAAATTTTTAGCACACTACTAGATTTCTGACTGTGGTCCTTTACAAGCTGACAGTGGTGCAACAAATTCTTGCTTTTGTAAAGGCAGTAGCGAAAAAGAAAAAGGGTGCATGGTGCATTTTGAGAGCCATGTGACAGATTACTGCTTTGACAAATGAATCTGTATGCTGAAAGGTTGTTTTCGAGCCATGGGCTTTAATAATTGATTATTGTTTAATTGCAAATGTCACTATATTTTGGTACTATGTTACGGCCTATGGTAAGAAATAAACCATTGGTCTGCCTCCCCAGCCGTCAAGAGGGTACATGTTTGACCAAGGCACCGAGCTAGTATGAAGTGGAGAAGCTGAACTGTCAAATGCTAGGCGTGGAAGAAACCTATTGGGAGAAAAATGGTATCTAGCGCAACAAGTGACCAAAGTGAGTCATCATGGGAACGTGGTAGAGAATATGCAAACAGCAATGTTGGTGAGCTGAGTGTTAATATTTACAGGAATTGAACAGGCGTTGGCTGCTCAGATGACAGCTGGGTTAGAGGCTACTTGTGTTACAGTTAAGATACATCCAAAAATAAAGAGTCTTGTTTCCTTCATAAGCTGCTGCTTCTCTTTGGCGGAAGCTAGAGAACATTGATGGAAAGCCTATTACCAAAGTGGGAAGATGGGGTAAGAGACAAGAGAGAGGTTAAATGTGAGGTGTCATGGTGGTTAGCTAGTCTCACCTACGTCCCCTCATTGGTTGTATATAGAAATGGTGGGCTGCATTGGAAGTCAGTTCTGATGTAGAGCGAACATAACACATTTTTGTATGCTGTTTTCATGAATATATGCATTTTAACACACACTTTACCTTAGTGTATTCATTTCTGTGCTGGCAGAAGGTCTTCTCAGTAGTGGTGACTGCCCCATGGAATGCCCTCCCATCAAATGTCAAGGAAATAAACAACTATCTGTCTTTTAGAAGACATCTGAAGGCAGCCCTGTTTAGGGAAGTTTTTAATGTTTGATGTTTTATTGTGGCAGCCACCCAGAGTGGCTGGGGAAACCCAACCATATTATTATTATTATTATTATTATTATTATTATTATTATTATTATTATTATTATTATATAACTGCATCACAAAATTGGGGGAAGTGTGAATTTCCCCACAATATATGCCTTTTCCCTCCTACAGATTGTTTGGTTGGAGAGCTCTCCCACAAAAATTGAAGAAGTGTAAATTTCCAAAAAAAAAAAAAAAAAAAGGATTTGGATTTGCACATTGGTTCCAAAAGTGTGCACTGGGAAGTTCCTTATTAAAATGCAAAACAACAACAACAAAAAAACAACAACAGATCTCTCCCCCACCCCAATATGCTCTATATTATATGAAAATGACCTCCCTCCCAATTCCTGCTCCATAGCCAAACAGGCAAGCAAGTGTTTGTTAAACACATGCATGTATAGTGTGGCTTTCTGAATGAAGGAGGATGGTTCATGAAAGATCTAGCAACTTAACATGAAATATTCTTGTACAGAATAGCTTCTCTTTGATCCAGCTAACTCAGTCCAGGCGAGCTTGGGATGGGGTGGGGAGTGTTTTTAATTAAAATTAAAAAGAGCAAAAAATAAATGAAATAAAGATGAAATGGCCAAGAATTATTATTTTATTTAAAATATATGTTTTAATCCACTTTCCCCATATGTTCCGACCTGAGAGGTGGCTTTGTGACTAGCTTGTTATACAGAATTGTTTGGCTAGAAGCCCACACACATTGTGCAGCAAAGTGAGGCTTCATTTCCATGTCTCTCTCTTTCTGGTTTTCACTGCTGTGCTCCCCACCCACCCCCAACACACCAAAACGTGGCAAGCGGAGACAGGCAACATGCGAGCCATAATGTTACACAACATTTTTCAGTCGTGCAGTTGACATTTTTATGGCTGGAAGACATTTAAAAATAGGGGAGAGGAAGAATAGCCAGCTATTTTAAGGGGGAAGATGATGCCAGATCCTTGTTTAATAAGCGAAAGAGGAATTCCAGAAAGAACCATTTGCAGTTTTAAGGGGGTTATGGGCAAGTGCACTTGCCGTTGTAAAAAAAAGAGAGAGAAAACCTCAATGAAGCACAGGGGTTGAAAAGCACCTTTGTTTCCTGTTTATCTCAAAAGCCAGAGAAATTCAGATTGTTTTGAATTGTCATCCTGATCTGAAGCTATTATTTTGTGTCAAGCTTCATGGAAGTATTGATAAATCCTGTGGGCACCTAACTATATATTGACACTATCCATACATGTTCCTTGTTTACATGTAGATTGGACTACCATAGCATGCTTCACACAGCACTACTTTTGAATAGTGTCTGGACACCAGTTTGCGCAGAATATGACAGCTAGGCTGCTAGTGGGCTGCATCACATTCGTTGGCTTCTGGGAGTTTATGGGCCCGGTTCAAAGCGCAGGTACTAGTCTTGAAAGCCTTACGTGGTTTAGGAACACAGCCTTCCATATGAACTTCTTTCATGCTGCTGAAATGGATAGAGGGCCTCCTCTGTACCCACCCAAAGCTGAAGTGAGCTTTGTGGGTAATGGTGGGAGCGCCTTCTCAGTTAGGTCACCCAGACTCTGGTTTGCCATTGAATATCCAGCTGATCTTCTCCCCCCCCACCCCCGCTTTTCACAAAGAAGAGAAAATCCTGTTTTCCCCAAGGGATTTTGCTTTTAGGGTTCATAGATCCTTCTGCTTGTCCTGTGCCTAGAAAACACAGGTCCAAGCAGTTTTCCTCTTGCCCTGCTTCTTTCCCCAGGGAAAACCTGCTCCTTAGCTTTCAATAGGAACAAACGACAAACCACGAAAAGCTGTTTGCTGTTTGCTCTGATGGAGCGCTAAAGAGTGGGAGGTACAGATCTGGTGAGTTTGTACCAGAATTTGCAAAAAATCAAATTCTCCAAGCATCCCAAATTTTGAGCTGCTCATTTGGACTTCTTTGGCATGGAATTTGGATATTTGGGGATGTAAGATGACCCAGTCTTGATCGTGGACCATAATTTGGTTTCAAATGGTGAAGGCAATTGACATTTACTGTATTTAATTGACTTTTTAATGATGCCCTCAAAAGGACAATTGAAAGAAAGTTTAGTCTTATAGAGCTATCACTGATTTTTTTTTTGTCTCATCAGCTTTTCTTCTCAAGCATTTCTGTTTTACATTGGTTCACAACAGTACCAGCCAGCCTGATGATATCCAATTATACCCATAGATAAATAAAAACATTTTTTTAAAAAAACTACTACAGGAAAATTGCTTTTCTCTAGGACGGCTGGAACGGCCAACATAATATAGCATTGTTTGATCTTGCAAAGCCATCAATTTACATGCTAGCGTGTGTCAAGCCTGTTCTTGGCAAAACTGGAACAACACCTGGTTTAGTTTTAGTCTGCTCACTATACAATTTCAAACAATGGAGGGTCTTCTTGGATCAAAAATTCAGGCTACAATCCAGGCCTGAGGATTCTGCTGTCAATAAGATACTCTAGTACCTTCAGCAATCAAGGTGCAGATTTCTCCCTGTCCTCCTCCTTCACCATCTTCCAGGGCTAGACAATGCCTCAAAAGTGTACACTCACAACTTACACACATCTGACTTGTGCATATTCAGCTTTACCTGTTTGGCAACTTAAAAAATTAAATAAAAAGAGGGCTGGCATCTGGGGGCGGGGGACTATGGCAAACCCACCTGCCATTGCACCCAACGTGTTTCGACAAGACGTGATTTTGGCTTTATGCACTGCCCCCGGAATGTAACCTTTGCAGGCTCACTGTAGTAAGTAATAATGTTTGCTTAGCTTAGGATGCTCTGTTGGCAAGTCTTGCTTGTACAAACCTAGCTGACATCATCAAAATGGGTTAGCCTGGTATTATCTAACACCCTTTGGCTCCACATTGCCATTTCCTTCCTGACATCAGAATTTCAGATGACAAGCCAGTGAGCTTCCCTTTCTCCTATCGCAAGTCCACATGAAACAGATTATTTCATATATTCAGTGCAGTGGCGTAGCGTGGGGGGTGCAGGGGGGCCAGCCACACCGGGCGCAACATCGGGGGGGGGGCGCTCGCACTCGCAGCTCTCTGCCCCTACCTGGCTCACTCACTCTCTCTCACTGCAGTGCTGGCTGTGCGAATCCGATCCGAGCCGCTGGGTCGCCGCCCACTGTGGAGGGGGTGGGTGCCAGGCGTGCGGTGCGGAGAGAGAGCGAGGGACTATCTGGGGGAGGGACAGTGCAGCGGCCGCCCAGCACAGCGCTGACCGCGGGAGAGAACCACACCAGACCACCCCAGGCAGCAGCAAGAAGAAGCTGGCAGCGGCGGCGGGTTAGGGGGCGCAAATTACTTGCCTTGCCCCGGGTTAGGGGGCGCAAATTACTTGCCTTGCCCCGGGTGCTGACAACCCATGCTACGCCGCTGATTCAGTGGGTTTCTAGCCTACCTTTCCTTTGACAGAACCCACAATGAGAGTTTTACAACAACAATATTACAAACACTATGTTGTAAGGCCATGCACATGCCCAAAGAGATTAACCCCCAGAAGAGCAGGGAATGGTGGCCTGGGGGAAGGACTCTTTTAAATTATGGAACTCCCCTGCCACAGCAGTGTGACCACCATCTTCGCCATATTGCTTTTTGCCATATACTAAATACATGCCTCTTTTCGCTGACCTTTATCAGTTCAGATGGGTGGCATATAAATACTACTACTACTACTACTACTACTACTACTACTACTACTACTATACTGTCCATATTCTTATCTTTGTGCTATTGAATGTTGACAGTGCATCTCCAGAATGCACTGGGAGGGATTCAAGTGCTTAACAGGGAATTTAAGATTGCACAATTAAAGTGAATCATAACACTCTGTTATCCTAATGAAACAGATCCATTTAAAACACACACAGGTTCAGAAAGTGATGGGAAAATGGGCTGAAATGTGTAGAATGAAGAAATAACTCAGGGGAATACAAATCAGGATGAATGCAGGTCTAATACTCATTGTAGTTCAATCTCCCTGCAAACAAATCGACTGAATGCTCAATAAAGACCAAATATGATCTATACTCCATGTAAACCTAGTGCAAGCAAATCAGGATGAATGCACAGTGGATAGATCATCTGGAGGAGCCCTCAGCTCTGTGGTCTGGATGTCACCTTCCCACCTTCCAGCTCTATACTTCCTTTCCCCTAAAAGACCAGCAATACAGAATGCATGGGTTTTATGCAATAAGAACACTAATAAGTGGTGATGATGATGATTTAAAAATGCTTTATGCTGTCTTTAAGGGAAATAAAGAATATTTTTTACATGATTGCATATTTTTTTTACATTTCTTTAGAAATTTGGTTAATGAGGCAGATGACTGACTGAATCAAAGGGAAGCCTGTCCCATGGCAAGTCTTTGACTAAGGTCTAAATGATAATTCAATCATGCAATCTAGACACTGCAAACAGCATTTCAACACTCTGTAATTGCATCCACATTCTTTCTCCCTGTCAAGCTTTATGAGATCTTACTGACAAACACAATACAGTATCTCCAAAGCTGTCTTCATACCTCCAATTGTACCCTATTTCCCCCTCATTTTCTGGTACCATTCTTTGCTAAATCATTGCCCCTATTTTGCTTATAGGAAATACTCCCCCCACCACCTTAAAAAGTTCTGGATGCCCTAGTTTTCCTTCCATTGTGTATGCAAACTGACCATAAGGACAACATTTAAAAAAATCCTTCCAGTAGCACCTTAGAGACCAACTAAGTTTGTTATTGGTATGAGCTTTTGTGTGCATGCACACTCTTATGAGCACACCGAGTTTCATGACCCAATGTATGACAGGAGGCTATTGCACAAGAAATGAATGCCTACAGGTATGGTTGCCAACCTTTCAAGAAGGTCCCATAGCTGTGCTTTTAACAGTGATCTGCAGCAATCAGCAAGCAATAGCATTTAGCTTCATGCCACGAACTGGCCACATTTACAAGCACAACTTCAAGGGCTGGTTAGAAAGCTGGCATCACTATGCAGAGCAGGCAAAAAAACACGTCAGGGGTTTGTAGTTGTGTCGAACGAGCAAGTGTTCTTTAGTGGGTGACAAGAGTCTCCTGTTTTAATCCGTGAAGTGTCAGGTACAGGTCTTCTAAGGAGGCCTGCCTGAATATTATCACAAAACTGCAAATGCAGAATTTTTTTAAAAATGTACTCACTCTTGTGAATTCCCCCTCTCCCTCTCCCCCAGTCTCTCCCTCCCCCCAGTGTCTATTTAGGACAATTACCTGACTTGTAATTATAAGATGTATTGCAGATGGAGGTAATCAGAGAGAAATGACTATCACACCTGCACTGGAACCCAATGTGGCATTTATGAGCCTAAATTTCTCCTGCTGACAAACTGGGAATGGGGAGGGGGGTTGTGGGCAAGGACATGGAAAGTAAACCAAGATTCCACTGCACAGCTGGAATATAAACTTGCAGTGCTGCTCACATTCATTTTTCCTCACGCAAATGATCTGACTGTTATTGATCGAGATTACCACCAAATAAAAAACAGAATCTCTTGGCATAAAAAGTGATTGCAAGCATTCTTCAGCCTCTTCTTTTGGAATGTGCAGTGAAAGGCTCAAGGGAAGTGATGCAGCAGGAGACCCACATTAAATTGCATATAATATTGTCTTTTACTACTGATGAAAACATATGGTGAAATAGCTATTTTTTAAACCGTCAGCTTGGGCATGGTAATCGGTGATTCCATGTTAGATGGGCAGTAACCTTTAAGGAAGAGGGACGCGGATGGCACTGTGGATTAAACCACAGAGCCTAGGACTTGCAGATCAGAAGGTCGGCAGTTCGAATCCCCGTGATGGGGTGAGCTCCCGTTGCTTGGTCCCTGCTCCTGCCAACCTAGCAGTTCGAAAGCACGTCAAAAGTGCAAGTAGATAAATAGGTACCGCTCCAGCGGGAAGGTAAACAGAATTTTTGTGTGCTGCTCTGGTTTGCCAGAAGTGGCTTAGTCATGCTGGCCACATGACCTGGAAGCTGTACGCCAGCTCCCTCGGCCAATAAAGCCAGATGAGCGCCGCAACCCCAGAGTCGGCCACGACTGGACCTAATGGTCAGGGGTCCTTTAACCTTTAGGGAAGGTTACAAATGGTCAGACTGGAGAGTTCCTCATTACCATAGACAGAATATTTGGACGCCAGTGGCTGAAGCTGGCGAGGGCTAATTTTCCGGACATTTCATATTACAACTATGATGCCTGGTTGCATAAGGTCAATGGTGGTTTCTGCCCCCACACTTTAAAAAGATTTAAGATGAAAGATTTTCCATCAACATAAACCATTTGGGAGGCAAACATGTTTCAATAGCTGCTTTACGTTGGCAGAAATGAATTCCTTGACCCAAAATATCCCTGTTTAGACACCAAATACACCTTTGCTGTTACTTCTCTAAGGGAAATATGTAAAATTACTGTTTGGTGCTGACCACCTTGGATTTTTCACCCAGCACATTTCCCACAAATTCTGGTTAGGCTCAATCTTGGCCAAATTACCCTTCTAAGATATCAAAACATACGCCAGACCTTAGACATAGTTAACCAATCACAGAATCCTACTGTTCTGCCTCTGCTACATCAAAGTATACTATATGACCGGCACAAATACAACTTCCAGTGGCAATTATACTGGTTCCCAGATGTTTTCAATAACAAATTTGCTGGTCAGCTGCTAACTAAATCATTTTCAGCTCAGCACTGACCCGTGTTAAACCAGTAGTATAGGCAAGCCCCTAGACAAGAGGATTCAGTTACATATACTAACTATATTGTATCCCCATCAAAACATTGTGCTCTTCACAAACACAATAAAATCTTCCTTCCTTCCTTCCTTCCTTCCTTCCTTCCTTCCTTCCTTCCTTCCTTCCCCCTCCCTCCCTCCCTCCCTCCCTCCCCTTCCCTCCCTTGCCCACAGACACCATTAAAAGGGAAAACATTTGTTTAGTTGAAACACATTGTCAATGCAACACATGATCCTCCCCTCCCCTCTGAAACTATGCTGCATAATTTAGAAGAGGGGTAATTAGCTCAATCACAATGTCCTTCTCCATTCTGAGTCAATTCATGGCTCTGGGGTGGTGTATTTTCCTTGGATACCAAAAGGAAAGTATGGAGCTAATTTCACTCTTTTGTGTACCACTCCTAAGAACAAATCATCAGCTGACATAAAATCCATTGGTTCCAATGGGTCTGCAGTAATCCACACCAGCAAGGGGTGAGATGGGGTGGGGCGAAGGACTGGAATTTTCTATGTATTCTGTTTGGAGTTTTTCACTTGCAAAAGAGCTCAATTTGAAGCATTACTGCAAGATACACTTTACTGGTATGGGTAGCAGGAGACTTCAGTCATGCTAAGATTATACGACAAACCATTTTGAAATCTCCTGTTTTAAGAGACAACAGGCCATGACTTAATGCATACGTTCAAGCCCTGAACTTTTACATTTTCTGCTGCAGGGATCTTCAAGTATATATTGGCCAAAATGGCCAGAATAGTACATCAGAGACACAATTATATAAAGTACATAAGAGTGTAGAAGCATAGAAAATATTTTAAATGCACATGCAACTATATAAAATGTAAGGAAACTTTATAAACATTTTAAACCCTAAATCAGGGGATAGGGAAACTGTGGCCCTCCAGATGTTGTTGGACTCTCAACTCCCATCATCACTGTCCATTCACCATAATGACTACAGCTGATGGGAGTTGGATAACATCTGGAGGGCCACAGGTTCCTCAAAGGCCTTGAGATCAAGGACCTTCTTCTCCCATATGAACCTGCCTGGGGAATATGATGACCCTCTCAGGAGCCCTTTTCCTGTTCCCATATTCTGCTGACTGCACTGCGGAAGAAACACACAGCCGGCTTTTATGCTTTGCTGCCTGACTGGGCATGGCCAGCGAGGCACTGCCCAGTAGCGGGGCTCTGTTTGGTCCAATTTGAACTTAAGTTTTGGGCGGGAAATCCCACCCTGTGACCCTGCTGGAATTCCCAAGTGGCTGGCCCACCACGTGTAATCTGGCTGTTGGGAACCGCAGCTGAGGGTGAGGGGCTGCAACCACCACCCACCTGAGGAAGGGCTGAGTGGCCATTTTCACCTGATGCTTACCTGGAGACCCCAAGAACCAAAACTAGAACTTCTGTAGCCACTGTAGCTGCTCTGCCATTTTAAAACATGAAATGTAGTTTTACAGAGAGCCTCCATTAGATTACAGATGCTGGACTGATTTCTTCCTTTCTTTAACACACTGCAAAGCCTCAGATACTTCTATAATTTCTTTTTTTGTCATGACACTGAAAATACAGCTGTCTGGACAGAATCAATTTGCTCAGGTGGAAATTGTGCTCTCGGTAGAATTGAGCTGCAGTTTTTCTGCACAGCCTCCAACTGGTAGGCTGTGAGAAGCTCTGAGTAATTAAGTCCCCATGTTCAGATGGGGGGAAACATGGAAAGGAACAAGCTTCTGGTCCCTTCTCAGGCCTGACTGAGCAGCCGCCTTGCGAGTTTCCCATGGCAACTTCCCAACAGCTCTTTCACAAGCAGGTGGTGCTTAGTGTTCTGGCCTGAATATCGTCTTCCCATCGATGTCCGCACTGGTGTATTGTGCTGTGCTTGTTTTTGAAACATGAACTGACTGGCTGCTTCCACACAACCAGAGCTGCATACAATTAGGACCTCATCCAGTAATCTTTGGAAGAGACACCCTTCAAAGTGCTCATCCATATGGAAATCAGGCTAGGAAGTTCTTAGCGCTCCCCCAGAAGACTGGGAACTTTGGAAAAGAATTGTGGAGTATGTATATATGCATTAGGAGCTTAAACCCATAGATAATTTAAATCTTCCCGCTCACAATACAGTATAAGCCAAACTAATAAGCAACTGCTTGCAGATATAGTACTCAGCTACTCTGGAACTGGTGTTACTCTGAGAACATTTTCAAAAGAAATTCAAAATAAATCCACAACGTTGATCCTGAATTACAACCAGTGGTGCTGACAGCACTCCTAGAGCCTTCTGTGCTTGGGGAGTCCTCCTCCCTTGTGGAAGTGGAAGCTGATGTGACCCTAGGCCAGTGCAGCAGCACTACTGCCAGAAGGACATTATTAGTACAAGGGACAAGGGGTGGAACGGAAGTGTGGCAGAAGGAGGACCGGAGCTTAGGAGGAATCCTATGCTTCCCCCAGGCTTGTTCCTGTGCCCTTTGATGGCATAATGTTATGATGACAAAACAGGCAGTGTCGTGCTGAAACATAATCTCTGGAGTAAATGAAGAGGTCCTCCCACTTGCCCCACTCTTTTGCAAAGGGAGGGTGGGATTTTGCCAAGGGGTGGGGGAGAAAATAAATCCTGCTCGCATGTAAAGGTGAATCTATCCAAGTCACACTTTTGGAAACAGCATGACAACCGAAAATTTCAAGCCGAATTTCAAGCCACACCTTGAAATTCACACTGATCTGAATTTTGCACTGCAGTTCTCCAAACAATGTTTACACATAAAATGGACGCTTATAAAAATTAATATATTGGTGAAAATGACATACAGAAATGCATTATGTTAGGGGTAATTGCTGGCAAAAACATGTATGTTAGTCAAATCTAGATAGAAAAATGTGATTATTAGAATAAATGCTGATGAAATTCTATTTTTTTTTAAAAAAAATGCAAATTGGGAAATGGAATTTAGGATTGGAAAAGGGAGAAATAGAGAGAACCAAAATGGACATATGCATCCCTAAAGACATCTGCAGGCATTTTATTCATGCGCAAATTCATGCAAGTGGGAATGGGCATTCTGAGCTTCACCCCATCACTGTTCCTATCACCCTCTATGAATAGGAGGATAAACGTCTGATGCAGGGAGTCTTCTTTACTTGTGGATGCTCCCCACGTGATCTAGAACCAATAGCATGGCAAGCCTTCAAGAGGCCAGGAGGAGGCTCCCTGCTTCAGATATTCAGTCTCCAGTTTGGAGGTGACAGGGATGGAACGCAAATCTCACTCTGTTCGCCCCTGTTTTTTTCTGCTTCTGTGTTGGTATGTCTAAAAAAGGCAATCTATCACGGCACACTACTATGTATCCTTGGCCAGAGAACACACACCTCAGCTTTCAAGCCATGAAAGTGGAGTCACATCACACTCTGTTGCCAGGTCTTTAGAGTTATGTACACAGATGTGGAGTTGTGGAACAGGCACTGTGCACTAGCTACAAACACCCAACAACCAGCAAGGGGCGTAAGTGTTGGCAAAACTCTAACAGGTACACTGCCTCCAGAAGCAAACTTGTAATAGGGATCTGAATTCCACTGCTGCAGTTGGAGCTGGAAAAACTCCCCATAAGTAAAGCAGGGAGGGGAGCGGACCTCAGCAAGGAGTGAGATGCCATACCTCAAAACAGCATTCCTACACATCTTTCATCTCTGCCTTCCCAAGAAAAGAGCTGAGCATGCACAGCAATGTTAACATCTATGTCTGGATAGTGTCTCTCTCTCGTCAAAATATGTGGAAGCTGTCTAATGCCTGAGCAACTTTCCATTACTCAACACGGCTAGGAGTGCCTCTTGCACGTGATAAATATGCCCTTTACAGAAAGGACCAACAAATCCACAGGTACAGGTAAGGTCTCACAGTGGGCAACAGGAAAAGGAATAATAATAATAATAATAATAATAATAATAATAATAATAATAATAAATGCTGTCCATCTCACTGGGTTGCCTCAGCCACTCTGGGTGGCTTCCAACCAATTAAAACATCAAACACAGTAAAACATCAAACCTTTAAAACTTCCCTAAACATGGCTGCCTTCAGATGTCTTCTAAAAGTTAGATAGTTGTTTATTTCCATGATACCTGATGGGCTGGCGTTCTACAGGGACGTTTTGCAGGCGCCACTACTGAGAAGGCCCTCTGCCTGGTTCCCTATAACCTCACTTGTCTCAATGAGGGGTCCTTGGAGCTGAACCTCAGTGTCCGGGCTAAACAACAAGGGCGGAGACACTCCTTCAGGTACACTGGGCTGAAGCACAACCAAACACACTACTAGGAATGGATTACTATTTCCCCAGATTAGGAAGGCCCTCCAGATGTTTTGGGTTTCAAGCCACACCTTGCTTGCCCATTGTCCATGCCAGCTGGGGCTTATGGGAGCTGGTGTCCACCGCTCCTGAAGGGTACCAGGTTGTTCAGGCTGATGTACGCTGAGCAAGAAATTGATAACTGGATGCAAACTGGATGTACCTGTGCAAAGGCTTTGCAGTCATGTGTCTGGGGTGCCCCAGCCACTCTGGGTGGCTTCCAACAAATATAAAAACATAATAAAACATCAAACATTAACAAAATTCCTTATATAGAGCTGCCTTCAGATGTCTTCTAAAAGTCAAAAAATTGTTTATTTCCTTGACATCTGATGGGAGGGCGTTCCACAGGGCAGGCACCACTACTGAGAAGGCCCTCTGCCTGGTTCCCTGTAACCCCACTTCTCGCACTGAGGGAACCTCCAGAAGGCCCTTGGAGCTGGACCTCAGTGTCTGGACTGAACGATGAGGATGGAGACACTCTTTCAGGTATACAGGGTCGAGCTTGTTTGGAGCTTTAAAGGTCAGCCCCAACACTTTGAATTTTGCTTGGAAACATAACAGATAAACATCTGTTAGACTAATTAACCTCTGCCTTTGTGTGGCTATGGACTAGATGGGCTCTTAAGATGCCTTGGAGTCTGACAGTTCTGAGATTCTGAAAGCCACAAGCCTCTGGCTTTCATAGTCAGATACATGAAAGTCAGACCCTCCAAGTGTCCCTATTTTCCAGGGGCATCCCTGATTTAGAGAAGATGTCCCGGTTTCTGATTTGATCCTAGAATGTCCCACTTTTCCTTAGGATGCCCCTATTTTCATTGGATAAATGTTGGGAGGGTATGACATTATCCGACCCCCGAGCTGTCTGAAGGCAATCCTGTTTAGCAAAGTTTTTAAAAATATTAAATGTTTTAGTATGTTTTTATATATGTTGCAAGTTGTCCAGAGTGGCTGGGGCAACCCAGTAAGATGTGTGGGGTATAAATAGTAAAATGATCATTATGGAATGAGATGTCCTTATTTTCATGGGAGAAATGTTGGGGGGCATGGAAAGTATTTCACTGGACATTTCCTATGGCTTTAAACAGACTGCTATAAACTTCCTTTGTAGAGTGAAATCTCATTTGGCTTGAGAGAGAGAGAGCGTGTGCTAGACAGTAGGGTCAAGGGTTTGGTGAGGCCCCCAGAAGGAGAAAGCACTACTGTGCCTGTCAATTTAACCAAAGGTTCTGTAAGATGAATGATAGTGTTAACTTTAAACAGCTTTGTAGGTGATGTTTTTCACGCCTCTATCCCCTTTAGATCACCTGCTGACCCATCTGCCAGCAGATAAACTTAGAGCAGAAGAACATTACCTCATTAAGAAAGCTGGCTTAGTCTAACTGGAAACAGAAGACACACAACGTCTCCTTTGCCTTTTTTATTTTAAAAAATAAAAATGCTTCACAGATATTTTGAAGACTGCTATTCAGAAAATTCATTTCCAGACATGTGCTAAAAGCAAAATACGGCCAACTGTTTAAAGATCGGATTTCAGCATTTATGACATAACAAGTGTCATCAGTTAACTTGGAAGATCACCATGCAGAATGTTAAATGACTGGATGCTCCAGGCTTTAATAATGTAATAATAATAATAACAGCAGGGCTAGTCCTACCATGAGGCAGAGTGAAGCGGGTGTCCCAGGCAGCTGAGTTTGGGTGTCATAGGCAGCAAATGCTTAGTTATTTAATTTATTATGGTTGCATTCTTATTCTGAGGGAGATATGCTTGTGGGGTTTTCTAGCTTTGATGCCAAAACAAATTGGCCAGCCATGGCTATTATGCAGCTTGACTGGGGCCTTGAACTTAGTTGAGCAATTATTCAACCACAGCAAGCCTGCCTCTGTTTTTTCTTTACCGAAACGCTGCTTGGCCCTTAGTCTGACATTGCCAGTGGTTTAGTTCTCACATTGCAACTGTATTTTTGGAATTCACAGAATCATAGCAGGGCACGCACACGGTATTTTAGAAAAGGGGAAACCAAGCTTACATTTGTACTACGAATGTTTGCCAAAACTGACACGTGACCTGCTCTTTCCGGCAGGAAACCACAGTAGACTGCTGAACTTCTGACCACGTAATTCCCCCTTGTGGAAGTGGAACTTTATTGCTGAAGCTTTCCGTTTGAATAGCCAAGGATTTATAGTTCAAGTAGGTATACAGCAGTGTATAAGACTTGTATCTATCAGACTTTTGGGGGAAAGTAGGTTGGTATTCAGCATCTTAAAAAGCAGAGACATCACCTTGCCAACAAAGGTCTGTATAGTTAAAGCCATGGTTTTTCCAGTAGTGACGTATGGAAGTGAGAGCTGGACCATCAAGAAGGCTGATCGCCGAAGAATTGATGCTTTTGAATTATGGTGCTGGAGGAGACTCTTGAGAGTCCCATGGACTGCAAGAAGATCAAACGTATCCATTCTTAAGGAAATCAGCCCTGAGTACTCACTGGAAGGACAGATCGTGAAGCTGAGGCTCCAATACTTTGGCCACCTCATGAGAAGAGAAGACTCCCTGGAAAAGACCCTGATGTTGGGAAAGATGGAGGGCACAAGGAGAAGGGGACGACAGAGGACGAGATGGTTGGACAGTGTTCTCGAAGCTACAAACATGAGCCTGACCAAACTGTGGGAGGCAGTGGAAGACAGAAGTGCCTGGCGTGCTCTAGTCCATGCGGTCACGAAGAGTCAGACACGACTAAACGACTAAACAACAACAACAAGGTTGGTATTAAAGGTATCATCATAATTTGATTCTTTTAAGATTACAGTCACATGGAGGTACTGTTAATGTATTCAGTGGTCTGTGTTTGCCTGAGCTTGAGTCTGGACTAAGGATTCTGAGCCCCTGTGTTCTGATTCGATACACGATATCCAGTCACAGAACATTTCAGGATTTGGGCCTCTGCCATTGGCCCTTAAACTCTGACTTATGATTCACAGCTTGGAAGTTTAGACAGCCAGTCACTTTGGGGGTGGGAGTGGCCCAGGCTTCCAGAATGTATATAAGCAGTTACTTTGCGCCTGTTGTCAAGCTCTGTTTGTTCAATAAAGGTTCTTGCTGTTATCACTGTGTCTTGCCTTGTGGGAAGCCACCTACACTTCACGTACCATTTGGATTGGGACTCTCCTCCCATCACTTTCCTGCTGAAAACTCCCACCACCCAATTTGTTATTGACTGCAATGGCACCTTTGGGAGTCAAATAGTAGTTGGAGGGGCTTCAGCACTTTCTCCAGGCTTTTGTGGGAGTTTAATGGAATTGACTTAATTTGTAAATGATGAAACTGCCTGTACTATTTATATGTATATGTTTGTGTGCAGTCTGCTTTTTAACATCTAGGTCTCAAAGTGGTTTACAACAATAAAAAAGACAATATGCAGAATCTAAAACATAAATTAAACCTCAGAAATGGAAAATCTGGAAAATGTAAACAATCCATTAAAAAAAAATCAGAAATCCATTCATGATGCAAAAGTCTCCTGAAATAAAATCATTTTAATCAGGTGTCTGGAACTCTGTAGACTCTGACTTCTAGTGGGAGTTCCATAGAGTCGGGCCCACAACTGGAAGGCGTGATTTCTCATTGACATGGATCATGCTTCTGATCCATAGGGGGCCAATTATAGTGCTCCCCCAGATGAGCTCAGTGATTGACTTCAGATGTACAGGGTAAGGCATTTTTAGTCTTACTAGGATGGTTTTTACTTTAAAGTGCTATTTTGTTTTAATACTCATCTTTTTATTCTTATGAATTTTGACCGTAATAGTACATTGTTTTCTAAAATTATAGATAATCTGCACTGCAATTATTAACCAATGAAGCATGCACTACAAATTAAAGAAATAATAATAAGGATAACCTCTTTCCCCCGTGTCCTAATTCATAGCATCTGCTTCCACAGTGGCTGCTATTTTAAAAGAAAGAAAACACAAAAAGAGATGATAATGTATTGAAATGTCAAGTCTCTTTTAGCCCTTTAATCTACCTGTTTGGAGAGTTCTGCAATATAGGGGGGCTAATATATTTACAAAAACCACAATAGGCTGAGAAACCTTCCTTGCTGAGTCATCAAAAACTGCATGTCCTCTTGTTTTTCTTATTCTGATCTGATGCTAGCGGTTTAACTCTAAACCAGCTGCATTCGAAGGAACCCTGGCTTTCCACAGTTTAATTAACTCAGGACAGATGAGACTTGAAACCTTTCACATGGAATGGCTGGAGATTAAGAACCTTTTCTTCCCCCCTCTGAAAGGAAGAAAGCTGTTTCTGGAGATTAATTTCCAAGGATTTTCATTAGATTAGCTTTCAGAGATAATTTCCTTTCCTTGCCAAAGCCTACGAATGACCTTCAGCTGCCTTGGGGGATTCTCCCAGTACTTCTACTATCAATCGCTTCAAAATATGTAAAACGGCATTAAACTGACTGTCCTGTAGTGAGCTCATGTTCTTCTTCATTCTAGGCAAAATCTCTAACTTTGTGTAATAAGATTATTAATAACACTTTTATTAGATTTCAACTACAGTTGAAAAGAGGTGGCTTGCTCAGGGTCTGATCTGTGCATAACCATTTGTTTGTTAGTAAAAAGGAGTTGGAAGAGGATATTATCAGTTGGATAATGATAATGATCATTGAAACAGACGTTTTATAGAGTGTTCTGAATTAAGGTAATTTTGATGAAGAATCATACCCTGTTGAATCTTGTGCAAAATCAGAAGTGGATTTATTTATTTTTTAAAAAATGTTTTTATTTCATTTTGCAATATGTAATAAACTTCCGCTGCCTTTTCTTCGGGAGAAAATATGAAGGCCTGTATTGGTTTATTCATGATTTTACAGTCCACCCAACCAAACAATGATACTTGGATCAATGGTCAGGTTCCATGTGAGGCAGATCCCAAAGTTCCATTTGGATGTCGAGTTATCTGTTGAGGAACCCCTGCATTTATATGGCAAAACTCTTGCTCATTGCAGAACATCCTGGGTCATATTCTACAGCACACTCAGTTCCAGCGGGGCACTCATTTGGCCTGTTTGGCTTCACTTTAATTCCACATCCACTGAGAATGACCGCTGGCTGTTGTTTTTCAGCGCTCAAAATTAATTGGGAACCAGTTCCTTCTGGGTCTTTCTGGGCATTTCAAATGGCTTAGTAGAAAGGAGATGCTAAACAGATGGCACTTCAGTCTGCAGCTCTTTCATATAAATTGTCCCAGCTATAAAACAGTTAAGCGTTTGGCTTGCAAAATCAGAACAGGGAATTGAGAGCTGAAACTGAAATACTAGCCTTCTTAAACTCAGCATATTGTGTGCAAGGATGTGTGAAGTGATTTTAAGGATGAAGTGCCAATTTGAACAATTGCCCAAAACTCAGTCCCTAGTCTTTGAGATTTAGAAAAGCTCAGGTGCAGATGCACTTATTTATTTATTTATTTTTACCCCCCCCCTTTTTTAGTGAACGCACCTTTTACACTTCCTGCTTTTAGCCAAGGTTATAAGCCTGAGTTCCAAGTGCTGTAAGGACATCTGTTTCCAAAGCAATTCCAACAAGAATCAGAAAGCAGGAAGCAGTGGAATCCTCCAGAGTAAAGCTATCACCATGAGACCTCTCATATAATTGCAGAAGCTCAGGTTTCTAGGTGTTCAGCCAAGCTGTGGACCTGCAGAGGCACCGCTGTCGCCACTTCAGAATCCGTTTTGCTGCAACTTCCCATCTGTGGACAACCAAGCTATAATGTTCTTATGTGCTTCCGCTCTCCCTGAATCCAGCTTTTCTGCCATGTTGTGCTCGTGCAGCATAAAATCATATATTTGGAAATGGGCTTCTGAGTAACCATAAAGTGAAATGGAGGAAGTAATGAAAAGCAATGTCCACACATATTAATAGCAGGCTATAAAGCTGGGTATCACATAGCAAGAACATCTCTACCTGCGTTTAAGATACATCCTGTTTTGGTACTCAACGTATTTGGATGGTGGTAGCTTATCTTTTTTGGGCCAATCCCCCAAGGGTGCATGCCAGTGGTGGGTGTAGCCAAGAAAAAGTGGGTGTGGCCACGCCACCTTTGCTCCCAGGAGAGGGGTGAGTTGCAATGGCACAGTTCCCAAACTGCAGTCGTTCAGCTAATCTGTGGCACGTCTGTGGATTTGTGGTTGAAGATGAGGCATTGCACGTCCTTCACATTAAACATGCACATGGATCATTAATTGTATTTTTATTTCTTATATTCTATTTATTGTATTACAATTCGAATTTGATCCTTGCCACTCCTCCCTTCCCTCCCCAACCATTTTATTTTTTAAAAAAGCAAGCCCCAGCATGGGGCAAATGAGGCGCCATCAAGACTGAGTTTACAGGGATAACCCCACTACTTTTTCCTCCCTCCAACCTTAAAAAAACCAGCTCCAGTATGCAACAAAAGAGCTGCCTGCTGCAGACTGGAGGGTAACAGCAGCTTGAGCTTCTGGGGATATTCCTGTCACTGAATTTTCTGCTCTATAGGACGCACCCGACCATAGGACGCACCTTGTTTTAGAGGGGGAAAACAAGAAAAAATATATATCTCCCCCTCTCTGTGCAGTGCCCTTTCAGCGAACCGGTAGGAGAAATGGAGCCCCTTCCATTTCTCCCCCCGCTTCGCTGAAGGGGTGTTGCGCAGCTCTCCCTCTCCCATATTGCCTTCGCCTTAAGAGATGGCAACCCGAAGCCTCTGGAGCGCAGTGGGAGCTCCCACCATGCTCCGGAGGCTTCAGATGGTCAGTGCGCACTGACCCCTCTCACTCTCCAGGCTTCAGTGAAGGCAACCCGAAGCCTCCGGAGCACGGCGGGAGCGTTTCCACTGCGCTTCTGAGGCTTTGCGTTGCTATCGCTGAAGCCAAGGAGCCTGCATTCGCTCCATAGGATGCACACACATTTCCCCTTAATTTTTGGAGGGGAAAATGTGTGTGTTATAGAGCAAAAAATACGGTACTTCTCCCCACACATTTCCTCCCTCCACTAGGCCCAGCATGGGGCAAAAGGGGTGCCCACTGCTGGCAGGCAGGTATGCAGCAGCCTGAGTTCGCAAGGATAAACCTGATGTGTCTTCTTTCCTCCCCAATTATTATTATTTTTTAATAACCCCCAGAATAGGGCAAAGAAGGCATCTGATTCTGGCTAGCAAGCAGCAGTGGCACCCTCAGCAAATTGCCAGTTTGTCAAAGTTGGATGGGGACCAATAGCAATCTGGCCCACTAGGCCAACAACGTTCTCCACTCCTGATTTAGTATCTCTCTGTCTCTCTTTAACTAAAAACATTCCAATCTAACATATAAACATTTTAAAATCACCTGTATCGGTCTCCTAATTCTGATGGAGGGACACATTTATATTTATTTATTTATCAAAACTATACCACCTACTGCATGAGTCTCAAGGCAGCGTACAACCAAGTGTGAAAATGCAACCTCCACATTCAAATCAGTACTGTATAGTTAACAAAGAAGAATGCAGCTAATAAGTTTGGATAGATGGCAAGGCTTTCTTCCGGGGATACTCATCATACAGTATTGTTGGCGACTCTATGAGTCTCTGCTGCCACAGCTGCCTGGTCCAGCTAATCATCTTTCAGAATCACTATGAGCCTCAAACCAGAACGAACTTGTATGTGGCTGACCTTTGTATTTAATAGGAAGGCGATCGTGTTACAGTAGCAGTTAACCACAGTGCTCTTTGAAGCTTATTGCAATGCATCATTGTGGTCCCAGGTGTAGGTTGGTCAAATGGGCGGAAAGGGGCCAGCCAGAGAAAGTGGAATGACGCCTGAGAAGAAGAAAAATAGAGCACAGGAGCTGCCCGGTAAAGCAGTTTCTTCACAGAAGGATGGAGGCGGAGAACACAGAGCAGTTTTCCAAGAGCAAAAGCAGCATTTAGCATTTAGCTTTATCTTAAAGCTACACTGACTGTTTTCCCGTAAAAGTATACAGTGGTACTTCAGGTTAAGAACTTAATTCTTTCCGGAGGTCCGTTCTTAACCTGAAACTGTTCTTAACCTGAGGTACCACTTTAGCTAATGGGGCCTCCCGCTGCCGCTGCGCGATTTCTGTTCTCATCCTGAAGCAAAGTTCTTAACCCGAGGTACTATTTCTGGGTTAGCGGAGTCTGTAACCTGAAGCGTCTGTAACCTGAGGTACCACTGTATTCCACATTTACACAGTGCTGTTGGAATGCGTACCCACCCACACAAAGTGCTGAGGTGAACTGAAGTGTGCTGTTTGTTCATTTCCCCCTTCTTCCTGCTGGATCAGGCCAATGGCCCATCCAGTCCAGAATCCTGATCTCTCAGGGACCAGCCAGATGACCCAGGGCAGCCCCCAAGCAGGATCTGAGTACAACAGCATTCTCGCCATCTGAGGTTCCCAGCAATGGGCATTCGGAGGCAGGAAAATAGGACACAACCATTGTGGCTAGCAGCCATTATGCCTCTTTTCACATGAACTTAGCCAGGTTATTTTGCCTCACAAATAGTGGCTATTTTCTCTCAGCTTCAACTCTCACCTTTCCAAGCTCCTAGCAGAGAGGAGGACAATACCCCTTCTTTGTTCGTTCCCCATATAAACATTGCTAGGACATAAACACAACGCACTCAGATGGAATACTTTAGTTGCCCAGGAAAGTATTTCCAGAAAAATGAATCGGATCCTGAGAGCAGGATTAGAGCTGATTTAGGCACATAAACCCGTGTGCTTTGGGCCTGCAGCACAGGATATGAACATGAATGAAACTTATTAAAAATATGGGAAGAGAATAAAAGCCCTCCCTAAATCTCCCTTATTGTATAAGCTGCTATGAATTAAAGCCTTTTCAGCCCGATTCTCAGTCATCAGCATAATTATGTAGGAACATTTTCCAGACCAGCCAAGGATTCCCCACTCCCCACTCTCTAACAAGCATTTTAACAACCTGCAAATCAGGAAACTGTAAATCAGAGAAGTGAACTGAAATCGCCAATGATTAGCAAGGCAGGATATCTCCCGCTTGTATTCAGACTGAGGGAAGTGAATTGTAACTGTCCCGTTCTCCAGGATTTAAGTGTCATGTGGTTTAAAGCAGTCATCATCCATACATTTATTCTGAACTGTACACCATTGTTGCTAGTAATGACTGCATAGTTGAACCCCACTCTTCTGCTCTTAATGCATCTCAGGTGGTGATTTACAGCACAATGCAGTTTAGAACAAAGCACATCTAAATATTTTAAGTTTTAAAGTTATGCTCCACTTTAAAAGCCGATTGAAATAACAAAAATGTTTACAATTTATCTGTCTATTTATAAAGGTATAGTGGTACCTCGGGTTAAGAACTTAATTCGTTCTGGAGGTCTGTTCTTAACCTGAAGCACCACTTTAGCTAATGGTGCCTCCTGCTGCCGCCGTGCCACGCTGTGCCATCGCCGTGTTATTTCTGTTCTCATCCTGAAGCAAAGTTCTTAACCCGAGGTACTATTTCTGGGTTAGCGGAGTCTGTAACCTGAAGCGTATGTAACCGGAGATACCACTGTATTTCTATTTTGCCCACTCACATAAAACATCAAAGCAGTGCACTGCATAAAGTTTCACAAAACAATACAAAAACCACAAACATGGCTGGTTTATTTAAAATAATAATAACACTAAAAACAACTGGATAGGTCTGTCCTCTGAAAGTTTACAGCGAGAATGCCTGCTGAATCTTGGTTGAGATGGCAAGTGACACTAGATGCCCGACTTCTGGCTGATGCCAGTCAGGCTTCAGAGACATGGGGGACAACTAACAGCACTCCTCTGGATGATCTCAGCAATCAAGCTGGGCTATAAAGAAGAGATGAGAGGAATCTGTTGGAAAGGCATCAGAGTGAGTCTGGTGAATCTCTACCAGGAGTATATTTCAGAGCCAGGGTGCCAATCAGCAAAAAGTCCTCTTTGTTCACTTGTCTTGTGATCTCTCACAAAGTATCTCTTATCCTTTGTCATACTCCATGCTTATAGGCTCTGGAATGCTAGAGTAACATCCCTAGGCTGTTCTTGGGCATCCTGGTACCCTAGAGCAGTGGTGCCCTCAGGGCAGAACTGGGGGGGGGGGACATTCAAGGTCCTACTCAGCAGAGCAAGCAGGAGTGTCCCCAAACATAACTGGGTTACCAAATTTTGAAGTAAGGTAAAGGTAAAGGGACCCCTGACCATTAGATCCAGTCATGACCGACTCTGGGGTTGCGGCACTCATCTCGCTTTATTGGCCGAGGGAGCTGGCGTATAGCTTCCGGGTCATGTGGCCAGCATGACTAAGCCGCTTCTAGCAACCCAGAGTAGTGCACGGAAACACCGTTTACCTTCCCACCGGAGTGGTACCTATTTACCTACTTGCACTTTGACGTGCTTTTGAACTGCTAGGTTGGCAGAAGCAGGGACCGAGCAATGGGAGCTCACCCCTTCATGGGGATTTGAACCACCGACCTTCTGATTGGCAACCCCTAGGCTCTGTGGTTTAACTCACAGCGCCACTTGCGTCCCTCAATTTTGAAGTAATTACTATCTAATTTCACAATGCTAAAGATAAAACAGATAAGTCCAGAGTCTAAAATTACCTAATCACTACTGCCCTAGAACATGTGAGAGAATGACCAGGACCTGGAAGTAAGTAAATACAGTACAAGTAAATAAAAGGCTGCTGTTAGCCCAAGCACTAATCTATAGAGGAGGGCACCAGCTGCTTCCCTGCATGATTCACTGTTCTGTTCTTGCCTGTCTCTGCACCCTTCCACTCAGCCTCCACTGCAAGATGCATAAATCTCTCATTTTGGGTATGATCAATCTTAATGCAATTACCCGCTATGGAGGAGGCTGTCTGTTGCAAACACTCAATTTACTTTAAAAAGCTAAGATTCTTGTTCTCTATCCTAGTTTTCAAGCAGCAATAAACCACCTTCACAGTTTGAATATCACAGTAAACTGTGATTTAGCAAGTCCGAAACAGAAACCCCCAAGTTAGGTGTGCAAAGTTAGGGGATGTGTGTGGAGGGAACATTCCTGGACTAATAAACTGTGTTTTATATGCCTGGGGTGGTAATCTTTTACCTGGGACTATTTATTATCATCATTAAAGTCACTGCTGCATGCAAAACAGTATGAAGTTTGTACAAATTTATAATGGCTGGGAGTGGTACAGAGAAGTACTACCATCTTAGCGAAAACAGGACTGTTGTCTGGTTTGGGCAAGAAACAATGTGTGTGCAATTATGAGGCAAATGCATCCTCTTAATGGTGTAGCTAGTAATGGCTAGTCCCCCACTGGCTACGGATCTTGTGCTCCAGTTGTTGAAAGAGTAATATCCCGTTCTGCACAGCGTGATGGAAGAGCAATGAAAACATCATCTTAATAGGAAAAGTATGCTTTCACAAAAGCAACACGGCGTGTTTGCCTGAGACAGGCCTGTTCTGAAAAGGCAGCACAAAACAGATAACCATTTAAAAGGGAATTAGCTGTTAATTGGGAGGTGCCTGGACCTCTCAACAGAGCTTGAACAATAGGCGTAACAATAGGGCAGAATAACCCTGCTCTTTATCATTTCAGTCCTAAAGGCTACCAAGTCTAACTGAAGATGTATCAAAGTTCTGTCTCAAGATTTGATTGTGAGATTTTGTACACAATGGGTGAAGGTGCACTGGAAATGATGCCGAGGAGGATCAGGATGATTATCATATTAGACACTAAAGGATGTGGGTACATTTAGCTTACGTTGTATCTAACAATGACCTTGCAATCACCATCTGAGGCCCTTC
The DNA here is from genome assembly GCF_964188305.1 of Podarcis bocagei. Lineage (NCBI taxonomy): Eukaryota > Metazoa > Chordata > Lepidosauria > Squamata > Lacertidae > Podarcis > Podarcis bocagei. The sequence continues at coordinate 60,464,560 of NC_138129.1, forward strand.
TTGATGTGCCCCCTTTCACGAGAAGTCCAGAGAATGGCAGTACAGTGGTACCTCGGGTTAAGTACTTAATTCTTTCCGGAAGTCTGTTCTTAATCTTAACTTGAAACTGTTCTTAACCTGAAGCACCACTTTAGCTCATGGGGCCTCCCGCTGCTGCTGCGCTGCCGGAGCACGATTTCTGTTCTCATCCTGAAGCAAAGTTCTTAACCCGAGGTAATATTTCTGGGTTAGCGGAGTCTGTAACCTGAAGCGTATGCAACCTGAGGTACCACTGTATTAGAACAGGCCTTTTCTGGAGTGGCTCCTCGTTTGTGGAATGCTCTCTCCAGGGAGGTTCAGCTGGCACCTTCATTATGCAGCTTTAGGTGCCAGGCGAAAGCATTCCTCTTTAACCAGGCCTTTGACTGATTGACATCCAATGCCCTTTTAAATGTGTCACGGGATGGGGGGTTATTGGTTTGTTGTTCTTATTTTTTGACTATGTATTTTGTGGTTTTTATATTGTATTTTTTTCTTACGAACCCTGAGATGTGTGGTTGAAGGGTGGTATGAAACAACAACAACAAAACAACAGCAACAACAACCAGAGGGCATGCATGGCCAACTGGGAGGGACAAGCTCAAAGCTGGAAGCCAAATGAATATAATATGGACCATGGTGGGTGGTGACAAGTGATGGTGCAAGCTGGAAGTGCAAAGAGGAAGAACTGGCCCATGGCTCTCAGGTTCTCTTGTAATGAGAGATATGCCACAAAGTGAAGCGTAATGCACCACAAAAGACATTCAACTGCACCATGTACAATCTTTTTGAACTTTCCTGACTTCCCATGTGGCTTCAATCTCCCACTTGGGGTACTGTCAAAAAGATCGATTTCCCTCTCTGAGTTCCTCACACAATGCGCTGGATTCCTGCAGTGGCTCAGTATCCATGTATTTTACCCGTTAGCCTTTAGAATAACAACATGTGCAATAGGTTTCTTTTGCCTTATCTGGCCAGGAAGTCCCTTTGCAGAGAATTACTCTTGGCAGGAATCATTTTGGCTGGCTTGCTGTGCTGGCTTGCACTGATGAGATCATTTGAGTTTGCCTCTGCGCTTCGTTGATGTCCCAGCAATGGCTTTGTCCAACAGGGGAAGGCACCATCTTCCTGCTGCACCATCTGTGTTTGCACAAACATGTTTATTTGCAAAGCGCCAGGTCAGAGATAGCAAAACCCACTGAACAAAATCGGAAAGTTACTGTGTGTGTTTCTTTTCAGGCAGAATGGCTAAATAAACATCTTCAAATGCTAACATGTTAACGGAATGATAGGTTTACAGATGAAGGAGCTGCGACAAAATAGCTTCTGGCTGCTTCCATGTCCAGTTCACACTAATATTTCTCCATGCCAGGCTTTGACAAGCTGGTGTCCTCAAGATGTTGCAGGACTAAAGCTCCCATCATCCCCGACTATGGCTATGATGGCTGGCTTGATGGGAGTTGTGGTCCAACAAAATATGGAGGGCATCAACTTAGTCATGGTGGCCTCACATGTAGGGGCACCTGATGATGTCAACTGGCCTTTAGTTCTTCAGCTTCTATCTTGCACAATTACCATTCTATTGTGCTGTGAATATCCCGTTCCCTGGTCTTATCTTAAAGTATTTTTTTGCATGTGTCCCTTAAGCTGGCTTTATATTTTAAAATCTAATCAGCTATCCTTGGTAGCTCTTGGTTCCCATGCTCCTTACTTGTAGTTTTTTGTTTTTGCCTCAGCAGCTATTTTCTCATTAGTCTCTGATAACTTCATGAACCCATTCTTTCAGTCAATAATTGTCTAGTTTTACCCTCATTGAAAAGATTTCCTTTCCATTACTGAGGCTAAATAAAAACAAGGAAATTAAATTAGATACAAAACTTTGTTGAAATAACATGAAGGTTGTGACACACAAGCCAGGAAATCCAAAGATAAGGCTCAACAAGCTGCCATCCACTTAGGAATGAAGGAGCACAGTAGTAGGTCTCTCTATTTTTTCCTCTTAGCACAACACAGATCCTATTTGGTTCAATTGTAGGGGGCACTGTGTCCTTTTGTTGGAGAGTCCTGGAACTAATAGGATGGCAGCCTCATCTTAAAGTTGCCCAGGCAGGTACAATATGTGACCCATGAGAACAACAAAATAACAAGACTGTACAATGGTGAGGGGGGTAAAATTAGGCCAATTTTTTATTGACAGCAGCAGGCAGGGCGAGGGTTGGCATTCCTATCAGGCAGATACCCCAAGCATGGGAGTGGCGAGTTCAATCCTTCCCTTAGGCCCCTTTTGTGGGGGCCCTATACCATATTGATCCTGCCCAGTGCCATTTCTGTCCTCATACAAACAACATTCTCCACCTAACAAAGGAAGGTCATAATTTCACTGAGGGAAATGGGAGAAAACCCTAACCAAGTGCCAATCAGGTTGAGAGAGAGAAATTACAGTAATTTTTGGTCCTGTCAACCAGGGACCCAGAATTGCTCAGTGAAGGCTCTAAACCAAGGGTGGGCAGGTGCAAGCTTTCAAGAGAAAATGGCCCTGAGCTCCAGGGATAATAGCCTTATATATGCTTTCCCTTCCCCTTTGCAAGGGCTTATTGGACAGCTTTTCCCCACTAGTCCGTCGCACAGTGAGGATAGTAGGCAAAACCTTGCCCAGTATTTTGCTGCGATCTACAGGCCACAATGCCACCAGGCCCAGGTGTCCTGTGCTTATTGGGCATGGAATGGGGCATGTAGAATAGAGCTAGCAAAGAGCAGGTCTAAAGGTATGCTAGAATATTTCTACCTGTAGTGAAGAGGCCCTTAGAAGTAGGACTGAGGCAGCAGGTGAGGAAGACTGCTCTTTCAAAATTCCTCACGCAATTTATGGGCTGTGAAATGGGATGGGGGGGGCACAGGATTTTGCCAACTACTCTTGTGGGAAAAGTGGAGGTTAAATTTTCCTTAGAAAATTATCTTCTGAGAATTTCCAACTCACTTAATGTTGAACGGAACTCTGTTGTTAGTGTGGATGATACTAAACGATACTAAATGATATTTAAAGCTGGATCCACAGCTGTCCCCTAAATTAACAGATTGTGAAAAAAAATGGAGAATCCATTTTGCTGAATATTCTTCAGCAAAGGACTAAACATTCCCAATCGTTCACAGAGAGCTCAAAAAAGAAAATGAAAAGTTTTGAATATTATTATTTTTTGAGATTGAGAAACTTCATCTCCTCCCTCATTATTTCTATAGATGATCTGGCATTAGGTATGGTTTCTTAACAAGAAGGAGATAGAGACCAGGTTTTCTGGATCGATTGACAAAAGCATTCATTCTCTGCAGAATCAAAGAAGGAATTTCAGCAAGAGTGGGCAAGCTACACTTACTGAAAGTTCCAAGCTGTTCTGAAAGTTGAAAAATTCCCATTCTGTTTTTCACCTGATCCTTCCCTCCCATTTGGGAAACAAGGACATGTTACAGTACTGTATTACTTCTTACTGAGGTCAATTTTAGAGGGGGGAAACTCATCTGGACCCCTTGATGGCTGGGAAGTAGTAAACAAGACTACTCACACACCTTCTAAAGAGATTATTGAATGGGATTAACACCACACAGGTCTGAGGTAAGGTTACCAGATTTTCTTCAATGAATCCAGGGACACTTTTCAACTTCAATGGATTCTGTATGGGGACTGATTTGTAAATCCGGGGACTGTCCCTGGGAAACAGGGACATCTGGTAACCATGGTCTGAGGAGAGCAGAGGTATAAACTCCATAGAGGTTATGCCATCCCACTGACAAAAACATAACTTTATAGCTTAAGATCTTCAGGTTCTTAGTTCAATTCTTTTTTAAAAATGGTGGTGGAGTTTTAAGTTACCATCGATTTTGGGGGTGCTATCCTAGTGGATGAAATGATGCTTATCTACACTGTAGTCCTTAAGGAAAGGCCCTTTGCTGGCTAATCCGAAAGGTGGCAAACTTATTCTGTTTCTGTTTCTCATTCTTTGTTCCTTAGGGCTTCTCTCAGGAAATGCCTCCATTAGAAACAGAGGTTATCTATGCAACCTGACCTTTAAATGCAGGTGATTAAAGATGAAGACCACCTGAAAGAAATTGCTACACTAAAGGCAATGGCCCTTTTCCTTGAAAACAAAAAACAAATCTTTCCCATTATTGCACCTGTCACTCAGAAAGGCTGTGGTTTAGAAGCCTCTTGCACTGCATGCTATCCTGCATCTGACTGATGGTGGTAACTCAGTTTGCCTTAGGCTTTTAGGGACTCATCCATCTGGAAAGAAATGCTATAGACTTTGTAGAAACTCATCCAGGCAGGAAGAAATACCCATTCCTTTCCTTACTGAATGACAACAAGCCTGTAATTTGTGTTTTCCAAGCAAGCATTCCATTGGGCTGTTCTGCCCCCAAATCTGATAGATGACATCCTGTGTGTGTTTTCCCACAGGACACAATCTAGCCCCCTCTTGCTGCCACCCATTTACCTTTGTGCTTTTAAAATAGTGAGTATTCTTTGGAGAAAAGTCTTGGAATCGTATAAGTGACATTTTATAGAAAGGCTAGCAGGATGCAGGAAAAGGCTTTGCTGCTCTGATTCAGGGATTGTGTCTATCTCTGGGTCACAACACAGATTCATTTGCAAATCTTTTTGTAGTTTTAGATTTTAATGCTATGTTTTACTGGTTGTTGTGACCCACCTTTGAGTTCTTGAATCCTAATAAATACTTGAAATAAAAAAAATGGCTTAAAACATCTGTTTGACAATTGTATCATTTGGGGCATTTTAGAACAAATGTCTTGTTCCTTGCAAGTACATGTCAACCTTTTTTACATGGGTTCTAAAAACAGGGATTTTTTGCTTGATTAGAACTACAGTTTATTTCTCAGCAGTGGGTCCTCCAGGACATGGTATAACCAAGTTGGTCCAGATGTAACAATAGTACAAAATCTTTCTTGCACACTTTTTTTTTTTGAATTAAGGAGCAAGCTGTATGTGAAGTTTCATGTGAATTTTACTGGGCAACTGATTCACTTGCACCATCTGAAACTGCTTACAGTCAGGCAACACATTAATCTCCTCAGTAGCCACACTCCCACACTGAAAGAGTTTCTGTTCCCCTCATTTTTAAGAGAATCATTCCTCCCTCTAGAAGAGGGGGCTTTAAGATTTCTCATTGCACCGAAGTTTGATTACTTAGTCATATCTTTGGAGATATCATTAGAATGAGCTCAAGTGGAAAGTTTTCATCATGCAACAGCTTGAGACTGCCCAGCTGAATGCAACCAGGCGTTATCAAGGAGCTGGGACCAGTTACAAATCTGCCCTTGTTTCCATGAGCCTGCAGCTGTGCACAGACCATTCTGCAGGTTGAGCTACTGTTGGAGTCTCCTCCCTGGAGTTAGAAAGTCCACCCATAGGTTTGGGTTGCCCAGTCATCTCCTCCTCTGGTTGCAGTCCAGATCTGATGGAAATCAGTGACAAAGTTCCTTGCTATCAGAGTACAACCAGACTACGGTGCTGTGGTCTAAACCACTGAGCCTCTTAGGCTTGCTGATTGGAAGGTCTGTGGTTCAAATCCCCATGACCGAATGAGCTCCTGTTGCTCTGTCCCAGCTCCTCCCATCTAGCAGTTTGAAAGCACACCAGTGCAAGTAGATGAATAGGTACCACTGTGGCAGGAAGGTAAACAGCATTTCCGTGTGCTCTGACGTCCATCACGGTGTTCCATTACGCCAGAAGTGGTTTACTCATGCTGGCTGCGTGACCTGGAAAACTGTGGACAAACACTGGCTCCCTCGGCTTGAAAGCGGAGGTCATCCAGGCAACTGTGGAACATTTTCTGATAACCTGTGACTTATTTTGTTGTGATGCCATTCTAGTTCTGTGGGGACGGGGAGGTGATAGGAAGGTTATATGTGAAGAGTACTTAGTATACCTTCAGATTCTGGTTTTAGGCTATGCAATTGATTTTTTCACACTAAATTGCATTTCTGTTTGAAAATAAAAACATTTTGTCATCAAAACCTGAACACAGCCACACTGTAAATCAAAGTTTGAGGTTTTAAATAAGAATTTTGAATAATAAAAGTAATGTGAATTCATTCAGTTTCAATTTTGAATGCTACTTTCCTCCTTAAGTTCTGGCTTTAACATTGTTGCTGTGGCTGGTTAGTTTGTATTCATTGTGATTTCTCAATTTAAATCAATTTTAAGCTCTAGCAAATCAAAGAGTGGATTTTGAATCCCAGTTTCTTCAAATTGTTTTGTATGTCCAAATAAATTATCCATATAGTTTTCTGTTTTCTATATATGTCAGAGTGGGGTGGATTGAAGGTAGTTTGGGATCCACTGAGATATATTGGGGTGATTTGCAGTAGTTTGGCAAGTGTTTCAGTTTCCCAGTGGTTTAACAACAGCAACAGCAAAAAGACTCTCCTGCTGACCTTAAATTAGATTGCTATAATGAAAAAGGTTTGTGTCAATTATTTTTGCAAAGGACTGTAAGCTTGGTTCTGATGCAGAAACAAATTCCTGGTTTGAACATGTCTTCCAAAGCACCTTATTCTTGAATTTTGTCTATGTCTCTCCTCCCCTCTGCCTCTACCACCAATATTTTACACTTGGCTCCAGTTAGTGGACTTCAAGATTCAATAAAAAACAAGGAAAAGCCCACAAATCTGAAGCTTGCCTACTGCTATGCTATGGGCATATTATCCCTAATGCTTAATGCTCTCTTATAAATTTCCATCCTCAGTTATTACATTGTAACCACGTGATATAATTGGGAACTGTCCTTCTGGAAACATTTAGCTTACTCTTACTCTTGCCTTCTGATGGCATTTTTGATTATCAAGTACATAATGGGAAGAAGTCTAGCAAAGTTGTGAATGAAGAGGTCAAAATAAGCAACACTTCCAAGGAAAAATGAGTCCTGTTCCCTGCGTCACTGGAAAGAGAAAAAAGATCAACGTATGAATCATGCAGAAACAGTTCCAGGCTACAAGTGCCAAATATTAATGAATCGGCTCCCCTATAACGTTCATATTGCAAGGCAGCGTCCAAATACGCTATTTAAGTATTAGTGTAGTGCCTTAGGTCTCAGAACTCTGAACTCTCCAGCATTTGGCTTTTATTATTTAATCAAAATTGCTGTGGTAGAAAAAGGGTTTTTTGGAAATATACTGTTGATCTAGAAAACATGATAAACATGTACGAAGCCCAGAAATGAATATCATTTACTTGTTAAAGCAACATTTACAAATTCCTTGTATGCTCTCCATTTTCTTCTTTCCATTTTTGTTTTGTTCTCCAACTTTGCCAGCATACTGCAAACATGTTTCTGCCTCCACGAAAAAGACACCATTTTGATCAAGGCTTTGGCATTTCTCACAAGCCTGAAGCGATGGTTTAGCTTGCAAGCAACCAAGAACATTATCTTCAAAGACAGACCAAGCACTCCCACACAGAACAAACTTTGTTGTTGCATCCAGTCCCTAAACCAATGGCTGCAAGCAGTGTTTGGGATTGGTCATAAGGTTGACGGCAGTACAAAGATTGTTTTCGCAAGCTCTTGGTGTATTCAGCTTCACAGTGGAACGTCAACATATTTGGACCTGCTTTTAGGGTCTAGATGTGGCTGAGCTTCAAGCATCAGTCCAAGAGCCAATAGTTTAGATTGACTTATACAAGTGGGGGGGGGGGGCTTGGCTAGGTCCTATGGTTTTAACTCTCTGTTTAGGCAATTCGTTCTTTATGGGCATGGCCCAAATAAATGACAGCACATTTAAATCCCATTGATTTCAACTGGAGAGGTTAGCATGGCGTTCACTTAATTCCACTGAAATCAATGGGCTTAGCTTCGGAGGGATGATCTTTCAAATTTCGTATGTGACTTTTTTGTTATCTGATTTCTTTGTTTTGTTGTGCTATTACGTTGTTGCTTTATTATGTTGCTATGAACTCGTTACTACTTCCTGTGATGGTTGATTCTGAGATGAATTTGTGGTTTGTTGTTAACCACTTGGAGCCTGGTTCTTTTTGTGTATGACAATGAGGAATGAATGATGTGGTTTATGTGTGATTGTGTGTCTGTGGTAAGGGTGTGTGTTGTCCAGCCCATTTTTGAGCCTGGCTCTATCCAGTTTTGAAATGTAGCCCCCATCAGCTTTTCATCATGGTAATGTGACCCTTGACCCCCACAAAGGTTGGTAAAAGAGTCTTGATGAAGGAAAACATTGGCTCCCATAGGTGCCAACTCCCTGGGGCCCTGGGTTCCTGAGCACCCACAAAATTCCCTATGAAGGGGCTGGGCACCCACAATTTTTTGTGCCAAGGCCATGAACGCTGCATGGTACCCATGGCCCTGGGCACCCACAGTTGTGGGGCCAAGCTGGCGCTCGTGTTGGCTCCTACAATGTTTTGTTGTTGCCATTATAATGTTGCACTAATGTGAGCAGGCCCAGTCTACTTGTAGAAATCCTTGTTTGCCTGGTCCTGTGCAGAATCTGTAGTAAATCAGTATGCATTCAATGTGTGCAGTGTCTAAAAGTAATGCCATTGTATTTCATATTAGTATCTTCCTCTACACATTTTCTAGTAAAAAGGGGGGAAATGTTAGTATTGTACCAGAAACATCAAATTGTGTGGCTAAAGTTTATTTTGCAAATGCAAAGAACCGTTCAGCATATTTGTTTACCTTGCATGAATTCTGGAATTTGCTTTTCCATGGAATGCAGGATTTACATCCAGCCAGAAGGAACGGAACGCTGATGGACAACGTGGTGGTAGTGGTGACACAACAGAGGTAGGGAGTGGTACTTTGGGGGCAAAGGTTGCTACAATCTGAGATTTAGTAAAAACAAACAACTCATCACATGTTATAAAACTGTTCTGCCATTTCAGGATATGGATGAAAGAAAATCACATGATTATTTTTATGGGAGGCACCAGAAGTGGGTCTGGGGTGGGCATAGGCAAACTCGGCCCTCAGGATGTTTTGGGACCACAACTCCCATGATCCCTAGCTAACAGGACCAGTGGTCAGGGATGCATCTGGAGGGCCGAGTTTGCCTATGCCAGGTCTGGGGGATAAGGAACCATCCATACAAGCAGAGTTTCCCCCAGCCTCCAATTTATCATGCAAGACAAAGCTCACACATACAGAAATGAACTTCACCCCTTCTATACTCTCCCAATATTTTTGCCTGGTGCCATCACCAAATAGACTTCTGTTTAAAAATAAAGCAAAACTTAGAACTAGATGTTTGGGAGAAGAGTTTAGTGGTCTGACATTATAGTTTTCTATATGCAGTGTGAAGATAAATGTGTTTCCATGTATTTGTTGCATGGATAGCATGCAATCATGCAACCCACATCCATCATTCAGTCAGTGCAATTGACATTTGGTACTTAAAAATGTTGGGTTTTGTCTGTAGTTTCTAGCATGGCACCACCTCCCCATATGGATCCTTGAAGTTAATAGATTGTTTCCCACCTAATCCAGTAAGTGTGAATTTAATCTGAAATGGGGGGCACCTCTATTTGGGGGTGGAGATGTGTTTCCCTCCCTCTAAGCCTGCTTTGACAAGTTTTGTCTGAAATGTTTTCTTTTTTTTAATCATTCTGAAAATGGCAGGAAAAGTTAGGTACTTAAAGCTTATTTTTAAACAGCATTTCAAAGTGAAGAAAGAGGCATGTAATTAATGTCTTTTTGCTGTTTTCTCTTGCACTTTAAAACATCTGGACATTAGTGTTGACAGACAAAGTCCTTAATCTTTTTCACTGTGTGCTCCAAGCCATATTTTTCTTCTCTGCTTTAGTGGCACCTGAGAAAAAAAAATCCAAAATACAGTCTACAGTGGTTGAAAAGGAACTGGTCCAGTGACTTTACTGCTAGAGCAACAGAAGAACAGCAGCCATGGATGCTTGAGAATCAACACTCTTATGGCCCACCTACATCCATCTTGGCAGCTGGCAGTGGGTGAAAAAACAACTCCATCTGTGTACCACTCGAGTAATTAGTCTATGCAGGTGAAATGTGGAAGGGATTACAGAGGTGCAGTCAGTAAATTAGGAATGAAACAAGTGTAACTCTAAAAGCCTACCTTTGAATTTACTTAAATAAATTATGACGGTAGATATTCAATTTCATATGTCTGGAGTAAAACGTCCCTCATTTTCATGGCTGCTTTTGCTGCCAGAATCAGTATTTGGCTCTTTACGTTTGTGATTCCCATTTCAGCTAAGAGTGAGAGTCATACTGTGGACAATCTTCATGTGGTAATGTCGATCTTCTATTAACTCCTGTGTATCAGATATTTCACTGAGGTGGGGCAATTTGTACCCATCACGTAAGGGGAGACAGCTGTAGCTTCTGTTATCATATCTGAAATGCAGAATCAGTTGGTGGCTGGGAATTTTGCAGAACCCCCACTTGTCAATAAAATAAGGCCAAAGCTTTTATGTGAGACAACTTTTTTTAAAGTATAGGTACACTGTGAATGAGGCAATATCCAGTGGCCTCACAAAAAACAAACAAACATTGAACATCATGGAATTGTAAAGAGGCATTTTCAGTAGCTGCCCACATGTAGAAAACTCTTCTCCACGAGATTCCCTGGGAACACATTTGAGAAACACCAGAGGATCTTTACAGTTGGGACAAACATTTAGTAGCTAAGGCTGCAATCCTAATTATGTCTACTCAGATGTAAGTTCCACCAAACTCAGTGGGGCTCACTCTCAGGTCAAGGGGTTTAGGATTGCAGCCCAAAATGGTGTGTGTTGGGAATTGGAACTGCTCGTAAATCAAATAGGGTGGTTGTTGTTCTTATTATTTTGCTAATCACATTGCAGACCCTCCAGGTCTCTCTGTTTTCCAAGGACAGTTCCGGTTCTTCAGAAGCTGTACTGGTTTCTGCTTTGATCCTGGAATGTCCTGCTTTTCCTTAGGACATCCCTATTTTCATTGGCGAAATGTTGGAACGTATGGAGTTATGCGACACCCGAGCCAAGGACATAAGTAATTATACAAACTTTAGAAGACATCTGAAGGCAGTCTTGTATAGAGAAGTAGTTTAATGTTTTATTATGTTTTTAAATATGTTGGAAGCCGCCCAGAGTTGACTGGGGCAACACAGTCAGATGGGTGGGGTATAAATGATAAAATCACTATTATTGTTGTTATGGAATAGGACATCCCTATTTTTTCATCAGAGAAATGTTGGAGGGTATGATGTTGATATCCGCATGGAGCCTCCAGGAGGGTATAAGACCAAATAAATACATTCTGTCATAAACACACAACACTGGTCACATGGTAGCCATGGGGAAATAATTTGAATCCCATGACCCGCTGGCTCTATTGTGTTCCTATGCACAGCCTGCAGCTTCTGGCACAGCACCGCAAATAACGTTTCTAGACTCCGTTTGCCAGTGACATGCCCATGACTGGCCGAGGCCTATGATGTGGGAGTTGCAACTGGAGGAACCATGTACAGATGTAGTGTTGGGGACAAGCCCAAAACTAGAGTGTGTGCCTTTAATCCCCGTTATCTGCTGGCAGATTAACTGATCTAACCCAGTTTACACAGAAGACTGTATTAAAGAGAGACATTTAAATCCTAGCTGCTCCACTTTGAGACTCATGTTTACTTAATCATGGTTATTTAAAACACTTCAAATTAGACCTTTGGCAACAGCAGTACAGTCTCAAATTGCAGCCCTTGTCTGATGCAGCTGTTTAGTCAGACGAGGTTTAGCTAGAGCTAACTATCTCAATAGATAGCATTAAAACATGAATGCAAAAAAAACTGTTGCTTTTTTTGGTGGTAGGGGGAGAGGAGAATTTTTCTAAAATTGGGTCACCCTGGATGTGCAAAACATCCCATTCAGTGGAGGAAAATGCATTCTTCTCTCTATCCCAAATCCCAATCCCAAACACCTGTACAAGATCAATATTCATCTGCATAGATATGTTTTGACTCATCCAATTGGCTCACATTGTTCCAATTACATGGTTGTTGTAGAGCCAGGTTAGTAATTTTTTTGCCAAGAAGAAAAGGAAAGTCATTGATATTTTGCGGTTTCAGGACAGAGTCTACACAATAAAAAGCCAGAACATTGTTTAAAAACAACCCTGTTCATTAAACAGTTTTGAAACTAAAATATCTGAATTCTTTAAGGTTTAAAATATGAAACAGAAAATATGCTGCTGTCCACCTTTGGAATAAAAATGCTGAAAAGTAGTAAATTCAACTAGTTAAATCCATTCTACTTATATGTGACTTTTTTGTTCAGCAGCTTTATGCTAATAGGATGTTCGGGCCAAACCCCATGATTGACCCCGATTCTCCAGTAAAGAAGACCACACTTTCTTGTAGCTTAAGCACAAAATAACTGTCTTAAAAGTGCACCGATCCTTTGAACACAGCCTCATAGCCCAGCAGGGCTTCCTAGACTAAGCACGTGCTCTTGCAATATCTCAGAAAGCCTTGCTTGGATGGGCACCTTCATTAGGCGTCAGGCAAAAACACTGCTCTTCTTCCAGGCCTTTGGCTAATTAACATACAAACAAACAAACAAACAAACAAACAAACAATTTTTGACCTTTTAAACTCTGTGTGTTTTTGGGGAGTGTACTGTTTTTGTTTGTTAGTACAGTGGTACCTCGGGTTACATACGCTTCAGGTTACACACTTCGCTAACCCAGAAATAGTGCTTCAGGTTAAGATCTTTGCTTCAGGATGAGAACAGAAATTGTGCTCTGGCGGCGCGGCGGCACCAGGAGGCCCCATTAGCTAAAGTGGTGCTTCAGGTTAAGAACAGTTTCAGGTTAAGAACAGACCTCCGGAACGAATTAAGTACTTAAGCTGAGGTACCACTGTATGTTATGTGTTGTGTTAGTATGTTTTGTGTTTTTATATTGTAAACTGCCCTGTGATCCTCAAATGAAGGGCAGTATAGAAATTTAATATATAAAATAAGATATAAAGCTTCCAAATAAATAAAAGACAGAAAGAAACAGGACTCTTCTGTTTTGAAAACGAATAGTCAGCATGCTAAGTCTCTCAGTCTGCCTGATTTTAGAAGTCTCCTAGTGCTAATGATGGGAAATGCCCCCAAATAAATTACAGCTCTTTGGACTCTGCTTAAACTTTCTTATCAGTGACACACTGACTCATTGAAATAATGCAGACACAGTGTCCGTTCTCAGCTGAAGTCAGAGTGCCCCTGACCCATTTCAGTTCTGGCTTTCTGTATTACTTAGCTGAAAGATTTCTTGTATTCTTAGAGAGAGCTAGGATGGAAAGAAGAGGAGAGGCATAGCGTTGGAAACCTGATTATCCATAAATGGACATTTCCCCGCATCCCTAATCATGAAGTCATTCGAGGACATTACTTCAACGACCTCCTTCCAGCTTGGGTTAGTCTGTGTGCAAATACTTGCATAAAGTGGAACAAAGCAAATGATAACATTGCCCTTTCTCTCTCTGTTGGCACCATGGAACAAGTTAAAATTACCGTATTTTTCGCACCATAGGGCGCACCGGACCATAGGGCGCACCTAGTTTTTAGGTGGGGAAATCAATAAAAAAAATCTCCCCAGCCCCAAAGAGCAGCGTACAGTCTGCCCACAACCTCTCCCTGCCGGAGGGGTTGCGCGCAGCTATGTTACAAGCCAAGAAAGCCAGTGGGATGGATCCCGCTGGCTGCTTTGGCTTCCTCTTTAGCCCCACGCAACCTCTCCCTCCCGGGAGAAGCTGTGCGGGGCTAAAGAAGCCATAGCACCGTGCAGCTTCTCCCTGCCAGAGGGGTTGCGCGCAGCTATGGCACAAGCCTGCCTTTGCTCCATAGGACGCACACACATTTCCCCTCAATTTTTGGAGGGGAAAAACTGCGTCCAATGGAGCGAAAAATACGGTACTCAGAAGTAATGTGATAGTGCAGTCTACAGATCAGTTGCACCATAGTTTTTCAGTAGAGTTGTTCAGTGGGTGACTTGAGAGTAAGCAGATTTATATTGGAGTAAATGGTATACCCCTCTTTCCTCGCCCAGCATGCACAAATTTGGGAAGTGCTAGTTATGGTTTTCCCAGTAGTGATGTATGGAAGTAAGAGCTGGACCATAAAGAAGGCTGATCGCCAAAGAATTGATGCTTTTGAATTATGGTGCTGGAGGAGACTCTTGAGAGTCCCATGGACTGCAAGAAGATCAAACCTATCCATTCTGAAGGAAATCAGCCCTGAGTGCTCACTGGAAGGACAGATCATGAAGCCGAGGCTCCAATACTTTGGCCACCTCATGAGAAGAGAAGACTCCCTGGAAAAGACCCTGATGTTGGGAAAGATGGAGGGCACAAGGAGAAGGGGACGACAGAGGACAAGATGGTTGGATAGTGTTCTCGAAGCTACCAGCATGAGTTTGACCAAATTGCGGGAGGCAGTGGAAGACTGGACCTGGCATGCTCTGGTCCATGGGGTCATGAAGAGTCGGACACGACTAAACGACTAAACAACAACAACAATAACAACAACAAAACCTGTTCACCAGAGACAGAAGTGTGTTTTTGGCACACCACAAACAATCATGCCTCTTATTATATCGCATCCAACACTACGCAAAAATACCTTGTGTTCAGCTTTATAGACCCCCAACACCAAGCTATAAAAGATAGTATGGCACCTACAGTTGGGTCGCCTGTTTTTAAGCAGTAACTATGTAAAATGATATGTTTGATCTTCTTGCAGTCCATGGGACTCACAAGGAGAAGGAGATGACAGAGGACAAGATGGTTGGACAGTGTTCTCGAAGCTACAAACATGAGCCTGACCAAACTGTGGGAGGCGGTGGAAGACAGGAGTGCCTGGCGTGCTCTGGTCCATGGGATCACGAAGAGTCGGACACGACTAAATGACTAAACAACAACAACAACATGTAAAATGACTCATTGACTTATTTCATAAAACTTACACACCGCGTGGTTGTAAAGAAAACCCTCAAAGCAGTTTACTAAAACTATGATGTGTATGTGTGGGCATCTGTGAAATCTACAGTGCTAGGGGAGGGCTGGGGCCTGTATATTTGATACCTGCATGTTCTTCCCCCTTCCGCAACAAATAGCAGCTTTGAGATGATACAGACTTGCAAAATAGTATGGGGCAGGGGAATTTAACTCCTCTGCAAGAAGCATGGTCTGATTACACCCCTGTAGCTT
Source organism: Podarcis bocagei (assembly GCF_964188305.1). Classification (NCBI taxonomy): domain Eukaryota; kingdom Metazoa; phylum Chordata; class Lepidosauria; order Squamata; family Lacertidae; genus Podarcis; species Podarcis bocagei. The sequence goes on from NC_138129.1 coordinate 60,479,797, forward strand.
CTTTTAAAAAACAACATGGGAGACCAATCACAGTTCTCCTGCCTTCTTATCTAGTATCTTAAATAAATACAGAACATTATGAATGCAGATTAAGAAGGATGATGCTCTGGAGCCGCTCCCATTCATTTCAATGGAGTGTAGTAGAGAACTCCTCAGAGGTTTATGCCCTAGATGCATATACTGTATAAACGTTGCTCCAAAATCAACACTGGAACTCCAACATTTCCTAAATGTGTAGGCACAGTGATTCTTATTCAGATTTTATTTTCATTTTTTAAAAAACTTATTTATTGAGACTTGTTCAAAGCTATACAAAAATACATCAAGACAAAAGCACACCAAGAACTCAGGCCAATATAAGTTTCAATAGTGGGAGTGGTCCCTACTCACAATTCAATAGTCAACAGAAACAAAAACTAATCCATTCAAAAGTATGTATTATAATAAAGATTACAAACTCAAATAGAGATTACAAACTCAAACTCAAAGAGATATGTATAAGACAATAATTCGTTACAAAGATTTTCTCCTTTTCACTCGACAATAATGTTGATCCTTATAATTTATCAGCTTGTAGATGGAGACTCAGTTTCAATCACTGAGCAGAAGTCAAGTTATGGATTGGAAACCAGAACAGGGCCTTGTTTCGATGTATTCACCTTCATCAGCTGGAAGTATCAAATAACACATGAAAATACATTTAAATTCTATATTATCATAAATTATAAAACAGTCATAGGGACGCGGGTGGCACTGTGGGTAAAACCTCAGTGCCTAGGAATTGCTGATCGTAAGGTCGGCGGTTCGAATCCCCGCAGCGGGGTGAGCTCCCGTCGTTCGGTCCCTGCTCCTGCCAACCTAGCAGTTCGAAAGCACCCCTAAGTGCAAGTAGATAAATAGGGACCGCTTTATAGCGGGAAGGTAAACGGCGTTTCCGTGTGCGGCACTGGTGCTGGCTCGCCAGCTGCAGCTTCATCACGCTGGCCACGTGACCTGGAAGTGTCTGCGGACAGCGCCGGCTCCCGGCCTCTTGAGCGAGATGAGCGCGCAACCCTAGAGTCGGCCATGACTGGCCCTGTCACGGAGGGGTACCTTTACCTTTTACCTATAAAACAGTCATAAATTATAAAACAGTATTATATACCAATTGTGAGTAGGGACCACTCCCACTATTGAAATTTATATTGGCCTGAGTTCTTGGTGTGCTTTTGTCTTGGTATATTTAATACAAAAATACATACCCATTACAAGATCAGATTCGAGTCTGATGTACAGGTGCATCCAATGACATGTGATCACTGATGCACGGGCCCTTTTGGACTGGAGAAGGGAAGAACGGGGGCAGCATGGGGTGGGGCATGCTTCTGTGTGCTCTGCTAATGCGCGCAGGGACCAGGAACGGAGCCCCCACACAAAATGGTCATCACCTGTATTCAATTTTCAATTGGTCTGAACTCACATAACCAAACATTGACCTATGTCCCCATTTCTATATACAGTGGTACCTCTGGTTGCGAACAGGATCCATTCCGGAGGCCTGTTCGCAACCTGAAAGGAACGCAACCCGCATCTGCACATGCGCAGGTCGCGATTTGCCGCTTCTGCGCATGTGCGTAATGTCATTTTGTGCGTCTGTGAATGCGCGAGCGGTGAAACCCGGAAGTAATCCTTTCCGGTACTTCCGGATCGCCTTGGGATGCAACCTGAAAATGCTCAACCTGAAGCAAACGTAATGTGAGGTACAGCTGTATGTCACACAGTGACAAATTACGGACCGGTGTTCAATTTGGTGTTTCATTTTACTCACTGAAAGTAGCTAGCATCCAACCGAGGAGGCTTCTCAGCAGAACAGGCTAAGTGGGTTGTTGCCAGCCTGCTTTAGAAAATGTTCATAAATGCATGTTGCCCTAACATGCTCCCAGTTAAAACTGGTGTTCTTGAAGGTTCACACATGGGGCAGTTGTCATTCATGACCTTAAGGAGTCTGTGAAAATGACCTGCTAGGTATATTTGTGAAATGTTTGTTGCTTTCCTTCTGCTTGGTCTCCATGATGTTTATGAGGTAGATATGGTCGATTGTTCTTTTTGTTTACAAAGTTATTCCTGTTTGGACCTTTTTTCATTTTGAAAAAGCGTTTTACCTAGTTTGATCTTTGCATATTTATTATTGTGCTTTATGAGCCTGTAAAGTGTCTGGTTGTCAAGTACCTCCTTAAAATCCCTGTGAAGGACAATGAAATAAAATTTGCAGGGTGGGTCTTGTGAGAAAGAACAGCTGCGTACTTTGAATTGTCTCTCTTCCAGGCTCTTTTTATGAACAAAAGCATACATTAAAGAGCCATAACAAATGTAAGTCCAATGCTTTATTTGTCCATGGCATCCAGTGGGACTTACTTCTGAGTAAATCTACTTATTTGCACTAGATTAATGCATCTGTGTATATCTTCATTCTGTTCAGCAAGCTTCAGTTTGATTTAAGGATGCAGTGGATCTAATACAACATTGTGTGTCCCTTCTAGAATGAAAGGGCTGTGTTACTGGCAACCTGCTGGCCAAAGCCAGCTTGACTTTGAGAAATGGAGAAGCTCTCAAGTCTTATAAAGTCAGGTTAGCTTTGTGTCCTTCCGCAGCTCTTTTGCAGTCTAGTTCTAGGATTCCCTGTTCTTTACCAGGATAATTTAGTAGAATTGGAATTTCGGAATTGCTGACAGATGCAAAGAGTGGCATGAGAAACTTAATAGATTATGACACCTTGCAAACTGGTGGGGGTGTGGCCTAATAAGCATACAGCCGTAACCCTGAGGCAAAGAAAAAGAGTTAAGAGCAGGGAATTTTGAGCAGAAAAATAGCCAGTGGATAAAGGCTTAACCAACCATTGTTAGGCTGCTAGAAAGAAAGACAGAAAGACAGAAAGACAGAAAGACAGAAAGACAGAAAGAAAGAAAGACAGAAAGACAGAAAGACAGAAAGACAGAAAGACAGACAGAAAGACAGAAAGAAAGGGCTTTATGATTAATTAGTCCCAGTGGAAGTTAAATCAGCAGTCATACAATATCTTTTTTTAAAAAAGATATTTATTAAAAGTTTAATAGTTACAGAAAAAAGAAGAAAAAACCAGCAAAAAGTTCACAATACATCAAAAATAAAGAGAAAAAACAAAAAACAACAACAATACAACAAAACAACAAGAAAAGCAAAAACATTTAAAAAACACATCCAATATCTCTATATCTCTACTTTTCATTTACTTGTATCATCGACCTCCTCACACCTCCCTTTTTTGTATTCTTGTTCAATTAGCTATTTCAGCAAATCCTTTCCATCTTTCTCAATTTTTGTTCTATAATTTATCTTAGCACAATCTAACCTTAAATTTTACACTTTGGCCCATTAACAATCTATTTTTACTTAGTTCTTTATAACATTTCTGCTAAAACCATGTAACTTCATTCCAGCATCCTTCTAACATTCATTAATTTTACAATATTTCTGTAAATATACTTTGAATTTTTTCCAATCTTCTTCCACCAACTCTTCTCCCTGGTCTCGGATTCTGCCAGTCATTTCCTCCAATTCCATGTAGTCCATCAGCTTCATCTGCCATTCTTCCCGGGTGGGTAAATCTTGTGTCTTCCAGTGCTTTGCGATGAGTATACTTGCTGCTGTTGTAGCATACATAAAAAAAGTTCTATCCTTCTTTGGCACCAATTGGCCGACCATGCCCAGGAGAAAGGCCTCTGGTTTCTTCAGGAAGGTATATTTAAATACCTTTTTCATTTCATTATAAATCATCTCCCAGAAGTTCTTAATCCTTGGGCATGTCCACCAAAGGTGAAAGTCTCCTTACATTTCCAACATTTGTTATCAGGCAAATGGTAGATTTTTGCAAGCTTGACTGGTGTTATGTACCACCTATAGATCATTTTCATTAGATTCTCTCTTAAGGCATTACATGCTGTAAACTTCATACCTGTGGTCCATAACTGTTCCCAGTCAGCCATCATAATGTTATGTCCAACATCTTGTGCCCATTTGATCATAGCAAATTTCACCGTTTCATCCTGAGTATTCCATTTCAACAACAAGTTATACATTCTTGACAAATTCTTAACTTTGGGGTCTAACAATTCTGTTTCCAATTTTGATTTTTCCACCTGGAAGCCTAATTTTTTGTCCAAATTATATGCCTCCATTATTTGATAATAATGGAGCCAGTCTCGCACTCTGTTTTTTAATTTTTCAAAGCTCTGCAGTTTTAGTCTATCTCCCTCTTGCTCCAGAATTTCCCAATACTTCGGCCATTTGGCCTCCATATTGAGTTTTTTTCTGAGCCTTTGCTTCCATTGGTGACAGCCATCTTGGGGTTTTATTTTCTAACAGGTCTTTATATCTTATCCAGACATTAAACAGTGCTTTCCTGACAATATGGTTTTTAAACGCTTTATGTGCTTTAACCTTGTCATACCACAGATATGCATGCCAACCAAATACATTGTTAAAACCTTCCAAATCCAAAAGAGAATATTATGAAAATGATATATAGGTGGTACATGACCCCAGTCAAGCTTGCTAAGATATATCATTTGTCAGATAATAAATGTTGGAAATGTAAGGAGGCTGAAGGAACATTCTTTCACCTCTGGTGGACCTGTCCAAAAGTGAAGGCCTTCTGGGAAATGATTTATAATGAGCTAAAAAAGGTGTTTAAGTTCACCTTTCCTAAGAAACCAGAGGCCTTCCTCCTGGGCATTGTCGGCCAGAAGGTGTTAAAGAAGGACAGAACTTTTTTTATGTATGCAACCACAGCAGCAAGAATTCTCATCGCAAAATATTGGAAGACACAAGATCTACCCACACTGGAAGAATGGCAGACGCAATTGATTGACTATATGGAGTTGGCGGAAATGACTGGCAGAATCCGAGACTTGGGAGAAGAAACAATGGAGGAGGATTGGAAAAAATTTAAGGATTATCTACAAAAATTTTACAACTTATATGAATGTTAAGAATTTGCATGATTTGGAAAATCTAGCTTCAGCAATAAGATTCGATGTTATGGGAATTTAAGTTACATTAATGAAAGGACTAATGTTTAAAACAATATTACATTTGTATGATGGGATGATTAGCTGCTTGTGCGTAAAATCGTGGTCCCTCAGAGTTTGTGCAACTCCACAAACCTCTGTGTGTGACAGAGCTCCTCAAACATGTCTGCCCTAGTCACTCGTAGATTCCGACAGTGGTTGTCTGCGGAAGCGCTTCCAGCATAGAAGCTCCTTAACGGAAACGCGTCTTCCGGACTCACGACGTGGCAGCTTCCGGCGAAGCATGGGTCTCCCTATGGGAGCTTCTGACACCTCCCCGCTGTTCTCGCTGGACGTGTCCCTGATCCCTCCCTCTTCCCTGCTAGTTCCTGCATTTGCTGCTGCGTCTCTCTCCGCATTCATGAGCCCTTCCTCCAGAGACCCCTCTCTCCCCCTGCTGGTCCCTGCTTTCGCTGCTGACTCCTTCCCAGCCTCTGTGAGCCCTTCCACCTCCCTTTCCTCCGATGGCAGTTCCCTGACATCCACCTCCCCTCCAGGGCCCCCTTCCCCCCCGCCCATTCTCTCTCCTCTGGGCGGTGAGGAGATAAAACCCCGAAAAGAATCCTCTTCATCTTCCGACGTCTCGAACATTTCCCTCCATCGGTCTTCGTCCCGGCTCACTGAATCCTCCTCCTCCTCGGAATCAGGGAACCCCTCCAACTCTTCTTCTTCGTCGGTGGTGGCAAAGTATTCCCTCCGGAACCTCACCACTGGCTGAGGTTTACGTGGGAACCTCTGATGAAAAGTTTCTATTAAAACCTCGTCATCTACATCCTCTGCCATGACCCAGGTGTTTTCCGACTCCGGTTCCCCTTCCCACATTACCAAATACTCTACTTGATCTCCCTTCCACCTGGAATCGAGAATCTCCGCTACATGGTAGCTGTGTTCCTTCTCCTCCATTGCTGGTCCCCTATTGACCCTCCCTTCTCTGTCCCCTTTATACGGTGACAGCAGCGACCTGTGGAAAACTGGGTGCAGCTTCATGTGGTTCGGTAACCGGAGTCTGAAAGCCACTGGGTTGACCTGCTGCGTGACTTCAAATGGGCCCAGTCTTTTGGGTCTTAACTTCTTACAACCCCCTTTGAATGGTAACCCTTGGGTTGACAGCCACACCTGGTCCCCCACCCTAATGGTTTCACCTTCTCTTCTGTTTTTGTCTGCCTGCCTCTTATATTCCTCCTTAGCCCTGTTTAAGTTAAGTTGGAGCTGGCGATGGATCGCCTCCATTTCCTCTACGAACTGTTCTGCAGCTGGAACGCTCCAGTTCTCCCCTTCCCCCCCTGGGAAGGCTCGGGGATGGCACCCGTAATTAGCCAAAAAGGGGCTCATCCCCGTGGACACGTTCTCTGCATTGTTGTAGGCAAATTCTGCCAACGCCAGCTTTTCCACCCAATCATTCTCTCTGTCATTCACATAACACCTCAAATATTGCTGGAGGACGCCATTAGCTCTTTCCGCCTGCCCGTTGGTTTCAGGATGCCGGGCAGTTGAGAAATTAACCTGGAAGTAAATTGTTTCCCTCGGTCTGAAACCACCCTCAAGGGGGCGCCATGCAACCTAAACACATTCTCTACAAACAATTTAGCGGTTTCTTCTGCCGTGACCGCATGTGAGCAGGCTATAAAGTGGGCCATTTTGGTTAACAGGTCTACCACAACCATGATGGCTGTTTTCCCTCTGGACCTTGGCAGATCAGTCATGAAATCTATTGCCACTGTTTCCCATGGTCTTTCAGGTGTGGGTAGTGGTTCTAATAACCCTGCCGGTGCCCGCCTCTCCCCCTTGGCTCGTTGGCATTGGTCACACCCTCTCACATACTCCCGCACATCTTCCCTGACCTTGGGCCACCAAAATTCCCTGGTAACCAGCCACATGGTTTTGTGTTGCCCAAAATGCCCTGCTGTGGGGCTATCGTACAGTTGCTTGAGTACCTTCTCCCTCAATTCACCTTCAGGTATATATAACGCTCCCTTGTAATACAACACCCCGTTTCTCTCCTCAAAACCCCCGGGTTTGTCTCCCTCCCTCCTGAGACCCCTGAGTTTGTCCTGGGCGTATTCATCATGCACCGTTCCCTCTACCAGTTCCCTTTGCCCCACCAATGCCGCCCCACACACCCAGCGGTCCTCTGGAATGACATGGGTCTCTTCGGGTGCTCCCTCCCCCTCCAAATATTCAGGTTTGCGTGAGAGAGCGTCCGCCCTAACGTTCTCTGGGCCTGGCACGTAACAAATCTCAAAGTTAAATTTGGAAAACTCCTGGGCCCATCTCAACTGCCGTTGATTGAGCACTCGCGCAGTTCTCCAATACTCTAGGTTCTTATGGTCCGTGCACACTTGCACCTTATGTTGTGCACCAATTAGCAGGTGCCTCCATCTCCGGAAAGCCTCATGGATAGCAAGAAGTTCTCGATCGTACACCGTGTAGTTCCTCTCGGATTTGTTCAGTTTTCGCGAAAAAAAAGCACATGGTCTCCACTCTGACTCCTCCCCCCCTGGCTGCAGGAGGAGCACCGCCCCAATGGCTCTGTCTGATGCGTCTGTTTCGACTCTCATCTTTTTTTGTAAATCCACATGCAGAAGTTGTTCTTCAGAGGCGAAGGCCCTTTTTAGCTCCTCAAAAGCTCGCTCCGCCTCCTCAGTCCAAACAAATTTCTTCTTACTGCTGAGACAGTCCGTTATGGGCGCCGTCAGGTGGGCAAAGTTTCGGATGAACTTACGATAAAAGTTCCCAAACCCTAGGAACCTCTGCACGTCCTTCTTGGTTTTGGGAGTTTTCCATTCCAGCACTGCCTGGACCTTGCCGGGATCCATAGCCAATCCCTTGTCTGACAGGCGGTACCCCAGGAACTCTACCTCCTTGGTATGAAACTGACACTTCTCCAGTTTCACCCACAGCCGGTTGTCTAGCAGCCTGCGCAACACTTCTCTGACGTCTCTCACATGCTGCTCCTCATTCTCAGAATACACCAACACGTCATCCAGGAAGGCCACGCAATTCTTGTAGAGCAAAGGACCCAGTACGTGGTTCATCAGCGATTGAAAGCACGCTGAGCCTGCTTGTAATCCAAATGGCATAACTAAATATTCAAATGCCCCCAAAGGGGTGAACATGGTGGTTTTCCATTCATCCCCTTTCCTTATACGTATCAGGTTGTACGCCCCCCTTAGATCCAGCTTTGTAAAAATCTTTCCCTTCCGCACCCTGGTCAAAATGTCATCAATCCTGGGCATAGGGAAAGCCACTGGTTCTGTCACTGCATTTAACCCCCTGAAGTCACACACAAGTCTCGGCTTGTCCGTGTTCTTTTTATCCACAAAAAACACTGGGCTACCCCCCGCTGCTTTGGACTCTCTGATGAAGCCTCTCTTCAGGTTCTTGTCAATGAACTCTCGCAGCTCCTGCATTTCTCTGTCTGACATGGCATACAACTTGCCTACAGGAAGCTGTGCTCCAGGGAGTAAATTGATCTGACAGTCAAAGGGCCTATGCGGGGGTAGTTGGTCGGCTTCCTTCTCGCTGAACACGTCGCTGAGATCTGCATATTGTGGTGGTACCTTCACCTTCTCCATTACTTCTGTCCCTGCTAGGGTGGCTTGGGCCCCTGCTGAACCCCTTTCCCCTTTGCAGTGTTCTAAGCAATGTGCTGAACCAAAGGAAACCACTCTCTGATGCCAGCCCACCAGCGGATCATGTAGCGCTAGCCAGCTCATTCCCAAAATAATGGGAGCGCCTCCCAAGGTGGCCACATTAAACGCTATCAGTTCTGTGTGCCTTGCCACCCTCATTATCATTGGGACGGTCTGCAAGCTGACTCCTCCTCCCAACAACTCCCTGCCATCGATCGTGGTCACCTGCAGGGGGTTGCTTAAAGGGATCGTCTGTATCTGGTGTTCAGCAGCAAACTCTTTGCTCATAAAATTGCAGGAGCTGCCTGAGTCCAACAGCGCCTTTATCTTTAGGGGGTGTCCATTTTGCAGCTCTAGCGACACTTCAATCACTAGAGCAGGTTGAGGAGCTTCTGGCATGGGCACTTTCACTGCTCTTTGGCCTGGCTGCTGTGCCCCGACTGTGGCAACCAGGCGTTGGCTTTTACCTGCTCCGGTTCTCCCTGCTCTCTTCCCTCAACAGCTCCCACCATCCCTTGCCATTCCTTCCTCTGGGGGCAGACTCTGGCAAAGTGGCCTGGCTGTTGGCAGAGATAGCATTTCCGGGCGCCTTTTCCCTCCTTCTTAGCCCCCTCACTGGGCTTTGAAACTGCGCGCGCGCGCGCTGTTCCGATTTCCATCGGCTCTGCCGGCGGGAAAGTTGTCTCTGGAATCTCAGGAATGCGGAACTCCTTCCAGCGTTCCCCTTTCCCTTCCCGCCTCTCCAAAGCTCTCGCCTCCTGGCGCGCTCCTATGGTCAGCGCAGATTTAGTCAGCTGATCCATGGAATCCGCCCTAGGACCCCGGGACAGTTCGTCTTTCACGGCCGAAGCCAGGCCTTCTTCAAATAGCATTTGAATGGGTGCCGCCGATAAGTCCCACCCCAATCTGTGAACCAGCATAGTGAACTCAGTCCAGTACTCACGGACAGATCGGCTTCCCTGCTTGCAAGCCATTAGCTGTCTGCGCACCACTCCTTCCTCAATATCGCTGGAAAACATGAGATCCATTGCACGAAAGAACTTCATGGTGTCCTTTAGTACGTCATTGTGCGTTGCCATCAGGGGCCTAACCCAGTCTCTCGCCCCCCTCTCAAGATGCCCAATCACGAAAGCAACTCGCGATTCCTCGTCAGGGAATTCATCAAACTGCACATTGAGAGCATATTGCATCTCTGTTCTAAAGGCATGATAGTCCTTGGGGTCCCCCCCAAATTTCTGCACCAATCCTGGTACCTTTCTGTTGAACTGGGTGGCTCTCCCCTTCTTGTCTGCATCCTGAGCCCTTCTCTCCTCAAGCCTAGCCGTCTGCAGCGCCAATTGGATTTCCAACGCTCGGTACCTATCTTCCAAGCTTGGACCCGCTCCAACTCCTGCCTCTCCGGCTCCGGCTGGGTCGCTCATGATGCCTTCTCCTGCACAGGCAGCTTACAAAGACTGTCGGAATGCTATGATGGGATGATTAGCTGCTTGTGTGTAAAATCGTGGTCCCTCAGAGTTTGTGCAACTCCACAAACCTCTGTGTGTGACAGAGCTCCTCAAACATGTCTGCCCTAGTCACTCGTAGATTCCGACAGTGGTTGTCTGCGGAAGCGCTTCCAGCATAGAAGCTCCTTAACGGAAACGCGTCTTCTGGACTCACGACGTGGCAGCTTCCGGCGAAGCATGGGTCTCCCTATGGGAGCTTCTGACACCTCCCCGCTGTTCTCGCTGGACGTGTCCCTGATCCCTCCCTCTTCCCTGCTAGTTCCTGCATTTGCTGCTGCGTCTCTCTCCGCATTCATGAGCCCTTCCTCCAGAGACCCCTCTCTCCCCCTGCTGGTCCCTGCTTTCGCTGCTGACTCCTTCCCAGCCTCTGTGAGCCCTTCCACCTCCCTTTCCTCCGATGGCAGTTCCCTGACAATTTGTTTTTAAAGTAAATTGATAATAAGTATTTTAAACCCAAAATATAATTATTTGAAAGAACAAAAGAATACATGAAACAAGGTTACAATTTGCTGTTATTTTTATTTGTAAAGAACGCATTGTGAGGGAGACGTGGGGAAGTCCGGTTGGTTATGGAAAATGTTTTGGAAAGATGATTCTTTTTCTCTTTTTCTTTCTTTTCTTTTCTGTTATTTCTTTGTATATCTGACTTAGTTGTATCTGGAAAAAATGCAATAAAAAATATTATAAAAAAAACAAAAAATAAAAAAAACCCTTCCAAATCCAACACGTCAGTATTTTCAAGAAGCATCCATTCTCTCAGCCAACAAAAAGCGGCTGATTCATAATAAAGTTTAAGGTCTGGCAGGGCAAATCCACCTCTTTCTTTAGCATCAGTTAATATCTTAAATTTTATACGAGGCTTCTTGCCCTGCCAGACAAATCTAGAGACATCTCTCTGCCACTTCTTGAAACAGTCCATTTTGTCCAAAATTTGCAATGTTTGAAACAGAAACAGCATTCTTGGCAATACATTCATTTTTATTCACAGCAATTCGACCTAACAACGATAACTTCAAATTTGACCATATTTCTAAGTCCTTTTTCACTTCAGTCCAACATTTTTCATCAGCAGTCATACAATATCCTTTGGGACCAACTCATCAAGTTATTATGATTCATTTAAGGTCTTTAGCGTGTCTCTGGTGTGGCTTTAGAAAAGCAGCTTTCTCCTTAGCTGCACAAGTCCATTTGTGCTACCAAACCATATTTTCTGGCCTGTCAAAATGCTAGTTTGTCCTGGAGGGGGACAAGAAACAGGTCCTTGAAATGACTTCATTGGCACTCAGCTTTGACACAGCTACTGCTACGCTACTGTGTCACAGCTATCTGCCACAGCAGCAGCTTATGGTGAATTCCCTCACATCCTGTTGACTTTTACACTTTGGAGTTTGGGGGGGGGGAGGGAGGGCACGACTCAGGTTAATGAGAGGTGGAATTGGCACAAACGCTGCCCAGTGGCTTCATGCTTATGAAATTTTGACTCAAATTACGTCAGGAGCTGTAAACCAGCAAGTGGCACGGCCTAAGCTGTTGAATACATAGGAGAGGTGGCGGGAGGGGGCAGAAGTAGCCCTTATAATATTTATTTAGAAAAGTGCATCTTGTTTCCATTTGTAGGCAAGCGAATTACAAAGATTCATGCGGCATTTGTAAATGGAAAAAGCGACACCGCCCTTGTTATGAATAAAACTTATGAAATGTTTAAAGGAAAACAGCTTTTTTTCCCCCTTTTAGCCGAGCCTTGTGGTTTAACCACATGAAATGTGTCCACTCGCACGGACATTTGCCTTTGAATTGCTAATCTTCCCATAGAACAAGTGGCATGTATGGTCCAACTCACCTGAAATAAATTCAGGGCTTCGCATGTGGAAGGACCCAAGTTCAATCCCTGACATATCAAAGCAGGGCTATGAAAAATCCATGCCTAACACCCTAGAGAGCCACTGTTAGTCAGTGTTGACAACCCCAAGCAAGATGGAGCAATGGTCTCAGTCAGCACAAAGCTGTTTGCTGGGTTCGTTACAGCATGTGTGTTTGGGAAGCAGGATCAGTAATGGCCCCTTAAGCGTATTTTTCAGGAAATAGGGCATGAGAACAGCAGGAAATTTAGGAAAGAGCAGGTGGGGGAACACTTGTATGAATCAATGCGTCTCGAGAATAGCAAGAGAACAGCATACAGTGCTTCAGAATACTTCTATACTAACTATAGCATACTTAACAAAGGGGCAAATGGGACTTGTCAACTTCGGAAGGTAGGCCATCTAGAAGAAGGAAAATGATCCTAAACCTACGCTGCCTTGCAGGATATCTTTTGGAGAAGAAAAGGCTAAGGAGCAAACCCTACACACATCCAGAGTGGAGTCCCTAAGATGGTTGGAAGGTGCCTTGTATGCCTCCTTCCGGCAACTCCTGTAGGCAACCTTGTGTCAAATGTACTGTATTGCTCTGCTTTCCTGTGGACCACATCAGCAAGGTTGGGTGGGGTGGGGTGGGGTGTGGGGGGGTGACGGTCTTGTCTTCTGGGCAGCTCAGGTCCTCCACACACACTGCCCAGGCTTGTGCCCTGAGGAGGTCACCTTGGTGCCCCAACACAGCAGTTTGACTTCACCTCAGGAGGCATACTTCATTGTCTCTCAAGACAGATGGTTGCCAACAGGCTTGCACTATTCACCAAACTGGAATCTGCTTACTAGCCTAACAATACCTGGTAGGACTACAGGGTACTTCACAATCACCTGCTTCTGCAGTCCTAGGCAGGCATCAAAACAGGGCACGCACTGAGTCTTTGTTGGTCTTGATTGTTGATTCAGCTTGGTAGGTCACAAGTAGTGCAGACCTTTCCAGTACAGTGGTACCTCGGGTTAAGTACTTAATTCGTTCTGGAGGTCCGTTCTTAACCTGAAACTGTTCTTAACCTGAAGCACCACTTTAGCTAATGGGGCCTCCCGCTGCCACCGTGCTGCCAGAGCACAATTTCTGTTCTCATCCTGAAACAAAGTTCTTAACCCGAGGTACTATTTCTGGGTTAGCAGAATCTGTAACCTGAAGTGTATCAAACCCGAGGTACCACTGTATCTGAAAAATCTTGTCACAGTGTTAACTTAGGTCAATGCACCTCCTCAGAGCAGTGAGGAGAAAATAAGAACTCATGAGGTCCTTTGCCCTGTATCTGTCTTTGCCCATGATATTAGTTTGATAAATGTTTGTGTGTGAGAGAAAATTCATACACGAAAAAAGCCTTTGCCTTTATCCTGGTTTCTACGAGTTATGACATGCTTATCTTGACTTTATTCAAAATTCACCTTGCCAAGCCTAGATATCATGATTTGGGAATGATGCATTTTGTCCTGGCAGCATCTTGGGTCTAGCATTTCATTCTGATAAACATCAGAGATAAACATCAGAGAAATATAGCTAAGGAAAATAAGAAGAGCTGATTATAACTCAGTATGAAGTTTTGTGTGACAAGTTCCATTCATTGTGGGAACTCTTTGTTTCTTGCAAATGAGCTCTTTTGAATGCTGCTCTCCTGCAGAGTGCAATGTGCGTATCATCCATCAAAGCAAGAGTCAACGAAGGAAATGAGGACAGTTGATAACATGTTTCTTATGATAATGCCATTTTTCCATGATTACCAAAGGCCAAAACTTATATATTCGAGGGAAAATGTTATGTTTTGAAAAACATTCAGAACTTCCCACACAATTTAGAGCTGAACTATTACAGAGAGCTGGGGGCATGGGAAGGTGTTTCCAGGACTAAAGTTACACAGGCAAAAAGAAAAAAAGGATTATGGGATGTTTTGTGTAGGAACGTTCCAGAGCAGAAAACAAACCAAGAGGATTATTTCCAGTTTGGAGCCAGTACCAAGTACACACACATTGTCATCTTTCTTTTTTCTTCTCCAAACATATTACTGAACAAAGAACTAGTGTGACATTAGAAATTCCCATATTTTCCAATGGCAGCTCAGCAACATAATTTTATACCCGTCTATTCTTGGTTGTGTAATGGACTGCCTGTCATGGATTTTGGAAGCATTAAACTATCCTAGTATATTGGCTAGACAGGTTTCTAGTATGGATCTATCCACCAACCACTGGGTATTAGTTCCTGCCTATGATGCTGCCATAAATGTGACAGAGGTCCTCTCAGATAAAAGGGCAGCAACTGTAATACAGTTTTCAGGTTCCTCTCCCATAGAAATGAGGACGGAGATGTATAAGGCTCCAAAGGGTTAGGATTTTGGGGTGGGTGGGTGTTGAAGCCAGAAAAACACGTGTCACTTAACTCGTAGTGTGTGACATGCACACACAGGATATATTTGCAACATACAGTATTATTCCATTTAACAAATAGGGAATACATTGCACAAGCAAGCAAAATCCATGGCAGACAATTCCTAAGCCCAGGAAGTCGGCTTAGCACTCTGAAGGACAAGCTTATTAGATCAGTGCTCTTAATTCCTTTTCGCAATAGAGAAACACTAAAACTCATTTGCTCAAGAAATAAGATTATTTTTTTTTAAAAAAAGATAAGCCAGTGAAAAACTAACCCAGAGGCATCAGAGAGAGAAGAGGCTCTCATTTTCTCTCTCTTTACTCTGGGTTCCTCTTCTTTTTACCTTCGCTGATTGTTGTGTGGAAAAGGTAGTCTCAATATCCAACATCAGTCAAATAGACCCACTGAAATCAGAGAGTTCAGATTTTATTCGAAAAATGCCCTGTCTAGGGCCAGCTGTGTAATACCCAGCATGGCTATCTTCCTATATTGGTGGCTTTCTCAACATATCTGGTGGCAGTGGCTATGGGTTTTTGATTTACATTTCCAAGAGTGGCTGACATAGTATCAACCTAGAGCATTATGGGAAATTAAAATGGCAGACTTGCATGCCCACAATTCCCTGGTGAAATATACTTGGAGTCGAGAGTGGATTTCATGCTCTTTATTCAGCTCATAGTGGTGAGGAGGAATGGAAGTTTCCCCAGAATGTCTGCGTTAAATACATTATTTACACATTGGGCCCCACGTGATTGGCTAATTCCGGGATTCACCTGTAGGCTAATCAGGTTGCGGATTCACTTCCACCTGGAGCTGGATTGGGTGCTCCTGTGGACCAATCAGACTGCTACATTTTGGATCCTATTCAACTCAGTACATAACACCTGGGATGATGCTACCAGTGGATCCTGAGATCTACGGATGTAGGACAGTATACAAATTTAATAAATAATGATAATAATCTTTCCTAGATGCTGGAACCTGGGTGTTGATGTTGGTCCTGGTCTTACCATTATAGGGTCTGGAAGCAACGAATGGGAATCCAAGTTCCCAGTTCCTTTATAGTGTTAAAATTTCTAAAGCCAGCATTCAATGTTAGCAGCTGAAGTCAAGCGTTAAATCTGTGCTATAGCATGTGCAGTGTGTTTCTGCAAAGCTGGCAAAAAGCTGAAAGAGTCAAGCCAGTTCAGAACACAGTTCACGGACAGAAATAATTAGCCAGGCTCACAGCCAAAGGAGCATGCTCAGTGAACAGGAGGACGAAGCAAGCCCAGAGTTAAATGGGAGCAGCTTTGCACATCCACAAAGAAGCTCCGAAGGAGAACGTACAAGAGCGTATTCTCGTCTTTCCTTTTTGTGTGTAATGTGTGAAACAGCAACCTAGGCAGATTCCTAACTCATGGGATGGTGGGTAGAAAGAGATGCGTTTTTGTTTTGTTTTGTTTTGTTTTGAATTAAAATGTAAAAGCATCTGCAGCTCAGTTCATAAGAATTCTCCAAATGGAGAACAATTTCAGGCAGTGTAAAAACAATTAAAGCATCAAAACAGCAATAAACAAAACATAACAACAATGCAAAAGCCTTCTTCAGCTAGCAGGAGGAGCAACACACAGCTCAGGCAAACTATCATTATGCTCCTCATGAAATGCTTGCCTGAATGAAAAAGTTCTGACAACTTGCCTCAGTGGGCTTGAGTGCTTGGACCCGGTGAGTCTCAGAAAGCAAGGGACATCAAGAACTCAAAATGCTCTTTTAGCTGTTGTTGTTATTTTATTATTATTTATTAATTTATATGCCACTTAATGCTACAATAGGGTTCCAAGTGGTTTACATGTATAAAAACTGGGGTTTTGAACCAGACCCCATTGAGGCACAAACTACAAAGGTCCTGTAAGCACCCAGGGTTCCAGATCCTGTGGAAGTCTATGAGTGCAGAGGCCTGTATGCGTAAGTTTCCCCAGCTCCATTCATGCTCAATGTGTGGACCAAGGAATCTTCACAGCCAGAGTTTCAGGCCAGTGATGCGATCCCACTGGCCCTTTTGACAGGTTAACGGTCCAGGGGTCAGGAAACTTTTTCAGCAGGGGTCTGGTCCACTGTCCCTCAGACCTTGTGGGGGGGCCGGACTATATTTTGAAGAAAAAAAATGAACGAATTCCTATGCCTCACAAATAACCCAGAGATGCATTTTAAATAAAAGCACAGGTTCTACTCGTGTAAAAACATGCTGATTCCAGGACCGTCTGCAGGCCAGATTGAGAAGGTGATTGGGCTGGATCCGGCCCCCAGGCCTTAGTTTGCCTACCCATGGGTTAACCTCTTCATTTGATTAACACTTGAAGAGAGCTTGTATCTTTCAATTTATTCTCTCTTATTCAGTCTGTTCCTGACCTCTGGAAGTCATTCAAGGAGGCCATCACAACACCTGGTTCAGATGGAAAGGAGAGGTAGAACAGGACACCAGTAGCTTACTAACGGCAGCCCAAAATTCTGGATAACTTTTCACAGGTATTCTATGTGAATGTGATGTGAAAAACTGTGAGAGAGAAAATATATAAGAGAGCAGCCTGCACCTCTTCTTGGAATCTCCCAGTGATGTAAGAATTGACCATTTCTATTCCAAAGGATGCCACGGCTAATGACATTGAAAGCCACCGAGAAGTCCAGGAGAACTCACAACATCACATAACCCTGTCTTTCCTACAGATGGTTATCATTAAGGGCAACCAAGGCAGTTTCAGGCAGAAGACAGATTGAAATGGATCTAGATAATTAACATTCATCTGAAGATTTATAGCCCACTTTTCAGGCCACACTGTCCTCACAAGGTGGATTGCATAAAGCAGGGGCAGTCAATTTGGCACCTTCCAGATGTTAATGGCTACGACTCCTACTATCCCCGATCTTATCCCTACTAACTAGTGCTGGCAGGAACTGTCGTCCAGCAACAACAGGAGGGCACAACGTTGGCTACCCTGAAATAAAGCTTTAAGCTCATAAAAACAAAAATTCCAAAGAAATCATTAATTTTAAACCACCAGGAGCTAAAATTTTTCAAGCACAGCATATTGATTAATCAAACACAGACAGGAATAATAACATATTGAGTTTTCTTAAAAACAACAAGAGAGCAAGCCATATATATTTCCCTGCGGAATTCCAAAGGTGTGGGGGTCACCACTAAGAGAGTCCTGCTTTTGATATGCCCACTCTTACCGGTGGACTGACAAACAGGAACTCAGAAGTTGGTCTCAATACTCAGAAGTTTATGAGCCTGCTTGTCATACAAGATGATGGGGAGCTGCTCAATCAACTTGTTAAAAAAAGGGGGAATGGAAAAGGGGGAATGGAAAAGGGTTTGTAATTCCCCAAGTAAAGGGCACAATGGTCAAAGAACTGTTGCCCCAGCTTGGGTAGCTCAATACAATGTTTGAAAGCCTTCTTTTAAGAAGAATAGATTGAAAGATGAATTCAAAATTTTTCACCCTGAAATGTTTCCTGACATCATAAGGGCTCTGAAAAGGAAATTTCAAGTGAGGATATATGGCTCAGATATTCCACTCTGCTCGGACAGAATAATGAAACACTTTTTTGTTGTGATTTATGAGCCTGGAAAATTGACTCCAGACTTTCTGAAAGCCTTGAAACTACACTAATCTAGCCCAAAGCTGTCAGCTTGGTTATGTCTCCCTGAATAAGATGATAAAAACACTCAGATCTGATATGTGCAGCCTCAGCCTGGGCAGAGTTAGGCAGGCTTAAGCCCACTGAAAACAGTGGGTTTAGGTGTGCCTAACTGAATAGGATTGCAAGCCTCCATACTATATTTACTCATCTGGATCCAGTGGAATCATCTCTCCATGTAACAGTCAATAAGTAATATTGTCTTCAGGATAAGTGTGCATATTTGTGCTGCAATAGAAAGAAAGCAAAATGCACAGGTTGCACTATTGGCTTATGGGGAGATTCAGGTGGAGTGGGAAACAGACACAGATGGGCAAACAGGAAGGGAGGGTATCCCTCTCCTAAGCCCCTTTTCTAGTGGGCAACTTGCAGTAGCAGTCCTTCACTTACCATTGCTTGTTACTTGTGGTAATATTGGCCCAAGACACACAACTAAATTCCAGAAAGCACTTGTAACAACAGTGGATGTGCTAACTGTGAGGAGAAGACGTTTTATGACTTGACCAAATCTTTCCATTTGATTACCGGGGGGGGGGGGGGATGAGAAGTTCTTAGAGCAAAAACAGTGCCTTGAGGGAGTTTGCCTGGATACCATACTACGTAAGAACTCAAGAAGAGCACCACTGAGTCAGACCAAAGGTCAGTTGAGTCCAACATCCTGTTTTACAAAATGGCCAGTCAGATGCCTCTTGGGAATCTGACCCCACAAGCAGGCCATGAGGGAAACATCCCCCTCTTGCTGTTGCTCCCTAAGCTTACTGCCACTGGAGGGATGAGTTCAAAACTGGGCTGGTATTGTTGAGTCTTGTAAATATCTGGTATAGAATCTCCTGCACTTATTGAAAACTGAGCTGGAGAAGAACTGGGCAGTAATGGCTGTGAGGGAAAGGTCGGCCTATCTCGCTACCTTGTTCCATGTTTTAAATGGTCCTACAACTGTGTTCCTAGCAGCTATAACGCCTCTCTTTATCTCCCCTCCTTCCCTAGCACCCAGTTAAACTTCATTCTGAGGGAAGGGAAAGAGAAGAGGAGGAACAGAAAGAGAGGTCACCGGAGGAATTGCATCTCCAATGATGCCTTGTGCAAGTGATTTACAGCAGAACCCCAAGTGCCATGTAAGGAGTGGGAGGAAGAGAAAAATGGAGGGGTACAGAGGGTAGTGAGCAGACTTTCTCCTTAGTGTTATGTTGTTGTGAATTACATTTCTATACTGCCCATCATCTGAGGATCGCAGGGTAGTATAAAAACACAAAAATACATAACATAGTAACAAACAAAAACAATTGTCCCCAGTTTATGAGGCCATACACAGTGTTTAATTGGCCAAAGGCTTGAGAGAAGAGGCATGTTTTTGCCTGGCACCTAAATATATGTAATAAAGGTGCCAGGTGAGCATCCCTGGGGATAGCATTCCACAAGTAGGGAGCCACCACAGAAAAGGTCTGTTCTTGTGTTGCCACCCTCCGGACCTCTCATGGAGGAGGCACACAGAGAAGGGCCTCAGATAAGCTGCTACTTTTTCATAATAATAAAAAATGCTCTGGGAGTATAATCCATCTAGGTGTATAATGTCAACTTTTATTGTTTCGCTATTGCTTTGAACATGTTCTGCCTCAAGAAGGACTCATAAGTTGGTATTTAGTTATACCAGAACCATGGGAATGTTAATGTACACAGATCTACTTGCCTCATTGGGATGTTGTGAGGATTAGTGAAAACCTGCTTCATAAATGTTAAGTAATATTGCTTTAATAGTTACAAGAATAATGCTGGTTCAAATTTATTAGTTGGAAGGGCTTTTTTTCATTTGGTAGGAAATGGGTTTTGGGAAATGAAAAATGAAACACTATGTAAATGAGAAACATTATGGTGATGATGATGTTTTAAAATCTGGTTTTAATAGTGGGTACTGTAATTGTCAAAAACGTCTGCTCTCCCCCCTACCCCCACAAATCCATATGAGGCTCCATAAAAAAAGGCTGATTACATTACCCTTGCCATTTATTTTGTTCCTCACCAAAGTTTCATCTAATATGTTTGCATCTGAGCTAGTGTGGTCCAGAATATAATGTTGGAATTAGACCAAGGAGGGTTCAGTCTTAGCTCATTTATGGACTCCATGGATTTATTCTGAACACACAAGCTCTCTCATGTGTATATGCAGTGCTAGTCTTTGCTTGTGCTTTTAATATTTTTTTTTAAATCACAGAATTGTACAGTTGGAAGGGACCCTAAGGAACATCTAGTTCATCAAATCTTCCTATGTAGGCCACACCCATTTGTTTTACAAAATGAGTCATATGTGTGTGTTTTGGGGGGGTCAAGACGAGGGATGTTAAGCCTCACCTCACCATTTTCTCCACTCAAAAGGCCTACTCTGTGAAGCTGCTATGTGGTATTATTATTATTATTATTATTATTATTATTATTATTATTATTATTAATTATTATTATAACAAATAGCATCTTGGAGGTAGAGTAGGGAATTTATGGTAGCAAAACTGCAGAAAGGAGAGGGCTGTTGAGAAATGGGATTTCTACACCAAATCAGAAGAAATGAAACTCAAACAAGCAAAAAAACATTTTTGTGCATGAATTTATCAAACCTAATTCTGTTTCATTTAGAGAATCCCTTGCTAACTGGAAAAGAGAGTAGAAGGGTGCTTGCCTGAGGGCATTGGCTAATTAAAGCTAAAGGGACCCCTGACCATTAGGTCCAGTCATGGCCGACTCTGGGGTTGCGGCGCTCATCTCGCTTTATTGGCCGAGGGAGCCGGTATACAGCTTCTGGTGCGCAACATATTGCTTTCCTTTCATGTGGACCACATCAGCAAGGCCTAGAGGGGGACTTGTCATCTGGGCAGCCCAGGACCTCCATACACACTGCCCAGGCTTGCACCCTGGGGAAGTCACTTTGGTGCTGCTAACACATTGGTTTGACTTCACCCCTGGAGGCACACTCCATTGTCTCTTGAGACAGATGGATGCCAACAATGATTGCCCATGCAACAGGGAAGGCAGGTGCCCCCCCCCAAATCCAGGACTAGCAGACACAAGTGACTGGTTATTCTGAACATCACATTTGTTTTTACGTCCCATTTGATTCCATTTGTTTCTTCTGAATAAATAGGGGTTGTGTTGCAGATCTCAGACCCAGCAACATTTGTGCCTAACCCTAGGGGATAAACTGAAGAAAATCCAGCACATTCCTCCACACTGTTATTAGCAATGATTCCTAGGATAGCTGTCTACTTCAGGAGATGCTTCCAGATGGTGGGCTTAATATTGCAAAACAAGTCATTTGGAATTGCAAATGGGATATTGGCATCAGGTTTTTTAAAGTCATATTTTCCATGGAAAAGGAAAATCTGGATTAAATTGCATGCGTGTTTGTGTGCATATGGGGGGGATATGCACCAATATTGTGATGATGATGACATGAGAGCACAGCCACCCAAAAGTGTGTCTTTTGCACTCTGTGATCTCATGCGGGTCACATGACTTGTGCAGGGCCACAGATGGGAAGATGGGCATCCCGGTTCCGGGACTTAACTTGTTGGAGGGTATGTAGGTGGTGTGTGGAGAGCCACTGTGGAATAGTGGGTAAATGGTGGAATGGGGAAGAAAGACTTAGATTTAAACAACCAAGTTCATTGGGTAGCCTTGGGGAAGTCTTAATCATTCAATCAGATATACTTGACTGGGTTGCTATGAAGATAAAATGAGATAATCCTGTGTAGGTTGCCTGCAGTTACCTGGTATTAAGCTAAGTAGGCCTCATATGGGGAGTACTGAATCAGGTGATAATCAGAAAGCCAGCTCCATACAGCTTTTTGTCATAATACTCCCAGGCTCTGTAGTGTTCCTTCAGTCTTGGTCAGGAATGGCACCAGTGCTGGCATCCTCCAAGTGGGCCCCCCAGCAGTGGTGGCAGAGACCTCACTAGATGGACCTCTTGGTGGTGGTGCACCCTTTTCCTTACCTTGGTGGGGGTTGGCAGGCACAGCAAAACAAAACAAAACAAAACAAAACAAAACAACAACAACAACAACAACAACAACAACAGAGCTCCTGGTCTAGTGTGCTACTGCCGGCACATGACATTTTAATTTCTCCAAAATTCCTTTGTGGCCTTGATTTGGCATTGCCTTGGAGCTCTGTCCTCTGGGATTAGCTTCAAGATACATGGCTGGCTGTTTGAAGGGCTCATAACATTAACAGCTGCCTGCCAGTGCCTGACATCACTGTGAAATGGCCAATTTCTTCTTATCCCTCTTTAGCAACGGATTGATTTCTGGCTTCTGCCTGCCTGCCACCCATCAAACACCTGTTTGCTCCACGTTCTTGCCTTGCCAGCTTTTGGTGCTGAAAGCATGGCACTTGGAAGAAGAGTGAGGGGTGGGGTAGCATGTTAAAAATGTCTATTACTTCAATTCCCCAAGGCCAGATGTGCTGGCAGCATTCATCGCCTTGCATGACCACATCAGACAGAGAGGACACAGATGGACCGACAAAAGTCATAAAGAAAGGAAGCTATGTTTTCTCCGAACTTTGTCCAATTTCTGGTTTAACACAAATGGGCAACTGTAGCCATGGATGACTGAAGTATACAGAAACATTAATTTCGAAAGGGACAAGTAAAGACTGAAATAGCTCAGAAAGGGAGGAAGATGCAATATATGGCCTTTTGGACATATAGATATCTCTGTGGTTTGGGAAGGAGACCTGCTTCTATTCATTTATTTGCTTAACACTTCTAGGAGTGGATGGCCATGTTTTGAAAGTCTTCTCCCATCTTGCAAGTGTTGAAATGTTGTTAGTAACAGATTGCTCACCGAATCTCACCAATTCCACATTCCTGAATGGGACCATATAACTTAACCTCATGTACCGCTTGACTAGTGACTTCCTGTTAAAGTGACACATGGGGTTCCATTTACACGGGAGATGCATTCAGATGGAACCGTTTCAGGGTGGGCCAAGAAGGAGTGCAAACGCATTATGTGCTGATTGATTGTGCTAGGTGGACTATAATTATGATTTACGCTCACATTCTTTTTTTTCTTCCTTAAAAGGAAATCCCAGTTGCCAAATATGTTAATGGTGTATGTAATGGTGTGTTAACGGACACCATTACAACGCTGAACAAAATTAAACCTTTTGCCAAGACAAACCTTTTCAATAGTACATTTTATGGATCAGCAGACTTTGCAAATGCCTCAGAAAGTGGAACCATAGTGTGAGAAACAGGCCCTGGAAACAGCTAGCAGTTGCCTAACCACAAGCCAAACATACCTGTTAGTAATTAAATCTACATGGATGTTAATTTTATCATCTCATAAGTGCTATGCATAATTGCATAATTGTGATATTGTATAATATTTAATTACAGCTTGGGTTGTGATTTAGAAAACACATTTCTAGACCAGTTAATTTCATGCCAAGGCACTCATGAAGACATGTATGAATACAAATGGCCATGGATTTCAGAACCAACATGAATATTAGAAAATATGCTGTTTAATAGGAAGAAGCCAAAAATGGAGAGTTTGAAGGAATGTTTGAAAGTTTTGTTTGATATTAATTATTTGTACAACTTGCTGATTGGGCACAACTGGTTAATTTGATAATGGCACTACTAGATTTTTGTAAGCAGTATGGTGGGTATTTTTGGTTAAAATAAAAGGCTTGTAGCTAATAAGTTTGAAAAGGTTTTCTGGTATTTTTGAGAGAGTAACTAGGGGCCAGGATTCAGAAAGACATGAGAAGTGGAGTGCACTGTATCTTCAAAGACTATACTGACGTGAACCTGGGGCAGAGAGAAAATGTGAGAGAGCTTAGAGGAAATGGTGTGAGACCCTATGAAAACTGAAATGAAATAAAAGTTAGCAAATTCCTAACAATTTGGTTAGACTGGATGTGTGTTTAGGTTGTTGGAAGACAGGTTGGCTGCATACATCTTCTAGGGCCAATATTCACTGTTTTCAGGCCACATTTGATGTTTCTTGAGGAGCACTCATATATTTGTTTATTATATAATATGTAAAAGTAACCACAACAAATGCTCTTCGAGCACAATGCTCTAATGCAGTCTTGAATATATCCGGAAGTGGGTTTTTGAAGCTTGCTCCCTTCCCCATAGTATACTCTGAAATGGTGTCCACTGTGGAACAAAGTGCTTCCTATAGGCAGCACAGTCCCCATACCTTGTCTTGTTTCAGTTCCTCTCCCTACCAGGCAGTTCCTTCACTTCTCCTTAGTCCCCAGCCCACTCTGTTTCCCACTCTTCTCCAGCCCATTGTGCCTAATTGGACAATGTTCAGTGATGTAATTTCCTGATGGCTCCTCTGTCTCATCCCTTTAGTTAACTTAGTCCAGTTAATGTTACGATAGGAAGCTCTGTCTTGTTGCCACGTAGTCTACAAGAAAGCAATGTTTCCCTTGCATAATGTGACACCCATCTGCCCAACAAGTGAAAGATCAGTGAGCAGACCTTTGGAGCATTCAAGTGGCATATCCTATTCCTAAATATTGATTATATGCTGCCTTGGTTCTGGTCCCCAAGCTACATGCCCAGTCTCTAGCTCTAGTGCTTTTAACATTAACTTAAATATATTTGTAGTACTAATGATGATGTAATTATTGTATGTAAGTATAATAAGTTTATGATTAAGCAGGAATTACTGAAAACCCTCTCTCCTTGATATTGGGTCCTTTTACAGATGGCTTTTTAACTACCTCTTGAATTGAATGATTGATCGCATATGTGGCACACTTTTCTTCTTAAGGCTGCAAGCAGCAGACCTGAGGACCCAGGTTTTTTTATACCTGCCATTTTATGCATCACAGCAAACCTTCTAAATGTCATCATAACCAACAGTTTGAATGACCTGGTTGCCATGAACAGGTATCTGCCTCAAGCAAGGGGGGGGGATATAACTGCCCACAGGGAGGCAGAAAATGAAAGAAGAAACCAAAATGAAAAACTTTTTCACACATACATATATCCCCATCATATATACACATGCTTGGAAAGAAGATTGAAAATGGGAGAACATACTGGAAATATCTTCTTGTCCCTTTTATCACAACAAAGAAGCAATCAAACATTTTCTCCTTCCTGTATGCTTACTCTCTGCTTTTTTCTGCCTTTATGAGCTGGTAACTAAAAATATTTGTGGATTTGTGTGAACAATCTGTATGTTGTTGCCTCCTGATTTATGGTATGGCCTATGCACTCGTAACTGGACAACGTCCTTGACAAATTATTGAGCCAGTGAATATTTCCCCTGTGCTTGAGAGAATGTTGGGTGGCTAAGAGGTTTTTGAGTCCTTCAGGTTCAAGCCTGTTCCTGGCCATCCCTTGACATCCTCCACCCCCAACACTCTCCTTTTTGGTCCTTTGGGCCATGGATGTGTTGTTGGTGGCTATAAGGAAGTATTTGACACTGGATCTGCCTCCCTGATGTTTAGGCTCTCTTGCTCTCTGTTAGAAAGGGAGATATGAAGTATCCTCTGGTCCTCAACTACATTAGCTCCAATCTGAGTCC
This sequence comes from Podarcis bocagei, assembly GCF_964188305.1. Lineage (NCBI taxonomy): Eukaryota > Metazoa > Chordata > Lepidosauria > Squamata > Lacertidae > Podarcis > Podarcis bocagei. The sequence continues at coordinate 60,505,533 of NC_138129.1, forward strand.
AAACATAATCTGGGGACAGCATCAGTAAACAGGAGCCAGGAGGTCGCCAACTAAGGTGGTCCTGAAGAGGCCAAGGCAAGGAGTCTGGTTCAGAGAAGGGAGCTGAATGACATGCATTGCTTCTGGCAACTGGCAAGATCCAGCTGAAAGCCCAGAGAATGCAGCAGATGTCTTTTACTATTGAGGGGGTGTTATTACTCACAAGGAGTCCTTTAGTCAAGAGACATGCAGTGTCATTGGGCTCTCAGACATGCACTCTGGACTTGGACCTTCTGGTGCTGATGCTCTTGAGGGCAGGAGGATGACTTGACCTCTGTCAGAGGTGGGTCAGGAATCCACCCAAAGGGTCCTTCCAGGGTATCCTCTGGAGGTAGGCCAGTGGAGTGCCCCCTGGTGTACCACGGACTTCAGTGCTGGTGTCTGGGGGACTCTCAGTATGCCTGGGTCATTCCTCATCAGAAGGGTTAGGGCATCTCTCTCTCTCTCCTCCTCTCTCTCACACACCAGCAACAATCCTGCAAGGAAATATGTGTATATATTGCAATTGCATGGGTAAAGTCAATCACATGGGTCTTTTAAATTATGTAGTCAGCACCCTCCTGTGTGGTGAGGTGGTGCTTCATAGGGCCACATGATCCACGAGACTCTTGATATCAGGGTTGTGAGTTCGAGCCTCATGTGGGGCAAAAGATTCCTGAATTGCAGGGGGTTTGATGACCCTCGTGGTCCCTTCCAACTCTATGATAATCTGTGAGCACCTGATCGGTTAATTTACCAAGGCTTCCATGCAGCAGTGTGGGTTCACACCAAGAGCACAAACTCCCATGTGACTGGTCTTGTGTATGGAAAGGGCTTAATCCATGGAACAAGCAACTTTAGCTTGTTTGGGGTCTAATGCTATTGGAATGGAAAGTGTGTATCCTGAATTCCAACACTAAGGGGAATGCCAAACACTTTCTCCACTGTAATGGGAGTTGATCCAGAGAAACATTCCACGAAAGAATGTGCTTTTTTTTCCAGGTAAAAAGTGAATATGCTATTTCTCTCCCGCCCCATTTGGTCGCTTCAATTTATGTTTTTGTTTTACAATGTGAATATATATATATATATATATATATATATATATATATATATATATGAAGTTTGTCCAGTTATCCAGATGTGTGTATGTTATGTTACCTTCTTTTAAAAGTACTTGATTTGGAGCCAAAAGGAAAAAGGAAGGGTTAGGAATGTGAAACCTACTTTCTCATAACTTTGTAGAAGGCAGATGTTTCTTTTCTGCTTCCAGCTTTCATTTTCTTTCCATGAAGAAGTTCTTTAAAACTAAATAAATATCCCTTTGAGAAGAGCACGACTTGTGGTGTTTTTCTTTGCATTAACTGTTTTGTGGCTGGCAGGCTTTGATGCACGACTTTATGCTTATTCCATCGGAAAAGTCTCCTCAAACCCTTTGCACAAATGGCATTCGGTGCTGTTTGTACAAACAGGCCACTGGGATAAAAAGAGCGAGACGTCAGCAGCATCAAAATCTCACTGAGACGTTGGATAAGTGCATTGCACATCCCTCCCCTTTATGCTGCAGAATAATGTAAATATGCCCTGCAAATCATTTTCCTTGTAATTAAGATTCTTGAACAAACTCTCCCAGCTGCAAATCAAAACAAGACTTATTTAAATTTCCTAAAGATAACAGCGGGTACAGTTTTACCCACTGGTGACAGATGATACTAGATTTTGCACTGTGGCATGCTTAAAACAAATACACCCAGTCTGTGTCTGCATGCTTTGTCTCTTCAAGGAAAACTATCTTCTTTCACAGCCTTGATGGAGACCCTCAAACTCCTAAACGGGAACACAGGGCTTCCGCTCACTACGCAAACAGACCTTCCCAGTGGAGCTGTACTTAGGAGATCCTCTCTGCTGAAGTGTGGCAGCGCTGAATTTAGGGTAGTGCAGGTGATTCCTTCGCACAGGGTGCTGAGTTGAGGGGCAAAGATTGAGAAGATCCATAATGCAGAAGATCCATTTTTTGGGGCACCAAATTTTGGCCTCGCACAGGGCGCCATATTATGAAAGATTACCAAAGTCTGACCCTGAGTATGGAATCCCACAGTGGGCCTAGAAGTGGCTAGCTTTTTCTTCCTAAGGGCCACATTTACCCTTCACCAACCTTCCAGAGGCCACATCCCAGTGGTGGGTGTGGCCACTCCACACTGTCTCATGTGCATACACAGATCACCTGATGTGGAGAGTTATTGCCCACCCCTGCTCAATTAATGTTTGATCTGGTGACAGTCGTGAAGGGGGGGGATTTGCATTGGGCTATGTGGTGGGCTTAGGGATGTGGGTGGTGCTGTGGGTTAAACCACAGAGCCTAGGACTTGCCGATCAGAAGGTTGGCGGTTCGAATCCCCACGACGGGGTGAGCTCCCATTGCTTGGTCCCTGCTCCTGCCAACCTAGCAGTTCGAAAGCTTGTCAAAGTGCAAGTAGATAAATAGGTACCGCTCTGGCAGGAAGGTAAACGGCGTTTCCATGCGCTGCTCTGGTTCGCCAGAAGCGGCTTAGTCATGCTGGCCACATGACCCGGAAGCTGTACGCCGGCTCCCTCAGCCAATAAAGCGAGATGAGCGCCACAACCGCAGAGTCGGTCATGACTGGACCTAATCGTCAGGGGTCCCTTTACCTTTACCTTTTTATGTGGTGCGCTTAAACCTTTCTGCCCACCTCAATGTTACATTTCCTTTTTTGCTATATATATATTTTTGCTGCCACTCCTAAATGTGATTGGTTTTTGGTGGGCGGAGAACAAACATTTGCTTGGACGGCATCATTAGGTCCCTGAACTGTGGGTTAGCTATTCCTGGCCTGGATCCTCCACAGCAGGGGTGGGGTGCTCCTGATTTAGCTCCCTCCATCCTAATCATTGACCATGCTTGCTGGGACTGATGGGAGTTGTAGTCCAACAGTGTCTGGAGGGCCACCGTTTCTTCACCCCTACTCTGCAAACAATAACACTCCCATCAAGAATGCAGTTTTGTTCTAAACATTAAAATAGCTCCTCTTGTAATAAAATTATCTTGTCATGCAATGGATGTGGGAGGGGCTTTGGGGAGGGTGGGTGGTTAGCTTGAGAATCCATACTGAAAGGCAGGCTAGAAATATTTCAATGATTTAATTAATCACTTCTGTTGATAAAATTGGGAGTGTGCTAGGATCCAGATCGAAGGGATTTGAAGGATAAAGGTAGAGGGATAAATTTAGTTCCATTTGCATTTTAATCTGAACCTACCTAATTTGTCCTTCCCTCAACAGCATTCAAACTGATGCAGACATCCTTCAGAACTTACACTTCTCTGAATTTTGCAATGCAGTTCTCCAACCCAAAAATGTTACAGGTAGGTAGCCGTGTTGGTCTGCTGTAGTTGAAACAAAAAATAAAATAAAATAAAATAATAAAAAAATTCCTTCCAGTAGCACCTTAGAGACCAACTAAGTTAGTTATTGGTATGAGCTTTCGTATGCATGCATTGAAGAAGTGTGCATGCACACGAAAGCTCATAGAATCATAGAATCATAGAGTTGGAAGAGACCACAAGGGCCATCGAGTCCAACCCCCTGCCAAGCAGGAAACACCATCAGAGCACTCCTGACATATGGTTGTCAAGCCTCTGCTTAAAGACCTCCAAAGTAGGAGACTCCACCACACTCCTTGGCAGCAAATTCCACTGTCAAACAGCTCTTACTGTCAGGAAGTTCTTCCTAATGTTTAGGTAGAATCTTCTTTCTTGTAGTTTGGATCCATTGCTCCGTGTCCGCTTCTCTGGAGCAGCAGAAAACAACCTTTCTCCCTCCTCTATGTGACATCCTTTTATATATTTGAACATGGCTATCATATCACCCCTTAACCTCCTCTTCTCCAGGCTAAACATGCCCAGCTCCCTTAGCCGTTCCTCATAAGGCATCGTTTCCAGGCCTTTGACCATTTTGGTTGCCCTCCTCTGGACACGTTCCAGTTTGTCAGTGTCCTTCTTGAATTGTGGTGCCCAGAACTGGACACAGTACTCCAGGTGAGGTCTGACCAGAGCAGAATACAGTGGCACTATTACTTCCCTTGATCTAGATGCTATACTCCTATTGATGCAGCCCAGAATTGCATTGGCTTTTTTAGCTGCCGCGTCACACTGTTGGCTCATGTCAAGTTTGTGGTCAACCAAGACTCCTAGATCCTTTTCACATGTACTGCTCTCAAGCCAAGTGTCACCCATCTTGTATTTGTGCCTCTCATTTTTTTTGCCCAAGTGCAATACTTTACATTTCTCCCTGTTAAAATTCATCTTGTTTGTTTTTGCCCAGTTCTCTAATCTGTCAAGGTCGTTTTGAAGTGTGATCCTGTCCTCTGGGGTGTTAGCCACCCCTCCCAGTTTGGTGTCATTTGCAAATTTGATCAGGATGCCCTTGAGTACATCATCCAAGTCATTGATAAAGTTGTTGAATAAGACCGGGCCCAAGACAGAACCCTGTGGCACCCCACTAGTCACTCTTCTCCAGGATGAAGAGGAACCATTGATGAGCACCCTTTGGGTTCGGTCAGTCAGCCAGTTACAAATCCACTGAGTGGTAGCATAGTCAAGACCGCATTTTACCAGCTTCTTTACAAGAATATCATGGGGCACCTTGTCAAATGCCTTGCTGAAATCAAGGTAGGCTACATCCACTGCGCTCCCTTCATCTACCAGGCTTGTAATTCTGTCAAAAAATGAGATCAGGTTAGTCTGACATGACTTATTTTTCAGAAATCCATGCTGACTATTGGTGATCACAGCATTCCTTTCATACCAATAACTAACTTAGTTGGTCTCTAAGGTGCTACTGGAAGGAATTTTTTTATTTTGTTTCAACCCAAAAATGTGTGTAAGAATGCATATATTGATGGAAATGGTTTACCAATGTACATTACATTATGGGAAAATGCTTGCCAAGATGTGAGTTTTAGGTAACATTGCATACAAATGGGTTTATTATGAGAAAGACACACTAAAATGCTCTTGAATTTACACAAGGACTTAAACAAATTCACAAACGGTTGTGGAAATGTGGTGAACTGAAGTTACAACTGGAAAAATGAGAAACTGGGATAAATTGAAATGGACATGTTTGTCCACCCTTATAATGACACAACTCAAGGGCCACTGGACCAGAGGTTGTACGCTGTGTCCTGATGTATTCTGTGTAGATGGGTGGTGGTGGGAGGAACTAGGGCTCCATTAGTTTGCCTATTTCAGACATATTATTTTATAAACCAGAGAGATAAAGCCCACCCTGTTTTCTGGGAAAGAGTTTAGTAAGGAATAAACAAACCAGTGGGTATGTTCTTCCAGAGTGGAAGATCTGATTTGCAATTAACCTTGTCCTGTAGTGCCTTCAAGTAGTGGGAATTTGTGGACGTGCCAGCTGTTGATGTGACAGAAGATAATCAAATAGGAAACAGAGAGCTACGGATGTTTCAGACCATGTATGGAGCTTGTGAACAAGAAGGTCTAAAGGAAAAGGAGGCAAAGGTGGTAGAGAAGAATACGTGTGGTTTTCCATGTTTGAGGGGAGTACCCTCCAAAAATTATCATAGGATTTCTCAAATTATTATTTTTTAAAAAAATAAGCTCAGCCCTTCAGGCTGAACCACAATATTGTTTAAAATCCCATCCTAATGAAACTGACCAGCAACTTGCAATGTCAGTTAATCTTTAGGTACAGCCTGAAGAGGATAAAGATAAAGTCTACTGAGTCTCCATTGGTAGGCAATTATACTGAGTGTCTGAGGCCATTTTTAAGCAGAAGTGTCACCATACAGCTCTTTTAAGCCTCTTTGGTTTCTGCGGGAGAGTCAAGCACATGCATAATCCTCCCATGAAATCAGCGGGGATTAGAGAAACTTAACTTTGGCTAGAAGGGTGGTATTCTGTTCCACCCTTAACAGAAACAACCCATCATGTAATCATATTAACACAGAGCATTCACTACGCTGTCATTCCCCTAAGGACCTTATGAATATATCTTGTGCAGTAACTGTTAGAAATGTTAAGCATTCTATAGAGTTCCACAAAACTACGCAAGGTGTTAAGAGACTGAGCTATAAACCAGAAAGCCCCTTGTTCACTTTTCACCCTACCCATAAACTCAGCAGGTGGCTTTCAGCAAGTTCGTATAAAAAAACCCTAGTACTTAGTACTCCTTTTTTATTTTTTGTTATTGAAATCCTCATTAGTTTCATTATCTGTTCACAACCATCATATTTGATCCTTTACATCCCATTCAGTTTTTGTTCTCATTCTGTCCCCTACAATTATTTTTGGCCTTTGTCTGTAGTGCTAGTGGCAGCAAAACTAACTTTGATGACTCTCTTGGGTCCCCCCCCCCCCTGCATGTCCCAGAGATTGAATTGTTCTGGGAACTGTGGGTTCAGAATGGTAGCTGCCACAAAAATGGTGCTCTTTCCCCAGTGGCTGCCCTATTTCTCCCAGAATGCCTTGTAATGACCACAACATTGGGGCATTCTGGGAGACAAACAAACAAACAAACAAACAAACAAACAAACAAACAGGACTGTTCATTCATTGTGGAATGAATGCATACACCTACCGCTGTCTGCAATTTAAGGACACTGTTCCATCTTACAGGGTTATTGTAATGATTGTTGTGTTAATATATGTGCTTTGATAACTCCTAAAGAGCCATATGCATATTATTGCCTTTAATAATAATAATAATAATAATAATTCTTTATTTATACCCCGCCCTCCCCAGCCAAGGCCGGGCTCAGAGCGGCTTACAAGCAATAATAAAAACAAGATGAGTGATTACAACTTAAAAACAAAAATAAAATACAACATTAAAATAATGGAACATTAAAATATTAAAATAGAGCCTCATTGCAGGAGAAGGAAAAGAAAAAAGAAAAAGGGGGCGGAGGGAATCAAATTGGCTCCAATCCAAAGGCCAGGCGGAACAACTCTGTCTTACAGGCCCTGCGGAAAGAGATCAGATCCTGCAGGGCCCTGGTCTCATGAGACAGAGCGTTCCACCAAGTTGGGGCCAGTGCTGAAAAGGCCCTGGCTCTGGTTGAAGCCAATCTAACTTCCTTAGGGCCTGGGACCACTAGGGTGTTGTTATTTGAAACATGGGGTGTTATAAATTTCAGGCCTTCATATTTATGAAAGGATCTTCACCAGTGGGAAGTTGAAACTGCCTGGGTATCCCATGCTACTAAGTCTAGTTGTGCATGTGGCAAATTAAAGGCAGGGAGGTCTCACTAGAAGATCTATGAAAGACTTTAATGCAGAGAAAGTTAATACAATCTACAGTGTTAAAAGGGTCTTGAAAGATTTGCGGCATCATAGAACGGTGATTGTTCTGAAATTTAAGGGGAATGTTTAACATGCTTATGGAAAAATAAAACTATTTATTAACCTGCCTTGACAGATTTCTTTTTTTCTGGTAAAATTCTTGCTAGTTTATTCTCCAAGAATGGTGTATTATTTTCGGTTGAGGAAAGACTATACCCTGTCTATAATCTGCTTCATGGTGTCCATCCATTCTGGGGCGGTTATTCTCTTTGAATCACTGTGTGTACCTAAAAATTCTATGAAGCTTCAACATGTTTCTTGGGTTCCCCTGCAAAGAATTTTTCTATACTCAGAAGTTTATTTTAAAGAGGAAAAATATTATATAAAATAAATCATATGGAAGTATTTATCAGCACTCACTTCTTTAACTTTTCCAGTGTCTGGTTTCAAAAACCCATTTCCAAATGACTGAAGTTCATACATGGTCTTTAGGGGGGGGGGAAGTTTCAGAAGAAAATGTTTTAGGAAAATTACCTCAGGGTTTATTGTGTATTTATGCTGGGTTAAATAATAATAATAATGCAACATAGGAAAATGAGTTTATTAAGAACAGAAGGAAAACGGCAAAGAAGCACGAAAGATTTTTGACAGAAAAAAAGGTCTGGTTTGTCATAGAACAATTACTCCAAAATAGTAAGTTGGGAGGCCCACCCCCTTCTTTGGCTTACAGGAGTCTCTAGGGGAGGGTGACATTAGCAAGGGAAATAACCTTGCCAGTCGCTTGACCCAAGTGATTGCTTCCCCAAATGTCACTAGAGTGACACAGAATGTAGCTGATGTGGAAAAAGGCCCCAAACCTTACTGATGATATGGGTTTATGTAGACCTAACACTACAGATGAGTTCTGCCATACACCTGTACCCACACCAGAGTTCTAAGTGCGAGGAGATTCTGTTTCTGTTTTTATTATTATTATTTAATATAGAGGCATGCTCAAACATTAAATCCCACACCTCTCGTTTATGATTATCCTACACCAATCCCAACTAGTTTGTGAAGCTTTACAGCAGTTTCGTTAACAAATGATGCCATTTTTCATCTACTCATTTATAAAGTTCCTTATAAATGCTGCACCAGCATAAAGACACCATATTCAGACTGCTTCACAGAAGCAGATTTTCCCAAAGAGAAGCTGCTTACGTGTGAGAAACGGTGGTTTCTCACATGCAGTTTGTTATGTGTGATGGATGCACATGTGCTTTTTGTGTGTGCTGTGATTTGATTCCATACGATGAGGTGCCTAAATTGACAGGATATATGCTTTCCCTTCCATCACATGCAGTGGATTACCTGCAGGTTTCATACACAGAAGAAGCATTCCTGTATCACCAAATCTCCTGTGAAACAGTCCAAGACAGGGCAGCACCCTATCCAGAAAACAAAAAGGGAATGTCTTCTCTTACCAAATGCTTCTTCTGTTTGCAAATGAGATTATCCCGAGGAAAGCATCTGTGTGTTTTCTTTTAACTGAGTCAGCAGAAATAGTGACAGTTGGCAACCTCAGCTGGGAACAGTAAGACATCTTGTGCAACATACTTTATTCTCCACAGGTTGCTGAGAGGTACCGTAACATAGCATTACCGATAAAACTGCATTTCTCCCTCCCCCCCTCTCTAAAGGGTTATAAAATAACTCTGCAAATGCCCCGCTCTCCACCTCATCACAGATGTCCTGGCAAGCTCTGCAGTCCAGTCCCTCTTCCCAGCATTTCAGTGATTTGCCCCAAGTGAAATTATGGCTTCAAATGTCAGAAAGGAGTCGGTAGTTTATAGACGAAAGCTATTGTAAACATGTGCAAGATATTTCTGTGGATGATGCAGAACCAAATTCTGGCTTAACTGCTACAGATTGGGGGGTGGGGGTGGGAAATCTGGATAAGATCTGCAGTTGATTTAAATTTAAGGTTGCCAAGTTGCAGACCAGAAACCTGCACTGTTTTTATTTATTTATATTTTTTACATTCTTCAGGGCAGCAAGGGCCACCAATTTCTGGCCCCTAGCCAATTTCTCTTCTGGCCTTATTGCCCATTTTTTCCCTTCTCCCATCCCCAGGTGCTGTGTATGCCACAACTGCCCTTGACTTAATTATAGGGGAGGTCAGATAGCAGGGAAGAAATAGGAATGGTTGGGAGAATCGACAACTGCCTCACCTCCTACTGCATTAAATGTACAGCACCATCACAAACCCAAGAAAAGCCTTCTTGGATCAAGCCAAAGACTCCTTAAGTTTAGCATCCTGTTCTCACAGCAGCCAACCAGATACCCCTGGGAAGCTGGGAAGCCAAACAGCATTCCCCTCGCTTGTGATTTCCATTAGCTCATATTCAGAGTCAAACTACTTCACCGGTGGAAGTTCTATAGGACACAGCCATCAGGAAGCAAGATGTTATTGTTGTTGTTGTTTAATCATTTAGTCGTGTCCGACTCTTCATGACCCCATGGACCAAAGCACGCCAGGCTTCCACTGCCTTCCACTGCCTCCCACAGTTTGGTCAGACTCATATTGGTAGCTTTGAGAACACTATCCAACCATCTCGTCCTCTGTCGTCCCCTTCTCCGTGTGCCCTCCATCTTTCCCAACACCAGGGTCTTTTCCAGGGAGTCTTCTCTTCTCATGAGGTGGCCAAAGTACTGGAGTCTCAGCTTCAAGATCTGTCCTTCCAGTGAGCACTCAGGGCTGATTTCCTTAAGAATGGCTGGGTTTGATCTTCTTGCAGTCCATGGGACTCTCAAGAGTCTCCTCCAGCACCAGAATTCAAAAGCATCAATTCTTCGGCGATCAGCCTTCTTTATGGTCCAGCTCTCACTTCCATACATCACTACTGGGAAAACCATAGCTTTAACTATACAGACCTTTGTTGGCAAGGTGATGTCTCTGCTTTTTAAGATGCTGTCTCCATGGACAAAGACAACAGGAAGCAAGATATGAACTTAATTGTCTCTCTTAAACAGGAGCAAAACAGCAGTAGGAAACTCATTGCTCTGCCCTGATAGAAAAAAGTTCTGTGATGCCCAGCATCTGAACTATCTAATGTCACCATCTACACAAACATGTATTGCAATCTAGAACTGCTAGATGTAAGTGCAAGCACTGAAGTGACCTGGGACAGCTCAATTGGTAGAGCACGAAATCTCAGGGTTTTGAGTTTGAGCCCCAGGTTGGGCAAAATATTATTGCATTACAGGGGTTGGACTAGACTAGATGACCCTCGTGGTTCCTTCCGACTCAACTATTCTATGATGTTAGAGTTCCACTCTTCTTTACGCCATTATCATCACATTTATAAACCTTGTTCTTTGTAAAACTGTCAATGGCTTTCTCCATGCATAGCGAAAGCTCAACAACTGTAGTGACAATGGAGAGTGCAGCCCTTCATGAGTCAAACTTCCTGCAGCATCCATAACTTCATGTGCTAACCCTGGATACTCATGGGATGGGTCCTTCTCCCTCCAGAGCTTCTCCAAACTTCACCCCTCTGTCATAGTTCCAAATTCCACAGCAAGAGAATATCTATCCTGCAGCGCAAGGTATTAGATCCACTGAGATAAAAGTTACAAGAAGGTAGATTTCAGCTGAACTTTAGGACACTCAGCAACGGAACCAATTACCAATTACTCAGAGGTGTGGTGGAGACCTCACTGAAGATGTCCTAGCTGAGACTGGTCAGCCATCAGTTGAATGTTATAGCTCTGGATTCCCTGAATTAAGCAGGGGGTTGAACTGGGTGCTTACAAGCCTCCTTCCAACTCTATGGTTCCATATTATCCATGGAGAGCTCTTGTACTATCCCAGCATTGAGGACCACAGAGGACATTCATGCCTCCCCAGACCCAGAAGTATGGGGGGAGAGAAAGAACATGGTCTGAAGTGTTTCAGAACTAGAGGACGTCTTTATTTGTTATGTATGCTATATTTGCGAGAGATTTTCTGATGTCTACTTGTTTTGCTCTTACATTTGCTGTAACCAAATGTCAAGGTGTACGTGCTCTTATTGTATCATTGCTTGTTTTTCCTTGATAAACTGTTCTTAAAATAACAAGAACAGGTGGAGGACTTCTCTTATGGGTATACTTGGGGGCACTGTACAGTGATGTGGGCAATTTAAGTCGCTGAATGAGCATTTAGAAGCACAAAATCATTAAAACTAGCACAGTTGCCCAGTACTTAGTGAGAATGACCCTTGTATTGTTAGAAAATGTTAGTACATCCTAGCCACTTTACCAGCTGGATGAATATGGGTTAAAGTACTTAGAAACACAGACTGAATACCAAGCAGCACACACAAAATATTAGATATAGATCCCTCCACACTCTCTTTTTCTAGTTTTCCATAATTCCACTGAGTACAGTCTCTGTAACATCAGTTTTGAATTGCTGCTGCTTCCCCCCCCCTGCATATTTGTCTGCAGCAGCTGTCAGATGGTTAAAATGCCAGTATTACAAGCTGCAATAAATATGTCCTTTCAAAACCCTTTGCGATGGTTGTACCCATTGGGAGTTTATGTAACGCACTGAGCGGTTAACAAAATATGCATAAAGAACATTTGCTTCCTGGAGATTTCAGCATTGTGTGGCAGCTCGGGGATGACTCATGGGTTGTGCATGAGTGTTTGTTGCTTTACACACACATACTTTGTAGTAAAAGCCGTACGAGGCATTCCATGCTTTTTTATAATTATTAAAAAAAGTGTCCCAACAGCTATCACTCGGTGGCATCTGAGGAAAATATTCAACTTTAATTCTTGGGGGCATTTTCTCACAGCAGCAAGAGTGTCATGAAATTCAGGGCAGGAGCCCCAAAACAGAGTTGCTCACATGTGAGGGTTGAAGAGAACAGTTTTGCCTGCGAGTTCTGTGCCCCAAACCAGCCATGGACTGTGTGAAGCCTGCAAACCCACATTGCCAGCAAAGCAGATGGTTATTTAGACATTTATTATTGTGGTCTTCTGCAGTTTTAACACATCATTTATGCAAGGCCTGGAGTTACTGCTGGACATTCTGTCAAAACAAGGGTACTCTTTAAAACACACACATTTTTCTCCAGACACAATCAGTGCAAGATCCAGTGCTGTGACTAGTAGGTGGAAGGATTGCTGGATGCCCCTTATTAGATCATTTCCCTGCTTCACACAAACACTGAACAGAAATAATGCTTATTCTTTTAACTGCAGCATATTTTTTCAGACATTTCTGATTTGGCAGCCCTAGACATGATGACATTTCAGAGCTGAATCTTCAGCTTCCTGGAGGCATCATTCATCAGCCCCCTCTGAGAAGCCAGCTATATGTTGCTGCAGAAGAGGCCACCTGGAAATGGTTTGCCCAAGAAAATAGATAATGGACACTAGTCTGACTCTGGGATGGAGAGGGAATGCCCTCTCTACATCCTCTGAGGTTAAACTTTGGACCTCTTGGAAGCTTGGAGGTTCCCAAACCTTCTCTGAGTTACTAACAACAGCTGTATCTGCTATGACTGTTTTAGCAAACTATTCAGCATACCTTTTGGGTGGTTTACCCTTTGTGACCCTTTCAGATCTGCATACTATACACAAGTCTTCCATGCTAGGCTTCTCCTCTTTAGGAGAATGCTGGGCAGGCTGGAGGTATGGTCCGTACTACCAAAGGTAGTCCGCCAGTACGCATAGTCTGTACAACCAGCTTCTGTCCCTGGGGCCCAATAAGCTTAGGGTACATCTCAAGATAGAGGGAACCCCGTGCACTATGGAGTTGGATACCAGCTCATCCTACTCCATAATATCTGCTAAGACTCTGAAAGAGCTTTGCCCTAACGGTGGTCCTCCTCTCTGCCCGGCCCCTGGAGTGCTGTGGGACTTCCAGAGAAAAAGAATCCCGCTAAAGGGGATGGGCACCTTCAAGGTCCAGTTTAAGAAGTACACCAAGAATTTGAACCTCATTATAACTGAAGGCACATTCACTAGCCTTCTAGGTCTAGCATGGTTCGGGCCGTTAGGCTTAGGTATTTCAGGGCTTAATCAGATTTCCCCAGGGGCAGATTTTGAATCGATCTGCCAGGAGTTTCCACTAGTCTTCGATGGAACCCTGGGCCTGTACAATGGACTCCTGATTTCCCTACGGCTCAACCCGAAGGTAAGCAGTATCCCTTTGGCTTAAGGAAGTTGCACTGCTGTCTTCTGGCTCAGAGGCATCCATCACAGCTGCCTCAGTACAACCAGGTTCCCCTGTTCCATCTAATTAAAACACTGCTGTTGAAGTGGACTGGGTCCTTGTAACTGGTGAGGCTCCTTTCAGTAAAATTGGAGCTTGCCACTGAGAAAGAACTGCTCCTCCTAGATAGGGCTTAGTCTAAGGGTGCCTGTAGCTGAAGCAATATCAGAGCCCAGCACAAGGCGTTGACTCACCTAAGATGAGGTCAGCACTTGTATCGTAAGTACCGTATGCCCCAACCTGTTGGCTGCTCGGGAAACATGATGCTGGACTACTTAGGGCTTTGGTCTAATCCTGCAGGTCTTTTCTTTTGTTCTTAATAGTACAAGATGAAGACACACAAACTGGTACTCAGAAGGAAATAAAAAAATTAAATAGAACTGAATATTTGTTATCCTTGCATTAAATGGCATGACATTTTAGATACAGTTGTCTATCTTTTTTTAATTTTCAAGCCTGGCTTAGACTCCAGAATTTGGATTATAGGTTTGAGCAATTTGATCTCAACCTCTTCCACCATCCCTTCCCAATTTGTCATTCGTACATCCAAGATAATTCTCCCCTTCACCAGCAATTAGTGAAGATAAATGTGCTTTCTGAAATGACAGGAAGTTAAGTATAGCTCTCCAGTGTTTGCTCAAAAGTACGGAAAGTCTTAGTCTCTGAACTGTCTGGGACCTACTTCAAGCTAGTGCTGCATATTTCCAAAAAAAGAGTGGATGATATTGGAGTTCTTCCCATCCAAACTATGTTTTGTGAATGTGAAAAAAGAGGTCCACAGTATTGCTCCCAAATCAGTTGTATCACTTCATGGGTCAGCTGTAGTTTGACCATTCATCACTTTTGTAGAATTATAATTTCATTACTTGCCCTTTACCCTAAGGCCGCAATTTAAAATGCAACATTCAAAATAGTTTAAAGGAACCTCTAGTCACAAGGACAAGGTGGGTTCTTTAGCAGTGTCTCACATCCATCTTTGGATATATGCCTCTTAAAGTTCTGCCAAATGTTCCCTGTTGTTTGCGTCTTGCATCAACCTAAGTTATTTTTCTAGTTAACTTACGTGTGCAAAAAGCTACCTTCCACTGTGTTATTATTCATCAAGTTATCCAACATAGAACTGAATTGTTCAGTTAATGTTTTAGCAGATGTGTGTGTCTTTTCTATCACATTCCAAGTCTTCCTGATGGTGACCTGAATCTGGGTCTTCATTCCAGTCAGAGCTTCTGGCCAGCCTCAGGTTTTGACAGTGTGTTGGTCTCCTCCAGAAGCGCCAGGTTGCCCCCAAGATTGAGGGGGTGTGGCATGTGTGGCAGGTGTGCGGTGTCATATGGGCAATGCGTGTGTGTTGTCCGGAGGAGCCAGACACTGAAGCTGCGTTGTGTGTGATGTCACCCATACGCACCACACACCAGGCTGCCTCAACATTGAGGGGGCCTGGCCTGCTTCCAACAAATACAGTGGACGTTCGGGTTGCGAATGTGATCCTTGCGGGATGCACGTTTGCAACTCGCCGCATTCGCAACCCGCAGCAGCATGTCTGCACATGTGTGGGTTGTGATTCAGCGCTTCTGCGCATGCGCAAAACGTGATTTAGTGCTTCTGTGCATGCGAGACTGCTGAAACCCAGAAGTAACCCGTTCTGGTACTTCCGGGTTTCGGCGGATGCGTAACCCCAAAAAATGCAACCTGAAGTGGCTGTAACCTGAGGTATGACTGTATTGAGGGGTCCGAAGACACCTCATTCCCCTAGAGTTGGTGTGCCTGGTCTCCTCCATTGGTACATGTACACACAGCATTTCTGGAAGACATGAGTCTCTACATTTGTTTAATCCTGAATTTGTTTCTGAGGAAGCAAAGCAAACGGAGGTGGAACTTCCTTAGAACTGCTGAGTCGCTTTTACAAAATATTTATTTATTTAAGAGGGGGAAGCTCTTAGTGTCCAAAGAAATTGTTTCTACTGTTTGCACTTCTGAAGCGAACTTCCATCTCCGGTGACTGACTCAATAGGAAGAGGCTGCACACGTGTGTGTTTTGATATAGGGGAATATAAATAATAAACACTTGCTTATTTTTACCTCTTTGTTGATTCACAGCATTGCCAATGTAAACTTGGACGGTAAAAGTATTATGTTCAAATGAAGCAACTATAAATCTAGGTTGGACACATCCTGCCCTAAATATAGCACCTTGCCCAGTAACTGAATGTTCTTCAGAATCAAGAGCACCAGTGAATTATTAACAGAACCCACACAGTGCTTAAAGAACTAACAGATACAGGGCGGGGGGAGGGCAAGGCCATGCTTTTTAAAGAAACTATGATCCATGATCCATATTACGGTAAGTTAATACCTTTATTATGCTAACCAAAGTATCACAAAATAGTGTGGAAGCTTTTGAGTTCTCCAGAAGTGTTCATCAGGCCAGATCAGAGGTGGGTGATGTGATGCCCTCCAGATGTTGGGAACTACAACTCAAATCAGCCTAGGCAGAATGGCCAATGGTCAAGGTGGAAGGGAGTTGCAGCCCAAAACATCTGGAAGGCACTACATTGGCTACCTTTGGGCTAGCTAGATGATGAACAGCGCATTTTGGGTGAGATGTGGGAACATTGGGAGCTGAAGCTGAATACATGGCTTGTATTTCCATGGTGCATATCAGTGGCTGGTTCTCCATTTTGAAAACCCATGAACAGAGTGTCACCCAAATCTCCCATGTGACAGCCATTTCTTGCACTTCTGGAGATGGGGAATCGACCATTGTTATAGTTCCCAGCAGGCTCTCCACTTCCAGAGGCATTATGCCTCTGAATACCAACTGCTGGGAATTGCAGAGGGGCAGAGTGCTGTTGTGCTCACATCCTGCTTGCAGGCTTCCCAGAGGCACCTGCTCAGCCACTGGCCTGATCCAGCAGGCCCATATGATGTCCTTGTGATGCTTGCACAGCATCGCAAGGGCCTCGTTTGAATGTCTGCTACCTCTTCCCATCGAACTCAGTAGGACTTTCTAAGTAAACATGCCTCAGATTGTGCTGCTCATGCGATGCATAGGCCACTCTTCTTCCAAGGAACTCCAAGTAGTTTATGCATGATATACAGGTGGTCTTCCATTCAGCTATCGCCTGGGATTAGACCTCTGTTTCAGGAGCTGAACAGTATTATGCGCCTTCACACCATTCCCTGAGCCGGAGAACTTGATGCTGCTTGTACTTTTTATTTTTAAAAAAGCTTATTTCCTTCAAGACTTATTCTGAAGTGGAATGAAAAAGGGCCCCAGACTATGACTTCATAAAGTGGAAATGATTTCCCCTTCAGTCACTCCAACACTTGAAAGTAGTAGATTAATGAATAAAATAGGCATGTAATGTATAAAGCAGTTAATATGCACAATCAAAGCAGAAATCCCAAACCACACACCTATGTGGAAGTAAATCACATTTAATTAATAATAACCTGTGGTACAGTTAAGCAGTTTTAGACTCTGGATTTAATGGTCTTATCCACCCATCCCCTGTTTAGATGGTAATGGGTATTACTTTACATACTTCAAACTGCAGTGAGCCAGCTTTGAGGTGTTGAGGGCCTTCTTGGGGTGCTTTAAAAAGGTAAAGGGACCCCTGACCATTAGGTCCAGTCATGACCGACTCTGGGGTTGCGGCGCTCATCTCACTTTATTGGCTGAGGGAGATGGCGTACAGCTTCCGGGTCATGTGGCCAGCATGACTAAGCCGCTTCTGGTGAACCAGAGCAGTGCACGGAAACGCCGTTTACCTTCCCGCCGGAGCAGTACCTATTTATCTACTTGCACTGACATGCTTTTGAACAGCTAGGTTGGCAGGAGCAGGGACCGAACAACGGGAGCTCACCCTGTCGTGGGGATTGGAACCGCCGACCTTCTGATCAGCAAGTCCTAGGCTCTGTGGTTTAACCCACAGCCCCACAGATGCTGGTTTCCCCATGAGGCTACTTCTACAATATCAGAACATAATTGTCATAGGTATTGCAGATATCATATATAACACTGACAGTATGTTTGGGCTTCACCTTCTGTGGGATCAAGGCTATGTAACCTTGTCTACATTTACACACACACACACACACACACACACAGAGAGAGAGAGAGAGAGAGAGAGAGAGAGAGAAAGAGATATGGCATTTAAAGGTAAATCTGTCTCATTTCCACTTCCTGAAAGAACATGCAAAGCTAAACAAAGCCCTCCTTCAAGATTCATACTTTTGTGATGCAGTTCTTCCCCAAACAACGCATACAGAAATGCAATGCACTCGGAGGCAGTGTGCATAAATTCACATGTGGGTGAAAATCATGGGCAAAAAAAGCACCAGATTAGAGGAAATTGCTTGTAAAAATACATATATTGGGCAAATATGCGTATAAAATGTGTATATTAGAAGAAATGCAGGTGGATTTGGGTTAGAACAGGCTTCCTCACCCTCGGCCCTCCAGATGTTTTTGGCCTACAACTCCCAGGATCCCTAGCTAGCAGGACCAGTGGTCAGGGATGCTGGGAATTGTAGTCTCAAAACATCTGGAGGGCCGAGGTTGAGGAAGCCTGCGTTAGAAAAACCACAAATGGGTGTAGAAGTGTGGGGAGCTGAACTTCAGATTGGACAAATGAGAAATGGAGAGGAACTGAAATGGAGAGATCAACCCTTCCCTCCTCCCAGTTAAGCAGATTCTAACCTGTGGTTTTAGTCAAGAGGCTAGAAGTGACAGTGCAGGTTCAGTCTGGTAGCTGAATTTATGTACCAGACAAAACCTTAAAAGTTTGAGTGAGAACATGCCAGCACCCTTGTGTCCAGACTAGGTGTGTCAGCCACGAGGGGTATCAACGCTCTCTTGCCGTCAGTATCTGCAGCTTCCTTGTATTGTTTGTCAAATATTGCAAGTATCTCCCCTTCCCCTCGCCACTAAAAATAGCTGTTTGTTTGCAATTCACTTTGCATTCCCATTTCCTTTCCAGGTCCTCTTGGGAGGTTCCCAGTTTACCCTACACAGGAAAAGACCTAGAAAAAGCTATTGCTAGATCTTTCCCCTTTTAGATATATATATTTCAAAACTATTTTGTCCCTATTTAATAGATTAGAGCAAATAACCTTTTGGCCTACTCATCCTATGAAGCTAATTGAAAAACGCATTGCGCCCTTCCGTCGCTGGGACTTCTTGGCAAGATAACACCCCAAATATCCTGAAGAAGTAAATTCAAAAATGTGATTCTTGCACCACCCCTTCTTGGCAGCTGTCACCCACCCATGGGAATTATGTTTTAAAGCACTTTTCTGGTGCTCACTCCTGGTGCCCGCTTGTGGCACGCTTTGATCTATGCAGCTTAATCTAAAGAGAGTTATAAGATCCTGCCAATGCCACCATAACTTGGGTGACCCATGGCAAGGGACAAAGTGTGATCATTCAAAACATGCTGGTGCAGGAGGGGAGGATAAGCCATACAGCTCAAGGCCCAGCAATGCGTGACACCAAGTGTGTCATTAGTAACCATGGCACATCTGGGTGGTGAAATTAAATAAACCATTTTGATAAGGGGAGGGGGATTTTTAGGGCTCAAGAGGATGGGCTTAACTCCTCAGTGACAGAGCTTTTTTTGGCTGGTGCTGACTGGCATTCCCCCTGCCAGATGTCAGATGTCCTATACAGCCTCACCCTAAGGAAAACAGTGACAATGCTGCCAGAAGGAGTTGTGGTATTGATGCTTCTAGACATTAGCTTGGAAGGTATAGCCTGAATGTCTCATTGAACTCCCCGTCCACAATGCCTCTGGTTCCAGCTTCCTTTATGCCCTTCCCATATGCAGAGCAGACCTTGGTGTCTCAAATATTTTGCGCCCCTACCTCTCGCCTTTCGCTCCACTCAATGCACTACATCAAAGTTGCGAAGCCCTGCATTGTCCCATGCGATGGAACTGGTTGTGCTGCCCTAAATCTGCCTCTGCCGTATGAATTGGACTGGAAAGTCAATATTCAAAGTTTTTGGCTCAGCTTCACTCAGAAGCAGCTTGCTGGGAAGGGCAAAGCCACTTTGCTAACTTCCTGGCAGGGTGGTCGCTGCTGTTGACTGGGAGGCAGAGGGGTGAGGTGACAGGGAGGTTGGTGCACCTGCAGGAACAGCAGATTGGTTCTGCTGTTGTGTTTGCGCCATGCTGACTTTGCTTCTTCCACTCCTCATGAGCAACCACCCACCTGCCATGGAGCTGCCAAAGTAGCTCTGCTCCACTTCGCAAGCCACTTCTATCATTACTTCTAACATGCTTTAAAAACTACAGACCATATTCTGCATAAGCTTTCAAAGATGGGAATCTGAGAAAACAAACAAGGAGTCCTCCTAGTAACAGAGAGGCACAAAATGGCTGCCGCTGCTCAGGTCCGGCTCTGAGAACAGGAATTCAAAGAGTTTACAACCCGCCACTCCGCAACAAGAGTGTTACTATTGCTAATGGGATGAATCCTAGGGAATGGAAAACGAAGGTGAGGGATTAAAAGAATCTGCTGATGTGAAGAGGAATCAGACTGTGGAGAAGTCTCTACAGGGAGTTATGGAGGTTCTGTTCCACAGACCATTTAACACCAGGATTTAGCAATCCAAGTTAAATCACCATGAAAGAAGAAGCTGATCTCATATCTTTCTATCTTTAATTTCTATGCTGTGTTTATGTTAGGTAACCCTTAAAGCAACCTATAGTTGCCTGTTCCAGAGAGTGAAGTTTGGTTAAGTTTTCAAGATTTTAAAACTGGTTTTTTTGTGAGTCTTTGTATTTTCTTTAGCAGAAAGCAACGAGTCAGTTGTTCAATCGTTCTTACACCCCTTCCCTTCCTCCCACAGGAGCCTATATTATATTCGGTTGGGAGCTGCCCAGAGTGGCTGGGGAAATAATAAATGAATTATTTATTATTATTTATTATTATTATTATTATTATTATTATTATTATTATTATTATTATTATTACTATTACAACAAGCAGAAACTGCAAATATTGCAAAACTAATTAAAATGACAACAAGATCTGTGCCAGCAGCAGGTAAAAACAAACACAGCATATGATAAAACAGTCAACAACGAATTCCTACATTTAAGCAATTTCTACCACTTTTTGTTTTGAATCACAGTAATTTTATTTACACATCATATACAGTATATAGCCCTGATAATATACATGGCACATGTCTGAGATCTTTTTAAAATATATTTGTTAATATATCTTTTTAAATATATTTGTTAAATATATTTGTTTCAGATTCCAGGTAATTGTCATCACCACTTTTTTATATATAAATAAGAAAGTTTCTAGTCCACATTGTCATGAAGATAAATCTTGAAAACATGCAATGTTTCAAAAAGATTCCGGGGTTCTGGATCATCTCCATGCATGCCCTCATGTACAAACAGCCTCTACTGCCCCGTCTGGAATGCCTTATTTTCTGAATTCCCTTCCTGACAACCTGCAAATTGGCATCGATCAGTGGGGAAATATATTGTGGAAAGCCAGTGAATTATAGTGATCAGGATTTCAATCAGAGAGGCTTAGGCCTGAATCCCTGTTGAGCTATGACTCTCCTCGAGTGACTGTAGTTAGGGATGTGTGCATGTGAATCAATCTGCACCAGCCCATAACTGTGACCGTCTGCTTACTCACCTACTGTAGCTTCCGAGGCGATTTAAAGTTGTGGAGTCAGCACATGGGCATAGGACTGAATCTTCCCCTCTCTGCCTGATATGGCCCCAACCTAAATCGCTCTTATCTCATGGCTGCTCCCTGAAGCACTGCGAGTTCCATCCATGGAGCTCCAAACTGAGGTGTGGAATTCTTTGACAAGTCAGTAGGTGGTAGCAGAGAACAATAAAAGGGTCTTCTAAGTTGCCAAGGAAGCCAAGGCACTTGTTTTTAGGGGGCCAGGTCACCTCAAAGTTCAGAGGGCCACACACACAACATCACGTGCTTGACATCAAGATGTTGCCTCAGACCCCCTCAGTTGTCTGGAGAAGCTGGCGCCTCTGCCTAAGGATGAGGTGCCTGAGGGTCAAACTAGCTAAGAGAGGGAAGAGATCCCTAACCACATCTCTGTTTCCTCAGCCAAAGCGTAAAAGTAGCTGGAGGGCAGACAGGGAATCAGGGTTTGGGTTGTGGTGTGTTTTCCAGGTTCATGTTAGGAAAATGGCAGACATGGAAGGGGACCGCAGCTCTAATGGTCTCCAGTTGCCCAACCAGTTCTCTTATGTGTGGTCAAAATTGGAGCAACCTTAGACAACAGAATTTGGGAGGTGGGGTTTGTTGGCCACTGGCCAACAGTGTAATTTCTTCAGTTCTGTATCTCCCCCCCCCTTATAAAATCATTATTATTTTTAAATAGTTACATCCTTCCTTTGGGGGGGGTGGTTGCTAGTCCTCAGCTATGTGGGCATAGAAATCTTCCTTCTTTGTTCATGTGGCTTGTCTCTTACTCTCAAGAGAAATTCTTTTCTTTTTAAGTGTTTCTAAAAGCCAGGAGTTATTTTCTTTTCTTTTTTTACCTTCTCTGTTACTAAATGTGTTTTCATTGTTAAGCGTATTTAACCTGAAAGGGCTCCTTGATGGCCATGTCAGGAAGCTAAATCACCAAGTCCTTAATTGCTTTTAGATCTTTGGCTTGGAATTCACTTTGCAGAAACCCACAACCTGAGGCATATGGGCCTGCTCTGTAGCCTCCCATCCACCACCCCTAGCCAAATGGCTGAGCAAAACTTACATTCCAAGATCACAGATTGCAAACCTGGTGCCTGGTTCTAGGCAACAAGACTTGCACCCCCTCATTCAGGCTCCTGTTGCTCTCCACTCCTGTTCCACCTTCCTCGACCATCTTTCCGCAATATATGCACAAAACCATATAGGATCTCAGTTTCCACTCACATGAACTGGGCCAGCCCTACGTGTAGACAGAGTGCAGCACTGGCTTCAGGTGGCAGATTTGGGTGTCACGATTAATGATTTAGTTTGCCTCTGGCAGCAAAATGTATTGGACTGGCCCTCTCCATTGAAGGAGCATTTGGGTAGCACTCATGTCTCAAAACAGCTTGAGCACCTTGTAATAACCCTGTGTCTGTCCATGTGTCTCCCCCCCGCGCCCCGTGCTTCCAACAGTGGTGGGGTTTTAGTTTTGTTTTTTGGCTTAATTTACTGTACTCACTGAGGTAAGCCAAGCGATGCAGACACTTATAGAAACACACTCTTGCTGTGTCAATATTCAGTACAAAGCAACCAGATCTCTTTCTTCCACCAGCCTTGGGGGGTCCTGCAGGAATTAAGAGGAAAAGGGTCTAAGCAGCAGCAGCAGGGGAAGTTATTTGGTTTTCTCTCCATTTTAATCCATCCAGTGTTCCTCTGTTGTTCACTTTGCTTATTCAGCAGGGCTGTTGGGTTCATGAACGACCCACAGATGTCAGTCAGGCCTTCAGCAGCATATTCTGAGGGGAAATCATATTACTTAAGCAAGAGCGGTTATGAGGCCAAAATGAAAGGCGGGAGGTCAAAGGAACACCCTTAAGAAATAATGTGAAATGTAAAGTGTCTGTGTGGTATATCTACAAGATTTTTTTGATCCCCCCCCCCAAACGCTAAGAAGCTAAGGCTGAAAGCTTCTGTTAGTGTGAAATGCTTCCAAATTGATTTTGAAAAAGGATCATCAAGATAGGAATTATGAGAGCCTAATTAAATATTACATGTACAGTTGTAGCTTGGATCCTGAACGCTTTGCGACTTGAACGTTTTGGCTCCTGAAAGCCACAAACCCAGAAGTGAGTGTTCTGGTTTGCGAATGTTCTTTGGAACCCAAACGTCCGACAGGGCTTCCGCGGCTTCCGATTGGCTGCAGGAGCTTCCTGTAGCCAATCAGAAGCCGCGCTTTGGTTTCCGAACGTTTTGGAAGTCGAGTGGACTTTCAGAACGGATTCTGATCGACTTCCAAGGTACGACTATACCTATATATGATGCATGTAACTAAACTAAGCATTTGGTATATGAGATGATAAACTGAGGGGATGGAGTTAGAGGACTGAAATGGCTGGCAGAGAGACATCCCATTTACTACTCCTCTAGTTTAACTTGCCCCTTCCCAAAGTTGTTCCGCCCTTCTTTAAAAAATAGTTTTGATCACCTACAAGATTGTCATAGAGCTTTTGGTTATTCACAGCCTAACTTTTCAACAAATTTTTGAAGTATCTTAACTATACAGAGAGAAAGTATAGAGACTACCCTACCAAGATGAACAGGTAAAAAGGATAATATTGATATATATATTTTCTTAATTTGGTCAGGTTCATTTATTTTCTATTTCGTGGTCTGAAATCACAATGCTCATTTGCCTTTTCACACAACCCTGCTCTCCCCACTTTTGTTTGTGTGCAACCAGTGTTGCTGCTCAAAGCCTACATGTGAGAAAATCTTCCCCAAAGCTGTTCTTTGAAAACAGTCAAAGAGCTTATCAGGCTTTCAAACAAAACAAGCTGTACTTCCCTGGCCCTTGGTGGAAGAACCAGACATGTCACAGGCCGAGAAAGGGTCAAAACATTACCTTTTCTTTCAAACAACATTGCCTCGATCCTGTTGTGCTCAGTGTTTTCATTTATCCCTCATGAAGCCAAAATACATTCCAGATGCGCTTTGCAAGATCTCCCACAAGGTCACAGCCAAGCTGAGGTGCTCACAGTGACCTCTCCTGACCTTAAGGTGCGCTGGAGGAGGGAGGGCCTGTTCCCTGCTGCCTCAGTTGAGCTGGAACTGTCATTATGGATAAAATCTAACTCCTTTTGCCAAAAGCTCCCCCCGCATGCCCCTCCTCTCTAGGTCTCTCTGCTGCAATTTGGCTCAAATCTTATCGAGCTTGTAGAAAGCAGCCTAATGGGAGGGGGAGATATTTGTTTTTGTTTTTTTAATTATGGTGTATTTTGTATTTTTCTGTTGTGAAGCACCCTGGGAACTTTGGATGAAGGGTGGGATACAAATTTAATAAATAATAATAGCAATGGACCGATGGCATTTACCCCTATCAGAGTTGGTAACCAAACAGAAGGGTTATTTTCATCGAAGGAAAACGGGGATAAGGGAGATATTGAACAAAGTTTTTGTGGGTGAATTGAGGTTTTGATGACTGAATGTCACGTTCCAGGTTGAGAAGAGTGCTCAGGAAAACAATAGTGAAATAAACCACATCACTGATCATTAGGGATGGGGCAGAGATTTGATTCGGTTCACATTTAAAGGAAAATGTGACAAATTCAGTTTTGATATGCAAACTGAAACATTTGTCAAGCTGTGCACTTCTCTGAATTTTGCAATGCAGTTCTCTAGCCAAATACAAAACCACATACACTGGGGCAAAGTGTGATTACAAATGGGTTTATTAGTGAAAATTAGATAACAAAAATGCATTGTATTAGGGAAATTCTAACTTCCTGGTGGTGGAGGCTCCAGCACTGCTCTGTAGACGGCCAGGCGAGCTCTGGGCTGCTGGCAAGGCCTCTGTTCGTATCTAGAGGAAGGTTCATAAGTCGAAGCACCTACTGAAGGTCGTAACTGGAATCGTACGTAAGCAGAGCCGTACGTAAGTCGAGGTTCCACTGTATTGGGCAAAATTGCTTTCAAAAATGTGTATAGTATATCAGGAGAAATTTGCACTTAGATTCTGATGGATTTTAAGAGTGAGTTTTTAAAAGGAAAGAACAAAAAAAAAATGCAAATTGATGTGGATATCTTAGACTGGAAAAATGAGAAAAATCTGACATGGCCGGATTAGCTAAGATCCACCATCGGATGCAGTAGGTCTTTGAAAACCAGATGCTGGGAGTCGCAAGTGGGGAGAGTGTTGTTGTGGCTTGTGGGCTTCCCATGGGCTTCTGCTTTGCTGCTGTGAGAACAAGTCGTTGGACTAGATGGGCCCTTGGGCTGATCCAAAAGGACTTTTTCCTGATGTCTTCGATTTAGGATTGCATCGTGAAGGTGCTGAATGGGTATCTGGAGGCAGTGATAGACTGGACAGGGGTCAATAAATTGAGGGTGAATCCTGATAAGCTGGAATTGCTGTGGGTGGTGGTTCCCATGTCAGGGAATTAGGTGCACACTGTTTTGGTAGGGGTTGCACTCCTCCCGATAGATGGAGGTTTGTAGTTTGGAAGTACTCCTGGATTCCAGTTACACTGTATGTAAACAACCTAGTGAACCTTTCTGATTGGGTGTTGTAGAGATATTGTAAACAAATAAAAAATGAATATTTTTTTGAAACGAATATGCAAATCAAAATTTGTGAGTTCAGAAAACTGAAGCATTAACCTAAGACTTTAATCATAGCTGTCAACGTTTCCCCTTTTTTAAAAGGGAAATTCCCTTATTCCAAATAGGATTCCTCGCAAGAAAAGGGAAAAGTTGACAGCTATGCTTTAATTCCTTTGCAGGTAGTGTGATAATACCAGAATCTCTTCTCACCATGAAACATGCTGTGCAATCTTCATGCAATCCGTAGTTTGAATTCATTATGTGTAATCTGAAGTTGATGCTAAAAAAGAGAGAAAACAATGGAAAGTGATCCATTATTCCCCTTATGTGTCTGATGCTTCTGTTGAAAAATAAAGTCAGAGGAGGGAGCATCTTCTTCCCTCTAATATCATGCAAGCGATAAAGAGTGTGTGCAACACTCTAAGCAAGTGTATTAAGATATGTCAATCACGAAAGACACAGCTGCTGAACCAGGCAAGATGGGACAGCAAGTTAAAAGCTTCATCAAGGAACATTTATTTTGCAACATTGACCTTTGGAGCACCATCTCTGAGGAACTGGAGGAAATTAAATTCTCACAAAGTAATGGAGAAGGAACCTCATAGTGGCTGGTTTGTAACCTCTCACCTTCCCTTCTGAATTTTAAGTGAAGATCAGAAAACAATGTCACAAAATTAATGTTGACCTCTTTTATGGGAGAGTTTGAAAAGGTCAAAGAAAGGGGTGCGTGGTGATCACAGCCAACCAATGGAACATGTGACCTTGGTGTTGTAGATCAAGACTTGGACATAGGACTGGCCTTAGGTGAAATGTTAACATGGAGACCTCTTTGTATACTTTCCCCAGGTCAGAAAGACTGGAGCTGGGATGAGAGTCATTGCTTTGGCAAGGAAACATCTCAGACTACGTAGGAGCTAGTGTCTCCACCCCTTCCTGGCTCTCAGTGGGGCCCTGATCTGAACAGGTGTTTCCATGGTCCTCCACTACTTGCATGACACTTCAGCAGCAGCTTGAAAGTTCCTGTGTGTCTGGCTGTCTCCTCTGCTTCTCTGGCCCTGGATGAGATAAAGTGGGATGGGATGTTGGCCAGGAATCCAAAAAACCATTGTAGGCACACCCTGTCCTGGGAATTAGCATTGCAGAGATATTCTGGAAGGACCTGCTCCAATTGCTCCTCATCCAAGGAGACCTCAGGTTCAAGGTCTGGGCAGGGTTGAAACATGACACTCTGGAATCCCCTGGATCCTATAGCCTCTCAAAAAATTATACCTAGACCATGTGGTGGCCTTCATATATTTTGGAGTATAACTCCCATCATCCTTATCCGTTGCCCATACTGACTGGTGCTGATGGGAGTTGTCGTCTGAAACATCTGGAAGGCACTAGGCAGTAGCAGACAGCGTGTTGGAGCTATGCTGCTCAACAAGCCTCCCTCTGGCTGAGTTGCTACTGCACACCAGGACGGAAGAGCTGTGATGGTGCAAATGTGCCAGTGGATTGGCTCTGCTGGCATGTTTGCACCATACTGACCTTGCCACCATCTTGCGTCTGCCCCTCTCTGTATGCAGCAGGAACTCAACTGGGAGGAGGCCAGGTATGTGGCACAGCCCCATGATGCTGCTGGCATCAAAATGTGAAAGCCTGACTGAGATCAACAGTATTTGGAGGGTTGCTGTCTGTCTCGCTCACACACTTTTCTCAGTTGTAGGAAACAGACTTTGCTTGAGTAAGTTGGCTCACCATTTCCTTTCTGAAAGTCGTAATGAAGCCTAGATCCCCAGTCCTCCTAGCCCAAACCTTGCCTGGTGAGCAGGGAGTTGTGTTGTGTGTCTTTATAAAAATGAATAACCCCAGAAAAATTACAGAGCTCTTTGCACCTTGCAATGCCATTTCCCTCTGCATGTTCATCTGCGTATTCTCACCCTGATTTTCACCGAGTCCTTCGTCTTATGTCAGATGAGTGAACTTTCCTCTATTCCAGACTCCTTTCCTTCTGCTCTCACCTTGGCATGTTCTGTTACATCATAAAAAACAACTATATTGGTTTTTGAAGGTATTCCAAACAAAAGGTCTCTCCAGAGATGCTTTTAACAAACGTCTGCTGCCCTAGCAGCCAGCTGCACACACTCTAGGGGTGCAGGCTAGTTCTTGGAATAGTTTTGTGGTTTATTGGAAATGATGGAACCATATACATTAAAGATAGAAAAAGCCCATTAGGTCATCTTACCTCGTTCCCTGCCTGTTCAGTATTGCTCCCTGCAGTGTGTTCTTGCAGCCAAGTTTTAAGTGACCCAAGCATTCGGATGCCACAGGATCCGAGGAGCGAAACATTGTTGTGATTCTGCAAAGAGTTTAAAGCTGCTCCTCAGCCACGGTGGAAGAATAACACATGGAAAGGAAAAGCCCTCCAGCTAATCGCCGTTCCTGCATCAAGTATTAAAACATGTGGAAGCCATTAGACTTTAACCTTTCACTGGAAACACACTAACCTGTGCCCTATAAAGTCCTAATTAATGGGCCCTTTTGAAAACAACATCTCAGACCAGTATCTAGGAATGGTTTACACATGTTTTTATGGACAGGAGAACATTGACCACAAGAAGGATCAGACACAGTTAAATTGGGCTCAGGACATCCCAGGCAACGTCTCTGCTTCCTGGAGCCACTTTGGGAAGGAATGGAATGGGGATCTTCTCTTGTGCACATAGACAAAACAGTTCTGGCTGGAGTAGAAGTTTGAAATAGGGTTGTGCATGTTCCCTCGTTCTGCTTGGGGCCTAATCTGGCCTGGCCTGACTAAATTAGGAACTTTGCACAGCCCTAATTATTTGATGGGGTTTTCAAAACCTTATCAAACCCAGGTGGGTTTCAACAACAGAGTATACAACTATAAAACAGGTTCTTATAAAACAAGGAAAACTGTTTCAAATGGAACTGAACTGTATAAAGTCGGCACAATAGGTGGGTCCAATCAAACAAGGTACCTTAATTTTCAAAGACCATGCTAAAGAGGTGTAACTTCAGCATATGGTAGAGTGAAGATGCTTTGACACATCTCCATTATACCCTTATCAGAAATCATTGCCATCACAGATGGAGGGATGGAGGCAAAAGGTGGACAAGGTGTTTTTTGAGGTGAAAAATCCTAACCTTTCCCACTTTGCACATTAGATAGGAAGCACAAGCAACCCCCTCCCCTTTGCTGCTTTCTATCTGTTTGTACCTCCTGTCATCTTGCTTTTGCAGTGCAGTCCATAACATTCAAAACCAGCAAACAAACTTCCCACTGAAATCAACTGGGATATAATAAGCTTTGGTTTTGGCAGCCTTTTGTTATTGCTGCCTGCTTTTAACACCCAGGACGTTCGGCATCCTCTCTTATAGCCAAACATCATTCTAATTAGTCATTTTTATACTGTAATTTCTAGTTAAGGATCTGCCAGAGTTTCTGTTATAGAGTCCTCTCTTGCAAGGGTAATTAAGTGGGCTATTAAAATGCTCTCTGGGGCATAAGTTGTAAAAAGTGCACTGTATTGTAAAACTACGCCATAAAACGAAAAAAATGTTTTTCTTTTGTTTTCCTATGTTGTATTTAAAGAATGTTATACAGGGGGCCATATAACCAGTGTTGCATTAAGCATCTCTATGCAGGAGTTGAAATAAAGTGATCTCAGATAATCAGAAGAATGTGCTAACAGGCAAACAATTTCCAGGATATTGAACAGCATCAGAGCATGTGGATAGCAGTGAGCCCCAAACTAGCTACAAATCAGAGCAAAATTCCATATACACTGTACAGACATTTACTGTAACATATGTATGGTAGGTAACCATCTGCAAAGCAGCCTTTAAGTCTCGTCAACAAGGTAATGTACTGCATTTCTAGCAGCACCCCTAGAAACCAGCAAAATTGAGCGAAGTTGCAGAAAAGCAGTGACCAAAAAGGAGGCAAAAGAACATTAGAGCATTTCCTATAGAATCCTAGAACGAGATTCTTCCTGCTCTAAGGTCTCACACAACAGCTTGGCGCCCTCTAAACCAGGATTGCTGCACTACAGCTCCCCTCCCTGTGGGCCACACTGGTTGAGCCAAGAAGAGTTACAGCCCAGCAACCATTGTAGGTTCATCATCCTTTCTCTAAATGGTAAGAAAAAGCTCTGGATTAGGCAACTGAAGTCACAATTATGAATACTTGTTACGGATGGTATATTTTCAGCTGGGTGCCACCAAGGCCCAGAAAAGAGTAAGGGCCCACCTACACTACGATTTCTAGCATTTCATATCTATTATCATGGGTTCAAGAAGTTGTCCCCCGCTTCCCCTGGGAAAACCCACTGTTTACTGCTAAATCAGAACAAATGTTAATTCATGGAAAACCTGGATAAAAAATTGTCTCTCTTCTGAACTGGTCCTAAAATAACTCCTGAATGGGATTTCATGTGCTTTCCTAGCAGCTGTGTTTGGGGCAGTCTGCATCCACCTCCTTTCATCCTTTCCCCGCCTACCCCTGCAGGACAGTTTTCCCAGCTGTCTCTCCAGCTTCAAGCAGGCACTTCCAGTTTCATCAGCCTGCTTAATTTGTTATTTATTAATTTTAGTTTTCTCTGTTTAGCTCTAATCGCTAAAATTGTGACCAAATGATATATATGCTTGTTCCCATTCATTTGTTTTGGTTGGTTGTGATGGTTCCAAATCACAGCTTTATTTTCTGTCTTTAGATTCAGGTAGGTAGTTGTATTGGTCTGACACAGTTGAAATATAAAAATAAAAATAAAAAATTGTCCAGTAGCACCTTAGAGACCAAATAAGTTTGTTCTTGGTGTCAGCTTTCGTGTGCATGCACACTGTGTATCTGAAGAAGTGTACATGCACATGAAAGCTTGTACCAGGTATAAACTTAGTTGGTCTCTAAGGTGCTACTGGGCAATTTTTTTTAATATATATATATATTTTCTGTCTTTAACAATACATATCGGAAGACTTCTGTCTCCTTTTCTATATGTTAAATGATTGTCTGATTATCCTATTTTCTGATTCTCTGACATTCTGCCACGGGTGGGCAGAGCTGAAGGTGGAGACAACACAAGAAGCAGATTATTGATTATAGAAAGAATGAATGGGAAAGCACAGGGCTTCAGGAGTCTTTCGCCAAGTAAAATCTGAGGCAAAAATCACAAGTGGGATCAACCAACCTCAGATCAAATGGGACAAAGATGTACAGACTTAAGGGAAAGTGTGGGTGGGCCCTAAGTATGGGGTAAAAGGAAATTAGGAATAGTTCCCACCTACTGGAGATTATAGGCTCAGGGTTTTTTTAGGGCAAAGGGTATGATTTCCATGCAAGTGTGAGCTTCTGCAGCTTTCCAAAATAATCACATTATAGGAGTGGAACAACAAAGTTATTGCATTTGTGCCACTCTTTTGTAGCCTTCAGACAGCAATTGTTAAGGAGGTCTCCCCAGGCAAATTTCTAACTGCATTTCTCACATGCATAATTTTCATTCCTGGGAAGAATAAAATAAAGCAGGGGGAGGAGATCAAGAATCTAGGCAAACAAAATGAAAATGTTCCAGGTCTGGCCCCACTGGGCACAGAGCGTAAGTGCTGTGAACTGCTGTGGGGGGCACACTTTTCCATGCGAGGCTGCAGAACAAACAGCCGGACCCTCCACTGGGGCTGATTGTTGACATGTTTATGATGATGAAGTGGAGCAGAGCTCTCCAAGCGGGATGCCGAGAATGACAAAGTAAAGTGTGGCACTAACCGGAGGACCTATATAATGCTAAATATCCTCGGAAATGGCATTTTCTTCCTATTGGTGACCTTTACACAGAGGAGTTAAGAGGTCTTGCTGCTCTCCCGATACATCACACATTCCCCACACTCGGAACGGCCAGCTTCAGCATCGTCAACAACAACAAACCAGCAGGCGCCAGGGGTGGGAGGCTACTGCGACCGAGTTGCAGAGATTCTGGCGATAATTTATGGGCCTGCTTAGTTTCCGTGAAAGATGAGGCAGCCTCTGCCTGAAAAATCTTGCCCAGAGGAGAGATCGCAAACCCCGAGCGGATGGTGAAATACCTTCATGCATCATCAGATTGCCTGTGATCGTATTTACGACACGACGCTGTGAATGTGGTGGGACTGGGGGAGCCAGTGTAAATTCTCTTGGCTGGTCTGTTGGAAGGGGGAATAGAATGAGCAATCTTTATTGTTTGTACAGAGTGAATGCCATATGTGCCCCAGGAAATGAGAACTACCTCAGCTTACTAACTGCAAAGCAGATAATAGTGATAAACCTTGATGTGCACATCAGCTGAGGGTGGTGATGGTGATGGTACACTTGACTTTGACACATCCACCCCTCTAATTGCCTGTCCCCAGTTTCAGATTTCATCTTCGCCTTCCAGCAGCCTGGAACCAGCACCTCAACAGCAGCCAATTGCCTGAGCCTGACACTTTCCACGGCACTGTGGCAGCTTGGAGGCAGAAAGGGCTTCTGGCCAGCATCTCTGCTATGCTGCAGTGCCACTATAAATTGGCAGTAGCTTTCAGCCCGCCAGGAACAAGGAGCTTGTCACACAGGGTGTAATTAATTTGTGGAATTCACAGCCACGCATAGCGATGATGTCCATTAGTGTATCTGTTGCATTTTAAAGGGGAATAGGCAGAGGATAAATGGCTGCTAGTGATATTGGCTACATGAGACCTCCAGGGTCAGATAGAGGATGTATCACAGTACCAGCTGCTGGGAGGCAGCAACAGGGGACAGCTGTCACCTTCATGCCTTGCATTTGGCTGGCCATTGTGGGAAATAGGATGCTGCATGAGATTGCTCCATTGGTCTAATCCAGTAGGGTGTTTATGTTCTTAAGCGAAATGAGCCAACCTGGTTCTGTTTGGCTCAGTATTTGGCTAATGGTTCTATTTGGCTTAGCCGACTCTGGGCTGGCTCTAGGTTGATGCTTAAATTCTGCTCAGCTTGCTGGAATGGCTGTTTGCCTCCAGACCTGGCATGGATGTTACCTGGCATGAAGTCCCCTTCATTTCAGTGGCACAGGCTCCTAAGGTAGAAATACACATAGAATTGCAGTCTATTGATTTAAAATGGTTCCTTCTCAAACACGCTGAGCTTAAGGACAGTGCTAGTGGGAAATTAAAAATAAAATCGTAGGCTCATGCTGATTTGTAAAATTTCTTGGCAGCCAAATAAATAAATATTCAGTGTTTTATTATCATTCTTCTCATTCTCACCTCTAAATAAGATGCAAATCTTATTTAGAGCACCATCATTTTCGTCAATTTGTGGGTATGTTGGCTTTCCAAGTCCCAAAATTGCAACACATGCATATTTTAGAAATGCTTTAAAAATGCATAGCAACTCCCAGAAGTAGGGAAGCAATTTCCCCCCATTGTTTGCCAGAAGCCAACATATTTGATTATTTTAACATATTTGAACAGCAACAGCTTTCTAGAGAAAAGTATTTGCATCAAAGCACAGAAGGATATTAATAGCTTAGTCAAAGCAGCCAGTGGAAACTTTGCTTATTTGTAGAGCTCAGCTGAATATTCACAATGAAATTCATTTCTGTCAAATTTGGGCAAGTCGAGTTGACCGGAGAGTCTGATGCAAAGTCCTTTTTAATTTAAAAGCAGGGTTGTCATGGCCAACAAAGGCCAAATGAAGCGAATGTCTCCAAAGTGGAAACTTTAATTAATTTCAGGTGCCAGTTACAATATACTAAATTTGTATTGTGCCCCCCCTCTCTTTTATTAAAGGCAGAAATGTGGCTTGAGTTGAAGGTTCCCTGAAGGAATGGTTCAGTTTGGTACCCCATGCTTTCTTTTTATTTAGAGAGATACAGGGATAGGATGTAATGAACCTGTGACACTCCTCCCCAGGAAGTCAAAGAGGCAATGATTAAATGGGCAATTGACTTCGGCTATAACATCGAGTTTGAAAAGTGGTTGAAATTGTGGAATAGAGATATTAAATTTACGGCCTGTACGAGTTTGAGAGAAAATGTTTGGAAAATGCTCTATAGATGGTATCTTACGCCGGCAAAATTGGCTAAAATCTATAGATCAGAAAATAAGACATGCTGGAAATGTGGTGAAGTGGAGGGAGACCTCTACCATATGTGGTGGCAATGCAATAAGGTGAAGGTTTTTTGGGAAGCAATTTATAATGAACTTAAAAAAGTTTTTAAATATACTTTTCCCAAAAGACCTGAGGCCTTTTTGCTGGGAATTATGGGTAAGGAAATAAAAAATGAAGATAAAAAAATATTTCTCTATGCCACCACAGCCGCAAGAATTATGCTGGCACAAAACTGGAAAACAGAAACTATACCTAACGTAAGTGACTGGCAGGTCAAAATGATTAACTATGCCGAGCTAGATAGATTAACAGGCAGAATACGAGACCAAGACGACCAGAAATTTCAAAAAAATTGGAATAAATTTTGGAAATATATTGGAACGGATATATAGGAGGAACTGGCGGTATTAGAAAAACTCTATCAGCTAATAATTATAAACTTTAATAAACTAATTACGCAACCCGGGATTTATTTGATACTTACCAAAAGGGTGAAGGGAAGTCAAAGGCTAAGTAGAGCCTAATGTTTATATTATTTTTTTGTATGATTGTACGCTTACTTTTTGTATAGCATGAAAATAGGATGAATAATTTATGTTAAAATGTTTATTTTTGTATTTGTTTGTCCTTTTTTCTTTTTTCTTTTATAAATTCTGAATAAAAATTTACTTGCAAGACACTCCTCCCCGGAAAATTGTTGAACTCCCTTTAGCCCCAGCCAGCATGGCTAATGGTTAGGGATGATGGGAGCGGTAGACAAGCAACATCTGGAGGGCCACAGATTCACCTTTCCTGTTCTATATGCTTACTCTTCTATACCAACTATGCCTGTGTCATTTCCGGTCCCTTTCTGCCTGTTCTTCCACCCTCTTTCCCAGCATCCCTCCATCTTAGACTGTGCATATTCTATACCTCTAAAGCACATTCAAAGAATTATGGGCACTGTCGTTTATCCCCTCACAGAGTTACACTTCCCAGCAATCCATAAAAAACTATAGTGCCCAGAATTTTTTGAGGAGCTCTGTGGTAAAAGTGCTTCAAATGTACTTGAAAGTTATAGTGTATATGCGGCATTATTTGTTTCTTTACATCCCTCCAGTGCCTTCTGCTTTTCTATTCCTCCTCTTCATTGCAAACTTTTATCTCACTCAAGATGATTAACAGCACATGTATAAAATAAATGAAAACAAATATACCATATCCATAGCCTACCTGGCTGCCCCGTGAACTTGCCTCCCTTTTGAGCACAAATGTGTCAGTTTTTAGAGTTCGAAATAAAATCAGGCCACATTTCGTGCTTTGTAAAAGAACGCATGCCATGTTATACATTCACCTTGAACAAATTTGCTAGTCATCTGTGTGAACACTCAAATTGTGGATGGGATTGTGTGTGGGGCGGGGTGGGGCGGGCAGGCAAGCCCTCCAGTGTCCTCTCTCACACACATGCCTGCCCCACCTTAGTCCCCAACCTTCCCCATGGTATGTGGGCAAAGTCTGCACGGAGCTTCTCCTCCCATTTGCTTGAATGTGAGTAGATTCCTTCTTGCTTTATCAGGGTTCCTGATCACATGGAAGGCTGTACTCACATCCAATCAAATGTGAGTAGAAGCCCCTACTGTGCAAAACAGGGATGGGGGGAGAGGGGTGCAGATGGGACACTGGGACAGCACTTGTACGTATGCCTCTGCCTCTGTCCACACTTTGAATGTCTGAGTGCATAGGTGAATGTCTGAACCCACCTAGAATAAATGGGAATCTTGTAGAAGAAGAAGAAGAGTTTGGATTTGATATCCCGCCTTTCACTCCCCTTCAGGAGTCTCAAAGCGGCTAACAATCTCCTTTCCCTTCCTCCCCCACAACAAACACTCTGTGAGGTGAGTGGGGCTGAGAGACTTCAAAGAAGTGTGACTGGCCCAAGGTCACCCAGCAGCTGCATGTGGAGGAGCGGAGACGCGAACCCGGTTCCCCAGATTACGAGACTACTGCTCTTAACCACTACACCACACTGGCTCTCAAGAGCCAGTTGTAGACGATCACAACTGATTTTACTTTTCTTAAAGCAGGTCTGGTCTGGGCTTGTAAAAGTTTTACGAATAACGTGTGTGTGTGTGTGTGTGTGTGTGAGAGAGAGAGAGAGAGAGAGAGAGAGAGAGAGAGAAGAATGCTTTATATTTCATACCTGGCTGGTTAGATAAAATCACCAAATAGTCTTAGCAATGAGTAAATTGCTTCAAGGATATGAATCTCGGCAGGCAACGTAAATGCTAGCGTTCAACACAGAATGTACTTATTATCAAGTCCAGCTCCAAGGAATGAATCTGAAACAGATGTGTCAATGCCAGTGGTATTAATAAGCAGGATAGCTCCAGGATCCCACAAGGTATCTATGCTTCCAGCAGAAAAGACCGAGATGCATCTCTGCTCTAGATCACTTTTGACTGATGGACTGACTTTCACGTTATTGCTTTACATTTCTTGCCAGTAGAGAAAAGTGCAGGAAGCAGATCTGCATAGTTTGGATTTAATGCATAGGGATAAAAGGGCATCAGCACCAGCGCTCTGCAGTTCATGCCTTGCTCTTCTGTATCAGCCTTTCTCACAGGGATGATTATGTGCTGCACTCAGCCCTTGGGGGAAAGATTGCACAAGATGCACCATGCTAGTTGTGCCTGGAGGACACATTTATTATTATGAAGAGATACCTAGATGGGTCAAGCAATTTCTGTGGTGGTGCAAAGTCTACATAGCAGAAACCTGGGTTTGCCACTACATGTACACTCAAGAAGAGCTGCAGACCAACCAAGCCACATGACAAAACAACAACATTAGGTGTGTTGAACAAAACTTGCAGAGTTTGTTTGTGAATCCCTAGTTCAGGGGTCAGCAAACCTTTTCAGCAGGGGGCCGGTCCACTGTCCCTCAGACCTTGGGGGGGCGGGGTGGACTATATATTTTTTTTGGGGGGGGGAATGAACGAATTCCTATGCCCCACAAATAACCCAGAGATGCATATTAAATAAAAGGACATATTCTACTCATGTAAAAACACGCTGATTCTTGGACCATCCACGGGCCGGATTTAGAAGGCAATTGAGCCGGATCTGGCCCCCGGGCCTTAATTTGCCTACCCATGCCCTAGTTCCAGGCTTTACTGCTATTCTTTTTATAAAACCATTTATTTTCAAGAGTGCCAGTCCCAGGAACCTTGTGGGTGCAATAACCTATCTAAAACTCTTATATCGCAACTCAGTTGAGGCATTCCATCCTTCCCTTTTTGACACACTTGGTTCCATCCATGAACAGTTGCTGCTTAGCTCTTCCCTTAATGTTGCTGTCAATTTGAAGTACAAAGTGGGTTGATCTTGGTGCAGGCCCGGATGCAGATGGGAATGCCCAAAGAAGACCTGCATACCTGGGGAACGCAGGGGAGACGGATGCAACCCTCCTTGGGGGAAACCCTTTGCAATTGTGACAAAGTGAGAGGCCCTTCTGGGACAAGGTGAACAGCAACTGAAAACCTGTTCCAAAAACTCCATCAAATTTTGAGGGAAATGTCACATGGAAGTGATGTGGTGTATGCAATTTATCGCCATTAAGAATCTGGTGGTACTCTTTTAGTGTCATTCAAAAATGAATTTGCCACCATCATTGTCATCACAATGCATAGATGTTTACTAATTCAAGAGTTCCGGTGCAAATCTATACATGCCTACTCAGAAGTAAGACATATTGAGTTAAAAGGATGTATCGGCTTGCAGCCTAACTGGCACAAGAATTTAAACAAATAGTCCCATTCACCTATGTGTACATTGGCTTTACAGAGCCCAGTATTAACTCTTGCCAAAGATGCTTTCATGGTAATTATGCCATGGTGTGCTCAGCCACCTGCATATGCGCATGGAATGCATTACCACTTGCTGTTTCTGGATCCATTGGGCTGTTCTCTGTTCATGCTGCATTTCTGACTGTTCTCGGGGCTTCAGTATAGGCAAGTCAGGTGCTGCTGCGCCCCCCCCCCAGCCAATAAAATACAAACACTCAATTACCTCTAGTTCTGTTGTAGCCAGGAAATGATACCGAGTGGAGTTATCCTATTGTCTGAATTATATCAATATGAAAATTGATGAAAACCACAGGGAGTCAACAGTCCCCCTTCTGTATTAAACAGAGTTATGGCCATATTAAAAATGCTTTTAAAAGTATATAGCAGTTCTTAACAGTTAAAAAAAAGTAAGGAAAACCCAAGCTTCAAAAATCCATTCTCATTTCTTTCTCTCTTCATGACCTTGTTACTTACTCTCTTGCTATTGGCAGTGTTCCTGAAAGTTTCTTTCGTTTTGTCTTCTTCAAATAAGGGCATAATTATGCTCATTCATCTTTGCTCAATTGAGAATGAAAGTGACCTGCATATGAAAATACTGTAAGAATACAGGAAGAGGAAAAGATTCACAAGACATGCCCCATATTCCCTGGGGAAGCCTGGCTAGCAACTAAAACCATGCCACATTGCGAGAATATAGGAAGCTGTCTTATACCAGCTCAGACCTTCTCGCTCAATATTGTTCACCTTGCCTTGCATTGATTCTCCTGGGTTTTAGACAAGGGAGTTGTCCAGCCTTACCTGGAAATGAACTTGGGACAGACTGGACGCTCAGCATGTGCCTCACCACTGGCTCTACTTGCAACGTTTTCAGGGTTTGAACCTTAAGGGTGCCTCCAGACACTCAGTATTTTTCAGGAGAAATTCAAGCAGATTTCAATACTTTTAGAGTTGTGCAGTTAAAGTGAATTAAAGTGTTCTGTTGCCCTAGTGTAACAAATCCATTTAAAAACACACACATAGATTTTTTGCGGTATGGAAAGTGATGGTGGAAATGCGTTGAAAAGTGTGGGAGGAACAAAGGAAGACATAACTAATAAATAATAATAAACAAAACCATCACAATAATTTAAGCACCCTATAAGAGAATCAAGGATAATGCTCTTTGTCATATAACTGCCCTGTAAACAAATCAGAACAAATGTTAAGTAAAGACCTAGTTGAATAAAAATCTGCTGTCTTCTTTTTTCTCTTGTAATGCAAATACAATTTAGACCTCTTATATTTTCTAATCATTGACTTAAAAAAAATATTCGGTATTCTTTCTCATTGGTTACACCTTGAGGATATGTTTTTTCTCTTGTTTGCAATTGCTATTATTTGCTTCTGCACATGTGCATTTTGACTTTTTGAGAGTGACTGGGAGTTAAATTTGCACCTTTGCCTTTTTTGGAGGGGGGATGTTTTAGATTTTCCACTCTATTATTTACACATTTGTAGTGCTATACAACTGGCAGAATAAACTGCTGTTACATACGACAAAGGGTTACTGGTTTTCAGGTGTCTTGCGCCAACTACTTAATTACTTGGATTTCACTCCCCAGCTCAAACCATCCATCTTGTCTCCATCACAGCTAGTGCTGGGGCCTCTTTCTGCAGCATGTTTTAATTTAAGGTGAACACAACTCAAGTTACCATTGTGTCTTATAACAACTGAAACAGAATTCATGGCCCCAGGTGGCACAAAGCTTTTTTTAAAAAATGAAAGCTGTGCAGCTAACTCTGAGTTTAACCTTGCTTTGTCAATGGCACTTCTCTAGAGTAAGAAGACAGAGTATTGCAATCAACAGTTGCCTCCAGTATAGTTGGGGGAGAAATTTAATTCACCTTTAAAGAGGAACATACAAAATTTGTACTTTCTGAAACTATTCAAGAACTGAAATACATCCTTAGAAATTTGCACTTTGAATTTTACAAGGGAGTTCTCTAGCCAAGAAATGTGTACTAAAGTGCACACACTTGGGTACAAATTCACACTAAAACACTGATGAATTTTCATGAGGTTTTTTTAAAAAATCATGAACTTATGTGGAAAATTGAACTAAGACTGGAAAAATTGAGAAACCAAGAGAAACTGAAACTGGAAGATTTGCCTGTTCCTATCCCTCAGACTTTCATTCCTGTCACACAACATGCAATTTACATTTCAAATGACCACTGTAAAACTTATATTCTCTCTCATGAATCCCACACTTTTGTTTTCTGGGAACTCATCACTTACCCCTTTCTGATACCACAAAGTAAGGACACCTTTATATTCCCTTTTCAAATCCCTAAAGTGAAAATTTCTAAAGAAAATCAAGCACTCTTCCATATATCATTAAGCAAAGATCATATAAGCATAGATCATTAAGCAAACAGTCTGTGAGCACCTAGAAAGGAATGCTGTGATTACCAATAGTCAGCATGGATTTCTGAAAAATAAGTCATGTCAGACTAACCTGATCTCGTTTTTTGACAGAATTACAAGCCTGGTAGATGAAGGCAACGCAGTGGATGTAGCCTACCTTGATTTCAGCAAGGCATTTGACAAGGTGCCCCATGATATTCTTGTAAAGAAGCTGGTAAAATGCGGTCTTGACTATGCTACCACTCAGTGGATTTGTAACTGGCTGACTGACCGAACCCAAAGGGTGCTCATCAATGGTTCCTCTTCATCCTGGAGAAGAGTGACTAGTGGGGTGCCACAGGGTTCTGTCTTGGGCCCGGTCTTATTCAACAACTTTATCAACGACTTGGATGATGGACTCAAGGGCATCCTGATCAAATTTGCAGATGACACCAAACTGGGAGGGGTGGCTAACACCCCAGAGGACAGGATCACACTTCAAAATGACCTTGACAAATTAGAGAACTGGGCAAAAACAAACAAGATGAATTTTAACAGGGAGAAATGTAAAGTATTGCACTTGGGGGAAAAAAAATGAGAGGCACAAATACAAGATGGGAGACACCTGGCTTGAGAGCAGTACATGTGAAAAGGATCTAGGAGTCTTGGTTGACCACAAACTTGACATGAGCCAACAGTGTGACGCGGCAGCTAAAAAAGCCAATGCAATTCTGGGCTGCATCAATAGGAGTATAGCATCTAGATCAAGGGAAGTAATAGTGCCACTGTATTCTGCTCTGGTCAGACCTCACCTGGAGTACTGTGTCCAGTTCTGGGCACCACAATTCAAGAAGGACACTGACAAACTGGAACGTGTCCAGAGGAGGGCAACCAAAATGGTCAAAGGCCTGGAAACGATGCCTTATGAGGAACGGCTAAGGGAGCTGGGCATGTTTAGCCTGGAGAAGAGGAGGTTAAGGGGTGATATGATAGCCATGTTCAAATATATAAAAGGATGTCACATAGAGGAAGGGGAAAGGTTGTTTTCTGCTGCTCCAGAGAAGCGGACACGGAGCAATGGATCCAAACTACAAGAAAGAAGATTCCACCTAAACATTAGGAAGAACTTCCTGACAGTAAGAGCTGTTCGACAGTGGAATTTGCTGCCAAGGAGTGTGGTGGAGTCTCCAACTTTGGAGGTCTTTAAGCAGAGGCTTGATAACCATATGTCAGGAGTGCTCTGATGGTGTTTCCTGCTTGGCAGGGGGTTGGACTTGATGGCCCTTGTGGTCTCTTCCAACTCTATGATTCTATGATATACCTGGTTTCTCACTGAGCCCAAACTTCATAGGAAGCACATCTGATAGAGGTACATGAAAACAGACGCCTGCCTCATTCACACATGCTAATTTTTGGGTGTACACCAAAATGTGGGTTTCACAGCTGTTATGTGGGGATCAGGCATGAAAGACCTAAGCCCCTAACCTTCTGCTGTAGCTTCCAATAAACACGGGGCTGAAGATGTGGGGCTGGCAGTGCCATTCCACAGAACCACTGTGGCGGTAAGTCTGGATCGCACCCTAAATTATATGTCTGGATAAGCTTGCAAAACAGAAATGCTTACATCTATAATAATATAGCGAGAACACCTGCCTAGTGTCAGCAAGCAGGGAGTCTCAAAGGTGGTGTCACACTTGAGGATCATTTTATTGATATGTATTTCTTCTCCATGAATATGTGTGTCTTTAGTTTCCGGACATGAGTCTTAGAATCATGGGTTAATAAGGAAGCAATTTACATAAATGCAGTTTTTGTACTTTGCATTTTCCATGCGTGGGATCCTCCCTCACACCTGGATATCTAGGAATATTTAATCTCTGAATCAGTTCCAAAGAAACTGAAAGAACTGAACACACATGATAAAAATGGCAGAGCTAAATTTAGGAGAGGGTTAGGAAACAGATGAATAAAGGCTGAGCTTTTGTAGGAAGCCCAAGTTGACACAACTGAGGCTCCCTCCATATTGCTATTGTGATTGAATCTGAGCAATTTTCCAGCAAAGGAAATGAAATACAATACTGTACAAAGACACTTTCAGAAAGTTCAGTGTACCTGGAAAGGAGACTGTGTCTCTGGAAATTGTTTCCAGAAAGCTTTGTTTGGAGAGGTTTATGGACCAGTTTCATATCTGTACCCTGCCACAGTTGGCAATGAAGCACCACATTCTGCTGCAACTTTTCATGTCTCTCCTGCCGCCTTTTCCTGCCACAACAAAGTAGGAGCAGTGGGATGGCAGACGTGCCTTAAGAGATAGCAGGAAAAAGGCACACAAAATAAAGTCTTCATTTGATGTGGTAAGCGAAAGCGTAAGGGGGAAAAGTGCTTGCCATCTGCTTGGTCACTGTAAAGATTTGGCTTTGTAAGTCAAATTAAGAAAACTTAAATTTTTCGTATTCATTTCTGAATTTCTTTGAAAAATGTAGCAGAATTTAGCCACCTCATCCTCCATCAGCTGAAAATAACTTAAAAAGATATACCAATTTCAGGGCTCCATCACCTGAAAGTAATGCCAATTAAACTTATTTTTGAGTAGACATGTATAGGATCACTCTGGATGTGAAGTTGTAGCATTTGGTTAGGTTTTCAGCTACGTGTTTTCGCCAAGTTTTGATTTTATTTGAATTCATCAAGAATTGATGGACTTTTCCAAGGTTTGTGGCCCTTGTTTTTACCTTGTGAATTGTGAAAATTCTAGCCATGTGGACAAAAGCATTTCTTTGTATAGAAAAGCCCTCGTC
Source organism: Podarcis bocagei (assembly GCF_964188305.1). NCBI lineage: Eukaryota > Metazoa > Chordata > Lepidosauria > Squamata > Lacertidae > Podarcis > Podarcis bocagei. Next base: position 60,548,506 of record NC_138129.1, read on the forward strand.
TTCCCTTGCCCGATTACTATCATATGACAGGAAGTCTTGGGCTGTGCTCACTGGTCCCAAGATCCATGTGTTGAAGAAGAAGGCCTGAAACAGAAAGTAGGCTTTAGACGTGTAAATTTCCTGCAGAGTTTAAAACCCCATTTGCACAAGGTTCAAAACCACACGGGGAGCCTACATGCACAGCCCTCAGGAGAGTCTACTTAAGAGGTGAAAATGGTTGCAGGGGGAAGTAGGGACCATAATTTTTCCTTCCATGATCTTCCTTAATGAAAGTTATCCTAGGACCATTTGTATTTCAGAGGTTCACAATTTCAATTGTCCACAGATCTCAATAGGTCTTGACACAAGGCTCAAATTAAGTTAGGGATGGGGAACATTTTATAGTCTGAGTGCCACCTTCCCTTTAGGGCAACATTTTGAGGGCGCGCTATGCCAGTGGTGGGCAGGACCAGAGCCAAAGTGAGCAGAGCAGCAAATGTAAATTTTACCTTTGTACATTAGGGTAGTTTTTACATGCACATGCCTCCATCAAGACAAGTGAGAGGCATTCAAGTGAGACAAGTGAGAGGCATTCAAGGACATATCATAGGCAAGCAAAAACACCTGGGAGTATGGAGGAGGGCCAATGAGGGTTGTGGCTGAGGGAGAGGTCTGAGGGACAGACCAAGAGAACCACATTTGACCAGAGGGTCACAGGCCTGAGGTTCCCCACTCCTGGTTTAATTTTCAACAATGGAATTATATAACCAACACCCTTACTGATTCATTATCAGTAGTGGCATTTCCATTCAAGATAGAGAGCAAGTATTTGGGAATAAAATTCCAAAGCCATCTCTTTTACCCTATGGTCCTTTCAAAGGATCATGAAAGACTTGAGATAGAAAGTTTGGCCCCCATAAATCTCTTCCTATTAATGCTAGTATCATTAAATGAAAACATAGTCAGAGCTTTAATTCACCATGAAATAAAATGCAACTATTGCCTCAGGCTGCCCTTCACATTTGGTGCAAATTGGAGATGACCAGAGTAATCCCCATGAGGGACTAATTTGATCCCTCCTCTTCTCCGGCACCTGTGGGAATTCACAGGTGTTAAATTAGGAGGAGAAAGGCTCCCCTGTTGATCCCAAATGAAAATGCAACAAAAACAGATTGAGTCCAAAAATGGAACATAAGGCTAATACAGGACTTGAACAGAGCTTGTTTCATAATCCATAGTAACGCCAACTGACTGCTCATGAAGAAATGTCACACAAATTACATTTAATTTACTACAGAACATGGTCCGCTTTTTTCAGTTCAAAAAGACGGGTGTTTTTTGTGGAGGGAATCGTAAGAAAAATCTAGCTGTGAACATCCTCATAACCTATTTAAAACTGCTATATGTGTTGTGATGTAAAAGAAAAGCTCTGTGTAAGCTAAGCCTTTAAAAGGGGCACATTCAGCGGTGAACATTTAACAATCATATTAATGTGTCCCAGCAATATACGAAATGATGGTGAGTCGGTTATGCATGGTGCTATTCATGCAAAGCAGGGGTAGCCAATGTTGTGGACTGTAACTCCCATGAGCCTTTGCCAGTATGGCCAACAATCAGGGGGGGGGGGGGAATGGGAGTTGTAGTTTACAACATGTGGAAAACATTGTGTTAGCTACCTGATACAAAGTTTGAAAGCATAGCAGCGTCAGCCCTATTCAATAATTTAAGGGACCTCATTGGCTGGCTTTCTCCCTGTTAGTTTGGCTCCTTTGTTCTCCACATATTGGAGGGAAGGTTTGAAGTGGGGAGTCTACATGACTTAGAACTCTCCAATAGGCTAAATCACATTGGGAGTCTTTGCATACAGAGCAGGCTCCCTTTTTCCATATCTTCTCCTCCAACGCATGGAGGACCGCAGAGCAAAGCCAACAGAAGCACAACAGAGAGGGGCAGAGTCAGGAAGAGCAGCCCCATTTCCCCCATCATGCAGCTGTGTGAGGATGGAACATCTGAATAAGACTATAATCACTGGCATTCCTAGTAGATCTAATGGTGTAGCTGAAAAGACATGTCTCTTTAGTGCACATACGCTGCTTGTTGACTTTAACATGCCAGCCAGTAAAGATAATGCCAGCTGGAAAGTTGGCTTCACTTCATCTTCAGTCAGTCACATAGTCGCTGAATACAGGAAGTTGCCTTCACAGACCATTGGACCATCTGACTTAACCATGACTGGCAGGGACGCTTGGGCAGGAATGATTTCCAGCTTGCAGCTTGAGAACCATTAACTTGAGATGCTGGTAAATGGAGCTCATACATGCAAAACATGTAAATTTCCACTGAGCTATGGGTCTTCTCAGCCATAGATAGAAAATGGCAGCCATGAATAAGGGGTAGAATGAACAAAAGGAGGCCCTTGATGAAGCAGGTGGCCCTGAAATTATGCTCACTTGAATCTTGGTCAATAAGAGAATGTTTCAAATCATCTAGGATAGCAAGAAGATTGAGAGTAAAGTATTGATCGTGATATTTGATTCAGAGCCTGACTGGACATTCTGAAAAACAGTCCATTTAAGTGCTTCAGAGGCCTTCTGATTGATTCTGTTTTATGCCTGAGACCAACTGCCCTTCAGAAAAAAAGAGAGGATTTTTTTTCATCCCACATTCATTACTGGGAAGTAAAAATAAAATAAAATAAATTGTTTTTTTAAAAATGTATGAAATTTGCAGGCTAGGTAGTATATCCAGAGTGTATTAGGTCTGTGAATCTACAGGCAAATAGGTCCAGGAGGTTTTGTGCTGAGTGTCTTTAAAGTTTGGTTTTATTTGTTTAAAAATGTAGTAAATTTTGTTAGGCAGAACTGGATGAAATTTGCAGGCATGCTGTCCCTTCTGGAGGATGAATTCTGCTAGATTTCAGAAGGTTTACCCATAAAGTGGTTCATCCATTTTGCAAAAACCGCATCTGATAGCACAAAGATTCGAGCGAAAAACTACAGATAAATTGGTCAGAGGTTTTCATACCAGGCATCTTAAAAGTTGATTGCATGGCTGGGGTGGGGTGAGAGAACTAAAATGTACTCTCTTTCTTCCTCTGAAGCCCTGGGATTGGTGAGCCTGGGTAATATTATTCACTATGATTAAAAGCTTGACCTTTTAATGGAGCTCTCACCCCATTTTGGCATTTGTGCTACCTTCTTTTTTGCCCCACCCCCACTGATGTTTTGCTTAGATGGTTAAGTTAGAAACAACACTTTTACATTCAGCAGACACTTGTCTATGACATTGTGTGTGGGTGGGAGGGTGGGGGAATCAAGGTTGCTAAGGCACCACAAGATACTTGAATTTTGTGTGTCCCAGTTTTGACTTTGTGCACCTTGTTCTGATCGTGCTTCACCTCAGATAAAACCACAATCCCTTCAAAGAATCCTGGTTCTGTCAGGGATTCAGGATTAATCCAAAGTCACTGCGGATCTCTAATGAATAGTAAGTAGAAATGGTTATTTTTAATGACTCTGCCTTTTCGTTGTAAAATCCTACCATTTTGATCTCACTTGTTCAAGTTTCAGCTTCCAGTTCTTGGATCGAGGCACAATATAGTTATCAGATGACTGGTCAGATGAGAAACTTTTAAATCCTTAGATCAAATGAGTCGAGGATCATGGTAAGCTTGTCAAATTTCATGCACTTGGTGAACTGAGTAGTGGTTTGGAAAAACTGCAAAAGTGGGATAATGTAATTTTTTTTTTAAGCCCCACTATCTTCCATTCACAGCCACTTTGTGATGTGAAAAGGTCATGGTATTTAAATGAAGGTGTGGCTTTGGAGAATTCATGTTGATCTCACTATTTGGACATAGGTAGTAAAATCATCAGTCATCTCTTGTTACCCAGAAAGTAGTTAAATGGCTGTCTGCCATTTTCCTTAAGATGCTGCCATTGCCAAACTCATTAATCCCCATATATTTGTAATTAGAGGCGCTGCTTTCAAGAACCATAACATTCAATTGGTCTCGGCTTAGAAGAGATGACTTTCCTCTGCTTTAAATCTTTACAAATGAAGGGTGGTGTGTGCTTTTTAGCTGTGTCTGACTTAAGGGCAGAGTAAGGTATAGGCTGGTGCTGTTGAGCCAATTGGTTAATGATATTTAAGGATATGGGAACTGCCACATATCTGGCTGGGCATATTCAATAGCTGTGAGACTCCTGGATCTTCCACTAAGTAGCTTTAACAGAACCACCCTTCCTTTAGTGGGTGGTACCCAAAAAGATCTTAGGTTCGGCAGCTGGTTTTGGAGCAGAGTATTTCAGAGTGCCATATGGAGGCCAACCATCTGTTAGGCTTTATGCATGAGGGCTGCCCAGCAGTGTCTGCCTTGGCTAGGTGAATGAATGGATTTCTGTTTTTAGCTGTATTTCCTCACAGAGATTTTTCTGCATAGACTGTCTTGTCATTTGGTTGGATGCCCTCCATTTTTTAAATTTCGGAAGAAAACCCCCTCTTCCTATTCACTTTTCATCGCTTAATTACTGGTGATATCTGTGCAGTATGTCTCATTTCTGATTCAGAGAGCTGTGCACATTTGCTGAACATTGAGCATTGAGACATTGTGTGTGGACAATGGTGTCTTCAGCCCCCTCAGTCACTTGGCTGGCTGTCATGAGGTTTTGTCCCAGAATAGGTAGACCATATAAGAGCACGAGAAGAGCCCACTGGATCAGGCAGGTGACTCTTCTAATACAATAACCTCCCAGTGGTCAATCAGGTACCTGAGTACAACAGCACTCTCCTCTGCTGCAGTTTCCAGCAGCTGGACTTCAGAAGTAAATTGCTTTTGCTGTATAAGACTGAATCAGATAAGTGCTGGAGATGCAATGAGGTTGAGGGAACGTTCTTTCATATGTGGTGGACCTGTAAAAGGGTAAAAGAGTATTGGGAAATAATTCATAATGAATTGAAAAAAATGTTTAAAAGTACTTTTCCAAAAACAAACAAACCAGAGTCCTTTCTGTTGGGGATAATTCAGATGGAAATTCCCAGGTGTCAAAAAAGTTTATATATGTATGCCACTACTGCGGCCCGTGTTTTGTTAGGCCAAAAAATGGAAAATAAGCGAGGTCCCAACTAAAGAAGAATGGCAACATAAGCTGATGGAATATGCACAGCTTGCAGAGTTAACATATAGAATAAGAGAACAAGAAGAACACACGATTAAAGAAGATTGGAAAATGTTTACTGAATATATGGGGGGGGAATTGTGTACATTTGAAAACATTGGCAGCATTAAGTTAAATTCAACACAGTGTAAATAAGTCTTGATGGGTGTAATAATGGAATACTGAATGGTTTAGTTTATGTAAAATATGCAGAGATTTATGATATGCAAAATGAACCATGGAAGGAAGAAGAAGAAGAGAAGAGTTTGGATTTGATATCCCGCCTTTCACTCCCTTTAAGGAGTCTCAAAGCGGCTAACATTCTCCTTTCCCTTCCTCCCCCACAACAAACACTCTGTGAGGTGATTGAGGCTGAGAGACTTCAGAGAAGTGTGACTGGCCCAAGGTCACCCAGCAGCTGCATGTGGAGGAGCGGAGACGCGAACCCGGTTCCCCAGATTACGAGACTACCGCTCTTAACCACTACACCACACTGGCTCCACTACACCACACTGGAGAAGAAGGGAAGTTACTAATATTTTAAAGATGTTTAACTGAATATTCTAAACTGCAAAACAGAAAATTTAATAAAAATCATATACAAAAAAGGTAAATTGCTTTTGGCTGCTGCAACACAGGGAGGAGACAGGAGACCCACATAGCCTCATTTCCTCAGAGTGGCTAAAGAAACAGATGTGGTCTCTTGGTGAGGAGCCTGGTAACTGTCAGTTCCAGAAAAAGGGAGATCAAGAGATGACGCTTCCCCGTCTTTGATAACTGCATTCTGTGTTTCCAAATAAGTTTTTTTTTCCATGTGATTAGACCCTCCCCTTTCCTGAATCTTGTTGGTGTCTCCATAGAAGATTTTGCAAATCCCTGTGAAAAGGCACTTGTTTTTTCTTTCTTCAGCTAATTTACCCAGTAGCTTGATGATGGATCTTCTTGATGTACCTTTCTATTTCTGCTGTATTTTTTTCCCTTTTTTTGAGATGACACGAGCAGAACTGCAGATCATGGCCGAAGAACCTCCCAGTTTGGCCTATGAAGCCACTTCCCTCAAACCACACCCACTTCTGATGTTACATGTGATGTCAGGTGTGGCACAGCTCACTTCCCATGTGAAATTCCACCACGCAGCTGGTCTAAATTAATTTAATGATTTAAATGTAGTCCATTTGCTTAAAACTGCCAATATTTTAATTTCCGTATTTTCATACATAGAAAACCATTTTTGGTAAGCTGCCATGGGAGGGCGGTGTGCACTGAAATAAATCCTTCGAATAAATAAACAGATATAATTTATTTCGAGCAACAAATATGGGTTTTCTTCGAATTTCTGTGCCCTTTTCGATAGACGAGGAAAAGAGCATTTAGTCAGTTCCAACCATGTGTTAGGAGGGGCTGCAGTCAGAGGCCTTATAAGCTTAGCAGTCTGGAATGCAGTATGTACACTACTCAGAACTTTTGCTCTGATTTTGTAAATTGCCCCAGCTGTGTAGAGACCTGGAGCCCATAAATTGAATCAAAAATGAGAAAGGATTGTGCCCTATCAAAATAATCCCAGATCTGATCTGTGTCTACTCAAATAAACCACTTTCCAGCCATGATGTGTTAGGTGGAGGATTAGATGTTAGCAGCTGGAAAACAGCTGTCCGCTTCCTTCTCCAACCTTATTATCTACTTTACCTTATAGGTATTATCTGCAATCACAGTTTTCGCATGGTGTCAAAAACAGAAGGCACAACTATTCCCCAGGATTTGCACTGTGCAGAGTAATGTACTTATCAGGAATGGATGTTGGAATACATTCACTTGGTTGTGGTAGTCCGCTTCTGCCTTCCGTCTGCCCAGCTGCTCTGTTCATAACTCAGAACTACGAGACAGCCTCAAATCCACAAATCTGCAAGCTAAAATGACGATTAAAATTTTATTTATCTAAATAGTTTAGAGGCAAGTCTGAAATATTTGCATCCTGAGAAATGCAAGTAGATGAAGCCTGCTGTTGATCTCCAGATTTATTCATTCATTTAGCATCACGTGCAGTATAGGTACCTTGTACATCTCCAGGGTATACAACAAGCTAAACACATTTTTTTAATGGTGCTTTATGACTGCAGGTTAAGGCCAGCAGGAGCAGGGCAGGACTGGGGGATTAAGCTGTCTTGGCCCACAATGTAGCAGGCCAGTGAGACGAGAAGCCATGCTGCAGCGTCTAATAGCAGGTGGAAAAGACTTTACTACAGTACACTGTGTAACACTGGAGAAACCTTGAAGGCATTCAGTGGGAGAAAGGATATGTGGATCCATGTGCAATTTAGAGAGGACTATGTACAGTTGAATGTACATTGACAGCAGTATCTAAGGGAAAAAGCGAGGCTGTGATCCTGTGCACATGGAACCTGTCAACCATCAAATGATCTGCAACTCCCATCACCCCGACCATTGATCATGCTGTTTGGAATTGCCACAGGTTCCCTAATCCTGTTACACACACTTTTCAAAATATCTCAATTAAACTTTTTAACATAAAAAACTTACAGAACATATGTCACATCAGGAAAGGAAAGACGGTGAGAAGCATCTATTAACACAGGGCAAAGGAGGGAATGTTTTGGGGGAGGGACTTTCCCCCTTCCTCCCCATCATGCCCCTAGTGCCCCCCAAGTCTGCTTTGGAGTATTGGAGAAACACCCGGAACATGCAGACATCATTCTGCTCCCCCCATACCCCACTTAACCCCATGGCCTCATAACAGCCAGTTTCTTATGTTCATTAATTCAATGTGAAATTTGATGTGGGGAAGTCCGGTCTGAATTCATGCTTGGCCCTGCAGAGGTTGGCCTTGGATGGAGACTTTATTACTACGAACTGTCTCGCCAGAGTGGTGCATGCTCTAGTTATCTCCCGCTTGGACTACTGCAACGTGCTCTACGTGGGGCTACCTTTGAAGGTGACCCGGAAACTGCAATTAATCCAGCTAGACTGGTGACTGGGAGTGGCCGCTGGGACCACATAACACCGGTTCTGAGAGATCTGCATTGGCTCCCAGTACGTTTCCGAGCACGATTCAAAGTGTTGGTGCTGACCTTTAAAGCCCTAAACGGCCTCGGTCCAGTATACCTGAAGGAGCGTCTCCACCCCCATCGTTCAGCCCGGACACTGAGATCCAGCGCCGAGGGCCTTCTGGCAGTTCCCTCATTGCGAGAAGTGAGGCTACAGGGAACCAGACAGAGGGCCTTCTCGGTAGTGGTGCCCGCCCTGTGGAATGCCCTCCCATCAGATGTCAAAGAGATAAATAATTACCTGACATTCAGAAGACATCTTAAGGCAGCCCTGTTCAGGGAAGCTTTTAATATGTAACGCTGTACTGTTTTTAACACTGATTGGAAGCTGCCCAGAGTGGCTGGGGAAACTCAGCCAGATGGCCGGGTTATAAATAAATAATAATAATAATAATAATAATAATAATAATAATAATAATAATAATAATAATAATACTAGCATAACCAACCTCAAAGGGTTGTTATGATATGAAACTGAAGTTGCACCCTGAGTTTGTAGGAAGAAGGTCATGGTGCAAGAGCAACAGAAAAGTGATCTGGTAGGGAATGAGTGCAGTTTGAAATACATTTTTTCTGAACTGAATAAGTCTTTTGCAGAATTATTGAATCCCTAGAATTCTGTAAGTCGGTATCCAGTCTGCTGCGAACTTGGTGGAAGTCCCATTGGGATGAATGGGAACTGTTCTACTACCCTGCATTTAGGGGTAATACAAATGCATCTTAGAAGAAAGCAACACACAGTGAAGTTTGTTTTCTAGAGAAATCTCACCCTTTAGGAACAATCAGTGATGTAGCTCTGCTAACATTGCTTTAGTTCCCGTGGGATTCAGGTGCTCCAAAAAAAAAAAAAAAAAAAAAAAACAAAAAACAGAGAGGAAAACTGAAATGTACTGAAATGTAATGTTCCCTTGTGTTATTATTTTACATTTGGCTACAATGAATAATGTATATATACATTTGTAGGATATTTATGGTACTAAAAGAGGCTCCCCAAGGTGTGTCTATTTTATTCCACAGCAGTTCATAAATCTGGTAATTATTAACAAATGGCATTCTGTTACAGGTAAGTAATATTTGAAATATAATCTCCATGAAATCCTTATTGTAGCCATTAATATTATAGATCACTGAAGCAATTAATAGTGTACCAAAATAAGTTCCTCTAATGTAAGTGTAGTATTTTATTGAACTGATTCCACCCCCTCACCCTACCAAAAAATGACCAAACAGCTGAACTTAAATCTCTTGGAATTCCAGAGAGAAGATTCTTGTTCACAGAGTGAGCTTATCCTAGATTTATACTAGTTGGATGAGAACAGGAGCACTATAAGACTCCTTGCAATCTGAACTTATGTCAGCAGGCTGCTTACTCTAGCATGACCTATACAACCACACCAGTCTTTCATTCATCATAGATCAATTTGCCACTATGGTGTGAAAGTTTAGTAATGCTGATGAGGCTTTACAATATGAATTGCCCTGTTTAGTAATACTCATTTTCATTATGAATTGGGCAGCCTTGTTCCCAAATTCTTCCCCCGGTAATAATTAGCAGCAAGGCACATTCGGAGCTGTGGTTCCACTCTTGTGCCTAGGTGGTGAGACCAGGCTTTAGAGACTGGTGACTGCTGCTGGTACAATGTCTGGAACTACGTCCCCATAACTAGGGACATCTGACTTCCCAATCCAAATCTAAGTACTGTCATCTCTCCACTGCCCTCAATTCTTCCTTCTGTCTATTCTAATGGGAACCCAGGCTCCATTTCCACATTGGGAGGAGGACCATTGGGTGAGAAATATTTGAATGGGCTTTAGGGCATCATCAGCTGCCTGCCACCTGGTGTTCAGCAGATGCAACGAACACTCTATGTGAGCAGCCTGGACCTTGCTCTTGTAGCATGTGCAAACCAGCAGATCAATGATACAGTCAGCAGCAATTCCTGTCAAGGCAGCAACTGGAAAAATTGGTCATAAGAACCAATGCTGACTATACCCAAGATCTGCCCATTCACACATTGCATTTTTCCACATGAATTCAGACTTGAAGGAGTTTAGGAACGCTTGTCTGGAAGCGGGGGTAGTATTGTTTGAGTCAGCCCATGGGAGCTTCTTTCTGTTTAGAAAGAATGCAGACATTTAATCTACAATGTGCGGAAAGTCTCGGACTCGGAAAATAAAAAGCAGATGTGTCTTTCTCCCTCTGTTTTGAGAGGGTGATATTCACTTAGGTCAATTAACTCATTGTGGACTGTGAAGAGGTACAGAATGACCTCTTACAGGGCAAGTCGCAACAGGTTTCCCCTAGAGAAACCTTAGAATTGAGCTCACTGAAATAAATACATCTTGCACAACATACCGGAGATCAGTAAAACAATGACCATGAGCACAAACTGCTACTGACTTCCCATGGAAAGCCCCACTGATTGCAATAATGTCAATCAGAAAGTTAAGCCCATGCTTAAATCCCCACCACGAAAACTCACGAATGAAAAGTGTATAATGTTGGTGATGCTCTTAAATATCTAACCCTATTGGTTAAACACTGAAGAGGTCTTAGGTGGGGCTCCCAGGACATCTTTCATATTGATCATGTATCAGATTTGTCTTGTAGCCTAAATTTCTCTGTTTGGTTATCCCCATTTACGGTGTGACTTTCTACAGAATACGGAGTGAAATTTGGAGGAAGCTTCATATCCTCATGAAACTGAACCTCTTGAAAATTCAGCAATGTCCTAGTTTTTAAATAGTTGTGATGGCATTTAATTTTTCCTGGTTCTTAAGAGATACAAATGGTTACAGTGAAGAGTAAAAGAAACAGCTTGTCTCATAGATCTAAAGCAGATCAAAACTGAAAAGATCTATGAGCATCCTTAAGCAGCTGTTTCTTCTTCGTAGGGTATGACTTGCTTCTGCTCTCCCCTCTCCTCTCCACCCCCTCCATCATGACTTAGCATGCAAACTTTATTGCTTTGACCAAATTAACACTGATACGTATCTGCAGTGTACGCAGAATTTTCAAACAGCCCAGCAAAAAATTATTGTCTCTCCTAAGTGAAACAATTTTTGGTTCTACTGTCCTCAGTTACACAAAAACAAAAGCTGTCTTCTCTGATCTTTTAATAAGAGTCAGAAGTAGGGATGGTCTTCAACTCTCTGTGTTGTTGTTGTTGTTGTTGTTGGGGCAGAGGAGAAGTGCTTCACTTTATCCTAGTACAGCCAATGGAGCTGCAGAAATTGCATATTTCCTGCAGGACACTTTATGTCTGAGATCACAAAAACCTCATTTGACAATAGAAGGGAGTGAGAAAGGAAGGGGGCCACCTGAGAGTTATATGGAAGTTGGAAATGTCAAGAGGTTGATGAGATGGATGTGGTGTTGTTGGCATCCCTCGGTTTTCAGTAACTGTTCTTAGCAACTTAGGACCGATTTGCCCATGCCCCAGATATGCCCACTTGATTGCTTTGATCATCAAAACCGACACTGTTACAAGTGCCATATAATGCTTGTTCCATTTGCAAGGAATTGATCTTTTAGTGTGACAGCATCTACACTTTGAAACTCCTTGCCTGTTGCCATCATGCAGATGCCTTTACTGTACTCTTTCCAGAGCCTGTTAAAAACATTGTTGTTTAGGCAACCCCATTCAGATATGACAGGTGTTTTAATCTCTTTTTAAATATTATTTTTGATTTTAATTATTTTGGGGTGTTTTAAATAGTTTTTAAAAAAATGTTTCTGTTGATGATAATTTCTTTGTTTATTCTTTTTAGAAACTGGTTTGAGGCCTTTTAATTTACACATATATTATGTTACTTTTAGTTCATAAAATTTATAACTTATACAATTTTACATAGACATTCCTTGGATATTTGCATTATTGCCCTCCGCATTTGGTGGTGGAACAACATTGCAGAATTCAGAGTACAGTGGTACCTTGGGTTACAGACACTTCAAGTTACAGACGCTTCAGGTTACAGACACTGCTAACCTAGAAATAGTACCTCAGGTTAAGAACTTTGCTTCAGGATGAGAACAGAAAATGTGCAGTGACGGTGCAGCGACAGCGGGAGGCCCCATTAGCTAAAGTGGTACCTCAGGTTAAGAACAGTTTCTGGTTAAGAATGGACCTCCAGAACGAATTAAGTTCTTAACCAGAGGTACCACTGTAGTGTGACTCTGATTGTGTTTTGCATTGTGGATTGGTTCAAGAAGTGCAAAGCAGAGAGTTTCTTATTAAAATGAAAAGTGAATAATGTTTTTCCTCCATCCCTAGAGAAGAGAGAAGGGAACACCTAGAACTGCTTTTTTGTGTGGCAGCCATGTGCACTCTGTAACATCTAACTTGTGGGCGACTTTAATATATTCCATTTCCCCCCCATCTGTCCCATTTCTAAGTGACACGTGTGTAAATTAGAGCTTTTATCTGCAAAATATGCATGCAAGGTGACTGATGACTGGGGAATAAATTCCATGTACAAACTGTAACATCTAAAAGAGCCTTGAAGTGGAGAAACAGCTTTCTTTTAATCTGCTCATAAGGTACTCTGCCTTCAAAGCAATGGAATTCGTAGCACCCTAGGACTTGCTTCCTCCAGCTGCGTTTCAAGGATTTAGAGGACGGGTGTTTGGTTATAACTTGCTCAACATAACATGTTTTCATGAACTGTCTTGCCGTGGGTCCCCACCCCAAATTAATGCTGTCACGCTGCCAATCCGCAGATTAGCTTGTGCAATGTTGTTTTATGAAGGGTACATCAGAGGTTATTTATACAGATGTTAAATCTCCATACATAATTTATACAATTGGGCAGCACACCCATGCCAGTGCTCTAGCACCTCTTAGTGAGACCAAACTCCCGTACTACAAGAGATCTTAACACGGCATCAATCTGAGCTGCAAAACAGTTACTTGGAGTCAAGCCACTCCACAGGTTCCATGAGGCTCACTGTGCAAACTAAGCCCATGCTCTTGGCCCGCTTCACCAGCTGAACATTACAAACAATGATGTGATGTGAGCCTTTCAAGGACATGACTGAAGTGTTACAGCCTAAAGGACTGATCCTGAGGCCTGAGAAGTCAGAAACAGGATTGGGCGAGCATTGGGAACAGTATCACACATCATGCCATTGTGTACTCGGGATACTGCAGTAGTGTAGTAATTTACAATTGTGCGGCCAGCGATGCATGGCGCTGCACAGCTTGGATGTTGGCAGAGAGACAAAAGACCATGAAGGTTCAAAGCCTTTAATAAATCATGACCATGAACCTCTGATTTTTATGTATATAGTGGCTCCCCATTCTTTTCTAGGATGGGAGATTATTTACTCACAATCACATGCCCTCCCAGCACACTATGCATGAAGAGTGCCGCCTCTTCTCATAGAAAATAATGGTCCCCTGGAATAGGAGAGGTCCATGCATGTATCATTAGAACATAAAAATAACTGGCCGGATAAGACCAAAGGTCCATTTAGTCCAGCAGCCTCTTCTCACAATGGCTAACCAGATACTTATGGCAACCGTGCAATCAAGATCTGAGTGCAACCAAACTGTTCCTACTTGTATGTCCCAGCAGCTGATATTCAGAGGCATGTCACATGCGAAATGAGAGGTGCTTCACAACTGCTGATACCTGGCCACCGTCTATTCAAAAGTCAATGGGAGGAAAAGCTCAATAAGGATAATAATGGTGACAAATATACTTATGGCGAGGAACTATTCAGCATATTGGACTCTTGGCCTGCAATTAAACATGGGGCTAAGCCCCATTGAACTCAGTGGGGCTTACTTCCCAGTAGACTCACAGACTGGAGTGCACTGCCAGTTATTTAACTATGGCAGTGGAACCATATAGCTTTTCAATAAAGTATTAACAAAGCTGAGTTTACATATTTGGCAATCAAATACTGATTACAGAGATTATCATTTAGATTTTAAGTATTGGTTGAATATATGACAAGGTAGAGATATCACTGCTCGATTAACGTTGCACAGAAGAGAGGAAACTTTGTTCATTGCCATGCAATTCTTCTACATTTTCTGCTGTTATCTAGCAGCCTGCTCCAGAAGCCCTGTGGGGTAGCTTTGTTTTATTTGTGGGGTAGCTTTTGTCCCATTCATGGGACAAAAGGCTTGCCCAATGCCCAGCCATAGCTGAGTTGAGATCTGGAGACAGGCTTCCCATGTACACACTGATTGTCTCCTAGTCACTCATTCAGCTTCTCTGTGGAGAGGGATCACAGTCAATTTCCGGGATCTCTGGCTGAAAGGATCTTGGACTAGGAAAGACCTCTGGTGAGATGTCAGAGAAATGTAGAAAATACCAGGCTAGAGAAACTAATGGTCCAGTGTGCTATAAGGCAGGTTTTTATGTTCTGCCTATGGATTTGATGGACTGCAGTCATATTTATGGTCATGCCATAATGCATAAAGTTTGATTTTAAGAAGTCTCAGGCCTCTTGCCTTCTACATGTATCAATCTGTTGGCAAAACAAAGACATTTGTATCAGGGATACTTTTTTCCAATATGGTTTGTTAAATGTCAAACACATACGAAAGCCCCTTTTAGTTGCATGTGTAAAGTTGTTTTCTTGCCCTCCTTCCACCAGGGGGAGTCCATGTGGAAATGTGAAGCTGTCTGACTCATGTGCAGTATTCTTTCCCCTACCAGTAAATGTCTGCAGAATTGATGTTTTCGTGTGCACTTAGCTGTAAATCTCATCCCACTTTGAAATTCTTTGTAACACAAGTAATCTAACAGATCTGCAGTGCATTGAAAGCGCTGCCAAGTAAGAGAATGCAAGAACAAGAGGCTTGGCAGCTTCGTGAAGGGGCCAGGGGGGTGGGGACTGCTCCTCAAAGCACAATAAATCAGTTAAGTTGCAAAGCAGCAGTGATCTTTCACAGTGACTTGAAGCCTGCTCTATACCTGGATGAAAACCTCATGCAGTTGAAATGTGTCCAGTGACGTTTCAACCACTTAGATGGATTAATGCAGGTAAGGGGAACATTTGGTCCTCCAGATATTGCTGTACTACAACTCCTATCAACTCAATCAATGGCTAGGGAAGATGGGAGTTGTAGTTCAGTAAATATCTGGAGGGTCAAAGGTTCTCCACAGCTGGGTTAGTAGATTCAAACTGACTACCATTAAACTAGGAGTAGAGAGGAACCAAAGGGTGGGATTCATCTGATAACACCATCAGTGGAAGCCCTGCAGAATGGCTTCTGCCAGCACAATGGGGATTTATCCCCTCTCCTCCCCCTGTGCACCCTCCCCCCCAATGGCTCAGAAGAATGTGGAAAGGGAGATGGATTGTTACATCTGGCAAGCTGATATGCAGATGTCTGTAACAGTGTGAAGTTGAATGTCACCCAAAGTATTTGTTTAGTGTTGGACCCAGGAAGCAATCATGGTTACACTACAAGGAAAATCAGAAAAGCAGTAGGCATGGCTTGCTGCAAATTCATGGTTATAAGTAAAAAGTTGGCATTACGGTGGTGGTGGTGGGGTCACAACAACATGTCCATTGGGTGTGGAGAAGCCAGCTGTTATGACAGGACTTAACATCTATCTGGTCTAAGGAATATCCTATACGAACTGTGATGTACGTTTTCATTAGCGGGGCAAACAGACCCATTAACGTGTGTGAGGAAACAGGTGCTTGGGGAATCTAAAATCTTCTGCCATGCTATCTAGCCTCACGTGTTCAGAGGAAGGCATGGAAGGGAAGGAGGTGCTGCAGATGTAGCTATTGTTTCGCATTCCAGGACCTTCCAAGCCAGAAGATGTAGCTTTACTGGATTCTTTGGATTTGGAACACCCACACCCAGTTAAGTCCAGTCCTTACCCGCCCATGCTGTATGTGCCAATAGCTGGCAATACCCCACAGCTCCTGGGGGTGGGGGTAAGCAGATCCAACAGCTGTACCAGACCAGGCAGCCTCAGAAGACCTCTGCACCTTCATGGGGTAACTGCTCTTTCTGGTGTGAGTGAGGATGCTTCAGCAAGCACCTTCCACAGTGCTCTGTCCAGGGTCCTGTCATGAACCTGCCTTGCCTGTCCTAGCCCTGCCCTACTGCTAAGTGCATCTGCTGCAGTCAGCTCTTCCTGAGCCTTGAGCCGTGACAAGACAAGCCATGCTTGGGCTGCTCTTGCCCCAAATGCCAGGTCCAGTCATGAAACTCACTCTGTTACAAACTTGTTCTCAGAATGATCCTATCTCCACTGCAGCACCTTAAAGACCAACTAAGTTAGTTCTTGGTATAAGCTTTTGTGTGCATTCACACTTCTTCAGATACACTGAAACAGAAGTTGCCAGATCCTTCTATATAGTGAGAAGGTGGGGAGGGGTCTTACTCAGAAGGGTGGTGGGAATGGGAGATTGGCAGATAGCTGAGATGAGCCTATCTGCCAATCTCCCATTCCCACCACCCTTCTGAGTAATACCCCTCTCCACCTTCTCACTATATAGAAGGATCTGGCAACTTCTGTTTCAGTGTATCTGAAGAAGTGTGCATGCACACGAAAGCTTTTACCAAGAACTAACTTAGTTGGTCTTTAAGGTGCTACAGGAAGGATTTTTTTTATTTTGACTATGGCAGACCAACACGGCTACCTATCTGTAACCTATCTCCACTATTCAGCTGTGGAACAGACACTGGGAGAGTGTGACATCTTCAGATCTAAGCGGTGACTGGACAAGTGGTTGAACCCAGACCTCATTCTAACAGTCTAGCCTGTCGCCTGCATCCTTCCTGCTCCCCTCTCCCCAATAACAGTAAGACCTACCAATACATGTTAGTCTTGAAGGGGTGTGTGGACTGTTTCCTTAGAGGTTTTTTCCTACCAACACCACCCCTGTTTTGAAGGGAAAGATTATCTGGATGATTATCTGAGGGCCATACACAAGGACAATCAATTATGTTTTGAATGAATTGTTTTCTCTCCTTCTGCTCACCACCCTGGGACCCTGTGGGATGAAAGGCGGCCTAGAAATAATAAATAAACACTAGCTGCGACATGTGCAGTTTTTAAAAAGAGAAAATAACAATGTGTGTGTGTGTGTGTGTGTGTGTGTGTGTGAAGGTTTTAACTCTTTACTCCCACCATCGCCCACAATTTGCAAAGACATATTTAAAAAAAAAACAAGTGGAAGGCTCATATTTGGATCAGAACCACTCATGGAACACAAGGGCTAAATCTTTTTTCCCCTGCCCTGGTTGTTTCTTTATTTTTTATTTTTTAAAAAAACACCAGACACGACAAAAGCTAGAGTCCTGAATAATGTTGTGTCTAGTTTGGCCCTGAAATATGCTGGTCTGTGTGTAGTGAATCATTGCTAAGATTATAGGAAATTGTTCTTGTTTGAAAGCTGGGAAGCAGCATGTGAAGCCGTATCTGCTCCATCATCTTGTTCAATCTGCATTGCCAACACCTCAGTCCAGGCTGACCATGTAATGTCCACAGTAAAATGTACAATACTCAGCAGAAGACAACAGCCTGTTTTTCTCTCAAATAGATCTTCTGTTTTGAATCTTAGCAATGCTAAGATTCATTTTTTTTTAAGGACAATGTGGAAATAAATCCAGCCCCCAGCTCCCCTTCAGAACAGCTCATCCAAGCTATCACAGGATAAAACTTTTTAAAATGGAGTTCTATACAGGCAGCCCTCTCTGCTGGGCTGTACTGTAACCCTCATTGAGCAGACGGTGTTAGCTCAGGCTACATCCATGGAAATCTGCTTCAGTGGACTGGATTAGAATGAAGTTATATTAACTAATGAGAAGTCATACTGCGGTATATGGAGAAACTCTGGATTGTCTTTCTACAGCAGAAAATCTGTTTCTTTTGCACATGCCCCAGGGGAGCAGGGATTATTACCGACAGTAGCTATCTTTCACCATCTGTTATCCTCTTTTGCTAAGAATGGGGAAGGGATGTGTTCACATTAAATTGGTCACTTTCCCCGTTTCTTTAAAGCACAAGGAAACAGTGGCACCAGATCTCCTCTTACTGCACCAATTGTGAGCCCACATATACATACAATAGAATTACTGTTTTTGTTGGCCATGCTGACAATCACACACTTCCATTATTCCATGCTTTTTAAAATATTACCAGTTGTGATGTTCTCCTTGTGTCCTTCATAACAATTAGCAGGAATTTAGCAGCAGGAATGATTTCATAAAATCACTAGGCTAGGCATAGCATAGAGCACGGAAATCTACCTGGGTTCTTTCTTGCACTGCTTGCTCAATAAAAAAGAAGGGAGATAAGGAGAATGTAGTTGAATAAGTGTTGTGAATGGGATACACATGCACACTGGTGTTATGACTTTGGGCAATCTTGATTTCTTTAAATGAATCCACTTAGCACGATTTGCCTAAAAGTGTTGCTGGATGAGTACTCTGGGACTAGATAAAAGATGTTAATGGTTCTTGGTGACTGAGGATGTTTTTCCTACATGGGTGATTTACCCACAGGATATGAAGAGCAAGCAGGTTTTGGAGAGAAGGCCAAGAGTTTAGCTAAACTAGAATATGGTGAAATGGGCAGCAAGTGGGGGATCTTGGCTCAGTATTATCTCAAGGTCTGAAGAAGTCAAATCACAAACAGTTTTAACATTTAGTCAATGTTCACATTGAAAACCACACCATAATTGTTCAGGGTCATAAAACTGTCTTTGCTTGTTATCTCCTTATAACTGTTATTATAGTGTTTCTTTGCAAGGCACACTTTGATTCTAAAAGCAGCTCTGCGTTGTCTTATCTCTTCTTCTTTTTAACTAGGAATGCCAAAATTTCCATATTTGTAGCTTCACTGAGTTTGAGTACAATAAAAAAAGAGAGATGAAGACATCTGACACATATTTGACTGGCTGCAAAAAAAGGAAAGGAAAAGACTTTTTAATTTATTCTGTGTATATTCAGCAGAAACATTTTCTTGCCGTGTATGCACAAACTATATAGTTAAGTATCAAGTGCCTCTGGAGTCAATTTTTGCCACACAATTCTCCCAGGGAACTTGAAGCTCAAAACTGTGGGTGCAAATTGTGACACCACATGTGCACCAAGTTATAAATTAGGGCTTGGTCAAAATATGGCCCATGGGGCATCTAGTTGTTGACTAGACACAGCAGATTGCTATCATGCTACATGTATTAATTACCCTTCCAGAGCCAGGAAGTTGAAAATTGCCAATCTCAATAAGGTAATTGTCATAGTCTATACTTTTCTGCCTTTCACCACGTCCTGACCTCACTTTACACTCCCCCAGATACACACCCATTTCTGCACACCTGCAATTCAGGATGGTACTTTATGCATCTGATGAAGTGAAATATAGTCCATGAAAGCATATGCTATAATAAATTTGTTAGTTTTTAATGGGGCACAGGACTTGCTGGGGCTCAAGACGTTGTTTGGGGGTATCTTTAAGCAGTTAGAAAAAGAAAACAAAGACTTTCTTGATTGTTTATGGACAAATACCCCCCAAAATGTCATGCTCAGAGCTTTTGATGTAACTTCCTCCCTTTTATCATGTGACTACGCTTTCAAAAGAAAGAGGGGTGAATGACCACTTTACTGTGCTCACTTGGAAAATTTCCAGTGCTCTTGGAGATCTCATATCAAATCCTCAAAAGCCTCAAGGAGCTGCTGTTCCACTCCTAGTTGCCTGTCCCTCTTCCTTTGGCAAGCCAAAAGAAGCCTTACTTTGAGGATGGAGGAGAGGATATAAGGCATCAGGGAGCTCCTAGGAACTTCAGAAGAGACCAGCCAGGAGGAAATTATGCTTCATGTGAGTATGCAGCCACTGAGGAGAGATCCCACAGATCCCACTGCTTGCTATGGGAGTTGCTTTATTCCAAATCAGACCATTGCTCTATCTAGCTTAGTATTATCAAGACTCACTGGTAGTGGATTCCCAGAATGTCAGGCCGGAGTTTTCCCCAGACCTACCTGGAGATGTTGGGGAGTGAACCTGGGACTTTCTGCACACATGGAGCTAAGGCGCTTCTTATACAGTCAGTGTAGTAGTAGTAGTATAGTTCAAAAGTGATCCAAAGCAGAGGTTTTTTTAGTATTCTAGTGTTTAGGTGCTTTTGCAGTCTGACAATGGCCCATCTCCTAATTACTGCTCATGGAAGAACTGATTTAAGAGAACAGTGAGGACTTCATTGTCTACCAGCTTCATAAAGGAGCATCACATCTTAGGGTAATAGTAGTTTTAGGAGTATTTCTAATCCACGATTCCTTATCTCCATTGGCTGATACTGATTTGACTAGAGTTTCCTTGAAGCACCAAGGGATTTTTAGGCGTATGGCTTCAAGGAGCAACAGGACCCTTCTGTTATTTTGAGTCTAAGGAGCGGTGTGTGTGTAGATACAGATGACCCTGCCTGTGGCATTCAGTCTCTTACAATTGTCTAATTGTGTTTTCAAAAATCACAGTGGAATATATTTTGCCCTTCAGATCAGTTTCATTTTAGGGTGAAAGGCTACTAGGGAGAACGAGTGTTTAAGGCTGCAATCCTTGGCGTAAGCGCTATTAAACTCAGATTGATTTGCTTCCAAGTAAACATGATCAGATTGTGCTGCCGAAATCAAATTATACTTTCAAAACAATGGCTCATAGCAAAGACAATGCAAATAGACATTTGAAAAACAAGCACACACATAACAAAAGGGTTTCCAAGAAAACCCTTGTGAAGTGTGTGTGTGTGTGTGTGTGTGTGTGTGTGTGTGTGTATTCATATTCCTTGGACCTTTTTATATTTGAAAGGCTCAGCACCTCTCTAACTTGAAGAAAGACTTTTGAGTTTTGGCAGGAGCTTGAATACAGAGGTCAGGGAAGTGTTTTCTGCTGGCCCTGATTAGAACTGTATGAATTTAGCTGAGTTATGATCTGTTGAACATATATATGTATGGCTTGACTTGGTCAGGTAGTGCTCAAAGAAAAGGATTTGGGGGCTGTTATGTCTGTTAGAAGAATGCTGGCAAGCAACTTTTCATCACTGCTAATAATCTAATTTGGCTTTGCCAATAAGGGTTAATAATACTTGCCTAGGGTTTTTGCAGACACATACTTAATTTTGAATGTTAAATGCTTCCAACAATGCTCTATGAAAATTAAATGAAAAGGCTAGAATATGGGTTTCTAAAACTTTTTGGTATTTATGTTTAAATTTTTTTATTTATTGTATATGGATGGCTTTGAGATGGTCTATATCTGTAATGCCTAATAAAGGTTTGGAGAAGGAAGGTATTTATTTATACCGCCTGAAGGTATCAAAAGAATAAAAGAGAAACTTTGGAAACTAAACTGCATGTTGACAAACAGACCCCACCCTCAGCATAGTAAATACCAGGAACAACCACCAGCTGATTCCTGGGTCTATTCATTATACTGAATCAGAAAGTAACTGTTGGTCCATCTAGACTAGTATTAGCACCAGCACTGTCAATATTTTGCTGGTGAGATTTGTTAATGTGCCATCAAATTAAGGCTGTGCAAGTAAAGTAGATTTGGTGCTCTTGTCCAGCAAACCCACTTCCAAAAATCCCCCGCTCTTACAAACATATTAAAAGGTGCCTAAAGATTTGTACTGAAGGCACTTGGTGAGCCTCTCTGGGGAGAGCTTTCCACAAACAGGGAGCCACCAGGGAAAAGGCCCGTTCTTGTGTTGCCGCCCTCTGGGCCTCTCAATGATTATTGCAAGGTCCATGCTGGGAACAGATGGTCCTTGAGGTAATGTGGTCCTGAGCCAGTACACTCAGGTCAGGATCAGTGTAATATGCTCAAACTGCCTTGCCCCAGTGAGCAACCTGGCCACCAAATTCTGCACCAGCTGAAGTTTCCAAACCACCTTCAGAGTCAGTCCCATGTATAACACATTGCAGAAGTTGGGTCCTCCATCATGGAGGGCATGTGTTGCGGTGAGATCACCAGAAACTGCCTCCCTGTTGGGGGGCGGGACTGTTTGGATGGCCACAACACCCCATTGGTTGCCCCTCTGTTGCTGGGGCAGAAATTTGGTCAGTTGGGTTGGCTATTGGCTGCTGAGGGGCTACTTAAGGTGCTGCATGTCGCTAGAGAGTTTCACTTTCTTGTGACGTGCAGCGGATCACCCGCCCTCCTCTCGTTATATTTAGGATTGTTCTTATGGCCTTGCTATGCCTGTCTAGGGGTCGTCTGTTTTGGAGCAGGGGCCCAGTAGGAATTTTGCCATTTGGCCAATTGGCTGTTGCCTCATGGTTTTTGCCTAATGTGTAGCAAATCGTCACAACTTTGTGAGGTTGGCGGTTAGGCATTTGGTTCAATGTTTTGGGGAGGGGACGTGGTTGGCTGTGCCTGCCCCTCCATTGCTGCTGCTAGGGAATTCTGTTAAAGGAATCCAGGGGCTCACCTTGCTTTTGTGCGAACACTGTCAATGGGCTAGGGCCACGCCAGAGCCCCTGGAAGCATCTGGGGTGAGCTGTGAGATCAAAGGAGTTCTTGCTCCCCCAGAATGCTTTCTCTTAGTGACATAGGGTGGTGCCCAGTGTCAGTCCTGTTCCTGCCACCGTGCAGTTTCAGGTAGTCTGGAACCAGTGCCTAAACAACCACTCACATGCGGTCATCAATAAAGTTGTGGCCAAAATTTAATGCCAAAAATCCTAAACTAAAATCTGTGTCTATTGTGTCTTCATTTGGGGGTGGTTTTGGGGGTCTTCACACACAAATCTAAAGTATTGGAAAGTTTTGTGTAACTCTTGCTTGACATAGCATAATATAACTTCCTTATGAATAAATCTGAATGAATGAACACTGGCCATCATATAACCCCCGTGCAAGCTTTGTGCAAACAAATCCAGATGACTGCCCACCTAGAAGTGACCCAAGGAAGGCTGCACAGGCTAAGATTTCCACTTCTTCACAACCACGGGGACCCCATTTCCTTTGCCCTTGCAAAGACCACCAGCAAGAGTCATTTATTCATGAGCAGTTCTGCTGGGTGGGTTTGTTTGCTGCTAGAACCATAGCTCACTGTGGCTGGAAGATTGTTGGTGGGGAGGGAAGAGGGGAGGAGATGGAGGGCTTTCATTCAAATGGCAGACTTTCCTCTCTCTAGCTCCTTGAAATGAAACTCTCCCCAGCTGGCAGGTTTGCAAGAGTGCTGCAGTAGGTTTGCCGGCCAGGAAAGGCTGTTTCCATTCCAAGCAGGCGTGTTGAGCTCTCCCAGCCACCAGATCAGATGTTCCATGAAAATGTCCATTCACTTCAGTCATGCTGATACTGTGCAGAACATCTTTAAAGAGAGAATTGTACACCCCACCCCAGTGCAATCCAGAAGTGGAGCACTGAATAGTGACTTCAGCCAGGAACTGATGTGATGTATCCTGGAAACAGGCTGGTACCAACATTCTCTCTGAGACTTTCCCAGACTGTATGATTGGGTGATCAAGCTTGAATCTGACCTTGGCTCCTTTTACTCTTAAAATTCATTCTACTCACCTACATGAGTTCCGCAACATAATTTGATTTGCTGGGGTATCTGGCCCATGAAGTTTACATTTCAAAACACTACAGCTGCTTATCAAAAAAATCTCTCAGATGTTTCCTTTCATTTGAAGTGGTTTTGTGTGTTTTGAACCAAACCTGAAGAGGAAAATGGCGATGTAAGCATTTTTACCTGGCTTGGTTGAGATACCAAAAAATAGAAATAAAATAAAAAAAACAAACACTTCGGGCGACCTTGCAGAAGTGCTTGTTCTACTAACACATCTCAGAAACACTTGGATCATATGCTACACCAGCACAACTATTTTCTTGTTCTCCATCCAAGATTGCTTTCCAAGAATTCTCATAGGATAGAGTTACTCATGCACAGGATGGAAATCAGAAAAAAACCCAAGTAAGACATTTGCAAGGGCAGGGCAGAGTGATGAAAAATTGAAACATGACAGGTTGTGCCAGCTCAGTTCAGAATTATTCAAGCGTGTTTTGAGTTTATATTTGCAAAACTATATTCATACAGAACACACACGACTGCCTCACTGTGCTACATACGCTTTATGAAAATAAGATTTTCAGATGCTCTCAGTCTCCCTTGAGAGTGATTCCATTTCTGCTTGTATGTGTGCACTGTAGATATAAAATTACGTAAGCCCCTGGGGAAACTGTTTCTCTGATCCCAAGCACCCTTTGGTAGCACACTTCTTCTCTGTGGTTTGGGCCTTGCTCTCTCTTGCTTGCTGAGATTCTATCTTGTGGCTGAAAGGGAGGATCTATAGAGCAGCACTGGATTTGGGGGAATTCAGGTGGATCTCCCACATAGGGCACTGAGCTGAAGGGGCCCCCAAATTGAGAAGATCCATCTTTGAGAAAATCCATTTGGGGATGCCTATTTTGGCCTCACACAGTGCGCCATATTAGGGAAGATGACCAAAGTCTGTTCCTGCACACAGCACAGGAGCTGATGTGCAGAAAACCCCAGGTGTAATTCCTGGCATCTCCTGTTAAAATCAGGTAGCAAGCGATGTGAAAGACCTCTGGAGAGCCACTGCTGATCAGGAGAGGAATCATGCTATGCAGTGGTGGCTTGTGTGCCTTGGGACTGGAAGGGCGGCAGGGAAACCAGTAGTAGGTGGAGTCAGAGGCAATGACAGGCAGAGCCCCCCCCTTTTAACTTGTTGTAGGATTGCAGGGCACACTGATATTGGTGGAGGCGTGCCCCATTTGCCCTAATGGACCATCTTCCACTGTCTGTGTGAAATGAAGAATACAATCATGTGCCTGCCTCCACTGGGCAAATGTGAACAGAAGATTTCACTGAGAACTGGTACACATTCATAGTTTATGCCGGGGTAGCCAATGTAGTCCCTTTTAGATGTTGTTGGACTCCAGCTTCCATCAGCTCCAGCCAGCATGAGCAATGGTCAGGGATGATGGGAGTTGTAGTCTAGCTGCATCTGGAGGACATAGTTACCTGGCTTAGGGCAATCAACACCCAGCCTGTCTACATATTGCCAAACCTCATGAGTCATTTTGGTGGGATGCTGTATCCTTGTATATTTTTTACTGCTGCTCCGGTATATTCCTAACTCTCTCGCTTTTTTTAAATACCTCCTGCATCTTTAATACTTCTATTGCTGCATATGTTTCCTCACTGTTGTCTTTCTTATATTATTATCCCATCTATGTTTCCAGGAGTGTAAATTTATTTTAACCTCTTTTTCATTGTTACAATAAAAAGATAATTAAAAAAAAATGAAGACAGGCATGCAAGAAATTGAAAGAACACAATCATGCTTTACAATAAAAATAATTTGGGGGGGTACATGCATGTTTTTTTTTTTTTAAAGAAATCAATTATCGGTTATCTAATTAATGTTGCTGGGGAGAAATATAGTGTTACAGTATAAAGAGGGAGAAGAAATATAACCTCCCTGTGAACCTCTCAGCCCTACTTGAAGCATAAATTATAAACCTCTTAGCCGAGAGGCTTTTTGGCATGAGGCTGGTGTCTACAATCAGAACTCCGTCTGCAGGTACGAACACACAGAAATCTTTCTGCCTCATGGAACTCTGAGCCTCAAGAGATTTCTTGTGTTTTGCTTCAATTTGCTATAGCCCGTGTCAGAAGGCTTCTGCGTCCTTGATCAACTTGGGGCCACAGTTTTGGCCTTGGGAGCCTTCCCTGTTTCCTATGTATCCTGCTAGAAAAAAATGCCTTGCAAAGGTGATAAAAAGGCCAGGGTAACTGAAGTAGAACAGAAAGAGAGATGCTTCAGTAGCACTCCCTGGTGATGCATAGATGCTGGCTGCTGCTACCACAACTTGGTTAATCGTGTTTGAAAAGGCTTTGCAGTGAGCTAGATCTTTCTGCCCATGAATAGCTGACTCCCCATCTTCAGTGATGGGATCTAAGAGAACCATAGGATGTAAAAAAGGGACTCCATTAACTTTGTACTCGCATGTGGGTGACCCTACTGTGACCCAGAGCCTCACAGCAGTTGTCACTTCCACTTCTGTCTATTCAGAGCCATTGTATGAAAGGATACGTCAAGAGGGTTCTGACTAGGTCACCCAGAGCCATGGGTAGGTGAAGTGGGCAGGAGGAAACAGGGTGAAGTGGAGTTGCTTATTACATGTTTATGTTGTTTTCCCCCACGCGCCTTCCAAGCTGGGGGAATATTTAGGCACCATAACACTGTGGATCTCCCCAGTTGAAATGTGAATATAAGTTTTGGGTAAAATCTCACACCAAGTAGACACAATCTTTCCCAAAATTGGCATCAATTGTGGTGGTGCTTCTCTGCTACTCGTGGAGATGTTGGGGCAGGCAGGGCACCCATAAGCAACCTACCTAAAGCAATGGCCTCACCCTGCCTAATGTCTGGGCCAGCTCTGTTGATTACAATCTTCCAGAGCTATCCCACAGTCACACACTTACCTGGGACTAAATCCAGATGAACTCAATGGTATTTATTTCTGTGAGACAACATGCACAGGACTGACATGCTGGCCAATCAAATATGTACATTTCAAGTTCTGATTTCAAATTTTGACTGAAATATGAATACAATTTTTTTTTAAGATCAGGTTTTTTCCCCATAATGTGGATTTCAAAATGGTGAATTTTGAAATTTTTTATGCATGCAACAGATGTAGTTTTACAATATTTGAAATATTTTAATTGCCACAACAGACTACACTCCCTGAAAATTTTCTATACACACATGCGAAGAGGTAGGCATGGCTATGAGGGTTGGGCAAAAGGACGCCTCTTACTCATTATTGTTGTGAATGACAGCTGATTCTGTCCTGGAACAGTTCGGGCAATTCAGCTACGCTTTAATTCTTAGATATTATGAAAAATGTCCTTTCCCCCCCCAAAAGCTTTTACAGTTGTGAGGCAGCAGGGAGAGGAAGATTTCTCAGAGTGATGTTTTGCTGCTCCAGAGTTCACATTTTAGTTTCATATGTGATTTTCCTGGATGGCAGTTTTATGGGCAAATGGCTCTGTTAAAAGCAGTGCATGCTGGTGATATCATGAATATGCCACATAGTGTATGGTGTCCTCTGGTGACAACAGATTTATAACTTTTCTCCTCTCATAAAAATCTAATATCTTGCCAAACGAAGGCCAGCTGGAGTTGTGAAATCAGTAAACACAAAGAGACCATGTTGCAATACAATAAAAAACCCCCACCAAAAACCATTGGTTTTTCAGTAAATGTTAATCTGAAACATTTTGCAAGAATGTAGACTGTGAATTAAGCCTCAGTATTTTCCAGGTTTGTAGCACAGAATGGAGAAGCCAAATACATTTTGCTTGAAGGAAACTCCCCCCCACCCCCCGGCCCAAAGACTGAATCTCCTTGTGGTCAAACCTGCATGTCAGTTGTGGGTTGCAGCCAAAGACCACAAGTGTGTGGAGAAATGGATGTGATCCTAACCCTTGTTCAACAGGCTATATTCCAAAGGTTAACATCAGGGGGGCCAACTTGGATAAAAAAATGAGGGTGGGGGGCGGGGAGCAAGTAAGCCCTGCTCAGCATATTCAATCACAAGATGTGGCACACACACACCATCTGAATGGCAATGTGTCTCAACTTTGGGAGCCCCCTTAAATATTTTATTGGGCAGCCAAAGGGACCTCGGCCCCTAGGAATTGGCTCCTATTGTTAAGATCAGGCATAGGCAAACTCAGCCCTCCAGATATTTTGGGACTACAACTCCCATGATCCCTAGCTAACAGGACCAGTGGTCAGGGATGATGGGAGTTGTAGTCCCAAAACATCTGGAGGGCCGAGTTTGCCTCTGCCTGGTTAAGATCTACCTTTGAGAGAGGACTTTGTATGTTTTTTTCTCTTTCTTTCTTGTTTCTGTTTCCAGTTGGATTAGGTTTTTTATTGTATTATGAAAAAGTTTCATTAAAACTCATGGAAAAAACAGAAAGAAACTCATTTGTTTAGTAGGCAGCTGTTTGACTGTGAGGTTTCTAGAAAGACAAGTTTATTGATTTGTCCTCTTTTGGTTTTCTACTGGGACCATACTGGGCACTATCCATATCTAGGTGAAACTTGATGGTCTGTTGAGCAATCCACAATGTGTTGTTTTGTTTGCTACTTCAGACAAACAGAGAAAGAGTTTGTGGTTTTTCAGAGAGCTGTGCAGACCCTTATGCAATGCAGGGATTTGGGAAATGGTCATAACGAGCTTGAAAACGAGAGGAAGTTTAACTTTCCTCATTAAAAAAAGAGAGATCATGATTTATTGCTGTAAACAGAAAATGAAGGGATGATCGAAGAAAAAAGTTAATTAGGCTGGAAAATGAGCTCTCTCTCGTCGTCAGGGCTCTGGACCACTTTTGAATTCTCCCAGAAGGTCTGGTTTCCATCACCCCTAGCAAGAAAGCTTTGTTTTTATCACCTAAACTGACATTCTGATAGGAGTAGCTTTGAACTGTAATTTGTCTTTATATTATTTCTAAAATGCTATTTGTGTGTTTATACATGTTGGCAGCGGTGCTCTTGCATTGTTTGCTTTTTCTGCAGGGGGGACTATTAATCAAACAATCAGGTCCCGATTAATCAAAGTCACCTTTAGATTTCAAGGTCCTTGTCTTTATTGCTTCCTGAGTCTGAACTAAGCGTTCAACAAGGAAACAATGACCCATCCAAAAGGTTGAACCTTTCAGAAGTGTCCTCTCCCACCCCACCTTTGGGGTACACACCTAGAGAAAGGTATCCCTTGATGGCATTTTGTGATGCAAACTTGGAACGTTTTGGCTACCAAATGGAGGATGTGGTATATCCTTTTCAAAGAGGCACACATACTTTGCCTGTTTATTTTGGCTCTCCTCAATCAAAGTCTGCTGTGATTTTGCTATACTTAACAATCTGTGTTATGGCCCCCTGTATTAAATTACTCTGATGGTTCCCCCTCAAATCTTGGCCTGAGAAATAGTAAGAGCAGGAAGGTAACCTGAACTTTTGCCTTGTTGTTGCCACAGTGATTATCTGATGACAATCAAGTGATAGGAATTTTCTCTGATCGTCTGAAATACTTATAAATGTTCCTTATCCTGTTTGCAATGCACATACGTCTTGACGTCAGTTACCTTTTAAATTGCCTACTAAGTTCTCTAGATCAGTTCTTTTAGGTGCAAGTTGTGGACAGGATGCAGCTTTCTGCTTCTCTGTATTCTAAGCTTTCCATGTGCATAGGAAAGGAACAAAACCTTCAATTTCCCTAGAAGACTGAACTTAAGGTTCCACAAGCAATTGCATGGGGACCCCTCAGTGCAGCCCAGCCTGAGAGGATGAGGCCTTGTTTCCCTCAAAATCCTTTGTCACAGCAGTCCCCCATGAAAGGAAGTGAACACCAACTGAAAGCACCCCAAAACAATGAAGCAAAAACAGAAATTGTGCGAATACGGTTTCTGAATAGCATGGATATATAGGCCACGCCCATGCAAGTGAATCACCCAGTCAGGAAACATGCACAGCCTTTACACTTCTGTACTGGCAGGAGTGTGTGCATGTGAAACTACAGAACCATTCTTCTGGCCAGTAGTGGCTGGCACGATGGCTCTGCACTGACCTTGCTGATGCCTTGGCCCCCTGCCCCAACCTGGTGTGCAGCAATGACTTGGCTGGAGGGATGTCAGGTAAGTGGTGCAGCCCCATTGCACCACCTGTTACTGCTCCAAACACCAGCATTGCTGCTGCTTATCTGGATGGGGTGAGGTGGAGCCACATGGGCATCCTAGTGGAAGCAACAATCCTGTAGCTGCATTCTTGCAGCCAGGGGTGTATCTACTAAGAACCTAAAGAAGCTTAAGCGTCAGGGGCCCCTAATCCCGGAGAGGCCCCAGAAGTAACTTAGTCCACATTGCTTTAACAATTTCTTTATCAAGTGCATCATGCATGTATACAACATTTTCATCCCCACTAATAACTAAAAACTGTAAGGCATAAGAAGTTTTTATTCACACCAGTGACTTCGACATGAGGAATAATCCAGTACAGCAATTTTAATCAAAGTTTGAGAAGTAGTAGTTAATATTTTTTTAAAAGATTGTGGCAATTTGCCATGGAACAACCCCATTGAAGATGATAACAGCGGTTACCTAGACCTTGTTGCTGGTTGTGAAGGGGCCCCCATAACAGTTCAAGCTTCAGGGCCCCCCAAATGTAGGTCTACCACTGCTCACAGCCCTGAGTTCACTGTCACCTTGGCCTGTCTCAGGTAAACAAGAACAAAACTAGTGTTGGGAGCTGCTTGCTGCTGGCTATTGAGTTTCATATTTATGACTCAGAAAATACGAAACACAGCAGCACCAGTAAGCTCTTCCTAGGTAAAGCTTTACCCAGTGGTGTTCTTTGCCACACACCTATTAAAGGCTCAAAAGCCAGGCTAGAAAATGTTTGGCAACTGCAAGTCCCACAATCAAAATGGTTTCGTCTGACTCTTGAGTTGGCGTTCGTATTTCAGGAAGCTTTGGTTAGCATGACGCTGCTTCCACATATTAGTTTCTAGCACTGGGCCCATGAATCCACATGTAAACACTCTCAGGAATCAACTTTCCGAAGGTGCTGACAACCCTTTATCTTCAATATAAATGGCCAGCTAGAGACAGCAGTAAAATTCCCACACTTAACAACATTGGCTTACCATGTTTGCTATGGAAAATAAAATGCTTCTTCCAATGGCAGCCAGGGTTCCCACACACTACGTTCAGCACTTAGGCAACCCCCTACCCCCAAGCTCCCTTCCCAAGCATTAGATATCCCAGGGAAGGCTGCAATGCCAAAGTAAGTATGAGCCTCTATCAAATGTTAGTGTTTGAATATGGCTATGTGGAGTCTTTTTCAGAGATACATGCAGCCTTTGAAGTATGACTCACATTGCCTTTAACATACTCCCTTGAGATCAACAGCCTTTATGATGGAAATGCATTCTGAGCTGAGCTGGCAATACAAGATGTTATTGCTAAACCTCCGAGTTTATAAAATACATAATGAAATTTAAGTCCGCGCCCCAGGTGGCTTCATGCGAGTTAGTAATGGAGCATTTACTTCTATGTGCACACTGTGATTTCTCCATCTATGTATTTGCTGTATCCTTGATGCATTGAAGGCTATATTATAAAATAATCACAAACATTGTTAGCATATTAGAAGTGGAATCATCATCTATTCTCCCAAGAGGACCATTTTTTTCACAGTCAGGAAGGAGATAACCTAAATGAGAAGGCTATGACCCAGAGAACAGCCATACCCATCATGTGGGCATGACTGTTGGAGCCTGCCTGGTTTGTATCAACTTAGAATTGAGCATGGAAACCATATAGGCTGGTATAGATCCCTAGAGATGATGGAAACCACAAACCATTAACTACAACATTGAGGTTTACACACACAGACACACACACACACTCCTCAATACATAGGATTGCCAGCTTGGATCTTTGGACCAGTTCTGTATTAGATCTGAACTAGGATTCTTTTAAGTATAAAGAAACTCTTTAGTGGTTTTAGATTCCTTTGGAATGTACTCTAAAAGCCGAAAAAGCACATAGCTAATTTCTTTATATGTTCTATGCCACGGTCAAGGGGCAATTTAAGAGAATATATGTTTCTAGAGATCTACTATATTGCATGTTGACGATTTATGTTAAGGTTATCAGAATTTTTTCAATAAATCCGGGGACACTTTTCAACTTCAGTTGAAGGGGATGGATTTTGTCAGGGGACTGATTTGTAAATCCGGGGACTGTCCCTGGGAAATGGGGACATCTGGTAACCTTAATTTATGTTGTTGCCCATTCTTCACTTCTTTCTCATATCTGCATGGATGATGAAGAAAAGGGAGAGAAGGGGGAATAATGAGTCAGGTTTCTGTCTCTCCAGTTTGTACCAAAGACAATAATTGGTTGTTCACAATACAAGTGAAAAAAACAACACGTTGCAATGGTTAGGAAAGGCAATTCACACCTTCAAAATACAAGAAGCAACTAGGAAAGGGTTGAACCCTTACTAATGAATTTTTTGGATATAAAGGTTGTGAGGTATTTATGTGTATAAATAAATATGTGTATAAATAAATGTGTATAATTAAATATATATATTATGTGTATAAATTTATATTATATTATATATATTATGTGTATAAATAAATTCAGGGTTTCCCGGGCTTGGGTCTCTAGCTGTTTTTGGATTACAACTCCCATCATCCCTAGCTAGCAGGACCAGTGCTCAGGGATGATGGGAACTGTAGTCCCAAAACAGCTGGAGACTTAAAATGTATAGCAAAGACAAAGGATTACAAAAATATGTGCTTTCACAGATCAGAGATGGTGAACTTCTTTCAGCCTGAGGCCCACATTGCCTCCTGGCAACTTTCTGGGGGCCACATGTCAGTGATGGATGGGGTCTAGAGGTCCTTGAAAGGAGCCTTCTTCTTCATACCCAGAGCAAAAAGTTGAATAAGTAAGACTCTCTGAGTTTAGTGGGCCTTGTGCTGAGGTAAGTGAGTATGGGATTGCAACCTTAATCTAATCAAGTGGTGCATTTTGAAACCCTCAAATATGCAAAGAAGGCTTTTTAATTATGTGGCAGAATGTTTCAGTTTAAAGGCTCTCAGTAAATGTGCCCTTCAGAATAGTTGGCAGGCTGCACATATTCGCTTAAAATGGCATATAGCCACCGCCAGAATTTTTACAGGTTCTTGAGACGGTTGTGGGTGGATGTTGCCTGGCCAGGAGACATATTTGTGTTTATTGCTTAGGGCAAGAGAAGCTGACCAACCCTAATTACCAAATATTTCTTCACCACAAAGACCCCAGTGTTCTAACCGCACATGAATTACTGTCATATTATTTACCCTCCTCCACAGCTGGAGATGGGATTATTTTAGCTGGAACCTGAGGGGCACAGATGGTGCCACCTGCTCTGCCTTTGCTGGTGTGTTTCTTTAAAAACTCAAATCCCTTTGAAAAAAACTTGGATACCAAAGAGGCTTTGAACACTTTTTGCTTCATCTATCCAGCACATGAGTTTCTACCAGCTGTTTATTCAGTGTGCTACAGTTTTAGGTTTACAGCAGGGGTGGGGAGACTGTGGCCCTCCAGATGGACTACAACTCCCATCATCCCATTGGTCATGCTAGCTAGGGCTGATAGGAGTCAGAGTTTATGGTACTGGGACCCTGGTTTATGGTTTATGGTACTGGGAAGCTTGGATGCTGGGCTATGAATTCTGTACAGCTATTGCTTGCCTTCCAATTACTATAGCTTCCAGTGGAACCAGAAGTGATATAATTCTTGAACTGCTAAATATATGTCAGGGTTGTTTCCAGATTTGACAATGCTTAGTTTTCAAAGCAGTATCTTATATTCTTGTTCTGCAGTACATGCATGAAAGTGTTTCAGTGACATCGGTGGTCTTTGGTTGGTAAAGTTAAAGGGACCCCTGACCATTAGGTCCAGTCTTGGCTGACTGGGGTTGCGGCGCTCATCTCGCTTCATTGGCCGAGGGAGCCGGTGTACAGCTTCCGGGTCATGTGGCCAGCATGACTAAGCCGCTTCTGGCAAACCAGAGCAGCGCACGGAAATGCTGTTTACCTTCCCGCCGTAGCGGTACCTATTTATCTACTTGCACTTTGACGTGCTTTCGAACTGCTAGGTTGGCAGAAGCAGGGACCGAGCAATGGGAGCTCACCCCGTGGCGGGGATTCGAACCGCCGACCTTCTGATCAGCAAGTCCTAGGCTCTGTGGTTTAACCCACAGTGCCACCCGCGTCCCTTTTGGTCTTTGGTTAGTGAATTGTTTTTCTGTGGACCAGCACAGGTGAGATCAGGTTGGTGGCTGGCCCCTTCCAGCCCATAAATAAGCTTCAGTACTTTATGCATGAGATGGGCAGGGTTGTGTGGCAGTGGCTTCTGGTGAGATATTGAGGAGCTCACAAGAGGTCACAAGATCTCACTTCAAGCTGCTGCTGCATGGCCCTTGTAAATGAGACTATGGCAGGGGGGCAGCAGTTGGGGGGGCAGTGGTCCCTTCCCGTTTTGCCTTAGGTGGCAGAAAAGGATGGGCAACCCTTCACTTTATGGACCTCATATAGGCCAAAAAGTGTGGAATAGCCAGCCTCATATAATCAATATGCTGAAGTCTAATTAATGCATGAAAGGGTTAAGACTATAGAGTAAGCTGTCTTGCCAGGCTTAGCTATGTCCATTTCCCCTCACTTTGAGAGGAACTAGGTAATCAAGTCTTTGTTCTCATTCCAGTCTACTTGAGATGCTCAGCGAGTGAAGAGGTTTGAGTTGGTTGCTCCAGCTTAGCTTCATGGCTCTCACAAGCCACACTTGAGATCCTATACCAATAATTTAGTAAGGGCTGCCATACGATGCTACCAGGATTTTAAAGGCGGAATTGGTGTCTGGGGGGAATTTCTGAAAGGTGGCACTTTGTTTTGGATATTAGACAAGTCAACCGAAAAGCTCAACAATTTTGGGGGTGTACTGGTTTTCATTTTTTGAAATATGGAAACCCTAAATTTAGGAACTTTCACCACTTTGTAACTAAGCCAGGTTTACTGCCAGTGCAACTTTCTGAAGCGCATGAATCTGACCTTTGTTTACTTGTGATTTACCAAACGTGTGGTCCTTTTCTATGCTGGGGGAAGAGGCAAACTTTGGAAAGAATTTTTTTAAGGGACATTTTGGAACTCACTTGAAAGGGCATATATTAAAGTTTTAACAGTCTATATTTCCATGCTTTACTTTGCTGCATATTTTGTGACTTTAAATCTCTGCTAGAGTTCTCTCACCAAAGAGTAGTTGCCCCAAACTTAGATAATGACATCCAGGAATTCTCTTTACTATACTTCACCCCCCACCAACCAACATGAAGTAGGAGTGAACATGTGCTTAAATGCATGGCAGGTCTTAACTG
The DNA here is from genome assembly GCF_964188305.1 of Podarcis bocagei. NCBI lineage: Eukaryota > Metazoa > Chordata > Lepidosauria > Squamata > Lacertidae > Podarcis > Podarcis bocagei. The sequence continues at coordinate 60,583,654 of NC_138129.1, forward strand.
ATTGCAGGGGCAGGGGAGTCTAAATCTCACTCTGAAGGCAACATGTGGGAATGAGAGGTGTACCTGTCCACTCCTCCATTGCAACCCAAAGGCATGTTTCCTCTTTTGCCCCTAGTGTGAGGTTCTGAGTCCACAATGGAGCCAATGGGGAGTTTCCCTGCCTGATGGCCCCATCTTGGTGTGTGTGATGTTGTGCAATTATATAGTAAGGCATGCATCAAGGTTGTTGTTGTTGTTTAGTCATTTAGTCATGTCCGACTCTTCATGACCCCATGGACCAGAGCACGCCAGGCACTCCGGTCTTCCACTGCCTCCTGCAGCTAGTATCATGAGTCCTAGTATCATTCTGTGGCACTGGGTGCATGTGTGTGTGTGTGTGTGTGTGTGTGTGTGTGTGTGTGTGCCATTCACCACTCAAAATGGTGAAGAAGATCCTGAGAAGGTTCTGCAAGGTGACCTTCTTTTCTCTAGGTGGGGGAGAGGTTGAGAAAATAAACAATCTCAGAAAGTTTCTCAGAAAAAGTCTCCTGTGAAATTTTGACTCTGCTGTAGTGTGAACCAGCTCTCAAATGACAAATTCCCAGCCTGTGCTTGTTGTTGTTGTTTAGTCGTTTAGTCGTGTCCGACTCTTCGTGACCCCATAGACCAGAGCACGCCAGGCACTCCTGTCTTCCACTGCCTCCCGCAGTTTGGTCAGACTCATGTTTGTGGCTGTCCAACCATCTCGTCCTCTATCGTCCCCTTCTCCTTGAGCCCTCCATCTTTCCCAACATCAGGGTCTTTTCCAGGGAGTCTTCTCTTCTCATGAGGTGGCCAATGTATTGGAGCCTCAGCTTCAGGATCTGTCCTTCCAGTGAGCACTCAGGGCTGATTTCCTTAAGAATGGATAGGTTTGATCTTCTTGCAGTCCATGGGACTCTCAAGGTACCAACCTCTGAAAAATCTCTGGCATTTGACCCCCTTCTGAAAGCCCAAAAATGTGCTCCCAATTTTTGTGGGGGACAAATGGGCCTGTGCATGTGGGGGCAGTCAGTTTTCTAGAAATCTATTGTGCTCTGTTTCAGCAAATATATACAGTACAATAGTCTGCTTTACAAATCACACACGGGGAACATTTAATGCTCACAAAGCACAATCATATGAGCAGAGGGACATCTCTTCTATGCTGGTGGGGTTGTAAGACTCATGGAATGTATTTGGCACACATGCTGGGAATATGCATATGTGTGAAGATTCTGGGGGAAGATATTTCGTGAGATATCTCGTATTACTAAGCAAACAACTGAAACTGATTCCAGATTAGAAATGCTATTTTCTGGTGAGCATAAATATATTCTTCATAGAAGGCTAATCATCATCTTGATGGTCACAGATCATTTAGAGTTTGCACAGATTTGCAAGGCATCTGGTGTTGGTTTTTTGCAGAGATGGTACACCTGTATATGTGATGCAACCTTTCTGGGGGAAAAGTGACCCGGTCAAACTTGATGACTTCTGTGCAGCATGTTATCCCTTTATCTTCCATGTGAATGATGTTTCCTGTGTTCCTAAACCACAGCAACACCAAACCTCATTCTGGACTAGTGGTGGCTAACCTGATGGCCTCCATATGTTGTGGAATACAACTTGCATCATCATCCCTGACTAATTTCCACAATGGCTGGGGCTGATGGGAGGTGTAGTCAAATGCATCTGGAGGGCTTCACATTGGCTATCCTTGTATCTGGACAGACAGACAAGGTTAAAAATGAATTTGCAAATGTGAATATGCTGCAAGAGATGTATTATTTGCACCCAGTAATCGCTCCTATTCTTGTTATTTTGGTAACACTTTTGAAACTTTAATGATTTTTTAAAAAATTATTAAACGTGTTACATTTAAAACTTAAATTCCTCTCTGTTGAGGTAAAGGATGTGTTCTTTGCACCATCTGTAAATGCGTCCTTAAGGGTTTATCTGCCAGACTCCTTACAGTCAAACTACTTGGACGTCAATGAGGGTTAGCCTGCTTCCAGGAAAGTCAAGCACCTTTAAATGGTTTGTGTTGTGTGGATCATAGCAAACGACATGCAAATGCTCTTCTTAGCTCAGAAAAGAAAATACTCATTTCCTTAATTAACTAAAAGCATTAAACTGATCTGCCCTGTGGCAGTATTTCCTTTGCACTCAGAACTTTTCAGAAAAACCACACTGTAAAGAGGTTGGCATCCACTTATCACTTCACTCTAGTTATTTTCCCCTTCAGTTTCACAGCTCTCTCCTGGCACAGAACTCTGCGGCAAGCAGGTTTGAAGAAGAGCATCATTATGCAGGAATGAAAAGCATCCTAATTTCAGTGTGTAAAACCCTGAATCTTTTAGGTAGGAAAAAACGGCAGCACACCCACACACTCTGAATTTTGGTCCTCTACATTTTTATAGGCAGCTCTGCTTTATATTACAGAGTGCAACTCTTCTTGCACCTAAAACAATATCATTTCCACCTCACACCTCTGTTTAACTGTGGGGTTTTCACGGACACATTGAAAGACTGTGATTTTATGTACTACAAATCATATGTTAACTTTCTTGAGGAGGGGGTCGCTTTCCTGAGTCCTCCCTCCAAGCTACTAACATGCAGGCACCGAATGGGTTACCAGGCTTTATTGGCTTCTTCTCTGGCACCAGCTACAGAACGTCAACCAGCAAGTCTAAAACATAGTGTATTCTCTCCCTCCCCTGTCAGGTTAACTCGAAGATTTATAGGCACTGGGGAATGCTGGCAACCAGCCAGCCAGCCCCATCACATGCTCCCGCTTCGGGGACTAATTGTTACCACCTGCCTGAGGGGCCCCACCCAGCGGTACTTGCTTACAGGATCCCTACCTCATGACAAACTTCATGCTCTTATTTTAAGACTTTGCTTGCAAGGATGCCATATTGCCCTAGAAATATCATGCATCTCAGAAACAGGGGCGCTGAGCTGAAGAGGAAAAGAGTCTGTTTATTTGCCTATCCCTTTCCAAACACACGTTTAAGAATCCTCTGCATCGGGGCAGGGCAGGGAATAGATGGGTGGCAGGCCAATTGTGACCCACCAGGCCTTACCATTTGGCCACCAAGGCCATTTTGAGGGAATCATGCCCATCCACCCTATACCTGATGTCATTTACACGATGCTAGGTGTTGGGTTGCTGAGGGCAGGGCTTCAAAGGCACAACCAGGAGCTTAAACTTAGTGCCCAATTTTTCCTTTGCTGGAAAAAGGTTTGCTCCCAATTGCCCACCAGCTGATAGGCGGTGGAAATGCACATTATTATTATTATTATTATTATTATTATTATTATTATTATTCCGTTCTATACCCATAGATCTCAGCCTGGTTTAGTCTAGGAGGGGGAGTGGCTTTCATTCAGTTCCCTTCCAGCACTACTCTTTGAACCCTCAAAAATCAGAGGTTTAAGAAGTAATGTGAGGCTGTTTGATATCAGGTGAATGACAGGTGAGCAGCCCTGCCCTCCTGTCAAATTTGGCCTCCTAGGCATTGGGGAGATTAAAAACTGGCCCACCAGCCATAAACGGTTCCCCAACACTGTGTTACATGTATAACATAAAAAAAGAATGCAGAGAAGGAACCAACACAGCCTAGGCATGTTTACAGATGTACATCCCAGTGGGGCATACTTGCAGGAAAGTCTGCATAGGGTTGCATCCTTAATAGATTTATCGCTAAATGTGGTTAAACAAACATTTTTTAAATGGCTATTTCTACCAGAAAGAAAGGCTTGCTTGTACAATCAAGTAAACAGAAAGCTTTCCCAAGTTTTCTGCATCTGAACTTCAAATTCAGTACCTGGAGGAAGGGGTGGATGTGTCACCCAAACAAAGGAAGAAAGTGGGAAGTCCTGCTAGCTCTCTCCTGAAATTGCCAGGCAGCCCACACTGGTGGACAAAGTTAGATATAGTCGCTGCTTATACATTAAATAAAGTGGTGGTTCTTTAGTGCCGTTTACTGTTTTGTGTCTTCATTCTGGGTCAAAAATTCTGCGCCCCAAACCAATTACAGTTATTTGTTTGAAATAGCTCATCCAAGTCACATTAGAGTGTCTCATAAGTATTAGACAGGATAAGGACTATATTTAATAACAAACATTCAGATGGGGTGAAAATGAAACATGGTAACAAAATTAAGCTAATGCTATAAGCTTCAATACATTTACTTGGAAGGAAGTCACAGTGATGTCATTGTTACCATATATTTTTAGGACTGTAGATTTCATGCTGTGTAATCCCTTACATTCCTGTCACTAGAACATTGATTCCTTTATGTGATATTCATTCTCCCATTACAAATTCCCACAATTGCTGGTGTTCATGGTATTCCACCCAGGAATCTGTCCAAAGCTTTCCTGTCTACCTCATTATTTTGTATCAGTCCTCCACTCCACTCCAAGTGTGAAGGTCAGATCCATTAGTTACTGCATTACCTCCTCCAGGGCTGTTCCTTGTTCCTATATTTTTATTCGTGCAAAATGAGTGACCCTCTGGCATTTTGGAATTAAACCTTCCCTAATGGCTCATTTGCTTATCGGAATCTGATCTCCAAAGAATCATGTCTGAAATGAAAGGAGGGCACTGCTAACCCTATATCTCATTCTCCCTGTTTATGATTTCCTTTCTTTGCTTTTATGGAAAATGTAGTAGTAGGATTCTGAGCAGTAGGTGGGATATAACAGTTGGTCCTCCCCTGCCTTTCGCCAGATCCTTTTATTTATTTAGTTTAACATAATCCTTCTGATTTTCAGTCTTCCTATTACAGGGTAACACAACCTCCAAGGTAACCTTACACCTAGTTAGCTAATTACACTTTGGATCCTACTATTTGTTTTTCTTTTTTTAGTCTTAAGAAAGTGGAGAAGCCTGGCCCATGCTGAGGTCACATTTCTTCAGCACAAGCAAGCAAGAGCTTCTAGGGTTGGTCATATGAGCTTCAGGGACAACGGCCAGGGGCCAGGGCAACTCACTGAACCTTTTCTTTCAGTATGGGTTTAGTCTACGGTTACCAGATTTTTTCCAATGAATCTGGGGACACTTTTCAACTTCAATGGATTTTGTATGGGGACTGATTTGTAAATCTGAGGACTGTCCCTGGGAAATGGGGATGTCTGGTAACCTTAGTTTAGTCCTGGCTTTCAATGGGATTAGACAATAAGGCTAATCCCAGTGGCCAGTCATGGTGATGACCATGTTCTAACCCCACTGTTTAAATATCAGCTGCTGGAAACAGTGGTGGTCTTTGGGCTCTCAAATTTCAGCAATGCTCTGTGTGACACTAAAATTTGCCCCCTGCCTCTCATGCTCCATTCTGCACCATTGTTGAGGTGACCGCCCGCCCAGGGCAGCCAAAGTGGTCACCCTACCCTAAAACTGCCTGCGATGGGAATCACTAGTGGAGAAAGTGCTGTTGCACTCATGTTCTTCTTGTGGGCTTCCCATTAGCTTCTGGCTGGCCGCTGTAAGAACAGGATGTAGGACGAGATGGGTCTTTGGCCTGATCCAGAAAGCTCTTCTTGAGTTATGGCTATGTAGCCTATTGCTACCTGCTTCTCTGAAGTGGTGCCTCTCTTGGCAGTGTACAGCCTGAACTATAAGACAACCAAGGAGGCTATTTGCCATTCCATCTCAAGGGAAGCCTGAGAGACTTTAGCTCAAGGCAAGGTCTTCTTGGTGGCGGCACCCTAGCTGTGAAATGTCCCCTTCAAGTGCCACTAGCATGGACATTATCCAGCTTTTGGCACAAGCTGAAAAACTTTATCTTCCTTTGGACAGTATGGGCGTTGAACTATTGAGCCACCTAGTATTGTTATAGGAATCAGATAAAGTGATTCAGATCTCTGGTGGTATTATAGGTTTATTAACTGATTTTATTATACAGTTTTTGTATTATTATTTTGGAATGTGACTTGTCCTGACATCACTTATGATGAAGAGGGTGGTGTGCATTTTACAAATAAACTGCAAGAAGAGGACAAAGCAGTTTCTTTAAAGGGGACAAAATTGCTTGCAATTTGCATATGCTAATTTATATGTGAATGCAAATTTAGAAACAATTGCCATAATTCGCAACAACAAATTTTATTATATGGTCACAGATCCAGAAAATGGCTCGCCATACTGGGGAAGACTGTGACCAAATGACCTTTGTGCTTGCTCAGTCTGCTGTCTGCCTGCTAACTGTTGAAGGGCAACTTCAAAACCCCTGTCCTGCCCTTCTTATAGTTATTTAACCTTAAATCCCTAGAACAAGTTTAGGCAGTGAATGGGGGAAGGAGTGGGGAGCTTCCATTGTGCAAGCAGAAATCTTTGTACTGGTGGGATGTGTTAGCCAGATACCACCCAACAGGCCAAGAATGTTTCCCATATCTCCATTCTGGAACCTCTGTGCCCTTCTAGTCTTGGAGCGCTTTCCCAAGAATTGTGTGTCTGTTGTGTGTTTGTATGTGGGTTAGGTAGTGTCATATGCATCTGCCACCAGTCAAAGTCATCCCATTGCCACCTTAAGAGAAAACCTACCTTTTGCCTCACCCCCCCCTCAAATTGGGGCATTGCCATGCTTTTTGCTAGAACTGAGCATGTTGGTACCAGATAAAAGTCTCCCCCCTCCCTGGGCTCTTTTCAGCTATTTTCACATCTGCTCACAAAGAGCGAGAAATGATTTGAAAACAGTAGGGATCCCATTTTGTAACTGAGCAAAGCATTTAGAGCTAGTCTTATAAGCCCATTATTATTATATTGTGGTCTTATTTCAACATCTAATATAATTGGAGTACAGCATCCAATATCATTTGATATCACATATTTTCCCATGCCCTTTCCATGTTTTCTCACTTGGCCTAAACTTGTTGCTAGAGGGCTCTGTTGACAACCATGGCGTGTTTGGATAAGTTGGTTGCCAAATCACCTCTAATAAAAATCCAAACGAGAACAGATGAAACTGTGTGAAAAAGATTCGAGCAGTAATCGCAGAAGGTTAAGACAGCATAAAGACAATTTAAGTATAACAAAGACACCATATAAAGCTCTGTTTTTGCCTCTACTGAGACCCTAAATGTGGCTCATAAGTGAATCTCAATTCTTCAGTCTGTTACATCTTATTTCTGTCACATCTGTCTTTCTGCTTTTTCAATAACTGGTGTTTTTTTTTGGGGGGGATGCTATTAAATAGATGAAATATGACAATAGGCAGATTTCTATCATGGGCTTAAGATCCAAAATAGTTGATTAGCCAATAACATTCCACTCACACTATATTTGATGTCAATCATGGTTTGCTTCTAGCTGATTGTTGGTGCTTACACCTGCAGAGTTTGATTTCAAACTGTTTGAGCAAAAGCAGGGCCCCTCCACATGCCAAACTGGGGGCCTGTGTGGGGGAGGGAAATCCAGGTTCCCCATCCCTTTATACTCCCTTGTGACTCCTGAAACTAATTATCAGAATTTTCCAAGTTCTCTTTTCAATAAATTTTGTAACCTACTCACTTGGTTTCCCCCCCTACCCTAGGCAGAGAAATTGGAGATATCATTTCAATAGATTTCTTCAGGGACATAAAAGCATTCTCCACCATTTTCTCAGTGACAGGACTCACCATTCAACCTGTCAGTAGCACAACTTCTTTCATTTTTTGCTAAGGTTTCCTTTTTGTTGCTGACCACCATTTTGAGTCCTCCATGATGAGTCCTAGCATCATTCTGTGGCACTGGGTGCATGTGTGTGTGCGCGCCATTCACCACCCAAAAAAGTGGAGAAGATCCTGAGAAGGTTCTGCAAGGTGACCTTCTTTTTTCTAGGTGGGGTAGAGGTTGAGAAAATAAACAGTCTCAGAAAGTTTCTCAGAAAAAGTCTCCTGTGAAATTTTGACTCTGCTGTAGTGTGAACCAGCTCTCAAATGACTCTAGAAGGTTGGGAAGCAGTACTAGTTGCTTCCCTAATGGACGATAATGAAAAAGGGAAACATAGTGTGCATGGGAATGTGGGTACTATATAATATAGATGGTATGGTTTATTATTATTATTATTATTTTAAAAAAAAACATTAGTACCAAAATTGCCTGATAATTTGTTCCTCTTTCCTAGTTTTAGAAGCTTTGGTAAAGAGGGACAATAAGAACCCTTTTAATTGCTTACAGAGTGCAAACATTCCCACCCCTGACATGTCTCACAGCTTCTGCTGCAGAAGAGAAGCAGCCCAAGGAGTTCAGCTGGTTTGCTTTATAACAATACAAGATGGAAGGCAAATGTGTTCCTTTTTCATTTGTGATCCCTGTAAGAGGAGGAAGAGGACCTATAGGTTGCTCGCTCTTTCTTTCTTTCTTTCTTTCTTTCTTTCTTTCTTTCTTTCTTTCTTTCTTTCTTTCTTTGCATTTCAAGCTACTCCCTGCCCTTTGCTACCATTCCTTTATGTTTATAAGTTTAGCGGGGGGTCTAGAGAGTGAAATGAAAAGCACATGCCTCTCTGTCTTTACAATTGAAATGGAAGAAATCTAATATGGCAGAAGAATCACGTTGTTTATGGGGTTATGGATTTCACTGAAGGCCATCCTTACTGATTCATAATTAAACTACCATAATAAGCCCTGTATTTCATCTCTGGAGATCAGAAGGATACAAGGGAGCGAATTTTCATTTTCACTAGGGGTTGGTGAATATATTTCCCACTTCCACAGATCTTTGAACATGCTAATGATAAGAAGAGGAAGAAAAGATTTATGAGGGATGCTGCAGCCAATGCAAGTGAGTTGAGGGATAATTTACTAGACCAAGGGTAGCCAAGGTGGTAACCGCCAGATGTTGTTGTGCCCTCCAGATGTTGTGAGGCTCCAGCTCCCATCAACCCCAGCCAATGGTCAATGGTCAAGTCATCACCAATGATGATGGGAACTAGAGGTCACCATAGAATCACAGAATTGTAGAGTTGGAAGGGAACTGGGGGGTCATCAAGTTAGGGGTGCACAAAGGGGGTGTGAGGGGTGCGGTGCACCCCAGGTGCCACCTTGACAGGGGGTGACAAAATGGCGGGTGGCACTCATCACCGCGGGGCCTGCAGTATGCACGAGCCATGCGTCTCGGCGCCAGCAAACTCCACACTGTCCACCCGCTTCCTCCCCCCCAGCTGTAGGGCAGCTGAGGCCCCACTGTGTGCCCTGTCTCTATGGGCACCGCGTTTCATACCTATGGGTGCCGTAATCCCAGTCCCTATGTGTGCCAGGGCCGTGGCCCGCCTCTATGGGTGGTTCACCCCGCCCCATGGGTGGTTCGCCCAGCCCCTGGGCATTCCACCCCAGGTGCCCGAGAGGCTTCGTCCGCCGCTGCATCACGGCACCCCCCTGCAAAGCAGGAATTAAAGAAGTGTCTGGGTTTTGCTGTCTTGCCCAGGTAAATCTGCAGTGGCTATTCAGATGGTGCAGTCCCACCAATGAAATGGAGTTTTGACCTGCTCCATCTATGACCTGGGCCAGTTCACCCTTCACTGGGCAACCTGGTGCATCTCAGCTCCCCAGGCCTTGCCATATTAGTGCTTAATATGGACACCTGATCAGTATAGCCCACAAAAGCCCCAAACTCCTGAGCTCAAGCAATCCACCAGCCTTAGTCTGCAGGAGTATCTGGATTATAGACACGTGCCACCACAACCCGCTAGCACTGGTTACTCTAGTACTAGACTAACACCCTACGGTACATACAGTGGTACCTCGGGTTACAGACGCTTCAGGTTACAGATGCTTCAGGTTACAGATTCCGCTAACCCAGAAATAGTACCTCGGGTTAAGGACTTTGCTTCAGAATGAGAACAGAAATCGTGTGGCGGTGGCACTGCGGCAGTGGGAGGCCCCATTAGCTAAAGTGGTACCTCAGGTTAAGAACAGTTTCAGGTTAAGAACGGACCTCCAGAACGAATTAAGTTCTTAACCTGAGGTACCACTGCAATTATATTCCTCAACCTTGTTATTGTAAGCCAACCTGTGGACATGTCCAGCAACCCATTTACTTGTTGCAAAGCTGTACTGGGAAATATAATTTGGAGCAGAAAACTGGCTGGGGGCTGTTTCTTAACCGTTCTCCAACCCACACCTTGATTTGCATAATTAGCATAACATGCTAATTAGGCTGCCAAGATTTGGGGGACTTAAACACAGCAATCTTAGCTTATACCCTTTCTGTCATGAATTGTGGTGGTTATGAAAACACTCCCAATGGAACATTAACAACATATGCCATGCCTGTTCATGATTAAAGACATCCACCGTACTATATATCAGAGCAAAGTTGTCAGTATTAAGGAAATAGCACTTTGGTGATAATTCCTAATATACAGTGTCCTGTTAAATGAGCAAAGCTTGGAGTTTGCTTTAGCTGCTGCTTATTTTCTAGCTTAATGCTGTTCTGTGTTTTATTGAAACCCTTCTTGTTGTTTGCATTTATGGCCCTCTGAACTTTACTGTATCCAACAATTCATAATTACTGTCTGTACTGATTACTTATAATAAGGATTTAATGCATTTAATAATGCATTTTTCACATCTGTAAAATCCTTCTTCCACTGCACACAAATCACACGCTCTCTAGTAGTAAATGTTCTGTGATGGAAGAAAGGGAGAAAGGGGGGGGGGGGAACGACCAAAAAAGTTTGTTCCAGCTTCTTTCACAATACAGGTTTCTCTTTTTCACCATTTTAATGCTTTATTGAGTCAAAACAATTATTCTGTATGTTACTCAACCAAATTTCCAGAGGCTACAAAGCGGAAATGTGTTTTCACTGAAAATCTGATTAGTATCTACCAATGGAAGTTTTTGATTTTATTTTTCTCATTGCAAGAAAGAGAAAAAACATTTTCTTTTCTTTCCACATTTGAAAGACATTTGACATTTTGAATAAAGCTGTCCTTTAGAGTTCAAGTAACAAAGGCAGCCAAATGAAAAATTAGCACATAAAATTAATGATCGCTGAAGTTGGCAGTACTTGCTGGAAAGCTGAGGTCCTTCTGGCATTTGCCTTTGGAACAGCATCAAAGTTCCTGCTTCCATTCAACATTGGAGCTGAAAAGGGGAGAGAAAGAGAAAGGAAAATGTATCCAGAATATCAGGTGCAAAGGAAAACTGAAAGGCTAGTAGGAGAGATCATTTTCTGGCTGTGTTCATAGTGCCAGTCCAATGAAGTAATTTTCAAAAAAACATATATCTGGAAAAAATTGCCTCTGAGATTCAGTATGTTCTGTTTTGTTTTCCTCTCCTCTAGTGTTAAACTGGAAATGAAAGTAAGAATTCTGTGGGGTTGGGTGGGAGAAACCCACAAAAAGTGGATGCAACAATCTCTTTGCAGAAATATATGGACCTTTATGAATGACTTAACTGTGTTAGGAAGGCACAGTTACTTTTGGCCAAACTTGACTTGAAAACCCCAAATGTGATTATTTCTTTGAGGTGGTGTGTATTTGGTTTCATGCTTCTAAGACAATCCCTTGAAGCCTGATCTTTTCTTGTATTATTTCATACGGCAACCTCTTTGAACTGCAAGCCTTGTTCTCCAGCATACAGAGGACCAGTTTTCAGCTTACACAAGTGGGGGTGAGGGGTAAAAAAATCCCTACCCTTGACGCTAGCTAGAAGTTCCCTTGACGTGATGTTAATAGCATCAAAAGAGGGATGAACTTGGAGCACAGCTGCCAACAGATTCTCTCACTGTGCAGATTAGTGCACAAAGTAAAGATGTAGAGAGAGTACAGATGTAATTAGGGCATTAGGCATACAGACAAGCAAGGCAGTCTTCATCTCATTATGAGGAAAGCAGCATATTATGTCATGGCTTTTATAGTGGCCCAGCTGCAAGCTATCATTTTAGAGGTCACAGAGAGAGAGAGAGAGAGAAGGAGGAAGAAGTGATATTGCCCTGTCCTTATTAATAGTAGTTTAAGGGCTGGAAGGAAATTGTATTGGCGTGGGTTTTGAGCTCTTGAAATAAATTAGTTTCATGTCATACTTTTGATCATTTGTCCCAAATGACTTTTACAAGTAATTTGTGGCAACATAGCAATGCTTAAATTCTGTACAATTCCAGCGGTGCTGTAAGCCTGGAGCCATTACAGCACAACTATAATAATACAGTGTCTGTGGGGGGTTGTTGTTTTTGTTCGTTACTATGTTATGCATTTTTTCATGGAACTTTGGAGTGTCAGGCATAGCCCTACTGGCTTTAGCCCAAACGTAGCAGAGTTTTCCTGCACAGCGAAGAAGCTAGTTGCGGCAGTAATGACTAGTCAGCTAGACTCAGAATAACTATTTACAGGATTTATTAAAAGGAGAAAAATAAAACCAGCAGAGTTTCTGCATACAAATAAAAGCAAAATAAACCCTCTCTTTCTCTCTCTCAAAACCATACACAGCACTTCTAACTCCTAACACACCTCACATCAAACTGTGCTAGCAATCCCTAGATAACAGAGTTGAGTGCTGCTCGTTAACCAATCAGAGTGAGTAGTTTCTAGGTCAAGCAGACCTGGGCTTTCTGCCAAGAGTAAATTGACTCCAGCTTGAGTTAATTGGTGAAGCTAGAATCTGCAAGTTTCCCACGAGAACCAATTAACCAATTAACAGAAACTGAAACCGAAACTGAACACCCCCTCACAGATTCTGCTGAACAATTAACTCCAAATACACCTATGTAGGAGATCATTTTTCCAGCAAACCTAAACCCTTGCACATTCGCTTGTTCTTTATCTTTGCCAATGGTTTAGTTAACACATCTGCTACATTTTCTTCACTTGACACATAAGTACAGGTGATTACATTGTCTTGTACACAGCAACGTACATTTTGGTATTTTACAGAGATATGTTTGGAACGCGATTTGAAACCCTCTGTTTTACTTAATGTTATACAAGCTTGATTATCAATGTAAACTTGTACTGGTTCTCCACAATTTACATTTAAATCTGCCAACAAATGCTTGAAATAAATCACCTCGTTGCACAATTCACTCAATGCGGCGTACTCTGATTCCGTTGATGACACACTTACAATGTCTTGCTTGCGTGACCGCCAGCTGATTAAAGCTCCACCGACCATTATGACTAGTCCTGTGACAGATTTTCTATCCGGCAAATTTCCCCAGTCACTATCACAGTAGCAACTCAACATTTCATCCTCTGAAGAATTTAATTGTAACATATAGCCAATTGTCTGTTTGAGATACCTCAGAACTTGTTTTACCCCTTTCCAGGCATTTAGTGTGGGTTTTGAGACCAATCTACTTAATATGCCTACTGCATAGCTAATATCAGGTCTGGACCACTGTGCTAGATACAATAAACTTCCAATTACAGAGTGATATACATCAGGGTGTTCAAATTCAGGACTCTCATCTATATGAAGTGTTTTTATGAAACCTGGATCCATAGGCACCGCTGCCCCTTTGCAATCCTGCATCCTGTATGTAGTCAGTAGTTGTTTAACTTTGTTCTGCTGACTAATTAGGCAGCTGCCATCTTGGGCCCAGCACACTTCCAACCCTAGATATGTCCTAACCGGGCCTAAGTCTTTTGTACACCCACCTGCAGCCTACAATCTTTGCCCCCTCAGGCGCTGCTACTGGTGTAAAGACCTTGTGCTCATTCAGAGAGGACATCTCTTCCTCCATTGCCTGTTTCCAGCGCTCTGCCTCCTCTTTTGGTAACTTTAACACCTCCTGAAAACTCTTGGGTTCTGCACTTACACTAAACACATTTGCAGTATCTGGGGAAAAACGCATAGGTTTTTTCTGAAACAATTTAAAGTACGGGGTTGTACCTATTGTTTGATGAAAGAGCCTATTTTGGAGATAACACGCGGTGAGCATGCTCTCCCCCCAATAAGACATGGGCAAATCAGCATCTTCAAGCATGGCAAACATCATATCTTGTAAAGATCTGTTTTTTCGCTCTGCAACGCCATTCTCCTCTGGGGAAAAAACGTTCGTTTTTCTATGCCCAATGCCACGCTTTTGTAACCAATCTTTAAAGGCATTTGACATAAATTCGCCACCTCTGTCCGTCTGAATCCTTTTGAGTTTAACAGACAGAAATCTTTCCACAGATGCCACCCAGCCTTTAAACTTAGTGAACACATCACCCTTATTTTTCATGGGAAAAACCCAGGAATAACGCGTGGCGTCATCCACAATTGTTAGTGAAAAGCGCGATCCACCCCTGCTTACAGCAAATGGACCAATTACGTCCATGTGAACCAGCTGTAGCGGTGACTCACTAACTCTGTCACTTCTGGGGTAAGAGACTCTGTGGGTTTTAACCTTTTTACACACATTACAATCAAGGTACTTGTTACAACTCTTTAAATTACCCCCATCAGCCAATTCAGACATTTTTAGTACACTTTTCCAGCAAGCATGCCCCATTTTCCTATGCAATAAGTGCACACAGTTGTCATGTACAGCTTTGTTATTCACTGCAGGCTGAGATTTACTGACTACTGCTGCAACTTGAGATCCTGCTTTAAGCCAAAACAAGCCTCCCTCTGACTTAGCAGTGCCTAAAATCTCACCAGCCTTCTTAATAATGCAACTGTCTCCTTCAAAATACACTTTAAACCCAGCTTTTAGCAAACAATCTACAGACATCAGATTGCTCCTTAATGAAGGCACACAAAGTACATTTTGCAGGCATTCACGAAGACAAGGAACAAAGACTGCACCCCCCGAAATCACTTCGGAAGTACTTCCGTCTGCTAGAGCCACCTGGCTGCGCTGTGCTGAATTCTTGGAAACAAACAATTCATCTGAATTCACGATGTGGCGAGACGCTCCCGAATCGACCACCCAGACCGCTTGTTTCTCATCAGCAATCTTGACCTCGCCGGTCACCAGCTGAGCCGACTGTTTTTGTTTGAAGAATTTCTTTTTACACTGCTGCTGCTGCTGATCTCGTCTCTGCTTCTGCACCGGCCACTGAGACTTGACCAACTCCGGACATTGTCGTTTTAGATGCGCTGAAGACCCACATCGGAAACAACGCCTAACAGCAAACGCTGACTCCTCACCGGTACGCTGCTTTTGCTTCACCTCTGGTACGGCATGAGAACTCCCTCCAAACCGTCCACCTGTAGAAGCCTCTGCAGCCAACAACCTTTCTTGCCTCTTCTGCCATTCTTCAATCAAACGCCCAGTAACGTAACTGACTGATAAATCATGCTCCTGTATGCCTTCTAGAGACAAAACTAAATTATCCCAGCTTTCCGGGAGAGAACTCAAAATAATAGCCACCTTCTCCTGCTGGTCTAACGCACAGTCTCTTTCCTGTAGCGCAGAAAACTTTAACTGTAAACTGTGTAGGTGTTCCTGCATTGTAACCCCAGGCTGTAACATTGCCTTGTACAATGCCTTGCGAATGAACAGCTTGGAAACCGCTGTCTCACGCACATGGAGTTCTTTAAGTGCTTGCCACACACCTCTAGCTGTCTTGATTCCCCTCACATACGGCAACTGGGAATCTTCCAGCCCCAAGACAATTGTGGCCCTTGCTCTTTGGTCTTTATCGAGGTCTTCATCATCAGGCTTCGTAGGAAACTTACTCACCACTTGCCAGAGACGATCCCTCTGCAGCACTGCCTGCATGCGTTCCGACCACAGCAAGTAATTGGAGTCATTCAGACGCTCAAAAGCCATCTGAACTGGTTGTGAGGCCATCTTGAGAGCGATGTCCCTGGAACCCGGAACCAGCTACTCACGACCACCGAGAGAGAAAACAGGAACCACAGCACCCAGCACTCACACGCTGCAGCTGTTGTCCTTGTGTCCGCTGCGTCACCAGCTCACCACGGTCAGGAACCAGCCAGAGAACAACAACTTCTGGAACTACTGGAACCAACGCCGTTGATGCTGACACCACCGCAACTCAGGCTGGCAGCACAATGCCCATAACCTCATGGAACTTTGGAGTGTCAGGCATAGCCCTACTGGCTTTAGCCCAAACGTAGCAGAGTTTTCCTGCACAGCGAAGAAGCTAGTTGCGGCAGTAATGACTAGTCAGCTAGACTCAGAATAACTATTTACAGGATTTATTAAAAGGAGAAAAATAAAACCAGCAGAGTTTCTGCATACAAATAAAAGCAAAATAAACCCTCTCTTTCTCTCTCTCAAAACCATACACAGCACTTCTAACTCCTAACACACCTCACATCAAACTGTGCTAGCAATCCCTAGATAACAGAGTTGAGTGCTGCTCGTTAACCAATCAGAGTGAGTAGTTTCTAGGTCAAGCAGACCTGGGCTTTCTGCCAAGAGTAAATTGACTCCAGCTTGAGTTAATTGGTGAAGCTAGAATCTGCAAGTTTCCCACGAGAACCAATTAACCAATTAACAGAAACTGAAACCGAAACTGAACATTTTTGTGTTTTTATATTGCAAACCACCCTGTGATTCTAGATGAAGAGCAGTATAGAAATTTAATATATAACTACTACTGCTGCTGCTGCTGCTGCTGGAGCACAATGCTTCTTAGCCCTTTTGTCCCTCTTATTTGTGATGCATAATCAGACAAGGACTTGAAATTGCTGCAAAGGACTGCGAGTGATGAGTTGTAGAGAATCAAGTTGTTGAAGGGCAAAAGGTGAACATCCCATCAGGGACTGGCTTGGATTGAGTGTTGCTCCAGAGGCCCATAATGCACAGATGAGGAACTAGGAACTAGGCCAGCACTAGTACACCACTTATTCCAGCTTTGGTCAGAAAGAGTCAATGGATCGCCAAGGGTGTGGGAGATACAGGCAAGTTGCAACCTGGGCAAGCAGTGTTGCCCCTTCTGTCTCTGCAACTTTGGGTGGTTCACCATAAAGAAGTTCTAGTGCAAAGTGAAACTACGAAGCTCCAAATTTACACCTCCAATGATGCTTAATGCCTCAGAGTTCTCCCCCCTCCCTCCTGAAATACCTCAAGGATTATCTCTACACACCTGAACTCTTACATAAACATTGGAGGCCCATCATCCTTGGGAGGAATAGAAGTGGGAGGAGGCTACTGAAGATATATTGTCCAAGGACCTCCCAGAACCTAAAGTGGGAACTGGCATTCACAGTGGAGAGTCTTCCATTGCAGTGAAGGGGGTGCTGCCCCACCAACCTCAGTCCTGAGGATGGCTCTGCCTGCCAACTTCCTCCTCCTTAGTCTCCTTGCTGCCCTGCAGAGCTCAGCACAGAGGAGGATGGTGCAAAAGTAGAATTAGTTGGCTCCACCTGCTGTTGGCCTCCCTGCCTTCCATCCTATTAGTCCCAATGGGTGCCAGAGTCCTGAGCACACCCAGCCCAAGAAGGACAAACAACCAGTAGTTTAATTATTTATTGACAAAGGACAAACTTACCAGGGGCAGATTTAGGGCTCTGCAAGTGGTGTGCACACACTGGGTGCTGAGCCGATGGGGCAACATTTCAAAGCCCAGTAAGTGAGGAGATGGGCTTTGGAAAGGAGGTATGAGGCTGTGATAGGATCATACAGTCCTCTCTCCTCCTTCCAAAGCCTAGTTAGCACTTTCCCAGCTTTGGGTAAGAGGTGCTAGGGGTCTCGGACCCTACCAGAGCCCTCATGCCTCCTTCCCAAAGCTGGGCATCTCCTTACCCACTTTTGGGAAGGCAGTGTGAAGCAGGATGGGGGGAATTTTGGCCTCACACAGGGTGCCATAGTACCCAAGTCTGCTGTTGAACTTACTATAGCTCCTGTAGCACCACATTTCTGGTGGCCAGGCTGCTGGTGTCCCTTCCTGGGCTTATGCTCTGAGCCGGAACGTCAGAGCAACAGGTGGCTGCGCCTACACCCAAACTTCACTATCCTTGTCTGACCGCATGAGTGCAAGCTAAACCTTGACTTCTCCTACATGGACATTGCCACTGTGCCTGCCTCTTCAAGCCCCTTCTGGTCCTGGGGGACAGCAGGAGAGGGGATTCTGCTGCTCCCTCCCTTCAGGCACTGTCTCTCCCTCAGCTCCTGCTACACCCTGTCCTTCCATCTCCAGCTCCTGCACCTCTTTCCCTGTCTCTGACTGCTCCATACCCTCCCCATCCTCCAGCTCTGGCCCCTGCCTCACAGGAGGTGCAAAACCCCATAAATTGCTCCTCCTTTCCCCTGGAACAGCTTCGGGCTCTGATATCTCTTCTGCCCACTCATTGGAGGCCTGACAACCAGGCAGCACTTCTTATTGGGCTCCATTGTTGTCACCCCTCATTCAGAGATATAGCTGTCAATGTTTCCTTTTTTAAAAGGAAATTCCCTTATTCTGAATAGGATTCCTCACAAGAAAAGGGAAAAGTTGACAGCTATGTTCAGAGAGTGCATCCTAGAAGGCATTCAACTCTCCCCCACAAGTGTGCATAACAGGGGTTGTAAGCTTAAGGGGAGCTTCTTCCCCATGGCTGATCTTCACAATGAGTCTGGGAAACCCATTCCAAAGACCATTACTTTAGTTCATGTCCTGCTATTCCTCTTTGTAGGAAGCGCCTTTGTGGGAAGTTATATCTGCACTACAGCAAAGCTGGGTGTGATGCACAGAGTGGAAGTCACTCAGTGGATGAAGGAGCAAAATAAACAACTTAGCAACAGTCTGCTCACTGAAGGCCTCACACTAATTAGAATTCCTGAGCAAATAACAACCAAGAAGAAAGGGAAAATGTGTTTATACACCCCAAAGTGTGGGGATATGATCTGTGAGTCATGCAATATGACTCAGGAAAATTTAGTGCTCAGAAACCACTTCTGTTTACACTGTTACCAGCAGGGATGTCAAGTGTAGCAATTAAATCCTGCGCCTTTCCACTGTATGTAGCTTTGTGAAGGTTCCCTGCCCTTTCTTTATGGACCCAGTATCCTTCCTAACAGAACATCTCGATAGTAAGTTGTTGATTTTTGAAGTATGTAAACACGCACACATCTCATTTTGATGGCTGAACTATTATGAGTTCAGTTCAGGAACATGGAACTTCTGTTTGGGGAAAAATAAAGTAAAAAAGAAAAGGAAAAAGCTTTATATGATGTAGTTCAGCACAGAAGACATAGTAATTCTCAAACAGATTTAAGTACTTAAGCTGTGAGAAGATTTGTAGCTATGCACTCTATGTAATGTTTTATTGTGCTTGATCCGGAAACTGCATCTAGTGCAGAATGCTGCAGCACAATTGCTGACAGAAGTGACATCTTGTCAGTATATAACACTGTGCTCAATGGGCCTTGTTCCCCGTAGAGAACTGCATCCTGAGTTTTTAAAAAAGCATCTTATTTATTTATTGCATTTATATACCTGATGAAGTGTCTCCACTCCCATCGTTCTGCCCGGACACTGAGGTCCAGCGCTGAGGGCCTTCTGGAGGTTCCCTCACTATGAGAAGCAAAGCTACAGGGAACCAGACAGAGGGCCTTCTCTGTAGTGGCGCCCGCCCTGTGGAACGCCCTCCCATCAGATGTCAAAGAGATAAACAACTACCTGAAGACATGTGAAGGCAGCCCTGTTCAGGGAAGTTTTTAATGTGTGACAGTTTAATGTATTTTTAATCTTTGTTGGAAGCCATCCAGAGTGGCTGGGGAAACCCAGCCAGAAGGGCGGGTACAAAATAAAATAATAATAATAATAATAATAATAATAATAAAAAAAGAAGAAGAAGAAGAAGAAGAAGAATAATAATAATAAATAAGAATAATAATAAGAATATCCCACCTTTTCTTCCAACGGGCTCAAGTGAGCTTTGTGGCCAAGTGGGGAATAGAACTCTGCTCCTAGGTCCTCATCTGATGCTCTAACCATTACACCACACTTAATTTTTATAGCTGGCAGTCTGCACTATCCCAATGTATTTCATTTATGCATCATATGAAACGTCTGTGCATGGATATAAAATATTTCTCCCATGATTATGCATACCCTCAGTTTAGTAGACTGAATTGAACAAACAAGACTGGAGAAATCTCTCTCTCTCTCTCTCTCTCTCTCTCTCTCTCTCTCTCTCTTACTGAGTCCAAATATTCTAACACAGAGTTCCCTTTTCAAAAGGGGAAAAAACACTTCTAGATCATACTTTCGATTGAACACTGTCTTCTTGACTTTTTTGCTCTCTTATGGCACAGGGGAACCTATATAAAGAAACTTGGCTGGGTTTTGAAAGGCATAAATTAAGGGAGGAGGAGCCTGGGGAAATCCCACTAGAGCCCCAGCAAGAAAGAGTTCAAATGCCTGAGTTTTCTTTCAGCTGTTGGAGATAAAAGTCCCTGCGCTTTCAATTCTTGCTTTCTGCTTCTGCCAATAATCAGAGGGAGGGCTCTTCCTTGGCTGTTGACTGCTGAAGAAATAACAGAGATAAATTAAACTAAATAAATACACGCTGGATTGAATAGATAATAATTTCA
Source organism: Podarcis bocagei (assembly GCF_964188305.1). Taxonomy (NCBI): domain Eukaryota; kingdom Metazoa; phylum Chordata; class Lepidosauria; order Squamata; family Lacertidae; genus Podarcis; species Podarcis bocagei. Next base: position 60,604,057 of record NC_138129.1, read on the forward strand.
CTGGCTATCAAAATATCAAAGTGCAAGGGGGGATAGTGCGCTAGAGAGGCACACACACAAAACTGGGCTTTGAAGTTCTGCAAAGGCCTGCTTTGTCAACATGGTAGTTAGTATTTTTATTTAAAAATTGATAGACAGTCCAGGGCCAACGTGGGCTTGCAGTCCTTGAGAAGAAAACGACAAGCCCATGAATAGATTGGAGGATTCATTTTTGCATAGTGAGTCAATTGTTTTCATTAAAGAAGACAAATTCTTAACTAGGTGCACAAATGTAAAATCTTTCCCTCTGCAAACCAGCTTGTTCTTTTGACACCCCCCTCAAGAAGATTAGGGAAAGTACAGGATGCACAGGGAGAGGAGAAAGGGAGAAAGTCCCAGTGTGCTAGCTTCCACTGCTTCTAAGTCTACTACAAATTAGCCAAGAATCAAGTCAGTCTGACCAAATCTCAAGGACTCAACTTCCCCAATGTTTCACCAATTCAGTTAGCACCTAGGCTCTAAAAGGCAGAGGCTGGGGTAGCTGGAAACAGCTCTCCCATGAGCGGCTAGGCCTAAATGTGCATCCCTCTGCTGAATTTGTCATGAACTCTTTGGGTTGGAGGGATGCATATGAAGGCCTCATGCAGAACTGTGCAGGAACTCTGGCGGCCATTTTGTACTGGGAGGGACCTTAATTTTTACATATGTATGGATAGTCCTTTGTGTAAAGGCTTCTGGGACTGGAGGCAATGAAAACTACTCTGGCAAAATGAACTGAAAAAGTCTTCACTGGAGACTCTTTTTAAACATTTTTTTTTCCTGTGGAGACTAGAATTGGAGAGTTGGTGGGTGAGGGGAACCCAGCATACTTTTAATAGCGCTATAAAATATTATAATTTACTGTGAAGGCTTATTAATAGTAATAACGGCCTTTTATGCATTTGGCGGTCTTTGACTGATTGAACCTTTTTCGTTCACTTTAAATTAAACTGTCTTCAAACTTAGTTTTGTTCAAGTCAACGAGCTGGTGCGTTTCATACAAGAAACCTGTTTGTAGTAGGGCAGAGAAATACCTGGCTCTAAAATCAACAGTTATGACTATAATCTCAGAAGACCTCCGGAGCCTGAAATCTCATGCTGAGCTCTTTGAATGGCACTTAAGTGTATACTGTAAATCACTTAAGTGTATAAACTCTTGGAATGAATTTATTGATATCCAAAGGGACGCAGTGGTAGGCATTGGCAACAGTTTCATGTATGCCATCATTTCTTTCTAGCCAGGGCAAATGAATCCTCAAATGACTGTAGTTTAAAAGCCTTTCCTGACAAATCCCTTTTCTTTTCTCCCCTAGAACAAAGCTAAAGTAACAACAGCAGCAGCATTATTATTAATAACGGTCTTAAAATTGTAGATTAGCAAAGTTAAAATAATAATTAAAGTAACAACACCCTTTCTTTTTTTAAAAAAAACCAAACTTTGATAATAAAGGGTGGTGGAGAAAATGCTGTTTGCCACACTTGTTTCCTAAAACAATTTCACTAAACCTTGTTCTTCTCTGGTCCTTTGCTAGCTAATGTGGGCTTTTAATAATTACTATCGTGTTTACATTTATTTTATCTTCTATAAAATTATATATATATATATAGAGAGAGAGAGAGAGAGCAATGACACAGAAACTGGTACCCGTGGTCACATCTAATGAGCTATTTCTGAGTGTGACATACAACCCCTCTTCAGGTGTTTCTCTCCATGTGATCTCATTTGCTTGGAGAGGGTGAATGGGTTTTGTGTGTGTCGCTCTGTGTGCACTTTCATATACCCACTTTGCCTGTTCTGCCTCCATACCGTTGAGCATTGACCATGTCGGGAGAAGGTCTGCAAAGTAGAAGCCTGCCAAACACAAATAGGCCATGCCTTGAGTTGGACCTCATGGAGACAGCCTACTGGCAGACCTTCCTCCAGTATGTTGACTCACATGTTGAAGGAACTTTTAAAGGGACAGGGCAAGATGTCATGTTGAGGATGGTACAAGCACACTCTCTTTCTCATTACATGATGGAGTTTTTTTAAAAAAACTGCAATTTGTATATTGCTTATTCATGGTTATCTCTAAGCTGTAAACTAGAAACAGGAGACATGTTTTTAACACAGTAATATACCTTGCTAGTCTTCTAAATTACTGTTATATGGTGACAAAGGTAGATGCAACTGGCATCACTTTTGGTGGGCTATTTAGCAGTAGGGCTTTAAGTTTATAGAAAAGGTAAGTAACAGGAAACACGATGTTGTTGTTTAGTCGTGTCCGACTCTTCATGACCCCATGGACCAGAGCACGCTAGGCACTCCTGTCTTCCACTGCCTCTTTGAGAACACTGTCCAACCATCTCGTCCTCTGTCGTCCCCTTCTCCTTGTGCCCTTCATGTTCCCCAACATCAGGGTCTTTTCCAGGAAGTCTTCTCTTCTCATGAGGTGGCCAAAGTATTGGAGCCTCAGCTTCATGATCTGTCCTTCCAGTGAGCACTCAGGGCTGATTTCCTTTAGAATGGATAGGTTTGATCTTCTTGCAGTCCATGGGACTCTCAAGAGTCTCTTCCAGCACCATAATTCAGAAGCATCAATTCTTCGGCGATCAGCCTTCTTGATGGTCCAGCTCTCACTTCCATACCTCACTACTGGGAAAACCATAGCTTTAACTAGATGGAGCTTTGTTGGCAATGTGATGTCTCTGCTTTTTAAGATGCTGTCTAGGAGACACTATAGAGGTTTATAAAATTGTGCCTAGTGGGGAGAAAGTGGTTGGAGAAAAGTTTGACTCCCTCTCTCATAATACCAGTCGCTGAGAATCACGAGGTTGTCGGTAGTGCTGTTGCTCTCCTGCCCTGCTTTCAGGCTTCCCATGGAAATCTGGTTGGCCTCTGTAAGGAGAGGATGCCACTGGCCTGATCCAATGGGCTGTTCACTGACTCAGCTACTGTGCTGGTACAGAGATTAATTAATCTTCTATTGGGGAAGAATACACAGCTATGGCAGCACAAATAACATAATTATGGTAGTATAGAATTTTGGGAACAATTGCAACATAGTTTTAATGATATCTTTCAAGGCACCCCCTTTTGACCTAGTTTGGAATTACAGCTTTGAAGGAACTTCTTGTATAATTTGCATAACATCAGCCACATTTTAAAAAAGCTAATGGCAGGGTTAAGCAACTAACTAACACAATGATTTCTTTCCATATAAGTCACTTTCACTGTACATTAGGTTTCTATTTTCTGCACATTTGGTCTGCAATCCTAAGCATCTGGGCTTGGGCACATATTTATTTGTTAAATTTGTACACCGCCTTTCATGTGAAGACCTCAGAGTGGTTCACAGCATAACAACGCAAACTAAAAATACATAATACATAATAAAAAGAACAAGAACAAAACATACTCAAAAATCCCCCGTTACCCTTTTAAAGAGTGGGATTTACTTCTGAGTAAACGTACAGACAGCAGTTAAGAAACAGCTAAGAATAGATATCATGATGAACTGGGGAAATTCTTATTCCATTAAATAATGCTACTAGCAACACAGCAGAGTCATCCTTGATGTTTTTAGGGAACACCCTTGGTGGGTGGGAAGATTTGCACATAGCATTTGTTATGGAGTGGAAAGAAATAACTTACACCATCAAGTTGGCTCTATTTCAGAAGGCACATGATCCAAACATGTTGTGGCATTAATAATTGTCCCGATAGCCCAAAATTTGGATGAGCAGCAGCAGTACTGTTTATATAGAGTTGCATGAAACCATGAAGGTCACTGTGGAGGACACTGGCCACTACTTCATAGAAACATAGAATTGTAGAGTTGGAAGGGACCTCAGGGGCCATCTAGTCCACCTCCTGCAATGCAGGCATTTCAACTAAAACATCCATGACAGGTGGCCATCCAACAGCAACTGTGAGGGCAAATGGCAGCCAGTGGGTTTTTGTTGTTCTTTTGGCAAGACACTGCTGTGTGGCCCCAATCCAGAACAGGGCCCAGTATCAGGACATGACATTTATTTTTCATTGCCCTGTAAAATGCCCAGTACTGTCTTTGGACTGGGATGGTGAATAGTGGATAGATGGCAACAGAAGGGTGAATGTAGCTTTGTGGTCTCTTCCCTTTCTGGCTTGCAACTGAAGTCATAAAACTAGTCGAGGCCAATCTTTCTAGGTCCTTGGCTGCAAAGCCAAGCAGAAAGCAGCGCAAACTTTTAAATCCTGGCTTTCAATCTGGGACAACCTCCAGGAGCTTTTATTCATCTCAGTTCTAATATGAATCCAACTGACCCAAAATGTAAGTTGACAGATAATTCAGTGCTAAAGCTCTTGGCGCATCTCCCTGTTTATTTTGATAGATGCAATTAATTGTGCAAAGAAAGTATGACATACTTATTGTTTGTGTCATTAAGAGGCATTTTCTCACCGAGTTAGCACCCAACTCAGGTCTCATGAAAGTTCTGGAGACAGATTTTAACCATGTTTAGTTGGACGTAAGTTGGGATGGAATGGAATTAAACATGAGCACATGTTAAATTGGCATAGACAGCAGTTAGACCGATCCATTCATCCCTTCAAACCTGCTACAGCTTACTTAGTACAAGGATTGATCAAGCTCTTCAAATTAAAGCTGCTGAAAGGATAATACTTCAAAGTGGCGTCTTCACTGCAAATATTATGGGTGCTGTTTTATAAAAGGAGGAATATTCCATTATAAATGAATCAGCAGGAAAGAATCATCATGCCATAGGATACACTGGGTTGCACTTAATTAATTTCACCAACTGGTATCCATCCAATTCCATGAGATGGAAAGCAATTCATTGTCTGTTTCAGGAAATGCAATATATAATGTAAAAATCCATAATAGCTGAATCAAATAGAGATATTTTCCATTTTTTACTCTCTCCAAGCAGTGCTTAAATTAGAAGCATTACAGAAGTGTTATTTTAAAGGCACGGTGTCAATGTGTGTGTCATATTTCATTTTAGGATCCAGCCAGAACCCTAGATTATGAAAGTGATGTTCAATTGTGATGGAAACTCCTTCTTGAGTATTTAGTGCTAACTGCTGGCTGACCTGTTCACTGGGACTCTGATCACCTGGAAGAGATTTCATCTTGGCTTCATTTCCCTTTCACCAATTACTCATTTGCTTCCATTTCTTTTTAGCTTAGCTCTGAATAAGTTCACAATTGCTATATTATGGTCTTTCTGGATCATCATTATTATTTTTGGTAACTGAAAAGACATGATATCTCATTTTCAACCAAGCTGTGCCCTTGAGAAGCCCAGGACTGCTCTGGAGCTGGTTTGATGGTGTGTATATCAGCAAAATATACTTCAATTACACATTAAAATGATGATTGGCAGAAGTAAACCATCCCAGAGTTCTGCAAATGACTGCTGAAACCCTATTGAAAAGCCCCATTCTCTGAAGCCCTGTTGAGATGACATTATAGAGAAAGTGAATAAACACATGGCTAATATGTATGTATGGGGGTACGTATGCATAGGTGCATATGCACATTCAGTCAACCTATTCCCTGTGTACAACAAGCTGGGTGCAGACACACCAGCAATCATATGCACAGTATGCAGATAATATGTGTGATGCTTCTGAGCAGCTATTTGGATGAATGCATGGTAGTTGAAGGTAGGGCCACAGTGGGTGCAATGCCAGCCCCTCTTCCTCTGTGTGTTCATTCATTTCCTCTAAATCAGCAGTGGACTACATGGAGGAGCTATGCTGCTCACCTGACCTCTGTCCAGCTGACTCGCAGCATCCTGGGATGAAGAGGGGAAGCAGCTTGGTGGTGGTGATATTGTCACAGTGCAAACACACTGGCCCAGCGTTCCTGTCAGCGTGTTTGCACCATGCCCACCCCACTGCTTCTGCCTGTTCACCATCACGGTATGCTGCAATGACTTCGTCATACAGAGATCAAGTGAGTGAAGCAGCTCCACCATACCATCCACTGCTGACCTCATGCATGCGTAAGAATTTGATCTGTGCAGAGCAGCTCATTGACTAGGCAGTCATTCCAGAGCAATGTAGAGGGAAGGGAAGGGAAGGGAAGGGAAATGAACAGTGCTTATGTGAAACTAACTTGATACTCAGAGTTACAATGAGAGCCAAAAGATGTTGGTATTTGAGTTCATTTGAGGCCTGTAGGTTGTCAGGAACCCAGAACCTACCTACCTCTCTCTCCCTCCCTCTCTCCAGACACCCCCCCTCTCTCTTCAGATGGAGAAATTCATGGATCACAGCATAGAGCTGTAACAGTTATTGGGGAGATGATCAGGGACAACCTGGCATTGCTGAAGCCTTTTATAATGTGTAAAGAATCTGACATGCATTACACTCTTGAGCTGTTTTGATGGAAATGTATTTTTTCACACTGAGGTCATTAGTGAGCCAGCTTTAAATATCCCGTTCAGGCAGCTGTGCTCAGTGTATGGTGATTTCCCCCCTTCTTCTCGTGAGGTATCCCAGGGCCGTTGGACTATTTCAGACAAAGAAGGAAAAGGGCCCCTGCTGAGCTTGGAAATCATCTTGCTACTTGGAGATCAGCTTGGAACAGGTTATTTATTGCTGTTCTTGGCATGGGGGTCCCTCGCAGGCCTGCAGACTCAGTTTGGCTGCTCTCCTCACGGCTCTCCGGCGCAGCTGATGATCCTTCCTTTGGAGCATGGGGTGCCTGACAGGCCATGCAAAGCAAAAGGCCTGCCTTGCTCCAGATCTCTCCTAAGCTAATTCCCAGTCCCATGGAGAAAGGGCTGAGTTAACAAACAGATGCTTGGTGGTGTTCAGCAAAGAAGAACCGTCAAGCCGAGGCTCTTTCTTTCACGTTAGCAAACTGTTACGAAGGACTTCTTGAATATAATGATTCCATAACAATGACATAATGGTGTAGAGTTACAGTCAAAGCTTTAATTGATTATTTTGACACACACACACACACACAATTCCAAAAATATGTGTACAGTAAAAGCTCAAGAACCTGAACCACTCTGTAAGGGCACCATTTAGGGAAGTTGAGGAGAAAGGGCTTGCCCTTCCCCAGTCCCAGGGTTTCTCTCAGGGGTGAGGAACCTTTTCCAGCCCAAAGGAAACCTTCCAGGAAACCTTCCAGGGTGATATGCTACTGGTGAGCAGGGCCAGAGGCACAAGTGGGTGGAACAACAAATGTAAATTTCACCTTTGTACAGAACAGTGGTACCTCAGGTTAAGAACTTAATTTGTTCCTGGAGGGCCGTTCTTAACCTGAAACTGTTCTTAACTTGAGGTATCACTTTAGCTAATGGGGCCTCCCGCTGCTGCCGTGCCACCACCACACGATTTCTGTTCTCATCCTGAAGCAAAGTTCTTAACCTGAGGTACTATTTCTGCGTTAGCAGAGTCTGTAACCTGAAGCGCCTGTAACCCGAGGTACCACTGTATGCCAGTTCCATACACCCCTCTGTAACCTCTATTCTGGCAAACAAGTGGTATGGTCTGAATTCAAGGACACATTCCAGCCATTCAAAAACACTCAGGATGTGAAGCAGAGCCAGTGAGAGATGTGGCCTGGGGTGAATGGTAGAGAGGTCTAGAGTGCTGCATTTGGATTCCAGGCCTGAGGTTCTGCAGCCCTAGCTTATAGTTCTGACAAACTCGCTGATTTTGCACACCACGTGCAATAAAATAGCCTGCAGAGTAGTTCTGTACCCAAAGGTGAAAATCCCTCTTGGGGAAAAAAGAAATTGTAGCTACTCTGAGGAAGAAGGAAACAATCCCTTAGAAGGAATCCAATCCTTGGGGGATGAATAACTATCCTTTCATGCTGAGGATACGTCTCCAAGGGGTAGGAGGAGTTCTGGTAGGGGGTGATTTGATTGTTAGAAACATAGACTGTTGGGTGTGTGATGGGCATACAGACCACAGGGTGAATGGCCTTCCTGGCATGAAGGTTGCAGGCATCATCTAGACAGCTTCCACAAGAGGTAGTGATGGTAACTAGCTTGGATGGCTTTAAAAGAGAATTCATGGAGGATAAGGCTCTCTGTGGTCATTATCCATGGTTATACTGCACCACCACAACTGGAGACAGTATGCTTCTGAATACCAGTTGGTGGAAATTGCAGCTTTGGATAGAAGCCAAAATGTTGCAGCCATATTAATACATAAAGAAAGAAATATGGCAGAGTCCTATGTAATAGAGACTGCTTTCAAATGCAAGTGGGATGCACATGGTTGCATGCCTTCTTCATCAAAATCTCAATGAAAACCCATTGCATTTGGGAAAAGGGCTGTAGGCAGCTGTCACCGTAAGGTATGCAGTGACATCACACAAAATTGTTCTGTATCACAAAGCTGAAATCTTCAGAGAAACACTTTGTAAAACAAAAGTCATTTGTTCATTCTTTCATTTTATATCCTGCCCTCCTTCCCATGGGAGCCCATAAAGTTGTTTATTATTATTATTATTATTATTATTATTATTATTATTATTATTGAAAACAAAAAGCATGAAATACTTTCTGAGTAGCCCTAATGGAGATGTTAGTTTTGTAAAGCACTTTGAGATCTACAGATGAATAGAGCCGTATGAACATTGCACTAGCTTCCTGGCAGTTGGGTTGCTCTTGCTTACTGATAGGAGAGGGGTGATGTACTGGATAGGTTGGCACGGTGCAAATGCACCAGTGGAGCTTCTTCAGTGCTCCTGCCAGTGCATTTGCACCACAGAGAACTCTTCATTGCCTCCCCACTCCCAGCAAGCAACAGGGACACAGCTGCCAGGAAGGTGGTGTAGAAGTTCCATTCCCCTGGTGAGCCACTTCTACATATGAGAAGACCCAGGACATATGTAAAGTAGGGGAGGGGGCAGCCTCTAATTTTTACAGGATTAGTGTACTCTCTAATATAATTTGTAGCATATTGCTTTTAAAAAAATCTTCAGATTCTTTAACTGAATGCAATTTATTACCTAAGCAATCTGCATTAGGTAACTTATATAGTGAACCTATATAATGTATATCAAGTTGAGACTCAGCTGTATTTCCTTCTTCTTGACGTGTTACCATATTCGCTTCCATCTTCTTTTGCAACACTCTAGGGAAAACGGTTGTTGTTTTTTTAAAAAAAGCATTGCGCCTAATTACTTTTTCAACTGTTTTATCATGTGCATTTACATGATTATCATAAAAATTTTCTCTTCGTTTCAAACGTTAACCTCAGAATCCCCCCCCCCCAGTTGACTTGTGCACTTCCCTTGGCTCTCATCATGTGCGATGCTGTCAAAGAGCAGACAGGGGTTTCATTGCAAGAGACATAGCTTGTGCGCCAATGTCAATCTCAAGGTTTTGTGTTGTTTTTAGTGGTCGGGAACTCTTTAGCTAGTGTATGAGGTTAGGAACTGTTTAATACTCACTGTAGCTGCTGTAGGAAGAAACTTATACCAAGAAAAGGAAATCCTTATTTGCACCAGACTCAAACACCATCTGTTTTGACAAAAGATGGTGCTATCGATCAGGTGTCATACAGCCGCCGGTGGTATGGTGGAGTGCAGCTGCACTCCCGATAACAGCATCACTGCAACTTACCTGGATGGCTGGGTTGAGGCAGGGAGGTAGCAAAGTGGGGGTAGGTGGTATGTGTAGACATGGCTATGGAGCCAAACTGGTGGTCCTTTTGGTACAACTCTTCAGCCCTGACCTTGCAGCTGCCCATCCAGGTCAGTTGAAGTGATACTTTTAAGTTACTTTGGGTTAAGTTGCCTTGGGCAAAATAAAGCAACTAACAAACTTAATAAATAACAATAAATAATCGTCATACTGGAGTCAACTGATGCTGGTATATGAGACAAATGGTCCCTGGGGATGAGCAGCAGCTGGAAATTAATAAGAATAAGAATAATTTATTTATACCCTGCCCATCTGGCTGGGTTTCCCCAGCCACGCTGGGGGGCTCCCAACAGAATATTAAAAACATGACAAAACATCAAACATTAAAAACTTCCCCAAACAGGGCTGCCTTCAGATGTCTTCTAGAGGTCAGAGAGTTGTTTATTTCCTTGACGTCTGATGGGAGGGCGTTCCACTTGGGCGGGTGCCACTACCGAGAAGGCCCTCTGCCTGGTTCCCTGCCACCTCACATCTCACAGCGAGGGAACCGCCAGAAGACCCTGGGCGCTGGACCTCAGTGTCCGGGCTGAATGATGGGGGTGGAGACGCTCCTTCAGGTATAAAGGGCCAAGGCCGTTTGGGGCTTTAAAGGTCAGCACCAACACTTTGAATTGTGCTCGGAAACATACTGGGAGGCACCTAATTCCCCAACAGATTGTTGACAGTAACCACACATTTGTATTTGTATTTTCAAATGCTGGTGGTTATCATATACCTGAAGCTGTGGTCTATTTGGTGCAAAGCGAAACTTAATGTGATATTCGAAGGTCTTGCTCAGATGGATCATTTGTAATAATTCCCAGGGGTGTTAAAAATGTGTGGGTAACATCAATGAAAATTTTCACAGTGAAAATGTACCTTTGCTAAAGGAACGTTATTGTATGGCAAATGTCGCCAATGCAGTGCCCGTGGGCACACAGGTAGGCATAGAAGAGTTCCCTGGTGCCCACGGGGTCCCTTCCCCTTGCTGAGATTAGACCCGAAAGAAGGATTCTGTTCTAGCCAATAGACATGGGGTATTTCTGTATAGATGCTAGTTTTCCCTGAAGTTTTTTGGCATGCTGCCACATGCTGCCATCATTAAAACCACAGAGCCTAGGACTTGCCGATCAGAAGGTCGGTGGTTCTAATCCCTGTGACGGGGTGAGCTCCTGTTGCTCGGTCCCTGCTCCTGCCAACCTAGCAGTTCGAAAGCATGTCAAAGTGCAAGTAGATAAATAGGTACCGCTCCGGCGGGAAGGTAAACGGCGTTTCTGTGCGCTGCTCTGGTTCGCCAGAAGTGGCTTAGTCATGCTGGCCACATTGGCTCCCTTGGCCAATAAAGCGAGATGAGCGCCGCAACCCCAGAGTCGGCCACGACTGGACCTAATGGTCAGGGGTCCCTTTACCTGTACCTATTCTAGAATAATGTATTTTAAAAACCTTCTGTCTTGTCAACTGCAAAGAATCTGATTTTTGTGAAATATCTGTAATGAATCGCCATTTGTGTGGCATGTATATAAGCACCATCCTGGCTCCTGTGTGGAGGAGATGGAGGTGCGGGGGGACGGGACATGGTTTGAGAGGCATATGTTTTGTGCCATTAGTATTCAATGTAGCAATAATCAGAATGTTCATTCTATGCCATGATTTCTCCTGGTACAATGGATCAATCTCCCACTCTCCTCCCCCTGCGCACCTCTAAATCTGTTCTGGCTCCCTCCCCAACCATCTAGAGCATATTTGGGGAGAGTGTAGGACTCATGTTGGGAGAGGAGGAGGTGAAATCCCCTTGAGCTAGAGCAAAAATGCAATTGAATGCCACCCAATGTTGTAGGGAAATACTGAAACAGATTTCAGTGGCATTAGACCTGCTCCATTTAAATCATATTAATAGGTGTCGAGTGCCCATTTTAATATCTAAAAAAGAAACAAAGCTCCCTGCGTTGTAATTCTTTTTTTCATTTTGCCCTTTTATTTGCTTGTAAGCTGCAGAGCCCTGAAAGAATACATTTAGGAAAAAAGTGTGAATCCCTCACCATTAAAGCATGAGCTCAGGCACACTTACGCGCCATGATGATTCATATCCTCTACTAATCACCATTGATTATATGTGAAAAACTTGGAGAACTCATCCCAGAGGCTCTAAGAGCAACGTATATGTTGCTTCCAAAACCACCATATGGACTATGACTCATAGGTTATGCTCAGCACATAAAACATCTATTACATGGTCATTTTTGGCTACTAAAATGAATCTTTTTGTTGTTGTTTCTAACCATTGGTCATTTGTTTCCTTTTTTTAAGCTGTGAGAGAATAATAAAACACTAACAAATTAGATAATGCTTTTGGCATCAGGCGCCTCGTACATATCCTAATACGGTTCTTGCATTCATAGATGTGTTAAAACAGCTGGCAAGGGAAAGAGATGTGCCTAACATCTGGGAAAGAACAGAGGGTATGGTTTCATAGCAAATGAAAAGTATTTAGGGTTGCTTCCTGGCTAATGTGCTGACTGTGTTCACACAACCTAGCTTTATCAGTCGACTAAACTTGTCATCCCAGGATATTAGGGATCGACAGCTCACGTGCTTTTGAGCCATTCTGCTGACTTTCCCAGTGCCTTTTGGAGTCAAAAGCCATAGCCTGCAGCCCCAGACAACAGTGGAAAGGTATTCGTTTGCAAAGGCGCTTGTAGTCTGCTGGCCTTGAGAACATTGCTGGGTCTAGCAAGATGTACCATACTTTGTCTTGCTTTCTACTTACACCATGGACTCATTTGATGGAGGGCATCTATGTATTGAACTGGAAGGTTTCCTTTTCCTTCAAGTGCTACAATTCCCTGACCATATCGGTCTTGTACTTTGCTAGTCACTTCATCACCAGTGTTTGGCATCTGGTGATCTTTCATCTCCTTGAATCAGTAGGAAACCAAGGCAGTCACATCTTCAATGTGGATGCCAGATGTTGATTCTGAATTCCAGATGACACTGAAAGTAACATTGTGGAATTCTGGACATGTAGAAGATTGACATGTGTTGGAATCCGGTGCTTAGCTTATCACTGATTAGAATTCTTTTTTTTTTCTTTTTAAAAAATATATTTTAAATACTTGGTTTTAATTGCTAGTCTTTTACTGGCAATTTTATTGTTTTCTCTTTGGAAAACTGCTTTGAGATTTTATTACAATAAAGTGGGAGAGAAATCTTGCTAAATAAATAAGTAAATCAATACAGGTGGAACTGTCAAGTGTTGAATTTTTGTGAATTTTTGTCCATCCCTATGACACACTAGCCTCTTGTGTCTGGAAATATAGGTGTGTGTGTGTGTGTGTGTGTGTGTGTACACACACACACACACACACACACACACACACACACACCTGTTCCCCCCCCAAAAAATTACAGGCAAGTATATTAATGAAAATTCAAAGTGTGTGGGCAACTTATGCCTATATCAGTTGATGCATCGAGCACATTGACCAGACTTTCCTGCATGATGATTTTTGTCTACAAACAAACAAACAAACAAACAAACAAACAAACAAACAAACAAATGCCATTATGGCAGGAACTTATGGATGTATGCCTGTAAAGCAGAACTGCAACATCCAAAGGACCTTTAAAATAATAATAACTTCCTCAGTTAATTTGCACCATTTTATATCCCCCCCAAAAAACAACTATATATGATATTAAATGTCTCTTTGCAAGGTTTCAATATATATGAGTTGTATCAGCTGGGGTGGCTGGAGTTGTGTCAATTAACATGACCAGTATAGGCGTGGAGCTGGGTTTAACCCTATTGCTTTCAGGGGAAATCCCTGGTGCCAAAAGGGGATTTCATTCCAATCCTACTTCAGGCTAAGAATTTCTCACAGAACTGCAGCAGAGACAAAAAGGCTGAAATTCCACCACCTGATGTGATACTATTAAGTAGCAGCTCCCTAAACTGATTACATCCTTGTTTTTTTTTTTTTTTAAACCCAGCATGTTAAAAGCAAAGACCCATTTAACGTCATGTAGTTTGGCCCAAGGGATGCGGGTGGCGCTGTGGGTAAAACCTCAGCGCCTAGGACTTGCCGATCGCATGGTCGGTGGTTCGAATCCCCGCAGTGGGGTGCGCTCCCATCGTTCGGTCCCAGCGCCTGCCAACCTAGCAGTTCGAAAGCACCCCTAAGTGCAAGTAGATAAATAGGGACCGCTTACCAGCGGGAAGGTAAACGGCGGTCCGTGTGCTGCGCTGGCTCGCCAGATGCAGCTTGTCACGCTGGCCACGTGACCCAGAAGTGTCTGCGGACAGCGCTGGCTCCCGGCCTATAGAGTGAGATGAGCACACAACCCTAGAGTCTGGCAAGACTGGCCTGTATGGGCGGGGGTACCTTTACCTTTAGTTTGGCCCAAACTCTCTTAAAGGCATAGGAGTTAACTCCTAGGGGTCAAGATCCCTTTGCCGACGCCCTCATTTTTTGAGGGGTCCAGGCTTCCCAAATTTGATATGTATTGCCATTCAAATAGTGTGTGTGTAACATGTCACGTGATCAATTATGTGGGGTGGGGCTTACCTCCCCTCATATTTTATTCAAGTTTACACTCTTGTTTAAAGGGCAGTTTGAAGTGATGAAGGAAAGAGGGTAAAGGGAAGTAGATGGGTGGAGGGATGGTACTGCACCCCAAAATATCCTTGCCATTACAGTGGTACCTCGGGTTAAGTACTTAATTCGTTCCGGAGGTCTGTTCTTAACCTGAAACTGTTCTTAACCTGAAGCACCACTTTAGCAAATGGGGCCTCCTGCTGCTGCCGTGCCACCGGAGCCCGATTTCTGTTCTTATCCTGAAGCAAAGTTCTTAACCTGAAGCACTATTTCTGGGTTAGCGGAGTGTGTAACCTGAAGCATATGTTACCTGAAGCGTATGTAACCCGAGGTACCACTGTATTCTGTACTTCTACGATTGAAAACACCATCAAAATGTTAATAAGAAAAATAGCTCCTTTTAAGGTCCAGCCTTCAAACTGTGACAGCTTACATTCCGTGCAGTCGGTACTTGGAACATACAGCCAAAGTTAATAGCTCACGAACGGTCATCATCTTAGATTCAGCTTAATCTGGGCAAATCCTGTGCTGTGCTATGCTATGTGAATGTGCCCCATTAGGTAGTCGTTACTTCCCTCCAGCAGACTATGGCTTATAGGAGCCACCAAGGTTCGCCTCTTTAGAATTCACCAAAAAGAATAACTGGTGACACTGATACACTTCATTTGATTGTTTCTGCCTTGAAAAAACACCTTTATATATTGTTGGCTAAGATATTTCCCACTTCTTTTCTTAAGCCAAGCACAGCCCTTTGAGGTATGGCTGCTCTAGCTGCTGATCTTATCTTATCAAAATATTTATACACAATTCAAACCTTGTCAGCATGTGATTTTAATTGCAGATGCAGTGGTGGTGCCTTCACAACACAGAGCCTCCACTACAGGGGTTGTTGAGAGGCCATCACTCACTAGCTATCCCAATATTATTTGTTCATTCATTCATTCATTCATTCATTCATTCATTTTCTTACCTAAATTTTTAACTTGCCTATTCTTGAAATCCTCAGGAGGTTAGCATAACAGTGAAACACAGCACCTATTAATACACTCACCCCAGAGCCTTACTAGAATATGTGAGAATGGACAGGTGAGCAGCAAAGAGAAAATTCCATGGGCAGATTTTCATTAAAACGGAAGATTCTGCTGTTGCGTATTGTCCTGGCTAGGGATGGGCAAATTGGCCAATTTTGGTTTTCCAGGTTTCTCATTTGCCCAATCTTAAATTCAGCTCTTCACATTTCTGCATAAATTTGCTACCATCTATCTATCTATCTGGGACACAGGTGGCACTGTGGGTTAAATCACAGAGCCTAGGACTTGCTGATCAGAAGGTTGGTGGTTCGAATCCCCACGACGGGGTGAGCTCCCGTTGCTTGGTCCCTGCTCCTGCCAACCTAGCAGCTCAAAAGCATGTCAAAGTGCAAGTAGATAAATAGGTACTGCTCCGGTGGGAAGGTAAATGGCGTTTCTGTGCGCTGCTCTGGTTCGCCAGAAACGGCTTAGTCATGCTGGCCACATGACCCAGAAGCTGTACGCTGGCTCCCTCGGCCAATAAAGCGAAATGAGCGCCGCAACCCCAGAGTCGGTCATGACTGGACCCAATGGTCAGGTGTCCCCTTTACCCTATCTATCTATCTCTCTATCTATCTATCTGAAATCCGCATGAAAATTCATCAGCATGTTAATGCATTTTTGCAAGCAATATTCTCTCAATATAATGCATGTTCATATGTTATTTTCAGTAAAATATGCCCCTTTCTACGCATTTTACCCTAGTGCATGCATTTTTTACACACATTGCTTGGCTAGAGAACTGCACAGCAAGTGTGAATTTTCTTTTTTTTTTTGCCTTTAAATTTTTATTAAGGTTTTCCATTAAAAAACACCAAACATATCCATTTACATATCACATAAGTTATCTTATTTGGACCTCCCACAACTTCTCTAGCAATCATTCGTAGTACTAATCTGAACCTCACATTCCTTTGTTACAATATTCCCATTGTGTTTTATATTTCTGATCTTACTTGCCTTCTGGTAATATTCCCTATTTTTCACAAAGCTTCTTTGAGACACACTAGCGTTGTACCCTCCTCACATATATTTTCCAAATACTCTGTAAATTTCCCCCAGTCCTCAAAGAATCTATGGTCTTTTTGATATCTAATTTTACCCGTTAATTTGTCCAGTTCTGCATACTCAGTTAGTTTTGACCTCCATTCTTCCAAGTTCGGGACCTCTTCCTGTTTCCACCTTTGAGCTAGCAATATTCTTGCTGCGGTGATCGCATATTGAAACAGTTTGCTGTCTCTCCTACTTATATCCCTTCTTGTTATCCCCAGCAAGAAGGTTTCTGGTTTCCTACCAAAGCTATATTTTAGCATTTTCTTTAATTCGTTGTGTATCAGCTCCCAGAACCCCCTTACTTTCCTGCAGTCCCACCACATATGCATGAATGTACCTACTTTCTCTCTGCATCTCCAACACTTGTTACAGGTCTTGTACATTTTTGATAGTTTTACTGGTGTCATATACCACCTGTAAACCATCTTCATTGTGTTTTCTTTTAGTGTTACACATGCGGTAAACTTCAAGTTCTCATTCCATATTTTTTGCCAATCATCCAAATCTATGTTGTAACCTAGATCTTTGGCCCACTGAATCATAACTACTTTCACCTCCTCATCCATTGTGTGCCATTCCAACAGAATTTTGTACATTTTAGAGATTATTTTGCAGTCCTTATTCACAATTTCTGTTTGAAACTTTGAGTCTTTTTCTTTATACCCTTTTTCTTTCTCTTCCTTTTTAAACATTTCATTTACTTGGCGGTAGTGCAACCAATCATAGACATATTTTTTCACTTGTTCATATGGTTTTAACCTCCACTTGCCCTCTTCCTTCACCACCAAATCTGCATAGGTGGCCCAATCGCTTCTCATGTTAATTTTCTTAACTCCCATGGCCTCTAGCGGGGATAGCCAATGTGGAACCCCTGTTTCCAATATATTTTTGTATCTGTCCCAAACTTCCAATAGCGATCTGCGAAAGATATGATTTCCAAATGGACCGTAGCCTTTTTTCCTTTCTTTCCAAAGATGCGCGTGCCAACCAGACCTGGCATCGAATCCTTCCAAATCTAGGAGCTTTGTATTTTTTAATTTTATCCACTCCTTCAGCCAGCAAAGACACGATGCCTCGTAGTATATCTTCAGATCTGGCAGGGCAAAGCCTCCTCTTTCTTTTGCATCTATTAATAGTTTATACTTGATTCTCGGCTTTTTGCCCTGCCAGATGTATCTAGAGATCGTTTTTTGCCATTCTTTGAAATTCGCCACTCCTTTTAAAATTGGTAACATCTGGAAAAGAAACAGCATCTTCGGTAGTACTAACATTTTAATCATTGAAATTCTTCCCCAGAAAGACAATTTTAGCCTATTCCATATTTCCAAATCTTTCTTAATTCCCTTCCACACCGAAACATAGTTATTTTGGAACAGATCAATGTTCTTTGGCGTTAACCATATTCCCAAGTATTTCACTTTTTTGGCGATTTCTATACCCGTTTTTTGTTGCAATGCTTCCATCCCTGTTTTTTCCATGTTTTTAGCTATAATTTTGGTTTTCTTCCTGTTTATTATAAAGCCTGCCACCTCTCCAAATTTTTCAATTTCTTCCAGTATCTCTGTTGCGGTTTCCAACGGTTCCTCCGCCAACAAAACTAAATCGTCGGCAAAGGCTTTAACTTTATATTGATTTTGGCCTACTGCAACCCCCTTTATACTTTCCTTCTTCCTAATTGAGTCCAATAGCACCTCTAGGACCATGATGAACAGCAGTGGTGACAATGGGCATCCCTGTCTAGTGCCTTTGGAGATCTTTATCTCTTCCGTAATCACATTATTCACTATTAACTTCGCCCTTTGCTCCGTGTAGATTGCCTTTATCCCATTGAGAAAGTCGTTCCCCATTTCCCTCTGTTCGATATTTTTAAGCATAAAATCCCATGACACGTTGTCGAATGCTTTTTCGGCGTCCACGAACATCAGCATTGCTTGCTTCTCAATCCTGGTGGCCAGATATTCTAAGATGTTTATGACATTTCTCACATTATCTCGCATCTGCCTGCCTGGAAGGAAGCCCGCCTGGTCTTCGTGTATAATTTCTTGTAGAACCTTTTTTAATCTTTCTGCCATTATTCCTGCAAACAATTTATAGTCCGTGTTTAGTAGAGAAATTGGTCGGTAGTTCTTTACTTGAGTTAAGTCCGCTTCATCTTTCGGAATTAGAATTATAAATGCTTCCTTCCACGTCTCTGGGATTTCCCTCTTCTTTAATATGGTGTTCATTACCTCTCTCAATGATTGCGATAGGGTTGTACCCAATTCTTTGTAATATCTTGCTGTGAAGCCATCCGGTCCTGGGGCTTTTCCATTTTTCAGTTTTTTAATCGCCGCCATCAATTCTATTGTATCAATTGGGGTGTTCAGCCTTTCTTGTGCTTCCGTCGGGATCTTTTGCACCTCCTTCTCTTTTAAGTATCTCTCTATTTTTCTCCTATTATTCTTCTCTTTTCTTTTATACAATTGTCTGTAGAAATCCAAGAATCCTTTCCTAAGTGTGAATTTTCAAGGATGTCTGTATTTTGGTTTTGGAATATTGTATCGAAAAGTGCAAATTTGATGGGTTTGCTGTTAAATAGAAACTGAAACAAATTAGTCCTCCTGATCTAGTCACCTTTGTCATTTTTGAATGTTTCTGATGGTGAGCTCAGCCAGTGTCTCACTTTGCGGAAGATCTGTAAGATTTAGTATGTGGATAAATCGCAGGTAAGGGTAGCACCCAATGACAACGGTGAGCTAGATGTACCAATGGTTTGGCTTTGCATAAGGTAGCTTGCTGTGTTCCTTGCTGTGTTTATTTCATACACATTTATCTATTTCATAGAATCATAGAATTGTAGAGTTGGAAGGGACCACAAAGGTCATCTAGTCCAAACCCCTGCAATGCAGGAATCATTTATGACTCCCTTCCTATTAAACACCTCAAAACAATTTGACAACTAAAAACCCCATCAGCAATAATAAGGACTAAAATAATTGAATGTAACAAAACAATCAGGACAATTTCGTATTTTCAGCTTCTATGAAAACGTGATCCTTTGAGATGGTGCCAAGTGTGGCGGACACAGGCCTTGCTTGCCCTCCATGGGAAACCGGTATTTCAGTTCTTCCACAAACCTTTCTGTTATGAGGGTCTAAGGAACGTAGCGGAATGAACTGACTAATACCAGGAGATGTCATTTAATTACAATTTAATAATGCTCCCATATCGTGCCATCTTAATAAGAGGTTTGTAGAGGATTTAACAGTGATGTCACCATGGGGAGAAAGAATGCAGCCCTTTGGCCTTCTGCTTATCCCTTCTTTTGTGTTCCCTGCTTCACTTTGCCATATGCTGAAAGAAATGTACTCTCCTCTGCCAGCCATGACATCAGACAACATTTTTCATAATCTCGAGATGATTTCCAACATGCTCAAATAAACCTCTTTAAAGCCATAACCATCTTCCTATGAAAAATTAAGAAAGAAGACGCAGGCAGATGTGTTGATCCATTATGTGTGTATGACTATGTATTTTCTCCAAAGGGCACTAGCAACTTCCATTATAGAATAGTGGGCTTGTACAGGGTGGCTTAGCATGTTGGAATTGGACTGGGGAGACCCCTGATCAGCCAAGTGGTGTGACTATGTATTGTTACTGGGCGGCAAGTTCCACTAGCCTCAGCAATACTTACTCCTGATTGCACAGGATTATTCAGCTTGGCAAACATGTCCAGCTTCTTCAGAAATAAAATAAAATCTTCAGACAGCTGAAATGCAACCTGTCATTATTAATTAGAAATGCAGAAAAACACTGCAAGGAACAGCTGCAGTAGGACTAGCTGCCATGTTGTAGGAACCCCACTGAAGGAAAGAAATATCTTAACCAGCCTCTGCACGATTATGTTCCTCGTTTTCTGATGTACTCCGTGCTAATCTGTCACAAAAAATAGCAGGCCTCACTGTCAGTGGATATACAGTGGGCTGCATCACCTCCAAATTGCCCCTCCTACACAAGTACTACTACAACTACTGATTTATTATTTGTACCCCCACCCCCATCTGACTGGGTTGCCCCAGCCACTCTGGGCAGCTTCCAACAGATATTAAAACATAATGAAACATCAAACATTAAACACTTCCCTATATAGAGCTGCCTTCTAAGGGTAAAGGAGGCCTGCTCTTGCCTTGCACCTGCCATGCTTCTGTAATGGCTTCACTTCACACAAGAAAAAGGTCTGCCTCTTCTGTCTAGGCTTGCCTACTTTTCAACCTTTGCTTCTGTATATCTTTAACAGCAGCCCGATGGGTAAACAATAGCAGAGAATCACATTTGTTTCTGAGCTGTTAGAAACCTCATTCACTGATTTCTGCAGCGCAAGCAGCTCAACAAGGCACAGGAGGAAGTCAGGTCATTCTACATCTACCAACCATAATGGCACCATTTCAATATAAAGATTCAAGCCACAGAGCTGAGTTGGGTCCTTTGCATTTTCATTCTCCTGTTTCTCCCCACTGGTTCTTTTGTCTAGAGCTGCTCGCCAGGAAGCCCTGGACAACTGCCCCTTGCCATCCCTAGAAAACTGTCCTGGCCCCATCCACAGCTGTGTCAACATTTTTGTAAGGTCCCCTTGAAGAGAGGGATCTCTAGCAGGCAGTTTCGTGGGAAATGTGCTGCCACTGAGACACACAGGCCGTTCCAAAACTAGCATGGGATGATGGATGCTTCTGAAAGATCCGAAGCTTCAGGCATCGAGGTCTCCCCATGCTATAGCGAGCCTTGTAAATTCTCCTTCTAAAGCTATGCTTGTTCCAAGGGGAAAGAGGAAGCTTCTGACCTCCTCCTCCTCCTTTCCAAGGTAAACTCTTCAAGCTCAGCCCCACAGCATTTTCTCATCTGTCATGTCCTGCATGAAAGAGGTTTATACAGCCCAGCACCCGTGAGGACACAAAATTGCTTGTGGTTTTGAAATATCAGGGATACTTTGCATCTTAATTCAAGCCTACCAGATTTGCACATCACAAAACAATGTGTAAGCCAAACGAGCCTGTGTGCATAAGGGCAAAGTGTGCATAAAAACATATACATTCATGACAGCAGCATGCAAACATGCATTATATTAATAAAAATTGCTTGCAAAAATGTGAATGGTAAAATGCCAATGAATTTTAGTGAGGACATTTTACCAAAAAAAGAAAAGAAAAGAAAAAGAAATAAATAAATAAAAAGCCCAACAAACTAATGTTGAACTTAAGAGGGTAAACAAAAGAAAAATGCAAAGAAAGAAAATAGATGGATTCATCCATCCCTGACTAATATGCAATATGACCGACGGTGCTTACTGGTTGGCACAGGTTTAAAAAGCAGCTGCTTCGAGCTTGCTGATGCCAAAGAGAAGAAATAATCAAAGGTAGGGAAATGTACAACAGTTCTGGCAGAGGCCAGAGGAAGGCTTCACACCATAGGAACAGTTAGTCAAATGCTCTAATAAAAGGAAAGGATGTTTATGGTGAGAAATCAGGAAGCGCTTTCAGGAAATGGGAAGGAAAATTGAGATGAAACAGGGGAAGGGAAAACATAATACATATACACAGAGAGCTGTTGTTCAGTTACATTTATAAAATTGGACTATCATCAACTTTTTGATCTTGGGCTTCCACCGGTTCCCTTTTGATGCCTACTCAACCCACTCATTCAAACAGAGATGTTCAGCAGGTGTCAGTGGTCCCTTCACTATTGAGTTAGGAGTCTATTCTAAGCACAGGCAACCAACACATTTCTGTCCTGGTGTGAACTTAATGATCACATGAAATTACACTCTTTATGATCTTTATTGATAGAATAAACCCCATGCTGATCACCTGTTGATCCAAGTCCTTAATACTACCACTACTCCTGAGGTTCATTCGTTAAAATATGTGTGATGAGTCCAGCAAGCAGCTCCACTGGTTTTTATGTGAGCTGTGTGTGTTATAAGTGGGTCTAGGATTTCATTTTAAGCCTTCATATCATCAATAGTAGTGAAATGCTTGTTGTTGAATGAGGGATGAAGAAAAGACTTGCACATTTCAGGATACCACGGGCAGTGGGTGGGGTGATACAATTTCTGCAGAGCACACAGGGATTTGCTGTAGTCTCTCATCTCCCCCGCAAGATCCCAATCAGTGGGGTCTGCAGCATCCAGTGTCAGAGATATTCAGCAGGGCTTTTGCTTTGTTTTTTGCTAGGGATGCTGGTGAAGGAAAAGAACTTCAAGATCTCATGAAAGCATGTCTCAAATAAGAGGCATGTTTCACAAGTGCCCAAATTCTTCTCCTGCTTAGATGAAATTCCTAGCTGGGGAATAATGACCAGATTCACCCCCTTCAAGGAACACCCACACAACTGGTCTAATGCAAGCATGGCAAAAACAACAACAAAAAACAAGAAACAGAGGGCATGGGGCCCCTCTCTGCATGTACTGGTTTCACTCCTGCATAATTCTGCCCCCTCCAAACTAACAGAGAGTAGCAGTTTAGCTCACAGAAATTACTCTAGCTTACTGCATTTTGGGAGCATAGAGATTTGGGATAGTTTCCAAATTAATAGGTTAAGCTTCGGTGAGCTTGCACATCTCCCCCATTTGCAGTGCTATGTTAAGGGGATGTATGGGAGCCATACATATCTAAAAAGTGGGGGGAGGTTTCTCCCCTTTTTAACTAAGCCTCATATTGCAGTTGTTTATCATGTCCCATAGACGTTAATGGGAACCATCAAGAACTAGTTTCACTGTATTTAGCTGCCAGGGTTCTGCCCTGCTCAGACATAAGACCTGAGGCCTCTTCAAAGGAAAGCAAGGGTAGAAGGACCCTAAAGCAGATCCCACACAGCCAATGAACCAGAAGAGACTAATGGAGCCACATACCCCTGCCCCAGGACTGGACATCTGGCTGGCCACTGTGATAAAGGAGTGCTGGACAAGATGGGCTGTTTGACCTGATCCAGCAGGGCTTTTCTTATGAGAACCCAAGAATCTGAAACCACAGCATTCCCAACAAATTGCCATCCAACCTATGCTTAAATATCTCCATCGCTTCCCAAGGCGGTCTGTTCCACTGCTGAACAGCTTCCTGTTGTTAGGAAATTGCTTCCAATGTTGAGCTTCCTTGCAGGTCCCACCCATTAGTCCTGCCTTCTGGAGAATCAGAGAGCAAGTCTACTATACCCTCCACGTGGCAGCCCTTCAGTTATCAGAAGACAGCTCTTAGTTGCCAGTTCCTTAGCTGTTGCTCAGCTGAAAAAATGCCCCCTGTTGAATGTCAAGTTTGGATCTCAGATCTAAGGCTCAGCTCTGAGCATGCAACCTGTCAAGCATGTCTGAAAGTGATATAGATGCCACCCCATAACTCTACCCCAAACAGCCCTTTGCTTTGAGCAATCACTGCAAAGCATAAAAATGGGCTTCAAGGCTTTTTCCTCTCTCCTTTAAAAGCAAAACAAAAACAAATTGCTCCCTCCAAATTGGCATAATTTAGACAAGGTAAATGGTTATTGTCAAAAATAAAAAGGCTTCCATAAATCTTCCCACTGGGGATCAAAAGCAGGGAATGTAGGAGCCTGGAAAATGGATGATATGACACTTCACCTACTCTGTTGTATTTATATTATCCTGCCCAACCGACAGATTAATTTTTTTTTTTGGGAAGGTTTATAATTTAAATGCCAAACTTCATCATTTGCCCCTGATAAAATAAACATTTAAATATCCGTGTTGTGCTTCATTAAACTACCTCTTGAATGTATTGGAACATTTCTTTGTGTGCCTTGGATTCATAGCACTTATTCTCTTTGCAGTGACAATATTTATTTCTGCTCTATTTTTTTAAAAAAAATTGCATGAAAAGCAGAAAAAACCCAAACTGGAGTTGCAGATCAATGGTTGTTTAAATGTCCAACTTAGAAAATTTAAGACACATAGTGATGATCTCTCTAAATCTACCTAGAACATTCTAATTGAAACTGTTGGCTGGTTTTTAATAGACAAAATAATAAGAAGTTACTTAAATTCAAAACATATTTTCCTCAGTGGAAAAAAAAGCAGTGGGATTTCCCCCCCCCTGCTGAAATGTCTGTCCTGTTTTTTATATTTCATTTTTGGATGTTTGTTGGATTGTTTGGCCAGGTATAATGGTCATATTAATCAAATGCGCTGTGATATTTAACACACTTTGGTAAAATATTTCAAGATCAGCAACTGGAAGATGTGGCAGAAGTGTAAAAAAATTGTTTGATTCATAATCTGCTGGTTATATTAATGTTAAAATTTCAGAATGCCAGTTGTCAACAAAAAGGGGAAAATGATGGGGGACTCTCTCTTAAAGCAATCTTTGTTTTATAAAGTGTTCATATCAGATTTATGCTTTCTGGATATTGAGCTGTTGAAATCATCTGAAAACCCTTTGGCCAAAACCACAGAAATCCAACCATTCTGCCATAATAAAGACATTATTATTTCCATAAAATCAATCAATTGGACACAAATGAGCATATTTTCCCCACAGGATCTGAGGAAGTCACAATGTCAAATTATTTGCAATATCTCACGTTTTAGAGACAAATATGTTTTGTTTCAGCAGTGTTCTTTCCCTCACAGAAGAATACCTGTCAGAAAAGAAACAAAACTTTAGATGCCCCAGCTATGAGAAAATCTGCTTGTTGGTATTCACAAGATAGATCTATAGTCCAATATGTGAGATCTTTAAGAGAAGCAGACATTATGGGTGATACCTATTGTCATGCCAACAAAGGCAGTGGACCTTTTTCTTCCTTCCTTTTCCTCTCCCCTCGCCTGGAGTCCTCTGCACCCCTCCCAATCTTTTCCCCCCAACAAGCAAAAGTCTTTTGTGCATGTGAGCTGGCATTGCTGGATGTAGCCCTATGCAAGTTTCTCTCTAAGGATATGCAATGTATAATAAGGGATGTAGGGTGCTTTCAGATGGGTGCTTAATGTGGGATATTGTGGGATGCTCCTCAGGCATGCATATTTTTTGCAGCATCCATGCGGCATCATTGGTATAAAAATTTTAGCTCATATTTTTCCTTTGGTGGGGAAAAATTCATAGATAAAAATATCTGTTTTTTCTTATCAGGTTGTCTGTGGGAAGTGTAAACCTGAGTTACATTAGTAGCCCCACATGTTTTTTTAAAACTAAAAAATATTAATATGGACACTGTGGGTGATACTCAACTAAGTCATAGCGTAGAACAATCTATCTTAATGGTTGTACTCCAAGTATGGTTGGGCAGTGTTCTCGAAGTTACCAACATGAGCTTGACCAAACTGCGGAAGGCAGTGGAAGACAAGAGTGTCTGGCGTGCTCTGGTCCATGGGGTCACGAAGAGTCGGACACGACTAAACAACAACAACTTCTACATGCATGTACCCTACTATGTAGAAACTGGTCCATTGGGACAAATGGGGCACTGCCCCACCAACCTCGGTCTGTTCTCAACCACCTTCTCGTTCTCCTTAGTCTCAGTGCTGCTCTTGTTGAACTCAACAAGGAGGAGGATGGGGACAACACTGGAATAAGTTGGTGCTGCCTGTGATTGGCTCCATCTTCATCTACTATTGGTCTCACCTGCTTTCTGCCCCACTAGTCCCAATGGGTGCCAGCCACTGCTACTTACTGCCAAGATATAGGCCCTCCAACACATTACTCAGCAAAAGCTCATTATTTCACTCCTCCAACAAATAGGACAGCAGAAAGTAGGTACATGACTTCATGTCAGGCCAGGTCAACCATGTATTTTTGTAGAAGTTGGGGAGTTCTGCTTCTGACTCACTATCTTGAACAGGCAAGAGAACTGGGTTGAAAATGCTTAATGGACTTAGAGTAATAAATTCACGGGATAGTACAACTATGTGGCTAGAAGGGACTGTGTTCTCCACTCCAATTCCCGAAATGGAAACCACACACCAGATGTAAACCATTCCTGCAGATGGTTGTCCAGCTTCCCCAGAGAATGAGATTCTACAAATTCTCTCAGCAACCCTTTTCATTGCCAGCTGTTCTTAAAGTTAGGAAAGTTTACTAATATTATTCAGCTGAAAATGCACAACTAAATCCCACTGCTACTTATCCACCCAAGTCTTTGGAGAACAAGTTCTTTATTTTTACACCTCCTTTGTGGTACATGTTAAGTACTGAGAAACAGTTATCACTTACAACTCTGTTAAACTCCCCTCCCCCCCAGCAACACTTTCCCATATCTCTTCACTTATTATAAAACATAACAGCAGCATACACTTTCTCACACCCACTCTCTTAAGCAAGACAAAAGCTCAGGGCTAGACACAGAGCAGAAGTCATCCCACATTTATCCAAGGGACAAAACCAAATGGTACAACCAATACCCTTATATGCAAGGGGTATTTAAAACACATTGCCAATGTGGAGCCTACAATCTGGAGCAAGCCCTTAGCTCAAATGGTGAGGCGATTTAACCCTTTCTCTCCTCCACTATGGTCCCAATTCAAAACCTGCATTTTATATTGGGAAAAAACCCTCCCATTCCGTTCAGCAGGAAGGTTTCCTCTCATGCAAATTGCAGGTAGGGGAGTGGCAATCTGGATTGGGATCATAACAGGAGGCAGTTAAAGCCCCTTAACTCTCTATGCCAGGTCTCCAATCCCAATCACCAGCCCCTGCCTCCTTTGCTGGCAAGTTGTGTTTAAAACAGCTCTGGACTCGAGTGCATATTATGCTGTCTTGTTATTCCCAAGTTTCTTCTAAATTCAAGAAAGGGTTATCCATCCTTGTCCTGACAAAGCAAAATGCAGGAAGAAAACAATTCCAATGCAAACCAGAGTTGAATTCATAATCTCTGAGGGTGTTGGCTGGTTTTTTTCTTTTGAGATCCATGCTCTTCTTGTTGACAGTTGGTGTACTTCTCATGTATTTCCTGGGGGAGCACATGAATATGTGTTAAGCTGTGGGGGAGAAAGGCGCAACCCCTGCGTTCTCCTCTGCCTGTAGATCATTGGAAAATCACTTTTGTTCTTCCAGGGAGCCAAGATCAGAGATCATCATCAGTAAGGAATTTTGTATATAGAGATTCTGCCAGCCTGAAAGTTAAAAGTTAAAGATTTTGAAAGGACATTTTAATGTCATCATTCTTTCAGTTTAGCTAATTTAACATTGGTTCAGTGGGGAATTTTCGCAGGCACATGTTAATATATACAACCTTATAAAAATCTCTAAACTCCAAAAAAATAATAATCAGGTCACACGAACAATAAAAGATGAGTAATATATTAAAAGCAGACTCCAAGAAAAATGTTCGTTCTTATGTACTGCAGGCTTAAATGTATTGATTCTTTACAGCTGTAAATGGATAGTTGCTTTGGGATGTTCCCACTGAGGTGTGCTTTTTACTGCCACTTTCTAGGGGTGGGGAAGAATGTGTAAATCAGAAATGCCCAAATTTTGCCACAGAAATCTCTCTCTCTCTTTCTTTCTTTCTTTCTTTCTTTCTTTCTTTCTTTCTTTCTTTCTTTCTTGTCTGAGGGATCAGGCTTTTGAAGGGGAGCATCTTAACTTGACATTATAACTCCTATAGAAATTTGGGGCACAAGTGAGACCAGTGGGTGTTTTCCCTTTAACCAATGAATCATTTCAACCCTGACATATGGTTTTATACAGGGCCTTTTTCCAGCAGGAATTCGCCAGAACTCAGTTCTGGAAACTATCAGGTGGGTGCCATTACCTTTATAAGAGAATAAGGGAGGCATTCATGGTGAGTTCTGGCACCTCTTTTTCTAGAAAAATAGCACTAGTTTTATAGACTACTTTAGCAAACTTACCTCAGTCATATCTGGAGATTTGGGACTGTGAACTGTAGATTGAAAGAATGAATTATCATGATTAGGTAACATAAAACAGTTTGGTTTTCAGTGGAGATCTTTCATTACCTTCACTTGTCACCTATCCATGCACGGCAAGGAGCATAGCTCAATGGTAGAAGCCATGTTCTGCATGCAGAAGATTACAGGTGCAATCTCAGGCATCTCCAGGTAAGGATGGGAGACAGCCCAGCCACAAACCCTAGAGAACCACTGCCAATTAGTGCAGACAACACCAAGCTAGAGCGACCGATGGTCTGACTCACTATATGGCTGCTTCCTATGTTCCAGGTTGAGGTGCCTCAAGAAAGTAGGCCAACTGGTGTGCAGTCTATGGCTACCTGCATCCTGGGCACATGGTGGCCCTAATTAGGACCCACTTCCAAGTTTTCTTGCAAACAGTGACATCATTGTGAGATGGCAGGTTCTTGGGGCAGTTCCTCACCAAATCAAGGAGCAAGCTGGGTAGCTGGGCAGGGCAGGGGTGTGAATGGCTGCAGTTCTAAGGCACACTCCCTTTGAACTTGCCCTGACTCTTTTTGTGACTTGTAGCACAGCCTCACCATTTGGAACCAGAGACTGCAAGCCTAGCAGTCAAGTTCCAGTGTGCCTGGCTGCAAACAACACAGCATCCTTCCGATGAGACCCTGGGTTGCTTCCTCAGCTCATTGGAGCCTAATTGGCTGCTGGGAATGGTGGGGCTTATAGTCAAAGCCCCCTTCCAACCTCCAGCTGCAAATGGAAATGATGCTCTGCACAGCCAAAGGAAAACTTGGAAGGCCTCATATCAGCTGTGCAGAGCTTCAGGTCCTAGCTTCAGGTCCTAGGATCCCTTGCTGCAAATGATGGGAGCTCCCCACCAGCTGTTCCCCCTTCCTCACTTCTAACAGAAGGATTTGGGCAGGGGGAAGGAGAGAAATTCACATCGAAAAATCTAAATCAGTATGCTTGAGTCTTCCAATTTAACCCTTGAAGAGCTCAAATTACGGTATTTCTGAGGGAGGCTGGGATGAACAAAGTGTACCTTTGATTATAGAGGGGGAAGAAGTTTGATTCAGTTCCCACTGCAAAGCGAATTGACTGAATTAGCATTTTCCGGAACTATATGCAAACTGAAACACAGCCAACTTTCCAAATTCGCACTTCTCCAGAATTTTGCAATGCAGTTCTCCAGGCCAGTGGTGTGTACAAAAATACATATACTAAGGTAAAGTGTGCATGTAAATGCATTTATTAGTGAAAAGAACACACCGAAATGCATTACAGAATGGAAAACTGCATTGCAAATATGTATATATCAGGCAAAACTGTATACAAAATGTGTATATTAGGAGAAAATCACACTGATGAATTTTCATGAGGACTCCCCCCCCCCAAATAATAATATTCCAACTGATGTGGAAATGTGGAAAACTCAATCTAAGGCTGTAAAAAAAAAAAAAAAGCAAAACCCCAAAGTGATATTTTTGCTCTGATCTCTAGCTCTGATTTTGAAAACAAGGCCTATCATCTTCTAAAGCTTGCTTTTGGCTGCAATTTTCCAAAATTCTTGTTAAATCTTTCCTGGGATTACAAGATGGATGTTGAGCTTGACTAGATTCAGGGAAACATGAGCAGAACAATGGACACCTCCTTGGTCTACCCAAGAAGAACAGGGCCATGCTAACTGTTCTCCTGCAGTGGTTTTTGGTCAAAAGCAAGGATGGGGAACCTATGGCTTTCTAGTTGTTACTGAACTACAACTCCCATCCTTCCTGAACATTGACCTGTCTGGGGCTGGGAGGATTTGGAGTCTAATAGCGTCTGTTGGGCCACATCCTGTTGCTACTTTAGTCATTGTTTCTGAGATATCTCCATAATTGTGAGAATCCTAAGCATTTTTTAAAAAATCAAAAAATCCTACTCACTGTCATTGTTTGCCCCACCTGCTCCAGCATTATTTATTTTCCTTCTAATGGATGTGCTATTGTTTTCAATAGTTGGTCACATGGGTGAGCACATCCAATGGAGGATCATGTTGTAAACAGGATGACATCACAACTTTCGGTAGCTAAACCATGTGCTGACATCACTGACAACAAACAAAACCAAATGAGGGCAGTCCTATCTGAACAGCTGGATACTTTCAAACGCTTTTGAAGCAATGACTGAAAATTTGCCCAAGCAAACGTGCTCTCTCTCTCTCTCTCTCTCTCTCTCTCTCTCTCTCTGCATGTTGCCTCTCCTTTAAATCAGAACCAGTGAAGGCGGTGAAGGTCCTGTGTGAGTGCCTGGAGGCGGTTGGAGGATGGATGGCGGCTAACAGATTGAGGTTGAATCCTGACAAGACAGAAGTACTGTTTTTGGGGGACAGGGAGCGGGTTGGTGTGGGGGATTCCCTGGTCTTGAATGGGGTAACTGTGCCCCTGAAGGACCAGGTGCGCAGCCTGGGAGTCATTTTGGACTCACAGCTGTCCATGGAGGCGCAGGTTAACTCTGTGTCCAGGGCAGCTGTCTACCAGCTCCACCTGGTACGCAGGCTAAGACCCTACCTGCCTGCGAACTGTCTCGCCAGAGTGGTGCATGCTCTAGTTATCTCACGCTTGGACTACTGCAATGTGCTCTACGTGGGTCTACCTTTGAAGGTGACCCGGAAACTGCAATTAATCCAGAATGCGGCAGCTAGACTGGGAGTGGCCACCGGGACCACATAACACCGGTTCTGAGAGATCTGCATTGGCTCCCAGTACGTTTCCGAGCACGATTCAAAGTGTTGGTGCTGACCTTTAAAGCCCTAAACGGCCTCGGTCCTGTATACCTGAAGGAGCGTCTCCACCCCCATCGTTCAGCCCGGACACTGAGATCCAGCGCCGAGGGCCTTCTGGCGGTTCCCTCATTGCGAGAAGTGAGGCTACAGGGAACCAGACAGAGGGCCTTCTCGGTAGTGGCGCCCGCCCTGTGGAACGCCCTCCCATCAGATGTCAAAGAGATAAATAATTACCTGACATTCAGAAGACATCTTAAGGCAGCCCTGTTCAGGGAAGTTTTTAATATGTAGCGCTGTACTGTTTTTAACACTGATTGGGAGCCACCCAGAGTGGCTGGGGAAACTCAGCCAGATGGGCGGGGTATAAATAAATTATTATTATTATTATTATTATTATTATTATTATTATTATTATTATGAAAATGTTCAAAAACAACGTGGGAACACAGTTTACTTAGTCAATAGAATCTGAGGACCTCTGCATAGATATACAAAAAACCTGATTCTTAAACAACTTGATACAAGTAATGATTCAATAAGTGAATATTAGGAAGTTTCTCATCAAAATGTAAGCAAAATCTCCATCTCAAGTCAGAGGGTAACCAGGAACAGTTTGATCCTTAACCTACTGAATTCACCAAAGACCCACAGGCTGCTTGCTGACTTTTAGCTTGCAGAAATGATGTTGCAAACTGCTTAACAATTACGTTGCTCTGCAGTGAGACAATGTGAATACCATTCCCAGTGATCTTTCCAAGCTACCATCCTGGCTGTTTCCTGTT
The DNA here is from genome assembly GCF_964188305.1 of Podarcis bocagei. Lineage (NCBI taxonomy): Eukaryota > Metazoa > Chordata > Lepidosauria > Squamata > Lacertidae > Podarcis > Podarcis bocagei. Next base: position 60,635,826 of record NC_138129.1, read on the forward strand.
TTCTCAGATTTACTAAGGGGCCGCCTTCCAGCCTGAAGTTGTAGAAAGCAACCAACTTGATCCACAGTCTCCAACACCTTTCAACTCTGAACATCCACCAGTCTAGCTTCTACCTGGGTATGTTTGTAATGCAGTAAAACACCGGTCCCTTGTTTGGCAACATTCCAGCCTTTTTCCTATTCTCAACCATTGAAAGAAATATTACACTTTCACTTAACGGATGCCCTACAAGTCATACACAAGTTAAATGGAAATGTAAGGTATATGAACTCCCAGCTGTCTGGACGTTTTCTGGGATGAAAGGGTAAAGAAACAAGTCATTTATTAGCAAGTGGAATTCTTTCTACTTTTCTTTGAAAAGCAAAACGATTCTTTTTCTGGTAAATTATGTCATTAGAACTGGCATCTCCTCTTACCAGACAAAGTTCAGTGGTGTCATGAACTTGTTTTCATTGTTTTTCCTTTCAAGTCACCATTCCAGCTGAATCTCTCCAGGAACGTTGTTTGTGTGGTTTCATTTAGGACACCTCTGGAATGATTATGGGGAAGGGGGGAGACGAGAGAGAGAATTCAGCCATTGACTTCAACTGTGAGCAGAAGTAAACCCTTTCATGCTGCTTCCAGTGGAGCTATCTTTGAATTTTTAGCAGTGGGTGATCTTGCCTAAAAGCGCATGGTCAAAAGTACTAGAGATCTGGTTATTCAGAATTAACATGTGACACCACAATGTGGATGTCAGGGGTTTAGGAGCAGAGGCACGGGCAAGGGAGGAAACAGAGAGCGAAGGGGAGGAGGCAGAAGAAAAGATGAGTGATGACGACGACCCGAGATCTCCTAGTCTTTCCAGTGAATCAGAGGATTCACAGAAAGGAGCACCAGTGGCCAGGGCAAGGGGGGCACCCCAGGAAGATAGAGCCAGAAGGGACTCAGGGGGGAGCAGCTGGAAATCGGGACCAGCGTCACCGCCAGGAAGCAGGGAAGAGGAAGGGAGCCAGGGGGGAAGCGCTGGCAGCTCACCACAGGAGGGAGGGCATGAGTCAGGAGTGGCCACACCTCCATCGGGGAGCGAAGAAACGGTTAAGAGGAAGGTGGAAGGTTGGGCGCGCGCGCCAAGTTCAAATGCAGAGGAAGGCGGCGCAGTAAGCAGCCCCGAAAGGGAACCAGGTCCTAAAGCCCGGCGCAAGGAGGCAGGAGGGTCCGGGTCAGCGTCAGAAGAATCCCGGAAGGAGGAGGCCCCGGGGGGTAGAGGGACCCAGAGGAGGACAGTCAGGCGGAAAAGGTGGAGCAAGGCTAGGATATTAAGCTGGTGCTCACGGGGCGGAGACTCAGACGGAGCTTCGCCGATCTAGCTACTAGACGTAGAGTTTGCGCGCAGCAGCGTGAGAATGGAAACTGTAATTCAATAAAGACTTTTACTTAATGATCGCTGGCTAGCGTGATCCTCTGTGAGCTAGGATCTTCAAGCAGCTCTGACAGTAAGCTCCGTCTCTCCATTGTGGGCATCTACAGCCTCGAGGAGGGGAGAGAAACAGGTGCCTACTAGCGAGCTCACGAACGGCAGACGACATGACGGCTGAGCAGCAGATAGAGGACCTCAGAAAAGCAGTGGCACAACTGAACGCCGAGGTTCTCGCATCCAGGAAGAGAGAGGAGGAGGCAGCTGCCGCCTGCAGGGATCTCCAGGTCAGGTTAGACGTGCTGACAAAGCAGACACCCCGGCAGGAGGGAATTGGGTTGGCGAGACGGACAGGCGGGCTGGTCTCTCACTTCGATGGGAACCTGCAACAGTATCCCAACTTTAGAGCCGACGTACTGTGCGCACTGCAACTGCTGCATAAAGACTTTAGAGATGAACAAGAGAGAGTGGGGTTCATCATGTCCCATCTGCATGGGGATGCGAAAGCATGGCTACGCAATTTATGGAGAGATAAGGATCCGGCGCTCCAGAATGCGGATGCCTTTATTAAAGCGATGGATGGGTGCTTTTTATCAAGTATTGACGTGGATCTTGCACGGAAGGAGGTGCATGGGCTGAGACAAGGGAGGGCCAGCGTCAGGCAGTATCATGCCCGCTTTTTCGCCTTGGTCAGTGCCCTGGAATGGGACAGGGATTCGGCTCCTGTAAGAGACCTCTTTTGGGAGGGGCTGCACAACTCGATTAAAGATGAGATCGCGAGGGGGGAGAGACCCCGAACCACCCAGGAGGTCGTTCAGAGGGCACTGGCAGTGGGGGTGAGGCTGGAAGGACGTCCGTGGAGCAAGGACGAAGGGCGTGGAGGGCGCGAACCAGCCGGGGGCCCCTCCTTCCTTCCCAGAGAAGCAGCGCGGGCGCAATCCACGCCTCCGCCAGGAGGAGGAGCCGAACCTATGGAGGTTGGAGGTGCAAGGGCTCAGTCAGCAACCAGAGCCCTAGCACCGGCAGCAGTGAAAGCGAAGCCTCCTAGAGGGAACAGGAAGTGTTACGTCTGTGAGGAACCAGGGCATATGGCAAAAGAGTGTCCCCAGAGGCCCCACAAGCTCACTGCAGCCTCAGCAATGGTGACTGCAGCAACGCAGCAAGGAGGACCACAGCAGGGAAACGACGCGGTCTGGCTGGAGGAAGAGGCACTGGGGCCCAGCCAGACGTGTTAGTGACGCAGTCCCCAGAGATTTTACAGCCCGTGAACCCCCTCCCGCCCAAACCAGTAGTGAGGCTCACAGCATCTCTCCAGCTGCCCAATGGAATCACCATAGACGTGCCAATCACCATTGACTCAGGCAGCAATGCGGACTTTATAGGGCAGGACTTTGTCGACAGGCACGCTGTGCAGTTGCTGCCGGCCACACTGCCCCTGCAGGTTGTCACGGTGGATGGCAGGGAGCTGCTCGGGGGGCAAGTGGTGAAGCAGACGCCACCAATGGTGATGCGACTTGGGAATCACAAAGAAATCATCAGCTTCAACGTCACTCAACTATCTGACACGCCCGTTGTATTGGGCATGAGTTGGCTGGACAAGCACAGCCCAACGATGGCTTGGTACCAGAGGCAGTTGATCTTCGGCTCTTCCTTTTGTGCTGAACACTGCATCGTGCCCAGGCAGGAAGGAGAGGAAGAGGAGTCACAGCTGCTGCTCGGCACGCTGCAAGCGATTCCCCACAAGTACGCTGAATTTTTGGAAGTTTTCTGCGAGAAGGAGGCAGACAGGCTACCCCCTCACAGACCATATGACTGCAAAATTGACCTGCTGCCGGGGGCGGCGCTGCCTAAAGGGAGACTGTATTCCATGTCAGAGGACGAACTGCAAGAACTCAAGGAGTTCATTGATCATAATTTGCAGCGCGGCTTCATCCGGGAGTCCAAGGCAGTGGGGGGCAGTCCCGTATTCTTTGTTAAGAAGCGGGACACGCCCCAAAAGAGACTCGTAGTGGATTACAGGATTTTGAACAGTGTGACTAGGCCATCGGACTTCCCCATGCCCCGAATTGACGACCTCCTCGCAAAGGTACGGAAGGGCAGAGTGTTCACCAAGTTGGACCTGCGGGGGGCGTACAACCTCATTCGCATGCGGGAGGGTGATGAGTGGAAGACAGCCATGTTCACGCCACTGGGGACCTACGAATATAGAGTTATGCCTTTTGGATTGCAAAATGGCTCCCACGTTTTTCAAGCTTTTATGCATCACGTGTTGGCGGGACTTCTCTACAAGACGTGCGTCTGTTTCTTAGATGACATCCTGATCTTTTCGGAGTCGCAGCAGGAGCATGACAAACACGTCAAGGAAGTGCTGAGCAGGCTAAAGCAACATAGGCTCTACGCCAAGCTGGAGAAGTGCCAATTCGACGTGACGGAGGTGGATTTTCTGGGCTACAAGCTGTCTGACAAGGGGCTCGCCATGGACAGCGCCAAGGTTCGAGCGGTGTTGGATTGGAAGAGCCCGCGCAACCGGAAGGAGGTCCAACGGTTTGTCGGCTTTGCGAACTTCTATCGCAAGTTTATCAAGGGCTTCGCGATGCAGACGGCGGCCATCACTGACACGCTTAGCTCCAAGAAAAAGAAGTTCATTTGGACAGAGCAGGCGGAGCAGTCCTTTCAGGCACTCAAGCGTCTCTTCGCGTCGGAAGAGCAGCTGCTTCATGTCAACCCCAGCAAGCCGATGAGGGTGGAGACAGACGCTTCGGACAGAGCCGTGGGGGCGGTCCTGCTGCAGAAAGACCCGCAGGGGGTGTGGCGACCGGGAGCGTTTTACTCCAGGAAGCTCAGCAAGTCCGAGCAGAACTACACCATATGGGACAGGGAGTTGCTGGCCATTCACGCAGCGTTCAAGGCGTGGAGGCACTTTCTGATCGGCGCCAAGCACACGGTGCAGGTTTGCACGGACCACAAGAATCTAGAGCACTGGCGCACGGCACAGTTCCTGAATCAGAGGCAGATACGTTGGGCTGAGTTCTTTGCGAACTTCGACTTCCGAATAGAGTATGTCCCGGGGGACACCAACATCATGGCAGACGCTCTCTCCCGTAAGCCACAGTATCTGGAGGACGCAACACCAGCGGCCGCCATGCACATCTTCGCACCGACAGTGTGGGCGTGCGCCGCGGCGACCGTGGACCTAGAGGCGGTGCGACGAGCGTTGCAGGGGGACTCCTTCGCACGAGCAAAGATGGCAGAGGTGCAAAGGGGCAAGGCAGCGGCCGACGGTTTCCAGCTAAGAGATGGATTGCTCATCCGTAAAGGGGCCATCTACGTGCCGGGAGACGAACTTCGAGCCAAGGTGCTGCAGCAGCTGCACGACGCGCCCACGGCCGGGCACTTTGGCAAGGAGAAGACGGTGGAATTAGTAGCCAGGGATTTCTGGTGGCCTGGAATGAGAGGGGAGGTCGCAGACTACGTGGCGAGGTGTGACACCTGCCAGAGGGCCAAACCGGTGCACAAACCGCCGGCCGGACTGTTGGAACCGCTGCAAACTCCGGTCGAACCTTGGGAAAGGGTGGCCCTGGACTTTGTCACGGATCTGCCCAGCTCAAGGGGCAAGACGGCAGTGCTGGTGGTGGTGGACCTGTTTTCCAAGATGGCCCATTTCATTCCGTGTGCTAAGGTGGCCACGGCGGAGCACACCGCCAAACTGTTCATAGACCACGTGTTCAAGGTTCACGGTCTGCCACGGTCTATTCTGTCCGACCGGGGGCGGCAGTTCATCTCGAATTTCTGGCAGAAGCTGATGGGCTTCCTGAACGTCAAGATCAACCTGGCGTCGGCGAGACACCCGCAGACCAACGGGCAAGCGGAGCGGGTCAATGCCATCATGCAGCAGTACCTGAGATGTTATGCAAATCAACAGCCTGCGACGTGGGTGGATTACCTGCCGCTTGCCGAATTCGCCTACAACAACACGAAGCACGTGTCCACGGGGGTCACGCCGTTCTTCGCCAACAACGGGAGACACCCCAGAACCTTCCCGGGACTGGAAAGAATGGGGGAGGGGGAGCCGCAGACAGCAGATGCGTTCGCGTCGGAGCTGCAGGAAGTCCACGATCAGCTGAGGCGCCACCTGGAGCTGGCCAAGCACGCATACAAGGTACAAGCAGACAAGCACAGAAGGGTTGGAGAAGAGCTCCACGTGGGAGACTGGGTTTGGTTAGCAGCCCATGCAGTGCCGGCCAGGTCGTTGGCCAAGAAGAAACTAGGGCATAAGCAACTGGGGCCCTACCAAGTCGAAGAGCAGGTCAACCCGGTAGCTTTCAGACTGGCACTTCCGGAGGGTTCCAGGATGCATCCAGTATTCCACAGATCGGTGCTCACTCCCTACAAGGCACCGCACAGGTTCCAGGAACCCGGAACGGCGCCGAGTCCGGCCAGAGACAGAACAGGGCACGCGGAAGTGGCACAGAAGGAGCGCATCAACAAAGTCACGGAGATTTTGGACTCCAGATGGGGGGAAGAGGGGGTAGAATACTTTCTCGCCAAGGAGGGCACCCCGGCCAGTGCGAACAGCTGGGTGCCGGGATACGCCTTAGACGAACCTCTGCTCAAAGACGAGTTTCATGCCCTCTTCCCACATAGACCTATGCCAGCAGACTTTTTCGACGACTGGCTTTTCACGCCCACGCTTTCGGCCAGCACGTTCCGGGGGTTCGACTCGGACGAGGAACCGACACGAGACGTCCGTTCCCCGGAGGGGTCACCCTCGGGATCCGCCTCGGAACCCTCGTATTGGTGGGACGATAGGCCAGAGGAGCAGTTCCGCAGAAAGTGGCTGGAATGCTCAGGACGAGCAACGCCGCCAGGAGGAAGTGAGGGAGAGACGGACATGGACATTTTCGGGGACGACCCTGGTTTCGAGCACGGCGGCACAGAGATGGAAGCGGAGGTGACCGTCGTCGACGAGAGCAGGGAGGAAGAACCGGAAGACTTCAGATGGAGGCCCGCCACGGGAAGCGACCGATATCCGACGTTCGTCCCTTTGCAACAGCAGCCCCCAGCTCCAGCACCGGAAGGAGGGGAGGGGGGAATGGGGGGCTTCGAGGGGGGGATGGATGTCAGGGGTTTAGGAGCAGAGGCACGGGCAAGGGAGGAAACAGAGAGCGAAGGGGAGGAGGCAGAAGAAAAGATGAGTGATGACGACGACCCGAGATCTCCTAGTCTTTCCAGTGAATCAGAGGATTCACAGAAAGGAGCACCAGTGGCCAGGGCAAGGGGGGCACCCCAGGAAGATAGAGCCAGAAGGGACTCAGGGGGGAGCAGCTGGAAATCGGGACCAGCGTCACCGCCAGGAAGCAGGGAAGAGGAAGGGAGCCAGGGGGGAAGCGCTGGCAGCTCACCACAGGAGGGAGGGCATGAGTCAGGAGTGGCCACACCTCCATCGGGGAGCGAAGAAACGGTTAAGAGGAAGGTGGAAGGTTGGGCGCGCGCGCCAAGTTCAAATGCAGAGGAAGGCGGCGCAGTAAGCAGCCCCGAAAGGGAACCAGGTCCTAAAGCCCGGCGCAAGGAGGCAGGAGGGTCCGGGTCAGCGTCAGAAGAATCCCGGAAGGAGGAGGCCCCGGGGGGTAGAGGGACCCAGAGGAGGACAGTCAGGCGGAAAAGGTGGAGCAAGGCTAGGATATTAAGCTGGTGCTCACGGGGCGGAGACTCAGACGGAGCTTCGCCGATCTAGCTACTAGACGTAGAGTTTGCGCGCAGCAGCGTGAGAATGGAAACTGTAATTCAATAAAGACTTTTACTTAATGATCGCTGGCTAGCGTGATCCTCTGTGAGCTAGGATCTTCAAGCAGCTCTGACAGTGGAACTTTTCTTAGGAGTGTAATAATAATAATAATAATAATAATAATAATAATAATAATAATAATAATATCTTTATTGTCATTGCCCCCTTCGGGGACAACGAAATTACTTCCCTGAAAGGGAGGGTGAAACGGATTATAGAGATGAGGTGGAGCGGCTGACAGAGTGGTGCAGAGCTAACAACTTGCTCATAAATACAAGGAAGACAAAGGAGCTTGTGGTGGACTTCAGGAGACAGAAGAGCAACGTCCAGCCACTTTTGATTGATGGGGTCTGTGTGGAGAGGGTAACAACGTTCAGATTTTTGGGCATTGAATTACAAGAGGATCTGTCCTGGAGTGTCAACACAAGGGGGCTTGTGAAGAAGGCGCACCGTTTCACCCTCCCTTTCAGGGAAGTAATTTCGTTGTCCCCGAGAGGGGGCAATGACAATAAAGATATTATTATTATTATTATTATTATTATTATTATTATTATTATTATGAGCCCAATCACAGTTGTGTCATCTGCAGATTTGACAACCCTATTACTAGGGTGAGTAGCGACACAATTGTATGTGTAGAGAATATAAAGAAGTGGACTGAGTACGCATCCCTGTGGTGTTCCTGTGTTAGTCTTAAGCATATTAGAGGTATAAGGGCCCAACCGAACCCTCTGGGGGCGGTCTGACAAAAAGTCCAATATCCACCCACAAAGTGATAACAGAAGCCCCAGTTCTTCCAGTTTAGACATCAGACGTTGTGGTAGAATAGTATTAAATGCCGAGCTGAAATCTAAAAAAAGCAGTCTGGCATACCCCCCCCCCCCGCTGCTCCAAAAGTGCAAGGACGGCATGGAGGGCAATCGCCACAGCGTCCTCTGTCAATCTTTTTGTTTTATAAGCAAATTGGAATGTGTCCGGTCCCTCTGGTAGGCAGGCAATGACATAATTTCGTACCAGCTTTTCAAAGCACTTCATGATTATAGGTGTGAGTTCTACTGGACGAAAATCATTCAGATCTTCCGGGTTAGATTTTTTTTGCTATTGGAACGATAATAGAGGACTTTAGGCAGGATGGAACAATAGCCTGGGCTAGGGATCAATTTAAAATCCCAGTGAAAACTCCTGCTAGTTGATCTGCACAGTCTCTCAATACCCTTCTAGCTACCCCATCTGGCCCTGTGGCCTTCCTTGGGTTGATTCCCTTCAACACCTTCCTCATCTCTTCTTTTTCCACAGAGACTACTACATTCCTTTGTACTGATGATGGTAATGGTGGTGATGATGGCAAAGCCTTCACAGGGAGTGGTGGTGGTGTTGGTAAAGCCTCAACAGGTGTTGCTGCAGTTGTTACTTCAAAATGGGCAAAAAAGGCATTCAAATCCTCTGCGAGGGATGCCCCTCCCTCGTCTGCCAGGGAGTCCTTGGATTTATACCCTGTTAATTCTTGTACACCTTGCCACACCTGCCTGGTGTGAAAACAGGCTTCCCACATCTACAAATGGTTTCAACAGTGGATTGTTGTGGGTTTCTATCAAAGCTTGTCTTTAAAAGGGAGAGCGTGGTGGGAAAGATCTAATTGTTTGCTGGCTGTTTAATCTGGTTTAATTGTTATAGCTGCTGTGTTTCCTACTCCTTTTAGTTGAGGGATTTGCCAATATATTTTGACAGTGGTACCTCGGTTTAAGAACAGCCCTGTTTACGAACTATTCGGTTTACGAACTCTGCAAAACTGGAAGTAGTGTCCCGGTTAGCAAATTTTACCCTGGTCTATGAATGGAATCCGAATGGTGGAAGGGCACCGGCAGCAAGAGGCCTCATTAGGGAAAGCATACCTCGGTTTAAGAATGGCTTTGGTTTAAGAACGAACTTTTGGAACGCATTAAATTCGTAACTGAGGTACCACTGTAATTTTATCTTTGTTTTAAGTGTTTTTATTGTAAATTATGTTTTGTATTTAATTGCTATTCCATTTTGCACATAACACTGTGAGATTCTAGTGAGACTCTGGGTTCTTTATATTCCTAAAGTATTGTTTCCAGAAGAAAGGTGGTTGGATAGAACTTGCAGTTTACAAGAGTGAGTGTGCTAGGAAGAGCACACACAAGGGTGGGTAACCTGTGGTTCGCCCAAATGTGGATGGACTCTGACTCCCATCAACCTCTGCCAGCACAGCCAGTGGTTGGAGATGTGTTATTTATGCATTTCATTTTAAAAAAACACACTGCTTGATTGTAAGCAACCTCAAAGAAGTTTACAAAAAGATAAGACAATAAAAGTGAGCAAAATTCACAACCATACTTTAAAACATAAAAGAGTTAAATACAATAAGAGATTAAAATTACCTCAACTTTCTAAGCTGGTAATTGAATTCCAGTAACATCTGGAGAGTCACAGGTTCTCCATCAAGTCAAAGAAATGTCACAGTTTGCACAATTTGATTTGTAGCAGTCATTGTTTTCCCTGAAAAACCTAGAATTTAGTTTTGAGTTTCTCGGATTCTCTGGGTTGTATTCAATGCAAGTTCTACTCAAAGTAGTCCTGGTCAAATTAATAGGCATGACTAACTTGAACCCATTAATTTCAGTGAACCAAGTTTGAGTAGAACCTAGATTCATGCAACCTTTTGTTTTTGAAATGATGAACATGGTATGAAAAGTGTTTTTGACAGAAGATTGAATTGCTCTTAAAAAAAGAAAAGAACTGTTTTTGTTATTAGATCTTTTCTCTTGTGCTCCATGCCCTTTCTCCCTCATCTTTATTTATGAGTGTAACAGAGGTGTCCGTGATTTCCCTGATGGTGAAAATCATGGGTCCCAGTGGGCTGCTCTTTCTTAACTAAATATACGCTAGTAAATAAATTCATTGCCACAGTTTCATAACTCTCCTTTGGGAGGATTGAAATAAGCTTCGGCAGAAGGAAATCAGGAAAACAAATGAGTTTATTTTGGGAGGTGCTGATTGCAGTTACTAGAATAAAGTGAGAGAAAACAATCATTATTTGCTAATGTAAAACCTGATGATGTATTTCTTAGTAATGCAAAAGAAGAGCAGATAAGGAATACTATGGAAGGATCAAAACAATTTTGATTGCTTAATTTCATAGTTTGGGAATGACGGAAACATAAACCATATTTGAAATGTGGCCACACAAGAACTCCTTCCAACAATCCACAGCAGGGAATGGTTCAGCTTTTGATGACTCTCCTGATGATTCTTACAGCAAAAATAATGAGACTAGATTATTATTATTATTACAGTCATACCTTGGAAGTTGAATGCCTTGTGAGTTGAACGTTTTGGCTCCCAAATGCCGCAAACCTGAAAGTGAGTGTTGTGGTTTGTGAAAGTTCTTTGGAACCCGAATGGCCGACGTGGGTTCCACAGCTTCCGATTGGCTGAAGGAGCTTCCTACAGCTAATCGGAAGCCGCGCCTTGGTTTCTGAATGTTTTGGAATTCAAACGGACTTCCAGAACGGATTCTGTTCAACTTCTGAGGTACGACTGTATTATTATTATTAGGATAATAGACAGAAATGGATGGATATGTATTTAGAATAACATTGAAGCTGGTCCTCTTTTTTGATAAAGAAAACAGTGCAGATGCATAGAGTTCCTAAAGAATTTAAATATTACTTAGGATCACTACAAATCCATTTTCCCCAATACAGTGTGTTTTTTAATGCTATGTTTACCAGTATATGCATTTCTAGACACAGTTCACTCCAGCATATGCATTTTTGGTACATTATGTGACTGGAGAAAATTTGCATTGCAAAATTTGGGTGTGTGTGAATTCTGACAGATGGCTGTGTTTCACTTCATGCATTGTTTCAGAAAGTGTAAATTAAATAGGTTTACCTTTAAATCCAAACTGCATCAGATTTGCCTCCCATCCCTACTGTCAAGGACCCAGTGCTTTCATACCTATCACATGGGACTGAAATGGTGTGTAAAAGTATCTCAGAGGCCCTTATAGAGATGGGACTCAGGAAGATCCTTTGTAAGGACCCTTCTCTCCACGTCCCCCCTGCCACTTTCAAAACCACATAATTCACAGCTGTAAAAACCTTGGTCCCAGTGGAAAGTTGGAACCGAAGACCTTTGTGTGGAAGAGCTGATTTTTAATTAGAATTGAAAATAGCATCCAGCTTCCTGCAATACGTCGTGTTTAAAATACAGGGAAATAAAAATAGACATTTGCAGGGCTCAGAATAGGCCTTGTTGCCCTTCAAGTCCATTTCCTTGTCCCGTTGTGATAACCTGTCAGTCTTGGGCCAGCACTTCCTCTCCCTTGCTTATCTATTGGGAGACTGTCTACCTCTGACTGTCTGAGTGACCAGCCTATAGATATATCAGCAGTCCCTAAATAAAAGAACATTGTGTTCTAATTTTTCATTTTCCCAGTTGCTGTTTTTTACAGAGATCATGTTTTCTATTTTATGTTTTATCTCCTATCTCCCGACAATTAGAGAAAGCTGCCTATTGTTAGCAATCTCTGAACACCTTGCTAAAGCTACCAGCAAGTGCCCTGTTACAACATTTTGCCAATCTCCGAATCTATGCAAACTATTAGCCAGAACTGTATTGGAGTCATCCAGCAGCAATCCTGATAATTCCAAACGCTGTTATAATCTGTGGGTATCTCATGGAGACAACTACCTTCAAAAGCAAGAGGACATCACCTGCAGGTCCTGCAATACAATTTATATCCTGGAATGCAAAAGAAAAAAGAAAAAAAGCCACTCCTGGAATGTCATATGCAGTATGTAGGATAAAACAACAGCCCTACATACAAACACATTTTAGAAGCTACCAAATTGGTGATTTTGACAAGAAAAGTGGAGCAACCTGTTGCTAAGTGTTTAATTCTGAGTACTACAACCTTTCAGAGTTTGCCACAGAGATGCCAACAAATCCAACAATGTGAGCAAAAAGGGAGAACTTCTGGATGTACATGGTGGACACGTTAAGTTTGCATGGCCACAGAGGATAATACCAGTATCTCTTAAGCCAATGAAGGTCTTCAGTGAATGAAGACCAATCCCCTTGGAAACTGCATAATTTCTATCATAACAAGTGATGAAGATGGAAGCCAAAATGTTTGCCTTAAGAATTTAAAATTTATGTTTCGTTAGTCTCTCTCTCACACATGCACACATAAAAATACCACTCAACTTGTTTTCTAGAGTTAGATTCTGCAGTGTTTGTTCAGTTATATTAGAGCATAAAATAGATTGAAAAAGAACACCTCTACTGAGGTGAAACATCTATAGAATTTTTGGGGGAAGTTAGAAGAATTTTCATATGCTTAGCAGCGTGTGTGACAGGACTCACTGGTGCAGAATGCCATCACCAATGTTGCTTCCCATGGCAGCCATTTTGTGCTGTCACCCACAGTTTTTAAAATCAAGATATGAGTACCTGCACCTCAATTTTTTAAAGCAATTTTTTATACTTCTTTTGGCACTGGGAGAAGCACATACCTCTCAGCCACATTCTGGCCAAAAGAAAACACCAATGCTTTTAACACATGGAACTCCATATATCCTGCTAAAGCCCATAAACAGTCACCAAATTCATCATCTTTGCCCTTCTTTTTTTGCAGCCATTGTCGACAACAGGGGCAATGCTAGATGACACTGCATATGTAGGTCCTGGGACTTTGAAGAAGTGGCAGCCAAGATGAGCAAAAACACTTTGCAACAGCCCATTAAAACAGTGGCAAACAATTTCCTTAGTCTGAGGAAGAGAGGAAAATTTGGATGAGGAAATTAGTAGCTACTACCAACATAGCAAACATGTACAAGTCAGTTGCCAGATACCAGGGAAGGAAGTTGGCTTCATCTTTTCCAAGAAGCAAATATTTTAACTGGCTGATACTCTTCAGTTGCAAATAATGTTTCCAGGGCTCATGGCTGCAGCTACCAATGAATTCACCAATCATATCACTAAGCATACATGTAAACATCCAAGAAATGAGCAGTGTTGCGGTTGGGTACCCCTAGAACAAATAAAATGAACTTCAGTTCAGCATATTGTCTTAAGACTTGTGAAGTGTATTCAATGGTCTTAGGTTCCCCCCCCTCTAGGAAATGAATAAGTAATTAAAACAACCTGAAAAGAACAGAATCCCCATGTCCATTCAGGTCTCTCTCAGGTTGCCAGCAAGGCAGTATTTCTAGCAATAGCTCTATGAAGTGGACAGCTGTGCCCTATAAACCAGTCTGGAAATATTTTTATTGCAGTTCCTTCAGGCTGTAACTACATAATGTCCATTAGACTGTGTTGAGACATTTACTTTTTTAAATTAGATTTTATAGACTTGAAATGGATGACAAGGTATTTTTTACAGCATCTGCAAGTCTCCTTCTTCTGAAAGGTTCAGAAGGCCTTCCATGACTCCTTCAACCAATGCAAGGGTTTATTTATGTGCATAATGCCATTTGCACAACATTATGTACTTCCTTAGCTCACAGTTATGGTTTGGGATTGGGTGTATTTAAGAGGTCAGCTCCAGCTATTGAGCCATTCATATATTGTACTACTTTATATCTGGAGTGGAAAATCTTAGGCCACATTCACACCATACATTTCAAGCATTATAATACCACTGTAAACAGTTGTGGCTTCCTTCAAAGAATTATGGGAGACGCACTTTGTTAAGGGTGCTGAGAACTATTTGAAAACCTGTATTTCCCTCACAGAGTGGCTTTAATCATCAAACTCTTGGAATTGTTGCTTAGTGAGGGGACTAGAGGGTCTGCTAACAACTCTCAGCACCCTTAACAAACATCAGCTTCCAGAATTCTTTGTTTAAAGTGGCATTATACTGCTTTTAAACGTAGAGTGTGAAGGTGGTCTTGGAAACCATGTACAATGGGAAGAGAAAGGCCTAAAGAAAACATATGCCTTGGTTTGGGCAAAATGCCCTTAGCGCCACACTAGACAATACAATAATTAGTGTAAGGTTGCATTTTATTTAAATATAATAATGAAGACCTTGCATCAATCTCACATAACAAGTCCGAGCAGCTGTAGCCTGCATAGATGGATAAACATCTCCTGCCTGCTGCTAGGGGCCAAATTACTCCAGATCAATTGCACCAGCCAAGCTGGCATGATGGGAGACAAATGACGTTTTCCTGTAGAGGGAAGCCAAGGGTGTATGACTTGAGCAGTGCCAGCCACCCCCACTGATCGTCATTCAGTCAACCACAGGAGGTGGTTAGAGTAGTGCTCTCCACCCAGCATGCCTCAGGGTGCTGACCAGCTGTAAGACACTTACTTGCCCACAATAAATGCCAAAAGAACCAAGCAACCAACTAAAACCCAAACCCACTATAAGACAATCAAATTAAGAGCAACGTGAAGAAGGTGAAAAAGTGCACCCAGAGACGAATCAGTGTTCACCCCCCAAAATCCCTCCTTAGCCCCAAGCACCAACTGGCAAAGGGTGAGATGCTGAAAGGAGGAAGAGCTTAGGGAGACATGCTTTATAGACCACCTGCTCCCCTGAGCTTATTGACCAGTTCAGGTCATGTGGAGGAGACTCTCACCCAGGTGAAGGGTCCAGGTTTAAACAGGTGCAGGGGAAGGAGTACAAGGAGGAAGGGAGTAAAATGAACAAAGAGAGGATCCCAGAGTCTAGAGCTCATGCTGTCATGATATGGTGTGCTGAACATGAACTGAATAACAACCTGAAGTTTCATGGCTTGTTTCCAGAGTTATGATGGAAGGAAACTGGCCTTATTTACCATGACCCATGTGACCTTCGTTCCACACCCACTACCTGATAAGAAGTCCTGGCTTTAGCTTTGGATTTTTCAGCCACGATGGCAGTTATTCCACTGCACTTAAAATAAAGTCTTGTTTTGCAGGAAGGAGGAAGCGATTGATCTCTTAATGCCGGAAGTAGTTGCCACATTTAGATGCACTTGGAATACAAATGTTCCTTTAGAAAGCTGAAAGGGCAAGCAAAAAAGGGCATGTGATCCTTCCAACCTCCATGAATGGGAACCCAGGAATGGATGATCATACAGTCAAGGATTTCTTAAAGGGTTCCCGTTAGGTTATCTAAACAGGTTGCATAAATCATTGTCAGCATACCATTTCCTATGCTAGCAATTAATAGGACCAAAACAGAGATAACTGTCTGGAGCCATCATACATTTATTATAACTTCCTTCCTCTTGCAACACCCTTTCATCAGTACAGAGCGAAGCAGAAATGTGCACGTCCATTCTAGTCCTACCTGTTGTACGGGAGAAGATTCAAAGAGTGAGGGATATTCAGGTCATTTCAAGATCAGGACTTTCTGAGACCAACTGAAGTTCCTCAAAATGAGGATTTCTGTTTTGCTTTGTTTTTGTTTGACTGAAGTCAGCTACTATTAACAAGTGATTGACACTGGGTTGTATCATGCACACCTGCTGTTTTAAAACGCCTATAAGGGGTTGGCAGGCATGCAGGTGCAATACTGCAGTGGAGGGACCTAGCTTTGAAATGCTATATGCTACTTATAAAAGAGGAATATGGCACAGAGTACTGCCATGTCTTCCTTGAATGCTTCCTTTGACAAATCTGGCACTTAGGACCAAATTAGGGTGGGCTACACTCTCAGCGACATCTATGCTGGCTTGGCAATGTCCACAGAATGAAAGATGGAAGGACATGCTCTGTGGAGAGCTGACTTCTGGCACTATGTATATTGGCAGACCAACTCTGTGTAACAAAGATGTCTGCAAATGGGACATGAAGGCTGGCAACATTAACCACTCTGTATAGGAATCCCTTGCAGATGATTGCAGTGCCTGGAGACATACAGTCAGGTTGTATATTCACAGCAGTGAGCACAGTAGGAATGACTGCTGGGAGGAGTGCAGAGAGAAGAAACACACCTGTATCAGCGAACCAGATGTCTTCATCTGCCCCACCTGCAATAAAACACATCTCTCCAGTATTTGTATCTACAGCCACAGCAGGCGCTGTAACTCTCCGACAGTTAGACTTTACCCCAAAGGTGCATTCTTCCATTGCCTCCCAAGACAGACGGATACCAACAAATGATACAAGATCATGTTACTTTGTAGACCAAGATCACATGCTGGATAAAACATCTCAGATCTGCTTCAACAGTTGCAGTTTCTTGTTTTTTAAGTGAGGTGGTAGTGGGTTAAGTTCATGAGTTTAATTTCTGCTTCAGCGCATGGGTGGCATAGGAAACTGGAAGCTGAGTGAAAAACAATATCTAACCTTGTTCATGCAATGGAAGAATGTGTGGTGTGCAGAAGGGGTATATTTTACTGGCAGGTCTAAAGTCAATCTCTCACTTTGCTGGGCATATTTGGCTGTTTCTTTCTGGCAGCGTGCCAGCCCGATGCATTTGAAATATATTTATGTTAAATAGGAATGCAGAAAGAAAATGCTGGGGTGTGTCAGGGTGTAATGATTGCAACCCTGGAGGCCAACATTTTAATTTAAAGCTTGAAAGGGCAATGCGCTGCACTTAGTCAATCCATAAGAACTTCCTTATTTTTCTTTCCTCACAGGTCTCCACTCAGTTTTGACATTCAGCCCAAAAATCCAAGAACTCCCAGGACTGAGTGCTGAGAAATGGCTTCCAAGGATTTAATATTCTTTGTTTTCTGATGCTTCCCCTGATAATCCAAAAGGATATATAAATAGGGAAAATGGTAGGTAAATGCTCTAGGCAGCCAAATTGTATTCCCACTGCTAAAACCTAAACTGTTTATAAAATAAAATCTCAATTTGATAATGAATCTAGTGAGATCATGTTTATGGAATTTTGTCCATATACTCTTATGATGCATATACCTTTGCTTTTCCAAATACAATGAATGAAGTGTCATAAACCATATGCATCACAGCCTCATTCTTCTGAATGAATTGGGAGAGACTGATGTTAGATTCCTGCATGTTGCAAATGTTAATGTGGAGAAAGAGCAGGGAAACACAGGACGTGATGGCATCAGATCATACATTTCCACTGTGACATGCTATTGGAGAGATGGTAGGGGGTATATCACATTTGGCTGTTTTTGGCAGAAGCCCAGCATTCCTTATCATGTTTGGTTATGCCCAGAGATGCAGCGTATTATGAAGCATTTTGGCATTTGGTGGATTAGCAGAATGCAGTAAAATCTCAGGTTTCATCAGATGGGGCTATTCAGAGCACAACTGAGGAGAATCAAGAAGATATGGGTTCTCATGACATCATCCTATCTAACACTGAGGGGGAGGATGCAGTCAGGTGCCACGGTGGCAGGCCTTTAAGGCTAGCCAATGATGCATGGTACAGATCAGTTCACGGGTTGAGGCAGCACTTAGAATCAAGAATGGAATTGTTCATGTAAGGTAGACAAAAGGAGGTGCATCTTCCAAGCTCTTCCTTTAAGTCAGGTGTGGGCAATATTTGGCCCTCAAGATGCTGCTGAACAGCAACTGACATCATTCCTAGTCATTTGACAAACTTGCTGAGGCTGATAATAATAATAATAATAATAATAATAATAATAATAATAATAATAATAATAATTTATTATTTATACCCCACCCATCTGGCTGGGTTTCCCCAGCCACTCTGGGCAGCTTCCAACAAAACACTAAAATACAATAACCTATTAAACATTAAAAGCTTCCCTAAACAGGGCTGCCTTCAGAGGTCTTCTAAAAGTTTGGTAGTTATTTTTCTCTTTGAGATCTGGTGGGAGGGCATTCCACAGGGTGGGTGCCACTATCGAGAAGGCCCTCTGCCTGGTTCCCTGTAACTTGGCTTCTCGTAGGAAGGGAACTGCCAGAAGGCTCTCGGCACTGGATCTCAGTGTCCGGGTAGAACGATGGAGGTGGAGATGCTCCTTCAGGTATACTGGACCGAGGCCGTTTAGGGCTTTAAAGGTCAGCACCAATACTTTGAATTGTGCTCGGTGAGAACTGTAGTTCAGCAACCTCTGGAGGGCCAAAAGTTCCCCACACCTGCCTTAAGTTTTAGAGTGCCTCCACTAATTTGGATTGCATTAAGGAAGTTGCATTTGTTTGCTGCTTGCTGCAGAGCCCTATATATTAACCCCATAACTGTCTGCTGCCATTCATTCCTGGATGTGTGGAAGTGCCCTCCCCCTCCCCAAAAAAGTGTAAGCTCAGAATTTTCCCCAATTTCTGTAGATGTTCTAGTTCCATTTTAAGAAAATGTAGCTTCCTTGTGATTTAAGGGATTGCTGCTAATCCTATGCATTTTTGTTAAATCTGATTGAGGTGTCATACATCAGTTTTGTTGTCCGTTTGTTGTTGGTAAAACATGTTACCAAGGTTTTCACTAGAAGGTTCACAAGGGGGTTTGCCATGGAGATGAAAAGTTTGGTTGCTCCAATCAAAGACTGTTTAGAAGATGGTGGCCTGCCAGGTTTAACCACCTTGAAGATAAGACTCAAATGCTACAGAAGAACAATGGGCCTGATACGCCTTCTTGAGAAGCTTGAACTATTTAGACAGGCCCAGTGGCCTGGAAAGCTAAACAACATCCATATGCAATGATTTTCTTGATTCCCAATGTCGAAACTGAAAACCTCTTGGCTTTAAACTTTAAGCCTGTGTGTCCATTCCCCTGAGTATAAGAGTTTCTGGCAAACTATCAGTTCTTAAATATCACTTCTCCAATTACGTTCTCACAGGTTAGTATTTATGCAGACGGAGCTTTTCAAATCCTTGTAGTTGGTTCTGGGCTGCAACTTAATGCATTACAGGTGGCTTTTGGTGGTTTGGGCTCACAGGCCAAACTGATTCCAGATGGTCACACGGTATGAGTAATAGCACCAGCTCATTAAGTTGCAAAGTTTCAACTACAGTCCCAGAATTATCAATGAAATAAAAGCTAAAGGAAAATCAGCTGTACTCTAAGTCATAAATAGGATTTTTCATAACTTTGAACTTTGGATTTGTCATTTGTTTCAATGTTATTAATAGGAGTGTTTTGTATGGAAAATATATATGAAATGCTACTGAGCTCAGTTGCACTGTGGGTTCTGAAGACGTCTAATTTAAGAGTGATGTGGAATGAGACACTAGATACATATAGAGATGTGCATCTTATATCCTGAAATGTCTGAAAGGGTAGCCTACATGGAGAAAGCTGTAGGCTTCCTACACAACTGTGAAATCTGATTGAACCGGGGCTTTAGTAAAATCATTAAAACTCTGTAATAAACCACTTCTAAATGCATACATAAATAGCAAAAATGAATGATTGCTTAGACCAAGGCCTTTTTTCACTGCTTGGCTTGTGTGGTAGTAACAGAAGGGGCTCATAACTCAGGTACGTGTTCCAATACTTTTGTATCATGCCAAATAGGGAAACTATTGGTTTTGGGCAAAGCAATGACCACTCATGCCTTCTGATGTGGACCAAGAAGTATCTCAAAAGTTTAAAAAATTGGCTGTGTAATTCGGAACTAATGTGATTTGGAATTAATGTGATTTGATTGGCCTGTTAATCAAAATTATTATTTTTTTTTAAAAAAAGAAGTATCTCAAAAGTGCCTAGAAACTGCAAGAGACAGAGCAAGGGAATTTTAACATAGCAAGCCTCCACAATTTACTATTATTTTTAAATAGCTAAGGAAGTAATGTACATTTAAAATATTAGCAAAATATGTGTATAATATAATTTATAGTGCAATCCTACCCCTGTTTTCTTGGAAGGTTCAGTGGGACTTACTCCCAGTAAGCGTGCATAGGATTGCATCCCTAGCACTAAAAATCTGGATATGTTTTTTTCCCCTGACTCAGAAGTTGTTTTCCTTCCCAGAGAACAATGCCTGCTTGGGTGGATTTCTTGGGGACAGCTTGCCCATTTAAATGATGCTTTTGTTTATTCAAATTCCTTTTTTAAAAAAGGAAGACACATTCAATCGCCATGCAGAGTGGTGTGTTTTGTGAATGCAAGGAGGATCCCACTCGGCTACACACCGTAGAAATCCATTGCAATGCTTGAATGCGAAATCCTCACATCGAATTTGCTTTGGCTCTAATCAGCAGTGAAGCTGCATGCAACGCGGCATGTAGCAAAAGGGAACTTATAGGAGATAAGGACAGGCATATGTATCAAATGTTATGCTATTTGAAATTTAATTAGCCACATCGATTATTATGTAGATAGTTCTTCCTCCCTCCTACATTTCTGAAAGTTTTGCAGATGTTGTACTACCACTATTTCCAGATGTTACAAGCTTTTTTTCCCCTCCCCAAAGTGCTGGGCTGTGGCCCAAAAAAGGGATTTTCTATTGGAAAATTCTGGCACTGACTGCAATTCCAGCCATATATTGCTCTGCTGTGAGGAAATTATTGCGTGAGAGTAGAATGAGGATGCAGAAATGGAAGCGGAGGCTGGCTCTGGAGCTGAGCGTGGTGTCAGTCTGCAAGGGCAACTGTGGGTAAGGAAGGGGCAGCGTCCTATGATTATGTCAGCTTCCCTATCTCAAACACATCTGGATCAAAGCCCTGGCTACATGGGCCTTAATTTGCGACTCTAACTCGGGCTGACGCAAGCCAAAATTATGCTTTCAGAAATAAGACTAAGCTGATTCAGCCAGAAAATTATGTGTCTATAGGTAACCCAAGTGCAGCCTGAAACTATTAGCGTACATTTCAAGCGCCGGGAAGGCAGAAATAACATCCAAAACAATTGCAAAGCGACAAACTAGATTTCTGAGGGCCTGGGGCTTTCAGGAATGTCAACATCAGAGGCTAGACATCACACAGGTCTGTCTGACCGCAGTCCTTTCCCATTTACAGCTGCCATAAGAACGTAAGACGAGTCCTGCTGGATCAGGCCAAAGGCCCATCTACTCCAGCATCCTGTTCTCTCAGTGGCCAAGCAGACGCCCTTGGGAAGCCCATGGCAGGAGCTGCAACAGCACTCTTCCCACTTGCATTGCCCAGAAGATTGCCTCCAACGGAGGAGGTAGCGCACAGCTGTTGTGGCTTTGCCCTGAGGCTAGCCGGCTAGATGCACACAGCTCTGCCTAGCCAATTCCAGAAACCAAAGGCATTCTGGGCTTAGGGCCAGAGGTGTGTTATCTGGGCCAGCGAGAGAGATTGCATCTTTGGAGTGGTGGGAAAAAGCTTGAGGGGACCCACTACAGTCTATTATGTGTGCACGAGGTGAATTGTTATGCCTTGCTTTACCCAAGAGGCCCTGAAGGGTTCCAAGGGGCGGGTGGGAGAAATGGGCAACCATGAAACCTTTTGCATGGGAGCCTCACAAAACAGCCTCTGGTGAGAAGTTATAGAGACCCGGGGAGGTCTGTGGTCTGGGCTGTTAGGAACTAAGGACGATAAAACAGACTAATAAAAGTGATGTGTTGTGCACGTCCCATACAATGTCTATGAAAACCAATGGCAGACCTCATTTAGGGGCACAGGAGTCGGAACAATGGTTAACATATGTATCAGATTATAGCAAACATATGCAAAAGGTGAAGAGTAGGGGGAGACCAGATGCTGGAGCCACAGTTCTATCCCAGCGGAGAACACTGGGACTTGTATACCGCCTGGGAGTTCATATAATTCACGGCTAGCCATGTACAAAGACTGTTTGCAAGGGCCAATAAATAGCAATTGGAAGGTTATGGGTTACTGATGGATTTAGAGTACGTCTTCTAGCAATTAAAACTGATGAAGAGCCTTTGCAGAATGTGACGAGTGGACTGGCACTTGGGGATGTGAATTTCATTTCTGCCTTTTGCACTAGCCTTCACATTATTGCAAACTCTACAGCCCAACCATGTGCGTGTTTATTTGAAACCGAAGTCCACTGAGTGAGCAGTGTTTTTTTTCTGGAGGGATGCAGGGGGACGCATACCCCTAAACATTTTGTGAATCTTTGTACTTTTGTCCATTTACTGTATTTATTTTTCCAAATTTGAACTATAAAATAATGATATTCTTGAGTCAAAATGAGAGTACTCCTAAACATTTTTTAAAGAAAAAAAGCACTGCCAATGAGACAAATTAGACACTGTGCTAAAGATCACATTTGAAGTGATGTGGTTGGTTTATTGATGTCAAGAGCCACCTTAGAAGGTTTGATGTTGTGTCATGAAGGGGGGTGAGAGCAAGGTTTCCCTCTCTAGTTGTGCTCCTTATTAGAGTCTCCCTGGTGCAGCAGCTGTTAGCCTCAAAAGACAAAACCCCAATAGATGTTTCTAGTGACATGTCTAGTTTGGCTCTAAGTGTGCCTGAATAGGGTTTCAGCCTTATTATCTTTATAATTAAGGAATGCGGCTAATAAATGAAACCAAGATGGAAACTAGTTTTGTCCTGGGTAAGTGATGAACAGTATCAAAGCAGAAAGAAAGCTGCTTGCAAGATTTAAGGTTTTTTACTCTTAAAACCTGTGCCTTCTATTGCAAATAGAAATTTTCCGTGTAAAATTCAAATGGATCTGGCCATTTTCTCACCCATTTCCATCCCCGCCAGTGTGTGATACTCAGCTCTTTTCTGTATAAATGTCAAGAAACAACAGCAGGTTTGGATGGCACTACTGCTTGCCAACTCTGTGCATTCTTTATTATGAATGAGAACAGTAACTATGATTACATAGCCCACTAATTCCAATAGTGGGTCTATGCTGATTATGACTTAGCAGGTTACCACCATCTAAGGGACAGAATGTCAGAGTTAGGTTCATTTGTCATCCTGGATCCCCCCTGGGAGCCAATTTGAAAGCAGGAGGCGGCTGCTACCGTTCCATCACTTTGTGTTGCTTCAAGGAGACAAAGAGGAACTTGTTTGCTACTTGCTTTCATCTCGGTGCATTATCAGCCCTATTAAAAACAAGGAAAGAGCTCTTTCCCTCAGCCTGAGCAGTGCCACCAAAGAGAGAAAAGAGAGAGAGAAAGCAAAAGGTAGCTTTTTATTCAAAGGACCTAAAGACCCCCGACATACCAATCATTGTCCCGTGTGATCGCAGCTAGGAGTATAAGAGAAACCTGTAGCCTGTCAGCCTTGCAGACAGATTCAGTGGTTATATGAGCAAAACCAAAGTGTACAAATCACCGAATTCTCATTACAATAGACCCTCAGAATAGAGGGACTTCACATCTAGCTGTGGTGAGAGAGGAGCCATTTATTCCACAGCTATAGTGTACCCTACACTTTCTCTTATATGGATTACTCTTGATATGTGCTGGGGTTGGAGAAGCAAGCATGAGTCACATTTGCTCGTATGTGGGATTGGCTTCCTTTATATGGATCAAGGCTGGCCAGACTGACATTTGTTTGCCAACCAAGTCATTCTAGATAAGCCTAGAACCTTTATTAGGCTTTGATTCACCACACAAAAATATATAAACACAAATAACTAAGACTTTTCTTGTAAAGGTCTTGTAAGGCTGACAGCTAGCTATGTACATGAAACACTGTGGACATCTGAAAGTGTTGTACAGATGTGTAGGTGTAGCAGTAAAGTTCATAGAATCATAGAATCATAGAATCATAGAATCATAGAGTTGGAAGAGACCACAAGGGCCATCGAGTCCAACCCCCTGCCAAGCAGGAAACACCATCAGAGCACTCCTGACATATGGTTGTCAAGCCTCTGCTTAAAGACCTCCAAAGAAAGAGACTCCACCACACTCCTTGGCAGCAAATTCCACTGTCAAACAGCTCTTACTGTCAGGAAGTTCTTCCTAATGTTTAGGTGGAATCTTCTTTCTTGTAGTTTGGATCCATTGCTCCGTGTCCGCTTCTCTGGAGCAGCAGAAAACAACCTTTCTCCCTCCTCTATGTGACATCCTTTTATATATTTGAACATGGCTATCATATCACCCCTTAACCTCCTCTTCTCCAGGCTAAACATGCCCAGCTCCCTTAAGTTTTTGTAAAGGATTTTATGGATCTGTCTTCCGATACTGCGATTACTTAAAGCAGGCATAGGCAAACTCCGGCCCACCAGATATTTGGGACTACAATTCCCATCATCCCTGACCACTGGTCCTCTTAGCTAGGGATGATGGGAATTGTATTTTTTTTTTATAATGGTTTTTTTATTTGCTTTTTTCCAGGGTAAAAATACAACATCAGTAACACAACAAAAGCGGTTTTACAGAAAGGAAAAGAAAGTTATAAAGAAAAAGAAGAAGAAATTCACTTTTTCAGATCCATTTTCAAAATCAACCAGACTTCCCCACGTCCTCCATCCCCTGCCATCTTTACAATGAAAAATAAACAGCAAATTAATACCTTATTTCAGTTGTTTTTGTGTTTTCATTTAGTTAAATAGTCCATAATTTATACGTTTCAAAATCTTAAAACTTAGTTTCAATCATTTACCAATTTCAATACTGAAGCATATTTTTCCAAAGCACTTAGCAAACTCTCAACATTCATATAACTTATAATGTTTTTGTAGATAGTCCTTAAATTTCTTCCAGTCCTCTTCCACTGCATCTTCTCCCAGGTCTCGGATTCTGCCTGTCATTTCGGCTAATTCCATATAGTCTATCAGCTGCGAATGCCATTCTTCCAGCGTGGGTAGTTCCTGTGCTTTCCAGTATTTAGCTATAAGAATCCTTGCTGCTGTGGTTGCATATAAGAAGAAAGTTCTATCTTTTTTTAACACTCTCTGGCCCACAATGCCCAGGAGGAAGGCCTCTGGTTTCTTACAAAAGGTGTATTTAAACACCTTTTTCAACTCGTTATAAATCATTTCCCAAAAAGCCTTCACCCTCGGGCATGTCCACCAGAGGTGAAAAAAAGTTCCTTCAGCCTCCTTGCATTTCCAACATTTATTATCAGACAAATGATAAATCTTTGCAAGTTTGACTGGGGTCATGTACCACCTGTATACCATCTTCATAATGTTTTCCTTTAAGGCACTGCATGCCGTAAATTTCATACCGGTGGTCCACAACCTTTCCCAGTCTTCAGACATAATGTTGTACCCAATGTCTTGTGCCCATTTTATCATTGCTGATTTAACTATCTCATCTTGGGTATTCCATTCAAGCAACAAGTTATACATTCTTGAAAGCACTTTCGTCTTAGGTTCAAGTAGTTCTGTCTCTAATTTTGATTTCTCCACCTGGAAACCAATTTTTTTGTCCTTTTTAAAAATCTCTAGAATTTGGGCATAATGAAACCAGTCTCGCACCTTTCCTTTCAATTTTTCAAAGCTCTGCAGCCTCCAAGTATCACCATCTCTCTCAATTATATCACAATATCTCAACCAGCCACTCCCCATATTACGTAGTTTTATGGCCTTGGCCTCCGTCGGTGATAACCACCTCGGGGTCTTGCTTTCCAGTAAGTCCTTGTATTTAGTCCAGACAATAAGTAAGGCTTTCCTGACAATATGGCTTTTAAACAATTTATGAGACTTTGCCTTGTCGTACCACAAATATGCATGCCACCCATACACATTGCTGTGCCCTTCTAGATCTAGGACATCAGTGTTTTCCAACAGAAACCAGTCTTTCATCCAGCAGAGAGATGCAGCTTCATAATACAATCTTAGGTCCGGCAGGGCAAACCCCCCTCTTTCCTTTGCATCTGTTAATATCTTAAATTTTATTCGGGGCTTTTTGCCCTGCCAGACAAATTTCGTAATATCTCTCTGCCACTTTCCAAAACATTCCACTCTGTCCACGATCTGAAGGGTTTGAAACAAAAACAACATTCTTGGCAATACATTCATCTTTACCGCAGCAATTCTTCCCGACAAGGTAAGTTTCAATCTTGACCAAGTTTCCAAGTCCTTTTTAATTTCTGACCAGCATTTTTCATAGTTATCCTTAAATAAATTCAAATTTCTCCCAGTCAAATTAACCCCCAAGTATTTCACTTTTGTAACCACATTTAATTCTGTTTCCTTCTGAAACCCATCTATTTCTGCAGATGTCAAGTTTTTTGCCAGAACCTTAGTTTTTTGTTTGTTCAACTTGAATCCCGCCACCCGACCAAACTCAGAAATTAGTTCAAGAGCTCTTTTTGTACTGGTTTCTGGCTCCTGTAGTGTCAAAACCAAATCGTCTGCAAAGGCCTTAAGTTTGTATTGCTTTTCTCCGACCTGTATTCCCTCCACCAGCTGATCCCTCCTAATCCAGTTCAGTAAAACCTCCAGGACAGAAATAAATAACAAGGGTGATAGGGGGCACCCCTGTCGTGTTCCTTTTTCAATTTTGAACTCCTCCGTCACCACACTGTTTACTATCAATTTAGCCTTTTGTTCTGAATAGATTGCTTCAATACTATTTTGAAACGCCCTTCCCACTCCCATCCCTTCCAAATTTTTCTTCATAAATTTCCAAGATATATTGTCAAAGGCCTTCTCCGCATCTATAAAAATCAAAACTGCTTTTGTATTCATATTTGTCTGAAGTAACTCCAAAACATCAATAATATTCCTAGTATTATCAGACAAATGCCTACCAGGGAGAAAGCCTGCTTGGTCCTTATGAATTACTTCATTCAAAACTTTTTTCAGTCTGTTTGCTAAGATATCAGCAAAGATTTTATAATCCACATTTAGGAGTGAGATGGGACGATAATTTCTGAGTTGAGTCTTTTCAGATTCCAATTTTGGTATCAGAGTGATGAATGCTTCTTTCCACGATTCTGGTGCCCCCTTCCCTTCCATGATCTGGTTGCATACCTCCATTAATGGTTGTATCAAATGTTCCATCAGAGTCTTATAGTATTTGGAGGTAAGCCCATCTGGGCCCGGGGATTTGCCTATTTGCAGATTCTGAATGGCTCTTTCAATTTCCTGTTGTGTTATTCTACAGTTCAGGGTTGTTTGTTTGTCTTGTGTTAGCTTTTGTAGGCCATGACTTTTTAAGAAATTATTTATTTCAATCTCTGCTTGTGGTCCTTGGGTGTACAGCTTTTTAAAGTATCTCTGGAAACACTTTCTAATTTCTTCTGGTTTCTGAATACATTCTCCTTCAACCTCCAGATTGGTAACAAAGTTCAATTTTTGTCTCTTCTTCAGCTGCCATGCCAGCAGCTTCCCACATTTATTCGCCGACTCAAAAGATCTTTGTTTCATCTGTTTAATTTTCCATTCAATTTCTTGGTTTATCAATTTTGTATATTGTGCTTGATAAAATTTTATTTCTCTTAAGACCTCTTTTGATTTTGGATTTAATCTCAATTTTCTTTCTCCCTCTCTTATTCTTTCCAAAATCTTGTCCTTTTTACCATTCCAGAGCTTCTTTTTGATAGTGTTCTGCTGTATCAGGAACCCTCTCATAACGGCTTTACTCGCGTCCCAGATTGTCTTCTTTTCCACCGAAGTATTCAAGTTTATTTCAAAATAGTCTTTCAGCGTTTTTTGGGCCTTCTTCACGATCTCCTGGTCTCTAAACAAGTAGTCATTCATTCTCCATCTGAAGGATCCAGCTGGTGTAAGTCTCAAGTCCATTTTCAAAGCATTGTGGTCGGAGCAGGTTTTAGGACAGGTCTCTATTTTTTTTGTCTTAGGTGCCAGTCCTCTTGATATCCAGATTTGGTCGATTCTTGTCCATGATAGATGGGCCTCAGAAAAGAAAGTTCCCTCCATGCCTAGAGGGTTCTTTGTCCTCCAAATGTCAATCAGATCCATATTGTCTGTAAGTTCAAAGAAGGTCTTTGGAAGTCTGCCATCCTTGTTCAGATTTTGGTTTTGTGACTTATCCATGTAGGTAGAGACTACCCCATTCATATCTCCCATCAAAATGATGTTGGTGTAGTCAATATGATCCAGCATTGTCTCGTGCAGTCTCTTGTAAAATTCCGATTTCCCATCATTTGGTGCGTATATTCCAACTATCAAAAATTTTTCTCCTTGTGATTGTATTTCAATCGCCAAAATTCTTCCTTGTTCATCTTTAAATACCAATTTTGGTGCCAGGTTCTCCTTTGCATAAATCACTACTCCTCTTTTTTTTACCTTGTCTGATGAAATAAACTCTTGGCCTAGTTTCTTGTTAATTAACACTCTCCTGTGGAGCCTGGTCACATGCGTTTCTTGAAGACAGATGACGTCCAATTGCTCTTTTCTTAAAATATGAAAAATCTTCTTCCTTTTTTCGGGAGAATTCGCGCCATTTATGTTCCAGCTAAGTAACTGCAGAGACATCCTGGATCAATTTATTTGTCAGTAGGGGTGTCTCCTTTGTCTTCTTCACCTGGAGGTGGAACCGGCTTGAAACCAAACGAAGGAGGTGGCCAGGCTCCTGCTACTCCTTTCCGAAGGTCCTCCCCGTGATCGTTTAAGAACTTTTCTTGCTCCTCCGCTGTTCTAATTCTTACCTTCCTCTCTTTCAAGGTAAAAGATAGTCCTTGAGGGAATTCCCACCTATAAGGGATTTTATTGTTTCTCAGTAGGCTTGCTAGGTCTTTATACCTGGTTCTTAAATCCAAAAGCTGTTTTGGTATATCTCTGAAGATTTCTGCCGTCTTTCCCTGTATCACCAAAGAATTTTTAAAATGTAGGCCGAGTATGTTGTCTTTTTCTTGCTTTGATCTCAAAATGATCAAGCAATCTCTTGGTTTATCCTTCTTGACCACTCTTCCTAGTCTAAAAGCGGTGACTATTTTAAAGTCCTTCTCTTCTGTCAATCCCCAAAATTTGGAGATTTCTGTTGTCAAAAATCCAATCAAGTCCTCCTTTTCGGATTCTGGAATATTTCTCAATCTGAGATTATTTTCCCTGTTTTTCAATTCTGCCAGGGACAGGTACGCTTGCTGTTCAGTTACCTGTCTGCTCAATGGCCTCACCTCCCCTCTTAATTCCTCTATCCTCTTTTTGTTTTCGTCTGTTTTTGTATTTACTTCTTCAACAAATTTTCGGTTTTCTGTTGTGACCTTTTCAATACTACTTATTGCCTGTGTATTTTTAGTGACCTGGTCTGTCAATTTATTAATGGAAGCTGTCACCTGATCAAATTTAGCAGATTGTTCATCAAATCTAGCTGCCTGTTCGTCAGCTTTCTTATTTAATGTTGCCAGTTGATCCAATATTTCTTTAGAAATAGGGTCTATCCCTCCAGCAGCCATCTCCCCTAAGGGTGGTTGTATAAATTGTCCTTCTTGCAGACCTGTCACAATTGGAACAGACGATCTGCGTAACTGTCCAGGCAAAGTTGTTTGCACAAGGGATGATGGGAATTGTAGTCCCAAGCATCTGGAGGGCTGGAGTTTGCCTATGCCTGACTTAAAGCACACATCCCAGGATCACCGAGGATCAGGCTTGAAGATTGTATACAGAACTCTCTGATTTTTTCAGCCACATGGGAAACAATTAATGCCTCTGAGTGTCTATCTGGTTAATTTGTGTGTCGCTAGTTAAGCATGGTCGTTGCAACAAACCATCAAGTTCACAGCAATTGGAGGGAAAAAATGTTTTATGTGAAAAAGCCTTTAGCTATTTCTCTCAAAGAGTTCCTTTAATGCCCTCAGACGGTCCTCTCTGCAAGTGTCTCACAGGGCATATGTTTTAAAGTTTGAGCTTAATAGTCCTAAACTGACATTCCCCTCTTCCAGTTGGCAGCATCTGACCACAATGTGCTATAACAATGAAGGCCATCCAACATGACTCTGACCTTTTTTTTCTTAAAACACCACCAACAAAAACATATTTTGGTTCCTGACTTTTGCTCCTGTTACTAAGCGCATGGGCTCCATCTGTACTATGCATTTAAAACAGGAGCATATCACTTTAAACAGTGATGGCTCCCCCCACAAAGACTCCTGGGAACGGTTAGGGGTTCGGAGAATTGATTGACACCCTTGGTCCCCTCAGCGAGCTGCAGGTATCAGAGTGGTTTAACAGTCAATCCCTCTTCCTAGAGAATTTTGGGAATTGTAGCTCTGTGAGGGAAATAGGGATCTCCTGATCACCGTCAGCACCATTGACAGACTACAGTTCCCAGGATTCTTTGGGGGAAGCCATCACTTCAAAGTGGTATGCTGCTGCTTTAAATGTACAGTGATACCTCGGGTTGCAGACGCTTCAGGTTACAGACTCCACTAACCCAGAAATATTACCTCAGGTTAAGAACTTTGCTTCAGGATGAGAACAGAAATCGTGCAGGGGCGGTGCAGCAGCAGCAGGAGGCCCCATGAGCTAAAGTGGTGCTTCAGGTTAAGAACAGTTTCAGGTTAAGAACGGACCTCCGGAATGAATTAAGTACTTGATCCGAGGTACCACTGTATAGTAAAGACAGCGCCTTATTAAAAGAAGGGGAAGAATCTGTGAGGGAACAAAATGGAGAACAGAAGGAGGCACATGCTCTGTGCAAAGAAAACAGGAGGCTAAGCTAAGAAGTGATTCATGCTGCCTAGATTAAGTATCTTCCATACAGTGTGAGAAGCTTCCTGTGGGTTATAAGGGCCTGCTAAAGTGAAAACAACCCTGCTGGCCGTAAGTCTGAAGCCTTACACATTCTTATAAAGTTCTGTCAGCAGTATCAAATAGTTTATAGCCCTGCATCAAATTAAGAACTGATTTCATCTAGCATCACCAGACATATCAGGTTAATGGATTACACAATGTTTTTTATGATTCTCATCTTAGTGATCAACATTGCAGGGTTGGTCAAATGGGATATTCCCCTTGGTAACTCGGATGACTATGATGCCCTTTTCAGAGAGCCAAATGCCTGCAAAATCTCAACTGGAAAATATCTATATATATTCAGCTGTCAATTATTATGATTTTATTTGGGTGTGCCAAAAGTGGAGCCATGATGATGAAGTTTTCAGGTCTCATGAGGACAATCCACCCAATTAGGTGTTCCGCTGTGGAATTCATGAAGCATTATGCAATTGGATCATGTGATGTGGGTGGTTCAGGCATTTAGCAGTTAATCCTTGAGTGTTCTGGGTACAGGATGATGCAAATGCATTTCGATTTTGATGCCAAAGTGGAGTTAAAACTGCACAATTAATAGTACTGTGTCATTAAGTTTGTGTGCCTTCTAGTTTTCTGGATTCAGTTCATGGCTGAGTGTGAACTGGCAGCTATTGAAATTGTATCATGATTTGGATGGATTTGAGTGTAAACACATGTACCCAATTAATAAACAAGTACCGGTAAGTAATTTTTTTTATATACAAAAAGAAAAGACACAAAGAGTTCAACTTGGATATAAAGATTTATCAAATATACAGCCTCTGCTGCTATGATTTCTATTGGAATAGATGAATGAGCAATGAAACAGCAGAAATTACAGAGTATTTAGCTCAGTGTTGCCCAGAGCATTGCTTCCCCATGAATGCTTCTAGATCTTCAACCTTTTGCTCAGTTGCTACTCTGGACATAGCAGTTTACACCACAACGTCTTTTTAGAAGCAAGCTTTGTTGAGTTCAAAGTGCGTATAGGATTGGTGCCTTCATTTCCCCAACCTGTTGGACACAATTTGATGGTTTCACTCCCTTCATCAGAAATGACTGTTGCAAACCATTGTGAGTACCTTCCTAGAAGGGTTCTAAAACTGCCCAACTAATATCTTAGAAGGAGCTATTTGTATTCTCACCCCGCAAGAGTATAGAGTGATTTGTGAAAGTTATTCTGTCAGTTACTTACTCTTAATATTAAGATGGGGAGGGGGTATGCTGTTTGGAGACAATAAAAATAAAATATCTCACTATCTTGTCCAATCCCCAAAGCACCTAATGCTAAAACAGCAGTTCTCAACCTGTGGGTCCCCAGATGTTGTTGAACGACAACTCCCATCATCCCTGAGCTCTGGCCTTGATAGCTAGGGGTGATGGGAGTTGTAGTTCAACAACATATGGGGACCCACAGGTTGAGAAAGGCTGTGCTAAAACCTTCTGCTCGCTTCCTTGGAATGACCCAGTATCTTGGCCTTTGACTCTGTCTGTCTGTCTTTCTGTCTGTCTGTCTGTCTGTCTGTCTGTCTATCTATCTATCTATCATCTATCTATCTATCATCTATCTATCTATCTATCTATCTATCTATCTATCTATCTATCTATCATCTATCATCTATCTATCTATCTATCTATCTATCTATCTATCTATCTATCATCTATCATCTATCTATAGTTTAGGGCCTACCCTATTCTCCTGTCTGTATTGTTAAAACTGGTTTGAAAACTGGTTTGTTCTTTTAAGATGGTTTAAGTGGGACCTCATGGTGAAAGGTGAGTAAGAAATCTCATTAGTTAAGGGTGCTTCTGAAATTCTCCCCATTCAAATTCCTCATTGGATTTTGGCATTTGAATAACTTGACTTGCTTTCTGAAGGACCAATGCATGGGAAGTCCCCCACTCTTCCATTTTGCACAGTGTGCTCACACCAGCCATGCATCCATCTCCTCCACCTAGAGCACATGTGAAACCTTCCCTGCCCCCCTCCTTCCAAGGCACCTATTCAAAGATTAAGGGGAAGGAGGAGCACAAATGGATCAAGAACACTTTGCGCATGGAGGACTCTACCACATGCCCCCTGCATTACATCCTTTAAAGATATCTTCTTACCAGGGGCTGCCACCTCTGCTCACAGTGCCCCCAACCCTGCCAACTGGTGGCCACACAACCTGCAGAGTGATGACATTTTCCCTTACAAAAATATTATATAGGAAGATATACAGTGTTTTCACGCAACATTAATAACAAATGGCTTATTAGTCAAAGGTTGACTTCATTTGCTCTTGGTGAGTGCAATGGAATGCAAAGCAGATCATTTTCTCTTGGTTGTATATATTTGATGGAAACATAAGTCAAAGGCATACAAGGTGCAACTATATTATGAAGATATTGTTTCAAATGTAGTGACTTTTCTGCCCAGAAGCTTCTATTTTTATTTTGTTTTAAAGAAAGCAATGAGCTTTGAGTGTCAGGCTGGATACTCAAAGGACTTAAGTTAATGCAGCACTAACGTCCACGGAAGATGGATCTGATTACTATAGAATACTTTATTCAATACTCAGGACAGGGAACAAACCATCAACTCATAAAGTCAATAAAGACAACATAGCCGCTTCTTAAAAAGATTGCCAGGGAACATGATATCTACAGTGTGGTTAACTATGAAATGTTCAAATCACAAATGAGCCAGGCGGTGAGCATCTGGATTATTTTAGCAATCAGCGAACGGAAGCTGGGCATGTGACTTCTGCCGGAGGCCAAAGGGCAAAACTGGCTATGATTATCTTGTAAGTCAAATGAAATGGTGACCATAGTTCTGAAAAAAACAGAATAAAAAAGAAGAACCCGTGAATAAATTGGTTTTTAAAAAACAAAAACAAAACAACCCGTAATGATTTGCCTTCATGCTTGATCCTAATTGTTGCAGGAGCATTTTGCTTCAGAGATTACTTACATGTTAACTCTGCTGAGTGCTTGCTCTAGCTAGATTCCACAACCCAGAAATAAAATGGAAGTTTGGTGGTCAAGTGGGATTGGTGGGACAATAGTTGCATTTCTGGCTTTGTTTCTCCTTGTGTGATTAAATTCATGTGCGGGGAAGCAGGAGTGTGCTAATAAGCCGTGCCCCCTCTAACATGTCATCACCTTTTTGTTTACAGCCCTTTGGGAGCTGGAGAGACCTCTTGGAGTGGGGAGCTTTCCTGTCTTTGTCTTCATTAACTTCCTGCAGGTGAAGTCTCAGGGATAGATAAATTTGCTGGTTTCCATTTTCCATTTTTCCAATTATTTTCTATTTTTCCAATTTTATGTGTGGTTCTCTACATTTCCACATCAGTTTGAGGTTGTTGTTTTTATATATGTTGTTTTTATATGTTTTTATGGCCAGATCCTGAAGCTGAGGCTCCAATACTTTGGCCACCTCATGAGAAGAGAAGACTCCCTGGAAAAGACCCTGATGTTGGGAAAGATTGAGGGCACAAGGAGAAGGGGACGACAGAGGACGAGATGGTTGGACAGTGTTCTCGAAGCTACAAACATGAGTCTGACCAAACTGCGGGAGGCAGTGGAAGACAGAAGTGCCTGGTGTGCTCTGGTCCATGGGGTCACGAAGAGGCGGACACGGCTAAACGACTAAACAACAAAAGCATATGTTGTTCTTATATATATATTTAAAAAATCCTTATGAAAATTTATTAGCATTTTAGTCTTATATCTTTGTATGCAGTTTTGCAAAAAACTCCCCATTCCTGTGGGGGTTGTGTTCCTGGCTGCCGTGCACTTCAGCAGGATGTGCATAAGTCTGCCCCACCCCACTCCACCCCAGTCCCCTTGCAGCACTGAAAATGGCATGTTGTGCAAGTGCTGGTTGGCACAAGTGGGTCAGCGCTTGTATACACAATTTTGCAAGGCAACTTCGCCTTACATAATGCATTTTTGCATGTTCCTTTCACTGATATATGCATTTTTATGCACGGTTTCTCTTAGCGTATGCATTTTTGTACACCTTATTTGGCTGCAGAACTGCACTGCCAAATTCAGAGTGATGTAAGTTTTGAAAGGTGGCTTTGTCTTGTTTCACGGAACATTTCAGAAATTAGGAAGGTTCACCTTTAAATGAGAACTGATTCAGATTTCTCCCTCAGCCCTACCACCAAGTTATGAAGGGCTATACAAAAGTGGAAAGTGATGCAGCAGAGGGGCGGGGCGCTTGCCGTCTCCATCACACGATTTTAATTGTGTGAGGGAAAAGAACACTGGAATAGGACTATCGCCTTGCCAGTATCACACCTAACTGGGAGCCATGATGGCTGTGGTCTGGGGTCAAACCTCAAGGAAGCACCAACAATGCATCTGATTGAAGAACCACATACATCAGCTCACCATTTCATCCCATATTTCATTCTCTTTTTCAAATGTTACTGAAGTAGTCTGGGATTCAGCCAGGGTGAAGTGGCAACTATGCCACAGAACTAACATTTGAAGTGGGACTATATAGTAATCCTTCCTGAAAGAACCTGCTGAGATATGGTCTCTCGTGAAACCTGGGTCACATCAACACCATACATTGAAAGCACTCTTAACCACTTTAACAGTCATGGCTTCCCCAAAATAATTCTGGGAACTGTAGATGGTGCAGGATGCTGTCCTCATTGATCTAACATTCCCAGGACTCTTAAACAACAGTTTCCAGTGGCATCAAAGTGCTTCACATTTATGGTGTGGGTGTGACCTTTGAAGGTCTGCACTGAATTTTATTTTCTTCAGTTAATTGCTATAGCTTTGTATTCTCTTCTTGCTCTGTGGTGGTCAATATGTTTTTTAAAAAAATCATTTGCAAGGACAGTTTGTTCCCCTCTGAAATTCAGAATGTCAACAAATAATTCAGAAGCAATGAGAGCTCCTGCAACCATGATTAGCTCAGAGTGTCGTTTTATGATTCTCTAATAAAGCCCTTCATAAAACTAGCAATGTTTACAATGGCTGTAATCATGGCAACTTAACAAAAGCTTTACTTCTGGGATCCCCACTCTCCATTACCAATAAAATCACTGGGAAATTTACTGATTCCAGTTGCTTTTTGAAAAAGTTCCAGATAGCTTCTATGCTGCATTTTGCTTTTGCAAAATAATTTGTTTTACAAATATCTGGGTGCCATTTCTTTCACAATGCAATGCAAGCTACAATTTCTGCAGGAATGTTGCTTCCTGCAATGCGACTCATTGGCTTACTTCATGCTGCAAAGAAATCCTGTTATGTGTACTATAGCTGAGTGTTTTTCATGACCATGAGCAATGCTTGTTTTTTTGGTGCAGAACTATTAGAATTAGGTCAGTATTTTTTTTACTACTCAGAGAGATTTGTTGGAGTGAAACTTTAAACTTGTGTTGAAGCATAAATCACCCATCAATGGTCACTTCTCTGATTTGGGTCAGATTCCTTCAGATTTCACAGACGTTCTTCGTGTTATGCAATTATGAGTGTTGAAAATGAAAACAAACTTCTCCAGTTAAAGTCTCCCTTTCTCCTTCCAGACTCATTGACTGATGAAGGGTATCTTTAATGGGTCGTGATTAATGAGCAGCATAAAATGGAATAATAAATTATTAGAGAGTATGTGAATCTCTCTAGATAGATATGTGTATATATGTATATCAATAGTTCTAGCTAAAGTATTATACAAAGAAAGCAGTGGGGTTATCTGCAGAGCAGGCACTCCTAAAGGAAAAGAAAAGGAAAAAGAACCAAACTCCAGACCTTACTTAGTGAGCAGCGCATGAAAACTCTATGATTTGCAAAGAAGCAGATAATTCCCCAACTGTGTCAACAACCAAGGGGCAAAATGGGTTTTGAGACAGAAATGGACCATATAGAAAAACAGTGCTTAATCACTGCTAATTAAAAGTCAATATTCTAAGGGGGGGGGAGGGACAGCAAACCCAACTTAGTAGCCACCTGCCTTCTCTTTGACAACCGTTTGGAAGATCTGTAACTTGCACTACATTGGGAGTGCTGCCTGTAAGTGTATCACCTGGTTGGAATTTTTCACGGAGCTTGAATTTTTTACAAAACATCCCCAGTCAGGCAGAACTGTGCAAATTAAATTGGATTTACATTACAAAATAGGTACCAAGTTCAGGCATCGAGGAAACGCCCGGAGGGAGGGGGACAAAAGCTCTGTAGAAAATGGGGAAAAGAACTGAGCCCTGGTCTAGGTAAACAACATTAAAAGGGTGGATTTGACTAAAAGTGCAATCAATTTGCTCTTGCAGCCTTCCTGAAGGCATCTTGGCTGGCCACTGCTAGAAACAGGATGCTGGGGCTAGATAGACCCTTGGTCTGATCCAGCAGGGTTCTTAAGTTCTTATGTTCTCAAATGGAAATTCCAGCTTCATCTACCCTGAGGGTACAGAACTGAGACGCATAAGAATGAATTAAATGTCAGAGGAAATAAACAGATTTTGGTACACCATAAGAAAGTGGCTGTGAAGTTATTATAGGATAAAGTGTGCAGGGTCACAATGGCCTGACCCTCCTGTTTAACCCACCCCCACCTTCCACTGTAAAGGAAAATGAGAAACTTATTTCAGTAACCCCCCCACATCAGGATCCAGTTCGTGACTGAATAGTATACAGTTGACTAATTTGATTTTCCAGGAATAGCTGAATGCTCTCTGACTTGTTGCAGGTTGTGTTATCAAAATATGGGGCTTGCCCCTGCAACACAGAGAGGTATGTATATGAGGATCTGTAAATATGGAATTGCTTCCATATGCTGTCAAGATTGCATCTACTTTGGGAATGTCATTACAGTCCAACATAATCTTGCGTAAGCTGTAATGTAAACTGAAATCTTATTGCAATTTATTAACAATTGGAAATGAATCCAGGCTTTAAGTTTGGAGAAGCAGATCGGCATATCCCATCCAACAAGCCACCCTCAAAATCAAAGTCACTAGGGCTCCCATCCTGACTCATAGTGCAGGAGGGTCCACCACATCCACTGTACTATCATAGTGTAGGCTCCGCCATTCACAGATCAGCCTGCAAAATATGGATGGCCTCATCTCAACGAGTAAACAGCTAATTCAGTGCTAGAGCACATGTTTCCCAGGTCCAATCCCTGGTATCTTCAGGTAGGACTGTCTGAAATCTAGAAAGCAATTGCTGGTCATTGTAGAGTCTACAATGTAGAACACTATAGACCAGCCTTCTCCAACATGGCCCCTTCCATAAGTTTTGGACTACAAATCCCACCGGACCTAGGAAGCTATGCCAATGGTTGGGAATGATGGCAAATATAGTCCAAAACATCTGGAGGGTCCCAAATTGAGTAAAACTGCTCTAGACAGTACTGAGCTAGATGAGACAACTTACTTTGATGCTGTTTGCTATGCTCTGGAGCACATCTTTTGAAAACACACCACCACATTAAGAACAGCCTTATGGAACCAAATGCATTATCCAGGTAGCCACTGAGAGCAGCTAGTTAAGGGTGTAAGAAGGGCTGGGCCATTTTGCCACTTGAGGCAAAAAAGAAAGTAGCGCCCCACCACCACTGCCCCCCTGCCGCTACCACATGAGGTAACTGGAGGCAGCCCAGGGTAGACCCAGGGTGCTGAAGGCAGCAGGGAAGAAGGAAGCTGCAGAGGAACAGATGGCAGCAGGTGGCAGTGAATGAGGAGAGCGACAAGTGCAGGAAACAATGAGTGGCACGTTCATTGGGGCCTGGATCTGTCCCCAGCCTGGCACCTGACGGAACTGCATCATGGGTGGACTGGCCCTGGATGTATGCCTTGACCGCAAGAGGGAAGGCTGAACTATTTCTGCATATTACACCACACACCATAACCCCCCACAAACTAACATGCTTGGGTCAACTCACCGGACTATTCCTCTAACAACACAGTAGGTCTCAGATGTTTCAAAAGGAAATATAGGAACAGGGTCACATGGGGCATTTTGGCTGATACCAGGAACTTCATCCTTCTCTGTATGAAGCCCAAGGAAAGGAGTTCATGGAGGTTAAATTGTAAGCCAACACAATTTGTGTTGTATAAAATCATTACTGGTGCCAGGGCATGCCCATTCATGCATCAGCCTTAGCTTCCCATTTCCTGGCTTTGAGCTAATATGAGATTCTGGTCTTAAACCAACAGGGTGTTGTTGTTTTTTTAAAAATCACCGAATTAGTGTTTGCCATTGATAATTGATCATTCATTTCCCTAACTGTGACGATCAAATCTTCAAATAAGCCCTCTTAAGGGTGACATACTATTCCGCTCCAAAACCAGCTAAAACTTGCTAATCCAGGGAAATGTTTTGTAATGACATCAGTGTGATATCTGGCTTCATATCCAGAAATGATACGCACGTTGACTCAGTATCCTGATGTGACTTTCCATGCTCTACGAACCATTTGTTAAATGGATTTCCATTTCACTGGCAACAAATAAACTCCTTGCCCCGCATGCCAAGCATCAGTGTAGCGATGAGTGAAAGGGGAGAGGCATTCCAAGGAGAGGTCAGCAAGGAACTTTGGGTTAAAAGAAGGTATGCAAAGCATTGTGGCAAGTATTAAATATGCCATTTCCTGCTACAATAATGCAGATTTAAAGAAGTACAGAGTTCTTCAACCCTACTGTTTTTAATCTGGTTCCACACAGTGAGAACCCTCGTATGTTAGCTTGGCATATTTTGAATCTTCTGGTCCCATCTCCCCTGATATTGTTACACTTCCAGCTCCTACCATTCCTGGCCACTGATCATGATGACTTGGGTTCCTGGAAGCTGGAGTCCAATGACATCCGGAGCGCCACAGGCCCCTCATCCCCAGGCTACATCTTATACCTTATCCTAAAGATCCTAAGAAGCAGCTCTCTCTATAGCTCCTGAGCTCAGTCCTCTTCACTGTGTTATCTTCGCTATGTTTAATAAACACAGCACTGTCTTTCAATAGTCCCAACACCACAAAAATCTGTGGAATTTCCACGTGCTCTATAAAGGATGAAAGAACACTGATTTAGGATTCCTTTTGTGACATAATGTGAGTTCCTGTCCTTTTGAAGGCTGTTGAATGGTTTTTAGCAAACTAGGACCCAGACCTGAATGAAAGTGGAGTTTTGATCAATTTGAAAGAAGTCTTGCTGGACTGTAAAAGCTATGCACATACACTTCCCCTCCTTAACCCCCAAACAAATAGGGAAAGCTTTCATTTTCAAGACAGTGGAAAGAGGAAAGCCTTTCTGGTAGTTGCTTAAAGAGCGTTTAGTAATTTTATGCATACTCTCTTGGGGACTGAGTGA
Source organism: Podarcis bocagei (assembly GCF_964188305.1). Taxonomy (NCBI): domain Eukaryota; kingdom Metazoa; phylum Chordata; class Lepidosauria; order Squamata; family Lacertidae; genus Podarcis; species Podarcis bocagei. The sequence goes on from NC_138129.1 coordinate 60,675,761, forward strand.
TGAAAACGCCTGCATGTTTTAACACAGCCTCTTGCATGTTTTGGTTCAAAAGAGAAATGGCAAAATTACTGGAACAAACCCTGGACTAATGATCTACAGTGTTATTCCCTGCTGGGCACGACATTGAGGAAGCAGAACGAACACACTCATGGTAGGAACCTCTAAATTCAGGTTCTCTTATTCTTAGTTGTAATGGTAGTCATTGAACGTTACAATTTTTCTTGAACCTACTGCTTATTGCCTTTGCAGTGTCCTTAGTTTTCATCATACATTCCTGGTCTGGATCTGACTGCAATACTATCTAGTGGTTGGTGAGTATAGGGTAGTTTCTTTGTAGCAGGCGTTGCTTTCCAGACCTGCACAGACGGGAGCTATGGTTAAAAAAATCTGAAAGGCACCAGGTTGGCCAAGGGTGCACTGGCGGAGGAAGGGAGGGACGGGGGGAGCACACCGCCCCTGGAACCATTGGGGAGGGGGTACCATCGCGGCTGCTCCCCTGGACATGCACCACCCCCCCACCACGCCAGGCGCCATGCCCCCACAAGTGGTGCCACGCCCCCAGGACGCATGGCATGACCCTGCAGGTGGCGCACCATGCCTCCGGGATGCACACCACACCCCCAGGATGCGCGCCAGCCATGCCCCCACCTGCTCTCTGCCCCCGGTACCAGTGCTTGCAGCTTCACCACTGCAAGGGTGCTTTGGAGATACTCCCGCAATACTATGGATCCCAGTAATCCCTGTAAGGGATGCAGGAATGAAAGGGAACCAGGAAGAAAGCTAGCCAGAAGGGGAGGGAAGAGCTAGAGATTAGAACTGTAATGCAGCGAAGAGGTTAAAGCACCTCATTTGTTGTCCCAAGAGAAACCTGATAGAGATACAACAGTCACCAGAAGAAGCAGTGGCAATTTTGTATGATTTTGCAGAACATGCTTGCAACCAATGTGATATTCTTAATTTCTTCTTAATTCCCCCCGTCAGACTTGCATTACATTCCTAATTGGAACATTATCCCCAATTGTTCATCAAGAAGCCTATCCAGATTATCAGTCTTCCAGCCATGTCTTTAACATTTGTCTGTGACTGTTCTCCAAGTCCCATTCCAAGACACTCTGCCGCGGTTCACCTGCACCTATTTGTTTTATTCAATTTATGAGCCACCTAACTGAAAATATTCTCTAGGAAACAAATACAGTGATCTAGATAACATTAAAAGAAGCCATACAACAGCTCAATAAAACCGCAAATCTCTAAAACCAACACAGTAATAAATAAAACTCAGCCATAAAATCCAGTTACAGGTGCTTCCAGACTGCTGATATTTCCAGATGAGATTCAGTCACATGCTGGCAAATTCAAGTTGAGCAATCATAGTTGAATGGGAGCTCTTGTGCAAACCACTTCCACTGAAGATCATACTTTTTGTGATAAGGAAAATGATGGCAGAAAACTCCTGGAATATGTGGGATAACACTTGCTGTGATGTGGTGTTATCCAGCCTCCCCACAAACAAATGAGAATGAATGCTCATTAAATAGTGGCTGGGGCAACCCAGCCAGATGGGTAGGGTATTATAATTATTATAATTATTATAATTATAATTATTATTATTATTATTATTATTATTATTATTGCCACCTAACCTCCCCACAAACAAATTAGGCCAAATGCTCAATGAAAAAGGTAGCTGGAAGCGGCCATAGACTCAAATTAAAACTGCAGAACCTAATCCCTACAAAATTCGGCCCAGCTAGAAACACTAAGAAGTGGCCCAAGTGCTATTACTTTGCAGAAACTAAAATAAAACAAGGTGTTAGGAAATGTTAAAATGTGTTAAAACAACTATTACCTTAAGACAATGTGCACATGCTAAGAGGCAGATAATATTGGACTAGTGGTGGATTTGGTAGACTTAAATAAAAATAAGGATCGATTCTCCATTATATTACTAGACACTAAGAAGGCTTTCAACAACATTTATAAACAGTATATGGAAGTAGCTTTAACTAAATTTGGATTTCCAGTGGACTTTATAAAATGGATTAAAGTATTGTATGTTTCACCAACATCTGGTTAAACATCACCAACATCTAGTTTCACCAACATCGAGTTAAAATGAACAATATTATGTCTGCTCTTTTTCCAGTGCCTCAAAGGCGTCAGCCAGGGATGTCCACTTTCACCTTTGCTTTTTGTTATATGTTTAGAAACCCTGGCTTGCGCTATTAAACAACATTGTGAGATTCACGGAGCAGTTCACAATCCAGCTGAATACAAAATAGTATTTTTTTCAGACCATATCTTTCTGTTTATTTTGAAGCCTCAAACCTGTATTCCTAATCTGATGTGCAACAACAGCTCTATCTGTATCACATGAAAAAGAATAATAATTGAGTGAAACCCCAGAGAAGTACGGTAAGTTTCCAGCAACAGGCTACCAGGGACTAACTTGCCACAACTCCACAGGGCACACTGAAAGAACCTTATAAGCCAAAAGTCACAGGAAGACAGAATATACCCCCTTTTTTTTGCAAGCACCATGCATTCAGACATATGAACTGACCCTTAGTAAAACCACAGAGATAACTCAAAACAATTTTTCTATAATCTTGTAAAGAATTGTGCTGATGTTGCTTCTTAATAAATATTCCTCTGGTTTACAAGCTGCGTCTTGAAATTCTCAATATGACATCTAATAAACATAACAAATCCCAGCCACATCCCAGCAGCATTTGCTTCAAATTAGTGTCTGAGCTTGGAGTCCAGTTCAGGGGTGTCTGTGTTCCTTATGCATAAAACCTGCCCTCCTTCAAATAACAAATGTAGCAAATCAGTCAAATGACCCCACAAAGGCTCCCCAAATGAATGAGTCTCATTGTTTTTAGGAGACTTCAGTGTTACCCAAGGAATTATGCCTTCAGGGAGATTTGTCCTGAGATTTCCATTTGCTAATGAAGAAGGATGTATTGGATTAATCAGGTGCAAAAAGGCCTCGGTAAACCTTTCCAAACTCTGCTTTCAGTTAGGTACATCTGTATACTAACATCAATTCTAGACTTTCCATGCTCATATTTATGAATCCAAAACTGCACAAGAGAAAGAGGTATCAGTTGTTCCTAGGTAATCCAAACAAAAGCACATTTACAGGGCTTATGAAGGTAGGGAGAAGCTTTCCAAACAGCATCATAATAACTCTGAAGCTCTCTCAACATTCCACACCATTGAATTTTGGGTGGTGCAGTCTTAGGTCAGGACATCACCAGCACTCCATGCATCAGCATTGGTGGCCACACAATTGAGGTGGTAGACAAGTTTGTCTACCTGGGTTCCACTATAACCAGCAATCTCTCAATTGACACTGAGCTGGACAAGCATATTGGGAAGGAAGCTATAGCAATAGCTCGCTTCTCCAAAAGGGCATGGGAGAATGTGATGCTAACATCTAATACCAAGATGAAGGTCTACCAGGCTTGCGCATTGAGCACACTGATTTATGGAAGTGAGTTGTGGGCAACTTACAACTGTCAGGAGCGACACCTCAACACCTTCCACATGCACTGTGTCAGGAGGATTTTGGGTATCACATGGCAGAACAGAATTCCCAACAAAGATGTGCTTTCCCAAGCCCACATTCCCAGCATGTTCTCACTCCTATCTTAGCAATGTCTGCACTGGCTTGGTCTTGTCCATAGAATGAAGGATGGCAGGCTCTCCAAGGATGTGCTCTACAGGCAATCTGGCTTCAGGTATCTGGCCCACTGGAAGACCAATTCTGCATTACAAAGATGTTTGCAAATGTGATGTGAATGCTGGCAACATCAACCCTGCCATGCTGGAATCCCTTGCAGACAACCACAGTGCCTGGAGACATCAATAGCAGTGACTAGAGGAGGAATGACTGCTGGAAGGAGCACAGAGAGAAGAAATGCCATGGTGCATCTGCAGCAACACCTCCAAATGCTTTCATCTGCCCCACCTGCAACAAAACATGTCTCTCTTGCATCGGTCTGTACAGCCACAGCAGGCGCTGCAACTTCCAAGAGCTTGACTTCACCCGCAAAGGTGCACTGTTTCATTGTATCCTGAGACAGATGGATGGCCACAATGAAAAGTGTTGGTGTGGGCAGTGCAGAGGTTCATTTATTTGTGGGGAGGAAAACCTGGGGGAAGGGGATTGGAAGGAGTGGCATTTACAACTACACTCCCCTCCCACAAAGAAATATCCATAAAATCCTGTAGCTCTGACACGCCCTCCCAGGAAGCAAAGGATTATGACCTCAGTTGCTTTTCTTCCCCACAACCACCACCCAAGACGGAAATGTAGATTGTTAGAAAGGAGCAGCTTGAACTCATGATGCCTTTGGATGGCAAAGCGATTTCACAACAATACCGTTGTCCACAGTCAGGATAGATTCACCAACAACATTGAAAGTTCTGGTACATCTTAATGGTTAATCATTGTATCCTACACGGAGAGTTTTATTCCTTAACAAATCCCTAAAAATCAAGCTTTATGAATTTATACTTGGTCTTTGCAGAATGTTTTCAATCACATCAGTCTAAACACTGAGTAGTATTTTAAACAGATGTAGGCCATCAACTTCTCTAAACACTATAATTGTTTGGCAGGCCTATTGCTTACATTTAAAGATATAGTGTGCAAGAATACGTAGAGATACCAGGGACACACTTTCTGTTTTTAACCCCAAAATACAATTTATAGTATGTCAGAGGCCCCTAACTCTACCCCTGTAAAACCCTTTTTAATGCAAAAAGGCCTGCCATCAAACCTCAACCATTATCCCACATCTTTATATAGCTGTGAGCTCCAGGCCCTGCCATTTTATAATATTTTGTTTGCTGGGTTTTGATAGAAGGATGTGGTTTGGACTGCAACCCTAGCTCTTTGTTCTCATTAGGTCGTGTAAAACAACACAGATATTATGAAGTTCTCAACTGGAATTCTCAACCGCTTGCGTTGCACAAAGCAAGAAATGCTGGATTTCTAAAGAGTTGAGCAGTCTAGAAGAGAAAGAGGCATGGCCAGGTGATTCTCTGAAGAAAAGTTAATTTAGCTTTCACTGCCCTGTTTGGTTTAGATGGGAACTTTACTCCAGCATCTGATCTGGCAGTGCGGTGCTTTCAGGACTGATGTCACATGGTTCCACTGGGCTGTCCCACTACCAACGTAGCAGTAGCATTCTGCACTAGCTGCAGCTTCTGGATCTTTCTCAAGGGCAGCACCATACAGAGTGCAGTACAGTATATATATGACTTAGAAGAGTGAGGCTTCTCATATATATAGGACACACACACACACACACACACACACACACACACACACACAAAATATGGAAAGCCATTCCTTAGTCAAGTTAATTATTTTTAATGAAGTAGAGTAGAGTTGAGTGTAGTCCCTGTTTCCCCCTGTAGCTTATTAGTTTGGAAACCAGTTTCAAGTATTTGGCATCTCTCCCTGACCACCACAGAGACCACTTTATCATTCCCATTCCCCACTTTCCCTTCATGGGCTTAGCTGGCTCTTACATCTCTGTTGGCTGATGCTGATTGATTGTATTAATATCACTGTAAATGTTCCACATTCTCATTTTTATAACACTTGCGGGGGTATGGAAGGAGGAATGGATGAGATTTATTGTGCCATGGCTCTTAAGGCTAGGTGGTGGTGGGGAACGCCATCTCTATTCTGTCGATTACTTTGGATTGTAAAAGCTTGCTTTGCAGTTAATGGAGTTATAGTGGGTCAACTGCATACCCTCCAACATTTCTCCAGTGAAAATAGGGACATCCTATTCTACTACTACTACTACTACTACTACTACTACTACTACCTATTTATACCCCACACATTTTACTGGGTTGCCCCAGCCACTCTGGCCAGCCCCCTTGAACCGCATGAGGAAATGCAAGCTATAATATTGTAATGAATATATAAATAAAGTAGAAAACAGAGCCTAGGATGTAGAAGGCTTCTTAAATTACTTATATTGCAGATATCTATAAGTCTAGATTTCACTATATATAATTTTACTATATATAAATACGTAGATCAGGCCAAAGGCCCATCTAGTTCAGAATCCCTTTCTCCCAAAGCCCAACCAGCTGCCTGTGAGAAGCCCACAAGCAGAACATGAACACATCAGCACATGTTGCGATTTCTAGCAACTAGCATTCTGACACTGGAGGTATAACTTCGCCACTGTGGTTAGTAGTTGTTGATAGCCCTGTCCTCCATTGTCTAATAATCTTTTAAAGCCAGCCAAGTTGGTGGTCATCACTGCCTCCTGCGGGGGAGAATTCCCTTGTTTAACTAAGTTCTAGTGTTACAGACATCATCTATAAAAGCAGAGACATCACCTTGCCAACAAAGGTCCGTATAGTAAAAGCTATGGTTTTCCCAGTAGTGATGTATGGAAGTGAGAGCTGGACCATAAAGAAGGCTGATCGCCGAAGAATTGATGCTTTTGAATTATGCTGCTGGAGGAGACGCTTGAGTCCCATGGACTGCAAGAAGATCAAACACATCCATTCTTAAGGAAATCAGCCCTGAATGCTCACTGGAAGGACAGATCCTGAAGCTGAGACTCCAATACTTTGGCCACCTCATGAGAAGAGAAGACCCTGATGTTGGGAAAGATGGAGGGCACAAGGAGAAGGGGACGACAGAGGACGAGATGGTTGGACAGCGTTCTCGAAGCTACGAACATGAGTTTGACCAAACTGCGGGAGGCAGTGGAAGACAGGAGTGCCTGGCGTGCTCTGGTCCATGGGGTCACGAAGAGTTGGACACGACTAAACGACTAAACAACAACAATAACAAAGTGTCACAGAACCTTTTTCTTATCCACTTTCTACATGCATGGTTTTTATAAACTTCTATCATGTCACCTCTTACTCTCTAACCTAAAAAAATCCCAACTGATCATTTTGGTTACCCATTTCTGAACCTTTTCCAATTCTGCAGTATCCTTTTTTTGAGGTAAGGGGGCCAGAGCTGCACACAGTATTCCAAATATGGTCTCATCACAGATCTGCATAACAGCATTATGATACCGGCAGTTTTATTTTCACAAAAGGAGTAGCTCGACGAGGCTTGCCAATGAAATAAAAACAGCACCCTTTTGCAAGCACAGAACAATCTGTCCTCTTTTACTCCACTGAGGTGGAGATTACTCTTCCTTAAAACTCAATGGGACCGAAAAAAATAAAAATAAAAAAGCTTAGCTTTGGCTGGATCATGCCCACAATATTTTCTGTTCCTTCCACATACGCTGCGACCATTTGCACTTTGTACAAACACTGATGTTGATTGGCTGGTGCAATTAACGTCCGCAAGACTGGTTGAATCTCTTGTTATTTGTAGATACGTATCTAGTAGATAAATAATCTTAGTGCCAGTGCCATGTTGCAAAAAAAATGTTTTGACCCTGGAGTTATCACCAGTAGCTGGAACTTATGCGGTTTTACAAATCAAAATATCACTTTGGTATCACTTTCCCGAGACGCCATCTGTGAAAACAAGAAACTGAATGAGAAAATAAAACTAGGCGGTACAGTGAACATCACTGGTTTTTAAACTGAGGGTTACTTATGTGGTAGCGCCATTGTTGAATGTTATCCACAGCAAGCCCATCTTCCTTGCATCTCAATGTTTCCTATCTGCAGACCTGAAATAGTAAGTTCAGAAAATATACGCATTTGCCTGGGATCTGAATTTCTGAGGAAGGAAGCAACACATTTTAAAAGCCAAAAACACAAAAATGAGAAGATTTTGGAAAGCTCTGGTGCCACTTCTGAAAATATCTGTGCCTTCAGTTCAAGTATGATATGTTTCCACTTCTGCTAACTAGGGCATACTTTGCCCTCCCCCTTCCCATTAAAGTTGGATGTTTACTTCACTCTTAAACCTGAAAAAAGATTTACTTCTGCATTGTGCAAGGGTTAGGGTTAGGGTTAGGCCTACCTTCAGAGGAGACCGCCCAGCCTTATTACAGGAGCAATTGTTTGGGGGCATGCCTCATTACTGAAAGAAGGCATGACCAATACCAGGACTTATTCAGACACACAACAGGCAGCTGCCTCTGTGGATACATTCTTTAGAATTACAAAAGTATTTTAGTTACTTTTTGTATACAAAGTTTGGCAGGGGGTTGGAGATCATGGCAGCACCCTGGGCATCCATAGGAAGTTGTGGGTGCTGAGAGCCATCAGGAGAACCCTCACAGAGCTACAGTTCCACACAACTACAGCCGGGGTGGACTTTGGTCTTTCAAATTTCAGTGGCGCCCTGTGCAAGGCCAAAATTTGGTGTCCCACCACCTCTCACCTTCCGTCCTGCTCCATAAACTGCACCATTGTTTCAACGTCCCCTAGGCTCAGCATCCAGTGCAGCAGAACTGGTTGCACTGCCCTAAATCAATCTCTGCTACAGCTCCCAGGATTCTTTGGAGGAAGCTATAACTGTTAAGGTATACAAGCGCTGTAAATGTATGGTTTAGATGTGGCCTACATCTACCATGGGACGTGGGTGATGCTGTGGGTTAAACCACAGAGCCTAGGACTTGCTGATCAGAAGGTCGGCGGTTCGAATCCCCGCCACAGGGTGAGCTCCCATTGCTCGGTCCCTGCTCCTGCCAACCTAGCAGTTCGAAAGCACCTCAAAGTGCAAGTAGATAAATAGGTACTGCTCCGGCGGGAAGGTAAACGGTGTTTCCGTGCGCTGCTCTGGTTCGCCAGAAGCGGCTTAGTCATGCCGGCCACATGACCTGGAAGCTGTATGCTGGCTCCCTCAGCCAATAAAGCGAGATGAGCGCCACAACCCCAGAGTCGGTCATGACTGGACCTAATGGTCAGGGGTCGTTTACCTTTACCTTACATCTACCATTTCTGGCAGATCTGGCCATGGAGTGGTGGTGAGGTGGCAGCAGCTTAAAATGCCCTGCAGATCCCCAAGCAGCAGTTTTGTGCATGTTGCAATGGAGGGCCCTTGCAACTCTGGGACTCTTTTGGGCTCTGGTTCTTTGCAACAGTAGGAGTTCCCAAAGACAGGAGAATCTCCATTATCTTCATGGCTTACTTCAGAAGTTTATTGTAAATGACCCCTAGATGATTAAGTCCAGTCAAAGGTGACTATGGAGTGCGGTGCTCATCTCGCTTCAGGCTGAGGGAGCCAGCGTTTGTCCACAGACAGCTTTCCGGGTCATGCGGCCAGCATGACTAAACTGTACTGGTGCACGGAGGGCTGTGACAAATGCCAGAGTGCATCCCTAGAAACACCATTTACCTTCCTGCCACAGTGGTACCTATTGATCTACTTGCACTGGCATGCTTTCGAACTGCTAGATTGGTAGAGGCTGGGATGGAACAACAGGTGCTCACCACCATCGTGCGGATTCGAACCGCCAACCTTCCGATGGGGAAGCCCAAGAGGCTCAGTGGTTTAGACCACAGTGCCACCCGCATCCTTTACCTTTTACCTTATTGTATAGCCACAAGCAAATAAGTTACCCTAATTTATTTGAACTTCACATTGACCACATCATGCCTGTCCCAACTGTAGTATAGAAGTGCTTGTGATTAATCACTTTATGCAAATATTCCTTAGTATATTTGTACATTTGGAGGCAAGGCAGAGTCTGATGGCCTCATGTTGGATAGCATGAGAAACAACTTGGCCCATTACATAAGTACTTTAGCAGCTGGTGACCTGAGAGCTGTTTTGCTGAAATAAATCACCTAAGTGGAAAAAAAATCTCAAAAGCTGCAGATGGTGGAAACTTGACAGAGCCTTTGTTGGCAATATTCGGAGATGGCCTGAAAAACGAGTCAACTGTTTTCCTATTATTTTCAACACCTCAACTATAAAAACTTGATATCCCTGATGCTGCTGTGCCTCAAAAGGTAGTGGACAGAGGAGCACCTCCTGTATAGCTCATTGCCACCTTGGATCAAATACAGATGCTGTCAGGCTCAAGGGTTTGCGAGTTGGTGTGTGCTTTTTGGATCAATCAAAGCCAAAGCTACTTGGCAGAACTTGGGAAGTTCCAATAAAGTTGTAGGGCAACTTTTTCCAATGGCCTGCAAAACTCTGCCTATAAAGCAGCACTGACAAATATCATGCCCATCAGGGATTCCAAGTGTGTATATTGACATATGCGGTTGTGGGTAGTTGCAGAGTCATATCTAGAAAAGGCAATCACTGGCAGACATCTTGGAAAGAGTGGTCTGTGCTTAGGGTGGCCTCAAAATAGTTTCCTATTTTGAGTGCAGAGGAAGGAAGCATTAAGGGAAGAGTCTTCCCATACCTGTGTCCGGTGCTTTTTTCTGGGGGGAAACAGGGGGACGCATACCTCTAAACGTTTTGTGAATCTAAGTTTGGCCTCATTGAGGGGCAGTATTTCAACAGGAGTAGGAAAATGAGAGTACCCCTAAACATTTTTTTTATGAAAAAAAGCACTGCCTGTGTCCCCTACCATAAATCTTGAAAAGCATTTAACTCCACACTCAGCAATGCTAGTGGGAACAGTGGGCATCCCTAGAAACATTTGGATTCTGTCTTGTTTGTTGGTTTACAACAATTTCATCCCACCTTAGTTTCTGAAGTTTCATGAAAAACATCAGTTGAAGGAGACAATAGCACAGCAATATGGCATTTAGGGAAATGTACAATGTGTAACACCAATAACATTACATTTTAAAAGCCCTAAACACCATTAAAAGGTTATGTTTTCAAATGACATGGGAAATCATTTGGAAGAAGGCGCCGAGGATGGAGAAGTTGTCCGATACAGAAGAGTCATGACTGATAAGGGGCTGTCTGCTTTGTTCCCCCACCAAACATCAGAAGGTGGGAACTGTCCTTGTCCCCACATTGCTTCCCCCAGTTCCACCAATGCCACACTTCAATTGTATGATAATACGGATTACCCACAGAAAGGAAAAATGGTCTAGAACCCAGGAAAAAAGGGTTGCCTCAGTTGTATGCTCCAAAACCTGACTGTGTTTCATAGATCAGTTATGCTGAAGAAGACTATTCCAAGAAAGGTGAGCCAGGTAGTCCCTAAGAGGTGGTCCAGCTATGTTGACATATTAAGCTGATATACCGATTTGTGATGTATTATGTACTTATTTTATGGCTACAGTTTTATTATTGATTTTATGCATAATATAGTGTGCGTGTGTGTGTGGCATAGTAATGTTTCCAAATATTAAAATAATAACATTTTAGTTGGTCTAATAAAGACATTACTTTAAAAATGGACTTTGATTTTCTTCTTATGGGCTAACATGGCTACCTTTACTTTATTTACCCCTTTTGGTTATGTTTGTATAGCCCTTGGCTTTCATTTTTCTCATATGCTTTAGTATTTGCAGTGTAAAATTAAAACTTGCACTGAGATTTTGTTCTTTTGTGTTTCGGATCATACTACTTTCAAACAACTTGGTTAACACTTTTTTTTTTTAAAAAAAATCCCTCTATATTCTCCCAGTTTCTGTATTTCATTTTCTTTATTATGTTTCAGTTAACAATGCACTTTTTAAAAAGAGGGGGGGGGAAGCAGAGTTAAGTCTTGAACCCAGTTGATCTGAGAATGGTTCCTGTCACAGCACTGAACATACGCAGAATGTGGATATTTTTCTTATTGATTAAAACAATATTCCTTTCCGTCTGCCCAGGAACTTTCAACCTGCAGTAAAAGACACCAATTTCCCCTGCAGTAAAACACAGATTTTCCTTTAATAGGTGCCTTGAAATGCTAAGGTCCTGCAAGTCCAGGAGTGGCATGTTGAAAGATGGAAGGGAATATTGTTTTACTGCAGGGGAGAGATTGTGTTCGGACCATCAAGGGTTAAGGTTTTCCACCTGCGCTACCCCACCCCCAGCCTGGGACCCTCACAAAGAGAAGCCAGGGCCTGAGGGTTTACTCCTGTTCTTTCTGACATATTGGAGAGGGGCTGCCCTTTGCCTTCAGGCAGGAGAGCAGATGAATTTGGCTTTTTAGGTGTTGTTGCTTATAAACGTCATGTGTTTCTATCTTATATTTTTGTCAGTTACATCTTATTGCTGGAGCATTTCACATTAAATGTTAAACAAATTTTAGTAGATTTTAAAATTGAGGACTGCATCTCAAAATAATAATAATAATAATTGTTATTTAGGAGACATCTGAAGGCAACACTGTACAGGGAAGTTTTTAATGTATGGAGGTTTTAAAATTTGTTGGAATCTGCCCAGAGTGGTTAGGGCAACCCAGTCAGATGGGCAGCATATGAATTATTATTATTATTATTATTATTATTATTATTATTATTATTAAATCTGCAGTATAATTTACTGATCTACATGCTAGTCCAGGAAATGTGGGCAATATCAGTTCCCTCTGGAAATGGAATTCCCCCAGCATCCCTACCTGAAGCAATTTAGCCCGGTGAATGCTAAGGTTCCCCACACTTTCAGAACATTCGACTTGTTATTTTTTTAAAAAATGTTTTTTATTAAAGATTTTCTTGAGTTACAAAGGTACATACATTGTCTCTTATTATCAGATAATAAAGTCCTTTCAACAGAACAGTTATATTCAATGTGAGACTTTAGTGCTGTATAAAGTATAAGGTTGGAGGAGAAGAGAGGTGAGGAGAAACAGCAGGCAGAGGGGGCGGGTAGTAAATTTCCATTCTTTTATATAGTGTATGTGCAAGGTTTTGGGTCAGCATCACATGGGTAGGTTCTCTTTCTATCCATCTGTTAGTTTTCATTGGCAGTGAAAGACATTGGGGGGCAGCAAGACCATGTTTGGTTGCCTCCAGTTGGCTGCAATGAGTTTTGTTTGCATGTCTGTCTGTGTGTGTGGGGGGGTGGTGTTGTTGGGACTAGTTAGCCACATCGATTCATATGTTGTTCTGAAGACACAACTAGCAACATTTGTCAGGCCATTGTGGGTTGTGATTCAAGGACCTGCCACCCGCTTGGGGATAAGAAAGACACATAGACGCAGTATATTCGGTTAATGGGCTAAAAAAGGCCACAGCTTTATTGGTTACAGCATGTGAGAGGTATTGGCTTAGGCATTGGATAAAACAACAGAGCGTGACTCCACCACCTCAGGGAGGGGTGAGTCTAACAAGGGTTAACCACCAGTGGGAGGAGCCAGTTGATGCAAATACAGCTGAAAGCTCCCCCTGATGTCACCGGGGGTCGTGCCATGGCCCTAGCCACCAGCAAGGGCGTCGGACAGGATCCACGACCGCCGGATTCCTTTACTGGAATACCCATAAAGTGGAGGGCTAGGTGATGGCCACACCCTGCCCTCCAATACACAAACATATTCCAATGCCTAACTGCCACTCGAGCCAAAAGAAGCCCGCCAGCAGCGGAATGAAAGGGAAGTGCTGCCGCGACCACATTTGAGCGGCAAAACCCCGCCCCCAAGCCTCCACCTGGTTGGTTGGCTACCTGGGGGCGTGGGGCAGCAGCCAGGCCAGCTGGGCAGGGGGCTGGAACGCCCCCTGCCAACGCGGGAAATGGCTCCTGCTCACAACTCCTCCCCTCTGTAAGGAGGAGAGGCTAAACTAAAAGCAGGGCTAGATCCACCCCCACCTGGCTCAGAGCACCAGGTTAATTCCTGTTCCCCAGCAAGGATGGGGGCGGGGGCAGGTCAGGCACCGGCAGTGGGCCCTGGCATGTCTTTGGGGCCTGACAGCAGCCCAAGGATGCCAGTTGCTGCCCCTGCTCCTAACCTAGGAATGTCTTGTTCCAGCTGCCAAACTTGCTGTAGAAACTAGTGAAAGTACCTATTTCTGCAATGTAAAGCCCGGTGTTATGTTAATTTCCTTCTACTTGTGGGGGAGGGGGAAGACTTCACGCTATAATTGAGTTTGCGGTATGAAGCCATTATTGATTATGCTTTGAGTCAGGAAATATTAAGTGTATACAGATGAAAAAAGTAGATGTGAGTTTTCCATGTAACTCAATAGGAAGTTGGGAGAAAAGAGCTAATACCCTTTTTGGAATAAAATCTGAGTATAATTGTAATCTAGCAATCATTTAAAAGAGACATTTGGGGGGGATACTACCAGTTATTTTAAAAAATAAAACAGCACAGCAACTTTTTAAACTTGATTTGCAGCCAGATGATTAACCGTTTAAACAATCTTTATCTATGATCTCCTTGGTGTGGGGGACTTGACTTTGCAAGTTTTTATTTTTTTCTGTATGGATGTGCACACCATTAAAATGAAAATTTCTTGGTTCACACTGAAAACCTGTTCTTAAATGTCCCCAAGGATGGAAGAAATCAATGGCCATAGAAATCAATTGAGAAATCCAAGATTTTAATGTAGATGGAATTAGGCAGCAGCTGTGTCCGTCACTACCACCCAAAATCTAAAGTGGGGAAAGAAACAATATAGCCCAATGAGTACTGAGCATGCTCAGTGAACATGGAATGCTAATTGACTCTGTGTGCATCTGTGTGTGGCATTGAGTGGATTAAACAGACACACTCCACAGAACAACATTTTGGTCCAGGACTCCACTTTATAATATCAGTAGTGGATGGTGAAACAAGGCAGCACCACTCATCTCACCTCCTGTCAGTTGTATCACTGCTACTTATTGGGAGCTGGAGAGGAAAGGGGTGAGGTCGCTGTGGTGCAAGCACATCAGCAAGAACACTGGATTGGCTCTGTCCATGTTTCTGCCCTGCCCTGCCCTGCCCTCACTGCCATCTACTTCCCAATAATCAGCAGCAACTAGATCCCCCAGAGATCAGGTGATCTGTGCTGACCCACCCCACCTCTGTTGTATAATATATCTCTCCAGAACTTAATACATTTCCAAATTCTGCCAGATTGTATTTTGTGATACAGGCTTCCATACATAGATTTAAAATATTAAGAAAATGACTGAGAATTTTCCTATATTTGTTTCAGTTCTTGTTAGATCTCTGTATATTTCTGGATATATACTTCTGGTAAGAAAAGGAGAGGGTGGTTAAGAAAGACAAGAGGAGGAAGAACTATGGGAGGAGTAGGTACAATCATGTCATGTTTAAGGGCAACATGTCATTTTGGCAAAAAACAAACCAATATTTCGAAAATGCAGTAAAAATTCAAGTGAATATTTGGTACTTGCTCTGATGAACTTGTATTATTAATATTAAATAATAAAAAGGATGGGGGAATCATCAAAATGTACAGGGAATGTCAGACCCCCATCCACACATGGGAGAAATTAAAGGAAAAGAATGTGACAACATTTGAGCATGAATATACAGTATGTGTGAGTATATGTCACATCAAGCTATACCATAAACACTTCCAAACCCTGAACCAGGGGACTGCCAGGAAAAACAGAATATCTCAAAGGGATCACTCTACACTATGCCACACAATCCATCTCTCACTGACTTTGATGGAAAGCCTCCTATCGATTTCCTTGGACTGGCCAAGCCCAAGGGAAAACAAGCTATGCCTATCTCAGTAAGGCTACAAGATTCAGGTTGGTGAGCTTTTTAAGAATGACATACACAGGAGACTGGTCATAATATGCCATATACACAATGAGTCCGCAAATCAAGCTCCCAAATAGGTTGTGAGAGAGTGAGCTGGTTTGTTTATTTTTAAACACACACAATTCTCTGATCAAACCAATTTGGCTGAAAATTGTGTCATAGAACATTACCTTCAGAAAAGATTCACTCAAAAGAAAAGTTTTAACAGACTCAGGAAATACTAACCACTTTAAACATTTGTTAGAGTGGTGGGATGTACACATGAAGTGGTGTGGGGACTCAAGATGCAAAGTAAATATTGTGGCAAAGCAGATATGTCACTATCAGCTGAGGTGTTTTTTGTTTTGTTTTGAATTTTTAAGTTTTGATTTATATAAGCAACCATACAATCCCACTTAGCAAGGGAGGATGGGGACCGCATATAAATTTTCTCATTCAAAACAAAATCAAAATGGAGAGACATAATGATAAATGAAACAATCATACATACTTAGGAAAGCCATATTTCATGCATTGGTAAAGCCATGGAGCCCTTGAGGCTATTTGAAATGAGGCCCCACCATGCAGCTTGGAAATGTTCCGGAATTTCCAGTCTCTTGGAAATATACAAATTATGCACAATTTTTTTCACAGTCGCAATGTTCCATATGTTTTTATACCATAAGGAAATCTTTAATCCTTGCAGTGTCTTCCATTTTTGTACAACCTTCTGGCTTCTGCCAACAACCATGTGATGAATTATCTTTTGAATGCCCATGTTGAGTCTGCTTGTCCCATAGACTTAAAGTGGAAAATGTGGAGTCATTTGAACAGGACGTCTTACAAACAGCAGAGATTTCTTGGCACACCTCAGACCAAAATTACGGTACAAGTGGACACTCCCACTAAAAATGTAGCAGGGCTCACCTCCACACTGACAATGTGATGTATTCTGTGAAGTTATATATGAAAGCTGAATCAGCATGTGATGCCATTTATGGGAGATGTTAGTGTGGTTGGTGCGGTGCAAAAGCCCTGGCAGAGCCAGTCTCTCCTCCTCTTCTAGCAACAGCGACATGACTGAATAACTGGAGGTTCCTCACCATGCCATCTGCTTGGAGTACAATTCTCAAAGACAAAACTGCAAGTATAAACTCCTTTTCCCTCCCCTGTGCTGCATTCCCAATGTGGAGCGTACATCACTATTGTGTGCCTAAATTACCTCATGGAAATTCTCCACTCTTATTTATGGGCAAAAAAGAAGAAGAAAGAAAGAGGCAACTGTTTCACTAAATGCCTCCAGGTGAAGGAGACCATTAGCTGTGGTAGTAGTGCTGCTGCTTCTTTTTTCATTTTTTCTGCAACAGCAGCAACTGTGTTGACAGGCTGACCACCATTTTGCATCCTCCAAACTGCCATTAACCAAGTGTGTTTCTGGGGCCCTGTGCATGGGAAATGGTGGCTGCTGAGAAATTTCAGCTCAGCTCTGGTTTGACTCTAAGATCGTGACACTCTGGAATAAAATATGTCATGTTAATTACAAAGGGGGAACATTTAGGTTTATTTTCCTTTCCCCTAGATTTGAGCCTAATTTACAAGCAGTATTTTTCCTTGGCACGGAAGTCCCATCAGAGTACAAATCGGCTAATGGTTATTTTCCTCAGCTTGTATCCAATCAGCACCTCTTACATCAGCTATGCTGCATTAATGAAATGTCTGTAAATATTTACAGTGACTAGTTAGCTGCAGACTCCTAGTAGCAATTATCCTGATGTTCTCACATAAACAGGATGGGCCATCTCATTTATGAAAAAATGCACAATAGGAACAGAAAGACAAATAAGAATCTAAATCGATTAATCCTAGAAGAGTCACTTGATATGAACTATGGCTCTTTCCCAATCAATAAAGGCCTAATGGAGTTATTGCCCTGTTGTAGACCTTTGGCAACAATGGAAATAAATCCATACCCCAAAATGGGATGTTCTGAACAGTGCTTTCCCCCCTTAAAATAATGTTTAGGGGTACTCTCATTTTGACTCAAGAAAATCACCATTTTATAGTTCATTTCGGGGAAAATAAAGACAGTAAATGGACAAAGGTACAAAGATTCACAAAATGTTTAGGGGTATGCGTCTCCCCCAGAAAAAAAAGCCCTGGTTCTGAACATTTCCTGAGTGAGTGCTATCTTCAGGAACAACAGAATCCCAACCAAGACCCCTTTAAAAACACCCACCCACCCACCCACCCACACCACATATATATATATAGTGGCATAAGCTTTCATGTCTACTCTGAAGATACACGAATCTATTAAGTGGGTTCTGCCCCAAGATAGCTTATGGATAGTAACACCTGCCATGTTGGCACAGGTGGCACAGGTGTTGCTGTCTTTGCTCCTAGCACTGCAGCACTGCCAGTTACCAAGAGAGAGGGGCAGGGGAACAGCATGAGAAGCATCAGACTCCATTGCTGCCTCCTCATCATTCTGAGCAACCTGATGCCCTCCCCCTCTTGGTAACTGGCAGTGGCTCACAGAGCTGGGAAGCTAGGAGAGCAACACAACTTCACCCATGCTGCTCCACCGGCTGCCTCTGTTTATCTGGTAGTCTTTAAGGGGTCACAAGACTTGTCACTTTTTGCTACAACAAGCCAACACAATTCCCTTGCTGTAATTTATCTGCAACAACAACTTTTCAAATTATACTTAAACCAGCTTTACATATTTGCACATTTTCTTTGGCTCTGAAGAACTCAGCCACCCTAATATTTAACATTTCTTCAAAACATTTAGCTCAGTGCAAACACATTTTATTGTGAGAAATGCGAATCAGAATTTATTAGCATTTACTTGCTCAATGGAGTAGTGCAGCCTGCACCATATGTGAGCAAGCCAACCATTATTGTCCCAGGGGACATGTCATTTATCCACTTTGCGGCATGGAACATTTCACTGAAATGTGTTTCGTTCTCTAGAGAGTTACAAAGTAGGAAATACAATCTCTTTTTGTTGGATTAATTATCAGAGAGCCACCTCAGCAACATCCCCCCTCCTCCCTCAGATGAACTATATCTTAGTTTTGATATATTCTTATGGTTCAGTCATTTCTGTTCTTGGGGGGGGGAGAATGCCTGAGATTTTAGAAAAACAAAGCATTTTCTAAACCAATACATACTGTGGCATAGAAATGAATAAAGGTTCATTTGAAATGGAATCTGAACTTGCTTTATATTGCTTTTCCACTATATTTAAGATCAGTACTATCTCTGAAAATGCTGAAATCTTTGTGATGAATGGAAAAGTCATATTCTAGTAAGAGGCATGGGTGGTGGTGAGAAGGGTAGCTCAGGAGACCTACATATATGGGCAAATTTACCTCTGTAATGCCACTGAACTTTCCTTTCCCATTCATTTATTTAATTGACCTGCTAGAGGAATGAAATACAATGAACATATAAACTGTTCTTATATTTTGGGGAAGGAAAACACTCAGGGCACCTGCCAGTTCATCTGATCAAGTAATGAGAGCTGTGCAAAATCCCTCCTGTCTCTTCTACAGTTTCAGTGGTTTTCGATAAAGGTTGTGCTGGGGGCCGGGCAGACAGATAATGCCTTAACCAAGCAATCTTATACACACTTCCCAAGTGGTTAGTCTACTGAATTTGATGGGGCTTAGGTGTATACATGTCATGTATCAATGTGCAGTGTAAGACATTGAAGGCAGTGCTAGATCTTATGATGGAAACGGAATTCCTCATTTTTCCTTCATAACTTTAATGTGAGGCTAGAGAGGAGAACTTGCAGGAGGGAACTAATGGGCCAGAAGTGATGGCTGAGCAATTCCTCACCTGCCAGTTCTCCCAAATGCAGACGACCGACCCAGCAATTTGATTCCACACACACACATATACCAGCCTGGCTTTGAAATCTGAAGTGACTCAAGAGCCATTGGCAGGTGAAAACTGGTTGGAGTGGGACCCACCAGCTATCCTTTGCAAGTGTCCCATCACCAAATCCCTCTTATGTTGTCAAATACAGGGCTTGGAACCATGCAGCTGCCAATACCATAATGCCTTCTCAGGCAGTAGATTCTGAGGGCAGCATATGGATAGTTCTTTAATTAATTTACATTGTCATTTTAATTCCAGGGGGAGACAGGGGTGATTACAGGATGCTCTTCCTCAGATGTCAAAATAATTTAACTGGTCTTGGATGCTCTGCACCAACCTCTGGGAGCAGTGGCACTGTTTCCTGCTCTGCTGCAGACAAGAAAATATTCTGGACCAGCCGTATGTCTAATCCAGGGATCAGGAACCTGTGATCCTCCATCTCGACTACAACTTCCATCATTCCTGACCATTGGCCATGCTGGATGGGGCTGATGGGAGCTGGAGCTCCACAACATCTAAAGGATTGATCACAGGTTCCTCCCTGTTCAGCGATCTAGTTCTTCCCTAAACCACCTAGCCTGGGAAGCAAGAAGTTTTCTCTTTTGTTTTTACATTAAGAATACCTAAATTTATTTACATGGCTAATCTAAACTCTTTCAAATAATTTAACAGATTCCTTAAGAGAGACAACTGATAACAGAAGCTTATCCTTAGATTTATAGAGAACAAATGCCAACATTTTGAACTATACACTCTCCATATTTCTGAATATGTTTTCATTCTACAAATGGAGTGGTAGGAAGGATATGTGATTTGGACGTAGGAAGATGTCTGACAAAATAATGTGAGCAAATTAAGACAGATGAGAAGTGTTGGGCTTCCTCCTCTCTACTCGAAAGCTAACATATGCCAATATTTACATCATTACACATGACATTCATTTCCTACTTGTAACTAATTGGGAACTGGAATGATTTTCTTTCTATTTTTTAAAAAATGCTCTGACATTGTCTTGTTACGTGAGAAATTAAGCTATAAATCTATTGTTACCTTATTACTACAATTGTCAATGGCTGAAGTAGTAAAAAGAACAAAACAACAGCCCCAGTGTGTGAGAACTACAAAACAGGGGGAGGAAAAACTGTGAAAACTACCAAAACCAAATGTGTATGGAAAAAGGACACTGCAGTTTCCGTCAAAATAATGTTTTTCATGCATTATCTTTAACTGTGAAACTCTTATGTGAGGCTCAATGCAGACTCTACGGAACTTCCCTTGCTATTTATTGGATGTGGCAGGGTGATGGCGGCAGACCTTCCTGATTCCCAGATGAAGCAGGGAAATTCTTCTGGAACTTATAGGTCATTACCAAAGCTTGTGGAAACATGCACAAAAAGCATACTTAAGGTGAGTTAAAAAGCTGATTGAAAAGAATACAATATACTTCTAAATTGTAGGTACTTTGTACACACCCCACTGAACTGTGGAATAAGCCTTGGGATACCAACCAGTATATTTTTGGAATCATGAAGCAGGGGTGGTTAAGCTTTGGCCCTCCAGATGTTGCTGGACTTCAGCTCCCATCATTCCCCACCACTAATCCTGTTGCCTCGGGCTGATGGGAACTGGAGACTAACATCTGAAGGACCACAGGTTAGAAAAGAACATTTCCAGGGCATTTTTTTCAGCTGGAACTCGCCAGAACCCAGTTTTAGCATATCTCAGGTGGTCACCATTGCCATAATAAGACAACAAAGGAGGTGTTCATGGTGAGTTCTAGTACCTCTTTTTCTAGAAAAATAGCATAAAAAGGTAAAGGTACCCCTGACCGTTAGGTCCAGTCATGGACGACTCTGGGGTTGCACGCTCATCTCACTCTATTGGCCGAGGGAGCCGGCGTTTGTCCACAGACAGCTTTCTGGGTCATGTGACCAGCATGACTAAGCAGCTTCTGGCGAACCAGATCAGTGCACGGAAATGCTGTTTACCTTCCTACCAGAGCGGTACCTATTTATCTACTTGCACTTGACATGCTTTCGAACTACTAGGTGGGCAGGAGCTGGCACCAAACAATGGGAGCTCACCCCGTCACAGGGATTCGAACTGCTGACCTTCCGATCGGCAAGCCCTAGGCTCTGTGGTTTAGACCACAGCGCCACCCGCATGTGTTAACTAAATCAAAATGTTGTGTGACAAAACTTCCCTGACTGATGTCTCAAGAAGTTCCCTTGTACATCAATCTATTGGTTCTTTATATAGCACCTTCTGCTGGAAAACTACAAAACCTGCAATGGATCGAGAGTCCATGAAGGAATCCAGCAGCATCTGTCAGCGACAATACAGGAAACTTCAGAGGACTGGATGAAACCAAGAGACATTGATTACTAAATATAATAAATTTGGGACCCACCAGGAGGCGCCATTATAGCCTTTTCTCACACTGCTGAAAGCTTAGCAGAGACTCAATATGCTGCTTTTAATCTCTCCCTCTGCTTATACTAGAAGAATCCACGAATCCGACAGCTTCCAAATCTCCTCTGTCTCTGTTTAATATTGCATTTCAATAACTCTCACTTGGCTATTGAGAAGATGAACAAGTTGAGAATGTTAAGCTTTTTACATGCAAAATATTCCAAAGAATATTAACAGGGCTAAACTGAACATTTTCATATTTTTTCTTTTTTCTTTTTTTGCCAGCTGAAAACCTGGAAAGAACCTAGAAACTTTGGCTGGGTCAAAATGCCTTACCAAATTTGCTTAAATGATGGGTTTTCCCATCCTATTTAGCATTCTTGTTTAACCATGATTACTGTTTCTTTCTAAACCATGGACTAGATTAACACAAACAATCAGGGAAGAGCCATAGCTCAGTGGTAGAGCATTCGCACTGCATGTAGAGGATGCTGCAATGACCCATGCCAGAGGCCAGATTCCTCCGTCGAGGTGCCCAGAGGAACCTGTGCCACCCAGAGAAGGGAAGGAGTGGCTTGGGGAGTGGGCAGGCAGTTTCCTAGCCACTCTGAGCCAGAGTGGAGAGGCACATTTTCTGTAACTCCCCGTCCAGGCCTGTGTCCTTGGCAGGGGGCAACCTGACCAACCCTGGGTACGCCTCTGGCCATGCTACAATGTGAAAAAGCTAGTCAAATCTGACCACTTGATTACATCAGCGAGGGCAAGTGGTTTCCATTAATTGCAATGGGCCTACTCTGAGTAAAAGTTGAATGCCACCCATTGTGAAGGCAAATGGCAGCCATTTAAAGAAACACCTATGGACACAAATCATTTCAACTCAGCCTTATGCATAGCAATAATACAGAATATTAATCCTGTTAAGTATCGTCATTCCCTCTAATAATAAACTTGGGTGGTTGAGTGTCCAGCTGTTTGGAACTAAAATGGGATCATCTAGAAATAAGGTATTAGTTTCTGTATACTTTGAGGACTCTCATGGATATGCAGAAGCAGGTAAGTCTGTAAATTAAATGCAAATTTAAAATATGGACAGTTCCATCCACCAAAACCCAGCCTTGAACAAATGCTTCTGCATCTGGCTAAATGTGGGCATAAACTGGATCACATCTCTTAGCCCCCCACAGTCCTCTATGGATGAGCCAGTGTGCTCCATGAATGTGTGATGATTCACACTGATTATCCCAATATTTAGCCACCTAGACAAGGTTGTCACAGGGAAACTGGAGCTAATTTTCATATTATATATGAAAAAATAATACTGCAATGGAATTGCAGCCAAATAGCATTAGCCTTTAGAATTAGGGTACCCGTCACTAAAGGGTATTTAAGTTTCCCTGCAAACTGTGCATTTTTACCTCTTGTTTTCACATTCCCTTTCCCGTTACCATTTTTTAAAAAATGTTTCCGTATTGATACCATCAATGGCCTGGCCTCTCTCTAAGAATTATGCACAATCCTGGCTGTTTCTAGAAAATAACCTCTTCTTAACTAACACTAGCCACATAGTTTACACATGGTGGGAATAAGCTGTAATTTGGATAGATGTTTGGAAACAGGATGCAGTGTTGTTCACGAGGCTGGTTTCCAAATGGCAAATCCATCTCAACTCCGATGCACTTATTTGACAAGTCTGGATGCAGGTTTGAGGGGTTCTTGGCAAAGTGCCCTCTGGTGGCCTTGTGAGACCTGGCGAAGGGGCTGAGTGTCCTGAGGAATCATCCTCCAGTAAGCCTGGCTTGCAAGTGGGTCTGACTGCAAGATCCCTGTCGGGTGCTCTTTCGCTGAGCCCCTGTAGCAAGAGAGCAAGAGAAGTAGCTTCCTTGAGCCAAGCAGCATCTCCACTTGATCCCAAGCTGGGCTCACCTGTCTCCCTCCTTGCTGCATGCAGCTGCCCTGCTCAGCCCAGGCAGAGCAATCTCTGGGTCCAGGATTCTAACTGGGTAAGAGAGGAACTCTTAGCATGGAAAAGGTAGGAATTCTTTGAATGTTTTTCTAATACAGTTGGTTTACTTGCAACATTTTCTTCAAAATGAAGTTCTTACATGTTTAGTGAAAAAACTAACATTGTAGCAAAAGGAGCGCATGATGACGTTAACAACTGTGTAAAAACCTGTCATTGGAAAAAAAGAAAAGAAAAGAGGAACAAATTGTGGTACTGTGGTGCAGGAAGCAAACAGCAATGGAATGGAAACATCCCTTTCTTTAGCTAATACGTGTTGGAACAGAAACTGGCAACCTGTGACTCCTGAGTAGGAATCAGTGCCGGATTTATGTATAGGCTAAGTAGGCTAAAGCCTAGGGCCTCAAAATCTAGGGGGCCTCACCAGCCTGCCCGCTCCCCAGTGGGCAGTCTCCCCTCTCCCAAAATTGCAAACCCACGACTTCATGTGAGGGCAGGACAACTTGGGCCTCAAAATCTAGGGGGCCTCGCCAGCCTGACCACTCCCCAGTGGGCAGTCTCCCCTCTCCCAAAATTGCAAATCCAAGACTTCATGCGAGGGCGGGGCAACTCAGGCCCAGCAACTATGAGACTCAGGGCTAGTCAGTGGGGCCCAATTTGAAGCAGTGGGGCACAACTTGGAGGGTTTTTTTTTTTGTAGGGCCCCAGCTCACAGCCAAAGTCTGCAAAATCTTATAAATATAAATAAAATCCATCTAGATTGCGCTGGTGCAGAGGCCCCCTTAGGAGCGGCCTGCAGGGCCCAATTTGGCCCAATTGCTCCAATTGCCTTAAGGTCAGTCCTGATGAGACTGTGCAGGGGTTGGACTGACAAGGCCTGCACCTTCTAGGTCCCTGGTGTCACTATTCTGAGTACAGAATCAAGGACTTGTTATGGAAATAAGCGGGGGGCACTTATTGGAAATCAGTTTTGTCACCTCCCCCCCAAACCTTGAGACAATGAGCCCAGCCACCTTTTATTCGCAGTGGCATAAGCACTACACTACAGCATGGCCATAGACCATGTTCAAATGCTGAAATATACACACAATATGTAGCAATGGAGATTTATGTTACTGCTTTGTGAATGAACACTGCGTTTTATGAATGGAATCTGTATTTTGTGAATTACCTAAGAGCCACCAATAGGGAGCTCTAGAATCTGACAGCTAACCAATTGGGTACTACCAAACAGCGA
Organism: Podarcis bocagei; assembly: GCF_964188305.1. Taxonomy (NCBI): domain Eukaryota; kingdom Metazoa; phylum Chordata; class Lepidosauria; order Squamata; family Lacertidae; genus Podarcis; species Podarcis bocagei. Next base: position 60,700,773 of record NC_138129.1, read on the forward strand.
CCCCTATTGCTGAAAGCAGGGAACCAGCAGGGAACGCTTCAGCTCAGCCTTTGCACTGTTGACTGAACACCCCCTGCTGTACAGATAATGGAGAAAACTCATAAGTTGTATCCCTTCTGGCATCTTGGCCAACTCTATTACGCTGGTGTAAACCCTGGTGCACCAGAAGCCCAGAATAGCAGCAAATAAAATCCGCACATATGTCAGCGACTGATAAGACTTGTCAACCAGCTCTTCCAAAGTCTTCCTAAATTATAAGGCTCCAAAATACAGGCCAAAAGAGAAGAGATCTGGGAAGAGCAAAGCATACAATGGGCACCACCAGTGAAAAGGCCCTGTTCTGTGTAGCTCCTGCCCTGTCATTTGATAGACATTTGTCCACTTGCCCTCCTTCTTCACATGGAATGCTCTCTGTTGGAGTCTCCAGGTCCAATACAAAGACCATAAGAAGGGAGAGCAGGGACCTTGAAGTTCCCAACAGCTGTTCATCAAGCAAGCAAGCAAGCACACAGGTCACCTTTGTCACAGTCAGGATGCCTATGTCCTGGCCAGGCCTGCGCCCAATCTTGTTTTTGTACAATTTTGTTTGTTCTCAGTAACCAAAATTATATTATCAATATATACAAGCAGAAAAGTTGTTTTCCTTCATTTGCAAGGAATCGTACAAAACAAAATGGCACTAATAAAGAAAAGTTCCAGGGTGACAACAGAAAGCAAACTAAAAATGCTTTTGCAGTTCATCAAAACTAACTCAATACACACCACAATTGCCTCATTACGTAAATCATGTTTAGAACACCACAACACACACGTAACTGGTTGTAAAGTAACATAACATTATATGTAATAAAACTGTAATTTAATCGCCATATCAAAAAAATGCAAAGCACAGTTGCTGATGGCAATAACATATCATATTACTATTAACCACCTATATGCATTATTGTCATAAAGTCCAAGAATTATCAAGTCCAAAGATTGTCAAGTCCAACAATTACAACATACATTTCTTGTTGGCAATGCCATTTCATACTGATATCTTCCTTCTGCATCGTCCTATGTCTTAAAAGTGTAACAAATGGAATTACGGTACTTAGTAACAACAACGCAGCTGATGATAGACCAGTTCTCAGGATACACCCTTGTTTCACCCACTGGGCTTCTTCTGAAAAATCTCCCAGAAACTTTGTTGCTGAAGAAGCCCAATGGTCTGAGAACTGGCCAGACTCTATTTTGAAAAATAATAATAAAAAATGAACGAATTCCTTTGCTCCACAAATAACCCAGAGATGCATTTTAAATAAAAGCACACGTTCTACTCATGTAAAAACACCAGGCAGACCCCACAAATAACCCAGAGATACATTTTAAATAAAAGGGCACATTCTACTCATGTAAAAACATGCTGATTCCCGGACCACCCACAGGCCAAATTTAGAAGGTGATTGGGCTGGATGCGGCCCCTGGGTCTTAGTTTGCCTACTTATGCTCTACATCTTTCTGGGTGCATCTCAATCTACAGTATCTCCCACACTAGTCCCATCTTTGCCTCCACTAACAGTCTTTGAAATAGCTTTAGGGCAAAAGGGGGAGAAATGAGGTCTAGGTAATAAAACCTGCAAATCAGTATGGTGCATCTTAAAAAAAACCCGGGACTATTTGGTGTTTGCAGTTGTGAAATGAAACCAGCTGTCCCCAGAAAGCCTAGGAGGCTTTTTGGTGTCAGATGATACTCTGTTCCTTTATTTTAAAGTACTCCATATTTCTTGCCCTTTTACAAGATGAGAGATTTACCTTCTGCTTTGGTTCAAAGACGTGTTTTTTTGGTTTTTTTTTAACTTCAATTGGTCCAGTGGGGTGTTGAAAAGTCATCTTATGAAAATCAGGGATGATGTTTGTCTCTGTACTGCTGGTGAAATAATGTATCTGCCTTAAGGCCAGAAAACTTGGTTTTTAGATTGAAGGCTACTTGAGTATATATATATGAGTTTTGGTGGTGGTGGGTTTTTCTTTCTTTTTAAAATCTTCAATATGTTTAGCAGCAACTGAAGATAGCTCCAATCAAGTGAAAACATATGCTTTTTAAAAACAACAGCAACAACCCACAAACTAATTTCTAGAACAGAGTGTATGCGTATCTGAAACCACAGGCACAAACGGCAGGGTGTCATTCACTTAGGACCAGAACTTTATAAAGAGTTAACATGCTTTCCTAGATGCACATATGAAAAATATTATTTTTCCATGTATTCTTGGGGGTGCAGTATCCTCAAGAAAATGCTCAGAGACAGTGCAGATTAGAAATGGCATGGTGCTTCCGTTAGAAAGGGGTGTCTCTCTCTTTTTGCTGGATCTGGAGAAAGATGATTCCAGGCCTACTTTGGATGTGCAGAATTGGTCCTAAAAGACACAGGCCTTACCTGAGGCCCCAGTGCCTGGTATTCCCTCAAGACCCAAAAGAACCAAACTGTTATTAGTGCTACTATTTTTTTTTAATAAAAAAATTATTCATTCAAATTATCTGTTAACATCTTTCAATTCAAATAAATAAATACCAAGGTGGGTTATGGGGCAATATAACAATGAGATATAACAATAAAATCATATCCCTAGGATGGTGAGATGCAAAAAAGGCCAAGCCTATACCTTTTTAGGTTACTACCAATTAGTGAGAAAGTATGTTTTAGCTCCATAAAAGCTGACATATCACCCAGTTGGTAGAAATGTCATGTGGTTCCTTCCCAAAAAATTAAGGCGCAAGGTGAATTTTGAGATGCCGCAAATGAGCCGTACATTCCTTGCTTTGGAAACAAATTCTCAGACTGTGAAGGTGTGTTGAAACCATTGCTCCCACAGTTAGCATGATTAGGGCTGTCTACACAGAAACATGAATGTATGTGTGGGGGAAGGGCAGGATTGTGCCTGCCAGCCATGCCACCTGACACCAACCCAGGAGGTCTGCAGACATGCAGATGTTTACACTTAGGGCTCCACTAAACTGGTTACCAGATACAGTGGTACTTTGGTTCTCAAACTTAATCCGTTCTGGAAGTCCATTCCAAAACCAAAACGTTCCAAAATCCAGGCACACTTTCCCATAGAAAGTAATGCAAAATAGATTAATCCATTCCAGACTTTAGAAACAACCCCTAAAACAGCAATTTAACATGAATTTTACTATCTAAAGAGACCACTGATCCATAAAATGAAAGCAATAAACAATGTACTGCAGTCACGCAATCAATCAGTAGCTGAACTGGGTTCCACACAGTCACAAAAGAAGAGCTGCAGAAACAAAAAGGCAAAATAAATAGCAAAAATAGACAGACCTCAGTGTAACACTCAAAACGGAAATGTGACACTCAAAAAGGAAGTGTGGCACTCGAATCAGAAGTGTAACACTTGAAATGGAGCATGTTCGGCTTCTGGAAAAAGTTCACAAACCGGAACACTTACTTCCAAGTTTGCAGTGTTTGAGTTCCAAGTTGTTTGAGTACCAAGGCGTTTGAGAACCAAGGTACCACTGTAGTCCTTTCTCCCACGCATGAAGGATAATCAGCATAAAGGCAAAGTTGTTTCATTGCAGATGGTTGTCCTTAAAGCTAAACGGAAAACCAAACAAAAACCCTCCATCTTCGTTTCCTGGGCCTAGCATCAATGGCTCCAACGGTTGATGTAGCACTGGTATCTCCAACACAGTGCCAACAAGGGTAATTGAACCCATTATCACCTCCCTCCACTCTTTTCTCTCTTTTAGAGCGCATTCAGTTTATTTCATTTTCACAACTTTCCCCTCACTGTTAAGTTCTGCATTTTATCTGAGCTTTCAGATGACGTAAAAGCCACTTCTGCAACCATAGTGGAATATAGTGCACTTTTAGTGTTTATTTTTCCTCAAAAAATAAATACAGTGGTACCTCTAGATGTGAATGGGATCTGAACCCAATGCTAAGAATTTGTCTAGAATGTATAACTTGTTGCTGAAATGGAATGCACAAGATGAAACAGTTAAATCAGCTATGATTAAGTGGGCACAGGACATTGGTCATAACATTATGTTTGCTGACTGGGAACAGTTGTGGACCACCGGTTTGAAATTTACGGCATGTAATGCCTTAAAGGAAAATATTATGAAAATGATTTATAGGTGGTACATGACCCCAGTCAAGCTAGCAAAAATCTACCATTTGCCTGATAATAAGTGTTGGAAATGCAAAGAAACTGAAGGTACTTTTTATCACCTTTGGTGGACGTGCCCGAAGATTAAGGCTTTCTGGGAAATGATATATAATGAAATGAAAAAGGTACTTAAATATACCTTCCCTAAGAAACCAGAGGCCTTTCTCTTGGGCATTGTCGGCCAATTGGTGTTAAAGAAAGATAGAACTTTTTTTATGTATGCCACCACAGCAGCAAGAGTACTCATCGCAAAGCATTGGAAGACCCAAGATCTACCCACTCTGGAAGAATGGCAGATGAAGGTGATAGACTATATGGGACTGGCAGAAATGACTGGCAGAATCCGTGATCAGGGGAAAGAGACGGCGGAAGAAGATTGGAAGAAATTTAAAGTTTATCTTAAGAAACATTGTAAAATTAATGAGTGCTAAAATGTCGTGGTTTTAGGGGAAAAAAAGGAGACTACAGCTGTAAAAGATTAAGTAAAAGAAAAGAATAAGGGGAAAATTTGATAAAACTAAGGGTTAGAATTTGCTGAAATAATTTGGGAAATTGGGATGCAGAAAGGGGAGGTACGGGGAAGTCGGCGAAGTAAGGTTTAAGAAAAAGGGTTATGAAACTATACATGTTTGTTTGTGTGTTTGTTTGTCTGTATTGTGTATTGTTTGTGTTTATAAAACTGTGAAAAACCAATAAAAATTTTATAAAAAAAATAGATGTGAATGGGATCTGTTCCAGAGTCCCGTTCACATCCTGAAGTGAACACAACCCGTGTCTGCACATCTGCGAATGCGCGGGTCGCAATTCATCGCTTCCACGCATGAGCGTGACGTCATTTTGAGTGTCTGCGCATGCGTGAGCGGCAAAACCCGGAAGTAACGTGCTCAGTAACGTGCTCAGTTACTTCCGGGTCACCGCAGAGCACAACCCGAAAAGGCTTAACCTGAAGCGACTTCAACCCAAGGTATGACCGTAAATCTACTTGCAAATGAGTGCTAAACTTGTGCTATATTCCACTATAGTTCCAGAAGTGGCTTTTACATCATTTGAAAGCACAAATATAATGTGGAAATTAACAGTTAGGGAAGCATAATGATAATGGAATAAATGGCCATGTGAATGCAGCCTTAGGAAATGGAGAGGGGAGCAATCGCAGACTTAAACAGCGCATAGAGTTGAGGAAGGAAGTGAAAATGGTCTCAGTTTTCCCCACTTCCTCTCTCAACTCTATGAACTTTTCCAGGCTGAGACTGGAACCAATGCTCCTGTTTTCTGCCCTGAAAAGTACATAGACGTGAGGAAGGAAGTGAGAGAAGGGTGTTTCTCTTTCCTTTGTCCTCTCTGAAATCTTATGAACTTTTCCAGGATGACCTTGGTACCTAAGCAGCTAAGCACGAATGCACTCGCAAGGTTTCAAATGGGCCCCAAAACATTTGCGACTCCTGGGTAGTGAGAATGTCTCTGCCTTTTATTAGGTATTCAGTTATGAAGAGAATGAGTGGAATATGCACATTTGCAAACACTATGCCAGGAACTTCTTTTGTTTTCTTTTGCTGTTCTCCTACACAAGTAGTGCTCAGAATACTTGAAATACTTTGAAGCCCTAGCATTATTCTTTTATTTCTCCCATGGTAACCGGGTCACAGTTACAGATGTCCATTTGTAGTCACAATCAATTACAAAGGCTAGGTTTGGGAAGTGTTGGTTAAATCTCATTGAATGAGAGATAAGCATTTTGAACAAAACCAAGAAAGAGTAATAGAAAGAAAAGCTGAGAGAAGCAAGAAGAAAAAACTTTCTTTGTTCATAAGGCAGTGTGAGTGTGAACAAAAATAGCAAATCTCTTTTTAAAAGGGGAAAACAATCACTACAGCAAATGATCACAAGCTAAGTTTAACCTGCCTGTAGACCTAGACACATGTGAAATATAGAACAGAGCCTCTGAGCCTTTATCACTGGAGTAACCAAACAGCCGTTCATTTACAGTGGACAGAACACCGGGCTCAGAACAATAATGGGATGAAGTTACAAATAAGAAATAAGGTTAATTTTTTTAAAAAAAAACAAAACCTCTCAGTGCATTTCTGGGGCAATTAACCTGCATTCCCAGATCCATCCTTTTGTAATCTGAATGCTCCACTTGCATTTATACATATATCAAACCTTAACAACCCCCCCCCCCAAGGTTGCATTGAAATATTGTGCAATCTTGCAAAGGGCCACATGTAGCAACCAACATTACTAGCATAATAGTGTTTATACACTGAGGAATATAGCTGCAGGCAAAGGTCCAGCAGACTGTTGCCCTTCGTGTCCTAAGAAGTTAAATGTTGCAATGTTTGTGCATGTTTATTCAGATCTTAATTAAAAGCTAGTGCTGAGCTAACTTCCAAATGTTGCATGCTTTCTAAATGTTTGCGTAGCCTCCCACCCTCTCAGACTCTCCCTCAATTAATCCTTTCCTGGTTTCGCTCAAAATAGTTCACCCTCATTCATTTACCCAGTGCTTGAGCCCCAAGTGTACCTCAGGTACTGTATGTAGATACTAGTAAATGAAACACCATTTCCCAGGGAACTTGTGGCAGATCCTGGCATCAAGAAAACCACACTTTCCTCCATTCCTGCTTTTGCTTGCTTTTCTCATGATTAAAGGAAGAAACCAAAACACTGATTACAATTTCATGGGAAATGTCATTTTAAAATGATATTGGGGTGGAGGGCTGCCTTATACTATAACCATTTCCCCCTGTGTTGTTGGCTTTCAATGATCTCAGGCAGAAACTTCCCCAGTGCCAAGCCCTGAATGTGATTCTGTTAACTGGAGAGGGCGGCCCCTGAACCCAAAAGTTTTTGCATGCAAAAAACATGCTCAAACACTCAGTTGTGGGACCTAAGGTTTATGAGCTGACACTTTCCCAGTGCCCTTCCTGTTAATGTGTGAAGATGCTGCAGTTCATCTATTTAGTGTTGAGAAGGAGAAACTCTGTATATGCTCAGAAACAACTTACTCATCAGGTTCCAAGGTTGCACCACGGAGCTGAGAACACAGTGGGCATTTAGTTTTAATACTCCTCTACAGCCTTGAAAGGTCTAGTTTCCTATTTGTATTGTTTCCAGTGTGTAACTATTTGTGCTTCTCGAGTCCTTTCTTTGCAGCTTAAAAATGTGCTCTGCCTGTGGCCACATGGGAGTTCATGAATGTCCTGGCACAAGTCAACAAGAATAAGATTTTGCTTATGAAAGTTGTTTGCGCAATGAGTGGGTGGTCTGTCTATCAGTTTCAAGATTCTACAGAGGATGCTGATCAGTGTGCAGGTTTCATTATGTGCAGGGGGCACAAACAACAATCAGCTTCTTAAATCAGAAGGATGACCAGGATTCATCACACACCCTCTTAGCGTTAAGATCAGAAACTCTGACAGACATGTTTCTTACCGCATTCCCACATTGTGTTTCTTTATTAAAAAAAGGTCAGTCCCCCACACTCCCTTATTCCACAGTACCTTTTCTATGCATCCAGGCTTATGCTGGCAATTATGAACACATCTTGGTTAGCTGATTGCCTCTTATTTTTTTTAACGTTTTATGTATTTTTATTATAGGTGAAGATATTTTTGTAAACTGCTTTGATTTTTTTAAAAAAATGATATAGCAGTATATAATTCATTTATTTATTTGGTATCTAAATAAGTAAATCCACTAGCCATACCCCAGCAGCTGCATGTTTGGTGTTAGCGTGAGAGAATGTCTAATACAAAGATGCACATACTAAATTCCTTCACGAGTGGGAATCCTGGTCGTTCAGGGTTCCTGCTTCTGCAAAGCGCCCAACAAACCTTCATCTGTTTGCACATAGACTCCCTTTCACAGTCGCGCTGAACGGGAGGCAACTCAAGGGCATGGCAGGGTGAGGGGGTCTGATGCCAAGCGCATGGCCAGCAGCTGCGATCCTGTTCTCCCTCACACATTGACTTAATGTGTGGGGTTTCGTCTGAACAGCCCTTCTGTCTGCCTTCATCCCTGTTAACTGCTCATTCATAGGTAGTGGTGGATTTGAGGCCTATTCTGTTGGGTTGCCAAGCGGTTTCTCTGTGTTACTAAGCTCTGTAGCTAGTGGCTGAAATTATACAACAGACACACACACACACACACACACACACACACACACACACACACACACATGTCCAGAGATAAGGAACTTGTGTCCCACCTGTTGTTGGACTGTAGTGGGTGTTGCTGACGGGAGTTGTAGTCCAACAACATCTACTGGGCCACTGGTTCTCCATTTCTGCTCTAGTCCCACTACTTTTTTGAAGACCTGCGGAGTCATGCTTAGGTGACTCTTAAGGTAAAGACTGACATTCATTTTGAATGCTGTGGAATTGCTTTTAGCACAGTCCCCGAAAATGTGCTGGGTTGCCTGCGCTGCCTTTTTGTCCATCCTTCCCTTCAGCTAGCTGCTCATTGGTTGCTCCTCCTATAAACTACGAATCTCCAGAATTCCCTGGGAAAAGGAATTGATTGTTAAGCCACTCTGAGAATTGTAGCTGGGTGAGGGGAATAGGGGTCTCCTAGCAGTTCTCAGGAGCCTTAACCAACTACAGTTGACAGGATTCTTTGGGGGAAGCCACAACTACTTATAGTGGCATAATGCTACTTTCAGTGTGTAGTGCAGACGTGGTTTAATATTGCAAATATTGCACTGTTCTACAGGTTTTCTTTCTTCTAAACATGTAAGCCAAACCATCATGTGCTGCTTTTATATTAGAGAAAATGATGCCTCTTTTTATTTCATGTCCTATCCAAGCCGCAGCTTGCAGTCCCTGAGCTTATTTTGTGTGTCCCTCCTCCCTTTACATTTCCACCGAGGCAGCTTTAAATCCCATCATCATTATGTCATTTCTAAATCAAATCAAGTAAGTCGCCGCTGCTGATAAATGAGTCTTCTACCGGCTTGTATGTTTTTCTTCCTTGATTAAATTCTTGATTTGCTTGAGTTTGATGGTTCCAGTTTCAGCAGCTCTCTAGCTTTGACGCACTCCACTGTGGCAAGTTTTCACAAGTCATTGTTACTCACTATCAGCAAATGCTATCATCTACACTTGCAGCAGCCAGGTGGCCCTGAGATTACGTAACCGCTGTTGCTGAGAGGGTAATATCCCAGAAAGTCATACTGTGCATTTAATACTGGGGGCTCAGAATCTACCCACACAGGCCACATTAACTTCTGCTAATGACAGTTAAGAATTAGTCATCGTCTAAGGCCAAGATCTTCTGGGAAGTGGGACTAAAGGAAGAATCCAGTGAGATTTTGCATAACATCCACTCCAAAGTGGAAGAGGGACAGCAGTCTACAATTTAGGTGTGTTGCAAATGTTTGTAAAATTCCTCCTTTGACTTAAGTTTTCAATTTATTAAACATGCTGCAAATGTTGGCTACAGTCCCTTTCCTCTCTTGTCACCTTTGATAAGAGTACAATTTTTCTACCTTGCTTTTTATTTTTTTAGACATGAGGCGTGTATTATAAATACAGTTAGATATAAACAGATTCCTTCCCTCCTTCAGTTTGCACAGTTATCGTGTTTATAGTGGGTGGTGGGTTGTTTTTTTTATGTTTAACTTTCAAGTACATCTTCGGGGTGGTCCTTTTGAAAGTCTGGATCTACATTTGGTGCCCCCTTCAGTTGCCACTGTTTAATCAATAATCATGTAAAGTGATCTGCAAACAGCTACGGCAAACCACTTGGAAGGAAGCCCATCCCATTGAGTCAATGGAACTAGAGGCCTGATGACCATATGAGCAATTTTGCTGATGCAGTTGCTTACTGAATTGAAGAAGAAGAAGAGTTTGGATTTGATATCCCACTTTATCACTACCCTAAGGAGTCTCAAAGCAGCTAACAATCTCCTTTTCCCTTCCTCCCCCACAACAAACACTCTGTGAGGTGAGTGGGGCTGAGAGACTTCAGAGAAGTATGACTAGCCCAAGGTCACCCAGCAGCTGCGTGTGGAGGAGCAGGGAATCGAACCTGGTTCACTAGATTACAAGTCCACTGCTCTTAACCACTACACCACACTGGCACATGAGTGTCTCAACACTAGTATGGCACTCTTCTTGGATCGCTGCCAAAGTCTTGTCACTGCATACCAGGAAGGCTTGTGCAGCCTGATTACCGTATGCAAGGACACTTGGGCTGCACAGTGAGGGTGTTTCCCCCTTTGCAAAAGGTTCTAATGTGGCCTCCGGGAGCCCCCTGAAGAAGTTCAGCTCTTGGGCATTGGTCAGTGGGGGGCATGGCCAGTGCAGCAATGGGGGGGGCATGATCTCCATCTGGCTGAGTTGCTGAGCATAGTGAGGCAGAGGTCAAGCAGGATTGGTGTAGTATAAATGCACTGGCAGGGCACCAGACTGATTCCGCTCATGTGTCTGCACTCTTTTCCCCGCACTGTCCTAATAATAATAATAATAATAATAATAATAATAATAATAATAATAATTTATTTATACTCTGCCCATCTGGCTGGATTTCCCCAGCCACTCTGGGTGGCTTACCACAGAATATAAAAACCACAATAAAATATCAAGCATTAAAAACTTCCTTAAACAGGGTTGCCTTCAGATGTCTTCTAAAAGGCAGATAGTTGTTTATTTCATCGACATATGACGGGAGGGCGTTCCACAGGGTGGGCGTTTCTCACTTCTCACAGTGAGGGAACTGCCAGAAGGCCCTCGGGGCTAGACCTCAGTGTCCAGGCTGAAGAATGGAATAGGGGTGGAGACACTCCTTCAGGTATAGTGGACCAAGGCTGTTTAGGGCTTTGAAGGTCAGCACCAACACTTGGAATTGTGCTCGGAGCCAATGGAGATCTTTCAGGACCAATGTTATATGGACTCGGCGGCTACTCCCAGTCACAAGTCTGCTATGCCACAGTGACTCAGATGGGTAGAGGTCAGGTGATCAGTGCAGCCCCACCATGCACCACTCACTGGGTGACCATGAAGACTTTGTTACAGAAATGAATTGCAATACAAGACCAGTTTTAGTGACTTTCTATAAAACGTTTTGAGACTCTGATTAGGAAGCAAGGAAGGAGGAAAAAATACCACTGCCTGTGAGGTTCATTTGGTAACAATAATTCACTCAATATTTTGAAGACAAAGGGCAGGGGACTTGCCAAACTTCTGCGGCTGACACCTCCTTCCAGTCAGTTCAGTTGTTTCTTGAGCTCATTAATGTTGCCTTAAGATACAATTTTCTTCCAGAATGGAATAAATGTTACCTTATGCGTGCAACGAGATAGGTCTCTTTGGAGTTATGCCATTCACAACTAAGAAAGTCACATGCATTTGAATCTGGGCAGACTGACAGCAGTGCCTTTGCACGTTAGATATTCTAGCGATCCATCATCTTTTTTGATCTGAAATACAACAGAGCAGATGTGTAATTGGTTTGGATTAACTGGATCTCCTTTTAGAAAGTGATTGTGCATCTGATAGACAGAGATATACAGACCTCCCATAAATTTCAGCTTTATATGATCTGCAGTTATTTTATTCTTTTAACATTACCTATCTTTATATGATGCTCTTTAGAAACCTATAACCGATGTGCTAGTGAGTATAGTGGCTCACACTCACTTCTCTTGGTCAAAAAGTGTTGGCTCATTTCATTTGATATTTGAATAACCATCCCTAGACTCTTAAAAACTAATTGTGATTTCAGCCTAAGACTGTCTTGAAAGATGGCCTGCTCAGATGATCTCAAGGTGTATCCCATGCAGCTGTATTTTTACACCAGGTTTCCCATCCTGGTACCCTTCAGATGTTGATGGACTACAAATCCCATGAAGAATGACCATGGACTATGCTGATTGTTCTGATGGGATTTGTAATCCAAATCATCTGGAGTGCATCAGTGTGGAGAAGGTTAAAGTGCATCAGAAGTGGGCAAATCCAACTTAAAGGGGTATATTTTAAGGCTAAGGGAGTCACCCTGTTTTTTCTTGTGGTTCTGAAATTCAGTATTCATCTCCTTAGCTAAATCCTCTACTAAGCACAACAAAGTCAATGGGCCCATTCCTATCTAGGCTAAAAACACACGCACAAAAAACACCCAACTGGTCGGATTCCAAGCCTGGTGATTCTCCAGCTATTCCACATATTGAACATGACTGAGGTTTTTACATAATTGGGAGAGAACAGAAGGGAGAGATATGGAGTAAACTAACAGAAGAGATATGGAGTAAAACGGTGCTTGTCTGTGATAATCTGGAACTGATTATATCAGAGCTTTGTAGGTTTTGGAAAATCATGTCAGGAGACCACCCCTAAAATAATTTAACTTTGGAGTATTTCTTTAATTTTGTGTTTATTTTCAGTGGCAGAGTCAGTGGGGAAACTGGCAGAAAATTAGCATTTTTTAAAGAGGCGCCCTGTGCCAAACTGGTGGTGCCAATGTGGGTAAGAATACTGTAAACAAGTGGGCCTACATTGTAGCTTAAAATACAGCCTGGTTTTGTCTTTTGAGATAAAATTTACATTAAATCACTAGAACTGAAAAATGGCATCCTCCTTATCCCAAAAGAGCTTGTTTAAAATTTGGATCTTGGTTGATTCTTGCAATTTCATGTAGCAGTGGAAGTAATGGACAGCTTAACCTAGAAAAAAGTAGTCCTCGGGCTAAAATAAGCTTCCCATGCCTTGTTCTATATTACAGTTGCAGCTAGTTCACACAGTCAAACAGCCTTGCTTGGGATGTGTGCAAAGACACATTGTGTACTATATGATTGCTGCAAGTTTTCTTCTTCTTTCCTGCCTTTTGTTCAGGAAACTCAGTGCCTTGTACTGCCTACCACCCTTTTTCTCCTCACAAAAATCATACAAGTTAGGTTAGGGGGGATGGGGAAAGGGAGAGAGAGCCTTGCCCATGGTCATTCAGTGAGATTCATGGTTGCGTGAGGATTTGACACTGTTCTCAACCGTTTTAGTCTGGCATTCTAGCTACTACACTGTAATTTCTGTGTTTGTAGCAATAGCAAAGTTTGTAGCAGAATAATACCATGCACATTCATTTTATATACTTTTGCATGTTTGGCTCAAAGGTTGTCTTCTCCCTCCCACCAAAAATAATAATAATAAAAACCCCATAATGGTTGTTTTTCCCTTTTGTGCAATAGATATTCATAGTCGACATACATTACAGACAAAATTATTCTCTGTCTATTCAGTGTATTTCCTTAGAATGATTCTGTTGTTTGAATACATTATATAATTTCTGTCGTTTCACGTACACACAATGAAATTGTCACTTGCAGGTGTTTCATTGTGAATGCTCTATGCATTATTACAGTTGTGTTTTGAAGAATTAATTACTTTCCCGCTCTTTGCCACCCTGCTTTCGATCTCACAGAAACTCTTTTCTCCTGGAACACAATAATCCCAATAAAATAATCATAAACCAAATACAGAGAGACACTTTTCTGTCTGCTAATAACGATGGAAAATTGTACTGAACATATTACAGTCAAATTGAGAAATCTGTTTTTATTCTTTGCCATTTATTCTCACTGAAGCCATATGTACTTTATAAAAGGTCTGTACCATACTTGTAAAACACCCTCACCCTCACGCACAAATTCCCATTCTCTTGGAATTTCCTGCTGCCTGACCATGAGCATTAATAGTTTCCCACCCTGCTCCTATAGAGATCTAATTGTTCCCAATTTCCTGTCAATAAATGGTACAAGCTGAGGAACTGCACTCCTAATGTCAAAATTTTGGTCATTTGTCTGCATTAATGGACATTAATAGATTTTACAAATGTAAAGCCCTTAACATCTTCTAGGTTCTGTATGTGTTTTAAGGGTTTATTGTGGAAGGGCAGATTCCTTATTCATTTATGCAATCCATTCTAGAGCATTCTCTTGTTATTCCATTATAGCAGAGTCAGGGATGCAGAACTGGCAATTCTTGACCCTTTCCTTCGATATTCACTGCTAAGTTGTAATCACTGAATAACAAATGTTCACATACCAAATATTCAGTGATTCATCCCCTTCGCCACCCTCAACAAATACTGAAGTAAAGAGTTTATGGTCTTTAAACAGGGACTTTTAGACTTGAGAGGAGCTACCATGACTGCAAATTTCTACCACTTCTGCTGAAAGGAGGAAACGTTACAGCCCTATTTTTTAAAATTCCCAATATTGAAGGGGGCGGGAATGAAGCCTTGTTCCCCTCCCGCAAGCAGACTTGTTTTAGACCCTGAGTCAAATCAAAGAGCCTTCAAAGTGCCTCATGCTGAGGCAGGCTGTTTTCTGAAGTTCCAAATCATGGTCTGACCCAAACTTGGTGGCTGGTGCACGCCCTTAATACAGAGCTGATGGGTGGTGCCTGAGTGAAAAACTGACCTTCAGGCAATTGCTGGAAGTATCAAAATTCCATGCCTATCATGGGAATGAGCTTTATGCCCATGCATACACTTTCGTAGCTCCACACAAGATCCAGTTCATCAAAGAAGCCCTTCTTGCATAGAGAACGGGGAGTGCTGAGTTGCTGGCCCATTAGCCAGCCCTTGCGAGTTGGAACACACAAAGGGGTTGCATGTTTGCTCAACCTGAATGTTGCCTTTCCAGGAGCTGAGTTCTGGAGTCCACCTACATCTTGTGTTTCTTTCCACTGCCATGCTTGCAAGAGCCCATATTCCTTCAGCGGTTGCCTGTAAGGTGCAGCTAAAGAAGCCGAGGAGTTAGGTGCATCTTCAGGAGGCCAGTTGAACCCAGAGCCTCAGCACCAAACTTGTGTTTGTGGAATCCCCCATTAATAGCTTCCAGCTAGTCCATTTGTTCTGAGGATGGGATGGAAAGTGTTGCCGGTCTCTGAGCATCATCTACTGAGAAAACAAAACCCCCGTTCTCTTGCCCATCCTTCTAAAATGCTAGCAGTCGTCTTCACAAATCTAAAATTACAATTGTCTGCTGCTCTCTTTGCTGTGGGAAACAAATAGTCTGTGGTTCTAAAATGACAGCCTTCCCAATGCCTAGACTATTGCGGTCTTCTGCTGCTCTAACCGTGGGAAGCAAGAACGTGACTGTAATGGAAAAGCATATGGAGTAACTAACATGGTTATCCTGTTATGGTTTATCCTGTTATGGTTATCCTGCATGCTTTCATCCCACTCTTATGTTCAACCAGCACTTGGGCACAGCAATAGCTTAGGAGCAAACACCTGGGCAGCAACACCAATGGATTAGATATGTCAACAGTATCTATGGTGATGGTACCATCGCCCACTAATAATGTCAATTGTCCATAATGCTCCATATTAGCAATTTCAATGGACAGCAACTGCCAAACAATAATGTCACCAAACCCATCAGTGTACACAAACAGGCAGCCAGAAGAGCAATTCCCCTAGTGCTGATCACCAATGTGCTATTAAAAGTCATGGGGAAGAGGACAGACTTCAACGAGCACATGAAAGTTAATAGAGAAAGCACCACACAATAATGAATTTATAAGAACATAACAGAAGTCAATGGCCCATCTGGACCATTACCCTGTTCTCAGAGTGGTTGATTAGATGCCTGTGGAAAGCCAGCAAGTTGGACAGGAATGCGGCAGCGCTCTGCTCATGTGCAATTCCCAGCAACTGGTGGAAGGACAGCATAGTCATCATGGCTAGTAGCTGTTCCTAGCTTTGTCCTCCATGAATTTGTCTAATCCTCTTTTAAAGCCATGTAAGATGGCGGCCATCACTGCCTTCTGTGGGATCAAGTTCCATGGTTTAACTAAGACCTGCATGAAAAAGTGTTTTCTTTTATTTTGCCCTGAATCTTCCAAAATTCAGCTTCATTGGATGTCACGAGTTCTGTTGACAACTGAGGCATTTTCTCCAATAGCTGCAATATCCACCTGCCTAACTTCTGAAGTCAGGGGCACCCATCGAAGGGCCTCTGAAGAAGACCTTAACCGATATGCAACTGTGACCGAATATTGTTGGAAACCTTGACCCCAAATATAAACTTTGCCTTTTGATTAGGAATTAGTAAACTGTTCTTCTTGTTTTGTTTGTTAAGATCAAAATAATCTTTTGCCAAAGTGGACAAGTCTTCTTCCAAAAAATATTCATCTAGCACCTAATTACTATCACTGTGGCAGACATGATTTTCTTCCAAGTGGAGCTTCCATTGACTTTCCAGACAGAAGCAAGGGCCTACACTAGACTTATTCAAACATATCTGAAATTCTGCAGCTTGGTATGCATATTTGAACTTTCCCCCCATACTTTTTATAAACTGATAAACAAACTTACATATTTGTACAGACAACACTGTGCATTCTGTTTTGGAGCTATTCAGTCTTAAAACTCCAATACTGAAATTGCATTTATTTATTTTTAAATTCTCCTTTTTGGACAACTCTTAGCAAACTTACAGGGTTTCTGTTTCAGAAATAAGTCAGTCTCTTCTCCCTCCCACCCACAACTCTCTCTGGAGACTACATATGTCTATGTGGTGTTTAACTATCCCCTGCAACTTGTTAATATAGCAGAACAGTTTTGCAAAGATAAAAACCTTACCAACAAGAAATGCATGCTTTCTATTAGAAAGAGCAGCGGAAGAGCCTTGGAAAAAAAATCCTTGAAATGAGAAGCAAGTATGCTGAGAGAAGGGGTACAAAAAAATCTAGGTCACAGCTTTTCTCAATTTTTATAATTTAATGCAGCCCTGAATAATTACTGCACACATTCTTTTGAAATCAAGTTTTATAATATTCCTGTTGCTCCATGTCTATTTTCAGATGTTCTCGGTACTGTACTGGGTTCTGTTTTCCAAACAATTACACTGTAAAAATGCTTGAAGAGCAAGTTGAAACAAAGTTTATCTAAATATTGAAAGGAAATCTAGCTATTCAGGCAGGCCAGTTAGATATTAGATTCCATAGCCAAAATTCATTTCAGTGCTGAAGGAACTCCACAGCACTGCTGATCCTCTTGCTCAGAGAACTGGTTTTCTATTTAAAACAAAAGCCTCCTTCTTTGCTTTGTTTCTCTTTACTAATTCATGGATGTCATCATTTAAGGCAGGGGGGTGGAATCCAGAAGTTGATGAAATTAGAAATCTCATCATCCCTGACCACTAGCCATGCTGACTGGGGTTGACAGGAGTCAAGCAACATCTGGAGGACACTGTATTGTATTATCTACTCCAGATTTGAGATGTATGATGTCTTGTATTAATAATGGTGGTCTCTTCATCTGCAGTCAACTGGAAGTCTATTTTTAGCCCTGGTGA
Organism: Podarcis bocagei; assembly: GCF_964188305.1. NCBI lineage: Eukaryota > Metazoa > Chordata > Lepidosauria > Squamata > Lacertidae > Podarcis > Podarcis bocagei. The sequence continues at coordinate 60,718,249 of NC_138129.1, forward strand.
CATTTTCCCCTGATTATCTCCTCAAACAAGAAAGACACAATGTTGGTTGACCATGTTTTCCTCACATAATAAGATAACAGGGCAAAGAAGTCATCTTGGTCAGGGAAACCTTATGTAAGGGGAGGCAATAACTGTGGAAAAGGATGTTTTTGGCATGCTGGAAGTCCGAGATTCAATCGTCGATATCTCCAGTCAGATAGTCGGTGATGGAAAAGACCTCAACAAAACTAGCTGTTGGAGTAGACTGTATTTAGTCAGATAGGCCAATGGTTTGATGCAATATAAGGCAGCTTTTTATAGCAGCCAAAGCATGGATGTTATAAACCACTGTGAAAAACAGATGGGTAAGGAAGAAGGTTTTGATTGCTCTGAACTATTGGTACAGCTTTCAACGGGCTCTCAAACTGCTTCATACATCCAGTTGTTTATGGTATTTTCTGAAATGGGCTTAACCCAAATATATGAAATTAAACAAGCTATCTGTCTGACTTTAACTACATAGAACTGGGATACAACCAAACTCAGAGGCCTGGACATGTGCAATAGCTTGCAGTCCTCAAACCGTACCTCCTTCCTGCCAAAATCTCTCACTAAAAGAAACATGAATTTTCTTTCTGGACAGCTCCATCAGGTTGGAATTTGGATAAAAAACGGGGATGTCACTGGAAAAGAATTTTGGAATTAGCCCCATGTTGTTTCTAAGGATTAATCAGCATTTCCTGTACGCAGAACGAATCATACACTGATCTCCCCCCCCCTTTGTATTTTAAACTGTCGATTGAGGAATACATTGCAATGACTACTAACAAAAGGTGCAGTAGGAGCCAGTGCCCCATTTTTTTTATTTTTTAATGACTCAACGTATGGATCTGGAACTTCTTCAATACATTCTGCAGTCCTGACAAATCAGGAAATGATGCATCAAGTATCCTGACATGTATGTAGGATTGTCAAGCAACTGAGACAGGGGAATAGATGGCAGAATGGAGGGTAGGGCAGAGCACTGCCCCATCATAGTCCAAAGTCAGTGTGTTTTAATGCAAAGTTAACTTTTAAAATTATAAATATAGAGGGGGGGGAGAATCAATTCCCACCTCCAGTGTACAGTATGCCAAAGCTGATAAATATTAAACTAGTGAATAATTGTCTTACTCATAACAGACTGGAGCGTTTGAGAACAGTTTTGTATTTAACGTGAGACTAAACAATGCTTTCGATCAATGTTTATGCCTGAAGCCAAACCTCCTCTGAACATGCTGGCTCTCACAAAACCAAACAAGGTCGGTTTTCATCATTTACAGAACAAAAACTCGTAAGAGGGTTTTACTTTAAAATTGTTCAGGAAGACTCTACTGGGTCAAGACCGGAAAGAAGAACAAGGAAAATGCAAAAAAATAAAATAAAAATCCCAGCGTTCTATAGTACAATACAGTTACTAGTCATTTTATTCTTCTGGTTCTTTGGTTTTGTTTTGGTTTGTATTATGTTATATATTTGTACAAGGTTTCTATTTTGAATACTGATAATTGACTACAGTAGATTGATTGCTTGAAAAAAGAAAGATAGCTATATGAAAAGTATATCCCCCCAAACACTGGCCTAATGAGGGTGAAAAAGAGAGAGGTGGTTTACTAAAGGATTTAACATTATTCAAAAGAACAATATGGTGAAAATCCAATTATACTGTTATCGAAAGCTTACCACATTCAGCCCCAGATGTCATTCAAGAGAAAAAGGCTGTTTATTCTCTAACCAAAACAAAGCATAATTGTATATGTGAAACAAATTATGCAGATAATTGTTTATGCAAATTGCTTATTGTCCATATAAACACAATTTGCACACTGTATTTCAAAGTTTGGTGTCTCAAGTGTGCCCCCCCGCCCCGCAGAATTATTTGCCAAGGAACAATATGGCAGATTTGGAAGGAAAGAACATGTTAATGATTGGCAGTAGGATTATTACATGCTTGGTAATAATTTTAATAATAATAATAATAATAATAATAATAATAATAATAATAAATTTTATTTATATCCCGCCCTCCCCAGCCGAAGCCGGGCTCAGGGCAGCTAACAACAAATAATCAAACAGTAAAATCAGTGGAACAGTGTGTTCAATTTGATCTGACCTCATTCTTCAAATTTTTTGAATTATTGGTGGAAGCCTTCCCAACCAAGTAGTCTCCAGATGTTTTGGATCACAGCTCTCCTAATCCTTGACCATTGACCATGTTGGCTGGGACTGAAACATCTGTAGGGCAACAGGTTATGGAAAGCTGGCATCCTGGATTTGGGCTTTTTCCATCTGTGAAATGAAACAGCACAAGGTACTGCCCAGTTATTGACCTTTTATCATTGATCTAACTAGTCAAGCTGACAGCTTATCTATATGGCTATGAAGACCTCGTCAGCTCATCTTTTCTCGGTATAAACTCCCTCATAAAACTGTTGTAGACAGGATAAAGCAAGACCACCCAGCACCTCTCACACTGTCCTGAGGCCAGTTTAGATATCAAGAAAATGTTTTAAAAGGCAATTTCCTGAAACTTTAATTGGGACACACGAATCCACCTTTCACCAGACCACACCATGCAGCCATCCAGCCCAGTACTGATTACTCAGCACTGCCTTTCCAAGTCAGAGGCAGTGAGGTGAGGTCTTTCCCAGCCATCTCACTTGAGGTCCTTTTAACTGGAGATGCCAGGAAATGAACCTGGGATCTTCGACTTGTGAAGAATGCGCTCTGCCGTTGAGAAACAGGGTGAGCTCCCATTGCTCGGTCCCAGCTCCTGCCAACCTAGCGGTTCGAAAGCACGTCAAAGTGAAAGTAGATAAATAGGTACCACTCTGGCGGGAAGGTATATGGCATTTCTGTGCGCTGCTCTGGTTCGTCAGAAGCGGCTTAGTCATGCTGGCCACATGACCCGGAAAAACTGTCTGTGGACAAATGTCAGCTCCCTCGGCTAGTAAAGCGAGATGAGCGCCGCAACCCCAGAGTCGTTCACGACTGGACTTAATTGTCAGGGGTCCCTTTACCTTTACCTTTTAGCTCTCCAAATGCAAAACAGGCATCACCATATAACCAGCTGGCTTTTCACAGACCACAAGCAAGTGCAGCCAAAACATCAATCTGGAAAAACATATCTCCCTCCTGTTCTATATAGGAATTTTAGATACACAATGAATAAATATTTGAGACAGAGGAGGAGATTATTTTGTTCAGAAAATACCTAGTTTTAATAATGGGTGAGTTTGTTCCAACCCTGTGGGGTAAACAAAAACAAAATAGATTATTATTAATCACTAATGAGACTGAAAAGATCCATCCTTCTGGGTGTTCAGCTAATTTATTGCCTGTCCTTAATGTCATTTCATATTCACCCAACGGAAGTTTTATTTGCCAGCTTTCCCAAGCAGAAATAAAGCATGACTTATTGGCTTCTGTAAATACTTCATTTTTGGCTACAGTTAAGCTGAAGTTTTGTTCCACTCTTGGTTGTATTTTATATTCTCAGTCAACTGCGGAGGAAAACCAAGTTGTCCTCTGTTATGGTATTTGCTTTCCCAGAATGAAATTCAAATGTTTTTTGAGTGAGCAGCTAGCTTATAGAGCTGGCAACTGCAATCCAGGGACGAGTGAATCTGTAAATGTATATTTCTCCCCCTTTCTCATTTTTCCATCTTCACTTCTGTTCAGTTTGTCATTAATTTTTTTAACTTCTCATGAAAATTCATCAACATTTTGGTGTGAATATCCCCTAATATACACATTTTTGTACACAGTTTTCCCAATGCATATATACACAGGTGGTAGAGATGGCAGGTTTGTTGGCAGGTTTTTTGTTTTTTTGGTTTTTTTTTACAACTGTGTATTGCATGGTCACCTATATAGAAAGGAAAGGGTCCATGCATGAGCATCTCCTCTTATGTAGGGGCTCTGTGTGATCAGAACATCGACAGAAGCAGGTGCACTGCATGTGCAGAAGCCCTGCATGTGAGGAAGAACTCGCAAGGTGGCTTTTCTATACAGGTGGCAGTGTAAGCACTGCTCTTAACTGCCAGCGAGTATGTTCTGAGCAGAAGGGAGCCGGATTGCTTTCTGGAGCAACGTGTTTCACAACATTTTCTTTTAAGATGGCAGAAGAACAAATGTCGATGGCAAGATGTTTAGCTGTGGAATCTGATAGATTCACAGGGACCCTTTGCTTTGTTCATAGCCTATTTTTTATTTGACTGTTTATTTATTCCATTTCTATGAAGCTCACTGGGTGCCCAGTCACTGCCTTTCAGCTTGACCTACCTCACAAGAGAGAATCACATACACCACATTGAGCTCTTTGGAGAAAAGGTTGTATATAGATATATGTCCTTCTTTCCAAAGGACTCCAAGCAGGGCAGCAAACATCATCATCATCATCACCACCATCAATTAAGTTTGTATATCACCCTTCATCTCAGGTTGGTTCAAAGCATAAAAGCACAATATACATAATACAAACAAGAACAAAAACAAAACAATTTCCATGCTAGATGACTCCATCAGGAATGGGGATCCCATGGATCCTCCAGATGTTGTTGGATCACACCTCTCATTATCCTTGACCATGAGCCTCTGGGTGGGGCCACAGGTTCCCTAGTCTTGTAGTGCTATTTGTATTTTTTGCCGTTTGTGGGTATGCATATTCTCAGAGCCCACAGGATTGCTGGGAAGCAATCTAGACCAAATGAGCTGATCAGAAGAGGGGAAACAGCCTAGGAAATAAATGTGAGGCTCTTGATGACAGTGCTCCCAAGCGGTTCTCAGCAAGTAACTTGGGTACTAGGTGCCTTGACTTGACTTTGCTGTTCTTCCTCAGGAAGAAAAAGTGGCTTAGATCAGCACAGCACAATGACATTCCAAAATAAGAAACAGCATGCTGGTGGCTCCAATTGGTGGGTGAATTACACAACACCATTGCCAAAGCCATTGAGGTCTTGATACATGATAATGGATTCAGATCCTAAACACAACTCAGACCCTAACCAGGACCTCTGATGAAAACCAATAAGGCTAGGGGAAGCAGAAGCCTTGATAAAAAAATACTTGAGATGAAATAACAGGTATCAGTTTGAAGGAAGCAGGGTTGAGCATCCTGAGCTCTCCATGGAAGAGGACTGGAAAAAATTTAAGGACTATTTACAAAAACACTATAAGTTGTATGAATGTTAAGAATTTTCACGATTTGGAAACTACAGCTTCAGCAACTAAAATTAGGAATTAGGAAATTATATTTTAAGTAAGAAAAGGTTAAATTTTAAGGTAATACTATGTTTAATAGGATATAAGTAATTGATGGAAAGTATGAAAAATTTGAGGCATAGTATTTGAAAAGTACAAAATAAGACTTGAAACAAGGTAATAATTTGCTGATAACTTTATTATAAAGAATGCAGGGTAGGGGAGATGTGAGGAAGTCCAGTTGGTTATTTGAAAAATGTGTTGGACGGTTGGTTTTTCTTTTTTTATTTCTTTCTACTGTTTCTTGTTTCTTTGTTTCTGGCTTCGGTCCATGTTTATAATCTTTGTATCTGAAAATTGAATAAAATATTTTATATAAAAAAAGAGCATCCTGAGCTCTCCAGATGCTGTTCGACTCTAGCTCCCATTTTCCTTAGTCCACATGGCCGGTGGTCAGGGATGATGGGTCAGGCCACAGGTTAGACACCCCTGGTATAAAAGGCACATGTGTACCAGTCAACTTCTTACAGATTTCTAGGGATTGTCCCTACCTGTCCCAGTAAGCTCTTGTCTATTTGGAGTGGGTGCGGTGGTACATGGTGCAGGTGCACCTTAAGAAACTGGTTTGAGACCACAGAACTGAAGCAGCAGTGTGACAGAAGCAAAGCCTTCATTGCTGTCACCAATACCTCTTCTGCCAACACATATGAACACTGGCCCATCTAGTCCAGCTCCCTGTTCTCACAGTGGCTGAACAGTTGCCTCTGCAAAACCAGGAAGTAGGATTGGAACACAAAAGCACTCTCTCACCCTGAGGTTTCCAGCAACTGGTATGAGTACCACTTCATATGTACCACTCTGAAGCATCTTGTAGCCTTCTACATCCAAACCTTAGTCATGTGCTTTTCATACTTCTTGGAAAGCCAGTAATGGATATATAAAAAGACGACACATTAAGGAGCTGACCACAATTGGTGCTAATTTGACTGTGTCATCTTTGATGGTCCCTGAGATTAAAACTTCACCAAGAGCTATGAATCATGGCGCCAACTGAATACAGTCCTAAGGGTGTGAGAGGCTTAGAGATTTGGATGAAGAATCACAATGTTGCTGTTTTTAAAAGGGAAAATGGCAAAGGAGGTAGGGGAGAGACTTATCCTCTTTCCCCATATGACCTCAGTGTGTTTACTCATCAGGACACCAGCATACATTTGGAGCAGTTTCATGTTTCATTAGACGAACCATATGTCTGCATCCAAGGCTTTTACTGCTTCATTTAAGGTGTTTTAGAATGCATATAATACACATATCTGAAGCAGTCTCATCCTTTTAGAATCATAGCAGCCAAATGAGTCACCTATTCTTATACTCTGCCCAGAGACAGGAAATAATCATACTGAAGATTATAGCATACGTCTGCCTTGTCTTTTGAAAAAGAAAGAAAAGCCTTCCATGAATGGAAATTCTGAACTTCCCTCATCATCTTGTTTGATGCCTCTCTAATGTTTCCTGATGTTCACTTATATCTGCTGCAGCTTAAATCCTTTTAGTGGAGCGGGAGAGCTGAAAATAATGCCAATATATTTCACATCTGGCCACCAATGCGTCCCTTGGGTTTCAGATACTATATTGTTAGATGAGTCTAAAAAGCCTGGGACACAAATTTTCTCCGCCTTCTAGCAGCTATGGTAGCTTATTTACTGGAAGTAATGTAATTAACTCTGGAATATTCAGAGTATATTCGATTCTGACCAGGCTTAGTTTGGTAGTGTACCAAGAAACATCACCACGAAAAAAACCCCCTTCTTTTAACAATTTGGTAATCGTTCTTCTAGCATTCACCTGTTAACAGTACAATCCAGCATATGCTGCTCTGTATCATTTCCACTGGAGCAATGCCCCATGAAGTTCTGCTGGACAAGTCCTATTGAAGGGTTGGGGAGCACAATCCATCTCCCCTCATTTCAACATGGCTTGCAGAGGAGGACTTCCTGATGGATTGTGCCTCTAGTTATTTCAGTGAGGTTTGCATAGGATAATTGCATCCAGGCACGATTCCTGCTGAAGGAACATTGCTGAACAGTAGAGCTTTTACTAGCCCTCCTATCACACGCAGTGGCAGCTTTAATGCATTTCCTGTCATCCAATCAGAAAAAGAAGGCTGGGAACATTCTCCACATTTCTTTCTGGCATTCTTCTTAACTAGCCAAAGCACATTTATGACCACATAACATGTTTTAGTTGGACACTTGTAGATCCAAAATCATCTATTTAAATAGACTTACCCATGAAAGTTCAAGCTAGGGCAAGAGAAAATGACTGTTTGAAATGTAATAACAAGCACTTGTCTAAACCTTGGAACTTCAGAGTTTTGACCTTCATATGTATTTAATTGGAACACTTGTCCTGAACATTAGCACACAAGCAGGGTGCAATCCACCATTTGCTGTGGGTCCAGAACTCCTGTGGACAACCTGGCTGGGAAAAAAAGCGATGCAGGAAGGAGCACTGAGTTACACATTTTCCTTCATGTTCTCCTGCTTCTCATTTGATTTGAAGCCCTGATCTGAAGCCATCCAAAACAAAACAGATGATATTGCTTCAGCCTTTTCTTTTGGGATGGAAAGAGCAAATAAGTTTTATTGCAGAGCCCTCAGAGTTTCCAGAACTCTTGGAAATGCATTTTATTTGCCACACTTACATGTTTATGACTCGACATTGTCCTGCTTCCAGCCTCCCATAGTTTCCTCTCCTTGCCTGCCATCTTTTCACACCACTCAATGTCTGACCTACTGATTGGCTGACTAGGGCTCCTTGGCGCACCAATAGGCAGCGGCATTCTGAGTGAGTGCATTGAGGGCCTCTGTGCCAAGGGTCACTGATGTGGTGACCAAAAATGATAGTAACCAAAAAGCAAAGGTCATAATTAAGATTAACACAGAGTGAAACCCACAGTTCTGCTAGAGTTCTTTTCACCAGAAATATTTATTCACTTTCTCCTTCTCTTCTTACAAATGTGTGGTCTGGTTTTATTGTGATCACTAACTTCTTGCTCTTAAGACTATTTCCTTTTTTGTTGCCTCAGAGGAACGTTTAAGCTCTGCAAAATGTAACAGGGGTTATCATTTTGAAAAGGGATATAAAACTACATGTCTTCCTAGGAAAAATGATACTATGTGCCTGCAATAAACCTGCAGGAGTTTCTGTACTTCCGTACTCAGCCTTAAAGGGCTTGGCAGCTTCTACTGTTTAGTCCAACAAAAGCTACAGTAAGGGTATAAATATTTCCCAACTTAGGCGGTGTACACGCCATACGTTTTAAACATATTTCTCCTCTCCTCACACACCATGGAAACTGTGGTTCATGCCTCACAGAGCTACAATTCCCAGCACCCTTAACAAATTACAGCTCCCATGATTATTTGCAGGGAATGCTTTAAATGTATGGTGTGTATGTAGCCTTAATGAAAATAAGGATGGCACTCAAGCATCTTCCTTGTGCCCTTGCCTTTCTAGAACCTTCTGGAAAGTTCCAAAAGTTTAAACAATTTGACATTGTCAAATTTTGGAAATGCCCTAGGAAATGTTGCATTTGGGTTTTAGAAACTGGGTGTGAACGCGATACTGCACATCCAGTCTTTTGTGATCTGTTTCATGGTGATGCACTGAAAGCTCTCGTTTCAAGTTTTAGTCTATTCCCTGGGAAATTTTCTCACCATCCTTCAACGCTCTATTATCCATTAGCCTCCATCACCATGCCAAGAAAGTTGCATCTTTATGCTAGGAAAATCCACCCTGGTGACAGATGGTGTTGGCAGGCAGAGTAGCTGTATTGGTTCCAATGGTAATGGCACAACCAGGCCCAGAGAACAATATACTCTTTTGTTTCTCATTGTACCTCTTAATAAGAGGAAATCAGAACAGCTCATGTGGTTATAGTTATTATGTAGGCAGGCTGTGATGCTCTGCAATTCAAGGAGCTGGGACTACAACCGCAGCAGCGCAATCTTCTTGGCGCAAGTGAAATATAAACAATGCTTTACTTCACACAGCATATTATTTACATAGATTGCGCTAAGGCTGTGCTTCCACAGCTAACTTTCTAAGTGCGAGAATGTTATCTGTAGCTGGCACAAACAGTGGTGGAGGGATCACATTTGAAGCACAGGAGCTCATAAAAGGAACACAGAATTGCTCCCCCTCCATTTCAGCTCAGCTCTAATTTGAAGTAGACCCTGAAAAGTTTTAGACCAATGGTGGCTATCCACATGCATGTCATATGTGTGGACTACAGCTCCCATCATCCACAGCCAGCATGGCCAATGGCCAAGTATGATGGGAGCTGTAGTCCATCACGTTAGCCATTCCCTCATCAAGGCAGAACTACAGACATTCAAGCCTGTAGTGGATCTAATTCAAATTTGAAACCACTTTTTAAACAAAACCTTGAAGCGATCAGGACCATCATTTTGTGACTAATACTATAATTCTGTGTGGTATTAGCAATTCATTTACAAGGCTCAGTAATTTCTATTTAAATAGAGAGCTGCAAACAAAAAGAGCTGGAAAGATAAGGCCTTTTTGCTTTAGCATTCAGCAAAGTTGACTTTACCTAACATAAATACTGACACCCACATAAATAACTTAAAACAAAAAACACCATTACAAAAACAGGGGTTTTTTTAAGAAACAAAAAGATCAATTTCTACACATATGTATTGCCGAACTTGGCAGAAACTCATATTGGAAGGAGAATGATGTCATCCGGTTGGCCTTTTCCCACTGCAAACAGTAAATCTTAAAATCTGGAGAGATTTTTTATTTGGTTATTCATATCGTACTGTGGCAAGGGGGTTATAACACATGTGCCTGGGCTTACTAAAATCATCTGGAAGAGAAGTATTGTTTAGAAAGCCAGTGCTTGAGACTGGAGGTGGGGAGGGCTCCACTCTAAAATGTACATTGTCTATTTTTCTCCTTTGACTTGCCTTGAGTCACATGTCTGTTGCTCAAAGTTCGGTACGGAATCATTTTCAGATAGCCATTCGATTCTCCTCCCTTCTTCTTCTGGGGTGAAGCCTCCCATTTTGGGTCTGGGGACTGAGCTCAGGCTCAGGAGGATGAACCCACAGCCCATTATAAACTGCTCATTTGAGGTCAGTAAAGTCTGTTGCAAAATAAGCACGCCAGTCCCTTAACTCTCAAGAAAATCTTCAACTTAGTGCAAGAAGAGGATTTACTGTTATGCAATCGGTAAACAACTGGCTTTTTGCATCCTGTGGTCCTTAGGCTGTCATGCTTTATATGTTTTCCCAGATCTCAAAGGCTTATTTTCCAATAGCTAATTCATATTTACATTGCTGAGGTTGACGTTGTTTGGTATCTGGCTTCATTTCTCCATTTTTGTTTGGTCCATCAGCTGCTTTTCTTGGACAAACTCTCCCCATTAGGCTGTTCCTTCTTTAAACGTATCTTCATTGCCAGGCAATGGCATTTTTGCAAGACCTTTCTAGTGCAAGCCTGGCACCAGATTTTACAGATGTGGTTCTTTCCAAGATTTGCTATGCTACCCTGGGGTTGTTAGGAAACGATCCTTTTCTCATCTCTATTTCAATAGCAAAATACAAATTTGTTTTCTCCTACAATTCTGTGCAAATCTTTTGTGTTCTAAGGTGTTTTTTTTTTTTTTTACTATGGTTTGCCCTGCATGCTAAGTTAGGCTTTTAAGATCATGCCTGATCACTGCAAGTACTGGGCTATTAGCCACTGCTAGTACTGTGGCCTGACTCCATAGCTCTTTAAGTGAATGTGCACCATGAAGGTGCACTATGTTAAATGAAATATAAGAATTTCTGGGGAGGGGGGAATCAAACAACAAAACATGTGTGTAGCTCTGTTTAGTAAACATTCTGTTCAGCTGTAACTACTCAAAGTGCAAGTATGTTAGGAAACAAAGTAGAAGCATCCGGTAAACACAGAATTGGCTATGAATTCAAAGTTTAAACCCCACCTCTGGCCCAGTTCAGACATAAATACTCTTCGTACAATAAAGGATGCTTTCCTGGAGTAGAAACTCAAGTGCCCCCTTCTCTTCTATCTTCCTCTTGTGTACACGGCAACAGAGGAGATTTCTTTTTCAAACCACAGTTTTCCAAGTTCAGTCATCACAGAGAAACTGTGGCTTAGCAAACCAGGAGGCCTTCTCTGAAGCCCAGGTGCACAAGAGGAGGAGAGGAGGAGAAGGCAGGGAAGGAATGCTTGAGCTTACCACTAGTTTCCACCACAATAGTTTGATTTTTTGGACTGGGAATAGTGCCGCTGAATCAGGCCTTTATCTGAGCATCAGCAAGTCATTGTCTTTCAACTTCAGTTACACATCTGCAAAACTAAGAAGAGTATTACAATTATCGTATTTATTACATTTTTCATTTTACATCTATTTTTTTCCTCCAGTTAGCTCAGAAAAGAGTACAAGATCCTGGCTCCCTACCTTCACAACATCCCTGTAGGTTAGCCTAGGCTGAGAGACTGCTCTCCACCCCTGCTTCAAGCTGAAGATCCCTGCAACAGAAGCTGAAACCTTCTGGTCTCAAAGCATGCTCTCTCCCCCTGAACAGCGATCATTTGCACAGAATTGTTTTGCATGTTACAATTTTGCAATGCTGAATAAGACCTAAACGATAGTTCCTAAATTAATTTTCATCTGAAGACAAATGGTGCTCTAATGCCTTGGCATCTTTCTTTCTTTCTTTCTTTCTTTCTTTCTTTCTTTCTTTAAAAAAAGTATTACATTGATCATTTCCATACCTGCATTGTCTGCAGCTTACGGAAAGAGTAATGATTCATGTCAAGATTGCAAACTGCTAGCCAATAACTTTAAAAATATTGCACCTGCATCGCCCAGATGAACATGCTTCAAATTCACATCAACCTTGCACTCAGATAGAAATGTGTAACGTATTATCAGCTGGTATTTCAGGTTTTGAATTTAAATGCATCCCCAAGGAAATAACAAATATTTCATATCAGCTACATAAATCAAGAGACAGGTACTTTATTGTTTCTTTTTCTGTGATGGATGCTGCACGACTTAAAGAAGTAGGTGTGCCCAGTGCTCTGTCAAGAAAGTCTTTTTGTTAATTCGATAAAGTCCCATCGTCGAAATCTCCAACTTGCCATTTACTGGGTATGTATCTTTACAATGCATTAGTGAGGAAACAGTTAATTGCAATACTGTCCTGGGGAAATGACTTTAACCGTACATTCACCTATATTCCTTGAGAGCCTTATTCAAAATTTTATTTAAGGGGCTTCATTTTAATCCAGAAATGGGAAACCTCTATCTGGTAGTTGAGACGCTCTCCAGAACCCTCCTCTCTTCCCTCCTCAACTGCGTTTGACAGGCTGGAAGGTTCCCTTGGTGATGCCTCTTGCTTTCCTGGACGTGGCTGTATGTAAACTTCTGACTTTTTGTCACTGGAATGAAGCCCACTATACAAATGTTTGAGTCACATGTTTCTCCACTCATGTTTCCCTCTTGTGCCACTCACTGCTGGCATGGCAGCCCTAGGAAGTTCCCCATGACACTGGACCAAGAAATGCTCCACAACCCCCAGTGCAACCAGTTAATTTTCACCCAGGCCTCTATAACTAAATATGTGTGCCTGCATTTTCTCTCCTTCTCCTTTCTCTGTTCTTTTTCTCACTGCCAAAATTCATAGACCCTGGTGGAATCTACACACATAAAAAACCATTCTGAAAATGCTTTTTTTAAAAAAAGCATTATTTAAAAATACATTTAATTTTCCATCAGCCTCACCATCGCCATCTAGTGTCACATTGTATATAGCACTTAAAACACACTTAAAACGTTTTATTTGCAGCTGTATAGCTGAGTCCTGTGAGTTTCTTGACGGCAGGAGCCTAGGTTTTTTCCTTTTTACAAGGGATTCAGTGGGTTCAGATGAATCTTGAACCAAAGTGAGTGGGAAAAGGGTCTTTCTGAAGTGCCTCGAACTAAAGCAGGGACTTCCAAAGTGATCTGAGGCTTTGGAGATTCGGACACTTAAAAAAAAACAACAACAACCCTGCAGACAGAAATGGAAACATTTTCCCCAAAGCTTGCTATACAGTGGTACCTCGGGTTAAGTATTTAATTCGTTCCGGAGGTCCGTACTTAACCTGAAACTGTTCTTAACCTGAAGCACCACTTTAGCTAATGGGCCTCCTGCTGCTGCTGTGCTGCCGGAGCACGATTTCTGTTCTCATCCTGAAGCAAAGTTCTTAACTTGAAACACTATTTCTGGGTTAGCGGAGTCTGTAACCTGAAGCGTATGTAACCTGAGGTACCACTGTACAAGGCAAACACTTGGCGGTGGAGAGTTCTTCTGTGACTGACAGGTGTATCTTTTAATAAGAGGGAATGATTTTACCAGAGCTCTCTAATTACTGTGGCAGTAACATATCACCTTGTTCTTGTGTGTTCTTTTCACTGGTCTTGCTGTTGGTGTTTGCTTGGGAAATTCTCTTCTGTCTCTGTTACATGCTCACACATCCACTCCAGTCAAAACAGCTTTGCTTTTCATTTCCGTGACCTTTGTTTCTGTGACCTTTGGTGCCTATTGAGCAGAATACAAGCCTGAAATTTCTCCCCACCCCACCCCTGATTCATCTTAATTCCCTTGTCCCCACAGTTATCCTATTTTATAAGTAAACACCTATGTCAGTGAAGGCCATCATCCCTAGCTAACAGGACCAGTGGTCAGGGATGATGGGAATTGTAGTCCCCAAACAGCTGGAGGGCCGAGTTTGGCCATCACTGACCTATGTGATCTGGTCCTGGGTAACAGTCAGGCCAGGAAGCACATTTCATCCTAGGCATGCCCCTTTAATTTGCTAATATATGAAAATACAGCTGTTTGCTAATAATTCAGCCCCGCCCCAACCTTTCTTAAAGCATAGACACAAGAGCTTGTTGACTCAGGATCTGTTTACATGCTCCATTATATTAGCCTTATTGTATTTGGTTGCAAGATAAATGAATGGGTAGCCACTGAAAACGATATGAGTCGGGGAGTGATGGGCATGTTTGTCTGTTGTAGCAAACCCCACAAAGAGTTTCATGGCACTTAAAAGCACAAGAATCACAGCATTAGCTTTAATGAAGTAAAGCCCACTGTAATTGACCAAATATTATGCTATACTAAATTTGTCAGTCTCTACGGTGCCACATGGTTCTTTGCAAGTCTGCACATTGTTGACAATGAAGAGGTCTCTCATTTCAATGTTTTCCTCGGACCATTTTATCTCGGCATTCCCTTGGCCTTTCGAAATATCCTGAACTCACTCTTCGCAACATTCCTACTTCCCTTGTTGATGCCTCAGAACACTTCAACTCATGGAAAAGCAATGTTGCAGTGATTTATTTTTAAATCCACTATGCCAGTAAATAGCAAGATATGAACAAATATGGTGAATAAAGCCTTCCGTAACTGACTGGGAATGAGGCGTTGACATATACTACTTGGCAGCTTCCACTCCCCTCCTTGGAAGGAAAACGAAGAAGACGACATTTGGAGCTATTGAAGACCAGACTCTCTCTGGTTTACACTGGCACAGCATCTTTGGCTCAAACCGTTGAAAAGATATGGTATGTGACCGTGTGGAAAATGGATGGGAGTCTTTTCATCTTCGCCAATCTAGAGAGCAACAGAGAACTAAAAGCTTGGCAGAGGCATAAGCATCAAAACAGGAAAATAATAAATAAATAACATTCTTGGAGAAGCTCTGCCGATTTGCTACAGAGTTTGTTTTTGGCAGATGGATGAAGGATGCTAACAAAGGCATTTTGTGTGTAACTCAAATGCTTTGATATGCTTGGCTGAGACTTGGGCATGCCTGCCTGATTCATGGTACCCTTTGCTAGTTTTTTAATCCCCAGAGATTTCTATTATTATTATTATTATTATTATTATTATTATTATTATTATTATTATTATTATTTTACATTGAACATTGAACATTGATTATTTTTTGACAACACACCTAAAGGGTGAGAGCTATTCTGACTTTGCTTCCTTGACTACGTGGGAGGTCAAACATGGCCAAAGTTCATGTCTACTCCATGTTAAGGCTGTCCCAAGGGGATATAGACATGGTCTGGCTGGTAGTGGCTTGGTGCAGCGCTGTTGCAGTCTCTATCTTTGGAGTAGAGGCAGCCAACAAGAAGGGAGGGCATAGGCTGTAGGGAGAGACCAGCCTGCAACAGGAAACCATGGATGATCTGGGCATGTTGTGGAGATAGAGTTTCCTTTCATCTTGGGGCTGAAATTAAGAAAACAACTGGAGGCAAAGACTTCTAATTTCAATCAAAGGTTACCTGATGGTGAACCAGGAGCAGAGAAGGGAAAGTAGGTGTACTGCAGGTTGGGGACAATATCAACAGTGGTCCTTTAAACAGCCAAGTTGTGTTGCTTTATGGAAAGCCATTAAGCTTATTACACAGGCTAGGTGATGAACTGGTCTTCCTGACTTTGTTTAAAAAGCAGAAAGAACTCTGTAGGGAGAGGACTGGGTTCTGATAACCTATCCCACAAGAAGGGGCAGTATCACATTATCACCAAAGTTCATAGGACATTGGAAAGCACTGTAGTTGCTGCTGAGATCCTACAACAGCCTGCAATAGTGAGATCAGAGTCACATGTACACCCAACCTTTAGGCAGAGCCAGAGAAACCAATGGATGAGGAATTGTGTTTAGTATGGTCCATTGGGCCACCACTACATCACTCATTACTCTTTTTTTAAAAAAAATGATTGTACTTAAGTCACCTTTTCACATTAATTCCACAGCATGAGAGGCACACTAGAGGCACCAAAAAGAGTTATAGAGGAAGCCCTGAATCGTGTAGGATGAACCCATTCCACAGCTCTTCCCTATGCCAACATTGCCCCTCCTAAGCCATAAGAGCCTAACAGCATAAGCCTGTTACATAATTCCTCAGAAATAATCTGCAGTGAGTTTAATGGATCTTACTCCCAGGTGTGGAGAATGAATGACCCTCCAGATTTTGCTGAACTACAGCTCCCATCATCTCTGGTCATTGACCATGCTTCCTGGGGCTGATGGGAGTTATAGTTCAGCAGCGTCTGGTGGACCAAAGGTGTTCCACATCTGCTATATACACTTGTTTGCAACAGCCCCATCAAATACATTGGGGTTTGCTTCTACGTAATGTGTGAAATGGCCCATGTCCTCAACGTGGTGGGCTGTTTTCAACTAAATTGTTACACTTGCAGTAGCCAACACAACAATTCCCACTAGTGCAATGAGACTCCCCTCACCCTCTCCCTGTGCAATCTCCCTCCCCAAATCTGCTCCAAAGAGCTGGGAAAACCCCCAGAACAGCACTCAGTGGAGAGGCAAAATCATTCCACCGGGCAAATACGGTAGGCTTGCACTGACAGAATAATCTCATTGAATACTACCCTGTGGTTACAAGGGCATGGGTTTTTGTTTTGCTGTTTTCATATGAAAACCAGCTTCAGAAGATAGAAATAAAGTGAAATGGGAGAGTATGTACACAACCCTTTTTCCCATTCACAATTTATCCCCTCTAAATCATTCCCTCAAAGACTAAGAATGATCTAGATGTTTATGGAAGGGGCAAAGGCATAGTGGCGACAATTTGGTTAAGCACTCCATTCTCCCACTGTTTTTCATTTAAAAAACAATAACCGCAGCATCAAGATTTGGTTACAGAGACTTGAGTATAATGTGCAGTTAGCCCCTGGAAGCAAGGGAAGTTCCAGAAAGGATGAAGCAATGTTCTGCTGTTACATAGAGAAGTTAGTTGCAAGGGCTTAGCTTAGAGGTCTGCACATCTACTGAGAATAAACATGATTAGTTTCCCACCTCTGCACTAAAGCTAGGGGGTTTTGTTGTTAGTGTTTTTATTGACTTTGGCTCAAGCACAACATATTGGACAAGACAGCTGCCTCTTACATTATCCTGTTAGAAACATTTATCAAATACTAGAAGAATTTCCTTAGCAGCTGGTGCAATACAGGTTTTACCCCTGTATTTTCTGCCTAAATAGTTGTATTTTATTCCAACAATTATGTTACTTCTTTAAAAAGCCAATATAATAGTACTGAAACAACAAAATTAGAAGTTGTAAACATTAGAAGGAACCCAACATCAGTTCTTTAGAGATGGTGCACACATGAATGGGATGTAGCCCCTATACCTTTTGGGGGAAATTTGATTCATGAATCAAAGTGGTCAGGGAATGTGGCCAAACCTGATCACTTTATGATATCTCTTTATGCCCCATGTAGAGAGTGATCTTTGTGTTTCTAGACCACCCCAGCCTGAGAGGCAAAGAGACAATCTAAGAAAAAATGCCACTGGACATTCTAACTGTGTGTGGTGTATTATTTGCAACATCTTTTGTTGGTTTGGGTTTTTTTTTTCCTTAATTTGATTTTGTAGCACTTACATATTTGAAGAAATATATATTACAAAAACAAAGAAAGAGAAATAAGTTGGCAGAAATTCTTAGAAAGTGGCTGTATGGTAGATACCTAGATGAGAAAGGCCTATGATTTTGACCATGTAATGATATATGGAACTTTGTGTTCCCAATTTTCCCTTAACATATTGCACTACTGGAACATACTAAAAATTCAGTCATCACCAGCCTTCAAGTCCTACTTAGTCAAAATACAGCCTTGTTCAATGAAATATTTGTGTCCTTGAAAAGGAGCATAATGTGAACATTATTACTGACTGCCAGTGACCTATGCTTTTCAAGTGATAACCAAGGGCACACAGCACAGCTTTATCATAGTTATGGCTTCTCCTTTAGAAACATTTCTGGCAATCTTACCTAAGCATTGGTCCATGTAGCCAGGCATTGTGTACTCTGTCTGGCAGTGGCTCCCTGGGATTTCAGGCAGATATTGTGTAGTGTGGAGTAGCCAGGGATTGAAACTGGGACCTTCTGCATGAAAAGCATGTATACTGCCACTAAGATAGCACATCATCTATGATCAATTATTAGTATGGTGTCCTAACTGAATGGTACAAACATACAGAGATACCTATGAATCTGAGTCAGATATTTGCTCAGTCAAGCAGCAGCACTGCTCTGCCTAGTAGCAGCAGCTATGAAGTCCTGAATGTTCTCTAACCACCAGAAGAAGAGCTGTTGCGCTAGCATAGGGACAGGAATAATGGATGTGCAGTATGAAATCCAGTGCAACAGCTGCGCTGGTTGAATCTTGCTGTGCAGCAGGGCTACAGAAATCTGATGCACAACCAGCCACAAGAACCATGCTGGCTTCCTGTGCTTTCTCTTGCACAAGCTATTCCACTAGCGCAACTAACTGCAAAAGCTACAGCAGGCAAAATAGGGGCAACAGGTGGAGCATTTTCAAATTCAGCAAAGAAAGTCACTGCAAAATTTGATATTAAAAAGAACACATAAGAAACGCATGATGTTTCTCAGGATGAGAAGGTATCATGTCAATTAGAGAAGTGCCCCAGAGCCACGCAGTAGGCAACTTTCATTGCCTGCCAAATCTAATAGATGCTTCCTTTACTTGACCGATGCTTCCTTCGCTTAGTAATGTAACTAAAGCTTGTTTATTTCCTCTATTGTTAGCATACGGCATCAATGCAAACATCGCTGTGTCAGCAAGAGTGGAGACCTCTGTTTGCATCTCTACCTAGCAGATATTTAAAGAGTCTGTCGTCAACTTCCAGTACAACTTTTCAGGCAGGTGTGAAGTTTATCAGACCCTTGTTAAAGCAACTTTCTTCATGCCGTAGCTACAAGCTAAAAGTCTTCTATGTGCTACTTTCTCTTCCAGTTGTTAATGATCAGGAATGAATTGCTGGAAGCAAAAACTAACAGTGCCATGTGAAATGGAATAGCATATCTGGCATAGATCAATAATCTTTGAGCTGGGCCAAACTCTCTGTTGCAATTAAGCAGAAATGTTCATAGGGAATTTAATTTGTGACATTTTCAAAGGTGTTGAGAACAGTCTGAGTCCCATCACTACATATGCTGCTTGTCATCTCCATATCCACTCTCCCTTCTACCAACAATAGGTCACCAGGAAACTGTGGAAATGCAAATGGAACTGTCTGCCTACAGGGACACTCCACCCATGAGGCAAGGTGAGGCAACTGCTTCAGGCAGCAGGATCCACCGGGACAGCAGGTCCCAATGCCAATTTTTCTTCCCCGTTTGTTACTGATGTAGTTCTTCCCTCACCCCTTCTTCCCTGGTGGGGAGGGGGCACCATTTTGGGGTCTGCCTCAGTTTGCCAAAATGTCTTGGGCAGGCCCTGGGTTCACTTAACACAAAACCTTTATTTTAACCTAATCTGTATATTACTGTGTTTTTTTGTTTTGTTTTAAAAAAACACACCTCAACCTCCATGCTTGACAATGGCCAAGTTTTAAAGACGTTCAAGTGTGAATGAATTAATTAAAATAAGCAACGGTTAGCCTTCTTTTCTCATTGGAAAAATGTGCATACTTTATGCATTTTCAACACATTCCTGCATTCTGTTTCAACAGCTGCTGACTTCCAGGTAGTTTCTCTACCAAAACTGCAATCGCAATGGCTGCACTGTGCAATGGAAGACAATTGCATGGCTGTGTGTCCCAACTCTTATCCCTCCAATATATTTCCCTGCTCACCCCACCCCACAATCTGCTCTGTATAGTTTTATTGTCCTCTGTTCACCCATCACCTAATATTTTAATCATTTGTCATTGGTCTTTTATTCTTCCCATGTGGCATTTTATAATAGCACTATAGGTTTAACTGTTTTACAGAAGAGATGCTGAGTCACTATAAAATCTGAAATATCTGTCCACTTCTGCCCTGTGCTGCATTTGTTGGCTTAGCAATAGGTACGGATAGGAGAAGTTAGGGAAGTCATCACACAAATGCCTTTTTAATATTGTGCTCCATGAGCTGCCCAGAGATCTTATGTTATGATGCAGTTGTATAAATTCCATTCTAAGTCAGTATAACTAAACAGAATATATATATATATAAAAATAAAAAATTGTCCAGTAGCACCTAAGAGACCAACTAAGTTTGTTCTGGGTATAAGCTTCCGTCTGCATGCACACTTCTTCAGATACTTCTTCAGACACTTCTTTCATGCACATGAAAGCTTGTACCCAGAACAAACTTAGTTGGTCTCTAAGGTGTTACTGGACAAATCGGAACCTCTTCAAGGAGGGTATGTGTTGCAGTCGGGCCCCCAGGCATCTCCCACCTCCTGGTGTGGGCAGGGCTATGCCCTGCTCCACTCTGGTTGGTCGTTTCATGGTCACTTGATCCCTAAAGCCAATGTCTTGGCTTGGGGGGTGGCCGTGAAACATTATTTAATCCCTGCACGATGTTTGCTGGACCTCTTTGCCTTCACACAGTGGATCACCCACCCGCCCACCCCCTTTATCTGGTGCAATGGCCTCGCTTTGGACGTTGTTGGTTGCCTGTTTTGCAATAGGGACCTGTTGGAATTTTTCCATCTGGCAAATTGGCAGCCATTTGGTTTTCGCCTACCGCATAGCAATATGTCACAATTTTGTAAGGTTTGGCGGTTAGGCATTGGATCAGCAATGTGTGGAGAGGGCAGTTGTGGCCCTCACCTGCCCCTCCAGGCTCAAGGGTATTCCGTTAAAGGAATCAGGGGTCGGCCTGGGTCTTGTCCGAAGCCCCTAGATAGGGGCTACGGCCATACCAGGACCCCACGGGGGCACCAGGGGGAACTCGTCGGTTCAAATCCGTGGGGCTCCTTCTGGCGGTGTTTCACCCTTTTATCAGATTCCCTGCGATGCGGGTGGGAGTCTGATATAGTTTGGGTGATTCCAATGCCTAAGCCAATACCACTCAAATTCTGTATTCAATAAAGTTGTGGCCTAAAGTTTGCCCAATACCTTAAACTAAAATCCCATGTCACCGTGTCTTCATTTTGGCGGGTGATTGGGGGTCTTGAAGTGCTCCCCCCCCAACTGTGTCAGACCAACACGGCTACCTACCTGAATCTCAACAGAATATAATTTTGGTTACAGCCTTTTGCCTGAGACCTGGATCCAAAGCTGGCCCATCAATGAAATACTTTAGGTATCCTTTTGTGCAAAAGAGTTCAGTCATCACTCAGTGGTTGGGATCAAAATCTTTTTCTTTTAAAAAGCAGCATGGAAGTTAGTTGTTCTGCTAACCCAGAAAACTTTATTCCTTACTTCTTTTTCAGGGAAATGGGATTTGCCCCACACTCAACCAACAAAATGGTGTTGCTGGTGAAATTGAACCTGTTAAAGTCAGTGGGGTTTCCATGTCCTGCCTGTTTGTGCAAGTCACCAAAATGAGCTCCTCCTGGTAATTGAGGTCTGAAGTATCTGACCCCTTCAGAAGTGAAAATTTCTAAAAAGAGACCAGGATAGAATACTGCCAAAATAATACAGGATACCGAGGAAACCTTTTACGAACAATAATTTCTAAACTTGGGAGAATGTAGCCATTCCTTCCTGCATAATTTTTTGCTTAGAACTGTATTGTGCATTTAGGCCTAACCACGGTGGGAAAATATAATAAGATCCTGCTTCAATCCCACTGAAAACACATGGAAGAGCTATTTCTGAAATCTGTACCCAACACTCTTCGAACACAACAGGAGGGAAAATGTAGTGCATGGATACAGTAGATGGATGAGCTCAGAATGAGAAATAGTGGTCCGCGGTTTCTCATTTGGATCCCTGCCATGTGAAGTCAGGAAAGGAAATAAATCAATGATTAGTAAGTTTGCTCTGCATCACTTGCCTTCACTTTTTGCATAATAGTCATTTGAGTGATTGTCGAGGTTTAGGGAATCAGTCCATCGGTGGTAACAGCGGAAACAGGGAGCCAGAACCTTACAATGGAGACTATTGAGAAGCCTAAGTGTGTAGCCTCAAAGGAGAGGCTGTGTGCAGCACAGGGAATCCTCAGTATACTGCAGCTGCAGATATATTGTCTCACTCCAAAAACCTGGGGAGAATTATATATAGGTTAGCTCTTCTTTTATATGAAGCCCACTTCCTGTAGGAAACACCCTTTAACTCCATGGCTTTATAGGACCTCATCAATGCTAAAATGCTATTTTTGTTTCCTTTTCCCACATCCACTATTCTCAACCTTCTGTTGTAGCTTCTCTGTTTTAGCTTAAGTCAGCAACAATACAGTATGCTGGTTACATTATAAATGGGAGGTGTGAGAGCACAAGCGTGCCCAGAAGCCACTGGCAATTTTGGTTTCTCTCCGTTTCTCACTTTTTCAATCTTAAATTCAGTGTTCCACATTGCCATATCAGGCGTGTGGGGTGGGGGTGGGGAGTACTTAGGACATTTCACCTGCATTATAGTGCAAATTTTGCCTATTACACTATGCACATATTTCTATGCAATTATGCCTTTTGCACATTTTTGCAAAGCGGTTTTCACTAATAAAATGCATTTTTCTATGTTATTTTCACTACCACATGCACTTTGCGAACACTTTACACTAGGGTGTGCATTTTTGTACATGTCACTTAGCTTGAGAGCTGTGTTGCAAAATTTGGAGACATACAGATTTCAAAAGATGGCTGTGTTTTGGTTCACATGTTTTGGTTCACATGTTTTGGTTTACAACCAAAAAGAGCAAATTAGGTAAGTTTGACTTTCAGTGTGACCTGGACCTAATTTCTCCCCCATCCATTGTTGTTCCCTTATCTCAGAAGCATGGAAGATGTTTATAGCAAATGCTGAGAGGTAAACAATCTGAATATGCACCGATGCACTCTTCACATATCATTTATTTGCACAGTGCCCCATATCTGAGTGTTACTAATATGAGACTCTAACTCAAACAGACTCTCGGGAGATATTCTTGTGCAACAGGAATAGTTATTTCAGCAATGGCAGGCACTGTCCACAAATTCAATGGGGTACCAAGGTTTCAGCCAACAACCTTCTGATTAGTTACACAATCCTGCCTTTCCATTTCATCCTAAATGTTCACATATATTCTCTGTCTGCTCCACACTCACATAACTCTTGTGGTCCAAGCCTGGCCTTCTCTGACTTCCCTTGCTTTGCGTATCAGCAAGGGAAGGATAAAGACAAGATTCCCACTTTCTACTTCAAATGCTAAGCTCCTGTGGCACAAAACCGCCACATCAGAATATTTATTCATTTATCAAAGTATTTATATTTTGCAATCTCGTCAAATATCAGGGAGGTGTGGAGCAATATATGCAATGTATGCAATAAAACACCATTAAAGACAGTATAGAACAATCATTAAAATGTCTGGTTACTAAAGACTTAAGCAACTGCATAGGCCTATTGGGTATATATTGGACTGATGGGTGTCTTCTTGGCCGTTCAGAATTCCCCATTACTCACAAGGCCTACTCTCCCTGCTTTTTTTTTTTTTGGTCTTCCTGTGCTAGGAATTTTGTAGCCCCTGTGTTTTTTGCACATTGCCTTGGCAGAGGCAGAGCTGTAGAGAAATCCTTCCCCTCCCCGCCCCCGCCATATAATGGCTTCTATCTAGCCTTTGGGCAAAACCCTTTAAGCCAGTTTCTGCAGAATTGCTAGTTTCTGCCATCTTAGGGCCAAAGCAAACGTGATGCGGGCTTCACTTGCCCAAGCACATTATCCCAGCATGCTCTGTCACAGCTAAATGCACTTCCCACATGCCCTTGCTCGTTGTAAGTGCGCAAGCAGCACACCCTCCTGGGCCACTGATGATGTGATACTGCAACACACGGCTGGGCTGACACACATGGCAATGTGATGCATTTAAATATGATGGGGCATGTGGGGAACAATGTGACGGGCCGTTCATCGCATCTGCTCTGGCCCTTAAAAGAGCTTACTGCCATGAGGTAAAATGAACTTTAAAAATGGTTTTTCTCCCCCTTTTAATAGGGGGCAGGAAATAAAACATTTCTGTGAGCAGCTGTTGCTGATTATTTCTCTCTCCGTCTATTAGAACATTACTAAAATGTGCATGTGTCCTTTTAAACAGATACCCCTTCATTGTAAGCAGTGGAGTGCTCCTGCTTCCTTTTAAGAGTGAAGGTTGCTATAATGGAAAGAAATCCATTAGCTCTTGTGTAAAGCAAGAGATCCTTTGGTCTACTCCAGGATAGCAGAAAGAGCAATAAATTTCACTGGAATTTTCCACTTTCCATTGCTACGGTGAATATGTTTGCCTTGCAGGGCTGCCTCTCTTAGAAAGAAAATCCAGGTAAACTCAAACATGAACAGTTTTATTTAACTACGGCAGACAGGCAGCTCGCTTACTTCTTGTCTTCGGGGCCCACCCTGCCTTCCTCCTCCCATTCACCTCTAAACGAAGATTCCTCTTCAAGTCCCTTGACTCAGGGGCTAATTATACAGTGGTACCTCAGGTTACAGACACTTCAGGTTACAGACTCCGCTAAGCCAGAAATAGTACCTCGGGTTAAGAACTTTGCTTCAGGAGGAGAACAGAAATCATGCAGCAGCGGGAGGCCCCATTAGCTAAAGTAGTGCTTCAGGTTAAGAACAGTTTCAGGTTAAAAACAGACCTCCGGAACGAATTAAGTTCTTAACCAGAGGTGCCACTTTACAGCCAGGAAGAAGCAGTGCTTTGCTTTCATCCCCTGCTGTACCTCAGGGGGTGATGTGGCTTCCCTCAAGGAAATAGGCTGTAAATGTCATGAGTCTGTTGTTGTTGTTGTTGTTGTTGTTGTTGTTGTTGTTGTTGTTGTTGTTGTTGTTGTATTTTTAGATACCCCGTCTTTTTTACCTGACGGGACTCAAGGTGGCTTACAGATAAAAATAAGAACTTCTAAAAACATAGAAAAATCAATAATTAAAATACACTGATAGAATTAAACCAATATATACATATATGAAATCGGTTTAAAACATATTTATAATTACAATAAATAGAGGCCTTTCATTAAAAGCAGTTCGTTCCCAAAGGCCTGTTGGAGTAAGGTCTTCACCTGCTGGCAGAGGGATAGCAAGGAGGGAGCCAGTCCAGCTTCTCCAGGGAGGGTGTTCCAAAGTCTGGGAGCAACCACTAAGAAGGCCCTCTTCCATGTCACCACCAAGCATGAATAATATTGTGCCTTCAGCTTGTCCGTTTGCCGTGTTGGTCACATCCACATCATATATTTAAAGCCCATACCGCCCCCCCCAACCTGAAAATTGTAGTTTGTGAAGGGCACTGTAAATTGCAGCTCTGTAAGTAGTAAACTACAGTTCCCATGAATTTTCTTGGGAGGCGGGGGAGACATGTGTTTTAAATGTATGTTGTGGATGCAACCAATATAAGGCTTGCCCAATGTTAACAACTGAAATGTTTGTATTTCACAAATTCCTCCTGTTACTCCTGCTGTTGAGTAGCAGGTCTGGTAGCAAAGTCTGACAGCTCTTTCCTTAGATTGGTAGCATTCATAGCTGGGAATCTTTGAGACAAGCCATTGAATTAACATTGTGTACCGCTTACAAAGAAAAATGATGAATCCTGGCATAATGCCTCTTTTTATTTATTTATAATGGGCAGAGAAGGTTCTATGCCTTCAAAAGAGGCATGCAAGGTAGAAATCAACAGGTGTGGCTTTTACCCATCCGTTTATCACAATGCCTAGCTGGCGAGGTGACTTGCTGAATTCTATCTAATGCTGCTTCTAAAGGCACAGAGGTTATGTCAATAAAAACAGTGTCAACCCAAGCTGAACATGTACCCAGGGCCAGCACTACCATTAGACAGAGGGAGGAAGTTGCCTCAGGCAACAGATGCTGGTGGTTCGTCTGAGTTGCCAGAATTGCTTGATCAACTTTGGGTACTGTGCAACTTGACTTGGATAGGGCCCAGCATTTGCAATGTCTAGGGTCAACTACAATACATACAATGGTGCTGGAATTGGCTGTTGTCCTATACAGTGAAACAGATATACACAACCACTTCAGATGTACGTATACATAATTGTACTCTCAGGATACAGATTTTATGCATATGTGAAATAGACAGAATTTGCTTGTCACACACAAAAGAAATGATTTCCTATTATTGCCTGCACAGGAAGTGCTATCATGGGTGGGTGACAGATAATCAGGGGATCCTGTAATAAAGCAATCACCAAATGGAAGTCACAATTCTGTGCATCTGCTTTATAATGTAAGGGAAGAGCTGGGTGCAATATATGCAGGATTCATTTTAGAGACCTTTTGTTGTTTTTTTGCTCTTGCTGAGGGATTGTAATCTCACTGGGAAAAGGAGCTTCTTAACCCTTGTGCCATTTACCCATTTAAGATCATGCTCCCCACCACCTGGGGGAAATATATGGCTGCACACATGCAGAATACGCGGTTTGCGTTGATCTCCCAGTGGTGAGTTTGAAGCCCTGCATAAAGGCTGTCGCCTCATTTATTTATTTTTGTTCCAGTGCACAATTTTATTGAGGATGCAGAATCTGTTCCCAGTTATATGGCTTCAATATCTCTATTTCCTTCCTTACTTTGCCTTAGGCTCTGGCTAAACAAGCCCAGATATCAAGACGTTCAAGATTGCAACTCAACACAATAAGAGTGTACAACGTTATATTATTTGCACAGCTGCTGCAAAGGGTTGTTATGTTCCAGTCCTCCTCATGCTGTGAGTCTGTATTACACGCTGGGAAAAGACAAATGAAGAGTTTACATTTGCATGTAGCGTGGTTTTGTGTTGCTGTTTTTTAATTTCCAAAGTGCTACAAAGTCAAGTAAAAGAAAATAATAATGATACAGTTTAGTAAGGACATTAGTGAAATAAATCAAAAGCAGCTGTGGGTCATTTTTTTAATGTAAAAAATATTTTAACTTTTTATCTGCTGGACTCATCTGAAATATTTCCATTAATTAATTGCTAAGATTTCTTTCCTGCCTTTATTTATAAATGTTCACAGACTGGGTTAAAATAATAGACGATACAATAAAAAAGAAAAGAAACACAAACTCATTAGAAGTCTTATAATACTTGCGTAAAGGGATTAAACACTGGTTCTTCATTAATTCTCAAATCACTGGAGTTGGTGGTTATATTTTAAAGGTGCAACCTCTTCAAGTCTAGCAATAGGATGGGTGGTGGTTTTTACTAATATGCATATGTTGTATTTCAGTGATTGCCAAATTAGTATTTTCAGTACCAAAATTGAGATTATTTCTAAAGAAGAAAGCTGCCAAAGAGAAATACAGACCAACTTAAAGTAAACAAATGAAACCTTTCTGCTTTTAAGTCTAGAACTGGGCGACTTCATTTGCTTCTTACGAGGCTCCTTGTTCATGTCTGGTACGACTCTGATTGAAATATGATTCCCCCACCTATAGTCCTGCAATCCATAAACTGATATTGTCATATTGCCTCTTTTTGAACCATGTGTTCAGTAGATTATGGTGTAACATGCCTGCTGCCATAAAGACCCTTAAATGATTAGTATCTACAGATACACAGTGCCAATGCCAATTTCGCTCTTTTCATGGACTACTAATATTCATGGTGACTGCTGTTTTTTCAATTGACTCTCCCTCAAGCGCTGCCTCCCACCCTCTCATGAGCATGTTATGTAAGTTTAAAGGAGTCTGTGGTGAATTAATACATCCCAGTCACGACCACTGGGACATTATGGGATGAAATGGCAGGTCATTCATAAAGTAGGATATGCTTCAAAAAGATTGGAGGAACAGAAAAGGTGTGATAAAAGACAAACCAGGCAATAAGTTAGCTCAGTACTTGTGCCTAGGGCTTTTTTTTCAATAGAGCTCACCAGAACTCAGTTCTGGCACTTCTCAAGTAGGCGCCATTGCCATTATAAGAAAACAAGGGAGGCGTTTATGGTGAGTTCTGACACCTCTTTTTCTAGAAAAATAGCACTCCTTGTGTCCTTAAGTGCAGGGTGGTGGGGTTTTGTTTCGCTTTTCACACAAATCACCATTCTGGTGTCCAGTCTGGATTGGATCCAATCTAGGGGTCAGTGGGCTTTAACCCTTTGCTCCTCCACTATGGCCCTTAATTGGATCAGGCATCACTGCCAGTGATGTACCTGTGCAAGAAAACTTACTAGACCAACACTCTTTCTGGTGTTTTATTTATTTGTTTAGAGCATTTTTGGTGCCACTTTTTAATCAGAGTAGTTTACATAAAATCAATAACAAGGCAGTTCACATTCATAGGCTTACAGTCATGGCACAATTTTTTAAAAAAAATAAAAATAAAAAGGGAAGGAACAAGGATGGGAGTGAAAAACAAGCAAGCTCCGGCATCCATTCCTAAAGGGGCATAGTAATAACTCTTAAAATTACCAGTTTGAATGGAAATAGTTCAGGTGAGGAGGAGTCAGGTTGAGCTGCTCAGTCTCGCTTCTCTTGTATCCCTCTAATGCAGCCTGATAGAATAGCTGCTCGGTGTCAGCTAAAAAAGGGAAGGGCAGATAGAGCTGGTCTTTCAGCAGAGCTGGTGGAGTGGCTCTCCTTCCCACCTCTCCCTCTGTTGCCACCAGTTGCTGCCAGGTGACAGTTGCTGGATGGAGGAGCCTAGTGGAGCTCATGAAGTGACCCTGCTTTATGGGTCTCCCTTTGCTGCAGCCTCAGGGAATGACTATACCACATTGGCTCTGAAATAGGCAGTATTATGTCACACAGCAGTGCTGATGAACTCCATGTATAAGCTTTAAGTTCAGTACACGGCAGCAACTTTGACACATATAGAGAACCGGCTGCCATTGCAGATTACGTGGAATGGACCCATCATTGACTGACAATAACATATTGTGCTGTGTACACAGGTAGGTGCTGAGCCTTGTCAGAGTACATTTCACGAACTGGGTTTCAGAGATCCAGCACAGACGTGACACCAATAATATATTTACCCCAGGCATCATGGCAATTAAATCCTCTGGCACCTTAAAGACAAACAGATTTGGCATGGCATGAACTTTCACAGGCTAAAGACCACTTCATTTATATTCGTGAAGTAAACAGTGAAGGCAGGTAGACAGAAAGACAAAGTACTGTTTTGCAAGCGATATTTTGCAAGCACATTGAGAAAGCAGAAGGAAATGTCATCCAAGAGTCAAACGTCGTTTAACAGCAACAGGTTAGTACTTAACAACATCAGGGAAACCAGGATTTAGTTCACAGTAATAATATATTCACGAATGAATGTTTTCCTCTGAATTGGATGTGTTGTGGAGAGCATTTCCCCCTCCAGCTTTCTACCAGGCAGGAGTTCTTTATTGTCAATGTCGCTGTTGCTTTAAAAGTCCTAAAGGGGTGTTCAGTGTCTGTGCCTGCCAGTGGCTCTGTGCTGCCACTGGGATCTCATTCTCAAATAACAAGGTAAACGAGTTCTTCAAAGGGCTGACTTTCCACATTTTATTTCAGCAATCTGTCATTGGGGAAAGTCAGATTTCTAAACAGACCGTCAAGCCTCACATGTGTTCCTGAAGTTTATTGGCAGTTCACAGGCCTGGACAGAAGCCGTTTGACTTCACCAGCTGCTGGGGAGGGGAGAGGGGGGCACAGGCTCATGCCAATAAACAAACCTCTTTGGGATGTCAGCCTCTTTGTAGCATCCTGAAACGGTTTTCTTTTCTTTCTTTCTTTTTAAAAGCAGAACTTGTCTAAGCTTGAGGAAAGCTCCATATCAATTTCATCTTTTTCTAGGGACAAAGCCATCTATTGTGTATATGAAATGCATCCAGGGTCTTTTTTTCCCAGTGAACAACCCAACAGAATGTATTTGGGATTGTTCTGTATGGACATATAGTAGGCGATCGTGGCTTAGTTTAACATCCAGTCATTCCCCCTTAACAAAATGTATTTTTACATGCATTTAGCAGCAGCTAGTGCACAGCAGATTTGTACCTAATGCTGGAACACATTCTCCATGAGACAATCAAAATAGTTGCTCCATTGCTTTGGATTGAATAACTTTGAGCACTCTAACAAACTCCAGCTTAATGGGTATAATGGCTAATGCAGTTTTGCTAGTGAGCCCTCTGCAGATACTGGGCCAGTTCTCCCTCTTCCTTGGCCACTGGACCAACTCCCCATACTCTAGTCACTCTTGGGCTATGGCAACTATTTAATGTGAATGCTGCCTCATCTTTGGCTCCTGCCATCTCCAGGGATAATAGCAAGGCTGGCGTAGACACCCCTTCCCGAGACTCTAGAGAATTGCTTCCATCCATTTGACCCTGCAGAAGACGGTAGCCCTTCTCAGAAAGGCATATTCAGATGAACACATGGAGGATGTGATCACAGAGTCCGATCATGAAGAGCAAGTCATGCTAGATTAGCCTTACTTCCTCTTTTGATAGCATATTCTGTTTTGACAAGAATTTCAGCATGGTCCTGCATTATATTCTTGATGGCAAGCTGGTAAAATGTGAGCTAGATGCAGCTGGTTGATGGACCACATGCAAATACCTTTAATGAACAGCTTGGAGGCTAGTGACAAGTTGGGCTCAGTGTTGTTTCGTATCTTTGTAAATGACTCAGATGAAAGGAATGGAAGAAATACACATCAGATTCAGAGATGACACCGACCTAATTGTGGCCAGTACCTTGAAAGACAGAAACTGAATTCAGTATGATATTGAAAGGATGGAAAACTGGGCCAAAACTAACAAAATGAATATAAGCACAGATAAGTATAAAGTTCTGCATTTAAGTAGGAAGAATCAGATGCATAAATACAGGATAGGTGATAACCAAATTTGAGAGCAGTGTGTGTGAAAAGGACCTTGGGGCTTTAAGTAAAACCGCAAACTAAACATGAGTCAGCAGTCTGATGTGGTGGCTAAACAGACTAATATAAACCAAAGCTGTATCAACAGAAATATAGTGTCAGATCAAGTAATGAAGTAACAGTATTCTGCTGTCGTCAGACTTCACCTGAAATGCTCTGTTCTGTTTTCCGCACTGTAGTTTAAGAAGGATTTTGACAAACTGGAACATATCCAGAGAAAGCTAACAATGATGATGATAATCCTAAAAAGAAATCCTGTGAGGAAAAGTATTCTGGGTGTGGTATGTCCGGAGAATAAACAATTAAAGAGGTGACACACTAACCATTTTCAAATATTTGAAAGGCTATCACAGAGAGATAATGGAGTAAATTTGTCCTCCATTGCTCCAGTGGGTTTAAACAACAACAGATTTAAACCAATGTGGTTGCAGAGCATTGCGCACTTGGCAGCATCAAGCGCTGCTACCATTTACCAAGAGGGAAGAGGTGTGACATTTTGGAAACTCAGCGCAGTGCGAGCTTAGCATCGGAGTGCCACTGTCCATTGCTGATTTAAATGAAACATTACAAAGATTGTACAAGTTGTTTGACAATGGAATAGAGTGTCTTGGTTGGAGGTGAACTCTCCTTTGTTAGAGGTTTTTTAAGCAAGAGGCTGGGTGACCACCTATCAGGGATGATGTAGTTATGGATTTTCCACATTGGCAAGTGGTTGGATGAGGTGACCTTTGAGTTCTGTTCCAACTTTTATGCTTCTGTGATTACCGGTACATCTGTTGACCTATACAATAAGTGTGGTTTATGTACACACACAGATTCTGTGTACAAATTCAGTTTGGTTTAACTCGGGGTCAGTGAGCACAATCCTACTCTCCTCTCTACATGTTCACTGCATGCAATATGTCTTCTGTACTTGACTAGGTGCCATAGTAGTGGCTTAAGAGCAGAGCCGCTCCATATATCTAAAGCACATCCATCACAAATTCAAAGCACATGACTTCCCCCCAAAATTCCTGGGAACTGCAGTTTCCACTAACAGCCATACAATTCCTAGCACCCTTTGTTAGCTACAGTTCCAGTTCCCTGGAAGTCACCAGTCATGTCTGGTGGGTGTGCTTTAACAAATGACTTGTCCTATGGAGTGCACAGGACAGAGTTTATAAGACGATCATACAATTTCAGAAGTGTGATGGTTACACCCCTGGGGGAAAAAAGTTAAGTATTGAAGTAGATGGCTTTCATGGAATGTCTAGTCTCATTCAATAGCTATTAAACTGGCCAAGGGATTGGGGAACCTGTAGCCCTTCAGATGTTGAACTATGAACCATCATCCCTGAGTATGGCCATTGGTCATGCTGGCTGGGGCTGGTGGGAGTTGGAATCCATCAACAACTTGAGGGTCACAGGTTCCCTGCTCTACTCGTAGCTTTTTTATATATACTTCAACTGCTGCAGTATTTACTTTCTTCATCAGTGTCCACTATGCACCCTGCCATTGTATTTTCTGAACATGTGCTCATCCAAATCTAGCTGTGCCCTGGTATGATTTACGATGTGTCTCATAAATTCTGACCAATCTGGTGATTAACTCAGTAATGTCAGCCAATCACTTGACCCCTATGGGTAGGAACTAGATCGTTCTGAAAAAATATTGACTTTGTGCTTTCTCTAGTTATCAATCATTTTGTACCTATAATGTCAAGATACCATGAAGAGGAAAGAGATTAAATATTACAGCCAGGTTTGTTAAAGGCTTATTCTGTAAACTGTTCATGGTTTCCCTGTATTATTCCCTATGTGCCTGATAGATTTTTCCAGATTTGACAGGTTTTTAATGGAAAGCGGAGTGGATATTTTTTCTCATTCACCACTGCGAGTGTCAGTTTCCTATAATACCCCCAAAAGTGAGATAAGGCGTGAGAAGTGCTTTGTTTCAAACATGATTTAGTTTAGTCCCATACCATGCTTAGGTGAGAATTTGTTTTGTTTTTCCAAAAATTCCTGAGTTACCTCTTTGAAAAACCTTGATCACATTGGGGGTGAAACTACTGACCATTTTAGTGATTTTTTTTTAAAAGATTGCTATCAAAAGGGCTTATTATAAACAGCACCTGGAAAATTGAGAGCTTTGTAACTGTCCTGAAATATTCACATAGAGTTTAATATATTTTTGTTGAGAATTTTGGGGCGGGGGGAGTACTAAAAGGAATTCTACTCTGTTGCTTATGGAGACTGGTGTTTCTTTAGGTCTCTTTAGAGATTTTTGAATCCAGTGAGCAGCATTGATAGGATCAGCAATTGCTTCATGTGAATTTTGCTGAAATGACTGTATTATTTTAAAAGGAATATGATCCGTGGCTTATTTTCTTTGACCCACATTTCATATTGAAAGAAATGAAACACATATGATGTCCCGACTCCTAAATATTAAGCATTGATGATTAATAAATACAAAAAATAAGGAATTATTGGTATCAGCTATGTGTAGTACCTGCTGAAATGGAGGGCTGTTGTGTGAAATCAAAGGTCAACACCCTGATTCATTTTGTTTATATCTGTTAAGGCTGATTAGGCCCAACCAGCTTAAAACACATTGTCATCCATTCCACACATACAAGATGATTGTGTTTCCTGCTGCAACACGTGCAAGCTAGTGAAAAACAAAAGTACCACTGAGTTCAATGGGACTTACTTCTCTCAGGAACATGACTAGATGGTAGCCTTAACAACATCTTTTCTGTAAGTTTCCCTGACTTCTGTGTGGCTTTATATAACATGTTACTTTGAATAGTCCTTAGAACCTTTTGCCTCCATTCTAGATATGAAGGCTTCTTCAGAATGACTGAAATCCATCAGCTGCTACACCCAAGTTATATCTATGCTGATGGATACTCTTGGAGAAAATTTGGGAACTTTCTTCCTACAGTAATAATGGTGGGGTGGGTGGGTGGAAATCCTCATTTGATTAAAAAGTGCAATTCTATGCATACGTACTTAGCAGCAAGCTAAGTAACTCAATAGGACTTATTTCTGTGTAAACGTATTTATAATTATGTGACATCTTGGACAAACACATTAGGAATATGTTGTTTTTCTATTCAGATGCCTCAGTCCTTAGCCATTAGAATCAAGAAAGATTTCCCCTTATATAGGCTAATTGTTTTCCCATCCTCTCCCATTTGCTAAGGTTTCTGAGAATGCCATAACTTGATATAATGGGTAGGTTGAAGTTGTGTCCAATAACATGCCTTTGGGGGATTAATCAATGGATGAAATTTTGCTCAGTCTTGCTGTTCACCATATCTGAGATCAGGAATTAATCCAACAGTAATTTGTTGTTGTCTTCCCTTGCAATATGTATCTTATTCTGAAACATTATAGGTTGCTCTTTGCAGAACTGGTGGATGTACCCAAACTGACTTAACCTGTCTTAACCTGGAGGTGACACTAGATGGCTTTTTAATCTCTTCCAAGTGTAATTCTGCTTTCATGTCCTTAAGATTAACTCATATGACTTCCTGCTCACAGTTAGGTCTCAAGAATTTCACTGTCCCATAGAGATGTAAGAAGGTATCAATTTCCATTCCGACCTCTATTTCATGCAACACTTTTCCAATATATATTTTTTCATAATTAATTTGAATCCATAACTGCAGCTATAGAAGGAGCAAGTTAATATTGGAGTGTTAGTGCTGTGAACCCCTCCATTGTAGGTTCAGGTTGTATATGTTTGTAAATAAACCATATATCCTAAAGACGGCGCCGTCTCCAATGTGTCTCATTCACAAGAGAAAACACGTATCCTGTGTAAACTCCTGGAACCCCTGGAATCTTGCAACACTTAGAGATTGGGGTGGTGTGCAACAATATATTCTTACAGTAACTCAAATGATTTTAATCAGTTTTTGTGTGCCAGCAGCACATGAGAAAAGT
Organism: Podarcis bocagei; assembly: GCF_964188305.1. Classification (NCBI taxonomy): domain Eukaryota; kingdom Metazoa; phylum Chordata; class Lepidosauria; order Squamata; family Lacertidae; genus Podarcis; species Podarcis bocagei. The sequence continues at coordinate 60,753,239 of NC_138129.1, forward strand.
GCTACTCAGTTTCAGTTTGAGTAACAGAAACCATAATAAGGCAGCAACTTTCTTCACGCTCACCGCTTTCAAACTTTCCTGATGATTGTACTAACCACGTCTGTACTAACCATGTATGTAGGCTCCAGCCATGAACTGTATACATCTTTCTCACGGTATAAAACTTTGCTCCGCTCTCTACATTTTAAAAAGGTCAACTTTTTAACATGCAACCCTTAGTGGTCATCTGTTAACAGCTTTTGTGGAATGTCACTATGAAATCACAGTAGCATCAATACTCTGAAAAATGCAAAAGAGGAGAGAATTCTCCACTTGCCGTCCAACATATATGAATGAAGCACACTTGCTGGGGGAAGATAAACTCCCCCAACCTTTTATTCACAATTGGTTGCTTGTTTTGACAGGTTCAGTTTCTTCTCTGTAACTCATGAGATACAAAAGTTGCTCTTTCCTGTGTGTGTAGGTTCCTGGGGGAGGGGCGCCCTACTTTTCTATTACAGTGGTACCTCGGGGTTACGTATCCCTCTGGATACGCAATCCTTGGGTTGCGAACGTGGCAAACCTGGAAGTGTATACTTCCGGGTTTTGCCGTGCACGTATGCGCAGAAGTGATCTGCATGCCGCGTGCGTGCGCAGAAGCACTCAATCACACCACACACTTGTGCAGAAGGGGCCTCCATTTACAGACTTTTCGGGATACGGCTGGGCTTCTGGAACGGATCCCGTCCATAACTGGAGGTACCACTGTATTTTGTTCCTGTTCAAAGCTCCTGTTACTCTAGGGTTCCAATATTTCAAAAAGTGAAAATGCAGACACAAAAATTGGCCAAAGTTGTTGGGCTTCTTTTTGGAAAATCTCAAAAAATATTGAAGTTTTTGACCTTATTTTTAAGGAAATAGTCTGTTAATGCTTTTTTAAAAAAATTATGAATACAACACATTAAAAGTTGTTTTTTTAAGTGTCTTTAAAAGGGGGGAAGAAGGGTGAAAGAAAAAGAAAAAAATTGTTGCTTTAGTACCCTTTGGGTTTAATTGAAATGACTTTTTCAATTCATAATCCCAGCCAATCTGGGGTTACGTACATGGTGCCTTCACACCAACATGAATCAGTAAGGATGACCAAAGTCCTCTTACTGCAGTTACTCTGGGTTCAGGGAGGGAGGGAATGGTTCCTCATTGCCTGGGCAACTGAGACCAGTTGGTTGTGCAGAATACGGAAGTGGATATGCATCCAAAAGCATATTCCATTGCAGATAAATGCAATATGGGTGGACAACATCTACGCTCAAAAATAAATTCAAAATTGCACCCTCATCCGTATCCTACACCAAGTAGTCAACTATGTGTGACTTGACGGAGGCAAGGAAGTATCAGTCTGGTTGTCTTGGTAACTTCTCCAATGCTACTATCTCATGAAGAGTAAGTGTTATTTCTCACATTTAAAAGTGTTGAAACCAAAAGAAGGGGAAAAAAATCAAGGTGGGGGACTTGGTGCCCTTCAGCTGTTTTGTGGTTACATTTCTCTGCGCTGATCACTGGTCATGTTGGCTGGAGCAACGAACAGCATCTAAAGGGTCAGAGGTTCCCCACCCCTGGCCTACACCAAAATGATGAGTAATATATCATACATAATGTAGTTACATTTGCTCATCCCTTCTGTCATCAGGCTGTAGGGAAGATTACTAAGCATGATAGCAAGAAAATAATTCTAAACATCTTGCTTCAAGTTACACAATTTCCGTCTGTATATTTTCTCAGGAACACAAAATCTTGTTTTTGGGAAAGACCTAAAGAAGGGTGGGAGGGAGGTTTGTGGGTGTTAGTTACAGCTAATAAATTTAACAGTTTGTTGGAAACCACATGAAATGTAAATACCAGTTAATAGATCAACCCAGCAACTGTCTGGTCAAGGAAGTAGCAGTGATAGCTTATTGTAATGTCACCTGGTGAAAAATAGGCACAATATGTTTGTCTTTGCAAGCAAATACAATGTCAACTGGATTTTTGTTGTCTTTGGTTTAAGTATGCAAAGCAGTGCTTTTGAAATAAAACAAAGGCTTTGTCTATGGAGCAAAAATAAGCAATGTGTCCTGTATTTGAGTGGAGGGGGAATGGTTGAATTTGCCCATTACTGCAGTGGCAGGGGGATGTTTGCTTCTTTCCATCCCACTGGAGTGGCTCCCTTCCGGCTGGGCAATATTAAATTGAGTGGAGGGGGAATGGTTGAATTTAATCATTACTGCCAGTGCTATTTTTCTAAAAAATAAAATAAAATGAGGTGCTGGAACTAACTATGAACACCTCTTTCATTCTCTTAGAATGGCAATGGCACCCACCTGAGAGGTGGCGGAACAGAGTTCCTACTGAGCTGGCCTTCAGAAGTTCAGCAACTTAGATGGTAGATATAAAAATATTACTTGTTTGACCTAGCCTTTCTAAGAACATAGTATCATATGAGCTTCCTTGCTAGATCAAACAATGACCCTGCTAGTTTTGTGTCCCACACCAGCCAACCATGTGTCTCTGAAAGTTTACAAACAGGGCATGATCTCTGCTCATCCCACTACACAAGGAATCCCATCCGGGAGCCTTTATGACAACATCCAGCACCCGCTGTGATATGACTGCCCCATCCAAGGCAGAGGCAAACCCTCCTTTTGAACACAAATGATCTCGCAAAGTAAATGCCAAGAAGGACCCCAGCTTAACCACAGCTTGAAGTGAGCAAAGCCAGATGTGAGTTATTCCCCCCCTCCCAATTAAGCATTACTTCTGCCCCAATGCCAGAAGTTGGTACTTAAGAAAGATTACTGAGAAGGAAGGGTGGACAAGCTCTCCAAAATGCCCCTTGGATTGCCTTGTTAATGTTAATGTATCCAATTCCACCACTGAAATCTGGGGGAAACAGGTTAATTTTTCAAAGCTAATCTAAGAGGCTCAGAGAAAGTCCCCACCCACATCCTGAAGCCCTGCCCCACCAACCCCTCACCCAAATACACCCTATTCTGTTTAGTAGCACCTTAAAGACCAACTAAGTTAGTTCTTGGTATGAGCTTTCGTGTGCATGCACACTTCTTCAGATACCTGAAGATACTGGTATCTGAAGAAGTGTGCATGCACACGAAAGCTCATACCAAGAACTAACTTAGTTGGTCTTTAAGGTGCTACTGGAAGGAATTTTTTTATTTTGACTATGGCAGACCAACACGGCTACCTATCTGTAACCTATTCTATTTGTTTTTTAAAAGCTTATAGACACAGTGATGCCTGCCAATGGCAGAGAAACCAAACAGTGCCCCCCGCTGCCGCCTCCCTCCCTTCTCTGAAGCTCCAGTCTGATGATTACTGGCATGTCAGCCAATGGAGCCTGATGACTCATGGGAAATGTAGTTCTCTCAAAGCCTGCTGCCCTATTATCCTCTAGAATCATTTATATTCTATAAACTCTCATACTATATTATTCATTTAATCCCATGAAGTACAAGAAATGCAGGTAAAATATTGGGCATTTATGTAATTGCAGAAAGAGCTGTCTTGGATGTCCAGGCACTAATTTGCAATTTATTGCCTATTATTTGTAATGTGTCATAAGCATGTATTAGGTTTCTCCTTCAACCGAAACCTAAATGGCTGCCTTTGTGTAAACTGGATTTTTTCAGCTGGATTTCATCATATATGTTAAGAATGGAGCATTGTCATCTGTAATTGGTTGTCGTGGTCTTTAGTCAGATAGCCCTTTCCCATTGTACCATGCATTTTCTTATCCTGAAGACTGCATTCTGTAAAATTCATGAGGTCTTGGGGTCCAAAACTGCTTGAGCAATTGGGGGGAGGGCATGAGGATTAGAGCCCATACTTTAGTCATCATAAAACCTGTTCACATGAGTCAGGGAAGGGGGAGAGCATAGCTCAACACATCACCATCACACACCATCACACCCATCAGTAGCTGACTTCAAGAACTGTCATTCTAAGCCAGTGACAATGCAGGAAAAAAGGCCTATTTAATTAAACACTTGATGAAAGGAATTGGACATCTTGTTAATAATATACCCCCCCCCCCAATCTATGCAAATAATCACATTTTCATACCAGCCAGAATTTGTTTTCTTTTTAAAGATACCTTTCAAGGAAAGGGCTGTGACATGTAGCAAGAAATAGCTCACTTCCAGTTCAATATTTTCTATTCTTTTCTGCCGAGGACGTGCACTGGAGATAAAATCTGATGTGGTCTCACCATTTGTCTTTCAGGCAAAAGGAAGAAAAGGGTCAGCCAGTATCTGGGGCTGACGCACGGGATGCAGCTCAAGACGTCATGTTTGATAATGCTACCTTGAACCTGTCTACTTATGGAAATACGACTGATTATGAATTTGCAAGCAAAGATTCAAGAGATCATGTTTTCAATTTCATTCGATAAGTGTGTATACACAGGGCTATTTTATCCATTACTGCAGTGGCAGGGGGATGTTTGGTTCATTGGAGTGCCTGCCTTCCAGCTAGGCAATATTCACTTGAGGAGGAAAAATATGATTGGCTTAAGTCATACGGTTCTTGTAGCCAAATGTTCTTGGAGCAGTAAAGGAAACAAGTAGAAGAGTCTAACAGGTAGCTGCAATAACATAAATATACTTTATTTCACTTAGATTTTTGTAAAATGAACTATAGACCTGGAGGAAAACCCTTTTGATTTTACCTGTATGTATGTGTGTATGTATACACACACACACACACACACACACACACACACACACACACACTATTTGTATTTTGGATAGATATTTTACACTATTTAAACCACTTAGAGGTGTTTCCTTTTTATTATTATTATGGCTTAAATGTGTATCAGGGTCCATGAAAATTGCAACCCCAATTTTTCAGTAAACTCTGCCCAGGCTGCTTTATAATGCCATCGTGTCATGCAATGTGGGAGGTGCTTGTTTACAAAAGTGGTAGCTCCACTCACTTCCATCACTAGCTCCTACCGGTGTTAATGTGTCTGTTCCATAAATCTTTCCTTTCATAATGTGCAGAGTGGTTTACAATGTTCCCTGCCTCCTTCAGACGACTGACACAAGTAACTGGCTTTCTTTTCAAGTTTGTTAAGCCTGTGAATGGATGATGTTCTGGTGGCAGACAGGTCTGAAGGCATAACATCAAGTTTGTTCATCTATAGCCCATCACAGATATAATTCCTGTTACTCATTGATCCCTCACCACTGACTAATATCCAGGAAGTAGCATAGTAGTCATACCATTACACCACCCATTTTGCAGTGATGACATTTCATAGCTTTGTCTTCTCCCAGATGTGGTCAAGTTTAATGGTTAACAGTTGTGCTTGGACTTCAGTAAAAGACACAGCAATAAGGATCAAGGGTTCATCTCATCATCTAGCAAAAGAGCATAAGTACTGCCCATCTGGATCAGACAAAAGATTCATTTAGAGTAGTGTTCATTTAGATAATTTCGACTAGTATTCTGTTTCTGACAGTGGCGAGCCAGGTGTGTTTGGGAACCTCTCAAACATGGCATGAACAGCCAGTTCTTTTGTTGTTTGTCCTCGGCATCAGATATTTTGGTAGGTATACTGTCTTTGGACATGGATGGATACGCCCAGTTTATAGTTTCTCCTGGAAATATCTGCGCCAAACCGTTTGAATTAAATCTGTCAAGACAAACTTCCTGCTTCATATCAGTTTCTTTATCCCACCACCCCTCTAAAGTGTGCTACATCTGTTAAAGGCATGAAATGTGAGAACCTGCAGCTGAGCCATTAGCTTCTAAGCATCTAAACTGGTACTTTATTACATTAATAATTATTCAGAAGGCTCCGGACAACCTGACAAATGGGACCACTGTTTTTTACATATATGTATTACATAGATGTGAATATATATATTTAGTGATAGTTTGGCATTTCCATTGTGGCTATGATGGTTAACAGTCATCAAATATTTCTCTGTAGTCCATTACTGGATCTTACTTTATATATGTATATTTATATCAATAAATACTTTATGTTTGTATATTCTTAATAATAACACCCAGCCTTCACCCTAAGGTCCGGGGGTGCCAACTTGAATAAAATATGGGGGGGGGGGAGGTCAGCCCCACCCTGCATAATTGATCACAAGACATGGTGCACACACACCATTTAAATAGCAGTGCCCATCACCTTGTTGGGTAGCCCCCTCAAATATTTTATTGGGGGCGCAAAGGGACCTCAGCCACTAGGCGTAGGCTCCTATGCTATAAGGTCCCAGGGCAGATTACAAGAATTTAAAATACAGTATAAAACAGCTCCTTACCTCTCTCGCCCTGACCTAGCCACTGTGATCCACGCGACGGTCACCTCCAGACTGGATTATTGTAACTCGCTCTACGTGGGGCTGCCCCTGAGACTGACCCAGAAACTCCAGCGGGTGCAGAATGCCGCAGCGAGACTCATTACGGGGGCTTCGCTGCGGGATCACATTCATCCAGTGCTATACCAGCTGCACTGGCTCCCGGTGGAGTACAGGATCAGGTTTAAGGTGCTGGTTTTAACCTTCAAAGCCCTATACGGCCTAGGACCCTCGTACCTACGGGACCGCCTCTCCTGGTATGCCCCACAGAGGAACTTACGGTCCTCAAATAAAAACATCTTGAAGGTCCCAGGCCACAGAGAGGTTAGGCTGGCCTCAACTAGAGCCAGGGCTTTTTCAGCTGCGGCTCCAACCTGGTGGAACGCTCTGTCACAAGAGACAAGGGCCCTGCAGGACTTGACATCTTTCCGCAGGGCCTGCAAGACAGAGCTGTTCCACCAGGCCTTTGGTCAGGGCACAGCCTGACTCCCTCCTTTGGCAATCTTTACAATACTTTAGTTTATGGTTGCCATCAATTTTGATTTTAATTAATTCTTATGATGTTTTTATAATGTTGCACTATTTTAGTGTTGTTAGCCACCCTGAGCCCGGCTTCGGCTGGGGAGGGCGGGATATAAATAAAATTTATTATTATTATTATTATTATTATTATTATTAAATCTTTCAGTGAATGAATAGAACAACAGCAATTAGAGAGGGTCCTGAAAATATACATCTCATGTGTCAAAGGCCAGGGGAAAGAGGTAAATATCACAACCACATAGTTTAGAGAGAAAATTTAGTTCACATTTATGGCGACACCCTTCCACACACCTGTGAGCATCTTAGAAGTATGTGAGGGATTGTTGCTTGAGCCTTGTGTGTGTGAAAGTACCATTGGTGAGGATAGGGCTGCCATGACTGTAACCATGTCCCGTGTGAAGTCACTGGGACTCACAAATGGTGCCCGTGCATGAATTGTGCTTGGCTGTGAGCATAAGAATAACCCTGGTAGATCAGACTAAAGGCTGAAATAGTTGAGCATCATGTTCTCACAGTGGCCAACCAGATGGCTGTGGGGAGCAGTTTTCAGCAACCGGTATTGCCTATTGCCTAGCAGGCAGCCTTGCATGTTCCCATCAGGCAGTGTTAAGTGTGCTGCTACAAGTGTGAAACCCTTGTTAGATTTTCCATTTCGGCCGATTCTCTTTAGTGAGATGGTTTTGTCTTTGTAGACACAAATAAATTAGTTGCAAAGAGGGTGATAGTTCTGAAATTACTTCTGTTACCTTCCAGAACAACCTAACTCAGAAGTTAAAATTTGTAGCTCTTCATGCCACAACCTTGCTAGCAGCTTCTGACCACAAGCCACACAATTTTTTTCCAGGCTCCAGTATGAAAAAGATTAGAATAAATGTCTACATAGCATTCGCTCCCCGTTGCATATATTTGCTTTCCAACATTTGGAGGGTGGTGGAGTCAGGGATGCCGTGAAGGTGATAGGACCAAGAAGTGACGAACATTCTCACTCTCTCAAACATGATTATAATTGTGCTGGGGGAGGGGAGATTGAATGCCAAAATTCCATTCTGTTTCTCTAGAATTATAAAATATTTTCAACAAGTTTGTGCCAATATGCCTAAAAGCTCACTGGTCTCCATTCTCTTTGGTGGTTTCCCTTATGGTTGCGGCATGTGTACAAATGCAGCAATGGCAGGAGTGAAGCTTAACTGCATTGGTCTTTCCGACCTAACTGGCACCTGACTGGGAAAGAGGCTCCCAATTTGTCCCACCCACTGTTTGCCAGCCAAGTGTCACAAAGTTTGGAAAGATGTGTGTGAAGGAGTCCATTTGCATCATGCTGCCAAGTGGTAAAGACCATTTTTTTTACCACACATTAGGTGCAGATGCTATGGAAACATGGAATTAGGCTACTGGAAGTGACTTTTATACATTATAGGCCTGTTCTTGTGTGGCTTTACAAAGGCAGTCACAAATTATGGAAGCATATCTCATTCTTCCCATGTTGCTGCGGAAGTGAGGGAGTGGTTAGGGGGAGTGAGGGGTTGGCCAGTTACTGCCAAAACAGAGCCAGACTTCCAGATCCTTTTTGGGGCTTTACTTGTCTGACACGGACTTCCTCTTTCATCTCCTGCTCAAAAATATTTGAACTGGTGTGTTGTGTGTATGTGTGTGTGTGAACCGAGCCGAGCAGTAAAGAGATCACAACCAGTTTACTGCCGTGCCTAAAATTTACCTCAGTGCCCAAAATTCCATTCCGATATATCTGTCCTAGGCTTAATTTTTACCAAGGCTCATATAACTGAATTGTGAAGTTAGAATATATCCTAAATGGATAGCAAACACTCATGTATAGCATAATCAAACTCCAATGTATGATGTCACCAGCAATTCCAGTATATAGAATTAATGGACCCAAACTTTTATTCCCTCAGTAAATCTCTGAAGCAGGAATTAAAACTAGTTAAAAACCAAATGGCCCCTTCTGTCACTTGTAAATCATATGCTCATGCCTGAATGGGCTGTGGCAGATACGGCCTTTCCCAAAACACCTTATGTGAATGACACAGTTTGCTGACTTCGAGGAAATACATATATCTTTTAGGGCTCCAGTCAGTGTTGATTTTTGTACCCACATGTGTAGTGTTTGACATACGATGTAAATTTACTTTTACAGCTTTGGACATACCAACTACTGTATGTGCTGATTCTAATACATATAAACTCTAAAAGTACAGTGAAGGGTTTGTTTCAGCAGACATTTTTCATTTGGTTTTTTATAAAAAAGGATTCATAAAATATAATAACACATTTTAACCTGAAATATTTCTAGTCAGCTTTCCCATTTTGCAAACTTCACTGAGGGAAAATTTGAATTGTACTGGCCTTATTAATTAGGTTAACTCTCTTCATATAAAAATTCTGGCCAAAATCCAGGTGAAGCGTCCCTTCAAAGAGGTGGAATCTCCACACACATAAAAACCTTTCTGGAAATGCTTTTTTAAAGCATTTTTAAAAATATATTGAATTTTCCATAAGGTTCACCATCATCACCCAGTGTCACATTGTATATTGCACTTAAAACACATTTAAAATGCTTTATTTGCAGCTGTATTTTTGTGGGGACTGCGGAAGAAGGATGGGGATCAAACTAGAAATGGCTGGCCCTACCTGACATTGGCTCTGCCTTCACTTCCCGTTGGCATCCCTGCCTTCTGCCGTACCAGCCCCTTGGTCATCAGCCACCACCATGTTAGCTAGCCTTGGTTGTAAGGTACGGTTTGCATACACTACATTAGGAAAATGCCTTCAAAAAACCCCAACAAACATTGTAGCAGCATTGCTGTTGTTCTAGATGTCTTTCTTTGAACAGTGAAAATTGTAATGTTTTTATGGAGATCTGCAAGCATTAGCACTGCCCTCTTTCAATGCCTGGCTCCAGTGCTGGTTTGGGGGAATCCTTCGGGCAAGATGCCCACAGTGAGACACCTCCCGGAGTCATGGGCAGGCAGGCAAGTGAGCAGGAAGGCAGTGGCAGTGGGCAGCAATGGCAAGCGAGTCGGTGGGTGGCAGGGGTGGTGGGATGGTGCGGGGGTGGGGTGTCCCCTGCTTTGCCCTCCCAAAATGTTGGTGGGTATGATCTGGGCACTTTCCTCCTGCCTTGGATGACCATACTTTTAGCACATGGGTCACCCAAATCATTTGTTGTTACACAAAACACAATTTTGCACGCCACTGTAAATCTCCTTGTTGTGCAATTTGAACCAGTGACCGGTTATTAAGACGGCATATTTGCCCTAAACATGGTGGGATCTGACCAGAAGGGGAAAGAGACTGGTCATCACATAGCTTACTCTGTGAATTAGCTCACTAGGCATAGTCACAATATTTTATGAACACTTATCTGACAGCAATAGCACTGAACTGAGGCTAGAGGCCCTAATTGAAGTCTTCTTTCCATTTGGATCGCTGTAGCATTGCTGTTGCAATCAAAACAAGTGTCCTACTTGCAAAGATATCAATATAAATAAAAGAAGTGTGTTTTGCTTATGATAATCATCAGTCCCCCTACTATCAGACACAAGGAGTATGTTGTCTTTAATGATTTTATTAAAAACTGTATGAAAAGTCAGAGGCTGCTTTGCTACAGTCCTTAATTTCCTGTTTGAGTGCCAAACGTATATTTAAATTGTTGCTTGGAGCACCAGACAAGTGAGTTTGCCTGCAAGATTAGCTTCTCCAAAGCCAAGAATATCACTGTTTTAGCTGCGACTTATTTCAGACAAGAGTTTTTTAAAGTCTGTTTTCTCAATATAATGTCAAAATAGAATGTTGTTGTTCACACATCACTTTCTTGAGTAGTGAGAAGTTTAGTAGTAGTGTGGAATGGTTTATGTTCCCAATTTTATCTAGTTACAGGGGTTAGTTACATTTCCTTCAGCTGAGAAAGGCCACTGGTGTCTTTGTAATATAGCTATCTATTGAACATATAGGCAAGCAGAGCATACTAGAATCAAGCTGGCATCTAAAAAGGGCCAGTGGAACTTCTACTCCTGCCTGAGATTCACAAAGAGCAGCTACTTTAGTTGACCTCCATGGAAAGAAACTCTCTGCTTTTGATCTTTCCCTGGATTTTCCAAACTGCCAAATGTCTTCTCTCTAGTGTGGCTACTTTTGCATCACGAAAAAAGAGGAAATGCATAATCAAAAAAGAGGATGCCAATTTGCACGTGCTGATTTATACAAACAGCTGCAATTAATGTAATTTAAATTATTTGGAAATAATTACCGTAATCTAAATAGAAATATAGTAGTTCGCACCATAGTGGGGAAAATCATGACCCATGTGCCTACTCGGCCTGCTGTCCAGAGGTCAAGTGCTGATAGGCAATGTCTAGACTCTCCCTGCTCTCCCATCTTATGATTCTTTAAACCAGACTTGATTCAAACAGCATTTCAAAGAGAAGAGTCCTTCAAATAGAAGACTGGCATCTGACAGAGGACTGTCATCTGTAAAGTATGGCCCATGCCCACTCTTTCCCAGCGTCCTAGCTTCTACAGAAGCACTGCAAACTGGGCATGAAGGCTGCAGAAGTACAGCAGACTGGAGGGTATGTAAATTACCAACCATCACATGCTAAAGATGGTTCCTTTGTCTTCAGCCAGGCCACTCCCCACAGTTCAATCTCCTCCCCCCCCCATGTTACCTTAAGAGAAATGGTGGGTCCAACGATGACCTTCCTCGCTGACCAGAATGACTGACCAGCCTTGCCGGCAGCCTCCTTTTCTGGTTCCCTGCTCCGCCCCCGGGGCTGCAGTTGATTGGCTGATGGTGCAGGTTACATGACCTGCCACCTACGGGGATGGCCCAGGGGTTGGAGCAATGGACAGGTGTGACCCCATGGGCCAGGGAAGCCTGCGCTGGGTCACAAAATCTGCCCATGTCAGGACTGGTGAGCGGTTGTTCCTGTAATGCACATGCACACACTATGCGGATCCCAGGACACAGACCCACCTTGTAACTAAATTACAAAATGGAGAGGAACGCATGTCTGCTTCTGCTTTTGATTACTGGTCCATAATAAGTGTGTGAATTTGATGTTTTGCCAGCAGTGATGCAACCAGACTGCCCTCCCCTCCAAAAATACCCTAGTAAAATGTGTCATGTAACAAAAATTCGTAATTCAGTTTTCAACTATGGTGTCAGATGTTGACTTCAGCCATGTCGTGAATGTCACTACACGTAATAATAAAGTGGGCTTTTTGTTGTTGTTCTGCTCCAAATTTTGCAAAGCCATTTTAGGACCATGTAGCCCCCAAAATTGGTACACATAGTTAACACGTCTAAAACTAACCGTGACTGTTGTCATTTAACATCCCAATATATTCAGTTGAAAACGTAATATTATCTTTTGAACAGCAGTGTGGATTCTGATTTTTTTAAAAATGCATTGCAGTGTTTAAAGCAAATGGCAGCCACTCCTGCTATAGGCCTCCTGCGAGGAGGGAGAGCACTGCATGAGGAAATATGCAACTGTACAAGTGAGATCAGACTTGACCCTTAAGAAGGAATCACAAAACTGAATCCAAACCTGCTCCCTTCCTTCCCATTCTTGGATCCTCTTTGCTTCCCTACATGACTGTTCTGTATTATGATCCTTTTAAATAAGCAGTCTGTCGTTAGCTTTTATCCCAGTGCTTACTCAGCCGGAGTAAAGTCGAGGCTTCTTTGTTTTCAAGACTTACATAGTGTGTAAGTGGCAGATGTTTCCCATCTTTTGACTCTTGGTGAAATAAACAAAACCTCCGGTACCCTTCACCTTTCGACTGCTACATTACCTATTTCTGAAGTACAAAAAAGAAAAAAGAAAAAAAAAGATTCATGTTTACATAGTGCAGCTTTGAAGTACCTTCCAGGTTTATGTCGAAAGTCCTCTCTCTGGGCAAAGATAAGCACAAGGGAAGAAAAGCAGTGCCACTGCAAAATTCACCTTCCATGTTAAGCAAGAAGCTAGTTCTAAAAGTAATAAAGCAAGCTGGGTATTTTGGGTCATTCACAAAGTCTGTCATTCATCAGCAGACAGGGAATGGCGATGGGGGTGGTATTAAGTTGTAACCATTTGCAATAAGTTAGAAGGATTAATGGTTGAATAGAGATGAGCAAAAATGTCCTCTCAAAATTCTCCACCCTGTTTTCAGGCAGCAAAATTTGGAGTACAATTTTTCTGACTATTCTCCGGGGGGGGGGGAGAGGAATCCTCCAGTGGTTTCTTGAGAATGGTGCATCCCATCAGAAGTGATATAGCCTCATTCTTTCCCCCTAAAGTTTTGTTTTGTTTTGCTGCAGTCACAGTTGGCAGCTTGCCGGCCATTTTACATCCCTTACATTCTTCTTCTTCTTTGGCGATCACTCGTAGCTGAGTAAGATTGTCTTCCATAAACACGGTTTTAACAATGAGTCCGTAAGTGACTGTGGAGGCCAATTCTGGATCCACATGTCCTTCCATAGTGGGGAAATTGGTTTCCGGGCGGGAGTTGATCACAGTGTGGATTTGCCAAGTGTGCCTTCCTCTTAGCAAGTTTCTCCCTTGCGTTCTGAGTTTGAGTGTCTTCAAAGCCCATGACAACTTTGGTAAAAGCTGTTCTCCAATTGGAGTGCTCGCAGACCAGTGTTTCCCAATTGCTGGTGTTTATACTACATTTTTAAAGATTTGCCTTGAAACAGTCTTTAACCCTCTTTTGTTGACCACAAACATTACGCTTTCCATTTTAAGTTCGGAATAGAGACCTCATTTTGGGTTGTAGGAGAAGATGTGCCACATGTATGCTCCAAAATTTCTTCACTAGCCAACTTCCCTCAGGCATGGTGGAGAATGCTGTCCCATCAACTGTATCCAAATCATATTCAGTTGCTAGTTCAGTCGGCTTCTAAACATGAAAGTACGGTTGGGGTACTATTTGTCTTTCACCTCAGGGAAGAACACCTTTTGGGATGGTCCTATGCCATAAAACTGGACTTCTGAGCCCAAAATTTCTAGTAAAATAGCAATCTCAAAGATAACTGGAGCAGCACACTGCTATCATAACACATGACAGTTTAAAGCAGAGATAAGAAAAGCAACTGTTCCAGTTCTAGGCTCCTTCTAAAAATGACTGAGAAGATTAATGGTCTGGGCTTGTAAAATGCAAATGGTACTGATAAGGTTTGAAAGAATTACTGCTGTCAACCTGGTCATGACAACAGAAATGGGGAGCAGAAAAGGCAAGCTGAATAAAACCCAGCCAGCCAGGCTTGCTTTCTCATAGCGAAAGGTAACAGAGGCAATAACAAAAACTGGGAGCACTAGACGTGTTTATTACATAAATCTGACATTGGGTACAGCTTGCAGTTTCTCATTTAACCACATAATTCCAGGCTATTACTAGTAAAAAAAGACAGTGACAATGGTGATAAGGCTCTGCAGGCCTGGAAGGGAGCGGCGTCATCTCCAGTTATAGTCAGCCTTCCTAGCATTTCCCCTAAAATCAACATATACTTCCATAACCCAAGTGTCAAGTATGAAGTGTGAATTATAACGTTTTGCCCAAGCCTGACCTCCAAAATTTATCTAAAAGTTGTATTTGGAGCCTGCCCTGCAAACCCCATAATTGCCATTCTGCTTTGGGTAAGAGTTCATGAATCTCCGAAGCAGTCCCATCGTCTTTTAGATTGGCTCCCATTTTCATGCAGCCTCAGAAGACCTCTGATCCTTATGAATTCTCTTTATGCAAGGTACACTGTGAGGGAGCTTCTGAACCCTTGGTGGTGGGCAAAGAGAGCCAGACAGAATCAAAAGGAATAAAAGGACAGAATCAAAAGGAAGTAGTGATAGCAGCAGATAATACCTGATGCAGGAGCACCGAGCCAGCAAAGGTAGCAATATGTTGGTCTTTAGATGGCAGCCATCAGATTAACATAAATGGCAGCTGCCCAAATGTCCCCAAGATGGCAGTGAACCACTTCTGGTAGGAGGCACTGGGTGTGCACCATCGGGAAGCTAAACCACCCTCCCCTGGTAAAAAGTGCCAAATTCAGAGCCATGGTGCTCTCCATCAAATGGTGATGAGCCACGTCTTCTTTCCAAAAGAGGCTTACGGTACTTTTTCTGCTTTGTTTCTGGGCTACTTTAGACTTTCTTTCAAATATAAGTGGTTGCAAGACTTTCTGTTGTGAGGTGGTGAAGGCTGATGTGTGTATTTTTCTTTCCAGCAGACATTTATTTCCATGCTCTGCAGCCACCTTGGCTGCCTGTGCTTCCTGGTCTGAAGTACCTTACAATGTCTTCCCTGGGATTTAATTGAAGAATGGGCACCCAGGAAGGCTGAAGAGTGCAGACCACTGGTGAGATGATTTGTAGAATGAAATGACATTCACAAACATTCCTTGGCCACAACAAAAGTGTGGCCAAGACCCTATACCCTGCAAATAAGAGTTCACCAACATCTTATTTCCCTTTTCATAATCTTTAAATACAACTGATGGAGAAGGTCAGGTGTGTATGTTAATTTTTAGCATTGCACTAGTATATTCAATACTTTCCCCCACAATGTCAGCTGGACGGGTGAGTTTAACCACTGACAGATGCTTCATTGTCACCACTACCATCAAAGCTATGCAATATCTATGTATCTATGGAGGATGGGTTGGTTATAAGCATCCCTATTATGAACCTTTTGCATTTAACTTTCTGTGACCTTTTGTGCTAGTCTGTCTTTCACCGCAGGCAGCACACTTGAGAACAGCCCTTTTGTTCAGCAAAGGCCACACCTGTGTAGTCAGTGTGCTGGTCCTGTCTAGTTCTGATCTCCTTTAATGGGGGTGACCAGATTGTAGCTCCACTACAAGCACAGACCTGAAGAGGGTTGCTGGTTTATGTGGTTTGTAGTATTGGGTGGCCAATTATTTGGTGAAGAAACACAACAAACTTTGCACATCACTACATGCATTGAATGAACGAAACTTTATTTGCGTCAGCCATCAGCCATAGCAATAAAACAACAATACAATATACAAAGAATAGAAATGAAAAGTCAATTATATAAAATACATTTTAGGGTTTTGAATCAATAATCAAATAGTGGGTCTTATTCTGATTGCCCCAGCTAAAAACCTTGCAACCTTTGCTGTCACCTGCTCATCTTGATCTGCCAAGAGAAAGGACACTGTGGAAGTGGTTGGGTGACCTGGAATGGACAATAAAATAGGGGTGATAATCTCATTCCTCAAGTCTTTATAAAGAGTGTAAACCAGAAGGGCATGTGCCACTGATTCGGTACTGCCATCTCCACAGGGACATAAGCGTTTTTTGTGTAGAATCTGTTGGAATCGTCCCTCAAGTACAACCGAAGGCAATACATTCAATCTTGAATTGCTTCAATCCTTGGAGAAAATGTGGGCTATAAACATAATTATAAAATCAATAAATCCCTCAATTCTTCTGTACATTGATGTCAAACAAAACACAATGTTGAGTTTGTTGATCAAAAGTTATACAGGACGCAAGTCCATACGGGGTACATTTTTTATTTTTTACTTTTTAAAACTCAGGGTGCCTTCCTTTTCCCAGCTACTTATTAGCATACTTGAAGTCAACATTTATTCCACGAAGAAAGCATTTTTGCCTATTTCTCCTCAGAATAAACTTTGCACATCAGTTGCATTGCTCTAA
Organism: Podarcis bocagei; assembly: GCF_964188305.1. Classification (NCBI taxonomy): domain Eukaryota; kingdom Metazoa; phylum Chordata; class Lepidosauria; order Squamata; family Lacertidae; genus Podarcis; species Podarcis bocagei. The sequence goes on from NC_138129.1 coordinate 60,769,815, forward strand.
GATGCTGAGCCAATAAACAGCGAGCTACAAATTCTGTATGCCCTCCAGTAATGTGCTGGGACAACAAGAGAAATGTTAGTTGTAAAATGAACATTCATCATTATTATTTTTTATTACTCGCAACTACTGTAAACCGTGGAGGAACAGAGCTGCAAAGCCAGCCATTAAACTGTCTGCTCTTTCCTGTTTAATCAGGGTACTCCCTGGGCTTTTTAGATGCCTGAACTACTGTGGCTCAACATCCAGGAAGGAAGACGTTTCTACGGTAACCACCAATGAGGGCTTCAACCAAGGTGGGTCCTTCAAAGTGCTAACTGGTGAGAGTGACAAAAAGCAGTTCATGGGATAATATACAAAGGGGGGGGGGAGGTATTATTGCTTGTGAACTGCTTTTATAATGGGACTCATTCAGGCATCAATTCCCTTTTAACTGGTAGGCTGCTCCCACATAGCTGAATTATTTTTGTCCCATCCATTCAAGGTGTAGTTAATCTCGGCACAGGGAGACACATAAAATAAATAGCTCTAGATGCATCAATCCACTTCATTTTGTAACCTTTTGCACTCTGGCCGCACACGGTACACCTTATATATGGGCCTATCTATAGAAAACCTGTGCAGAATGCAAAACTTTGCTAGAGAGAGAGAAAGAGAAATAATATATATTAGTTCAATGGGACTTATCCCCATGAAGATGTTTATAGCAGGATTGCCAGCTTGGCCCTGTGACCATGGGTGCCTGTGGCCCTGGGTGCCATGCAGTATGCACAGCCCTGGTGCCAAAATTTATGGATGGCCAGCTCCTTTGTGGGGCATTTTCTGGCTGCTTGGGCACCCAGGGCCCAGTGAGCTGGCACCTATGGTTTATAACACGACAGCCTGAATGTGTTTTGGATGTCATCGCATTCAAACCTCATTAATCCAATGTGCTGGTTTCAGTAATGGGCTGAATCTACTATGTGTTGATTCAGCAAATCTGGACAAAGATGGCAACTGCAAGATGCACACTTGTGTGTTCAGGGCCAGTAGTACTTAACTGCCAAGGTGAGATAGAAGAAATGCCTAGGAGAAAATAGCAGAGAAAATAATTGCTGGCAAGTGTTTACAAGGATAGCTAATTTTTAAAAGGCACCAGTGTTTTTGGCTTATTTCTGATCATATGAGATTGTGTATTTATTTAAGACTCAAACAGAAGGGCAGTGACTAAAGCAATATACATGCTCTTGGAAATGCCTAGATGTAATCAATGCTCAGCCACACATTTGCTCAGAGGATAGTCTTGGATATGTCCCTTTCTCATCTACTGTTCCCCGGTTGTAAAAAAAAGTAAATATTAGAAATCTATGTATGAAGCCAGAACTCCTGCACACAAGTTATGTTTGCATAAGCCCCATGGAAACCAGTTAAACATGTAAACATATATTTATGCACACAGATTGTTGAAACCTATAAGGTAGTAAAAACTGCCTCAACAATCTGGGACACTGCTACTTTTTCCAGTTCATGTCAGTCAGGATGGTGTCTAAGGGGAATTAATTTGCAAAATTAAAAACTTATATATGGTTAAAGTTTTCTCACCATCATTAGCGTGAATTGTATTCTTTCTCACTGATTAATTAAATTTAATTACAATTCTTAAAAAAATTACAGGAGTGATCTCAGTCTTATGTTAATTTGTGGTGGTTACATAGTTTTAAAAATCTAGTTTCATTATTAACCTTTCATTCTCACTGTCATTTATAAACATTAGAAACAATACTCAGCTGTTTAAGAGTTATTTCAGAAATATGGACCAATTAATTTATTTAGTAATCTCCATGATTATCAGACTTGCTGGTTGTAAAAGGATGTAAAAGCTGAAAAGGAACTACATGCTTATTGTTATACTATATTTAAGGCAGATGGACAAAACAGAGAAACACCGGTCAAGGTCTGGGGAATCAGGCAGTAGCAAGGGAGAGTGAAAAACTGAAATTAGGAGGCGATTTCTAATTTCTGTGGCAACAGTGACAGGAACTGAGGTTAAATGGGTGAAGTAGTGCAGAAGGCTGCAATAAGGTGGCCAGTGTGAGGAAAGTTTACCCCAAATAACATTCACAGAACTGTCAGTGAGCATTGCCCGTTATGTCAGAAGGGGAAAGGGGGCAGAACAGAACCCAATGCAAAACAAAGTTCAGATCTAGGGCAATGATAAAGGGTACACCAGAAAGGCTGATATATATACACAGTGCAAGAATTATTAGCTCTAAAATGCCATCCGCCAACACTCCTTTGCTGCTGCTCAAGATAAAAATAACAGGTCATCTGTCAGACTGTGGGCCCATGTGGGCTAAAGTCTAATTTTTAGGCTCCAGGGGTTGGTACGAGTTCAAAGGTCACTTGCCTATATCAGCCAGTGAATTAAGCTGAAGCTCATTTTCACTCAGAACAGAGGCCATGAAGCAGAGTCCTGTACTAAGTCAAATTTATGCAGTTGGTATCTGGAGAATCTCAAAGTGAAGAGTCATGTGGAGATCATTCACTATGCCACTAGCTGCAAGATGGGAGTCTTTTAAAAGAAATTAAGGGGGAAATGTAGGTTGACAATATTGTGAGTTTCTTACTGCTGTTCAAAAATGCATGTGCAAGTATCACTGGAGTTGGGGCATGTTACTTCACACATTTATGCCAGAGCAAAGTTCATTTGGTTAGGCTGGTCTCCATGTCTAAAAATGTTGAGGGTGTCTCATCCTCAAGAAAGCTGTGCAAAGCACACGCAAAGCAAGGCAGCTTCCATTGAAATGACATGTCCTCATGTTATAGTAGCTGGTGTTCACTGTATTGTCCAACTCGCTATGAGCTATGGGTCATGGTGGGATCTGCAGGAGAAAAGCAGGCAGAATGCCCAGGCCTGGTGAGCCCGATGAGCTGCATCTGGGATTGGTAGACAAGGGCAAAACTGTAATGAGAGAAGTGGAAATAAAAGCAGAAAATGGGCAGGTGTGGGGGTGAAGAGGAAGAGGAGGAGATGCAGATAAGAAGAAACAGACCTTCTAAATCTCTTCCTAACTTTAGGGAAACCCATAAAATTAGGGTTTCATTCTGACTAGCTCAAAGGACGGTTGTCTAAACCCTCAATTTGGGACCCCAGTCAGGAGAAGACACAGCTAGAGCCAGTGGAGAAGACCTTATATACTGGGGCTTGAATACCTGTGGGTGAAGTATATTTAGCTTGAGAGCTGTTCCTAGAGACCTGTCTACTGAATCATAAAGGGGGAAAGTGGGAGAGCTGTAATGGAGAGCTATCCACCCAGAGCTGGTTTGTATGCATTATAACACACCCAGCTAATAAAGCTGTTTAGTTGCTTTGAAAGATCAGGGCCCTTTATTCTATAGTTGCATTTGCTTCTTTAGAACAGAACCACCTTCCTTTGAAGTTCTGGTGTGTCTTGAATGATATATCAGTCATCTGAGGAGGGTTATTGTTGGCAGAACTTGGTAGAACCGTGCTTAACATGGGGTTGCAGCATCATGTCAATGTCTTCCCTTTCTCCCTGTCATGTTTAACAAAACATGACATCGCCACACAACATGTGTTTTTTCACCCCAAACTCCAAATCACTGGCCTGGGGAAATGCAGCGAAACGACACAGGTAAGCATGCCAAGACAATGTGATGAGCTAGAGGATATTAACAAAAGACTGCTGGTTTTGATGTGAGGCCTGTACTGAGTGTTGCATTGAGATCTACCTACAGTGTATCCATTTTCTCCATCTGTGCCCACTTCCAGATCTCCATCCTTCACAAGCCCTTAGCCACTCACACTCTGAATAAGTAAGCTGTTCATGAAGTAAAATGCATTCCCTGCTTTTCTGCGCAATATAGAGGAATGTTGTACCAGCCCATATAAAAATGAAGCAATAACATTTCTATGGGTGAGATAAAGGAAGAGGGAAATTTGGCCACCCAAGGAACTTGCAGCTAAGCTTACACACATAGTAAAGGAAGGTATTTCACTGTAGATAAAAGTTTACTAGCAATGTTCGCAATTCTTTTAAAATAACCAGTTCTGCTAAAAAGTGGGTTGGAGGTGAGCTGTTGTAATGTACTCTTAGTGAACATTTCACTAAGCACAGGCGTTGAGGGATGATCAATCATTTAATGTGAGGTACTGCTAAGGATGTTGGCAAATGTGGGTCCTAATGTGGTGGGCTAAAACTCCTGGAAAAATAACCATCATTGTTGCTGGAGTAATTAGTAAGAGCATGGTAAGGCCAACTAGAAATGGGAAAACTATAGGGAAGTGAGAAGAAGGGGCACAAATAACTGAATGAGTGACGATTTGCCTAATGCTAGGAGCTGGGCAATAATGTAACGTTTGCTTTCATGGCTACTTTTCCGGGATTATTTATTTATTAATAAAACGTATTAGGGATGGGTGAGATATCCAATTCAGTTCACATTTAAAGCAGAACTTGTCTAATTTTTACTTTCTGAAACAATACACAAACCAATAACTGCTTTGCAAAAAATTGTACATTAGGCAAAATTTCAAACGGAATGTGTACTGAAGTGCTGATGAATTTTCACGAGGGCTTCCTCACACCCCAAACTGAGGCGAAAATGCAGAAAACTGAATTTAAGATTAGAAAAATAGAAATCTGAGACAAACTGAAACTTTACAGCTTCGGACGTTGCTAACAGCTGCACATTAGGGAAGGGGCTTGCATCTCATTGGCAGCCCACATGCTGTGCAGACAGAAGGCCCAGGTTTAGTCCCTGGCATCTCTAGTTAAAAAGATCAGGTCGCACTCTTTAAGGGACACTAGAGTCTCACTGCCAATCAGAGTGAGCAATACCAGGTTAGAATGACATATAGACTGCATTCAGATGTTGGGTTTATTGCATTAGTCCTGATTTCTAACCATCCTTTTTATGCTGCAGCAACCTGTTGTGTTATGGAACTGTGGCATTTTGTTCAAAATGTCGCCACGTCGAGCTAAATTTTAACCTCATGCTGGGACACCACCCCAAATTTCATCACTTGAGCTGTAGTTGCATGATTTTGAAAACAGCAGGAAAATCACAAAACAAAATTCCTGTGGTGCTTTATTTTTTTTAGTTAATGGGGTTGCAAATGAATCCCCCCCAACCGCCCCCCCCCCGGAAACAACCCAGAAGCTTTCACTTGGTTCCACTAAATTTTCAGAAATGGATTTTACATCATGTGAAAGATCACACAAAACTCTAAAACTAACAGGTAAGGAAATGTCGGGAAGATGGAATAAAGCGATTCCTCTGTTCGACATTTGAAAGTCCCACTGAGCTCAGTGGGACTTACTGCTGCCTAAACATGAGTTCTGTTGAGCTACGCATCACCTTTAACCTTATCTAAGTGCCCATAGTAATGTTCAAGCAAAAAGGCTAAAAATGAATTTAATAAACCTCAAACCTTAGTATATATCAGAATAACCAGACAGGATTAAATCCTCTCTAAAGCTCCTGTAAGCCTTGAACACCCCCCACATTCCTCACCCCATGCATCTCTCCCCCTAACCAGACTAGGCATCCTCTTGTCTATCTGAGACCTCCAAGCTTGGCTTCTCTACACATGGATTGCGACATCCATTCCAGATGACTCAATCCACTTGAGTTTTGGCAGAGCAGAATGGATTCATTCCACTCTCCACCAGAACCTTTTCGAGCAGAACAAACAGTTCTAAGCAGCACTAAGCAATCTGATCTGCATGACGGGTGGTCCAATGTGATTTGGGGGATAGACAGCATAAGAAACTCAAGCAAAGAGTTCAGAGCAGTGCAGTTTCAGTTTGCAACTATAAAGGAGGGCTTAGGCCAAGCTGTTATATACTTACATGGGGCTTATTTCAAACCCCACTTAAAACTAACTGTGGGTATCTTTCCATTGGCCTTTGTAGCGCTGCCTTATTCAGGTTATTATTGCCAAGGCATTTTGCCAAAATTCTCCCTTGCTTTTGCTTTAACAAAGCAGCGGTTAGGCAAGGAATAGAGGAGAACGTGAGAGCCACATGGGGAAATAACCCCAAACACTCAACCTTTCAGGGGCAATTAAGAAGGAACACACACAAACAATATGTTGTTGCACACGCACATTAACCTTTCACCATTCCCAAGCATCCTCCCCCCCGAAACTTTCACTAATAACTAAATGGTAATTAATTGCAGTGAGCAAGATACAAGACAGTTGAACACTATCATAGTAGTGTTGTGTTTCTGCACAGATTTTGCACATGGGCTGAGTTTCCCAAGAGTCGGTGTAATAGTTGAGCTCTTAAAAGCTTGGAGGTTGTGAAGCTTTCATGCAAGGTCAGACTTCTTTACTGAACTAGGCAGTTTCAAGTCTATCAAGCAGCCCCTCGGCTAATTAAAAGATCAAAATGAGGTGTGTTAAAGCAATCATCCTGGAGTCTGCACATGTTTGAAACGGAGGAACTAGAATTCACGGTTTAGCGTTAGCAAGACAATGGAGAGATTGTTATTCATTCAACATTCAGGAGAGTTGAGAACTTTGTCCGATCCAAAGTTAATGGAATTTCTAACATTAATTATATATTGAGCCAAATTTCTGTCCTAAGAAATAGATCTTCCCTTTTTATATTGCTTTTGGCACTGAGCACGACTTAATTTGAGCTACTGCTTTCCTGAACTCAGCCTCAGAACATATTCCATGGAATATCAATGTATCTGCGTAGGTATAACCTGTTAGGAGGAAAGTGCCTGTGGGTCCCTGCTAGCATCTCTCAGGGAAGACATAGAATAATTTTCCTATTGTGTATTTTGAGCCAGGACTGGTGCTTGTCAAATAATGCATTCGCTGGGGACAGATAAAAGTTGCTTGATGTCCAGAGTTGGACATTTGCTCTAATTCTTGCACAAACAGAACTTTCATCATAGTGTGGCATTGGATTCCACTTTGGCTGGCGAGCTGGCAGCACCGCTTCACAAGGCACAGGATCCACCAAGCAGCCATTTAGTGGCACCAGTGGTTTCCTAAGGGACTGCAGCAGATAAGGAGGAGGCAACAGTGGCAGCATCAGTATCACCTGTGGATTTTGTTCAGTGGGGTTCTATGGACCGTCCAGAGTATGCAGAGTTTTCGAACCATCATGAGGGGTGTGCAGTCATCAGACTGCCCAACCCCATGCATGGATGGCAGAGCACTGGAATCCAGAGCTAAGTGTGTCAGGCCCCACATGGATCAGGGGGTGGGGGAGCACACAGGGAGGTGAAGATGTGTCCCTAAGACAGCTAGGGTAGGGCTGCCTAGAGGGTGCTGGAATTGAGCAGAGGAGGCGAGACTTTGTAAAAAGGACTGGACTGTGGAGAATGGCCTTTCTCTACCTTGGGTCCCCAGGTGTTGTTGGACTATCACTCCCATCATCCCTGACAGTTGCCCCTGCTGGCTATGGATGATGGGAGTCGTAGTCCAACAACATTGGGGACCCAAGGTTGAGAAAGGCTCTTGTAGAGGATGCTGGGGCTTTGTAGACGGATGGTGTGGATAGAGGGGTGAGGGGCTGGTGGCAAATACATTTGTACAGATGGTGCATTTTTTTGTCTGTGTTGCTTGAGATGTGCTTTTGGTATACATGGTGCTGATCCAGGTTTCCCGGATCCTAGCACAACACTCTAATCACTACACCAAACTAGGTGGGGCATATGCAATCCACTAGTATGAGGTCATCAGAGAGTGGGGATAAGAGAATAAATGTGATTCATGAATGATGCCCTCAAAAGGCAGATTGCCTTTACAGAAGGAGATAGCCATACAAAAGTGTACAAGGACACTGAATAGAAATGCCTTGCTTCTTTTCTTTACAAGTGTAACTATGAGCCTTTAAGAAAAAATATCAATGATTTTAACACATCTGGCAGGGCCATTTTGGATAAATAAAAGTTGCTTGATGTTCAGAGTTGGACATCTTTTCTAAACAACAAGGCAGGAAAAACTCATGGATGCAAAACAGTTGTAGCATCATTTTTAATTTTTTGAAATTAGGCCATTGGATGTTAATAATTATTGCAATCACTGCCTAACAATATGTTAAGGAAACACAAAAGCAAACAGACTGCACCCCGGAGCTCTGTGGGCAAATATGGAGCGTGCTTTTTCCTTTTCATCTGGGCCCTCTGTATATTTCCACATAAAACCAGCTGTTTGTGGCCATGGCTGCTGCACAACCCAGATGCCAAATGCTGTTCTATCTCAACAGCAACATCTGGATCTGTGGCTTTCCCAGCTAATAGCTTTGCTGGCAGAGGGAACTGAACAGGTATAGAATTATATGGTTGTTATGAGGTTTCCTGGCTGACTTGCCTCTTCTCATTGTGATCTCTTTTTTTAAGCATTTCTTCCCAGAAACATCCGAATTATGGAGAAGTCAACCTAAAGGACTTTCCAGATGGGTGTGTTATTGCAGGGAGAATGTTTAGTCATTACTCATCAGCTGCAAGGGGTTCCAATACCTTTTCTCCAGCTTTTCTCCATGGCGTCCCACATTATATAACGGGGAATCACACCTTCCCCAAACTCAAACTGCAACCCGATGTTGCTGGTACAATGCCATTTCCCACTTCCATCCCTCACTTGCGCTTTGGCATTCTGTGTGATAAGCAAGTCAGAGAAATCTAGTAGATGTGCTGAGAAACATCCTTATGCACAATGAGGGAGCAGGCAGCACTGTGGTGATGGCAATAAGAATGTGCAGCTAAAGCCACAAAGCAGCCAGAACATCCTTCCTTTTTTGAAGGGGAATCTTATAACTATATCTCAAGTGGACGTAGTGAAATACTTCTCATTTTACACACTTGCTCATACATATACCAGTGTGGGTGGGGTGCAGGCTTTACATGCCCGCTGGCTGGTTATTCATCCCATTTCCTTGGGCCGTTTTGCTCAATTAAGTGGTGGGGCAGGACGCTCCAGTACTTATACCGCCCCACCCTGGAAGCTATTTCCTTTCCTGCGTATCTGCTGCTCACAGAAGCTGCATGTGCGATATCATAAGGAAACGTGTGGGCTGGGTCTGGGATGCTGGCAGCCATCACAAATAGCGGAAGACAATGCAGTGGTCAAGGGGCAACAGTGATAGAATGCATGCAGAGCTGATTGGAGAGCCTTGCTGGGCCCAAGGTGGAATGGAGGTCATCTGCTAATGAGCAAAAACACTGATCTGTGGCCACTGCTGGCTGTTGTTCCCATTGCTTCTTCACCAACGGAAACATGCGAATGCAATACATTTGGTGTAAGCCTTCCCTGAAGAGCAGAAAATTGTTTGAGATACGAAAATAAATACATGCTCGACACCTGTTGCGCAGTTCCTGGGTTGGGTGGCAGCTCTCACCTGTTTGTCCCAGCCACAGTGAACATTTGTTTATGAGGGCAATCCAGCTGTCACAAGGCATGGACCGCACAGAGCCATGCACATCAAAGCTACAAGAGCACTTGCTAAACAACAAACAACACCATATGGCACAATAATTTATGCATTTCGCAAAGGGGAGAACAAAGGATGTTGTGCCTGATGTGCTTCTTAGCAGACACATGCAGACAACAGACAACAGAGGCTGTTCCAGACAACAGAAAGCTTTCATGATGCCGGGGGGGGGGGGGAGGCAAGAGGAGACATATCCGTTACTTATTAGCCCAAGGCAGCCAAACCCACGTTGTTTGTTGCTGAAGCTCCTCAAAAGATAGTCACATAAGGCAATGCCTTCAACTGTTGCTCTGCTAGTGGTTACCTTCTGGATCAATGTCTGGCATGGCAACCAGCAAAGCCGATGCAATGGCTCCAATAAACTGAAACAAGAGCTTGCAAATCACAACTTTTCTTTTAGGGACAAACAGATGGTATAAAATTGACCCAACCCCAACCCCCCCCCACGCCAGAACATATGTGAATCATTTAAGGAAAGGGATTCCATGAAAAGGACAAGTACATTGTGCAGAAAATATGAATTCAGCCCTTTGAAAATAATATATCTCTCTTCATTGACCTGCTGCTGACAGTGAATATTTTTCACCATTACCTGAATTGCAGCTAGCTGGATCCTTCCCCCCCCCACTGTAAACTGAAGCCAGTTGAAAGAAGCTGACAATAGACAAATGATGCTCATTCCAACCTTGCCTTGTTTTGCTTAATGACCAATATTTTGTTCCTCCACATTTATCAGTGACATTACTATTAAAAACATATTTCCTACATGACTTTATTTTATTTTATTTCTGCAGATAGAAGAAGGAAATAAATCTGCTCTTAAGGAACTGCTTGTATATGAAGAGCAGGGCTGAACAACAAAGCATGTCTTCCTTGGCCCCCTGGGAGCTTGTTAGAATATAAAGAACTTCATTTTTCTTCCTTTCTTTTTAAAAAGTGTTTCTACTCCTCACTGTCACAATGGCTGGACACCCCCCAACCCAACTAAATGGCTAAATCAGGTACAGACAGGGATCGGCAGGACACCGACAAGGGTGCACTGGGAGAAGTGGGGCTGGAGACTGGCTCAAGAGGGCAGGGCAGTGGTTTGTGGGATCTGTACCAGCCAGGAGGCAAGAATCAGAGGCAGGGGAAGCTTTAGAGCTGGAGGCCAGGCAAGCGAAGGGCCAGGTGCTTCTCCACCCTCCCCTGCACAACTGTCTCCCAGAGCCAGGAGGGGATGGAAAAGGGATGAGCAGAGGAAGTTTCCATGCAGGCACAGTCTCCAGATAATAAGCGTAACAGTGTATTGTACTGCAATGCCATTTGTGTCTATGCTGTTTGGAATTAGAATCTGAAAGTAAGCCCCCCCCCTCAGCTGTATACATTTAATGTGGTATCAAACCACTTTAGACACTCATGGCTTCCTGAAAAGACTTGTGGAAACTGTAGTTTGTTAGGGGAACTGAGTGTTTTTGGAGGCCCTGATTCCTCACACAGAGCTACAATTTCCAGAGCATGCATACACGCATACACACACACACACACACACACACACACACACACACACACACACAGAGAGAGAGTAAAGGTAAAGGGACCCCTGACCATTAGGTCCAGTCGTGACCGACTCTGGGGTTGCGGCGCTCATCTCGCTTTATTGGCTGAGGGAGCCGGCGTATAGCTTCCGGGTCATGTGGCCAGCATGACTAAGCCGCTTCTGGCGAACCAGAGCAGCGCACGGAAATACCGTTTACCTTCCCACCAGAGCGGTACCTATTTATCTACTTGCACTTTGATGTGCTTTCGAACTGCTAGGTTGGCAGGAGCAGGGACCGAGCAACGGGAGTTCACCCCGTCGCGGGGATTTGAACCGCCGACCTCGTGATTGGCAAGTTATAGGCTCTGTGGTTTAACCCACAGCGCCACACATGTCCCATACACACCACACACACACACACCACCTTCCATGATCTCAGGGCGGTTCACAAGATCAAAACCAGATAGCATTTAACCTCAATGAATTGGTCTAGTTCTCTTTTCAAGCCAACTGAAAAGAGGGGGCCACAGGGCTTCAGTTACTGCCTCTGCTTCCTGTACTGCTGCAGTGGGAAGGTCGGAAATCAGATTGTAAGTACAGCCAGCTAAATTGTGGGGAAGGCTATAGCTGTGTTCAGCAAAAGTAGGGTTGCCATATTTCCAAAAGTGAAAATCCAAACACAAAAGTTGTTGAGCTTTCTTTGTTTTGTTTTGGCCAAAGCAGTTTTTGAGCAATTTTTTTTTAAAGGAACTTTGCAAAAAACTCAACACTTCCAGTATGGGCTGCCATACACCCAGATTTCCCTGGGTTCTGAAAATTCTGCTCAGACTCTATTTTTGGCAGATGAATCCTGGATATGCCTGGGAAATTCCAGAGGCACAGACGCCCATCTCCCCCTCAGCAGAGGAAGGTTGGAGGTAGAGAAGAAAGGAGGGAAGTGCATGGCCTGTGAGCCCTCTATTAAATGCCTGAATAATAGGAGTTAAGCTGCAGGTTATCACCACACCACGTGGCAGCAAATTCCACATATTAATTAAGTTGCAGGTGAAGAAGTTCCTTTCCTCAGTCCTGGATCTTCTACCAAACAGTTTCAATGAATGATCCTGGCAGAGGGACCAAAAGGCTGTTTTGACTTTTCCATTTCTGCAGTAATGAGCCAAAGGAGTATGGTGATCTACTTTGTTCTGAGATCATGATTTAGATTCAGCTCCCCAGTCCTGCAGCCAAACATTTTTTTCACATTACAAAACAATTAACATGATTTTTTCTTAATTGTTAAAGCAAGTGCTTTAATCTCTTTCCTCTTTCCAAAACGCCCATTAGTGATGAGGAATCGTCAAGTATTTAGCTATCATTCCCATCCTGAATGAGATTCTGTGTCCAAATATAGCCATGAAGTGGACTAGAAAATATGTTGAGTGCTTTTCAGAAAAGCTGGATAAAGATATAACTGCAAAAATGAACATTAATGGAGAACAAATAGCAAGGGAAGGATTGCAAGGACTCTGCTGAGTTTTATGGCAAAATAAATATTTTGCTATAAAAGACCTGAAATTCCAAGAATATTGTGCTGATATAGTTACCAAGCTTATCTAAATCTTTACGATCTTAATTTCAGTTTCTCTTTGTTTTAGGTGCAAAGGCCTGACCAGTCCTTTTAACTGCTTGCTTCTAAGTTATGGATGGCAGGTTGGGGCACTGCCAAATACACCCGCCATGAATAATGAAAAAAGTAGATAATAAGCAAACCCTATAATAAAACAGATGGTCGTTCAGAGTAGCCTGGTCTTGGGACTTGTAGGTATGTATATTGGGCCTGATCTGAAGCCTCACGAGCATAAGAAAATTTTCAACAAACATTCCGATACAGGGGTGCCAACTTGAATAAAATATTGGGGATGGCAGGCAAGTGCCACCCTGCATAATCAATCAAATGATGTAGAGCATGCACACCATCTGAATGGCAATGCCCATTAACTTTGGGGGGCCACAGCCCCCTCAAATATTTTATTGGGCAGCAAAGTAAAAAAAGGCCCCTAGGAGGTTTGGCTCCTACGTTCAGAATGACCGCTCCATGCTTAAAACGGGGGCGCCCTTTGCGTGGACGCGCGCAGCCCCTAGATCTGGAGCGGCTCCAACAGCATAGGCTTGGTTTGCCTTCCCTCAGGTGGGATACCTGGAGGTCTCCGCCTACCTCAGTCAGTTGTCCAATCCCACCTGAGGGAAGCATTGCCAAGGAGACCAGGCCAGGTAGGGGAGGGATTACCTGCCCACACAATAGAGGGAGGATCTTACCTGGGAATCCTCACTTGGCTCCAGAGCTTCTCCCACCCTACCCACCCTCAGTTAATGTCTTATTTGCAGGTTAACTTTTCTTCACAGGTTTTGCAGGTTAAATTTTCTTCACAGGTATGCGGGCACTGCTACCTTAAGGTCGCTGTTAAAGGGCCAGAAAGGAATTTCTCTGCATTGGCAGGTTTCGCCTTTCCCGTAGCAAAACGTCACAACTTTGGTGGTATCAGGCCTTGGGCGGAATCCTTTAGTCTATCTTCCTCTTTGCGGCGGCGATACCAGGGTTCCCCGTTAAAGGGGTTTCTGAAGGGAGGCTTTGACCGTACGCCGAAAGGTCATCATTGCTCTCCCCTGCGGCGGCGGCGTAACGGGGGCGGCTATCTCTGCTTGAACATATGTTCTCCAGAGCCGGCCCACCCCCCCACACACACACTGGATAACCCTGATGCTCCCTAGGTCCCTGGCTGGGGACTGGGGGAGGGAGAACGCCCAATGCCTGAGCCAAGGTCTACCCACATTTGAAATTTAATAAAGTTGTGGCCAATTTAATCCCATAGCACGTTGTCATGAGTCGTTATTTCACATGACGGGGGGGGGGACGGACCGCGCGGGATCTGGGGACCCCGCCTGTCCATGCAAAGATAACTTTGAGAAGGAAGAAGGGGAAACTCTTGCCAGAATGTCCCACAGTTTTTAAGGCAACTTCATTTTATTAACACCTGCTGCTCCATTGTAAGGTTTTGCTCTCCCCACTTCACTTTCAGCAGATACATGTCCCTGCTTTGCCTTGTAATGCATTGTAAAGATTGCGCTTCCCTTTGGCAAGCCAATACCCACTTTGGCTGGGGATTCATTGAAACGTGGCTTGTCCTCATTTTAACTGATAATCAGTCTGAACACCCCCTTGGTCACCTCAAAAGTAAAATAAGGCACAACAAAAGTTCTGTACCCCACCAATGAGAATTTCAACTACATCTAAATCCTTCGAAGACAGAGGTCCTATGGCTAGGTCGGGATAGCATGGGGATGAGGGACCAACTCCCTTCTCTTGCGGGGGCCCAATTAGTGCCATTACCTTCCGTTAAGAGTTTGGGTGTAATCCTTGACGCCTCCCTTTCCATGGAGGCGCAAGTCACAGCAACAGCCAAGGCGACATTTTTCCACCTTCGCCGCATCAAGCAGTTGGTCCCTTACCTTTCCCGCCCCGACCTGGCCACAGTGATCCATGCGACAGTCATCTCCAGGCTTGACTACTGTAACTCGCTCTACGCGGGGCTGCCCTTGAAGCTGTCCCAGAAACTCCAGCGGGTACAGAATGCTGCAGCGAGGCTCCTCACAGCGTCTCTGCCATGGGAGCATATTCATCCAGTGCTTTTCAAGCTGCACTGGCTCCCGGTGGAGTACAGGGTCAGATTTAAGGTGCTGCTTTTGACCTTTAAAGCCCTTCACGGCCTAGGACCCTCGTACCTACGGGACCGCCTCGCCTGGTATGCCCCACGGAGAGCCTCAAGGTCCATAAATAACAACACCCTAGTGGTCCCAGGCCCTAAGGAAGTTAGATTGGCTTCAACCAGAGCCAGGGCCTTTTCAGCACTGGCCCCAACTTGGTGGAACGCTCTGTCTCATGAGACCAGGGCCCTGCAGGATCTGATCTCTTTCCGCAGGGCCTGTAAGACAGAGTTGTTCCGCCTGGCCTTTGGATTGGAGCCAATTTGATTCCCTCCGCCCCCTTTTTCTTTTTTCTTTTCCTTCTCCTGCAATGAGGCTCCATTTTAATATTTTAATGTTCCATTATTTTAATGTTGTATTTTATTTTTGTTTTTAAGTTGTAATCACTCATCTTGTTTTTATTATTGCTTGTAAGCCGCTCTGAGCCCGGCCTTGGCTGGGGAGGGCGGGGTATAAATAAAAAATTATTATTATTATTATTATTATCTTCCCTCCCCTTTGCTCATCTTTTAATGCAAGGTGGGGAAGGGAGCAGTGGACATTGGGCAAGAAGGGTTAGCTAGTAAGTTGCAGGGAATGGTGCCTTGACATTCTTTTTTAACAATGCACAGGAATACATAGGTGCTGCATTAAAACGCTGCACAGAAATGCTGGTGCAATTATATGTACCATTTCCTCAAGATTGCTTTTTTTGTTTATCACTGCAAATGCACACATTAGTAACAAAGAAGAATGGAAAAGAAATAAACTAAAGGAATGGAAAGCAACAGCAAAATGCACATTCTTCAATTGTGGGATTAATTTTACCAATTTTCCTAGTTATATTAGAATTTTAGAGCGGTGGGATGCAATATCATAGAACATTTTCAAGGATGAAACAGTGGAAATGTACTTAACGTTACTACACTCATCTCCCTACTTCAGATATTAGATGGGAACCACAATTTAGCTGCGCTTCCTGCCTCACTTCATGCAGCCACTTTGACTGAGCAGTTTGGTTTCCTATTTCATGAATGCTTCTGGGTTTGTTTGGATTTTTTAAAAATCCGATATCAGCTCTATTTAGTCTCAGTTTGAACTTTATTCCAAGTTATCAAACCCATGCCTGATTCATACATCCCTGGGTGACCACAATCTCAGATGAAACTTAGCACTTTTGGATCTCCTCACCTCACATCCCCTCAAAGTTAACACTTTTCGATTGAGTGGATATGCAAATGTAAACTGGCATTCTCTCCTGAACCCCTGGCCTACCTGACAGCAAGTCAGTATGTCAAGTCCCAAGTTCAACAGTCAGGAAACACGGTCTGGTGTTAATCCACATGTCCAGTGTCCAAAATCTGGAAAACACAGTCCAGAGTCAATCCCGAAGCACAATCCCATAGAGGTTCTGAAGCGTTGAAGTCCCTCAACATGGGCAGTTGAACAAACACAACACAGCACAGCACAGCACCTCAGCTCTGCTTTCCCTTTACATGCTGATTGCAGCATCTGGCCTTAACGAGGCATGTGACCTTCACCTGTCCTGAGCCTACTCCAACTGAGGAATCACATACTTCTTCCCAAAGCTAGCGAGCCCCATCTGGCAAGTTAAGGAGCTGGGCTGTGGGCCCTTGCCTGCCACATCTTCTTGGAGCAGACTTTCCCAAACTTGGGTCACCAGCTGTTTTTGGACTGCAGTTTGCATCATCCCTGACTACTGGTCATGCTAGCTAGGGATGATGGGAGTTGTAGTCCAAAAACAGCTGGAGACCCAAGTTTGGGAAACCCTGTCCTAGACTACCTCTCCTGCTGCTCCTTATGCATCATAGCCCATTGTGTCTGGGAAGACAGGGGCCCCTCTGGCTCTGGTGATGGGTCCTGCTGCTCTGGTTCCTGTGCACCGATCCCCATTCCCCGTCACCCTGCGAGTGCTTCCTTCCCCATCCCCAGCTTGCCCCGGTGTGTCGCAGTCCTGGCTACACCCCTTGCCAGGATCCTCTTCCTCTTCTTTCTCCTCCCCCTCCTCCCCATCGTCCTGCCAGTTCATGACACATTCAGAGGATGATGCGATGTTTCGGAGCAAGAGCTTGAAAACCTGGACTCCTTTGGGTTGAAAGGGTGGGATATAAACTGAATAAATAAATAAATAAATAAATAAATAATAAAAGAGCAAGTAAGCAATGTGTGATGAAGATTACCCACCTATATTTTACCTGTGTGTCACAATATCTACCAAGATGATTATACACACTTACCTTTTGCCCAGCTCTGTCCTAGCAGAGGTCTGTACTTAAAAGCTCTGGGTCCGAGCATATTTTTTTTGTCCCACAGCTTTCCCCACAAAAACACGCTCTATAGTATTCAATTAGAGAAAAAGTCAATTCAGTTAGGTGTATGTTTTGCAGATTACCATTTTCTCCAATTGAGCTTAAAACAGAGGGTTTTCATGAAGGAAGTTCCAGAGCGGGGGGAAACTGACACTCAAACATGAAGCTTTAAAGTGCAGACTGTGCCTGGAAAGAGTGGGGGGAGAGCTAAGTGTGGCTAAGCCCAGACTTTAGAATCTGGAATCATAATACAGCTATGTTTTCAGAAGTTTCAGTACTCAGGTTTCATGTCAAATAAGCAAGTTTTATATTAAGAGCAGATTTTCCCCCGCCTCCAGAGCCACAAAAAACCTTTGCTTACTCAAATTGTTAAAAATGAAGAGTGACCCAGAATAATTATCCTATCAAGTGGGTTAAAGTTTCACCCAAGGTTTTCACAGAATCGTAGAATAGTAGAGTCTGAAGGTACCTCAAGGTTCATTAGTTCAATCCCCTTCAATACAGGAATCTCAACTAAAGCATCCATGACAGATGGCCACCCAACCTCTGCTTTAAAATCTCTAAGGAAGGAGAGCCCACCACCTTCTGAGGGAGTCCCTTCCACTGTCAAACAGCTCTTAATGCCAGACAGTGGTGTAGCGTGGGGGGGTGCAGGGGGGCCGGCCGCACCAGCCGCAACATCTGGGGGTTAGGGTTAGGGGGCGCAAATCCACGGGTAAGGGGGCGCAAATTACTTGCCTTGCCCCGGGTGCTGACAACCCACGCTACGCCACTGATGCCAGAATGTTCTTTTGGGTGTTTAGTCAGAACCTCCTTTCTCGTAACTTGAATCCATTGGTTCAAGTCCTACCACCTGTAAGTGCTGCCTTCCTGCCTGTTGACCAGGTGCGTTGGAATGTGTGGGTCAAGCAAATCTGATGATGGGCATCCCTCTGACATCTCACATTTTGGACCAGTACTGGAGGAAAGCCACACATGGTTTATTTTAACAGAAATACTATACACTGAATGAATGCGCCTGGAGGGGCCTGCTAGCCTAATCTTGAAAGCCAACTATTACTCCCCTGATTTTTCCATTTATGAAACTACAGCGAAAGCAGCATCCTTAGGACAGCAGCTGCACACCTGTCCCTACAAAGATAAGAAAACCTACATTTATTCTTTCTATCATTGTTGACATTATTGTTTGTATTGCAACTATTTTCTGCTGCTACGCTTACTGCTATTATCCCTGCCTGCTTCCCTTCCCTTCTTTCTTAATGGCCTCATTTCACTCCTTCCCCTCTTTTTAACCCCCCCCCCCACCCTCAACTATGAATTAAATTCCCTGATGGCATCTAAGACCTTGATGGAGGAGCAGCATAATTGGACTTTGTGTGCCCTGTTGGTGGCCAAAAGACACATGTCGCAACACTGGAAGAAGTGCACGTCCCTGTCCCATTTGCCTTCTCTACTCCTGCAAGATATGAGAAATCTACTTTCAGCAGATGGCTGAACACTCAGATATATTGGAATTCATACCTGGAATTGTTTGCGTGAAGTACACACCCAGCAGGCTCTGCCGGAGCCTATCCCCCACTCCCCCCCCCGCCCCCCATCTAACTCCCTTCCCTCTTTCAGTTTTGTTCAAAATGTATTTAACTATATGATACTGTGCTTCTATAGCTATGATCTACTGCTGATCTCGCTCTTTAGGTTTTGTTTTTTGTTTTGTTTTTTACTCCTTGATTCACAAAAGAAAAATATATCAGTAAGATTCTCGGGAATGACTTTCGTTATTCTTAATGCTTCCTGACATCTCCACATTTCAGCACCATCTCAAAAATAAACCAGGCATAAGGACGGTTCATCTGATAGTCAAGCAGTCTCTCTTTCCAGTAGCACAAGAAAATACAAGCATTTCACAGCTGAACATCCAAGATAATCACTCATTGGCTGAGGATTTGGAAAAGTCAAGAAAGGCAAATAAACTGTGGCTAAAGATTACTGGAAAATACATAGGTAGAGAAGAAGTTGGATTATATGTTTTTAGGTGTTTGCTAAGCTTCCCTTGTTATTCTGAGTCAGCATGCTGTGACTGCTACTGAGCAAATATCCCCAGACACAGCTGGGCGCCTTATTTTTACATCCTTACTACATCCAACAATGATACAACAGTATATTATTTCTGCGGAAGTGGTACTGAAGCAGAGCCATTTTAAATGCCAATACTTTTACCACCTGGGGTCCCCAACATAATGCACCAACGCACCCACAGGGACCTACCAGGATGCCATCCATGCTCTCTAATCCTCAACATGTAGGATGATAAACTCATTCAGTCTGAGTTTATCAATAGTTCTCCCCTGCACTGCCCACCTTGCCTGCTTAGGTACTCACCATTCTGACTGGACCGCAGACTTGGAAATAAGAGACAGAACAGTTCTCTCTGCTGCTAGCATCCAAGTCAGAGAGAGAGAGAGAGAGAGAGAGAGAGCTATCTAAGGCTCTGCCTTAGTGCAAGAAAGAAAGGTAGATATTGGGGTGAATTAAAAATGGAGCAGCCAGAACCTTTCAGCCTGGAAGAACAAGAAAAAAATAGAGCAGTCCATTCCCGAAGAGCTGGGAGTTTGCAGGGTGGGGATGGACCTGGAGCTGAGAGAGAAATAAAAACGAAACTGCCAGGGTCTGGGAGAGGGAGGAAAAATAGCAGATAGGGATTGTCAGGCAGAGAAAAGTTGGGTATAGATAAAAATACAGCAGGAGAGAGAGAAAAAGATGGGTGTGAACTGGCTGATTCGAGAAAGGAAAATAATGTTTTATAAAATGGGCACCCCAAGAGAAGTTCCAAGTGTGCCCATGGGGTCAAAAAAGGTTGGGGACACCTATGTATTTAAGATTTTCTAAAGACAAAAAGGGGCTTAATTTATGCCAGAGCACACTATGGCACTGTGGTCTAAACCACAGAGCCCAGGGCTTGCCGATCAGAAGGTCGGCGGTTCGAATCCCCACGACGGGGTGAGCTCCCATTGCTCAGTCCCAGCTCCTGCCCACCTAGCAGTTCAAAAGCACTCTTAAGTGCAAGCAGATAAGTAGGTACCGCTCTGGTGGAAAGGTAAATGGCGTTTCCGTGCACTGCTCTAGTTCACCAGACGCAGCTTAGTCATGCTGGCCACATGACCCGGAAGCTGTACGCCGGCTCCCTCGGCCTATAGAGCGAGATGAGTGCGCAACCCCAGAGTCGTCCATGACTGGACCTAATGGTCAGGGGTACCTTTACCTTTATACTATGCTTATTCTACATATATTTTGGAACATATGAAGCACTTAATAGTGGAAGCATCCCTGAACATATTCAAAGTGCTTTTTGTATCACCTCTGAAGTAGAGGGAATTCCCATTCATCTGGGACAAGGGAAGGGCTTCCAGATCAGTTTTGTTTGTTTGTTTGTTTCAGGTGGTTTTTGACCAGATATCTCTTTTTCTAATGGGGGAGACAAGCACTGGGCACTTGACATGCTTGATGGAGAGATCACTCTTACACCAACACTTGCGTTAGTCAAACAGGAAAGATCCACCCAGCTTCAGCCCCTAATAGGACTCAAAGAAAAAAAAATTCAACAAAAGCAATGTATTTCACAAGGATGATGATTTAGTGCTATGAAACAGGAAAAGTGGTGGCCCTGCAGCTCCTTTTACAGTGATAACAGTGGCAGGAAATTGACTCCACCTCTTGGAATAGGATACATACAAAAATCTGTCAAATGAATGACTGAATGAGTGACTGAATGAAACATTCATGTGGTCAGGTCCTGTGATTTCACCCCACACTACCCGAGGGAATGAATAAGTGTGGAAGAATTTAGCTAATTCGAAATGGGCCGAAAACCATGACAACGTTAATTGTGAGCAGAGAAATTAATTCAGCTCCAAAACCAACCAAGTATCTTCTAGATTGTCATGAATATAATAGTGTCTCATTCTAAGCAAGGAGAAAGGATGAAAAGACATCGAAGGGAGGAAACAGGATTTTTAAAATTTCAGTAATACCTAATTTTCAATTACTGGTAATGAAGCCTGCTTACCATCACACAAGAATGCAAAGGCTTCTGTTTTCCACAGGATTATTCATCATTGCATAAGTGGGCACTTAAATATTTACCTGACCACCCACCACATAAGACAGAGTACAGAAAGACAGCCTTTGGGATAGTCAACAGCAATTGCTTTTCTTAGGATGATGGAGTGTAATCCATCACTGAGTCAGCATTCTTAGGGTTCTCAAGATGTTGATATACCTTCTGCTCAAAGAATGATGCACTCACAAAACATTCCACCTCAGTTTCTTGCCAGCATCATTGTTGGCTGTAACACATCAGTTTGTTTCAACACACACACACACAGAATTATTAATCATTCAAGCTAAAACAAAATAAATTAGCAAATAAAACTAACACCTATTAAAAACCAACAACAGCAGTTTTAAGCAGGTCACACGGCAGAAGATTGAGAGATGCAAAACTGCACACTCTTCTCCTTCTTTGGCTCCAATTTCTCCTGCCATCCTTAATCAGGGGTCCCTCTGAACCAAGATTTGGAACCAGAATTGGAGGCTGCTTCCACAGTTACATGATCAGTTAGATCATCTAAGCATGATTGCCATTTGTTTTTATGGGAGGAAGAAAATAATGTATGTGTGGCATTCTTTCCTTCCCTCTGCTCCTTTAAGTAGAGTGCACAAATTCCAACCAAAGGGAAATGAAAGTACCTTGACAAACCTCTGTCAAACAAAAAAGGTGATCTTTTCCAGAAGCTCCAGATAAAAGAGTGAGACCTGCAGTTCAGCAAAACTGTAATTTTACAACTTATTTATTATGTCAGATGTAACTCTTCTGCTGATGCTTCCCAAAATGGTGCATGTAACAATCACGTATTGAAATCTCAATAGGAAAAAGAATAACAACTTAATTGAAAAAATCTATGTAAGGAAATTCAAGTTTTAAATGTGAAATTTTAGATCTGAATGTGAAATTTCTGTTTCAGCTTTCAAGCACACAAGACTTGTGGGCACATCTGAGGGTTGACATCAAATTATGAAAGGTCATAATCTACTGAGCAACTTCTTTTCTTGCAGATGATGCCGTGTGAGCCCTTCCCCACATGCTCATTAAAAAACATATTTTTCAACAGTATTTGCACTGACTCAGGACATTTTGCCAACAAAAGAGTTGAAGTTTCAACTTCCAAAGGTACTTACAATATGTGTAAGCAGGAAATCTGTTATAATCAGACTTCGGTGGGGGAGATTATTTTTCAAAAGCTACTTACAAATTTAATTGATCAAGCACTAGTGTTTATTAATGTAATATAACATTGCAGATTAGGATTGCATTTTACTGGGGTACTTTAAGAAGAAAAAGATTTGCAGAGCCTTGAATTCGCAGGAGTGATTTTGCAAATAAATACTTTGACATTTGCAATTCTGTCATTCTTAAGTATTTGGCCACGTTATTTATATAAGCTATGTCTGGTTGGTGGCATCTTTTTAGTCTGCTGCAGAAGTTTGGAGAAAGCATGGGGTCACCATGCTACCCATTCCTTTGAGACCTCTGAAGGAAAAGCTTAACATATCAACAGTAGCAGTAGTAATAGTTCTCATTTTTACTGTTGTTAATTTCATGGAAGTGAGAGATAATTTTCACGTTATGCTCTGGGCAAATCATAATTGCCTCTGCTGCATTTTCCTAATGGTGGCATTGGTGTAGCCCCTCTCACATCTTTAAGCAGCCGGCTACACATGTACCAATGCCACTTTGTATAATCTGAGTGAAAACAGACAACCATAACCTGGAAATAGGTGTCAGCAGAACTTCCAATCATCACGATCCCTCCTTTCCACATGGTTTTAATTGCCTCTTAAAGAAAGTAAAAACAGTTATGAATAATCTAATAAGGATCAGCAGGCACCTGCAGAACTCTGGCCTACAGCTGTACAGAATCAAATTCAAGAAGCAAAAACAGAGAGAACTAAAGGAAGGCAACACATATGTGCATTATCCACACATCATTTCAAAGCCACAGCAAAGGGAATGCACTAATGCCATTTTTGGCATAAAAGGTGCATGCCACTCTGGAAAAGGATCTCACATGAGTGTTTGCTTAAGGAACTTTCAGGATTCGCTTTCAAATAAGATGGTGGACCAGGAGGAGCGGCTTGTTAAAACATAATTTTTTTTTAAAATGCACAGGCTGTTCATCTTAAAAATGGCCAACAGAAAGGCAAAATTATGTAGCCTTGCAGGGCAAACGTATGGTGTTCAGAGTGAGGTGGGGAAATTCCTAATAGTCGATTTCTTATCCCTGCTGGCTTGTGCCAATCAGGGCAGAAGTGGTGGGGAGAATGGCTTGTTCTCTCTTTGTTCCCCTTTTTTTGCAAACCATTGTGTTCAACCAGTTTGGGAATATATTGGAGGAACCCTGTGGATCCAGTCTCCTCTGATCACCTGATACTACTGCCTCTACTGCTGTCAGAGCAATGGCAGCGGAAAACTATCACAGCAACAGGGATCCCTGATCAAAGACCTCCTCTTCCGACTGTAGACCTTCCTCTCTGACCCCAGAGAGAGTACTGGAGCATCTTCCAGCCCCTCAGCCACCCCACCCCCCGAATTTCCCTTCACAAAATATACCAAAATACATTCTTGTGCAATATAAAACTGATCTTTGCTTCCTGAGTTTTGGTAAATGTTGCTTTACCCATGCCCCAGCCACTTCCTTGTGATACATTGCCACCACGATAACATAACCACCTGCAAATGTCAGGTGTTGTGGCATCATTGGAGTAAGTTTCCCGACTGACGCCAACATCAGCCACCATTGACATGGTTTGTGGGGAGGGAAACTCTGTGCATTGTGGTACCACCTTTTGAGGATTTGGAGACATTACAGCACAGAGGTAGAAACTCATCACAAGGAAGCAGGTGGGACATCTGGACCACACACTTATTCTCAGATAATATAGAAAAAGAACCTGTAAAAATATAAAAGCCATGTTTTTGTTTATTAATATATTTGTATGCCACTCTTCAATCAATTAGTTCCCAGGCAAATCTGCAACAATATAGATAACAATGGAACAAAACAAAATCATAATAAAAACAGGAATCCAGCAAGAAAGAAAAAAATGCCTAAAATGATCAAACTCAGAATTTAAAATATATTTTCCTCCCTTCTGGATTATACCCATTTCACACTGGGCAGCAGAGGTGCCTCATTGGATGATCTCAGTTAATGTTGCTGTCGAACAGGTACTCCTTTACATGACTAGATCTTTGTAGGGCTTTGAAGGTCAACCCTGAGACCCTGAACTCAGAGATGTACCGTACCTGCAACCAGCAAAGCTCTTTAAGCACTAATGTGATTCTAACACTTGATCCCAGTTAGTAGTTAGTAGTAAAATAAACTTGTCCTGATTTGCCTGTGCAGTCGAATTACAGCTTCCTGTTAATCTTTTATTTACCCCATGTTAATTCCTGTTAATCATTTATCCATCCCAAATGCAACAAGTTTGCTCTGGATCCAACATATTGTTTCCTCCCCCTCCCCCACCCCAATATGCTACATATCCAGTAACAAGTTCTTAAGAAAAACATTTAAAAAGACTGCTTAAAACTACAGAGCTATGTATACTTACTTGGGAAATAAGCCCAGTTGAACTCAGCAGAGTTTATTTCCAAGTCAATATGCGTAGGATTGGGCTGCTAGTACTTTAAGCGCAAATTGCTTAAAGAAGGAATTTGCTTTTGTGTGGTGAAAAGGAGGTTATGTTCTGTAGCCACTGGGTGCAGCTACATTTGTGCAGAGGAATTCGTAACAGGAAATATGCAACACCTTTGAATTCCAGAAGAAGAAAAAGAAGCCATCTAGGTTTTCAGTGCCCTTTAGACGTGTTTTCCTTCTATGCAGCACCTTCAAAAACAGTTTCTTAACAAATTAGATGACCCGTCCAATGTGCCCCCATCCCAAACAATATTTAGTAAGGAGCAGGAGACTGAGAAGAAAAAGTTAACAGCTGTTAAAGAAACCAATTTGTTTAGATAGTTCTGAATCACTGGTGTACAGGACATATTACAGGGTACGAATGAAGGGAAAACACTCCTGGTTTTGATTTGAAGTAGCCACATCAAACTGACTTCATTAAACTGGGCTGCAGTATGTAGGCGGTGGGATGGGGGAGAAATACAGGAGTGTTTTAAAGATGTCAGGGAAACATTTCTACAGTTCCCACCCCCCAAAAAAATAAAGATTTGAGGCAATAGACAACATCTGGGGGAAGGGGACCAGTTATACAGTGTAACCAATCCTTAAAAGAAATAATAAAAGTGTGACCATCTCCTGTGTTGTTTCATACTACAGCTTTGTTTCATATGCGAAAAACTTTTTTTTTCTTTTACCCTCCTACAGTAAGTAAGGAACACTGTGTGACAGAAATGCCAGGCCTGAGCTTCCACATTCCTACATCACAGGAAACCATAACAAAACAGGCTTCCCTGAACACACAGAGCCTGGTTACCTGTAGGCTTCCACAGAACATTCTTTAACAGGGCTTGGTGGTAGCACCCAGCACTCTTGGGCACTGTGGGTAATTAAAATGGCAACTCTCAGCCACCTGGGACTGCTTGGAGCACTGCTGCTGGACCCACCAACAGGTGAAAGAGTCTACCAGAGAGGTTTAAGGCCTTTTAAAAACTTGTGCCAATCCTGTTATCCAGGTCTGGTGTTTTTGTTTTGTTTTTAAGTTGTACTTCCCCTCAAAGTATCTATTTACCTCCAGCTGTATCTGCTGCCATTATTTCTCCCATTTTCAGCACCATTTTCTCCCCTGGCTGGTGCTGCTTTCTGCTTCCAGGATTTGTCACAAGGGTGATCCCAGCTAGAAGACATGACTGTGGGATGATGTAACGGGCAGCAGATGGTTGTGAGGGCAGAACTTTCTTCATTGGGCTGTCCCACCACATTCACCCACCCAACCAGAGATGTCCCAGTAAAACAAGGTGGACACCACAATGCCTGCTTGAGCCACCTGTTTTAGTGATGTGATGTTCACATTCCACAGGTGTGAACAAAATACTCCTGAGTACTCTGCACCCGCAGCTACTGCTTCCGCCTTCCCTGACTCCACCAATGAGATACACCATGAGATGCATCGAGGGCAGAAGTAGGGATGGACTCAGCTCTTCAGCAGAGCTTCCTTTCTTGCACCGAGGAAAGCACCGCGATGATATATCTTCGTATCTCTCATGGGAAATTGACACTATTCGCCTCAGCTAGTAGAATTTGGCACACAAGTGGACACTTTCCTGCTAGGAACATTAAAGGTACTTTCCACTTTTAGTGAAAAAGGATATTTTATCAGAGCTGAAGGACACATTTCCACCAGGCAAAGGCACTTGAGGAGGGTACAAAGCAGGACTGGTAAAACATGTGGGAACAGGGGAGAGCCCAAAGGGCCAGATAGAGGGGTCTGGAGGTCAGCATTTGGCAACCAGTTCTGAGGTTCCAAATTCCTGTGTAGCATTTCCATGTCATAGGAAACCATAAGAAAGGGTTCCCTGAACTCACACAGAGCCTAGTTCTTGAAGGGTGGTTGCATTTCAAAGGGAAAATCTTCAAAGTGCAGCCGCCACCATTTCTATCTGATCTTTTTGAACTTTGACCATCTTATCATTCTCACCGCATAGACAAAATTTCTTGAAGCTGAGACAGAGGAGTTCAGATGATACCAACACACACACACACACACACACACACACACACGTACCTGGAAAGAATGCATAGGGAGGATAATGGGGCTACATGGCCTATTCTCACCCCCTGTAATACCCAGTGACCATATCCCTGATGTTTACACAACTGAAGCATGTCAGAAGGAGAAGGATTTCCATAGGCCTACTGATGATGGAAATATAGTTCTTCCATATGACACCATTAGGGTTCTTTCATAGTGTCTGTGGCTGTGGCTGTATCATTGGAATGTGCAGGCATTATCGTCTATTTCAACCAATCGGGCTGGAGAACTCAAAATCCCATAGGATTCTGAGTATCCCTTGGCACCACCTGGAGCATGAATGTGAGTGACTCGTGCACGAAAGTGTGCAGCCGGTACATTCAGAAATCAAGCCAGAAAATCTACCCACTTGAACTTTCAGCGGCATGCCTGGTGACAATAAAACCTCCCATCCCTCATTTGAAGCTGCTTCATGTGTGTAATGCACTTGCTTACACATGTTTACTTTGAACTGATAACTTCCAGAGGGGTAGCCATGTTGGTCTGTTGTAGTAGAAAACGGCAAATATTTTAGTCTTTTAAGATGCACCAAGCCTCTTTGTTGCTGCTGCTGATAAGGAGCTGTTGACAGATGGGGAGGGGTGGACACATGCTTCTGCAGGCAAGCAGCTCTTCAAGGCTTCAGAAATGCAGGCTGCCAGCATCAACACCTTCTCCTTTGCAGTCCCCTCTACCCCAAGAGGAACATGGGGCCCAATCATACTCATGTTTGCTCCCAAATCATTTATACTGAGCGCAGCGGGGCTTACTCCCAGGTAAGGGGGCACAGGAGTACAGCCTTAACAGGCAGCAATATATATATTTTTTAAAAATATGCTCCTCTCACTGTTATTTAAAACCAAAGCGCTTGAGCAGCCATAACATTTTCCAGATCACATTCCTACCTCCCCTAGTTTCTAAGCTCTCAGGAATGAAGGTGGCTTATACATTTTGTTTAATCTGGTGCTTTCAAAATGGTGCTTCGTTAGTTGCTGGTGACCTGCCACGTGCACTAACACCAGAATTGTAGGAGAGCAAAGTAATTTCCCCACCCCCAAGGGGGGGAATGGGCTCCCCGTGACTTCAAACAGCTGATTATAGTAGCATAAGGAAGCATTTTTATGACAGGTTTAAGAGTTGCTAAGTAACTGCCTGGAGGATTTTGAATATAAAAGTTTGTTGGGGGGGGGACGAGATTAACAGATAAAGCTTCTCAGGAGAAAGAAAAAGGTCGCGACTATTTATTTTCAATGGAAAAGTTAATAAAGAAAAAACAGCCCCTGCCTTCATATTTTGCCAGGGGAGTTTATAAACTTATGAAAGACTTATTAAAGAGGCAGCATACCTCTGAATGCCAGATGCTGGTGAAATCTGCTTGCAGGCTTCCCAGAGGCATCTGACTGCTCACTTGTGGAAGTCGCATACTGGACCAGATAGGCTTTTTCCTCTGATCTGGAAAGGCTCCTCCTATGGTCAGCCAGAATGTAGAGGTACCACAAAAGAGCTTCTCATTTCCATCCTGAGACAAAGGGTATTTTGGAATTAATGTCATGGAACTCAGCGGAACATATTTCTGAATAAACATGTATGGGAGTAGGTTACACATCAATCGTCTGCATCCAGTTGTATACTAATAATGCTCTATCAAATCAATTTATATATTTATTTTTAAGAAGGAAAAAACAATCAGATTTGCTTGTGAAAATAAATAAATCATGCTCTGCCTTATTAAACGGCAGTCCTTAACGTACTGGCAGCAGCGCAAACCCTTTCTTCTGGCATTGCAAATCGACTGAGACCAAAAAAGGGACTAGCAGAGAACAACCCTATCATTGATGGCTAAATGTCATATGGAAATAAAAAGGACACTTGAAGCCTTTCTCTCGGCTGACAATGAGACAGCCAACCTTAACCCCAAGTACTCTGAATCACTGAGTAGCAATTAACTTTACAATGGCCATGTTAGCAGTATGGGGCGCTGATACCCTGCGAGTCAATTATAATGGAAAGAATGTATTTATATCTCTTCAGTAGAAGCCAAGAATATGCGAATCACATCACTGCGGATTCTGCATCAATTTGTTGGATTAGGCTTTTACTCTTATGTGCTTAGACCACTGTGGTCCTAAACAGACATTGAAAGGGCTATGTTTGGATCTTCTGCAATTTTCAAATTACCGTATTTTTCGTTCTATAAGATGCACTTTTTCCCTCCTAAAATGTAAGGGGAAATGTGTGTGCATCTTATGGAGTGAATACAGGCTGCACAGCTATCCCAGAAGCCAGAACAGCAAGAGGGATCACTGCACAGTGATCCCTCCTGCTGTTCTGGCTTCTGGGATCCAGAATAGTTTTTTCTTGTTTTCCTCCTCCAAAAACTTGGTGCGTCTTATGGTCTGGTGTGTCTTATAGAGCGACAAATACGGTACACATATTTGGGTGGATTTACTTATGCTTCAGGGTTTGGAATCAAGAAGCCAAGAAACTTGAACCTTTTTTTAAAAAAAAAAGGTTACAAGAATGTTCTTATCAGATGACAAGTGATAACTGCAACTTTCCTTGTTTCCTGGGAACAACTGGTTATTTACAATGCAAGTTGAAAAAAACCAAACCATTTAGAAGATACTGCGTTGGAGTGGTTCATTAATAAATGAATTTATTATTGTTATTTTTCTGTGCCAAGGGTATTAGAAAGTTATTAATAGGTTTTGCATAACCATCAGAACAGCTGGACTATATCAGGAGTAGCCCTCCAGATGTTGGACTCCTAACTCCTATCAGCCAATGATGAGAGATGATCAGACCTGGAGTTCAACAACATTTGAAGGGCCACAGGCTTCCCACCCTGGTGCCACGGGACCTAAAATAATTGAAATCTACAGGTGAAAGAACTACCCAGTGTGTTCTGTATTGGCAGCCACTTGTTAAGACAGGATGAAGAGTGTATCATGGGGGAGTAAGGTTTCATAGCATTTTCCCGGTTATAAGTCGCTGATACACTATTAGCACAATCTGTGCATCCCTACTTGTAAATAAAGCCTATGCAGATCAACTGGACTTCTGAGTAGACATGTAAAGGATTATACCCAAGAGTTATAATAAACTCCCTGTCAGCTCAGGGCTTAGCAACCAGTGAATGAGGTCTTCACAAAAGGGTTGTTGTTGTTTTAAATATCCTAATAGAGAAGGTCCTTGGTTAACACAAGTCACCACTATGCTCTCAGTGGCTCCATTTCTTGCCAGCTATCTCCAAAACAAAAACAAGCAGGAAAACACCATTACAGATACCTACAGAGATAAGCTGAAACAACATATTCTCTGAGCAAAAGTGCAAGATGCAGAATGAGAGTTCGTGATCTACATGTGCACTTCGCTGTGTTCTATTTATTTATAGATTGGCTCTGATGTGTTCCATCAAAGGCTAGTTCAATGCAGCAGGCAGCTAAAGGATGGGAATAAACTTTGGTGTCCATCGAGTGTCAAATGTTTTCACAGGGGGACTTCAGATGGCCTTTTGCCAGAAGGTACAGACCTCTTATTCTTTGACTTGCATCCTTCAGGGTAGCTCCAGATCCAAGCAACAAATTGGAATGGGATGAATAGAGCTGAAGATACAGATTTTCTCTGTGTGTATTCAGAGAATGGGGAAGCACTCGGCGGCTGCTTAAAATCTTAAAATGTGTGGATCCTTTACCACGTGCAGAGTGCTCAGCTGTGGTATCTGATAATGCCTCTAATAGCAACGTGCCCACTTCCAAAAATTGCCACCTGACAGTGGAAAAGGATAGGGAAGATGATCTCAACCACATCAGTGAGAGTTACAGATAGGGCCATTTGAGGCAAAAAAAGTGGCACCCTGCTCTGCCACACCGCCTACCCTGCTGCCGCCACTGCAGCAGAATTCATGAGATTTCAGTGAGCAGAAATCAACACTGATGCTGACACCACTTCTCCACCAGCAGCGGGGCAAATGGGGCCCTGCAGAGGTGCCATTTTGGGTGCTTCCATGCCCTGAGGTGGCTGCTTCACCCCACCTCATGGGTGGATGCTGTTGGCCACCATCTCTCCACACAGTATCAATGCTGTGCAATATTGCAAGTGTGGCATTCGTGTGCAAAGATCCTTGCACCACTAGAATGATTTAGTTTATCTTCCCCCTACCCCTGCTAGCAAAAGCAGATCAAATTGTGCAATATAGCAAATATAGCAGAGTGTGTTCTCCATAATAAACTTAAACAATCTTGTTTGCTCAATTTCCAGAAATTTCACCAAGTTGTGGAATGTACTTCACTGGTGCAGAATTCGGATTGCCAAGCTGAGGAATTCTTTTTTTATTATTATTTTAAACAGGTTCGCACCCGGCCTCTTCTTGTTTTGCGAATCGGCGGCCCTTTCGTGGAGGAAAAGGGGGTGCTCAGCAACCCCCCAAGCAAAACACCTCTCTCCCTTCCACGTCAGGCACAGGAAAATGAGGTTTTGACCTCCCTGGCTCATACCCCCGTTCATTTGTCGGCCCTCCAACTTTGGTTGCAGTCTTATCCTAATAGGGACGCTGCAGCTTATTTAAGTGATGGTTTTTCTGTTGGTTTTCGGATTCCAGTAGCCATGACTCCCGTGGCATGGAATCCTTCTAACCAAAAATCGGTGCGCGAGCTGCCTGAGGTCGCCCGCAAGAAAATTGCAAAAGAGCTGGCCATGCATCGGATGGCTGGTCCTTTTGGTGCCCCTCCCTTTCATAATTTGCATATATCCCCATTGGGTATTGTGCCGAAGAAGGCGCCAGGTGAATTTCGTTTAATCCATAATTTGTCACACCCCAGGGGTTCTTCAGTTAACGATGTCATCCCTCCGGAGCTTTGCTCCGTAAGGTATGCATCTCTTGATCAGGCGATCAAGATGATTCGGAAGTTTGACTGCGCTGCCCTATTGGCAAAATGTGATATTGAGTCGGCATTTCGCCTTCTCCCGATTCATCCGGATGATTTTTGGCTTCTGGGTTTCCAATTCGATGGCAAATTTTATTTTGACAAGGCCATGCCAATGGGCTGTTCAATAGCGTGTGCGGCTTTTGAATCCTTTAGCACCTTTTTGGAGTGGGCTCTCAAATTTAAAACAGGGCTGGGCGGGGTCACACATTATCTCGATGATTTTTTATTGGCCTCGGCTCATGACACTCGCGACTGCTCGGTGTTGCTGCAAGCCTTTGCTGACCTTACGCAGGAGCTGGGGGTTCCGCTTGCAGCGGAAAAGACGGAGGGCCCATCAACTCAACTTACTTACTTGGGTATCCAATTGGATACGGTTTCCCAGACTTCTAGCTTGCCAGGCGATAAGCTAGTAGCCTTGAAGAAGGTCATAGAGGAACTGCTCCCTTTGAGGAAAGTATCTCTCAGACAAATCCAGTCTCTGTTAGGGCACCTGAACTTTGCGTGTAGGGTAGTGGCGCCTGGGCGCCCTTTCTGTTCACGCCTGGCTCGTCTTACTGTGGGTCTGAGGGCCCCACATCATAAAGTGCGTCTTTCTAGCGAGGTGAGGGCCGATCTTTCTATGTGGCTCGAATTCCTGGAGGAATTCAATGGGGTGTCATTATGGCAAGACACGTTGAACTTGCATAATGACTTTCAGGTTCAATCGGATGCTGCAGGTTCCCTGGGTTTTGGACTTTACTGGAAGGGGCGGTGGTGCGCCAAGCAGTGGCCGCCTGCGTGGCAGGGAGGAGAGATTACGCGGGACCTAACATTTCTCGAGTTTTTTCCGATTGCAGTGGCTGTGCATTTGTGGGTCGAGGAATTCAGGAACCGTCGTGTCTGCTTCTGGACCGATAACCAGGCGGTGGTGTCCGTGCTGGCAAAGCTATCGTCACGTTCACCCAGGGTGTCGGCCTTATTGCGGGCCTTTGTGTTGCATTGTTTACGTTATAATATAGTGTTTTCTGCACGTTTTATTCCCGGGGTGTCTAACAAAATTGCTGATGCTCTGTCCCGTTTTCAGATGGAGCGGTTCAGAATCCTGGTTCCAGAGGCACGGATACGTCCGGAATATTTCCCGGATCATCTCTGGAACCTTGGCAGCAATTAGTTTTGCAGGGAGTAGCGGCATCTGTTTCCCCTTCTACCCTTAGTTCTTACACAAAAGCTTGGTCTGATTTTTTGGTATTTATGCGCCAGACAGCTTGCAATTTAAAAGGCGTCCCTCCCACATCGTCTCAGGTGTTAAGTTATTTGGCGCATTTATTTCAGTTGGGGCGTGCAGCTAAGACGATTAGGATTCAAGCTGCTGCTATAGCATTTTTCTGTAAAACATTTTATGATAAAGACCCTTGCGGGAAGTTTATCGTGCGTAAGGCCCTCGAAGGCTGGGGAAGACTTCGTCCTCCTCAGCCAATGTTACGGCGCCCAATTTCTTTTGAATTATTGAGCAGGATGCGCAAAAGGCTCCGGGTGGTGTGTTGGTCGGGGTATGAGGCTCGCCTTTTCTCGGCTGCCTTTTCGATCGCCTTCTTCGGAGCGTTAAGAGTAGGTGAGCTCGTGTTGGAAGAGCACACTGATGGTCGTTCTAGAGGCCTGTTGCTTAGAGACGTACAGTTAGCCCCTGCAGAGCTAAGAATCTCAGTCAGGAATTCAAAGACAGATCAGAAGGGTAGGGGTGCCATCATTCATCTCCCTGCTACTGGGGAGGCAGGCCCTTGCCCAGTAAAGGATGTCAGCAAGTACTTGGCGGTGCGCCCCTCGGGCGATGGGCCTCTATTCAAGCATGAAAACGGGTTGCCCCTAACTAGACGCCAGTTTGCACAGGTGATGCGAAAGGCGATTATGGCATGTGATGGGACGGCCGATGGTTTTGCCCCTCATTCCTTCAGGATTGGGGCTGCAACGACGGCTGCTCACTGGGGCTTGTCGGCTGACAGAATAAAGAATTTGGGTCGTTGGAAGTCGGATGCGTTTCGAGCCTACGTTCGCTAAAAGTTTGCTGCCTTACATTGTTTTGCTTTGTTTATCTTAGGTCTAGCGGCTGTCCGTATCTGGTTGGTGGGGCACAGTATCGTCCATTGGGCTGGTGTCGCAGCAAGGCAGTCCAGTTTGGGTCCAGGCCTCGGCTTCCCTCCACATGTGTGTGGAAGCTGGAACCTAATGAGTTAAGCTTTTCCCATGATGCTACACCATTCTGACGTCATTTTTAGAAGCTCGGGCGGAGCTTGGGCAAAGTTTGCCAGTCCCACTTCGAACTTTGTGGGGAAAAGACGTGGGCTTGGAATGGCTGCTAATAGCCCTGGAAAATCCTGAGAAATGTTGGAATAAATGCTGTATATAGACAAACCTGGACTCAGTGTGAGTTTGTCTGGAAGCCAAGCAACGTGACAGTTTACACCGCTGTGCAAAACTCTGCTTAGCCGTGACGGAGAGCTCGGAGCAGAGCATGCGGCAGAAGAAGCGTGCCGGGCAGGGAAGAGCTAATTGAGGGCCATAAATCAATTAGCGGGGGTCACGGCTGATAAAATACGTCACAGGTTATGGACCCATAAATTACCGCTTGTAAAACTGTCGCGGGAGCTGTAAAAACTCTGCGGTGTCGAGCAGAGGCTTTGATCTGCTGTGTCGGCAAACAAGCAAGCGGCAGCTGCAAGACGCAGAGAAGTGCCTGCGTTGCTGTGGAGCCAGGTTGCAGAGAACAGCTGAGGTATCGTTTCTCCACGGAGCTGAGGAGCCGGAGGAGCTGGTGCGTTTGTAAGTACAGCTTGGGGCCCCTTTGGGAGAACGGAAAGAGATGGCGGACGGCCATGAATCATTCTCCGTGCCCTTCGAAAAATTAAACGGCCAAAATTGGGGAGAATGGAGCAGAAAGCTGAAGGCCTGGCTGGTAGCCAAGGGTCTGTGGGACGCGGTCCTAGGGCCTCCACTGCCTCAGCCAGCCGCCGGAGCTGCAGCAGCAGTAATTGCAGATGCGCATGCTTCGCGGAGGAAAAATCAGAAAGCCCTGGGAGCTATAGTGCTCAGTTTGGAGGGTTCACAGTTGCCCCATGTGGAGGGTTTGGAAACTGCGCATGAAGCTTATGCTGCTCTTGAAAGAGTGCACCACAGGACCACGGCTGGTGCTAAAATCCATACCACCAGGCGGTTGTTTGAAATGAAGCTACGTCCAGGTGGGGACATAAGACAACATGTTACAGAGATGCTCTCTGTGTTTAATGAACTGCGGCTGTTGCAGGTGAACTTTACTGATGAATTGAAGGTTTATATTTTGCTAAGCTCTCTGGACAAAAGTTATGACAATTTATGTCTAACTTTGGAATCTATGAATCCGCAAGATCTGACTTTGGCCTACGTCACAGGACGCTTGGCTGACGAACAGGAGAGACGGCTCAGGGAGAGCAAGTCTGGCGCAGCAAGCTCCACCGGGAGAAAGGGGGGGGCGAAGCAAGATGAGAGCTTTGTTCAGGCTTTTGCAGCTCGTCGGTGTTACGTGTGTGGTTCTCACGGGCATTTGAAAAGAGACTGCCCACAGAAAGCGAGAGCAGCTGGGCAGGAAGCCTTCAAGGACACCTACCATGGAAATCAGCAGGGTTTCCATGGGAACCAGCCTGGGAGACAAGGCCAGCCTGGGAACGCAAGAGGAGGACGTGGAAAACAACGTGAGGAGACGTATCAGATAGCAGCGAGCATGGCTTTGTTCGAAGACGGCTGTGTGGAAAATTCCAAGTTTCGCTTTGTTATTGACTCTGCTGCTAACCGCAATTTGATTCCAGAGACACCTGCTGTTGAGAGGTGGAAGTGCACGGCAATACCTGCCGGGAAATCTGTACTGTTTGCAAATGGACAGAAAGGAAATCTGACTAACGTTGTAAATCTGCATTTTCGTGTTTTGCAGGAAACGCTGGAGTGTTGTACCGTTCCTGGGTTGCACCACTGTCTGTTATCTGTGCCATATTTACTGAAAAAGGGATTTACGTTTTCTTTTCAGGATGATGTGTGCACAATCTCCAAAGGAGGGAGGATGCTTGCCAAGGTTAAAAAGGGGCAGAATGATCTTTTCATTCTTAAAACGTCTCTGGAGGGTGAGGGGAAGGTTGAGAAAGCACAAGCCCTGTGTACTGAGATTCCCGCTCAAGTGCAATGTGCACATATTTGGCATGCTAGGACGGCTCATAGTTCAGTAGAAGAACTACAGGTGCTGCCGGAAGTTTCTAAAGGGTGTAAGATTTCAGAATGTGGACATGATGTAAGTTGTGAAACTTGCAAGCTGGCAAAGATAAAAGGATGCAGTTATCCAAAGATTGAGAGGATAACCACTAGGCCTTTTGAACAAATTCATGTAGATTTGTGGGGTCCTGTAAAGGAACCAAGTCTGGGAGGGTCAAGATATCTGCTCTCAATGCAGGATAATTTTACCCAGAATTCCTGGACACATGGTCTTAAATCCAAGGATGATGCAGCACAGCTGATCAAACGTTGGATTGAGGAGGTGGAACAAAAGTTTTCCACCAAAGTGCAAGCTGTCACAAGTGACAGGGGAGCTGAGTTTACAGGTTCTGCTTTGCAGAAGTACTTTCGCAAGAAAGGAATACGTCACACAGTGACTGCACCCAATCAGGGGGGGAAGGCAGAGCAGATGAGTCAGGCTCTGGTTAAAACTGCTCAGGTGTTGCTGAAAGATTCTGGGTTACCTCCAAGGTTTTGGTTGGAGGCAATCAAGTATGTGAGCTTCACCTGGAACCGCACCTACAATTCCATGGTAGGGGACACACCGTTTGGGCTGTTGCATGGCAGGAAACCCCAGATTCATTTTTTGCGCAGGTTTGGATCGCATGCATCTGTGTCAGTACCTGCAGCGTTGCAGGGGCCAGATGGATCCAAGTTCCGGAAAATGATCTTCTGTGGGTATGAGCCAACAGCAAATGCGTGGAGATTTGCATTTCCATCAGGTGATCAGAGTAAGTTACTGATCAGCAAACACGCTGAGTTCTATGAGCAGGATGAAAAGTCAAAACCTGCTACCAAGCGTGATGTTCTTTCAGAATGTCTCTCTGATTCAGAACAGGAAGATTCTGAGGGGGAAGAGGGGGAGGAAGGAGAAACTGAGTCTGATGATGACGATCAGGGAACTGACCAAAGTCAGGAACAGGAGGAGGTATCTGTAGTTTCTCCACAGGTTAAGAGAACACCCAAAAGCGAGCCCAGTTCTCCGGTAAGTGTAATGGAGAAGGTCCGAAAACGTTTTAAGTCAGAGGGGGAATCCCGTGAAGATGAGGACACAGGTTCTGGTGGCAGTGAGTCAGAGGTAACATCTGAGTTTATGCCCAGAAGATCTAGTCGCTCAACGAAAGGAATTCCGCCGGACAGGTACCAGGCGACAAGCGCATGGGCCTGGTTCACACAGTGTGATTCTGGGAGTGTTGAAGGGGTTCAACGGGTGCCTGGGAAAGATGCTGGAAAAGAGCACAAGGCAAAGGGGAAGGTGTTGAACTCAAAAGGGTCTTGTCAGAAGGTGCAGCAAGGGGGGGTGTGGAAGCTGGAACCTAACGAGTTAAGCTTTTCCCATGATGCTACACCATTCTGACGTCATTTTTAGAAGCTCGGGCGGAGCTTGGGCAAAGTTTGCCAGTCCCACTTCGAACTTTGTGGGGAAAAGACGTGGGCTTGGAATGGCTGCTAATAGCCCTGGAAAATCCTGAGAAATGTTGGAATAAATGCTGTATATAGACAAACCTGGACTCAGTGTGAGTTTGTCTGGAAGCCAAGCAACGTGACAGTTTACACCGCTGTGCAAAACTCTGCTTAGCCGTGACGGAGAGCTCGGAGCAGAGCATGCGGCAGAAGAAGCGTGCCGGGCAGGGAAGAGCTAATTGAGGGCCATAAATCAATTAGCGGGGGTCACGGCTGATAAAATACGTCACAATGTGCAGCTGTCGTGGCTGGCCAGACGGGGAATGCGTTGGTCAGAGCTCCTGCCGCGGATCCGGAGGCAGTTGCTCTTGGAAGGGCCACCTTCGGCTATAGTCGTGCAGCTGGGCGAGAACGACCTGGTATCCATGGACTGTTTTTCACTTCGTACTGCAATGGTGGGCGACATGGAGAAGCTGCAGGCATGGGTGCCGACAGCAAAAATATTTTGGTCCAAGCTACTGCAACGACGCATTTGGATGGGCAGTCGTTGCCCTCTTGCCACAGAGAGGGTCAGAAAACGTATCAATAAAACGGTGGCAAAAAAGGTTATTGAGTTGGGTGGAGACGTAATTTCCCATCCTACGATTCGTTTTCAGGCTATACCCCTTTTCAGAGATGATGGTGTGCATCTTTCAGCCTCAGGGAATGAGGCTTGGCTGGGTGCAGTGGTGGCCAAGCTGAGAGCTTGGTCGGGGTTGTGAGTGGTTTGGCGGTGAGCTGTGGGCTCCATGGCGGTTAGGCATTGGTTAAATTGGTGCTTGGAGGGGTAAGTGCCTACCCCTCCAAATGATGCGATGGGAATTCCGTTAAAGGAATCCAGGGGCTTGCCATTCTTTCGTCCTTGTTCATGGAGTTGAACTTGGGCCGTGCAAGCCCCACCGGAACATGAGGGTGAGTAGTGGGAGATTGATGCCCGACTTCACTTTCTCACCCAATACTTGTTTCCCACTCTGGCTTCCGTTGGTGTCCGGAATGCCAGCTCTGTCCCTGAGGGCATGGACAGATAGTCATAACCAATGCCTAAGCAACCACTCACATTTTTTGTATTTGAATAAAGTTGTGGCCAAAATTATGCCAAAAAACCTAAACAAAATTGATGTGTGAAGTGTAAATTTTTTGGGGTGGCAATTGTGGGACTCAACACGCAATAGAATTCCATTCAACATTAAGTGAGCTGAAATTTCTCAGAAGATAATATTCTGAGAAAATTTCCCTGGATAATTTTTCCTCTCCCTCCTCCTAGCCACCCTCAAGAATATCCAGCAATATGCCCCCACTCAATTTTACTGCCCATGAATAGTGTGGGAAATGGGGGGGGGCATTTTCATTTATCCATAGTTTTAGAATTGCTTTAAAAACAGTTTGAGTTTATGTTAAAACATAAAAGGTTACTCTGGAAATTTTGCAACCTGCTTCTGAGAATGAGGACTTTTGTTTTTTCCGAAGTGAATCTTTATAGACCATTTAATAATCTTAACCAGGAGAGTTTATACAGATGCAGTTCAAAGAAGAATTCCTGGGAAAAACAACGTTCTTAATAAAATATTATTCCTTGAAAATCAACAGCCCTCTTGTTTTTCTTTTTGCAGTGCAGGGCATGTCGGGATTTTAACATATTAAGAGTTTTTCCTTATGATGATACATAGCTGCCAGTCAAGTACATAAGGTTATGTGTTGGAGCAATCAGCTTTGACACTTCCATTTATTAGATGAGCATTACAGGCCAATGACTGATACTTTATTCATTTATATTTAAATTTCCACATCACCCTTTCTCCAAACGGAAGGCCATAATTATTCCAGCACTATTACAGAATGTTCCACAGTAACAGTAAAAAGCTGAAAACACAACCCTTAGATATCATGTTTTGTTTATTTTCTTTGAAGAATGAAGAGTGTGGGTGCCATTTGTTATGTAGAGTTTAAAATAAAAGATGGTGGGCGCACAAGAAATGCAATTTGGCACACCAAGAAGATGTCAAGCAAATCTGGAGATTTGTACTGAATGTTGGCTTCATAGACCCTCCCAAACCACTGAACTGCTGCAGAAATCAGCTTCCCTAGCTTAAGGCATGGCTGTCCAAGCTGCATTATGACTGCCCCAACACAGGTAATAGGCTCTGTTGCATGACTGGAGCAGGAGAAAAAAGCCATGAAGACAGGAATAGGAAGCTGCTTAATATCACCTTGAACCATTGGTCCACACAGACTGGCAGCAGCTCTATGAGGTTTTTCACCCCAACTCTACCTACAGATGTCAGGGACTGAAACTGGGATCTTCTTCACAGAAAGCATGT
The DNA here is from genome assembly GCF_964188305.1 of Podarcis bocagei. NCBI lineage: Eukaryota > Metazoa > Chordata > Lepidosauria > Squamata > Lacertidae > Podarcis > Podarcis bocagei. The sequence continues at coordinate 60,809,601 of NC_138129.1, forward strand.
GCCTGCCTCCTCAGTGCTCCACTGTTGCCTGCTCCCCTACATGGTAGACTGGAGAAACCATGGAGAAGTCATGATAGGGTCATGAAACACACATTCTTTATTGTGGTCCCACAATAAACAGTTTCGAAAGCAAAATGAAGCAGAGATACAAGGAAAAGATACTAAGGCAGTCACTATGTTTTATCCAGAGCATGTTGATTTCTGTTTCTTATTATCTGCCACAGTCAGGGTAATATCATTTGACCTATCTTCGAGAAGATATTTGAGATAAAAGGTTACAGAATTTCCAGGTAAATTTAGCAATACTGTAAGGGTTTAATTCAAGCATGGCCAAACTTGGCCCTTCAGCTGTTTTCAGACTACAATTCCCATCATCCCTGACCACTGGTCCTGTTAGCTAGGGATGAGGGGAGTTGTAGTCCCAAAACAGCTTGAGGGCCAAGTTTGGCCATGCCTGGTTTAAGTAATTAATCCCTGGCTTGTTTATACAGCCCACAGTGTATTAAATAAATACAAATAAATAAATAAAACTTAACCAGCTGACCAATTGCATTGCAGATAACTTGGTTCTGCCCCTCCCTAACATAAAGCCCCCCCCCCCAATTCTGGCTATGCTCACAAATACATCCACAAAGAAGACATTTTCACATATTGTGAGTCATCTGGCACTTTTGATGCATGCTGCAAGGGGCTGCTTTCTGATAACAATGAGATATGATTGACTGCATAGACTGCATTGCCATTGAGAAATATTTGTTCCTTAGTCACCTTGTAAGCAGATGTTAATTGGAAGTGACACTGATTACACTTTTACGTGTGCTGTTAGCATACTGTTTGCCAACCTTTATGGTCACATATTAGGTATAAGGTAGTTTCTCTCTAGTGCTTGCTACGTTGTATATGAAACATCACCCTAAGCTCTCTTACGGCTCTGCCTCTAGTCTACTGAATCCATTAGCAGGCAAGAGATTAGGATGACAGACATGCTGATCTGATGCCATGCCATCCTGCCAGCTGTGTCACTTATGGCCACCATGGCTTGCCACTCATCGTTCAGCACATACCTTTAATGATTAGTGGTCATAATTAGAATATTAGAAGAACAGCCCCAATGTGGTGCTCTCCAGATGTTTTGAACTAAGACTGACTAGGGTTGAGCAGAGTTGCAGCCCCAACAATCTGGAGGGCACCGCATTGGTTAAGGTTGTTACAGAACCATAGATTTGGAAGGGGTCTTGCAGGTTATCTAGCCCAACTTCCTGCTTGATCCAGAAAATCCATAGCTAGAGCATCCGCAACAGACCAAGATGTCCAGGCTCTGCTCAAAGACCTCTGGTAAGGAACAGCTGCTTCTTCCTCTGTCTCAGTAATTGGTTCTGCTGCCAGACTGATCTTACCACCAATAGGTTTCTCCTAACATTCGGCAGAAATCACCCCTCCTGGAACATCAGCTCATAAAACATACAGTTAGATGAAGGAGTAAACCTCTGCAATACGTAACAATTGTAAATAATGCTGGATTGGTAAAATGTTTAGTTTATCCATTAAGAAGCTTTTTCTTTTAGAACAACATCAGCAGTATTTATTGTTAGTAACAATGAAATGTTGTTGTTGTTGATATTGGAAAGAAAGTCTACTACTTTCACATTCTGAATGGAGAAATGGAACATTTTACCAAACCAGTATAATTTATAATGTATAGAAAATATCTGTGTTAGTTAGTTAGCCTATTCCACAAATGTGGAAGGGCTGCATAATTCAGTGGCGGAGGACACAGATTGCATGGAGAAGTTCAGTCCCTGGCATCTCCAGGCAAGTATGGCTGAAAGAGGCTCTTGCCGGTAACCCTGGAGATCTGCTGCCAGATAGTGTAGGCTATGGGTAGGCAAACTAAGGCCTGGGGGCCAGATCCAGCCCAATCACCTTCTAAATCCGGCCCATGGGCGGTCTAAGAATCAGCATGTTTTTACATGAGTAGAATGTGTCCTTTTATTTAAAATGCGTCTTTTATTTGTGGTTATTTGTGGGGCATAGGAATTCATTAATTCCCCCCCCTCCAAAATATTGTCCGGCCCCCTACAAGGTCTGAGGGACAGTGGACCGGCCCCCTGCTGAAAATGTTTGCTGACCCCTGGTGTAGGCCAACGGTCTGTCTCATAGAAAGCAGCTTCCTATGTAAGCTGTGGGTCTGAGAATGGAGCGGTCTTGGAGCAGCAGCAGCTGCTGGGATACAAAGACTGCTCTGGCAATTTCACAACCTCAGATCCAGGAACACAGTATGTGAAGCATTTGCCTGCAATCCTCCCCATGATGGATTAGGTGAGTGAATACTAAAAACCTAGGTATTATTAGGGTTAGGCTTCCTTCATCATTTCCCATCTCTGTACCTCTAAGACAGGCACAGGCAAACTCTGGCCCTCCAGATGTTTAGAACTACAATTCCCAGGGATGATGGGAACTGTAGTCCCAAACATCTAGAGGGCCGGAGTTTGCCTGTGCCAGCTCTAAGATCATTAACTGTTGAAACCAGGCAAGGCAATACTATAATGCTGGATCCCCCCACCCCCACCCCTCAAAGCAAGTACTACTTAAAACAATGGAAAACGATGACTATCAATTACAGCCTGATAATCCAGTCCATAACCAATTAGAAATGTCAGTCATGTTGTTAACACTCAGATTGTCATGAACTTAGCAGCAGCTTTATGTATTTTTCTAAATCCAATTTAGACTCAAAATATGTTTTATTAGCTGCAGACAAGAATATTTAAATTCTATATATATATATATATATATATATATATATATATATATATATATATATATATTTAGAGTTTCATCTTTTGAAATGGCAAATGGCCATATTCAAGCCACATGTTGGCTACTTGTTTTTTTTCTTCTTCTTCTTCCTGTTCACAAAAAGGCGAAAGTTGACACGTCTCAGTACAAACCTTTCTCTGTTTCTTGAGAAAACAACAATAAAACACCCGTTGCCTTTTATCCACATCTGGCTGCAGCAAAAACAGTGACCCGTAGAATTCAAAATTTCATACTTCACTGCTGCAGGCTAGCATCCAGAGGTTATTCTTGCCCATGTTTATGAAAGATCGAGCCCTGTCAGGAGGAGAAGTGCTTATTGAGAAAACACATGGAGTTTCTGCTTTCAAAAAATCATGGAATTAGGCAGTGATAAGAGGGTTCCCTCCCCTTATTCCCTGTGGGGGCTTGTAAGATTTAATGAGGAATAGCTGTTTAGTTAAATGCAAAAACAAAGTAAACAGTCTTAGACTGCAATCCTGTGCAGGCCTACCTAAAAACTGTTTGAACTCAATGGGACGTACTTCTGAGTAGATGTGTAGATGATTGCAACACTAGTTTTGAACACCACTAAGGGACAGCAATTGTTTGGTCCGACAGATATGGGTGGTAAACTCTCATTAATTTGTTAGAACTCAAAGAAGTAGAGTTTGCCAACCCTTTGGGGTTCAATGAACAAGACTAACTTGGGTCCATTAATTTCAATAGGTCTACTCTGAACGAAAGGGACGCGGGTGGCGCTGTGGGTAAAACCTCAGTGCCTAGGACTTGCCGATCGTATGGTCGGTGGTTCGAATCCCCGCGGCGGGGTGAGCTCCCGTCGTTCGGTCCTAGCTCCTGCCCACCTAGCAGTTCGAAAGCACCCCTAAGTGCAAGTAGATAAATAGGGCCCGCTTTATAGCGGGAAGCTAAACGGCGTTTCCGTGTGCTGCTCTGGTGCCGGTTCGCCAGAGCAGCTTCATCACGTTGGCCACGTGACCCGGAAGTGTCTTCAGATGGCACTGGCTCACGGCCTCTAGAGCGAGATGAGCACGCAACCCTAGAGTCAGACACGACTAGCCTGTACGGGCAGGGGTACCTTTACCTTTACCTTACTCTGAATGAAAAAAAAGATACAACCCACTTTTCTTCTTTCCCACTCCAGGAACAATTGCCAAATCTTCCAGTTTCAGACACACAGATGAATAGACCTGGATCCTAGCCAAGAAAGACAGCAGTAGAAGGCATTACCAAGGAGGTTGATGCTAGTTCCAATGTCAGAGAGCTAGTGCCCAGGGTACAATAAGTAGCAGTAAGTAAAGTGAAGTCAGTAAAATACAGAATCCTACAACTCTGGGTATTTTGCTGTTCTTCTCACTGTCATCCTCACAATTCCTAAGTGTAACCTTTTTTCCAAATAGTTGGTTCTTATTTACAGCATCACGTAGTTTTGTTTTTGTCTGAAATAAACTAGTCAACCATTGACTACCATTAAAAAACACCCAGAATGCATTTCCTTTTTGGAACAGGCTCCCCCTCCCCCCATGTATATGGATTATATGAATGACAGTCCTGGTCACAGAGGATCTATTCTTCCTTCATAATTTGAATATGTTCCTTGGTGAGCCAAACTGAGTGCATGACACAATGTGAGCAAGTGAGCTTCACTAATACTCCCTAGGAAACTATTCAGACAACCCTACAATCCATTTAAATCAGAGAGCGAGGCAAATGAAGAAAGGGGGGGAGGCGGCTTCTTTTCAGTTTCTTCCTGCATTCCTGCATTACATTTATAATTGGTTCAGTTCACCAATTGCTGAGAAACTTCCTGTTTATGGTGTACATAACAAAAAAAAAACAAAAAAAAAACAAAAAAAAACCGAACGACAATATGTCAGATTCATGTAATATCTGACCTCCCTTAAATGACTGGTCACATTCATGAAAGTACAAAGGGATTTTCATATGCAAAGCATTGAATTCAAACACTGGACTTGAATGACTTCAAAAAGTTTTGTCAGCAATAGTCACTTTTCAGCTTCAGTCTGAAAACTCTGATAAATTAAAATTCGTATTTTGGCCTTTTTAATATTAAAATTTGACTTTCCTCTTGTATACCCTTTCTCTCTAAGATACGGTGGCAGTATGAGTGTGGGGAACCTCAGATTCAAGGAGCAAAGGCAACCCTCCACAGGCAACCCTCCTCATTTGCCCTACTTCACATTTCCGGGCAGGAATACATCCTTGAACTCTGATAACACTTTTTGCTTGTCTGGACAAGGGGTGTATGGATGTGTGGAAACTAGCCTAGTGTGCATAGATAAAACGGGCATTTGTTTGTCCCTCCCCTTTTGCTTCTGGCTTTGTCTATCATGGGCATGTGGCCTTTGGGAGGTTCCCCAGAAGGGAACATGGCTGAAAAAGGTTTCTTACTCCTGCAACAATGCATAGGCCCAGATCCTGTCTCTTAGCCTATAGTTATGATGTGAGGGAAGTGGGGAGTGAGTGTAAAATAATGAATTCTTCATTATACCACTTACCCCTGGGGGGGTCGGGTCTTGCTAGCTCTATTGAAATATTTGGCTTTCCTTGAAATTTCTCAGATGTTTCTTCAGAGATGGGACTTCCTAAGTTAATTTTGGTGGCAACTCTGAGGAAACCAGGCTACACTGATAGAGGCCTTCCTTCAATCTCCAAGCATTGAGGACAAACATCAGAAAAGGGCCTACATGAACTTGCCTTAGATGGCTACAAGTTTAGATTTCTGACCATAAGGATACATAACAATATAATTATGTTAATGTGTTATTTTAATATTTAATTATTGAATGATTATAATTACTATATTTAACAGTCAAAAGACTTTTAGAAGGCATGAATGCAGGCCGGGTATCCCCATGACCTCCGTGCCTTGCAGGCCAACACATCCACATTTGGTTTGCATCAGTTTAGCTGTTAACTGCCCACATTCCGTCTTTCCCAAAATTGCCTTCCAAAACGTTAGCATCCCCTTCATGGGAATTTCATTAAAACAAAAATTCAGACATTTATCAAAACAAGAGTTCATCTTTTTCCATGACTTTATTTCCTGGTAAAATTATGAATGAATCTCCTTTTCAGCATCAGTTTTAATGATGGTGATGGCAATTGTTGTGTTGGGAGGACCTATTTCACTGACAAGAACCATTAGTGATCTAAATACTCCACCCTAATTTAAAAGGAAGATTTCTCCCCTGAGACTGGGACCTGGGCATTGTCCTTCCTCCACCACCTCCAAAATAAGATTTAGGAGATGCCTTTATGAAAGCCTAAAGGATTCACGCCTTCCTTGTTCTCAGCCAGGTAAGCATGTATAATCAGGTTTCCCTCTCCCCCACACTTGCAATTAACCAGGCATTTTGCCAACAGCCCTGGAGCTCCTGCCTGGTGTGTTCTTTCTTCTGCTTCTGTGACCTTTGGAGATGCCCTGAAGTTTGATCTTCGGACTTGGCAATTGCCTCTTGCCTTCTGAACCTGATCTAGATCTAGTCTATCCATGATCATGTATATTGTCTTTGGCCCAGCTGTAGTCTATCTCAGAGCCAGGTCCAGGCCAGAAAACCCATGAAGTGAAGCCATTGGCTATTTTGCAACTCTCCCTTCTATTACAACTGCACATACATTCCTTATTTTTGCAAGGTGGTGGGAAAGCACTCTTTATATGATTCCCCCCCCCTCCCCCAATTTCTCCTTCTTCCCATGGTTGGTGGTAGAGATAACATGAGGCAAAGCTAACAGCAGGATTTCTGTGAAAGGTGGAAGGGGAAAAGATGCTGATGAGTGAGCACCAAATATAGACAAAACTTTGGTGGGCATCAATAGGGTTCTTCTGGTGGCAGATTTTCAAAGCAAAATTCTGAGTGGAATCAGTTCATGAGGGCAAGCTCTTTTGGGAATCTTCAGTTTACTGTCTACATTCCTCTGAGCTTTCATTCCCTCTTGATAACATCTTGAAGCATTTGATAAGGAAATGCCTGTCTATTTCCTCTCATAACACACCCAAATGGTTTATATGAATTAATAAATTATCCAAGATTGCTGTACATTTCCCAGAGCCTCTTGTTATCTGTAACTGCCTGCCTGAACTTGCATGCGTTGCGCTTCAAATTATCAGACAACTTGCAAGTGTTAGAAATGGGCAAAGCACCATGTAGATCAAGGATGGGGAACCTGTAGCTGTCAAGATGCTGTTGGTCTTCAGGTCCCATCAGCCGCAGCCAGCATGGCTGGTAGTCAGGGATTATGGGAGTTGGAGTCCAATGACAACTGGAGGGTGAAAGGTTCCATACCCTTGATTCCACAATTGATAAACTGACATCTTGACAACTTCCCATAACCACCACACTATTGAGGTGTCCTTTAAAAGTTAGAAGAGTGCTGTGGGATCAACATAGGACCATCTCTTGCCACTAGGGTAATGTTTACAGTTCTGCAACCGGGCATGTCAGATAGGTCTTTTCCAGAAAGCTTGCACCCAGCAAAACCCAAATGATTGGCCCCACTTGTGATTGTGGTACACTAGCACTGTGGCAAAACCATAGTTATCTGATTGGTCACTGTGAAAACAGGATGTGGGACTACATGGGCCTTTGGCCTGATCCAACAGGGCTTTTCTTGTGTTCTTATATGTGGTCTGAAAATATTGTTTATTTCAAATATTTCAACCCCATTCTTCAGCCCAAAAGGCTTGTGTAAGAGCAATAACATGTAAGACACTCCCTGGCCACAGACAGGTTACATTTTTTTACCTGCTTCCAACAATGTCCCAAATTCCAGCTTGTTCTTTTTAAAAAGTGCATTGAAAATACATGTGGCCCACCTAACCTTTCCCGTTTGGCTGTGATGCTATTTTACTACGGTGGTCAAGAGAGAAGAAAGAGGCTCCCTTAGGGTCGAAGGTTGTCAGAGCATATGTATTCCCAAGTCTGGCAAGCTCCGCATACGTCTGTGGTTAGAAGTGTGAATAAAAGGATCCAGCCTTCCAGACTGAAAGATTAGCGGGCCTCTGCTTATTTACACAATATTATACAGTCCTTGTTTCATACTTACATTCATATGAAGGCCAACAAATATTTGAAACGGAGGCCAGCTGTTTCGCATAAGCGTCCAGCGTCCTTCCCACTTGGTGCGGATTGAAAGGGATGGAAATGTCTCGTTCCCCACAGAATTGCAACCCACCCAGAAGTTCCAGATTCCTCAACGTCCCAGGGATTTGTTTTTGTTTGTTTTTCTAACATTCCCTTTTTTCATGGGCTCTGTGTGCATAGCAAAGAAACTGAAAAATTGCAGGCAAGAGGTATGCAGTGCTCCTGAAAACCTTCGCCAATTCAACTCCTCAAACGCAGGTTCTTTTGCATCTAAACACAGCAGCTCCCCTGCCATATTGGTCAACAGTTGGATTAAACCAGGGACAAAGAGTGGGTCCTCTGACAGATTCTCCCTCACTAAAGATGCGAGCTGGGTAACCCGACAATTTCCTGGGTGCTTAAAAGTTTCAACTCTCTCTGTTAACAAACTCTAGAGAGCTCTGCTTTAACTGTATGTGGTAATGTTTCTTATACCACAGCCAGGGGTTTTACTTGTGTGAAGGATGCCCTGGGTCCAATTATCATCATCATCATTATTATTTGTATAACTGCCCTTCACCTGAAGATCTCAGGCTGGCACTTCTTTCCCCAACCAGAGGTTCAAAGTATGAGGAGGCAGTTCTGGAACAAAACTAGTCTTTTTATTTAATTACATGCAATAATGGTTTTACACTTGATGGCTACTCATGAGGGGCGCGATTCTTAGTTTTCTGCTTACTAATCTATGTAGATATGCAGCTTTCCTATAGAAACCAGGGTGTTGCTACTTTATAGCTGCATAAAGAGGATTCTTTATTAGAAAAAGAGAACAAGATACATTGTTTTTCACTTTGAGAAATCAGGTTGGTAATTTCATAGCTGCTGTAATTTGCAGAAAGCTGCCTTCCTTCCTTCGGCTAGGTTGTGACTATATTGATGCATACCCTGCTAAATCAATGCATATTGAAGACATCTGGATGCTAGATTACTTGGGCTGGCAATGTGAAATAAACTTGTGGTATCTATAAGAATTATATTGGCTTGGCACGGCTTTATGAGATCCTTACATTGTTACTTATGGGTCATAGCCCAATTTTATAATATACATCTGTAAGCATTGGTGGTGGCATATCTGGCTGAAGAGGATAGCTCTTTTATGTTTCTTATGGTGCTGGAGGAGACTCTTGAGAGTCCCATGGACTGCAAGAAGATCAAACGCATCCATTCTTAAGGAAATCAGCCCTGAGTGCTCACTGGAAGGACAGATCGTGAAGCTGAGGCTCCAATACTTTGGCCACCTCATGAGAAGAGAAGACTCCCTGGAAAAGACCCTGATGTTGGGAAAGATGGAGGGCACAAGGAGAAGGGGACGACAGTCGGTGAGATGGTTGGACAGTGTTCTCGAAGCTACAAACATGAGTCTGACCAAACTGCGGGAGGTAGTGGAAGGCAGGAGTGCCTGGCATGCTCTGGTCCATGGGGTCACAAAGAGTCGGACACGACTAAACGACTAAACAACAACAAAACCTGCATGCCAGTTGATAAATGCATAGATGTGTCAAAATTCTAAGTATTTCTGATGCTCTTTTCCAAATCTGATCTGCAGGTCAAATTCACTTGAGTCATATCATGTCATGGATAAATATTAGGTGCACGGTGACAACAATATTTACCTTGTATCTGTTTTTGGAGTGTTTTGCAGATGCCTGATATGGTTTGGATCCACCTTGTGTTGTTCCAATTATTCAATTCATATATGATCTGTTAAATCTGAACCATTGAGGGCATGGTTAGCCCTTCTGAGGGGATGCAGCTTGCCAAATTTCAGAAAACTAGTTGCAGAGGATCTCCTTTAAGGACTGACTTTACCATTTAGGCATTGCTATTGGGAAAGTAAGACTTTTCTCTCACCCCACCACCCCTCCTAGATGTTCCCTCTGTGAAAGAGAGAGAGAGAGAGAGAGAGAGAGAGAGAGAGAGAGAGAATGAGAATATGGGGGAATAATTCAATGTATTTGAAAGCTTGACCTGTCAAACAAATTGAATGATTTCCCTGCCTGTCCACCACTCCCCTCTTTAGCTTTAGACATTCCCCCAGTCAGTTCACTTTCATTTATCGGGGGGGGGGGACCCAACCCTTCCAACTCACACCACTGGTTCTGCATCCCAGAACAAAATGCAGTGTGGCACCATTTTGAAGGAAAGAGCTTTCGCTTTCCTAAGTTGATGACCACTTTTTAAAAAATTGTAACTCCTGTTCTTTGGCCTCAAAACAAAACAGCTGTGCATTTATCTTTATGGGTAATACAAAGCCACAGAGCTATTCAGAAGGTTGGGCACTTACATAGGAAGAGCCTGCTGGACCAGGCCTATGGCTCGTCCAGTCCTGGTTACAAGCAGATACAAAGAACAGAAAGAAGGATTGGGCCTTACAACTTATTTTACCTTCAATTCTATGCATGATGTCAGGGAACTGCCATCGGAAGGAAGGGAGGTGAAAGGGCTCACACAGGTTGGGAGAGACTCAGCAGCTGAAGAGGGAACCAGTAGGGGGAGAGGAGGTGAGCTGAGAGAAAGGGAGCTGGAGGGATGGCTCGGAGACACCTCCAGCGAAAACAGTGGGGAGGTTTCAGGACCTCCTATAGGGACACCCACTCCTCGCCGGAAACTGTCACGCAGAGAGTCCAGAAGACGTGTTTCCGTTAAGGAGCTTTTTATGTTGTTTGCTGCTGAGCACCAGATACAGACTATCCCTTTAAGTAACCCTTTGCAGGTGACCACGATCGATGGAAGGGAGCTGCTGGGAGGTGAAGTCAGCCAGCAGACCGTCCCAATGATAATGAGGGTAGCAAGACACACTGTGCTAATAGCGTTTAATGTGGCTACCTTGGGAGGAGCTCCCATTATTCTGGGGATGAGCTGGCTAGCGTTACATGATCCGCTAGTGGGCTGGCATCAGAGAGTGGTCTCCTTTGGGTCAGCACATTGTCTAGAACACTGCAAAGAGCGGGAGGCTCAAGGAGGGGCCAGAGCCACTCTAGCAGGGACAGAAGTAACGGAGAAGGGGAAGGTTCCCCAACAATACGCCGACCTGAGCAACGTCTTCAGCGAGAGGGAGGCAGACAAACTACCCCCACATAGACCCTTTGACTGTCGAATCAATTTACTCCCTGGGGCACAGCTCCCTCTAGGCAAGCTGTACGCCATGTCAGACAGAGAGATGCAGGAGCTAAGGGAGTTCATTGACAAGAACCTGAAGAGAGGGTTCATCAGAGAGTCCAGGGCGGTGGGGGGCAGCCCAGTGTTTTTTGTGGACAAAAAAAACACGGACAAACCTAGACTTGTAGTGGACTTCAGGGCCTTAAATGCAGTGTCAGAACCAGTGACTTTCCCGATGCCCAGAATTGATGACATTTTGACAAGGGTCAGGAAGGGAAAGATTTTTACTAAACTGGACCTGAGGGGGGCGTACAACCTGATACGAATAAGGAAGGAGGATGAATGGAAAACCACCATGTTCACCCCTTTGGGGGCATTTGAATATTTAGTTATGCCCTTCGGCCTACAAGCAGGCTCCGCGTGCTTTCAATCGTTTATGAACCACGTCCTGGGGCCTTTGCTTTACAAGAATTGTGTGGCCTTCTTAGATGACGTGTTAGTATATTCAGAGAATGAGGAGCAGCATGTAAAAGACGTCAGGGAAGTGTTGGGCAGACTGCAAGCCAATCAGCTGTGGGTGAAGCTAGAGAAGTGTCAGTTTCATGCCAAGGAGGTGGAATTCCTGGGGTACCGCTTGTTGGACAAGGGATTGGCCATGGATCCTGGAAAGGTCCAAGCGGTACTGGAATGGAAAACACCGAAAACAAGGAAGGATGTGCAAAGATTCCTTGGATTTGGAAACTTCTATCGGAAGTTCATCAGAAATTTTGCCCACTTGACGGCTCCCATTACGGACTGTCTCAGCAGTAAGAGGAAATTCGTTTGGACGGCGGAGGCGGAGCGAGCTTTTGAGGAACTGAAAAGGGCATTCGCTTCGGAAGAACAGCTCCTGCATGTGGATTTACAAAAACCGATGCCGGGGTTTTGCCTCCTCACCGCCCATAGAGGAGGGGGCGGGAGGGGGCGGGAGGGGGTGAAGGGGGCCCTGGAGGGGAGGTGGATGTCAGGGAACTGCCATCGGAAGGAAGGGAGGTGAAAGGGCTCACACAGGTTGGGAGAGACTCAGCAGCTGAAGAGGGAACCAGTAGGGGGAGAGGAGGTGAGCTGAGGGAAAGTGAGCTGGAGGGATGGCTCAGAGACACTTCCAGCGAAAACAGTGGGGAGGTTTCAGGACCTCCTGTAGGGACACCCACTCCTCACCGGAAACTGTCACGCAGAGAGTCCAGAAGACGTGTTTCCGTTAAGGAGCTTTTATGTTGGAAGCGATTCCGAAAGCAACCACTGTCGGAATCTGCTAGCGACTGACGGAGCCATGTTTAAGGGGCTCTGTTACAGACAGAGGTTTGCAAACTTGACCAAACTCTGAGGGACTTGGATTTTACGCACAAGCAGCTCATCGTCCCATCACACATGATTACCTGGGAGTAAGTCTTCTTGAACTCAGGGGACTTAATTCTGAATAGACATTGATAGCATTGTGCTGCTAAGTAGATGGATGCTTAGAACAAAAAGCTTCCGTTCCCCCCCCCCTCCACCGACATAAAAACAGCAACACTACTGCTTGTATTGCACTGAAAGAGACATTGGCACTTGATTTCTGGCTCCATTCAAGAGAGGGACAAAGGGAACAGAAAAGGTACAAGTCCCCTTCCAACCATGCCCACCTCCCAGTCACACACTTCTGAGAACCAACAATGTCTAATCTCACTCGTCATCAGCCATTTCCTTCATTGCAACTCTTTCACATGGTTCACATTGCACTTTGTTTTTATAGAGACAGGCATATACACAGCACTACAGAAGGAACGCAGCAGAGGTTGTTGGAGAGTGCTCTGACAGATGTCTGTTGATGATAGCATTGTGTTTGTTTTCATATTTGGAGGATAAGTACATGGCATGTGGTCCTTTTTTGGAAAAAGGTATCTGGGTGGCAGCTGCATTTTTGTGTTTGCTTATGAAAAGCAAGTGGGCTTGGAGGTAATATATCACACCACAGGGATTTATTTAACTATTGTGGGAAATTATATGTGCCATTGGTTGACCTTAAAAGCCCTTGTGTTCCTCACCCCACCTCCCCAGTCAATCACAAGTTCCCAAGAATATATTCCTCTATGGTCGCAGCAGCACCTCACTTGTCACCATTGTTGGTTATAAGTGGGGAGATCTATCCATCTGTCAGTGTGGGAAGAAGAGCCGCAGTCGGGGTGCACTGGAAGCTACTGTTATCCCTGCCATTGCCAAAGATGGCAAGTGCCACAACGGGTGGGCCTTTGCAGCAGCAGGGAGGAAAAGGCCAAATGAAGGTTAGGAGAAAGCTGCAAGGGATTGCTGTCACCTGCTGCAGTTGTCCAAAAGGGTCCTCACTTGCCAACCTGGACTCCTCAAGATGTTTGGACTGCAATGCCCATCAGCCCCAGGCAGCATATAGCGGAGGGAAGTTGAGGACACCATGTGGGCAAATGTTCTAATATTTGAAGGAAGAGGTGGGTTTCAGTGACTATGAATGTTTACTCAGCTGTGGGTCACCCTGTGCTCAATGGGGCTTGCTACTAGGGAAGTCCTTACTAAAGAACTCAATGGGACATGAACTCTTGAACTCAGTGAATTTACTTCAGAATAAAATATGCTCAGAATGACCGTGTGAGATTCAGAATGGCCAAGCCTTGTAAAGATAGACCTACAAGGAGATGGTTGCACCTTTGTGCTGCCATGTGGAATTTCTGGCATGTTCCCTCTGTTTAGAGATAATTTTATGGAAATATGGATAAGGATATGGATAAGCTTCTGGAAGTTTTGTCATTCATCTGGAGTACAGTATAGTCTTCGTCGACTTGGTCTTTTTTTCTGCCTTTAGCCTTATAAAACAGAAGGTGGAATGGTCAACAGCAATAAGCAGCAGCTCTGTGGCTCACTCAACCAATCATTTTTGAAAATGCCTCTTTATTTTGATATCATAGAAATGACCCCTGTAGGGTTTTAAAACTAACTAACCAACTAACTAACTAACTAACTAACTAACTAACTAACTAACTAATCTGCCTGGTTTAATTTATGTCACTTGGTTTTCAGACTTGCTAACTGTGTTGATCCTGATGTTCTTATGATTCAGCATATACTTCATACTAGGCACACCAACGCCTAGGGGCCGAGGCAGTTTTGCCCTCCCCCCCCCAAAGTATTTTTGAGGGGGCCAAGCCCTCACAATATTCAGAGGGACATTCAGCACCATGCCCTGGCTCCTTGCAGCATTGCACACATGATGTCATGACATTGCATGGTGTCGCGCACAGGCCCCTACAATCCCTTACACAGTGTAAGGATAGGTAGCTTTAGCAATGTTTATTGCTCAAGATGAATTCCTCAAATGAGTGTGCCCTTGTTTCTTTCGTCCACTTATCTGAGGTACCAGTTTACACTGGAGAGAGTGTGTTGCTTCTGGTGGGAAATACCATGAGCCGTCAAATTTGATTTGTAATGTTTTCTTTCACAGAGGACCATAGGGCCTATTTATAAGGCACCACATGAAAGCCTACCAAGGTATCCAGCAGTTGTCAGGGCCAGGGAAGCCACCAGAAGATTTTTCATGTGGCTTATAAGCAATTATTACCTCCCACAGCATTTCTCTTAATTTGTTCTGGGAAATAGTATTTTTCTTTCTTTCCTCATGGCATGGAGTATCTTCAAAACTCAGCAGACTTCTCTCTCTCTCTCTTTCTCTTCGTCCCCAACTGTTTGAGCCAAAAGCACTCAAGGAGCTCTCCTTGTTTTGATTTTGGCACCACCAAACAGAACATAGTTCAAAGCCTGGTTCAAGGACGAGGGACTTGGTCCAGGATAAAACACTCATTTTAAGCAGAGTTATGTCCTGTGGTGACAAATTGCAGAAGATTTGTTAGATGACGAATGAAGGACGACAATGTAGATTTTATTTTAAATTTCCCAATGCATGTGCAAATGTTGGGGCTCTGCTATATATAATCTCCAGGAGGCAAAGATGGAATACTGTGAGGAGAAATACATCACTCGCAGTTTGTAAAATATGGATATTGCTTAAAAATACGCTCTTTGTGATGCAAAGCCAGGCATAAATTGAAGTAGACCACCTAGAAGAAGAAGAAAATACCCTCAGCTTGTGTTACATTCATTGGCCAAGTCCGGAGTTGCCGCAGGTCGTTTCTGCAGAAATAATTCTGGGGGTGCTGGGTCTGTGACTTGTAACTACAGGTTGTTAACTTATGTCTGAACCCCATGCACTATTATATGGTGCTGAAGAATTAAGAAACAACAGTGGTTTACTGTATTGTATGGGAGTATATTGTACATTTCAGAACTTCTAACAAATTGCTTTGTTTGTCCATTCAACAGTAACAGAGTATGTCACTAAAAAGACGTACAGCTTCAGTTTGTCCAGTGAACAAAAATACCTCAGGATTCTGAACCACATTACTGCAGGATTCTGAACCAAATTAAAAACTGCTAAGGCTGGAATCTCATCTTTTATCTGCCTTGGCTATGGTGAATGCCAATCATAAGGTCTGAAATGTGTGAGACCTTTTTGTTAATGCTTGTCCATTCTTAATATAAAGGAAAATATAGGACAAAGGGAATTATGCTTTAAACAGAAACTGGAATCTTTAAGGGTCTTGACCAAAACGGTCAATGACTTCTACAAATTTCTCTTTGGGTATAGGTCTTCACCTTTTTTCTATGGACATTCAGCAAACACAAACCAGATAATCAACTGTAGGGTGTATAGTTGTCTTCACCCTGCACAAAGTGCTACAGGATAATTCAGGCCCTTTAGGTTTTGCACCAAGTACTCATTTCTGGATTTTATCCTGTTCTTAAATTGCTTAAATGGTTTCTGCTGCTGTGTTTTATTCTGATTTTCATTGGCTTCTTGCTGATCTTCTTGTGATTTTATTTTGGTTAGCGTTTTTATAGTGAATTGTAATTTGGATTTTACTGTTTACTAGCGGGGAGTGTCCCACTCTTCTTGAGTATTCTTAAAAGCCAAAGACTATTTTGTTTTTTAAATGCATAGTGCAATTTGTGAGTTTGGACCTGTCACATGAAAAATCCAAAGTCACTTTTCAACCTGCCATCTTGATTCAGAATGTCACCCAGTGTCTAAATGGTGATTAAGTCTGTTGCTCCACCTCTGGAGCCCTCATGCCAAGTTTTGTAGCGATATCTTGAGAAGCAGCCAAACCGATGCCAATCAACAGGTGAAGTCACACCAAAGTCATGTTTTTGTCCACCATCTTAATTCAAAATGGCAGCTGGCATCCAAATATTGTGAAAGAGTGCTGCCTCCACCTCAGAAACATATAGAGGACAAACAAATGGACAGACAGACAAACCACTTTACAAAATAGTAGATGCCAAAAAATAGTATAGTAAATAAACAACACTCCTTTCTAAATGCTTTCTTTATAATAAAACAAAATAAAAAACAAGGTAAAATAAATAAAAAATAATAATAAGGTACAAAAGAGTTGGATTAGACTGGACTGTAGATTTGAATTCATTAAACTCAATGATCCAGTGTGCTTCTGCTAATAAAGAAGCAATCACAGGAAGCATCTATTAAATTTTCATCACAAATAAATCCCAGCATCCAGAGAAGAGTCTGGCTGAAGGGGCTGGAGGAGGAAAAGCTGTCATTACCTCTTTTGCTGCTATAGAGTGGATAAAAATACAACATACCATATTTTTTGCTCTATAAGACTCCTAAAAAGTAAGGGGAAATGTGTGTGCGTCTTATGGAACGAATGCAGGCTGCACAGCTATCCCAGAAGCCAGAACAGCAAGAGGGATTGCTGCTTTCACTTCACAGCGATCCCTCTTGCTGTTCTGGCTTCTGAGATTCAGAATATATTTTTTTCTTGTTTTCCTCCTCCAAAAACTAGGTGCATCTTGTGGTCTGGTGCATCTTATAGAGCGAAAAATATGGTAATCTCTAAGGGGTGACCCAGCAGCCTTGTTGCCACTGTTTTATCTAACTATTATTCACAGTTATGAGATGCCTTTCCAGTAAATAAACTGTTCAAAGCAGTTCAGGGCACCAGAAGATGCCCAGTAAGAAATGGCAGTTGAATTGGGTCAAGACAGCACAGGTTTTGAATATACCTAACCTTTGAATATACCTAATCTCTTCCTGTAGACACTTAGGCAACTGAACCGGCAAAGCCAACATGCCCAAAATTCCTTTTATATATTCCTTTCAGCTCCAGTCAGAGAGTGCTTCAAGATTTCTGATCTGAAGGGGGCAGGGCATTCTGCATCAGTCAGCTTCTTTATTCTTCATGCAGACAGACAATACCAACCCCATTAATTTTACAGAAGCTGAGCAGGGCGAAGAGAAGAAAGGGAGCTCGCTCCATCTGGATACACTGTGATGTTCATCTTTGGCACCATGTACAAAGATACCAAGGAAACATAAAATGATAACCATAACCATTTGGCATCCTGCACTTGCCAAACCACTTCTGTATCCTGGTTATGAACATTGTCGCCTCAAAGTTAGCAGGGAGGAGAAATAGATCAGAAGGGTTCTTTGCGTCCATTTCCCAAATGCAACTTCATAACGCTTTTATTCATGTGGGACAGCGCTGCCATGTGCATCACATCATCCATGTTCTGGTCTCGTTGTTTTAGACACTATCTGACGTGCCCCAGTAATGACTCTTTGTGTCATTTCACACCCCTCTTCCTCTTTTTAATCAAATGGGATGCCATTTTTTTAAAAAAAACAACCATCCAGGAAATTGTCATAGGATTTAAATATTTTTATCTGGTAGCCTTGAATATTAGACTACGCCTGAGGCTTTCCACCAACACACTCTGCTTCTAATAAACAACCCAAATTAGCAGGAATCCAAGATTATATCACAGCTTAGGGAAATGCCCTTGTGGGCTTTTTTATATATAAAAAAGTCTAGATGTATTTATAACAGATGAGTCAAGCTTTCTACAAAATTTGGCTCCATTTCAGAGCCTGACATGATGGGTCACTGAGTTTGTTTCCTGTCTTAACTTCTACCATTCATGACTTATAAAACAGTGGAGAGTTTTACTAGTAGAAAGGCCCCATGGGGGCAGTTAGGTGCTGATTCATCAATGGAGCATTTAAGGGACCAATCCTGCAAGGAATTAGATGTTGATGGTCAGCACAACAGGGGAGAACAAGGAGTAACCAAACATGCACAAGCCAACCAAAGTTAAGTCACAACATGATTTGGTCTCTCACTTGAAATCAATGCAGCCTAGGGGTCAGCTATATCCTCCTGTTTGCTTCTTGTATGAAGTGGTGGGTTTTTTTGTTTTTGTTTTTTTTGCAGAATTAAACTAGGAAAGCAGAGCTATGTATTGAGAAATATATGGAAAATTAATTTTGGCTCTCTGGGTTTTGCTGTACTAGATGTCCTGCCACTGGTACTACTTGCAGTCATCAGTGGGCTCCTGCTGACACATCTGATCTATCAGCAATGGGCAGATGTCCTAATGGTTGGGACATAAAGCACTTGCAGCAACACCCTGCCGTTAGTGCTTGCAGCTATTTTAATGCTAGTGCCTGTGCATCTGTGTGTGTTGAATTCACAGCATGGATCCACATTTGGGTTGCCATATTTCAAAAAGTGAAAATCCAGAGACAAAGGTTTGGGAAAATCACAGTTTTTAAAGAAAATCAGTAAAAACGACACTACCGACATGGATTGCCAAATGTCTGATTTTTTGGGACATTTTGCCAATTTTTGCCCGGACACTGCAGTATTCCGGGTATGTCCAGAAAATTCTGGATGTATGGCAACCCTAACATTCCAGATCAGAATCTTATGGACATATAAATGTATTGTGGCATAGATTTTCATGGACATGAGTTTTCATCAGAAGCATCAGATTTACTTCACAGAGATAAGGATCATTCTGATCATATGATAGTAGTTCATCAGGTTCATGGCAGCAGTGGAGATTGGAAATTTAAGAATGGGAAATTGGAGATTGGAGATTGGAATTTAAGAATGGGAAAATGAGAAATGGAGAGAAATCAAAATCGGCAGATTCTTCCAATTCTTCCTTTTGAGGGCAGATTCAGAGCTTTGTATCGCAGACCTAAGACAGCCCTCCTTCAAGCTGCTTTGGGTTTCACTCAAAGAAGTAATATGCAACACCGTGAGATCTAGTCTTTTCAGATATCATCAGAAATGGTTCCATCTGAAAGACTTTTAAGCTTGAGACTTGGCCTGCAACAGAACTTTATGTGCACCTTTGATATATTGCAAATGATTTCTGAGCTTTGCAGATGTGTCTTATAATTTTATGCTATCCTTCAAACAATTTTATGGGTGAATTTTACATGCCATTATGCTGTATTGCCTTCTTAAAAGTTGTGCTGGCTGGGTGAATTGGACTGTTTTTATTTCCATCTGTCCTCAAAAGGTGTAAGTCACATTCTGTAAAAAAAACACACACCAGTATTTGCCTCAGTCTCTTGAGGTATCACAAAATAAAAAGCCTCCCAAGCTCAGAGCTAATATAATTTACAAGTCAGGTGCAGATAAATCATCCCAAACATCCTACACTATAATACTTCCTACTCCTTTCCCCATGCAATGGAAAAGTTCGTGGCAGTCTTTGCAAGGTCAATATCCTCTGCAGAGAGATTGCCGGATAGGATTTTGTGTTAAGTGCAGGGAGCAAATGGGCAATGAAAATGGTCAGTGGTAGGGAAAGCAAGCCCTATGAGGAAAAGTTGAAGTAATTAGGTATGTCTAGCCAGGAGGAGAGGAAACTAAGGCCATAGTCACACCTTACATTTAAAGCTCTATGATACCTCTTTGAACAGTCATAGCTTCCCTCCAAAGAATCCTGGGAGCTGTAGTTTGTTAAGGGTGCTGAGGGTTGTTAGGAGACCCCTCCCAGAGCTTCAGTTCTCAGAGGTGTTTAACAATCCATTCATTTCCCCAGAGAACTCTGGGAATTGTAGCTCTGGAAGGGGAATAGGGGTCTTCCAACAACGCTGAGCACCCTTAAACTACAGCTGCCAGGTTTCTTTGAGGGAAACTATGACTGTTTAGAGTGGTATAATAGAGCTTTAAATGAATGTGGCCTGAAGGGGGACCCCAACAGGCCTGCAGGGCTAACACATAGAAGAGGGTGATTATTATTTATTGCCCACTGCTGCCCCAAAGGGAAGGACTGGGCCTTAAAGGATTAAATTCTAGGAGGATGCATCTTGTTGAACATTTGGGGGGGGGGACTTTTGATGCTAAGAGCACTTTGACAATAGAAACAACTACCAATGGGGGGGTGTCTCATTGCTGGCTTTTTGAGCAGGGATGCTCTAGCTCCTCACCCTCCATGATTTTATATGCTGGTAACGTGAACATTGCAGATGGTGACAGCAGCCACGAAATTAAAAGACACCTGCTTCTTGGGAGAAAAGCAATGACAAACCTAGACAGCATCTTAAAAAGCAGAGACATCACCTTGCCAACAAAGGTCCGTATAGTTAAAGCTATGGTTTTCCCAGTAGTGATATATGGAAGTGAGAGCTGGACCATAAAGAAGGCTGATCGCCAAAGAATTGATGCTTTTGAATTATGGTACTGGAGGAGACTCTTGAGAGTCCCATGGACTGCAAGAAGATCAAACCTATCCATTCTTAAGGAAATCAGCCCTGAGTGCTCACTGGAAGGACAGATCCTGAAGCTGAGGCTCCAATACTTTGGCTACCTCATGAGAAGAGAAGAATCCCTGGAAAAGACCCTGATGTTGGGAAAGATTGAGGGCACAAGGAGAAGGGGACGACAGAGGATGAGATGGTTGGACAGTGTTCTCGAAGCTACCAGCATGAGTTTGACCAAACTGCGGGAGGCAGTGGAAGACAGGAGTGCCTGGCGTGCTCTGGTCCATGGGGTCACAAAGAGTCGGACATGACTAAACGACTAAACAACAACAAAAGGTGAACATTGACCAGCATCCCGCATAGATCTGTGTGTTGGTTCTAAAAGAAAACCAGTGCTCACCCCAGATCTAAAAGCACAGAACCCATCAGTCTGCCCTCACACAGTCTCACCTTCCAACATTTATGCAGCCAGAAGAGCCAACCTCACTTTGCTCTCTATCTCCTGTTCTGGATGTGATTTTCAGTGAAGCCCTCTGCCTTCCCACTGCACCTCTGCACTTTTTACTGTACTGTGGACTGTTTCAAAACACCCTGTGCTAGAGAGCAGGTCATTGTGCCTGACCTCTATGTGGGGTTCAGTCCTACCTCATACAAAGGTGCAGCAGAATTCCCCGAAATAAATCCTCTGCTGGTCTCTCTGCAAGAGTCACTGCTCTAGACTTGTCTCTTTCCTGTCACGCCCATGGTCCTTACATTTCCAGGCTCTAAAGTTTGCCTCCAGTCTTTGTTGAGAAAAAAAGATGTGTGCTGAACCTAGAAGCTGCATTTTGTAACACAATCTCCTATATTTATAAACTGGAGGCAGTACAGTAATTCATGCCCCTGTGCTAGGAGCTAGCCTAGAATGGATATTGACTCTCCCATTCTAACTCTCCCATTTCAAAATGGAAGTGGACACTGATCCAGGCCATTGACAATTCCATTGCCTTACACCATCCAGTTGTCTTCTCAAATAAAGCATTGCTTTCCTACTGAGTCAGGAAGAAGCCTTTGGGAGCTTTTGGGCCATCTTGACTTGTTTGCGTGAGTTCACAGGACAAGACTCTCCCCCCCCCCCCGTAAATTGGGAGAGTGCCAAGTTTTCATTAAACCTCTTATAAACTCAGAGCTCCTGCAAGGCTCCATATGGCAAAGAAGCCATCTGTGATTCGTATAGTCTTGCTCCAACAAAACGACAACAGTGTGAAAAACTCTTTTCTCTGGTTGGCAGTGAACTGTAAAAGTAATGTTAGTAATAGCTTCTGCAGGCTCGGGAATGACATAATTGACATTGGCTTATGGCACGAGCATTAGCTGCAAACGCTTGCCAAAAGTTCTGGATTGATTAATATCTTCATTTAAAAGCGTAGATTGTAATGGTCAAGGGCCTTCTTAGCGTTAGCTTTCTTTTGGAGCAAGGGAATTTCTAGGTTGCTGTAGATGGACAGTGTCTTTAAAAAAATAATCATTATAATTGTTCCCTTTATTGCTGATCTCTTACACTGCAAGAACCCATTTGCTTTATCCATAAACAGGGCTTTGTGTTTCTAATTGTTTTGAAACCTTATTGCCAGGCCCACCTCTCAGTCGTATCTGTAGCACTTGACCCAATGTCTGCTGTTTAATACAGAGCTGTAGCAAAAAATAATAATACTGGGCCTGGAGCCATGTCCACATATGTTTCTTGGATGCCTGATATTTTCATTTTGCTTCAGATGCCCTGAACTTGGAGGAGTGTCCATTTATAGCATCCAGGATCTTTCCAGAGGGCTGTGCTTTCACCCTCATCCCATCTTTTCTCCCCTCCAACCAACTCTGCAAATGCAAAGCTCAGAAGCAAAGACCTACATTTAATTTTAACAAATGAGTAAGGGAGACTGATCTCTTAAAATATATTCACGCTTGGAGGCAGGAAAGATGGAGAAGGGGAGGGAGGATGGGAGGGAGGGGGAGAGAGAGAGATCCTTTCCCAATCCCTTTGAATTTGAAAGTTTGAGGTCTTTGTTTTTTAGAATTTCTTGCTGTGCAATTTAAATATCTCAATGGGACCATAGAGCATGGAAAGGCTGCCTGCTTACTGAAGCAAATGTTTAGAAAAACAACACCTAAGAACAGCAAGGCTTCCTTTCCCACCTCTCCTAGTCTACTGTTTTTATAGATAGGCTGAGCTAAACTGCAGAAGCATTTCATAGTTTGTTTAGATAAGTAAGTGGCAAAACAAATTGGACCAGCTCCTAGAGGCTTTACACATGTTTTGGCCTTTTTCTCTCCCCCCCTCCTTTTCTTTTTTTTAACCCAGATGTCACTAGGAATTTTCCCAAAGAAATGGAAAGAGTAAAAGCAAGTGTAACATTGGAATAAAGGCTGACAGGTTTCCATTTAGGGGCAGTTTCCATGTTGCCCTGGAAAGCGACTCCTCAACTTGGGCTTCTTTCTACAGCAAAGTGGATTTGTTTTCCTGACCAGTATGTATGTCTTGATCCACTGGATCTGATTGGCTGCTTTACTTTGGCTCGTTTAAACAGTAGTACCTCAGGTTACAGACACTTCAGGTTACAGACTATGCTAACCCAGAAATAGTACCTCGGGTTAAGAACTTTGCTTCAGGATGAGAACAGAAATTGTGCAGCGGCGGCACAGTGGGAGGCCCCATTAGCTAAAGTGGTACCTCAGGTTAAGAACAGTTTCAGGTTAAGAATGGACCTTGAGAATGAATTAAGTTCTTAACCGAAGTACCACTGTACTTGTTTACAAAATTGTAGTGACTTTAGTTGCCGCGAAATCACGTAGGAACTCAGGAGATTGTAAGTCATTCGTGAGCGCTGAGAATTCAGTTAACTACCCTTAACTAGAATTCCCAGGATACACTTGAGAGGAGTTGTGGTTTTTTGAAACTGGTTTACATATATGGCTTTGACCCTGATCTCAGTTTATGGTGTACCGTAATGAGTGTGATATGAACTAAAATGTATGGGTTGCTGGGAGACTTTCCTCCCCTTGCTACATGAAGTAGGGCTCATTCCCATGAGACATCCAGAGTGTTCTGCTCATGGATTCTGCGATTTCAGCACACAAAGGATGAATCTGTTGTTCTCAATAGCATGCATAGGATATCTGCTGTGCAAACATATTCTTTAAATTCATTTGTTCTTTGGTAATTTTCTTCAATGGCCCAGTTGAGTTTGGAGAACCAGGCTGTACTTAATTTTTCTTTTCTTATGTTTGGAGTATCAGAACCTCCAGGTTAGATAAGTATGGTCATTAGTGGACTTGTTGTAAAGATCTGCGACTATTGTTCTCCATGAATATAAGAACATTAAGCAAAGAGATATGTGGATTTTCAATGGTGCTACTGAATGTAAACTTGATTGGGGAATGAATAACGTTGATGAAATATTTAAATTGATCTAAGCTGACTTTCTCATCTGGAGATTCCTTAAGAAAATTCTCTCTTCTTCTTCTTTGCATAGTTGTCATAAACAGGTATTGGCATCTGGTTGTTAAGTATTCCATTAACAAGAAAAAGATGTCCATTGATATAAGGTTTCCACGTTTTTGGTGGCTGTAGAAGATTTTTGTTGTAGAAGTCTATATTATCCTTGGAGTCATCATGAAAAACAACAACCCTGTATCTCCTTTCAAATGTATCAATGCCATTTTTCATTTGTGCTATATTGTATTCTCTTGGTGCTATGTAGAAGGTGAATGGTAGCATAATTTTACTCTTTGGTATTTTGCCCACAGTAAGTAAAATCTATTACTGTTTTGGAGTTATGCCTGTTATATCAGATATTCTTCTTAAGAATGTTGATTATTTCAGGGTAAATCTTTTGAAACTTCTGTTTTCAGTTATGTTTATTGCTATCCCTACTTCTTTAATGTAGAGTTAGTAATGGGGGAAACAGCTTTTTGCCTTCTCTACATGTCTTGAAATCAGCGTTCATTTTCTGATGAGAAGCATGACAGAGAATAACGAGCACTTCCCTTGGAAAATGAGCTATTTCATTTTAGGGCATTGAAACGTTTTTGTTATTGGGTACTGGAATAAACAGGAAGTTCAAATTGAGTCTCAAAAGACTTTTGTGTGGGTTTCTAATAGCAAAACCTTTTGGTCAGCTTTTCATGGGCAGTGGCTCCTAGGGATGACACAGATTACATTTCAGCTTGTCTGTGTCTTTATTTCTCTCTCTCTTTGTCTCTGCAGGATAACTACAGTTTTGCAGAAGAACAATAAATGAAGGGAGAAAATTGCCAAACCACAGACACTTATCTGCTTACATTTTCTGCTTTTAGCTGCTGTTGGGATCAGAATACAAAGTAACCTAACTCTTATGTCATTACTGTTGTCACATCTTATTACGGCGCTGAAGACGGTGGTAGCTTTCTGGCTTTCTGCTAGGGAAGTTGATGCTTGAGAGCTCCTGACGTAGCCCCAGATAAGTTAACACACAAAGCACGTTGGCCAGTAGACTGACTTCACTAGTGAAAAACATTCGGAATGTTGTGGGTTCCACAGAGATCTTGCTGTTTCAAATTGCAAGGATAATGCAAGGATAAATGTGCACAGTCATGTTGACTTTCTGTTAGCATGGTAGTCCTGGTCCATAGAATCATAGAACTGTAAAGTTGGAAGGGACCCTGAGGATCATCTAGTTCAACCCCCTGCAATGCAGGAATATGCAGGGATCAAACCTGCAAACTTGGCATTATCAGCACCATGCTCTAATCAACTGATCTATCCAGGCTATGTGAGCATGGTATGAGTGTTTTGAAACATGGTAGGCATGTCCTATTTCACTGCAATCTGGTTCAGCCCAGAGAGTTTCCAATGTAAGCTAAAGCATGTGCTAGGAGCTCTGGGGTGTCCGCTTCATAACATCACAACAAAAGAAACAAAGCGACAGCCCTGGAGTTGCTTGGCAAGGCCAGGAGTTGGCTGGTTACAACCAGGATGGGGTCAGCTAGAATTTTTTACACATTCAGCATTCACAAGAGCAGCTCTTCTCCTCCAACTGAGCCTGTGAACTTGCCCTGACTCTGGCTCCAGTCAGTTCTTAGAACACACAACAATAATTATTATACACAGTAGGTGAAATTTCAGTCTGTCTCTGGGTTTCTGTAAACGCAGCAGTGGTAACTTTATGTGCTTACACATTGGTCTTCCTGGAAACTAGGATAGCTAGTTAAAAAAAAATGAGGAAAACAGAGATGACTCTTAAGAATGAACACTGAATCCTCCCCAGGTTTTGATTCTGGATTGATGCTTTACTAGCTTTGATCCATTGTCTGCATGGAAACATCCAGTGGTGTCAGTCAGTAGCCCAATTCTGATTCTGCAGCAAGCCTTGTTTGCACCAAGCTGC
Organism: Podarcis bocagei; assembly: GCF_964188305.1. Taxonomy (NCBI): domain Eukaryota; kingdom Metazoa; phylum Chordata; class Lepidosauria; order Squamata; family Lacertidae; genus Podarcis; species Podarcis bocagei. The sequence continues at coordinate 60,835,694 of NC_138129.1, forward strand.
TGTCGCAGGGGTCTGAGCACCGTAGCAAATGTACAGTTAGAAAATACTGGAGAAAGAACTAATACCAGAGAGAGAAATAAAAGTGGCAGAAGAAGGAAAAACAGAGAAATGAAGAGAGAAAGAAGAAAGCTTGGTGGGAGAGCCTGTCAAAATAGAAGGCTTTTATTTATTTATTTATTCTTTTCCATTTATGCTTCTAGATGTTCACACGTTATATTTTGCCAGATTTTTCTTGGCCCCTCTCAACTCAGGTGCAACTTTATGCTGGTGGCCATCTCAACCCTTTGATGCTGCTCCACCATAAACAGCCAAGCGCTGCCAGTAGTGGCCAGACACCCCCGTGCCCTTTTCCCCAGGGTGTTACCTAGAGGTGTGGGAGAAGTGAGATTTCTCTAGCCATGGCAAGGGCTCAGGAATGGTGCCACAACTTGAGAGGGGGATTATTCTCATTCCTTCACAGATCATTCCAGAGGGGAAGGGAGGGAAGGAGGATGGTGTGGAAAGTGTAGCCACTACTTTTCTATGGAGCGGTTGTTTTGAAATTCCTGGAAGGTTATGTAAATAATTCTTTTTTTTTTTAAAGCATGCTGTAATCCTTGGGAAGGAGAAGGTAATCAACACCAAGATTTGTGCAGTGGGTGTTCCTATTTTGCTCCTAAATTGATACTTTCTCACTGGAGACATCAAGCAAAAACACCTCTGTCATTTCAAGATTCTTCTTCAGTTTATTGGCATACATCCAACTCATCACTGCCTCCAGGCACTGGTCTAATGCCTCAAATGCCTCCTCTGGTTCAGTTGGAACAGAGAAATAGCATTGGGCACATCTGCACATTTATTAATTTATTTTGTAAAGAAGAACATAACTTCTAAACTTACTTGAAACAAAAAAATAGTACTCAACACCATTACAAATATTGATGACACTTCACTTCAGATCTCCTGATGACAGCTCCCAGAGGTTCATGTAAATGTTAAATACCATTGGGGGGGCGGGCCAAGATGGAACCCTGCAGGACACTGAAGGACAACTCCCCTGGTGCTGAACAATGCCCACCCATGACTCCTTTCTGGAAATGGCCCTGAAGGCAGAAGCAGAAGCCCTCAAGCAAGGTGCTCCCAACCTCCACCTCACTAAGATGCTCCAGATGGATACTGTGCTCAGCAGTATCAAAAGCTACCAAGAGACTGAGGAGATTCACTCCTCCCACCTGTCTCCTGATAAATGTCATTAGCAAGGCATTTTCAGCACAATGACCAGGCCAGAAGTTAGGCTGGAATGGATTTGAGTAACCCCATCCTCCTCCCTCCCACTGCAATCTATTTTGTTTATTTGTTTCATGATATTTGCAAACCACTTGATTCTAATAAAATGGCAAAAGAATTAATGGCATTATCGTTAAAAGCAAGTATTAAAAACACTAAAAAAAATATTAAAACAAACAATTAGCTGTGTCACTACCTCTGCCACGTACACATCAGGTGCCTCCCTATATACATGATTGTCAGCTCCTGGGTCAAGTTATCAGGAGCAACCCTGTCCACTTTCTTTCCATGAGTATCTCTATTAGCGACTGCAGGAAAGGACCATCCAGTTATGGACCCCTCCAGGCACCTCTGGGTTTTTTGCTCTCATTTGAAAACTCAACCCTCCCCCTGCCAATCATTGCTAGTTTTACAGTGGAGTAGTGAAACGGCATTAGTTTCTGTTTAAGCCTCTAGGGGGGTTGCCTTTTTTATTATTTCACTGAACAAGGCGCATTACTCTCGAACCAACTTAATGGTGGAGAATTAATTAGCGCGAGACACGGTTTGATAGCTGTGGTCTCTCCACAGCCGTGATGAGACAGAGGCCAAGTTAATTCCAGCACCACTTTGAGCTATTTCCTTCTGGGAATGTTTCTACGGAGCCAAACGTTTCGGCCTAGAAGCCATTACCAGTCTACCTTCTATGGCTTGCCTGAGTACAGTGCCAGCCAATTAGTGAAACTAGAGAATCAAATAAACCATCCACCTGCTACAAGGTCATTCTCTTGGCCTTCTTCTTTCCAGAGTCCTGTTCACTCCTGCAAAATCCCCAACAAGCTTCCAAGTCTAGCTCTGGCAGGTGTATAAACCTGAAAATTCAACATGTCGGCTAGAAAGTGTGAGCAATAAAAGGTGTAGGACCATTATGTCTGCTTCTCAAGTACCCAGGAAAATAACTGACTGCGACAAATGCTGCTGGTGGCAAACAGCATGTTGAGACATTTGGAAGGAGAAAATCACTCTAAGAAATTAAGGAGCTCTTTATCAACCTGCTTCCAAAAGAAGAATCCTATCTTTCCTATCTACCTTAATTAAAACTACATTATGTGCATTATAAAATCTTCAGCCTCGAATCCTAGAATTGCAGAGTGCCATGACACTAGCAGGACACTGAGGAAGGGGAAGAGGATCCCAGCCAGGGGTGTAGCCACCACATACCAGGGCAAGCTGGAAAGGGGGAAGGGGAGATTGAGGACTTAGGAGGTACTCATGGGGCATCAGAGGATGGTGAAGGGGCAGCTGACAGTTCACAGGAGCCTGGAGGGAGGGATACATCACCAGAAGCGCCCCCATCTCTGCAGACACAGCAGAGCATCAGGAACAGCAGGAAGTGCCCTCTAAGAGACTGAGGCAGGTAAGGGAACGCAGCCCAGCTCACTAGTTGTCTAGGAAGAAATCGTTAGGCCTGGGAGGAGGTTTGTGGTCATGCAGCTGGACTGGGCCTTCAAGTGGAGAGACACAGCTGTATGCCACAACAGCAGCAAGAATACTTATTGCAAAGTATTGGAAGACACAAGACCTACCCACTCTGGAAGAATGGCAGATGAAGGTGATGGACTACATGGAATTGGCGGAAATGACTGGCAGAATCCGAGACCAGGGAGAAGAGTCGGTGGAAGAAGATTGGAAGAAATTTAAAGACTATTTACAGAAATATTGCAAAATTAATGAATGTTAGAATGATGTCAGAATGAAGTTAAGTGGTTTAAGCAGCAATGTTATAAAGGTGTATGTAAAAATGGATTGTTAACAGGTGAGAATCCAAAGTTATAATATATTATGTTAAAGGACTAAGATAAAAACAAAGAGGGAAAGAAATTGCTGAATTAACTAACTGAATTGGAATACAAAAAAGGGAGGTGTGAGGAGGTCAGGGAAACAAGGAAATGAATGTAAGGTATGGAAAGACTGATGTATTTTTTAAAGTGTTTTTTATCTTTTTTTGTATTTTGTATTTTGTATTTTATTTTTACTTTTGTCTTTCTTTTTCTTCTTTTTTTAATTCATGTAATTCTTTTCTTTGAAACCTTAATAAATATCATTTTAAAAAAAACAAGTGGAGAGACACAGCTGCTCAGCTGGAGCAAACCCAGATGTGTCAATCAAGATTGAAAGGGATAAGAAGGATAAAAGGCAGAGGTTCTGTGTCTGCTCAACTTTCTCTGTTGATGCATCACGGCTTGGCTGCTTTGGGGACTCCATTAGGCTGCGACTTTAGGGCTGACCTCAGGTGTTCTGATCCTGGATCTATTGCAAAGGTGAGAGCCTGCTCTTACTGTTTGACTTCAGACTTTGCTTGTTGTATTGGACCTGGGTCGGTATTTGACCTCTTGGACTGTCTGACTACTCTCTGGTGTTGCCCTTGGGACTGAGGGCACCAGCGGGACTTGCCTCCAGGTATACTGGGGTTCAGGACATAGAGTTGAAATTTGAATACCTGACCCTGCTTAGCTTTGCATATGCATTAGCAGGGTTTTCTTTTCCTGCACCACTTGGGGATTACAATACAATGTTGATGTACACACTATAGCTTTAAAGCACATTTCCCCTCCTCAAAGAATTCTGAGCACTGTAGGTTGCTGGGAACTGTAACTTTGAGAGGGATAGACCACAGTGGCCAGAATTCTTATAACCTTATTATATACTAAGATAAAATATGCTTGCAATGCCAGGCTTAGGCTCTGCCCCTGTTATTGGTAACCTGGAAAAGACAAGTATGGATCCTTGCTCATGCAGACATTACATTAGTATGCATGTATAGTATGTGGGGGGGGATTTGTGGCCCCCCAGACCCTGTGGCACTCCAACTCCCATCAGCTCCAACCAGTCAGTTCAACAACATCTGGAGGACCACAAATTCCCCTCCCACCCCTTTCCTTGTACAGTTTGCATGCATGTTGTGGGTACCAAAGACCTAGCTAATGCCTAGCCTCCCAGATCTAGCTATATCATTATTATACTTATTATCCATCACATTTTTGTACCCAAATGCCTCAAAGCAACTTATACAGAAATAATAATAATAATGGGAATATTAAAATAATAACAATAATAAACAAAAACTAAAATACCCATCTGACAACATATTTAAAAGGAACATAGTGGCACTAAACCATAATTCTTCTGCACTGGTGAAGGACTGGGAGAAAACAAACCATCCAGCCATGTAGAAAAATACTACTTGGCAATGGATCCCTTCCTCTAAATCTGGTCAGAAATAGTCATCTGCTTAAGAACGTGAAGTGTTCAGAATATGAATAATGTTCCCAGTGAAGTCTTGGATGCTGCCATCTGAGTTTTGAACAGCTATTTTGTTTTGGGATGTGTGTTTTTTTCAAAAGGGGGGTGGGGAGGACAAGGGTTTTTCTTGTATTCAGAGCCAGAAGCTGCAACTTCATGTGCAGAAAACGCACCTGCTTACCATTTTAATGAATTCGAAAATCTTCAGATTCCCATACAGTTAATTGTTCATCCAAAGAAAGGCTGTTTTGTCTTCCCATGGTCAAGAAAATGAAATGCAGGATTTAGGTCAATTTGCTAAATGAAACTATGTGAAAAGCATACACCAAGCAGAGGTATTTAATTAGTTTCATTAATATGCATGGAATTCTCTGGAAGTCTCTTGGAGCTGAATCTACTCTCTGGCAGACAGACTTTGGCAACAGAAGTGGATCATCCCAGTGAGCTGGACAGCTCCGTTGGTGAGGAAGGCCATGTCCTCCTTCTGCCTTGCTTGCAATGCATCCTTTTCAGAAATTACTTTCTTTTTTTTTATTTATGCACACTTGAAACCATATATTTTCACAGCAGTTTACACTTATTTTCAGCTAAGTCAGAGAAGTAATGCTGCATGTCCGCCAGCTGTTATTGTTATTTTTTAAACAAACAAACAAAGTGATTGGGAAATGGAGGTGAACTGATTTGCCTGTTCCTTGGTCTGTCTATCCTAGTGTTGCTTGCTCCACACACAGAAGCTCTTCAGGATTAATAATAATAATAATAATAATAATAATAATAATAATAATAATAGAATCATAGAGTTGGAAGAGACCACAAGGGCCATCGAGTCCAACCCCCTGCCAAGCAGGAAACACCATCAGAGCACTCCTGACATATGGTTGTCAAGCCTCTACTTAAAGACCTCCAAAGAAGGAGACTCCACCACACTCCTTGGCAGCAAATTCCACTGTCGAACAGCTCTTACTGTCAGGAAGTTCTTCCTAATGTTTAGGTGGAATCTTCTTTCTTGTAGTTTGGATCCATTGCTCCGTGTCCGCTTCTCTGGAGCAGCAGAAAACAACCTTTCTCCCTCCTCTATGTGACATCCTTTTATATATTTGAACATGGCTATCATATCACTCCTTAACCTCCTCTTCTCCAGGCTAAATAATTGTCTGTCACATAATTGGGACCCCCCTTTTCATCACAGCTTATAGTCCAAAATGTAGCAATTGCCAAATCAGGTATTTCCTAATTAATGTGTAGAACAAGCAGCAAAGCAGCCCTGAAATACAGCACGCCAAAACAAAAGCATGAACAGACCTCTAATAATGCGGGTCACTGCGGTTCAGCTTAAGAGTTGAACATGCTGCCTTCCCTTGTACTTAGGAATTCTGGAGTGAACCTGAATAACCTGGCTCTGACTCTGAGAACGTAATGTTTTTCTGTGTATAACAAACATGGTGTTGTGCTAAACTGTTTTGTCTTGCACTTTGGGAAAGCTCTGGCCTGCACTGTATCCTCCCTTTTAACAGCTTGTTTCCCCATTAAACCTATTTTCAGGCATTGGCAAAAGACACGGTGCTGTAAACGGCAATGTGTATCTGCCTTCTGTTGCAAGGCTGCCAATGTCCTCAGCGCTGGGGTGGGGGAATTGCAGTAGAAATGCACCATATTTACAGGAAGGGTCCTGTAAATGTTTCAAATGCATATCATTAACATGTATTAATTTTCATGCCATTTTTGCGATTACAGCTAGTGCTGGTTCATAGAATCATAGAATCATAGAATCATAGAGTTGGAAGAGACCACAAGGGCCATCGAGTCCAACCCCCTGCCAAGCAGGAAACACCATCAGAGCACTCCTGACATATGGTTGTCAAGCCTCTGCTTAAAGACCTCCAAAGTAGGAGACTCCACCACACTCCTTGGCAGCAAATTCCACTGCCGAACAGCTCTTACTATTGGTTGACCTATTGCTTTTAGAATCATGGAACTGTAGAATTTGAAGGGACTACGGGGGTCATCTAGTCCAACCCCCTGTAATGCATGAGTTTTTTTGCCCAATGTGGGGCTCAAACCCACAACCCTGAGATTAAAAATGCTGTGTCCTTCCAACTGTTGAATCTGAACACTTTGAGTGTTTGCAGAAAGCCAAAAGCTGATTCATGGGGCACTTCCAGGTGACCTGCTAATCGAGCATCCATCCTGATTAGTTTGTTTGGTTTTTTTAAAATTGCTTTTTATTAAATTTTTCACAAACAAAAACAAAACAAAATAAAACAATCTTTTACAGTCATCATTTTATGTCGTCTTATTTACACTGTGTATATTCACGCCCATCCTGATTAGTTTGCAGGGATCTTAGACAACACTGACTCTTTAATAAGCATGCAATTCTGATTTGTTAGATGACATTGCATCAAAACAAGCGTTATCCCACACTTTCCACTACATTTTCTCATCACTTTCCTTATTGCAAAAGTCTGATCTTTTGGGAAGCGGGTTTCTTGTGCAAGACCTTCAAGTAGGCTGTAATTCTCCAGCCTGAATTTGCCAGTATGTGATTGAATCACGCCTGAAAAGAGCAACAGTCTGCAAGCACTGCAGAAGGTTGATGCTGAACAGGCTAACCACATGCCAAAAACAAGACTCCAGTACCTTTCAGTAGTTCTTTAAAGAATGTGGCAATTTTTTTCCTCTCATTCCTGCCTGATAAACTGCATCACCTATGCAAATCCCCTCCTGGGAAAGGGACAAAACCCCTGTATTCTGCTGCCACTGGTATTATGGTGTGGGTGTGAGACACTCCCTCATCCCATACTCGCCTAATATTATTTTTAACTTTTATGGCAAACTCCATTTTCCTGAGAAGCACTTCAGCAGAGCTTGTAACGTATAATCCTCCCTTTCTTTGTGTTGGCTGTGGGAGTTCACATCCTCTGCCTCTTCCTTCTCACACGGCTGTTCCCTGAGAAGGCAAGGCATACGAAAATAACATTAAAATGAGAGAACAAAGAATTCTTCAAGTCTTGTTTAAAAAAGAAAAATCAGCATTCGGGGGAGGGGAGAGAGCTACAATGCCAAGCCAGTAAATGGAGGAAAGTAAATTTTGCCAAGCTTCAGGAAAAAAGAAAGTAAAGGTCTGATCATATACTCACATTCTTGAGAATTTTGCATCTACCAGATCCAGCACAGCCTTTGCTAATCTGGGGCTTTCCAATTGTCTTGAATTACAATTCCCACTCCTCCAGTCACCATAGATGTGGTGACTGAGGCTGATGGGAGTTGTAGTCCCAAAGATCTAGAGGGCATCAGGTTGATGATGGCTGACCTAGCAGTTCGGTGTCTATCATTTCTGTTACTGCTACTAAACTATTCTACCTCCAGCTTCATCTTGGCTGGCACACGAAAGGCAATCTGAAGCCAAACACAGATAAAAACTAGCATATTCCCTTCAAAATCTGTTGCTATTTGACATGTTGGTACTGTTTCTCTTTCCTCTTCATCCACTGCCTCTATTCTCTGCTGTACAGTGGTAAGTTGGTTCATCCCTCTGTTTTGAAATCTGAATCATAAACAGTCAAAGGTGTGACTTTGGGGAGGGATTCACACATGCCATTTAGCCCCCGTGATTGAGGGGGGCCCCCAGGGGGGCCCAACATCAGCACGCCCCATGGCATGCCACATAACATCAGCATGCCCTATGACATTTGTGTGTGGCCACTGTGGGACTTTGGGGGGGGCAGCCCTTTCATTGGAAATACTGGGGGCCCTGCCCCCCCTCTTGACACCCTTGGAGAGATTACTGTTTTTCTTTTCCACCATTGTATAGAACATTTGATATCAATATCAGGCACTGTTATCCCATCACATGTGCAAAAGTATAAGCTGCTCTGCCCAAGCCTAATTCCTCTAGCTTTTTTGCATGCTCCACCATGAAATTCCCAGTGCCTGATCTTTCCCTTTTAAAATTACAGAGGTACACTGTGCTGTCCTAGACAGGAGCTTCCAGTCTTTTTTGATTCAGCGAAGCACACCAAGCTCTAGGTGAATTCACCTGGTTTGGATAATATTGGTTCTGTGCAGAAAACTCCAAGCATGAAGGCAGCTGCAGAGCTGCCCACTATCTAGCTCCTGATGTTCATGGTGAAGTAGCCTTTTCTTCCTTCAGCTGTTGTCAAAGAGCAGCTCAAGAACCAGAGAGCAGGAGACATCTAGGCAGGATGCATACCACCCCCTGAAAGAATAATGGAAACTGACATTTACCCCTCACAAAGCTACAATTCTCAGCACCCTCAGCAGAATTTTTGGGGTGGGTGTGATTTAAATTCATGGTGTGTACACCTCTCCCCTCCTTGGTTCTGCTGTCTTATTATATTGTTACAGATTTGGGGTACCAGAGTTTGTGGGTGCAAAAGCACCCATAATTGGAGTATGTCAGTGTTAGGAATTACTAAATGCTTGGAGCCTTCACTTGGGAGAGAGACAGCCTTGTAGTGTAAAAAATGCAGGTTAAGCTTGTCTCCCAGACCAGGGCATCACCTGGGGGATGTGACAAAGGTGTTGATGACCCATCAAAGGAAGATGTTTGAGTCTGTGAATCAGCAAAAATGTTGTCCTGTTAAAAAGCAAAGGTCTGGAGCTGGGAGGGCATGTGATCGGATAGAAGGGGGGGTTGTGTTTGGCAAGGCAAACAAGGGAACAAGAAGGAGGAACGTGGCACTGGTAGGAGGAGGCTGCACCGACAGACCAGGGGCCATGACTGGCTGCTGCTCTGGACCCCAGCTTGCTGAAACTATGAGAGGAACAACAAGGGATACTTTTGGTGTGTAATGTTCTGTGCCCCTTCTACTGAAGGCAAACTGGACTTTTTGTGAAAATGTGCTGGCATGTAGGACTACAATTGTTTCACACAAGACCAGAAAAGGTTCCTAGAAACAAATCAGAATGGATACTCCCTAGTCAGCTGGTGTCATCCAATCCACAAAGTGTTCCATAAATAGGTCTTCTGGGAGTGGACTATTGCAGTTTCATTTGCCCTCCCCAGCCCTCTTCTTACTTTGCTTGGCCCACAGTGACCACAGGGAAATAGCTACCCGCCCTCTCTGGTATCACTGGCTCCTAGTTCACAGAATTCCCAGTTGCCTCCAAGTTCTCCCTTGTAGCTTCCCAAGAGACTGCCACCCAAAGGTCAGGTGCAAGTTGATTCAGAGGTAGAGAAATAACAGTTCAGCAGCTTGAACTGTGTGTGTCTTTAAGAAAGTCTACGAGTTCTCTTGAGTTTTATCAGAAACAAGCTTTCTCTTTCCTGGCCATAATCAGACCCATCAGGCAAGGGTGGAGCTTTCGGTTCAGAGCCAGCCGTGGTATATAAATCACCTTGTGCTAAAACTTAGAAACTCATGCTAGGCTCCAGGAGTTTTTTTGCTGTTTTTGCCAGAGCTTCTTGTCAGAACAACCTGCTGCCCTTGATCCAATGCTGCTTCTGCCTATCCAGGTGAAAACCACGACACACCCTTTCAGCTTGCGGCAAACTGTACTCGTGCATTATATATGGACTGTGTTTGCTAGGGCAAGCAACCTAGGGAAGCTCATTATTCCAGGTCCCTTTCATCCCTCTATTTTGTCATTAATTCTGGTACAATTATATGCTCACTGCAAATACTAAACCACTTAACAGAAACAAACTGTTTGCTGTTCATTGAGAAACAGCAACTAGGAAGAGAATTAAAATTTGCTACATTATCAAACGTCAGAAATATGAACGCATTCAACTGGAAATTGCTGAAAAACATGGATCCTGTCAACTTAACCGTCCACTGTTTTCCAGGGGAGTTGGAATTCCATGAGGAGTTCAAAAGAGGCCTAGGAATGGTGTAATTATGGAAAGAATTCTACTTCATGCTTTTACCCATATGTGTGTGAGCCAAGTTTTCTATTGTTTTCTACTTCGTTTTGAGAACTGCGCTCCTCCCAAGGCAATTAAAAGTGCAAATCTGTTATTCGTTAATGCGTCCTAAGGGCTGGGAGTTTAAACATGCAGCAAATTGAAAACTTAAAAAGCTGTGGTTCTCATTAACTTTGCCACGTTATACATTCTATATTAAGGCCTTCAAAATTAACACCATCTACAGGCCCCCAAACACAAAAATCCCAAACGCTATCTGGGTACACACAGTGTCAGCGATTGTTGTGGAAATAACAGGGCTTGATTTAATTCCACACTGCTACGTAACTTTTCCAGAATGTTGGTGTTGAGATATACAGGCTAAGCAAGTAGGCAAGCAGTTGGGCCTGTGATTGCTTTTCTGACAGAGTGACACATAGTCTGGGCAGACATCAGGCCTTGCACAGAAGTAACCATTGGATGTTAAGTTGCTGATGGTGCTAGTGGGCAGTCCAAGGGACTTACTGAGAGACAGGAAAGAGAATTAATTGCCCGTAGCTACTCAGCCCTTATGTGCTGGAGTTATCAGAGTAGCCCTGTGTCCTGTCTAGATGCAGCACTTTATGGGATATAGACCCACCCCTAAAACTAGCTTTTTCTCTATCCTGAACCACCAGGCATCATGCAGGACAGAACAGGAGCCTGAACATTACAATTAGAATTTGCTGAGTGTGTTGGGATTCGCAGGATACTGGATAAGTCTGCAGGCTTCAACAGGATGATGCAATACTCTGCTGGGTCAGAGTGACTCAGCAGGAGTGTGATTAGTGTAATTGGCTGTTTTAAAAAGGAAAGCCTGTTTAACAGGGGGTGTGGTGGTTGTGCTGTAGTGTGGTGGTGCTGTGGTGGAGAGTATTCTTTTGTAAGTACTCTATATGGACTGTTTCTTTTGTATATGCTCACATTAAAAAGGACTGCACTGAAAAACCTGGAACTCTTAGTGCTTTGCTGAAAACGCCGCGTGGAATACGCGACAGGGTTATGGGCCCAGCACGCTTCCGCTGCGCAAGAGTACAGGTGGCAGTTATCTAGCCGTGGGTGCTGGAGGTGAGCTGCAGGGATGGAGCAGTCCAGAACTGGCGTGTTGCTGGAGAAGCTGACGGCCACGAACTACAGCATCTGGTCGGTCCGCATGCAACACTTCCTCAAGCGTGAGGGCCTGTGGAAAGTGGTGGAAGAGCCACCGCAGCCCCCTGAGGAGGATGAAAAGGATGAGAAAGCTTTGGCTACGATCATCCTTGGAGTGGACGACAGCCAGCTAGTCTACGTAGCTGATAAGGTGACGGCAAGTGAGGCGTGGAATGCGCTCAAGGCTGTCCATGTGCGAGAGACAGCTGGCTCACTGATAACACTGACCAGGAGACTGTACCGGTGTCGGAAGAAACCGGGGGACTCCCTGGTAAACCACCTAAAATTCCTAACAGGCCGTTTCCAGGAGCTAGCCTTAAGAGGGAGGCCTGTGGGGGAAGAGGACAAAGTCTTTATAGTCCTGAGTTCCCTTGATGACAGCTATGATATGCTGGTCAACTCCCTCGAGTCTGTAGAGACTGATAAGCTGACTCTGGAATACGTGACCGGACGGTTGTATGCAGAGGAGGACAGGCGTGCAGAGCGAAAGATGACCTCAGCCCAGCTGTTGGAGCATCCCAGAGGGAACAACAGCCGGGAAGAGCAGAGGTGTCGGGAGCCGGAGAAACAGCCAGGAGGAGCTGCTGCAGACCAGCCGGTGGTCAACAAAGTAAAAAGGTGTTTTTGCTGCAAGTCCAGTGGACATCTGCTGCGGGACTGCCCGAGAAAACAACAAAAACAGCGGAAGCACAAGTGGCAGCAGAGGGAGTCTACTGCTTGGGTGTCTGCAGATGGTCAAGAAAATGAGGAGCTGTGGGTTCTGGACAGTGGAGCTTCTCAAACCTTTTGTAAAAGAAAAGGATTGCTAACTGATGCTAGGGCTTCAAACAAAAAACATGTAAGTCTTGCTACGGGCCAGAAAGCTAATGTGGTTTGTGAGGGGGAGGTTGTGTTCCCACAGCTGGGACACACATTCAGGAATGTGTTGTGTGTGCCTAGTTTGCAAAACAATCTCCTGAGCATTCCTGATTTGGCAAAAGCAGGCTTTGAAGTAAATTTTGTGGGAGATCAGTGCCAGATAAAGCAAAATGGGGCAGTGTTGGCAAATGCTAGCCTTAGAACTAATATGTATGTACTGCAGTGTGAATCTAAGGTTGCGAATGTGCAAAATGTCCCGACCCATGATATGTGTATTCATCTCCTGCACAGGCGTCTGGCTCATGCTAGCTATAAGGTGCTAAACAAAACATTGGAGTTGTGTGGGGGGATGAAAAACATTAAAAGTTGTGATAATTACTTAGACTGCAATATCTGCAAGGAGGTTAAAAGCAGGGCTTGCCCAGTAGCAAGAGCAAGCCAGAGAGAAACCAAAAAACCACTGGAGTTGATTCATGCTGATGTAACTGGTCCTTTTCCACCTAGTGTCTCCCACAACAAGTATTGTTTAATCCTAGTGGATGATTTTTCTAGATTTGGCTGGGTCTATCCATTAAAGCAAAAGTCTGACGTTGCCCAAACTTTGAAGTTCTGGGTAAGAAGGGTAGAAAGGCAACTTGGTGAAAAGGTGTCCTCTATTCAATCAGACAGGGGAGGGGAGTTTATGGCAAGCTCCCTAAGAAACTGGTTGCGTTCCCAAGGGATTAAACATAGGCTTACCAATGTGGCCACACCTCAGGAGAACGGAGTAGCAGAGCGTAGGGGAGGTGTCTTGCAGACACAAATGAAAGCATTGTTAGCAGATGCAAATCTTCCAATTAAGTACTGGGCTGAGAGTATTAAGACCGCGAATTATATTGGGAATCGCTTGTGGTCAAGGGTACTAGATGATATACCCTATAAAATTCTCTATAACAAAAGTCCAAGTTTGCAACATTTAAGAATCTTTGGGACAAAGGCATGGGTTGACATACCTGTGAAAAACCGAAGAAAAGGTGGGAAAAGGGCACAGCAGTTGCTATTTCTTGGGTATGAAAGTGGTACGAAAGCCTACAGGTTTGAAGATGATAAAAACCTTTTGAGTTATAGTCGATCAGCCAGCTTTAATGAGCAAAGAAATTGGCCCAAGATACATGCAAACCTGCTGCCAGAAAAAGTTTTACTGCCGAGCATACCTGATAAGGCAGTTGAAACAAAGCTAAGAATTGGCAGCTCTCCCAGAGAAACTGAAAGGGAGGAAGTAAAGGCTGAGCATTTTTCTCCAGCTGCTAGCATGGAGCAGGAGAGAGAAGAAAGTGCAACAGGGACAGGAGGAGGTAGATCTACAGAGTCAATCCACCCCAAAAGCAGTCCTGAAGGTAGCCCAGGGGGTGAGATTAATGAACCAAGGAGGTCTGCAAGAAGTAATAAAGGTCAACCTCCAGACCGTTATGGGTTCCCAGCCGCCATAAACCAGGTTTGTGTAACTGAGCCAGAAAACTTTGAAGAAGTGCAAGAGTTACCTACTCTAGAGAAAGAGGCGTGGTTAAAGGCAATGCAGGCAGAGTATAACTCTCTGCTAAACAACAATGTGTTTGTACCTACAGAATTGCCTGAAGGTAAAAAACCCATAAGCTGTAAATGGGTTTTTAAAGTGAAAAAGCTGGCTGATGGTAGTTGTCAGAGGAAAGCCAGGTTGGTTGCACGGGGCTTTACACAGAGGAAAATGATACATTATGATGAAGTGTTTGCCCCAACAGCAAAGGCTGAAACAGTAAAATCAGTTTTAGCAATGGCAAGTCTGAGAGGGTTAAAAGTTAATCATTTTGATGTTGCCTCAGCATATTTAAATGCTCCTATTGATGCCGAGGTATATTTACAGCAAATACCAGGTTATGAGCTAGAAAAAGACAGCATGGTGTTAAAACTGCAAAGGGCACTATACGGTTTACACCAAAGTGCACGTCTATGGCATGAATGCATAGACACAGCTTTGAAAAAGATGGGATTCAAACAAAGCCTGGCTGATTCCTGTTTATATTCAGCAATGGTGCAAGGAAGTGTTTGTTATTTACTTTTGTATGTTGATGATATCTGTCTAATAACAACTGCACAAAAGCAAGTGTCTTGGTTTATAAACAGCCTAGGTAACAAATACAAACTGAAGTATTTGGGAGAGATTCAAAATTACTTAGGAGTAGAAGTTCAGAGAAATGAAGAGGGCGTTTACTCTCTGAGTCAAAAGGAAAAAATCGAAAAGTTACTGAAGACATATGGAATGGAGAGGGCAAATGAGGTTGACACTCCCATAACTACCCAGTACAAAAATGAACCAGAAGGGCAAAAATGTGAGAATGCAACAGCGCTTCATTCTCTGTTGGGTTCTCTGTTATATTTAAGTTGTTGGACAAGACCCGACATAACATTGGCAGTGCACATGTTAAGCCAAAGAAGTGCAGACCCGGCTCAGAGAGATTGGGTAGCACTTAAAAGAATCCTAAGGTATCTGAAAGGCACAAAAGATTACAAACTGGTGCTGCATACAGGATATGATCAGCAAGTGTATGCATACGCTGATGCCAGCTGGGGGGACAGAGAAAATGGAAAGTCTACCACTGGCTATGCCATATATATTGGAAATGCCCTGGTTCAGTGGAAATCCCAGAAACAAACATTTGTTGCCACAAGTACTTGTGAAGCAGAGTACTCAGCCATAAGTGAATGTGTATCACAAATAGAGTGGTTTGCTTGCCTAACAAAAGAGCTTGGAATACCTTCTGAAATGCCAATCACTGTGCTAAGTGACAACATGGCTGCACAACAGCTTGCCAACCAACAGAACTTTAAGAGCAAGAGTAAACATATTGCGATAAGATACGGAAATGTGAAAAATGCTTTGGAAAGAAATGTGTTAAAGGTACACCACTGTAACACAAAATGTAATGTGGCAGATTTGTATACAAAATGTTTGGATGCTCCTAAATTTCGAGACTTAAGAGAATTATTGGGTCTCAAGCCTTTGACTTAAGGAGGAGTGTTGGGATTCGCAGGATACTGGATAAGTCTGCAGGCTTCAACAGGATGATGCAATACTCTGCTGGGTCAGAGTGACTCAGCAGGAGTGTGATTAGTGTAATTGGCTGTTTTAAAAAGGAAAGCCTGTTTAACAGGGGGTGTGGTGGTTGTGCTGTAGTGTGGTGGTGCTGTGGTGGAGAGTATTCTTTTGTAAGTACTCTATATGGACTGTTTCTTTTGTATATGCTCACATTAAAAAGGACTGCACTGAAAAACCTGGAACTCTTAGTGCTTTGCTGAAAACGCCGCGTGGAATACGCGACAGAGTGAAGGGAATTTACTGAACCAGGCTGCTTTCAGACAGTCACTTTTTTGTGGGAAGGATTCAAATGCACACTGGAAATGTAGGTTCGCCCAACTGAAGTGGATTAATGTGCTCTGCAACAAAGCCATTACAAAAAAATAAAAGGGAAACCCCCTGACTTTTTGCTGTTAAGAAAGTGATGGAGAAATGTGCTGAGAAGTGTGAGGTGAATTAATGGTTAACAGAAAGATGTGTAAACACCCCACAAGCAAATCTGGATGAATTCTCATTGCGTGACCAGGCGGCAACAGCCCCAGCCCCCATAAGGTAGGAATAAAGACTCTGACAACGTTATATGGAATTAAAATTAGGCCACAACTTTATAAAACTTCCGAATGCAGGAAGGCTTAGGCCTTGGGTGTGTATCCCTCCCAACCCCCAGCTGGGGGGAACTGGGGCTCATCAGGGTAAAAGACAAATGGGGGTGCTCTGCGAGATGTAAGTGTAGCAGGCAGCCAAGCCCATATCCCCGCATGCAGGGTAGTTCACTGACAACCTTTCAGTGTATGGCCAGTGACACCCATATATATAACCCCTTTAAGAGGGGGACCCTGGAATCGCTGCCACAGGGGATGAGACACCACTTCATGCCCCCCCATATAGAGAAGAAAAGACTAAAGGATTCCACCGAAGGCCAAAACCACCACCTGAGACCACCAACTCGTGGCTCCACCCCCTATTGATAAATGGGGCTGACTCCACATCCCAGCAAGAAACTTCCAGAAATTACAGCCCCTGTTTGCCAGTAAGCTCCTTGGGAACTGTAGCACCATGCACGATCTTGCAAAGGGCACCCACAATGTAAAGTGTGAGTGCTCATTGTTGTATAACTGCCCTGTAAACAAATCAGAATGAATGCTTCATACTACGCACAGAGTAACCACAAAGTAAGCTTTGTGCGAGCAAAGTAAGATGGATGAATCACAGAATTGTAGAGTTGGAAGGGGTTCCCCAAGGGTCATCTAACCCAACCCCCTGAAATGCAGGAATCCTGCCCACACGTGGGCTTGAACCACCAACCTTCTGGTTAACAGCCAAACAAATTGATCCACTGTGCCACAGAGAATAAGCATGAGCCTCCATAGCATCAGCTGTCGGTAGACTCTAGGAACTTAGACTCACTGACCCCATGTGCCCCTTCCCACACTCCACCATGATCCAGTTTCTTTTCCAGTAAGTTACCTTGATCTAGTGCCAGTATCAAGCACCTGAGTCCTTGAGACTTTCCCCCTACATTCCAGAGAATCTGATAATGTCTCCCGGAAGATGTTAAATGCTGCTGGCACCTACTTTGATAAACTTGTGTGCGCTATTCCCCTGAAGCTTGTAAACAGCCCTTCTCCCACCACCCGTCTTGCTATCTTATACCTCTCCCAGCATTGCAAAAGGTGTTTGTTTTGACTTGGAGGTGATAAATCCCCAGGAATAAACCTAACGCAGGCCAACAGTTCTTTATTTAATTTCTCCTTCCACTGCAAAAGCCCTGAGAATAACTACCATTTCCTGCTGAAGAAGGAAGCAGTGTTTTCCTCGACTGTTATAAATATTACTTCCTTGCTTATATGTTTCCCAGTAATGGAAACAGGAGAAGAAATCTTCCCAGCCATAAAGTTTGTTGGCTTAAAAAAAAAAAAAGTTAAACCAAACTACGCCCAGCTTCCTTTCGACAAATCTGGAATGTTTATGGGAAATGGGAGACCGAGGTGTAACCACCTCAGTCCATATAGCCATGTGTGTGGTCAAGCAATATAAATAGGAGGAGCATAATGTGGCAAAACTTAGTTCCACAAATATCCACTGAAATCCATGGGATAAAAATTAGTCACAATTATGCCTCTTGCCATTGCTGGCTCTGGATTTGGGTATGAAGGTTCCATCAGAGCAAACTCATCAGGTCACTGAGAAGACGATAATGCTGTGATGTGTTCATTTGGCTGTCAATTTTGATTTCTCCCAAAATTTTGCTTTCTCTTTTTTCCACTCTTAAGTTCATTTCCAAGTCAGTTCACTTTTTTTTTTAAGTCTTCACAAACATTTATCCTCATATGCACATTTTCCTATGCAATCTAAAAGACACATTTTTGCAAGAGATTTCTATCCCATGTAATGTGTGTTATGTGATTTCCGCAAATATATACATTTTTAATGCACATTGCTTGGCTGGAGAACTGCATTGCAAAATTCAAAGAAGTGCAAATTTCAAAGGATGGCTATGTCCCAATTCATCCTGGGGGGGAAATGACAAGTGGGGTGCCGCAAGGTCCTAGCCTGGGCCTGTTGTTGTTCAACAACTTTATAAATGATTTGGGTGAAGGAATTGAGGGGATGCTCATCAAATTTGAAGATAACACCAAACTGTGAGGGGCAGCTTTGTTTCAGAAAGTGCAAATTATGTTGGTTTGCCTTTGTTTCAGAAAGTGCAAATTATGTTGGTTTGCCTTTAAATGGGGACTGGATCAAATTTCTCCTCCATTCCTGGCCATGTGTTTTGCATTACCTACACACACACAAAATATTGTGGCATGCAGGTAACAGTGCATTTTGCAAAGCCTTGTTCTATTGGAAAAGGAGGCCATTCCAGAGAGGTTATCTCTCCTGAGTTGGTGAGAACCACCCTGGCTTATTAGATTGTATCTTAACTTGTATGGGCGCTGGAAACTTGCAGAGACAGCTTTCAAATGATTCTAGGACAAAAGCCAAAACATGGTGCTTTCTCCCAAAATGGTTTCTCTTCCAAGCAGGCCAGCCTAAGGTACATAGCGTCCAGTGCATTTAAAAATCAAATATATGTTACATCATTTTGGATTACTCCAAGAAAAGTCTCTGTTTACTACATTACCTCATTTGACAGAAGAACCTTTCCCAGCCCTCTGAAATGCAGTTCCCTCGTGACATTTGGAAACTTTCCATCTTTGGTATGATGCTATTTGTTTTTCACTTTAAAAAGAAAAGAAAAGTCTGTCTATTTGCCTTGTAGTATTTTTCTTTCACCCTCCTCCTCCTGCTTTAACACAAGGAATTCTGTGACATTGATCAAGTTTCATGGCACATTTGCATTAAAATCAAAATCAGGCTTGTCTTGAATGACTCTCTTCTGTGATCTTCAGATGCTGAGAAGAAAAGAGGGAAGAAGAAGAAGAAGAAAAGATCCCGGATTTGACTCCTAACCCCAAGCTCAGGGCTTGTTCTCTGTGCTCCAGGGATCTAGGGAAAGCAACATGTAGTTTCTTCCTGAAATCCAATTACAGCACATCCAGTTAGATCTGGCAGTACTGAAGGAAAGCAAAGTGGAGGGGAGGCTGCTTCCTGCTAGGACAGAGATGCAACTCAAACAAATTTCTTAAGTGGAATCCTAAACACAGTTGCAAGGAAGTAAGACCCAGTGAACTCAGTGGAGCTTAGGATGGGATTCACTTAATAAAAACCATCAGCAGAAGCACTGCTCAGGGACTTCCACTTGCAAAACAGGGCTTTACCCACTCTACATGTCCCATGTGCACCCCCAGCAATTGAATATGGGGGCTCAGGAGAACCCCCAGTGCAATGCATGGGGTAGGAGAGGGGGAATCGTTCCACGGCCATCATTGCACAATATTGAATTCCACCGTTAGTTCTGAGTAAACATGTTTTGGATCGAACTGGAAGTATAGCCCTATTCACTCATTTAGGAACTGGGAAAATCAGCTCATGGGGGAACATGTGCTAACTCCCCCACCCCATCCCTCTTGTAAGCTGAAGGGTGGCTGCACAGAGCGAGCAATATAGAACCCTGTGAAATTACCGTAGTCTGGTAGTTTGCTGAAGTGGATGTTGTGA
The DNA here is from genome assembly GCF_964188305.1 of Podarcis bocagei. Classification (NCBI taxonomy): domain Eukaryota; kingdom Metazoa; phylum Chordata; class Lepidosauria; order Squamata; family Lacertidae; genus Podarcis; species Podarcis bocagei. The sequence goes on from NC_138129.1 coordinate 60,855,349, forward strand.
TCCTACTGATCCTGTTTATAATGGCACCATTTTTTATTGTAACATTGCCTTGAGAAAATACTTGATTTGGAAAGGCAACAGACAGAATGATTAAATAATCTGTAAGAGAGAGAGAGAGAGAGAGAGAGAGAGAGAGAGAGAATGAGAGAGAGAGAGAGAACGTGTTCCTGTGCTTGCTTGCATTCATCCCTAGTCACCATTGCTCCTTCCTTCCTTCCTCTCCCTTTGTCGTGTCTTGGTTCAAATTTCAGATTGTAAACTCATTGGATCATGGACATTTTGGGAGAACCCACAGCCCCACAGAAAGCAAGAAAGAGTTGAGTTGAAATGCAGATCAGAAAACAAACACATTGTTCCTTAATTTCTATAGGATGACATAGAAATTAAGCAACACTGACAAAAACAAAGATGGTTTTGGAGTAAAATGCACACCAGTGGGTGATATTATTAAAAAGCAACCATTAGCTTTCAGTGTTAGCAGTATGAGTCTTGCAGCTGATGAAGAAATATCTAGAAACACAATGTTCAGTTTCATAACACCCTTAATTAAACTTATTCTTGCTTTCTCTTCTGGGTACATATGTTTTTGCTTACTAATTATAATGATATACTGTCAAAATAACATAAATATTTAGACTGCCTTGGTGTACTAGAAACCTATATGCTGCTTCATGGTAATATGAGCTCAACCAGTCTGAGGCTTTCCAGGTTGTTCATTGCATCAATTTAATGCTTTCTTAACTTCCAGACACACAGCATTTTTATCAGGTCTTCCATTACAACCACTGTGTGGTCACTGTGAAATTGACAACATGAGACAAATGTGGATTTGACTTCAAAATCCACCCAACAGCAGTTGGGACTAGCAGTTGAGATCCCAATATTGAAAATCACTCCCCACCTTTTTACAAATCTTCTTTATGCTTCTGTTAATTTTTGCTTAATCCAATACTCCTAGACAGGAAGAAACACAGCACACAACAAAACCCAAACTACAAATCTCATGTTATAAACTATCTCCAACACCAATCTGAGAACTATCCACAAAATGTTTTTAACTGTGTTGTGTGACTAATCTTGTTCTCCCATACTTCTGTTGTTTCTTGTATAAATTGGATTGATCTTGATCTCCGATAAAACATGAAGTGGTTTGAAGCAAAAATGTACAGTTTATTGATATGTTTGTGTGTCACTGAAAAGATGCCTTCAGCATATATTTCTATAGATTTCTTTTTTCAAGAATTGAAGCTGTTTACCATTGTTCCAAAGGTCGTAGCAGCAGGAACAACCACTTTGCGTTACTTTCACCATGCCTCCTTTCATTTTCAACAAGTGGACACAGGAAAGCATCCCAGAGATATTTAAACATGTGCTTCTGGGCTGATACGAAATCAGTCCATTTGACCTCGCATGACTTGCCCTGACTGGAAGTAGCTTTCTGGGGTCATGGGCAGAGGTGTTTCCTAGAACCTGCTCACCTGATCCTTAATACTGATAAACTAGTGGTTCAACTTCTGACCTTCTGCAGGCATAACATGTGCTCTGTCACTGAGCTGTTTCTGCTCTTTAGTGAAACTTGTGATTATGTGGTTGTGCAAGCATAGGGTCAGGAACTGCCTGGGCAACATTGCAGTGCGTGAGGCAGAGGCTGCCCTTCCCTGTTGACCTATGCACCCTGTACTACACTGCCATGGGAGTTTTGCATCCACCCTCCATATGGCAATATCTTCTCCAGGGCTGCACATATCGACTGCTAGCTTGCAGAAGGGCCATAGCCCAGAGGCAGAGTGCATGTTCTAAATGCAAAAGATCCAAGCTCCAGGAGTGACTCGCAGGGTTGTGCAGGGGGACCTGCATTGCCCTCCTGACTTTTCACTGTTGTACCTCACTGCTATTTGCTGAGACAGAGAGGGGGAGACAGCAGGGAGCTCAGCATGGTGTGGGTGCAATGCTGGGAGTGTCAAATTGTTTGCACCTCAGACCCCCGCATCAGGCTGAGCACCCCACTGAATTGCCTCTCTCTTGGTAACCAGCAGCGACACATAGCGTTGTAAAGTCCAGAGAGCAACACAGCCCCACCCACACAGCTCTGTCAGATGCCACGGCCGTAATAAAATTATTATTATTATTATTATTATTTATTCTTCACATATGGCTGGGAAAGACTTTTGCCTATGGCGCTTCAAATGACTTCAACTTCCATCCAGCCCTGCCAGCTTGGTCAATGGTCAGGGTTGGTGGAAGGTTTGTTCTGCAACTAATTGTAGTTGTATAAGCTCCGGAGGGCAACAGGTTCCCCATACCTGCCTGTCCTACCTGCGCACAGGTAGGCAAATCCACCATGCTCATTAGGAATAATGGCAAAATAGTCACTTTGAGGCAGCTGCATGGTCCTATTGGCACTAGGCCCCAAAAGCAGAAATAAGGATCATAGAGGTGAATCTTGGGAAAATGTGATTTTTAATATCTCTTTTTGTCCTGATCTAAATGTCAGATGTTTTAAGACCTTGAAATAAAAAGACCCTGTCTGCAAGAGGAGGGAACTTTTTAATCTAACCATATACTTTTTAAGTTTCATTGTTGTGTAACAAAAAAACCTACATTCATAAGCTTAAGATGGAGATAGCTGGCGACAGAAGGATTGTGAATCTTCTCTGATCTGTATTTCTATGGCAGGGAAGAGCAGTTGAGGATGAATTAACAGAAGCATTTTCCATGACCTGAAAATTAACAAGGCTGGTTTAGCTAGGCTCAAACATTATTTTCTGTTATTATTTATTCCTCCAGATGCTACAGTCCAAGGAAATTATTTATGAGAGGGAAAGGATTTGGGGAACAGCTAAGAAAATGAGTTGTAATTGAGAAGCTTGAAGAAATGGAATGTGCTTCATTAACAAATGAAAAATGACGGCTACCTGTAGTTAGCCATCGTTTTTCTGTTGGCTCCTATTGTGCGTTGGATTAGAGGCTGACTGTTTTGTCTCAGTTATAGTTTCACCAAAACAATGGTGCAAATAAGAACTAAGGGGATGTTCCAAACTAAAGATCTGTCAGGATGAGCACGTTAGGATGTGATGAATCTCTGGCACAGTCCCTCATCCCAGCTCAGATGGACCCTAGCTCCATTCTGCTCCATCACACAACCTGGAAACCCAGCAGAACTTAATGCTGGCCAAAAAGGGTGTTATAAGTTAAACTCTGTTTTAAAGGTTTCTTCCCCCTCTGACAGTAGTCTCACTCCTGAATGGGGTTCGGATCTGGCATACTTTATATTGTCTTAACTTAAAGTGGCATAATTTATGCTGGCTTCCCATAGTTAGGATTGCTCTCTTAGCTGTGATAATGGGGTATTTGGATTAAGCGTCCTCCTATTCCTAAGAGGCCATGAAATTCAATCCATCTTCAGCATTCCCACCTTCAAGAGGTCTATGATTGCCTGTTAAAAGTGTATAATTACAAAAGTATCTCTTTACCTTGCTTTGTTGTAATGGGATGATTAGCTGCTTGTGCGTAAAATCGTGCTCCCTCAGAGTTTGTGCGACTCCACAAACCTCTGTGTGTGACAGAGCTCCACAAACATGTCTGCTCTTAGTCACTCGTAGAGTCTGACAGTGGCTGTCTGCGGAAGCGTTTCCAGCAAAGAAGCTCCTTAACGGAAACGCGTCTCCTGGACTCACGGCGTGACAGTTTCCGGCGAGGTGTGGGTCTCCCTATGGGAGACTCAGATACCTCCCCACTGTTCTCGCTGGAAGCGTCTCTGAGCCCTCCCTCCTGCTCGCATTCCCTCAGAGATTCACTCCTCCCCCTGCTGGTTCCTGCCTCAGCTGTTGAGTCTCTTTCTTCCTCCCTGAGACCCTCCACCGCCTGATGCTCCGATGGCAGTTCCCTGACATCCACCTCCCCTCCAGGGCCCCCCTCACCCCCTCCCATTTTCTCTTCCCTGGGAGGTGAAGGGTTAAAACCCCGAAAAGAATCTTCTTCATCTTCAGACGTCTCGAACAATTCCCTCCATCGATCGCCGTCCTGGCTCGCTGAATCCTCCTCCTCTTCGGAATCTGTGAACCCCTCCAACTCCTCTTCCTCGTCGGTGGTGGCAAAGTATTTCCTTCGGAACCTCGCTACAGGCTGAGGTTTGCATGGGAACCTCTGATGAAAAGTTTCTATTAACAATTCGTCATTGACATCCTCTGCCCTAACCCAGGTGTTTTCCGACTCCGGTTCCCCTTCCCACATTACCAAATACTCAACTTGATCTCCCTTCCACCTGGAATCGAGGATCTCCGCTACATGGTAGCTGTGTTCCTTCTCCTCCATTGCTGGTCCCCTAGTGACCCTCCCTTCACTGTCCCCTTTATACGGTGACAGCAATGACCTGTGGAAAACTGGGTGCAGCTTCATGTGGTTCGGTAACCGGAGTCTGAAAGCCACTGGGTTGACCTGCTGCATGACTTCAAATGGTCCCAGCCTTTTGGGTCTTAACTTCTTACAACCCCCTTTGAATGGCAACCCTTGGGTTGACAGCCACACCTGGTCCCCCACCCTGATGCTTTCACCTTCCCTTCTGTTTTTGTCTGCCTGCCTCTTATATTCCTCCTTAGCCCTGTTTAAGTTGAGTTGGAGCTGGCGATGGATCGCTTCCATTTCTTCAACGAACTGTTCTGCAGCTGGAACGCTCCAGTTCTCCCCTTCCCCCCCTGGGAAGGCTCTGGGATGGCACCCGTGATTAGCCAAAAAGGGGCTCATCCCCGTGGACACGTTCTCTGCATTGTTGTAGGCAAATTCTGCCAACGCCAGCTTCTCCACCCAATCATTCTCTCTGTCATTCACATAACACCTCAAATATTGCTGGAGAACACCATTAGCTCTTTCCGCCTGCCCGTTGGTTTCTGGATGACGGGCCGTTGAGAAATTAACCTCAACATGCAGTAAGCTCATGAGCTTCCTCCAGAACCTGGAAGTAAATTGTTTCCCTCGGTCTGAAACCACCCTCAAGGGGGCGCCATGCAACCTAAACACATTTTCTACAAACAATTTGGCTGTTTCTTCTGCTGTGACCGCATGTGAGCAGGCTATAAAGTGGGCCATTTTAGTTAACAGGTCTACCACAACCATGATGGCTGTTTTCCCTCTAGACCTTGGCAGATCAGTCATAAAATCTATGGCCACTGCTTCCCACGGTCTTTCAGGTGTGGGTAGTGGTTCTAATAAACCTGCTGGTGCCCGCCTCTCCCCCTTGGCTCGTTGGCATTGTTCACACCCTCTCACATACTCCCGCACATCTTCCCTGACCTTGGGCCACCAAAATTCCCTGGTAACCAGCCACATGGTTTTGTGTTGCCCAAAATGCCCTGCTGTGGGGCTATCGTGCAGTTGCTTGAGTACCTTCTCCCTCAATTCCCCTTCGGGTATATATAACGCTCCCTTGTAGTACAATGCCCCGTTTCTCTCCTCAAAACCCCCGGGTTTGTCTCCCTCCCTCCTGAGACCCCTGAGTTTGTCCTAGGCGTAATCATCATGCACCGTACCCTCTACCAACTCCCTTTGCCCCACCAATGCCGCCCCACACACCCAGCGGTCCTCTGGAATGACATGGGTCTCTTCGGGTGCTCCCTCCCCCTCCAAATATTCAGGTTTGCGTGAGAGAGCGTCCGCCCTAACGTTCTCTGGGCCTGGCACGTAACAAATCTCAAAGTTAAATTTGGAGAACTCCTGGGCCCATCTCAACTGCCGTTGGTTGAGCACTCGCGCAGTTCTCCAATACTCTAGATTCTTATGGTCCGTGCACACTTGCACCTTATGTTGTGCACCAATTAGCAGGTGCCTCCATTTCCGGAAAGCCTCATGAATAGCAAGAAGTTCCCGGTCGTACACCGTGTAGTTCCTCTCGGATTTGTTCAGCTTTCGCGAAAAGAAGGCACACGGTCGCCACTCTGACTCCTCCTTCCCCGACTGCAGAAGAAGCACCGCCCCTATGGCTCTGTCAGATGCGTCTGTTTCGACCCTCAGCTTCTTTTGTAAGTCCACATGCAGAAGTTGTTCTTCCGAGGCGAAGGCCCTCTTCAGTTCCTCAAACGCTCGCTCCGCCTCCGCCGTCCATACAAACTTCTTTTTACTGCTGAGACAGTCCGTAATGGGCGCCGTCAGGTGGGCGAAGTTTCGGATGAACTTACGATAAAAGTTTCCAAACCCTAGGAACCTCTGCACATCCTTCTTGGTTTTGGGTGTTTTCCAGTCCAGCACTGCCTGCACCTTACCGGGATCCATGGCCAATCCCTTGTCTGACAGGCGGTACCCCAGGAATTCCACCTCCTTGGTATGAAACTGACACTTCTCCAGTTTCACCCACAGCCTGTTGGCTTGCAGCCTGCTCAACACTTCTCTGACGTCTCTCACATGTTGCTCCTCATTCTCCGAATACACCAACACATCATCTAGGAAGGCAACGCAATTCTTGTAGAGCAAAGGACCCAGTACGTGGTTCATAAAAGATTGAAAGCACGCTGAGCCGGCTTGTAATCCAAAAGGCATAACGAGATATTCAAATGCCCCCAAAGGGGTAAACATGGTGGTTTTCCATTCATCCCCTTTCCTTATACGTATCAGGTTGTACGCCCCCCTTAGATCCAGCTTTGTAAAAATCTTTCCCTTCCTCACCCTGGTCAAAATATCATCAATCCTGGGCATAGGGAAAGTCACTGGTTCAGTCACTGCATTTAACCTCCTAAAATCACATACAAGTCTCGGCTTGTCCGTGTGCTTTTTATCCACAAAAAACACTGGGCTACCCCCCGCTGCTTTGGACTCTCTGATGAAGCCCCTCTTCAGGTTCTTGTCAATAAATTCTCGCAACTCCTGCATTTCTCTGTCTGACATGGCATACAACTTGCCCACAGGAAGCTGTGCTCCAGGGAGTAGATTGATCTGGCAATCAAAGGGCCTATGAGGGGGTAGTTGGTCAGCTTCCTTCTCGCTGAACACATCGCTGAGATCTGCATACTGTGGTGGTACCTTCACCTTCTCCAATACTTCTGTCCCTGCTAGGGTGGCTTGGGCCCCTGCTGAACCCTTTTCCCCTGTGCAGTGTTCTAAGCAATGTGCTGAACCAAAGGAAACCACTCTTTGATGCCAGCCCACCAGCGGATCATGTAGCGCTAGCCAGCTCATTCCCAAAATAATGGGAGCGCCTCCCAAGGTGGCCACATTAAACGCTATCAGTTCTGTGTGCCTTGCCACCCTCATTATCATTGGGACGGTCTGCAAGCTGACTCCTCCTCCCAACAACTCCCTGCCATCGATCGTGGTCACCTGCAGGGGGTTGCTTAAAGGGATCGTCTGTATCTGGTGTTCAGCAGCAAACTCCTTGCTCATAAAATTGCAGGAGCTGCCTGAGTCCAACAGCGCCTTTATTTTTAGGGGGTGTCCATTTTGCAGCTCTAGCGACACATCAATAACTAGAGCAGGTTGAGGAGCTTCTGGCACGGGCACTTTCACTGCTCTTTGGCCTGGCTGCAGTGCCCCGACTGTGGCAACCAGGCGTTGGCTTTTACCTGCTCCGTTTCTCCCTGCTCTCCTCCCTCAACAGCTCCCACCATCCCTTGCCATTCCTTCCTCTGGGGGCAGACTCTGGCAAAGTGGCCTGGCTGTTGGCAGAGATAGCATTTCCGGGCGCCTTTTCCCTCCTTCTTAACCCCCTCACTGGGTTTTGAAAATGCGCGCGCGCGCGCTGTTCCGATTTCCATCGGCTCTGCCGGCGGGAAAGCTGGCTCAGGAATGTCTGGAATGCGGAACTCCTTCCAATGTTCCCCTCTCCCTTCCCGCCTCTCCAAGGCTCTTGCCTCCTGACGCGCTCCTATGGTCAGCGCAGATTTGGTCAGCTGATCCATAGACACCGCCCTGGGGCTCCGGGACAGCTCGTCTTTCACAGCCGAAGAAAGACCTTCTTCAAATAGCATCTGAATAGGTGCCGCCGATAAATCCCAACCCAGTCTGTGAATCAGCATGGTAAACTCAGTCCAGTACTCACGGACAGATCGGCTTCCCTGCTTGCAAGCCATTAGCTGTCTGCGCACCACCCCTTCCTCAATATCGCTGGAAAACATGATATCCATTGCTCTAAAGAACTTCATCGTGTCCTTTAGGACGTCATTGTGCGTTGCCATTAGGGGTCGAACCCAGTCCCGCGCCCCTTTCTCAAGATGCCCAATTACGAAAGCAACTCGCGATTCCTCATCAGGGAACTCATCGAACTGCACATTAATGGCATATTGCATCTCTGTCCTAAAGGC